>NC_142869.1:32170000-33464375 GCF_051225735.1 Oryctolagus cuniculus | reverse complement strand
CTTACGACTCTTATTAGAGGTTCCTCTTTAAAGAATAAATAGAAAGTCCCATACTGTGTGTATGATGTGTGGAATATGATGAAACATGGGGATTTTTTTTTATCCTGCAAGTTTCTTTAACAAATACAGGTTTTATTTAGCTAAAGAATTATTTGTAAAATCTTATACACTGGACATGTCCCTGCTTTGTCCTAATTCACCTGTATGAAGTTGATTGCCTGACAGGTGTGAATTGTAAGAGGACCATTTCTCAGATTTATAGAGTAGCAATTTATATATTGGAATCCATAGCCTTTCCATGTTTTCCAGGCTTTTAAGAATTATAGTTTATATAATTCAAGCTTATAATGATTTTACTTGCAATACTAGGCATCATGGGCCTTCAGTGCCTATCTGTTGAATGGATTGATGATTGAGTACTCATAGCTTAGAAGGAGTACAGTGGCTCCCATGAAATGTCATGTTATAATCATAGTAAAATTTAAAAAGACCCTTAAGATACTAAGTATTTTTAGCACAATGCCAGATCAGCAGGAGAGATAATTTTGGTCTTGAGGTTTTTTTTTTTAAAGGTTTATTTTATTTATTTGAAAGACAGTTACAGAGAGAGGTAGAGACAGAGAGAGAGGTCTTCCTTCTGCTGGTTCACTCCCTAGATGGCTGCAACGGCTGGAGCTGCGCTGATCCAAAGCCAGAAGCCAGGAGCTTCTTCTGGGTCTCCCACGTGGGTGCAGGGGCCCAGGGACTTGGACCATCTTCTGCTGCTCTCCCAGGCCATAACAGAGAGCTGGATCAGAAGAGGAGTAGCCGAGACTAGAACCGGCGCCCATATGGGATGCTGGCGCTTCAGGCCAGGGCATTAACCCGCTGTGCCACAGCGCTGGACCCTGGTCTTGAGTTTTAAAAATTGATTTATTTATGTATTTGAGAGACAGAGAAAGAGAGTGGGAGAGAGGGAGAGAGTTTGAGAGAGTTCTCCCATCTGTTGGTTCATTCTCTACATTCTTGAAATGGCAGGGACCTGGGCCAGGGCATGGGCAGGAATCAGGAACTCAATGCAGGTCTCCCATGCAGGTGGCAGGGATCCAACTATTTGAGCCATCTCCTACTGCCTCCCAAAGTATTCATTAGCAGGAAGCTGGAACTGAGAGCAGAGCTGGGACTTGAACATAGGCACTCTGGTATGGATTGCAGGTGTCTCAAGCAGGCACGCCAAGCTAATACAAATGCTCGCTTTCAGTCTTGTGTAAACCACAATTACTGTGTTCTTATAGTACCTATAATATAAAAAAAAATCTGTATTAACAACTCATATTATCCTCATCAATGTTGTCCACTGTTAATGTGCTATTCAGGAGCTGACCATGTGATAGTTTTTGTCATTGTTATGGGTTAGTTGCCCAATGGTAGAGTAAGTAAGATGTGTCTGTCTATTCATATTTTCTAATAAGTCGTATTTACATCTATTAGATGTTCAGTTTTATTTGATTCAGCAAGCACTTATTGAATACCTCTTTTAAATCAGGTGGTGAGCCGAACCCTGGAAAAAGTGTGATGAGTAATATTTAGTCCTTACCTTTGCTTGGTGGGAGGGTGTCAGAATTCAAGCAGTTGGTGGTGTGTGGCTTGTGTCAGCACAGTTGCTTGTTGTAAGAACAGAAGGAAGTCTGTGAACACCCAGAGGAAAGATCAACTTTTGAATAGGGAAGTAAAACAAAACCACGTAAAGGAATAAAAATTGAACTGGCCTCACAGAGCAATTAGGAGAAAGGTTTGTGCAGGAGGTAGGGAGAAGGTAATTCAGAGAGCCGGCAGAGCTGAGGCTCTGGGTACAAAGGCCTGCCCTGCAAGCGAATATCCCTGTGCTGAGCTTGAGAAGGGGAAACCCAAGTGTGGGAAATTTCAGAGAATCACATGTTCTTTTAAATTTGTAGTCAATTTAAAAAATCTACGTAATTTCTTTAAAAACCTAATGATGTAGATGCTTATAGATGTAAACATCTATCAGGTTGAGATTTAGAGTTAATGTCTTTAAAAAGTACAAACAGATGGTGAATGACAGATAGATTTTTCCTTCACAGAGCCCAGACAGGGTGTATTGGGAATGGCAAGAGGGTGGAGGTGGAAGGTTATGAGGACTGAAGACATGAAGTGTTTGGATTTATTCCATGTTAAATGATGAGTCCTGTGAAGTCAAGAGGTGAGCACATCCTGACTGAGCAACAGTAGCTTGTAGGTGACTCCTCAGGGAGTTTACCTTCTAATAGGAGGGGAGAGACCTTAAACATGTCAGCAATAGTAACAGCAACACGAAGGTTTCAGATATTGACAAGTGCTTAAAGACGATAGAATAGCATAGTATGGTAGAGTGTTGGGTGCTGTGGTTTCTCTTGAAGCGTTAGAAGATTTGGCCACCTGCTGCTGAGAAGTGGCTCCTTTTAGATGGAGTAGCATGCGCTGTTTACTCGACCACCATTCCTTGTGCATGGTTTGAATATGTCCCTTAAAAGATCTTGTCTTGCAGACTTAGTTCTCAAATCCATGTGAATGGTGTTTGGAGGTAGAGCCCTGGGAAGTAATTAGCATTAGATGACGTCACAAGGGTGGGGCTCCCATGATGGCATTAGTGAAAAAGAAGAGGAAGAGAGACCTCAGCTAGCATGCTTGCTGTTCCAGCATGATGCCCTCAGCTGTGTTATACAGGAAGAAGGCTCTCACCAGATGCCCCTGTTATGCTCTTGGGCTTTCCATCCATCAGAGCCATGAGCTAAGTAAACTTCTATTTTCTACAAACTTCCCAGTCAGTGGTATTCACTTGCAGCAACAGAATATGAATTAAAACATATTGTTGCCCCAAACCCACCTGTCTTCATTTCTGTTACTTGCCTGCCCCTAGGGGTGTTTGAATTTGGACTTTAGTCATTGATCCTTTTCTTCCATAAAGTCTACACCATTTTTGATCATCTCACTCTGGAGGGTTTGACTTTTACTGTGCTTTCTGGTAGTTCACAGCTGAGCTGTGCTGTTGAAAGTCTTCAGCATGTGTCCCTAAATAATGCTTTCTGCTCACAGGTTGACTCATTCCTGCTAACTATGTAACTGCTAGTGTCATTTTGTCTTCATTTATCCTCAGGTTTTGTTAACAGAGTGGGTCACTGTCCTTCTCTTTACAGTTAGTCAAAAAATAACCCAGTGGCATTTTCCCAGTTGCCCAGCAG
This sequence comes from Oryctolagus cuniculus, assembly GCF_051225735.1. Lineage (NCBI taxonomy): Eukaryota > Metazoa > Chordata > Mammalia > Lagomorpha > Leporidae > Oryctolagus > Oryctolagus cuniculus. The sequence continues at coordinate 33,461,157 of NC_142869.1, read as the reverse complement.
CTCTGGCGCCATCCAGTATGACCGTAAATCAGGCAAGAAAAGAGCTATCCTCCCTGCCTTCTCTGTTTTTCTCAGCAGTACTGCTGCTTTCCCAGCCATCTAAGAGTGAACCTTGGGAGTCTTCTTTGACTCTTTTCTCTCCTCCGTCTTCTGCCTATAAATAGTTGCTTATTAAGTCTTGACATTTCTCCCTTGAATTCATCCCTCTTCCTCCTTCTACATTGTACTCTTGTCATTGCCTCTTCTCTCTCTCTCTGTCAATCCATCAGTCCCACTGCTGACAGATTAATTTTACTGGAACACTTATTTCATCACATGACTCCTTTTATGCACATTCAACAAGCATAATTTCAGCTGGATAGATTTTCCTGTGGAGTGAAGGAGAAGATGTGCAATTCTCTACAGCAGAAATACTACCTTCGTCCATATAGATTTCCTCTTCCTTTTTCATTTCAACATTAAATTCTTTTCTTTAAAAATTCATTTTAGAAGGAGGAGGATGAAGGAGGAGGAAAGAAAGCATTCCCACCTGCTGGTTCATACCCTGTATGCCCACAAGAGCCAAGGCTAGGCCAGGACAAGCCAGGAGCCAGGAACTCAATCCTTTGTTTCCCACATGGGTGGTAGAAAATCATCTGAGCCATTATTGCTGTACCCAAGGATCTGTATCAGCAGGGAGCTAGAGTTGGGGGCCAGAGCTAGGGATTGAGCTCAGGTCCTCTGATGTGTGATGTGGGCATCTTAATTGCTGTGCCCATTTCCTTTTCAGCATTTTTCCAGGCCAGTTGTCCTAAAGGTCAGTTTATGGGAGGAGTTCATTTTTTCTGGGTGATTCCATTTGTATCTATCAAACTCTGGTGCTAGTTGTGTAAAACCCTTGTGATTAGTAGCAAACCCTCATCCACTGGTAATGTGTCCTTGGGCTTTTCATTCCAAACCCTGTTAAATAGCTGCTTCAGAAAATCCTGTCCTCTCCATCTTTAAGACCTGAGTAATAAACTGCTCTTAGAGTATGAGTTTTCTGAATGGAAACATTTTATTCCTTTCAAGAATGTACATAATCATAAGGCTTTATTCATGCAATGTATTCAGTTTATAATTGATATGGGTACCCTTTAACCTCATGAAAGACCCAGTCATTCATGTAATTCAGTCATTCAAAACCCACTGAGTTTCTGAATTTTTCAGTTTTACAAGGGAGTCTTTGTGTTTAGAATTTACATGAATTCGGTACAATTTTAATCAAATCTGATGCTAGAAATTCTACTATGAAGAGAGTGGATACAGCTATCATATTTTATTCACAGTAATGAGTTAAAAGTAGCCGTTTTTGTCCCGAGAAATTTGGATAACATTCTCCATCACTGGGTATGCTGTCTAAGACAGAGCTAGGTTTGTGATTAGCCCACTGTTTCAAATAAAGGTTTATGATAGAGGTGTGTTCTTTGGCTGAAGAGTGAACTGAGGCTGATTTTCTCATCTGGAATATTACAGATTAATAAATTTGTAATCTACTTTGAATTCTATTATGGGATATATTTATTTGGTAACAAGATCTCCCTTATCACTAAATGTTTTTCTAAGTCTTCTATTTAGAAATGAAAAGGATGGAAATTCACATTCAAACAAGTCTCCTCTACTGATAGACATTAATTATAGAGTAGTTGAGATCACATTCAGAGAAATATAAATATAAATGTTTATAAATATATAAATATGTGTCCAGTGATTGTATTGCTTTATTTATTTATTTGAAGGGCAGAGTGACAGAGAGAAAGAGAGAGTGAGAGAGAGATATCTTCCATCTACTAGTTCACTCCCCAAATGACTGCAACAGCTGATACTAGTCCAGGCTGAAGCCAGGAGCCTGGAGCTCCATCTGGGTCTTCCATTTGGGTAGCAGGGACCTTAATACTTGGGCCATCTTTTGCTGCTTTCCCAGACTCATTTGCAGGGTGCCATATTGGAAGCGGAGCAGAAGGGACTTGAAACAGCTGATATGGTATGCAGGTGTTGCAAACATCAGCTTAACCCACTATGCCACAATAGTGGCTCCTGAATCACTCTTGAGATTGGTTCTGTAATTTTATCATTGGGACACTCACCTCTTGCTTGTCTGAATGGCAGTGTCCACCTGCAGGTGTTCTCTTGTGACATCAAAATTTATTTATTTATTTAATTATTTGAGAGGTGAGGCTGGGGAGGGAGAGGAGAGAATACTCTCATTTGCTAGTTTGCTTCCTAAATACCTGCAACAGCCGAGGCTGGGCCAAATAAGAGCCTGGGACCTGAGAACCTAATTTAGGTCTCCCACATGGGTGGTAGGAACCCAACCACTTGAATCATGCTCTCAGGGTACCCATTAGCAGGAGGCTGGAATTGAGAGAACTGGGATTTGAACCCAGGCACTCCAGTATGGCCCACTGGAGTCCAAAGTATCATCTTAAAACCACCATGTCAAAGACCTTCCCCCTACCACATTTTTCATCCTGGGTGGGAGTGGGAGTGGGTGGGAGTCACATGTTCCTGCCTCACCTCTTTCTGTCCTTAGGGGCTAAATATGCCGCTTAGAAGTAGTCCAATCCAAGCATAGCCGGGGTGCCTAACAACATTGCAGAGCTGTGGAGGAATTGGGTTTTGAGTATCTGCTGAATTTCATGATCTGTTCCAGAGCTTCCCTTCCCTTAGTGTGGACATTTAAGAATTTGCTGTGTCAGGTTGTAGTCTGGATTACTTCACTGGATGCTTTGTGCTGTGTTTGTTGTAAATAGGCCTGCTACATCATATACTATGATAGTGGTATTACAGGAGGGCTTCATTAACAATGTAAATCAGTCAATGCTTTGGGAAGTCCTGGATCCCCTATGTATTTCCTTGCCCTTTACTTTTCCAGCTTAGTAGAATGCATTAAATCAATTTGCAGCTCCTCTCTCCCAGTGCGTTGGTATTAACAAATGTAATAGGTAACCTTCGTATAGAACCTAAACTATTTTTTGAGCTATGTTCATATCTATAATCTCGCATGGTCATCACAGCATCTCTGTCAAGATGATGATGATGGTGATTTCTGTGTGATGAGGAAGTTAAATCCAAAGAGATCAGTCATTTGCTGCATGTCTTGGGAATTATTAGCACTACGAGAATAATCCCAATCTTGATTTGTGGACTTCCATTCCTGTCCCTTGTCCTTTTGTCACACATCAGTGGGTTAAATAGGGATGTTTCTAGTCCATTTAGGCACCTTCTCTCTTGATAGTCCTTTTAGAATCTATGGCTAATTATATCTACACTGTATATGGACATGCCTCAAAAGGCTTGTAGAAAATGGGATTAAAGAATAAGTTTATTTTGATTCACAGAATTTTGAAATCCATGCATATGAGGGCTGCTTAAAAAGTTGGAGGGGAATATATGTTATGAAAAGGCTATGCGTGGACTTCAAAAGTTTTGCATGAGCATAAAGTTTTAATTTCATTTTCCATGAATTTCTGAAGTACTTCTTTACATACCTGTTCTAGCCTTCATCTGCAATCAGCTGGGATTTTTTTTTAAGATCTCTCCACACCCCCACCCCCACCATGAATACTCCAGATCAATAATCTTGTTTAAACTGCTAGCACTTGTAGACTATTTTGCTTATCTGATTGCTTTTCCATATCAATCTTCTTCAAATTTCTTTTTCCTCTAGCATAATCTTCTTCCTTACACGCTGAGTGCGGATGGTTCTGTTTGGTGTTCCCAGATTGCATATCAGACATTTGAATCATTCTCAGAATAGCATTTTTTTTTTTTGGAAAAATATTACCTAATATAGGAGTATGGAGCTTGAAGAAGTAGATCTGTGAAACAAGCTGAATTTAATAAGACCTAATTCATTTACCCTTTATTTTTTTTAGCAATTAAATAAATGATGTTACACCTAATTTAAACTTTTTGCCAGAAAGGGAAATGCTGTGTAACCAGCATTTCTATACTGATGTAGTATTCAGTGTAAAGCAAGGACAAAGGCATTTTAATGATCCAGTTTGGCTGTTTATTTGTGGGATAAAAATGAATTGTGCTAGGCTTCAGAGATTGCTCTTTGACTTCTCTTACTCTTACTGCTGTTGCCACATAGTAGAAGAAGAATGATTGGGGGTCAAGAGCAGAGGTCTCCAACAGATCTGCTGTTACCGGTTATGTGTACTTGTACAAGTACCTTAACCTCTCTCAGCCCCATATTCCTTACAAATAACATGGTTAGGATAGTAGTGCCCAGCCCAGAGACTGCCTGGGTCTTAATGGAAGTACTGTTCACACAGTGCCTGGAGTATAGCTAGTATCTAGTAAGTGTTACCTATTAACTCTTGACCAAAGGCCTGGTTACAAACTGCTCTTTTATGAGTGAAGGGTTTCTCTCATAAAAATAGAACGAGGGATTAGGGTTAATTGTGAAGACAACTTGGGGAGGGGTGATTTTCAGGGTTTCCTAACTTAATGGTTGCAGTGGGCCTGGCTCGTCCACCTCTGATGGAAGTGGACTTAAAGAGTAACCCTGTGAGGATGCCATGATGTCTTTGAGGCAGAGATCTCCTGACCCACCCCGAGACCATGGTGTGTAAATGCACACGTGTGTCTGGGGAGTAGAGGGGTTTTCCCTAAACCTTTGCCATAATCAGGGCACTCCAGGGCAGGCTTGAACATCAGGAATTTTAAGTGTTGTAAGGCGAACTGTTTTCATCTAGGAGTGATTTGCAGAAGTGGGTAGGGTGTGGTCTAAAATACTTACACTATTAATAGAACATGTTCTTATGATCATTTCCCAAGAAGTATCCCAATTAGACACCCAGCCACAACTCCTCCCTTTCCCTCAATTTCTCTAACAAAACCAAACCCAAGAACCACTTTCATCTGCTATTGATGGTTTTCAGGTTTTGGAATTAAATGCAACACTTAGAAACCATAAACAACAGCACAGCATGTAGACCTTCCAATCAGGAAAAAGTTAACAAAAACACTATACTTACAATTCTGCTTTTATTTGGACACTAGGATATAATTGAACATACTAGGACCAGAATGTAAAATCTTGGCTTTGCCTCTTAAATGCCTTAACCAAGAAAAGTTCATGGATGTATTCCTCTCCTCTTGTAAATTATGGCTAAAAACAGTGAAGTCTCACCAATTTTCTTGTTTATTACTATAATCTGTGACTGTGTAATATAACGAACTTTCTTCTCTGCAGAATGTTCAAACTCTAGTTAGAAGCATTTATCACTATTAGGCTGCATAAATACCATCACTTCTTCCCTTCAGAACCAATAGGGGAATTGAGATGTGTCAACTATTTATTTTTGGCTTTACAATGGTGTGTAAAACAGTTTTTGGAAATAGATAATTATTATTCCTTCCCTTTCCTATTAAATATATCTGTACTCATTCTTTTATTTGGGAAGTAAATCCTTTTAAGTCCTACTGATGCATTTTGCTTATTTATTTAGTTTAAATATTTAATTATTTATTTGAAAGGCAGAGTGACAGAGAGAGAAACATCTTCCATGTGCTGGTTCACTCCCAACATGCCTACAGCAGCAAGGGCTGGTTCAGGCCAAAGCCAGGAGCCAGAAACTCTTCTTCCATGTGGGTGGTAGAGGCCTAAGCACTTGTGCCATTATCTGCTGTCTTCCTAGGTATATCAGAAGGAAGCTAGATCAGACATGAGCAGCTGGGACTTGACTGGCACTTCGATATAGAATGTGGGCGTCCCAAGCAATGGCTTATCCTACTGCACCACAATATCAGCCCTGTGCTGATGCATTTTAGGATTATTTCCTAAATAGTACATTTGTAAACTATCCTGTCCGTGAAATCTTGAACTTGTCTTTCCATTTTGGTTTTCTGGAGTTCTTAGATGTTTCTACATCCTAATCTAAGTTTACAAACTTGACTTACTTGTATGAAACATTTGTTTTGTGATGTAACATTTGAAAACCTTAGTTCTTTCACAGAGAGCATAATCTATCCGTTTATACTCAGACTTGTGTATTAAACTGTTTGTCTTGTATCCTCACTATATTTCTATTAGTCAGTTTTTCTTTTTTAAAATTTTTTTTTGACAGGCAGAGTGGGCAGTGAGAAAGAGAGACAGAGAGAAAGGTCTTCCTTTTGCCATTGGTTCACCCTCCAATGGCCACCATGACCGGCGCGCTGCGGCCGGTGCACTGTGCTGATCCGAAGGCAGGAGCCAGGTGCTTCTTCTGGTCTCCCATGTGGGTGCAGGGCCCAAGCACTTGGGCCATCCTCCACTGCCTTCCCGGGCCACAGCAGAGGGCTGGCTTGGAAGAGGGGCAACCGGGACAGAATCCAGTGCCCTGACCGGGACTAGAACCTGGTGTGCTGGCGCCACAGGCAGAGGATTAGCCCATTGAGCCGTGGTGCCGGCCTAGTCAGCTTTTCAACACTAGAACAAATACCCAAGAGAAGCTACTTATGAGGGACGGAGGTTTACCTTGATTTATAGTTTGGGAGGTTCACAGGCCAAGGCTGGGTGGGCCCCATTGGTTCTGCCACCTGGTGAGACTGGAAGACAGCAATGGTGGAACATGCATGGAGGGAGGAGTGCATGGTGAGCCAGGTGGCAAACAGAAGCTAAGACTAACTTGGCTTTTATAACCAACCCGAGTGTGAGAACTACCTTCTGAGGGCACTCCCTCAGTGACCTAAGGACCTCCCACTTGGTCCATTCCCTAAATGCTATAATTAGGTCAGGTCTTCATCCTCTTTAATACTATTACCTTATAATTTTGGCATTTAAACATTTATGTGAATTGGGAGACCCAAATCTTTTTTTTTTTTATGATTTTGTTTGAGAGGTAGAGTTACAGACAGAGAGAGGGAGAGACAGAGGAAAAGGTCTTTCATCCGCTGGTTCACTCCCCAAATGACTGCGATGACTGGGGCTGGGCCTATCTGAAGCAAGGAGCCAGGAGATTCTTCCTGGTCTCCCATGTAGGTACAAGGGCCCAAGATCTTGGATCATTTTTGGTTGATTTCCTAGGTCATAGCAGAGAGCTGAATAGGAAGAGGAGCAGCTGGGACACAAACCAGTACCCATAATGGAATGCTGGTGACGCAGGTGGAAGTTTAGTCCACTATGCCACAGTGCTGACGCCAGAGACTGAAATCTTTTAAAAAATTAAAAATTTATTTGATAGGCAGGTGGGTGGAGAAAGAAATTCCATCTGCTGGTGCACTCCCTGCATGCCCAGAGAGGCCTTACTAGGGCTGAAGCTGAGAGCTGGGAACTCAATCCCATCTCCTCTGTGGGTGGCAGGAATCAGTTACTGGAGCTCTCCCTGCTACTTCCCAAGATTTGCTTTGGTAGAAAGCTGGAGTCAGACTGGAGCTGGGAACTGAAGCCAGGTACTCTGATACAGGTTGTAGGCATACGAACATTTTAACCATTGGGCTAACTACCCAGGGTAGCCAAGTCTTGTTCAAACCATAGAAATATATAATAGGCAGCTCAAGCTGAACATGTCAAAAATGGAACTCTTGATTCTAACATCTCCTATGGAACCTATCCATCCCATGTTCTGCCCATCTGAGATAATGGAATTTTTTTCATATAGCTGCTCAGATCAAGAGCTTTTTACTTTCTCTTTCTCTCAAGTATTACTTCAAGTTTTCAGTTCCAGAATCAACCCCTTCTCTATTGCTGCCCACCTGGGCTGGTTGTCCATGACCTTTTTATTTATTTATTTATTTATTTATTTATTTTTTACAGGCAGAGTGGACAGTGAGAGACAGAGAGACAGAGAGAAAGGTCTTCCTTTGCCGTTGGTTCACCCTCCAATGGCCGCCACCATTGTTACGATATCTTCCCAGCCCTGCTTGCTCTTGACCTATCTACTCCGTGCTGGCTCTGGTCTGTGTTACACACATCAGGAAGAGGGACCCTTCTAAATTCTCATTTAGATCATATCACTCCTCAACTCAACAATCTCCAGGGGTTTCCCAGTCTTCTCTGAGTGACTCGTTTCCCCTTCCAATCATAATGTGGTCATTGAAGAAAATTAAACTGCTGATTATTATAGTTGGAAAGTAGGACGTGCTCTTTATGTTTGCATGTCTAAATACATAATTTAGAAAGGCTAATGTAATTTAAATAAGCAGAATTATCTACTTTGTCCCGTTCATATTTTAATTGAAAAATTGATTTTTCTAGTTTCAAACCATAGTCCATACAACTAGAATGGCATAGATATTTTATTATAACAGTAAACAATAAAAAACCCCAAACATATTTATTGACCCAAACATACTCATTTCAATATTATGTTTTGCTGTCCCAAAATGTGTTTGATGTGTGATTAGCTTGTCAAAAGATTACACTTTCTTATTTGACAGAAGAGCAGACAAGATGTTCCTGAGTTCAGTGGGCTGATTAAGGGTGGGACTGTTGCTGCAGTGGGATTGAGTAGCATAGTTTTCCTTTCCATGAAAAGGGGAAATTGAGGCCAAACAGAAACTTCATGGTGAAATTCACACAATTGTCAGAGGGAGAATTTTATGTCAGAGCTAAAGGAAATGGATTGTACTGCAGAGTTTGGGCTCTGTGGGGAGAGGATGAGGACAGAAAAGTGGTATAAGTTGAGGTCCTCAGAGGTAATATCTGGAGATGCTGTGTGAGAAGCAGCTGAGGTTTGGTTATCCAAATAAAACAAATGTGAGTAGGTTTGAGAGGAAGAAGGGTGAGTAGGTTAATTTTCAGATGACTTCAAACATTGTTTTATTGTGATTAAAATAGACATAAGACACAGTGTTTTCCATAGAAAATGTGCAATTTTATGTTCCCACTAGTAAGACACAAGTATTCTAGTTTCTCCATATTCTTGCCAACATTTGTTATTTTCTGTTTTTAATTTTTTAATACTAGCCATCCTAATGAATGTGAAGTGATATCTCATTGTGATTTTTTTCTTTCTTTCGAAAAGGATTTATTTTATTTATTTGAAAGGCATGGTTTCAGAGAGACAGGGAGAGGCAGAGAGAGAGAGAGAGAGAGAGATCGTCCATCTGCTGGTTCACATCCCAAATGGCTGCTTTTTTTCAGAGCTGGGCTGATCTGAAGCCAGGAGCCTGGAGCTTCTTTCAGGTCTCCCATGTGGGTGCAGGGTCCCAAGGACTTGGGCCATCTCCTGCTGTTTTCTCAGGTGCATTAGCAGGGAGCTGGATATAGGGAGTGGAGTACCCAGGACTTGAACTGGCCTCCATATGGGATGTTGGCATCACAGGTGGGGGTTTTACCCGCTACACTACAATGCCCTCCTCCTTTGAAAGTATGGGCAAAGGCGGGGGAGGAGAGAGGGAGAGAGAGAGAAAGAGAGAGAGAAAGAGAGAGAGAGAGAGAGAGAATATGAATGAATCATCTTCCATCTCCTGGTTTACTGCCCCAAAAGGTCTCAACAGCCAGCCTGGGTCAGGCTGAAGCCAGGAGCCAGGAGTAATATCCTGGTCTCCCTTGTGGGTGGCCGTGACCCAAGTACTTTCGCTATTATCCACTGCCTTTCCACTGGATTGGAAGCAGAGTAGCCAGTACTCGAACTGACTTTCCAATATAGGATCTCAGGGTCACAAGAGGCAGCTTAGCAGTAGAACCACAACACTAGCCCCTCATTGTGGTTTTAATTTGCATTTATATAATGATTAGTGTTGTTGAACATCTTTTCCTGCCCTTGTTGGTCATTTGTACATTTTATTTTTGTAAGTATCTACTTATTTATTTAAATGGTAGAGCTTCAGAGATGGAGAGACAAAGAAAGAGTGAAAGGTTTCCACTTGCTGATTTACTCCTCAAATAGCTGTAACAGTCAGAGCTGAGCCAGGCCAAAGCCAGAAGCCTGGAACTTCATCCTGGGCTCCCACATGGGTGGCAGGGGCCCAAATACTTGGGGCATCATCTGCTGCCTTCCCAGATGCAATAGCGGTCAGCTGGATCAGAAACTGAGATGCCAGGGCTCTAACATGGGATGCTTGTGTCACAAACAGTGGCTTAACCCGAAGTGCTATAACATCAGATCCCATTTGTATATTTTCTTTGCATAAATGTCTATTCAATCCTTTTCTCATTTTCTAATGTGGTCATTTACTATTTTTCTTTTTTTTTTGGACAGGCAGAGTTAGTGAGAAAGAGAGACAGAGAGAAGGGTCTTCCTTTTCTGTTGGTTCACCCCCCAAATGGCTGCTACGGCCAGCATGCTGTGCCGATCTGAAGCCAGGAACCAGGTGCTTCCTCCTGGTCTCCCAAGCTGGTGCAGGGCCCAAGCACTTGGGCCATCCTCCACTGCCTTCCCGGGCCACAGCAGAGAGCTGGACTGGAAGAGGAGCAACCAGGACAGAATCCAGTGCCCCAACTGGGACTAGAACCCGGGGTTCCGGTGCCTCAGGCAGAGGATTAGCCTAGTGAACCATGGCATTGGCCATCATTTACTATTTTTCAATGGTTGTTGAGTTGTGAGAGTTCTTTGTATATTCTGGGTGTCAATACCTTATCTACTATATAATTTGTGAATGTTTTCTTCCTTCTGTGGATTGAATTCTCATTCTGTTGATAATGTCCTTTGATGCAGAAAGGTTTTTAATTTTGATGCCCCAAATTTATCTTTCTCTTGTAAAGTGTCATATTCAAGAAATTGCTACTTAATCATGTTACAAAATTTTCTTTCTTTTGTCATATTAGCTCTTTGTATAAAATGTTTGATCCATTTTGAGTCAAATTTTGAATTTAATGTGGAGTATGGGTCCAGTTTCACGTTCTGATAGTCAGTTATCCCAACACTATTTATTGAGAAGACCGTTCTTTCCCATTTGAACAGTCTTGGCAACTATGTTGAAGAATATTTAAATATTTAAGTGAGGGTTTATTTGATGCACTCTGTATACCTGTCTTTATGTTGCTACCACACTGTTTTGATTTCCATAGCTTTGTAATAAGTTTTGAAATCAAGAAGTGTAAGAAGAGCTTTATTCTTTTTCGAAATTGATTTGGTTATTCATTGGAGCTTGAGATTCTGTATGAATCTTAAGATGGCTTTTTCTGTTTCTGCAAAAAATGTCACTGGGATTTTGATATGGATTGCATTGAAACTGTAGATTGCCTTTAAAATATTTTATTTATTATTATTATTATTTTAAAGATTTATTTTATTCATTTGAAAGAGTTACAGAGAGAGGTAGAGACAGAGAGAAGTCTTCCATCCACTGGTTCACTCCTCGAATGATTGAAACTGCCAGAACTGGCTGATCCGAAGCCAGCAGCCAAGAACTTCTTCTGGGTCTGCCACATGAGTGTAAGGGCCCAAGGTCTTGGGCCAACTTCCACTGGTTTCCCAGGTGCATTAGCAGGGAGCTGGATTGGAAGTAGAGCAGCTGGGACTCAAACTGGAGCCCATATGGGATGTTGGTGCTGAGGCTGGGGCTTTAACCTGCTGTACCACAGTGCTGGTCCCTTATTTATTATTTTTAAGTTAACATTTTTAACTTATGGTCAAAGGCTTATTGGCTCCACTAGATAAAGAATTCAACAAATAAAAGTAAAAATACAGGAGGCACAGGCTATATACAATAATCAAATGAAAAGATGTTCAGCTTCACTTATATAAAGTAAATTTTAAAATACAAAATCATTAAAATTATAGTAGTATATAATTCATATCAATTTGACAAAATTTAAAACAAAGTTTGGCAAAACACTGTATTTGCAGCAAAACTGATATATTCAGGCATTTCTTCCCTCCCTCCCTCCCTCCCTCCCTCCCTTCCTTCCTCCCTTTCTCCCTCCCTCCCTCCTTCCTTCCCTCCTTCCCTCCTTTCCTCCCTTCCTCCTTCCCTCTTTTCCTTCCTTCCTTCCTCTCTCCCTCCTTCCCTCCCTCCCTCCCTGCCTCCTTCCTTCCTCACTCCTTTCCTCTCTCCCTCCCTCCTTCACTCCTTCCCTCCCTCCCTCCCTTCCTTTTTCTTTCTTAAAGCTCCAACATATAAGAGGGAACATATGGTATTTGTGTTTGGCTTATTTCGCTTACCAAGATGCCCTCTATTTCCAACCATTTTGCTGCAAATGATAGAATTTCATTATTTTTTAAAAATAAGTAATATTTCATGTGTATATACATAAATATATATACACATATGTATATATAGTCATATTTTCTTTATTCATTCATCTGAAGATGGACACCTCAGTTGTTTTCATATTTTTTGGCTATTGTGAACAGTACTGCTATAAACATGATAGAACAGATATCTCTAATACAATGAACTCAGGTCTTGAGTATATACCCAGTAGTGAGATTGCTGAATCATAAGTCTATTTCTAGTTTTTAAAGAAGTCTCCATACTATTTTCCACAGTGGGTGTGCTAATTTACATTCATAGCAACAGTGTATATGAGTTATTTCTACACATCCTCACCAGCATTTGTTGCTCTCTGTTGGATGATAGTCATTCTGATAGGAGCGAGACGATATCTCATCATGGGTTTTTTTGGACAGGTAGAGTTATAGACAGAGAGAGAGACTGAGAGAAAGGTCTTTCTTCCATTGGTTCACTCCCCAGATGGCCGGTACGTCCGGCGCTGTGCCGATCCGAAGCCAAGAGCCAGGTGCTTCTTCCTGGTCTCCCATGCAGGTGCAGGAGCCCAAGCACTTGGGCCATCCTCCACTGCCCTCCTGGGCCACAGCAGAGAGCTGGACTGGAAGAGGAGCAACCGGGACTAGAACCTGGCGCCCACATGGGATGCCAGTGCCGCAGGCGGAGGATTAACCAAGTGAGCCATGGTGCTGGCCTCTCATCGTGGTTTTGATTTGCATTTCCCTAATGGCTAGTGATATTGAGTGTTTTTTCATATATTTGTTGGCCATTTGTATTTCTTCTTCTTCTTCTTCTTTTTTTTTTTGCTTTCAAACTTTGATTTAATGAATATAAATTTCCAAAGTACAGCTTATGGATTACAATGGCTTCCCCCCCATAACGTCCCTCCCACCCGCAACCCTCCCCTTTCCCACTCCCTCTCCCCTTCCATTCACATCAAGATTCATTTTCAATTCTCTTTATATACAGAAGATCAGTTTAGCATACATTAAGTAAAGATTTCAACAGTTTGCTCCCACACAGAAACATAAAGTGAAAAATACTGTTTGAGTACCAGTTATAGCATTAAATCTCAATGTACAGCACACTAAGGACAAAGATCCTACATGAGGAGTAAGTGCACAGTGACTCCTGTTGTTGACTTAACAAATTGACACTCTTGTTTATGGCCTCAGTAATCATCCTAGGCTCTTGTCATGAGCTGCCAAGGCTATGGAAGCCCCCTGAGTTCACTGACTCTGATCATATTAAGGCATGCGGATCTGGCTGAAAAGCCCATGAGACTATTTCAGGCATGGAAAGCCAAGACACTCTGGGGAAAATAAAAAAAAAAAAACCTAAATGAAAGATCTCTGCGAGTGAGATCCCAGTGCAAAGAATGGGTCATCAAAGAAGGAGGTACCTTTCTCTGAAGGGAGGAGAGAACTTCCACTTTGACCATGGCCTTGTCTAAATATGATCAGAGTCAGTGTATTTCTTCTTTTGAGAACTGCCTATTGAAGTCCTTTGTCCCTTTCTTAAATGGATTGGTTGTTTTTTGTTGTTGACTTTTTTGAGTTGCTGATATCTTCTGGATATTAATCCTTTGTCAGACAGGTAGCTTGCAAATACTTTTTCCCATTCTGTTGGATGTCTCTTTACTCTATTGTTTCCTTTGTAGTGCAGAACTCTAAGTTTGATATAAATCTCATTTGCCTTTGTTGCCTGTGTTTTGGAGTCTTCTTCAAGAAGTTATCACCTACACCAATGTCTTGAAGTGTTTCCCTTACATTTTATTCTAGTAGTTTCATTGTCTCAGATCTAAATGGAGGTCTGTGATCTATCTTGAGTTGATTTTTGTATATGGTGAGCAGGATAAATTCCATTCTTCTATATATGTACATCCATTTTGGCAGCACCATTTATTGAAGAGGCTGCCCTTTCTCCAGTGCATGTTCTGGGCTCTTTTGTCAAAAATCGGTTGGCTGTAGGTGTGTGGGTTAATTTCTAGGCTCTCTGTTCTGTTCCATTGATTATGCTAATACCATGCTGCTCTAATTATGATAGCTTTGTAGTATGCTTTTTAAAATTTATTTTTTATTTTTTTATTTATTTGAGAGGCAGAGTTATAGACAGAGAGAGGGAGAGACAGACAGGTCTTCCATCCGCTGGATCACTCCCCAAATAGCTGCAATGGCCAGTGCTAGGCTCATCAGAAGCCAGAGCCAGGAGCTTCTTCCAGTTCTCCCATATAGGTACAGGAGCCCAAGCACTTGGGCCATCTTCCTCTGTTTTCCTAGGTGCATTAGCAAGGAGCTGGATCAAAAATGGAGCAGCTGAGACAAATCACCACACATACGGGATGCCGGCACCATAGGTGGAGGCTTAGCCTGCTATGCCGGCCCCTGTAGAATGCTTTGAAATCAGGCCTTGTGATGCCTGCAGCTGGATATTTTTCTTTCTTTTTTTTTTTCACCCAGGATTGCTTTGGCTGTGCTGGGTCTTTTAAGATTTCATATGAATTTTTGCATTTTTTTCTAACTCTGTAAAGAAAGTAAATCATATTTTGAGAGAGATTACATTGACTCTATAGATTGGTTTAGATAGTATAGACATTTTAACAATATTAATTCTTCCTTGGGACCGGCGCCGTGGCTCACTTGGTTAATCCCTGCCTGCGGCGCTGGCATCCCATATGGGCGCCAGTTCTAGTCCCAGCTGCTTCTCTTCCAGTCCAGCTCTCTGCTGTGGCCCGGGAGGGCAGTGGAGGATGGCCCAAGTGCTTGGGCTCTGTACCTGCATGGGAGACCAGGAGAAGCACCTGGCTCCTGGCTTCGGATGGGAGCAGCACCAGCCATAGCAGCCATTTGGGGGGTGAACCAACAGAAGGAAGACCTTTCTCTCTGTCTCTCTCTTTCACTGTCTATAACTCTACCTGTCAAATGAATGAATTACAAAATAAAAAAACCAATATTAATTCTTCCAATTCATGAGCAAGGACTATCTTTCCATTTTTTGTGGATCCTTGATGATTTCTTTCATAGTGTTTTATTATTTTCATTTTTTTAGTTAAATTCATTCCTAAATATTTTATTTTTTGGTGGCTCTTGTGATTGGAATTTCTTTCTTTATTTCTTTTGCAACAAATTTATTATTGGTGTATAAAAGAATCTACTGTTTTTTGTATATTGACTTTGTAACCTGCAAATTTACTGAATAGGTTTATCAGTTCTAACAGCTTTTTGATGGAGTACTAAGTTTTTCCATCTACAACATCATGTCATCTGCAGGCATGAATATTTTGACTTCCTGTTTTCCAATTTCAGTGCCTTTTATTCCTTTCTCCTCTCTAATTGTTGTTGCTAATTCTTCCAATACTATGTTGAATTTATCACCAAGAAGTTCTTGGCAGTTTGTGATGAGGAAACTGCATAGAACAGTGTTGAGAAATCAGAACAGAGGACTGTTAAAACAGCTGAGCCACTGAGAACTAATCTGCATACATGTGTATACTTATGCATGTAAAATTAGTGTCATGTGTTGTGTAAAATTAATGGTTACTCGGATAGATTTGTGTTTCTGGTCTAAGAATTTAGTGTATAAAGGTAAAAAATTAAAAGTAAAAGGTTCTCTCTATCACTCCCAAAGGCTCTTAAGTTTCTGTTTTTAGTTCTTCTAACTTTAAATAATTTATCTTTGTCCTATTTTAAGATCCATCAGCCTAAAATGGTGTCTTTTGTGTGCCTGCTGTGAAAGGTGAGGAACATATCAAACTATGATGTATACAGTCCTTTCCTTCTCTTCCCTCCTGATTTATATTTCTTACATGTTTTGAATTTTCTGCGGGTTTAGCAGGCATTTTACAGTGAAAATGCACTTGGAAGGTTAGGGGTTAGGGTTGGAATTATGTGTTAAGATGCTGTCTTCTGCCTCTTGGGAAAGAAGGAAACTTGGAAACCCAGGAAAAGCAACTGCATCACAAGTACCCAGCTTGATGAGTTGCTAAGAGCTCCAGCTCAACATGGAAGGCCTGTGATGACTGATGGTGATGGATAGAGAGACATTTGGTGGAGAAAAAATTACGTGTTTTCTGCTTTGTTACTTTTTAATGGTTGGACGCAACCAGAGGATGAAGAGCCCATGAGTACTTTGTTCTGGTTATCCTGGGAAGCCACTGGTGGATTTTATAGAAAGAAATATGTTGTCTGCTTTGTATTTTGAAAAGATCATTCAAGCAGCTCAATGGCAGACAAACTGTGGAGGGGTAAGAGTGAAAGCAGGGAGACCTGTTAGGAGGGGCTTGCAGCTGTTCGGGGCAGAGGCCAGGTGGACTGTGTGCTCTTGGGTAGCAGCAGGGGAATTGCAAGATCAGTGGATTAAGGGTATATTTTACAGGGAGAGTTCTCATACGATGGTAATTTGGCAGAGTAAGGATAGGCTAGAAAAGAAGAAAGCCTGTGGTAGAAAAAAGAATACCCACCTCCCCCCAAAGATGTCTACACCATCATCCCCAGAACCTCTGAATATGTTACCTTCCATGGCAAAAGGGACTCTGTAGATGCTACTAAGTAAAGAATCGTGTGAAGGAAGATTATGAGGTGATCAAGAGTTCAGTAAGGGTCAGAGTCCGAGCAGGAAATGTGATGATGGAAGCAGGTGTGAGGTGAGGAGGGGCCCGGGAGTGAAGAAGAAGCTGAAGACAAGGAACGGCCTCTTCCCTGGAGTAGGGGCCAGCCCAACTAACATCTTCCCTCTGCACACCAGACTTCAGTTTTGGACTTTTGACCTCCAGAAGTGGGAGAGAATAATTTTTGTTGTTTAAAGAGCCATAGTATTTATGGAAATTTGATAGGGCAGAAATAGGACCCTTATCCAAGAGTCAATCCTCCAAGAAGGCTTTTTCTTGGGGCATAATGGTACTGTTTCTCAACATGGAGTGGCTGAGGAGAAGCGTTCAGAGGAAGGCTGAGAGAAAGTGAAACCTGCTCAGCCTTGGAGGACAGGTGATCTCTTTGCGTGTACTGATGGGCTGCTTGGCCCCAGTCTCAGGGGCAGGTCAGGATGAGATGGAAATATGAAAGTTGTCAGCACGTAAATGGTGTTGAGAGACCTCGGGATTTCACCATGGAGAGGTTGTTATGTGAATGATTGAATGACAGCATAGCAACTTCCTTTTTTTTTTTTTTAAAATGATTCATTTTATTTATTTGAAAGACAGAGTTACAGAAAGAGGTAGAGCGGCTGGCACCGTGGCTCACTAGGCTAATCCTCCGCCTTGCAGCGCTGGCACACCGGGTTCTAGTCCCGGTCGGGGCGCCCAATTCTGTCCCTCCCGGTTGCCCCTCTTCTAGGCCAGGTTGCCCCTCTTCTAGGCCAGCTCTCTGCTGTGGCCAGGGAGTGCAGTGGAGGATGGCCCAAGTGCTTGGGCCCTGCACCCGCATGGGAGACCAGGAGGAAGCACCTGGCTCCTGGCTTTGGATCGGCGCGGTGCGCCGGCCGCAGCACGCCAGCCGCGGCGGCCATTGGAGGGTGAACCAATGGAAAAAGGAAGACCTTTCTCTCTGTCTCTCTCTCACTGTCCACTCTGCCTGTAAAAAAAAAAAAAAAAAAAAAAAAAAAGAGGTAGAGCAAGAGAGGAGAGAGAGGTCTTCCAGTGGGCTTTAACCCACTGCACCACAGCACCAGCCCCATCATAGCAGCTTCCAAACCAAGGCCACATACAGACCTATTCCCTCACCTATTTACAGGTGTGTGTGTGAGGTGCGTGTGTGTGTGTGTGTGTGTGTGTGTGTTTGGAGTCACCAAATACTATTTCAAAAGATAATAAGAGGGGCCAGTGTTGCGGCATAGTGGGTAAAGCCACTGCCTATGAAACTGGCATCCCATATGGGTGCTGGTTTGTGTCCTGGCTGTTCTACTTCCAGTCCAGCTCCCTACTAATGGCTTGGGAAAAGCAGCAGAAGATGGCCCAAGTTTTTGGGCCCCTGCACCCTCATGGGAAACCCAGATGCACCTCCTGGCTCCTGGCTTTGATCTGGCTCAGCCCTGACTGTTGCAGCCATCTAGGCTGTTGGGGAGTGAACCAGCAGATGGAAGATTGCTCACTCTCTCCCTCTCTCTCTCTCTCTCCCTCCCTCTCTCTCTATAACTCTGATTTTCAAACAAATGAATAAATCTTAAAAAAAAAAGGTAATAAGAAGCTGCCACTTTGGAAAGAAACAAAACATATATGAAGTTTTTTTTTTTTTCAGTTTTATAACTTTAATCAATAGTTCCCATTCACATTGCCAGTCTGTAGATTTTTGAAACAGTGACAGGGATGTTGGTAACCAAGGTCAGAGCTTGTTTGATGAATCTCCATCCTCTTTCCATTTTCTGGACAATCTCACATGGATGTGTTATGGGACATTCCTTATTCCTTTTGCCCAGAGATCTTTGTTGAGTCTGGCATTGGGGTGCACTTCTGGAGTGCCCAACTCCTTGAAGGCAGACTTCCTGAGGGGCACCTTTCTTGAAGCCTACTCCTTGGATGCGCTTGTGAGGATTGTTGGTGTACTCTTGGTCACCACTGTGGATGACAGAACAGCCCGTTTTCTTCCTGGTACCCTCTTTGCAGGAGTCATTCTGCATGGCCCAGATTGGAAAGGAGAAAGCAAGCAACCTTTTTAGAAATATTAAATTTCTACACTGTAGAAGTTATAGTATTGTTAGCTCATTCAAATGTGTAATTTAATTTGGGGGATTTCTATGGCTATGTATGTATGTATTTATTTATTTTAAAGATTTATTTATTTATTTGGAAGTCAGAGTTACATAGAGAGAGGAGAGGCAGAGAGAGAAGAGAGAGGTCTTCCATTGATGGTTCACTCCCCAACTGGCCGCAACCGCCGGAGCTGTGCCGATCTGAAGCCAGGAGCCAGGAGCTTCTTCTGGGTCTCCCACGCGGGTACAGGGGCCCAAGGACTTGGGCCATCTACTACTGCTTTCCCAGGCCATAGCAGAGAGCTGGATTGGAAGTGGAGCAGCTGGGTCTCGAACTGGCGCCCATATGGGTTGCTGGCACTGCAAGCCAGGGCATTAACCTGCTGCACCACAGCACTAGCCCCGGATATGCATTTTTATTTTATTTTATTTTGACAGGCAGAGTTAGACAGTGAGAGAGACAGAGAGAAAGGTCTTCCTTCTGTTGTTTCACCCCCCCAAATGGCTGCTATGGCTGGTGTGCTGCGCTGATCCGAAGCCAGGAGCCAGGAGCTTCCTCTTGGTCTCCCATGCTGGTGCAGGACCCAAGGACCTGGGCCATCCTCCACTGCACTCCTGGGCCACAGCAGAGAGCTGGACTGGAAGAAGAGCAAGCAGGACAGAATCCGGTACCCCAACCGGGACTAGAACCTGGAGTGCCGGCGCTGCAGATGGAGGATTAGCCTGGTGAGCCATGGCACTGGCTGGATATGCATTTAAAAAATTACCCTTTTTCAGGTGTATTACATTTAACTTTTGAATTACCTCAAGTCCTCGTTTTCTGTTTGCATCAGTTTACTTCATGCTGGTTTTTTTAAAGGGCTTTGGTGGCAGCTAAAAATCAGCTTTGGAAATAAGGTTGAATTTTATTCAAGGCAGCACACTTAGAGGAAGCTATGTAAATTCCTACATCTCCCATACATCCAGAGAAGGGCTTCTCCACCAGGCATTTGGTCTCACAGGCAGCAATGTCTGGACATAGTTTTGGTTGTTACAGGTGAGGGTGGAGAAGGCACAAACAGGATTGCTGTCCAACACACCAGAGCTCTCAGACAGCCCCTCGCATCAAAGAAGTACCCAGGCTGAGACGTCAGGTGTGTAGGGGCCGGGAAGCCCTGCTGTAGAACCTGTTTGCCTGGAAGTCAGAAGGGGAAGTGTTTCTGTCACTCAGCACCGTTCCTCACGTCATGTCTATTTGCACACTAGTGTTAGTCTTGTTGCCCTGACAGCAGATTCTGTGATTTTTATTTTATAAGAAACTGACCAGTATAGTGTTCATCGGGATGGAAGTGAGAAAGACAAGTTTCCTCGAAGTCTCCATTTAAATAGCTTTTCTTTTTTTTTTTTTGCCATGATAAAAGGATTATAATTATAGTCTTTTATTTTTGGAAAAATATCTATGTTCTATCAGTAGATTTTATTTTGGGTTATTCATCAGTTATTAATAATAGTAATTATTAATTACTATAATAGTAATGAACCAGTTATAGTTATTTGCTTATTTTCTATAATATAAAAATCACTTGAAATAATAATGGAAATTATATAAAATTATTTAACTACTTTATTCCTTTATTATTTTTTGTCACTATTAAAATATTTTGAAACATTGTTATTTTTAAAAAATATATTCCAGAGGCCGGCGCTGTGGCTCAATAGGCTAATCCTCCGCCTGTGGCGCCGGCACCCCGGGTTCTCTCTGTGTCCGAAAGTGGCCATAACAAAGTTACCCAGGAGGTCTAAGCTCCTGCATTTTTATAAAATGGGGAAATTATTTTTAGCCAAATCTCTTGTGTAAAAGTTGCTCTTTCCGTCCCATGGGACAGAATGCAACCTATCCCCGATCATAGATAAGGTCAGAAATCAGAGAAAAGGACAAAACGAGATGCATCTGAGGACCAGAGAACACAGAACTCTCTAATCTATTGCTGTGGTCTCTGGAGCGCACAGAGGCTCTGCCCTAGTCATCTGCGGCTTGTGACATGCATCTTGTGAGGCAGGGAAGAAAAGCAAAGACCTCTTAAAGATCTCATTGCCAAGCAGCTGTATATTTTTAGGGTGAACTTTGAGTAGTATTCTAAGCAGAGACTGAAACTTTTCTGCAAATTGAAGTAAAATGCTGGTGTAGAAGTATCAACAAAAATCACTGGCAGGAGCAGTATGAGATCCACCCATGAGGAACAGGAAAATCAAGGTATTTTGAGGGAAGAGAGAACCAACCTGCACAAGTCTGCTCAGCCTCCCTTGGTTCTTTGTTGTCAGTAGTTTCCTGGTGAGGGAGAACTGCAAATTAATATTTGAATGTACTCTATAGCATTTACGGTTTGCTGGATATAACAGGGCTCAAGTGGACTGTGTAATTACCATGCCACAATTCTCATTTTGTACTTCAGACTCATTCATTCTTAACTAATCCTTATGTGGTCATCAAAAAGACCTATGTTAAAGAGCCTTTTTTTTTTCTTTGCCCTGGGTAGATATTTGCATTGATGTCAGTCCACTGGACCATTGTAGATCACATTGCAAGGAACAGACTAGACAGACCTTGGTGTCAGTTTCTTGTGGAGTATTGCCGTATGGAGGTCTTTTCCTTCCTTTCAGGGTAGTATTAACATTACATAAGCAGATTTTAAAAACTGTCAGGTAATGAGTCACAGTCTTTAAGCATGGGGCTTGATGTCTTTTGCTTCCTAAAATGTATACCTTCTTTCTATTCTTTTATTTAAATTATTTAGTGGGTGTTCAATAATTCTGGCTAGAAAGACAAAATATGTTCTTGCTTTATGACAAAAACGTTATAAGAGAGAGAGAGACAGCAGCACTCGTTAGAGTTGTGCAGTTTAGTGATGTGGGAATTGATGGAGAGAAAAAACAAGGTGAATCATACTTCAGCTACGAGATTAATGCATCAAATTAAATGTTACTATTCAGGAAGGCAGCAGGAAGAAGCCACTTCCATGGTAACTGTTGTCATAGTTGTATTTCGTCTTTCAGGAAATAGATGGACGTTAAATAATACAGCTGTAGTGATACTTGTAATGCTTTATGCATTGTCAAATCACAAGTTTTCGGGAGGCTTGTGATGCAAATCTCTCTTTACTTGGTGTTTTCAGTTTAATAACCAGCAAACATTAATCACTAAGGTAAATGTATAGAAGAAATTTAGGGTAAATGTCCAAGGGAGATTTGTCAGTGAACATGTATTGTTCCAGGGTTGTTAAATAAGCACTAAGGAAAATCTTAGTTTGAGGCCACCTACCCTCCTCCACCCCATAATATGAAACAGAGATTTGCTTCTTTAGCTGGCCATATAGAATTTTTAAAAATTATTTTTATTTATTTATTATTTGATGGGGAGAAGGAGGAAAGATGGAGAAAAGGAAAGGGGGAGAGAGAGAGAGAGAGAGAGAGAGAAAGAGAAAGAGAAAGAGAAAGAGAAAGAGAAAGAGAAAGAGAAAGAGAAAGAGAAAGAAAGAGAAAGAGAGAGATGCTCCCATCTGCTGGGTCACTCCCCAAATGCCTGCAACAGGTTGTGGCTGGGCTGGGACTGAAGCTAGGAACGGGGAACTCCATCCAGGTGTCCCACATGGCAGGAACCCAATCATTTTAGCCATCACTGCTGCCTCCCAGCTTCTATTTTTTTTTTTTTTTGCAATTTTCTAATTATATACAATTAGGTTTATTTTTATTTTTATTTTTTTTAGGATAAACTCCTGTTTTTTTTTTTTAACTTTTATTTAGTAAATATAAATTTCCAAAGTACAGCTTATGGATTACAATGGCATTCCCCCCCCGATAACCACCCTCCAACCCGCAACCCTCCCATCTCCCGCGCCCTCTTCCATTCCATTCACGTCGATTCATTTTTCAATTATCTTTATATACAGAAGATCAATTTAGTATATATTAAGTAAAGATTTCAACAGTGCACCCACACAGAACATAAAGTATAAAATACTGTTGCTAGCAGGTGTTTTGATCTGGTTTCTGTGGTATCCTTCAAAAGATATGATTTTAATTTCTGAGTTTATGGCTAAAAGACATTGTTTAGCAAAATACTTGATACTTTTTTGGACCTGTGTGAGAGGAGTCTTCAAAAAGTTCAGGGACCATGTGTATTATTTAAAAACTATGCATGAATTTCAATTTTCTTAAAGATTATTTATTTGAAAGTGTTAGAGAGAGAGAGAAAGAGAGAGAGAGAGAGAGGTTTTCCATACAGTGATTCACTCACAAAATGGCTGCAATAGCCAGGGTTGGGCCAGACTGAAGCCAAGAAACTGGAACTCCATCCAGGTCTCCCACATGTATGTTAGAATGCCAAGTTCTTGGGCCATTTTCTGCTGCTTTTCCAGGCACATCAGCAGGGAGCTGGAATGGAAGCAGAGTAGCCGAGACTTGAAACATTGCTCTGATATGAGATGCCAGTGTCACAAGTGGTGGCTTACCCTGCTGCACCACAATGGCAGCCCCTCAAAAATGTTTGCTACAAAATAAACATATCTTTTAACCACTTCCATGAACTTTTTGAAGTCTCTTCTAATGTGTTCACACTACTCAGTGATCTGGGGAAATGCTGCATTTTTATGATAAACTGTCACATTAAATTCTTACCACAATCCAAATTGCAGTTTAACACTTCTGAGTGGAAGGCATCCTGTGTTTTACTTTAAAGGCGTGTTTCTTAAGCATTTATTTGCTAGCAAACACTTAGAAACACCTTGGGATTTCATCCTGTTAAATCAGTCCTAGAGCTCTCTGAATGCTGTGCATTTGTTGGTGCTTCGAAAGGCTTCCCTAAAACCAGCCCAAGACTAAGTCCATGTTTTTTCAGTCCCCTGCATTTGTGTTCTTCAAAATCAAATGCACTTGTTGCCTCTACTCATAATTAAGGAATTAATCATTCTTAAGTCGTATGGGGCATTTTCACAAAGAATTATCATTAAATTATGATTTAATTTATGTATTTTTCAGTCTTTGTGGTTTCTCATTTCATTTCCCCAAGCAGATTATAAGCTTTTTGGTATAAATGCTAATTATGTATCTTTGTATCTGCCACAGTATCTCACACAAGGCAGGTATTCAATGCAAATTTATTAGTGGGTTAACCCGTAATACTGTGAATTGGAACATGCTAGAAGGAAACATGATGATATTCTCTCCCACGAGCTACCTATTTAAATGCGTTTTGGCAGGAATGTTCAGCAAATTACCTTAATTTGCAAAACTGCCTCCATCTAACATTTGCAGCTGTTCCACTTCTCATGAAAATGATTCATATATTTCAAAGACACGACAACTTGAACAAGGTCAAAGCATAATACATAAGGTAATTAGCAATAAAAATGGGCAGATTTTTCAATGTATGAATGTACATTTGAATTTGCTAGAAGGGAGCCAGCTAACCTGGGGGAGAACTTTAAGGTGGGGTTGACTAATATCTTTTCCAAAGTGTTAGTATATTCTCCTTTTTTCCATTTCTCCTTTTACTTTGCTGTCCCCTTCCAAAATTATTGAACTCTTTCAGTGTTGCCAGCTTTTCCTAGGAACTTTATTTTACATTGTTGTAAAATTCAATCCTGTATACATCCTGTTGGTAAGCCATAATTATTTATATCTTAATGACCAGGAACATTGAAGCTTTGAGATTTAAGGACTTCTGGCATAAACTTGGCATCTTTTGTCATTGAGTTAAAGCTAACACCTTGTATTACTTCCTTTGATGTGTGACCTTGGACCAAAAACATCACTTAACCTCTCTGTGCCACTTAAAAATGTTTTTGTCCTATAGAAGGATAATTAGAATGTCTACTATGTTATTCTGGAAAACACTGTTGTGAGATGATTAAAATACAGGACATACAGGCATTATTATTTTTATTACACAAGTCTATTTGATCATTAACTATCTTAGGATAAGGTGTTATAACCAGATTGCAATTAGAAATATCTAGTGATATTTTCTTTTGGACTTTAGAAATTCCTAAGATATATTCATATTATTGGATTTTTTTGTGTTATAAAGAAAAATAATCCATAGCTTCACTTTTATGTTTCTCCAGCTGCAGGATGGATTAAGATGAGTCATCCATAGAAAAGTCTCTGCAATCTAAGATATGATTTATTTTCCCCAAACATAAATTTAAACTTAACAGTTTATTTGATACAGGTATTCAGTTATTTGGATTTCTGGATTCTCTGTCCCCTGGTTTTATCTGAGAAGGAAAATACATTGGTTTACCAGTTAGTAAAAGGCTTTGCAGGGAAGTGTCCTCTCACTCAATCCGTGACAATGAGGGAGGCTCCTTCAAGAATCTGATTAGATGATTCTTCTTCCTTCTTGTTAATTGGTGAATTTGAAATCTGTGTTCTCTGAACCAGTATAAAGTGTTCTGAATGTCAAAAGAAATTTTGTTTGAGATTTTGTGAAATTTTTCCTCTGTGTTTGAACAAAATGGAGAAGAAACTCCTTAAGTGTCTATGAGAAAACCATTAGAGTACAGGACAGCACTGTATGCCACCAGATACAGGAGGAGACTGCTCTGAAAGGGTGTGGTTCACACATGCATGCACATCACGTGTGCACACATACATGTACATATGCATTCAGTGTTTTAATCATAGAATAAACAATCATCAAAACAATGAGGGAAGTAAAAATGAGAAAAAGAGACTTCTAGTCTCACTAGTCGTCAACTGTTTCATTGTTTTGTTTTCCCGTGATTCTACTCAGTAGAGAAGACACTTCCGTCAAGCCTGGCTTCAAGGTCTAATTAGTGCATATTTCCGTCCCTAGCACCCTCTTTCCAAAGCCCATGTCCACAACCCTCTTCCCTCTTCCCCTGGGTGGGGCCTGCTTGATACCCTTTGGGGCTTCCCACCTCTGTGTGAAGCATCTTCTTGACTTGTTCATATGCCACTCTGATACATTTCTTTTATTACTTAAATGTCTCCCCAAATAAACTGGATATATCTTAAGAAAAAGGAAACAACTTCCAAATTTTCTCCTACTTCCCTGACCTCCTATAGTGTAGAGCGTACTAAAGCAAAACACATGTTCAGAGGATGTGGTGATAATGTAGATACTCAGTTCTCCAAGTTGCTAAGTTTATCCAGAATTATGAAATCCGGGCTCAGAACATCTTCTGAGTGCTTGTGAAGTACAGACTTTGCATTTCCCATTTTGAGTTCTAGTTACACATGCATGCTGCAGAATCCACAAATCCTTGCCAGGTAGTGAAGAATTCTGCTTGAACACTCGTTTTATGTGAAGCATAGTTGCAAGAACATATGTATGCCACGAAAATGTTTGCCTTTTATTTCTATGAATAGATAGTTTTCTATTGTTTTTATATCTGTGTTAACTATTCCAGAATATAAGTTCCAAGAAAATGTAGCGCTCTCTTCAGCTTATGTAATGTAACTTAAGCAAAATTGAATATGTATGGGTGCTTGATAACATACCATTGCTTGGGATGGGCTGCAAAGCCAATCCTAGCTATTATTTAATATGTTATTCTCAATAGTCTTCACAAGTTATTTAATATGATGCCATTAGGTACCACCTAGTAGAAAGAAAAAACCAGAAGAACAAAAGCACGTTGTGAAGATGTGTAAGCTGCTCCCAGTGAGGGAGGTTTGTGTATATAACTGAGTTTAGTTGTTTTTGTTTATGGAGCTCCTGTAATTTCCCCGTGCCAGATTCTGAGTCAAAAGGAAAATAGCAAAGTGCTTAGGCAACAGCTGTTCCCGGCCCTTCAGGGTGGTAATTCTGAGCCCAGGGATGTGCTCATTCTTGTGAAATGGTGCTCTTTGGCTATAAAACCCTGTATTCATCCCCTGTGCTATTCCAGGGAATGTCTTTACAAAAAGACTGTTAACGTGTATCCCAAGGCAGGAAATCACGGGCTCTGCCCTCATGTGTGGTACACGAACTCTCCTCTAGTATTGCTGTGATCTCATTGTACTGCCAAACACATTTCTAAACCTCGCGGTGGAGTTCCTTCTTTGAAAAGAGCAGTCCTGGAGGTTGTCTGTGCTTGTCCAGTGGTGCTGTCAGGTAGTCAGCTCTAAAGTCATATTAAATGGGGCTGGCGTTGCTCAATGAGTTAAGCTGCTGCCTATCATGCTGGTATCTATTTGGGTGTTGGTTTGAGTCCCGGCTGCTCCACTTTCAAACCAGCTGCCTGTTAATGCACCTGGGAAAGCAGCAGAACATGGCCCAAGTACTTAGTCCTTGCCACCCATGTGGGAGACCAGGATGGAGTTCCAGTGTCCTGGCTGTGGCCTGGCCCAGTGGCTAAAAGATCTCTCTCTCTCTCTCTCTCTTACTCTCTGTCATTCTCTCTCTCTCTCTCTCTCTGACTCTCTCTCTGTCATTTTCTCTCTCTCTCTCTCTCTCTCTCTGACTCTCTCTCTCTGTCTCCCCACTACCCCTGTAACTCTGCCTTTTAAATAGATAATAAAAATTAATGTTTAAAAAATAAAATTGTATTCAATAAACCCAAAGTAATATGGTTATATATTGTAAAACTCTACTCATTCTGGCCATTCTTCTAATTTTTCTACATTTGGAAGAGATGGGCTAATATTATATTTAAAAACTATACCCGGCCGGTGCTGTGGCTCACTAGGCTAATCCTCTGCCTGCGGCACCGGCACCCCAGGTTCTAGTCCCAGTCGGGGCGCCGGATTCTGTCCCAGTTGCTCCTCTTCCAGTCCAGCTCTCTGCTGTGGCCCGGGAGTGCAGTGGAGGATGGTCCAAGTCCTTGGGCCCTGCACCCGCATGGGAGACCAGGAGAAGCACCTGGCTCCTGCCTTCGGATCAGCGCGGTGGGCTGGCCGCAGCGGCCATTGAGGGGTGAACTAACGGAAAAGGAAGACCTTTCTCTCTGTCTCTCTCTCTCACTGTCCACTCTGCCTGTCAAAAAAAAAAAAAAAAAAAAAAAACACAAAAAACAAAACTATACCCAACAGTATAATGTATAATGTTAAGGACTCACTTTACCTGATTTAAAACATATTTAGAATGTACTTTTGTCACAACTATCTGGTGTTTTGCTAAAGAAAATTTGATAAATTGAAATGGAATAACATGGAAATTAGAAGCTAAAAGCTATTTTAACTGTGTCAAAGACTGGGCAGAAAGAATGACAGGGGAAAGTAGCATTTGTAATTATGTTGGTATAGAGAATAATCTGTAGTCTATATATATAGAGTTGTAGTATGTATAGCACTGGGAAGAGAAATAGAATATAAGAAAATTAATAACATACAATATTGTATTTAAATGATTTAAAGTGGAGACAAATATGTTAGATGAACATACTGTTTCCATTTGGTCTGTGTGAGAAAAAGATGCATTTAGTGAGGTAGCCTAAAATCAATTTGTAGAAAATCATCTTGCTTCTTCAAGTTAAAACAAATTAAAATGTTAAAATATTTTTACTGATACAGCTAACAAAATCAAGTGTTGCAGATGCCCTGGGGATGAAGAATTCATTCCAAGAGGGTGTGGGAAGGAGGCCTTCTGGGAAAGGAACGCAGTGGGAGGCCTTTGAAGGGTGGGCGGGGTCTTGATGAAGTGGAGGGGAGAGCAAGGAGGAGCATGGCGTGGAGTGGGAGAAGATGGGGCTGGAGGCCCCAGGAGGAGAGGCCTGGTGTGTCCCGTAGGGGCCCACTGTGGCTCAGGCGTGCAGGTTGCAGAAAGTGCAGGAAGGACCTTTGTGCATCAGAGCAGGTGGTGAGGGTGTTGCATTTATCCTTGTCCTCTTTTATTTGATAGAGTGACAAAGGAGAGTTTTACTTGGACCAGTACTTTGACAAAACTTCGTTGATTTGTTCATTTGCATCATTCCAGATGTTTATGCAAACTGTACTAATCTTTAACACTTAGTAAATAAGATTCATGTTTGGATGGAATTCTCTTTGAATTTTGAATTAAGGCAAATGAAGACAAAACTGGTAAATGTGTGACTTTTAAAAAAAATAGTTTTACTACTTTATTTATTTATTTTAGAGGTAGAGTTACCGACAGTGAGAGGGAGAGAGAGTTCACTCCCCAGATGGCTACAATGGCTCGAGTTGGGCCAATCTGAAGCCAGGAGTCAGGAGCTACATCAGGGTGTCCCACATGGGTACAGGGGCCCAAGCACTTGGGGCATCTTCTACTGCTTTCCCAGGCCATAGCAGAGAGCTGGATCTGAAGTGGAACAGCCGGGACTCAAACCGGTGCCCATATGGGATGCTGCACGGCAGGCGGAGGCTTAACCTACTCCGCCACAGTGCTGGCTCCAATGTGTGACCTTCAAAGGGGGATATCAACTCTCAGTGTTCCCAGTGGACCAGGTTCTAAGTGTTTTCTGAAGTTAGGAGGTTGTGCTATCCAATTTTACTGTCCCGTTCTGCTGATACATCATGTAAGGAAAGTTCCAGAAAATTTCCAGAGCATTTACGTGAGTTTTCACTTAGGTGTGCAGGAAGAAGTGGTGAGGCTTAAGCATAAAATAAGCTGAAATCAAGCTTTATTAGTCAGACTTTTGCATAATTCATTATAGTGAATTTGGAAGTCCAGCAGGATATGTTCTTGATTTTGATCTCAATGGGTTCCTGTTAAAGGACTGGTTGTTTTTTTTAGTTTTTCCCAGCAAAGAAATGGCAACACATCTGGTCTGTTAAAGAAATGAATTGCTACATAAAAATACATATATAAATGAATTAAAACATTCAAATTTATTCCTGTTGAATATTATTCTTTATATGAATATAATAAGTCTAAGAGGAAAGTGAGTTAAGGTTCTTTCTGTCTTTTTGAATCTATAGGCTGTCCATCTGGCCCAGGCAAGCTTCCAGATTGAGGCCTTTGGCTCCAAATTCATTCTTGACCTCATACTGAATAAGTAAGTATTGGGCTGTAATTGTCTCAGGGAGCAGGTGCAATAAAATTTTCATTTCCATGACACTGGTTATTCAAAAATATTGTCTGTTGTTAAAGCAACTGATATTTTCTAGCTGATTAAATGTTATAAAGCATTTAAAGAGAAATAGAAAAGTCTGCATAGTGAATTCTATCTTTTTTCTTTTCCTGAAAAAACATTTAATATTTAGTTTATTAAAACATTTAAATAAATTGAAGATCTACCAGAATTCCAAAAAATTAATGTATTGAATAACTCGAACGTAGCATATTATGATTTTACGTGGAATAAATAGTTGAAGTAATACTTGTTAATTAAATATTAACTGTAATCATTGCTATACCTAAAATGATAAATTACCTATTCATGTATAATTAGACTTCACTCTAGAAATTTCTTCCATTTTACCTTTTATAAAGTGATTCACATAACTTCTGTAGGAAGAACAAAGTAAGTGATGACTTGTAAATAATTATTTTGAGATGATTTTTTTGAGATAATTCTTAACTTCATAATTTGCTCTAATATTATTTCCTAAAATTTTTGATCCTGATAAAAATTTACCTAATTGTTTCTGAACATGTGTTTATGTTGATATTTAAGTCCTGTTTCCTAAGTTGGAACCAGTTGTACAGATGTCTTTGTACAAAGTATAAACAAGAGCTGTTTATTTAACCAGTGCTCTTTGGCCTCAAGTAGAGTTAGAACTGAGCCTTTCTTTGGTGAAAATTATTTACATCATGACTTTATTTAGTTAGAGAAACTCTAGTCAGTATTTTAAACTCTCATCAGTATTTTTTACCAGGATTGTGTCTTTACAAGAAAATATTATTTAATGCTTTTGGACACTGTATTGTAGGTGACTACAGCCAATATCTGAGAAATTGCAAAGAACTATATAAATAACTATTAAATTTCTGTATGTCCAACTTTGTGAGCTCTGCAGAAGAAAAATGCAGAGTCAGTTTGGATTCTCCTAACTCAACTATTTTTGCAGCTGTAGGTTGGAATGAATCAGCAGAACTCAGAATTCCCCATATTAGATATTGCAGGTTTGCTTCTTTGGTTGAGTTGCATTAAAACATGCTGTGTCAGCAGTGTGCCTGCCTAAGAGGTTTGTATTGCCAACTCTTAGACTGTGTTGAGCAGCAAGAGATGGCTAATTTTAGTTTGTTTAAATCCTCTACTCCTTTAAGGCTTGCTGCAGTGGAGATCATCATTTCAGATTGTATCCTAATTATAGAACCAACACTTCAATGAGTTTTGAACTTAAAATATCACAGCCATGGGAGAGCCCCCTAATCAAGTAGTAGATGATTAAGAAAGGCTCATATGGAGTGTTCAGGGTGCTTAGCAGAACTTATTGATCACTAGCATTTAACATGCAAAGGAATCAAGTAGAGCACCTGCTATGGATAGTCTATCTTGAGAAATTTAGAGTTTCAGGTGGAAAAGTTTGATAGATAAATATAAATTCACATAAGTATGACATGTGTTTTGCTAGAATTTAGTGTGGAATGTTATGGTGGCACCAAGGAGAGGCAGTTCTACACACTGAGGAGTGTGAAAAGGCGTCTTGGGAAAGGTGATGTTTGAGGACAAGAACCAGTCAGGGCCGGCGCTGTGGCTCAATGGGCTAATCCTCTGCCTGCAGCGCTGGCACCCCAGGTTCTAGTCCCGGTTGGGGCGCCGGATTCTGTCCTGGTTGCCCTTCTTCCAGGCCAGCTCTCTGCTGTGGCCAGGGAGTGCAGTGGAGGATGGCCCAAGTGCTTGGGCCCTGCACCCGCATGGGAAACCAGGAGAAGCACCTGGCTCCTGGCTTCGGATCAGCGCGGTGCACCGGCCGCAGCACGGCAGCCATTGCAGCCATTGCAGCCATTGCAGCCATTGGAGGGTGAACCAATGGAAAAGGAAGACCTTTCTCTCTGTCTCTCTCTCTCTCACTGTCCACTCTTCCTGTCAAAAAAAAAAAAAAAAAAAAAAAAAAAAAAAAAAAAAAAACCAGTCAGGAAGCAAAGTGCTGGGATGACAGGTTGTGGTTGCAAATGGAGAAGCATGCTCTTGGGACGCAGCCTAGTGCATACCGTGGAGGCAGAACCATATTGCATATGGCAAGCTAAGGGACTGCGAGACTTTTGCTGAGCTGCTTTGCAAATTATGAAGTTGAGAGAAAGATAAATGAGTCAGGAGATGTAGGCCTTGGGACAGCTTTACTCGTGGACTATCTTGTATTTCATTCTCAGTTTCTTGACCCTAACCCAAATCCACTAGACTGTGAAAATCAAGAAAGGCGAATACTGTCATTTGATTATTATTTGCTGAATTTATGCGGATGTCTGAACCCTAAAATCACAAGTTGATGTCAGTGAGAGGGAGTACATTTAATCCAATATGATGTTAAGGGTGGGGAAATCCTTAATTCATTGGAGGCGTAGCTTTGACGTGGTGAGTAATTCTCATGATAGGGTGGATTATAAATGCCTGAGTTGGATCCAGTCTCTCTCTGTGTGCTGCTTGGCTTGCCATTTGATTTTCCTTCTCACATGTGCTACCATTGCCATCCATAACCCCTATGAGAAGTCAAACCAGTAGGGCTACCCAGTCTGGGACTTGAACCTCCAAAACTGTGGGGTAAATAAATGCTTTCTCATAAAGTTAGTTGCCTCAGTTATTTCATTTTAGTGAAAAAAATTGACTACTACTAATAAACAGAGGTTCTGTTCTTAGGAAGTGCTAAGAGGCATGGTGAGGAGCTCATTTCAAGAAGTCTTCTGTTGATAAAAATAATTAGGAATCTTTACTTAATATACACTAAATTGATCTTCTGTATATAAAGATAATTGAAAATTAATCTTGATGTGAAGGGAAGGGGAGAGGGGGTGGGAGAGGGGAGCGTTGTGGGTGGGAGGGAAGTTACGGGGGGGGGGGAAGCTATTGTAATCCATAAGCTGTACTTCGGAAATTTATGCTCATTAAATAAAAAAAATAATTAGGATTACTTCTAAGTGAATGACAAAACAGAGAGAAGAGTTAAAGTCAACAGAGGCACCTTGATTGGACATCTGGGTGGAAGATGGGATCAAGCTGAAATGGGAAATACCAGGAACAAACAGGTTACATGGTAAAGAGAAAAGAATATGAAGTTAGAATATACATAAGAGATGTAAGAGGCTTTGGAACATGCATGGGGCCATGTCTGAGAAGTAGTTGGGTATGATTTTTGGGGTGAGGGGGTTAAGGATAGTAAGCTTGGGAGATGTTTCCATGTAAATGCTAATGAAAAATGCAGCTGTCCATGTCTGAGCACCATGAGGGTGCTTAGCAGTGGTAGGTAGAGTGAGGGAAGCATAAACTGGGAAGACGGTTAAGAGGTAGGGAGAGGAAGAAGATCCCATGAAGGAGGTTGTGAATGAGTGCTTGGAGGGATAGGAGTAGTAACAGGAGAATGAATAGGAGTTTCAGAATAGAAAGATATGGTTTATAGCTTCATATGCAGTAGAATGATCTACTGTCATAGGCAGTAGATTGATTTAGGGAGGTGAGAAGCAGAAATTGCCCTTTGGATTTACCAATTGAGTGGTCACTGGTGATTTGAAGGCAGCAATTTCAATGAAGCTCTGGGGTGTGTGTGTGTGTGTGTGTGTGTGTGTGTTTGTGTGTGGAAACCAGATCCTAAGGGGCTTGGAGTAAATGAGAGGTGAAATTGTGAAGACAGAAAGTACTCATTGAGGGGGTTTGGGTGAGAAGAAAAGAGCTAGAAGAAGACATTGGTGTCAAGGCTGGCCTTTTTAGTGATAAGGACTAAATTAATAGATTGGGAGATGGAATTGCTAAGAGTTAAATGTTGAAGATACAAAGGAGAGTGGATATAATCCACAGAACAAAATCTAGGTTGAGACTCATGGAGTGAGATCAAAGCACAGGGTAGAGTTTGGTTTTAAGCTTATAGAGACAATTTGCACCGTAATGGAATGAAGATATTAGGATGAGTGCAAGTGGATATTGATTTGATATCTGATATTTCATTCTCGGGTTCTTGACCCTTATTCACTAGACTGTGAAAATCAAGACAGGCAAATGCTGTCATTTGATTATTATTTGCTGAATTTATGCAGACATCTAAACCCTAAAATCGCAAGTTGATGTCAGTGAGAGTGCAGGTGGATATTGATTTGGTATCTGATATTTCATTCTCAGGCTCTTGACCCTGATGTAGTTAAGGAAAAGCATCTCTGAAGATCTGCATCTTGGAGACAGTGTTATCTGCTATAGGGATTGGGATGGAGAGGAAGAGTGGGTTGGGGCTTGAGGAAAATGATAGAGTTTAGATTGATAGCTCAGAGGAATGGATGAGGAAACTCATCAATGCCAAGTTAAAGAATTCATGAGCAAACTTCATTAGAAATCATATGTTATATGTTGGTCTTCATGTGTGTTGTTGTAATGGGGTATTAAAAATTTTATTTTGAAAATACCTATTGCAGTGTAGATCCAGAGTTCAATCTCTGTGATAGCACAGAGGAGCTACAGTGGAGGCAAAGCTCTCTGAATTCTGGTGAGTGACTTGGGTAAAGGGTCAGGACCAGTTTGGATAAGAAAGAAATGAGATCAAGAGGAGAAAATGAGGATGGTGAGGAGAAAAGTCAGCTCAGGAGGAGGGAAACTGTGAGAACTACAATCATGTGTTTTCATCACATGTTGCTACTGGGTGCAGCAAGAGTGTGCAGGACCCATGTGGCCTGGGACAAGGGAATTGTATTAGTGCGTGAGATATGTTGCTGGGGTGGGTCTCTCACTTAAATGGCTTTTAATGTCAAGGATTAACTCAAAAAGTCTATCCATGTTACAATAAACTTGAAGTCAAGTGAATGCTTAAATCAGCCACCAAGGAACCAAAAGAGCTTCTGAGAAAAGAGAGATCTCATTTTCACCATATGGTGTTCATAGCCTCACTATATGCCACAGTTTAAAATCACCAGAGGAGGGAAACAGCAAAGTTATATGGTGAGTGTGTGGGCTCAGTGTGGGAAGGATTGAGCGCATAGGATAACAGATGTCAGAATAAACTAGAGGGCTAATGGCTTGGAAGACCAGCCGTTGTGAGGACTACGTCAAAGGGAGTTCCCAAGAGGAGAGCCTTTTCTGAGTGTGCTTTCATGGATTGAACAAGGAGGCCTGGACTTGCTGAGGCAGTTTGTGCAGTGATGTATGTTTTATTCATTTGTTCCGCAAATGTTGAGTGAGCATCTGCTATGTGCCTGGATTGTGGTAGGAACTGATGTTGCTGAGACTAAGATAGACAGAGGCCCTGCCTCCCCCGTGAGAGTTTCATTCTGGTGCGAGTGGGAAAGCGACAGTGCACTATTAAATAAAAACCAGTGCACTGGGCTAGGAGGTGGAGAGAGGCTGCATGGGGGGTGGCCAGTGTGATGGTCAGAAGAAGCCAAAAGGCCTGTCTGAGGAGGGACGTTAAGCTGAGACCTGATTGTCAAAGTGGAGCCGCCACGTAACTCTGGAAGGCTGAGGGTTCCGCACAGCTAGAACAGAAGACAGCTAGTGCTGAGGAGCAGCTGGAATGTTCAGGGACAGAGGATGGTGTGACTGGAGTGCATGGAGGAGGAGGCCGTGGAGGACTGTTGAAATGAGAGCAGAGAGGAAGCCATGGGCCAGGCTCCGTAGGACTGTGGTCCGTGGTGAGGGGTTTGGGTGCACAGCCAATGGAGGGCAGAAAGCACAGAGGTGACATAGTTGGATTTGCATTTTATTTAGCCCCAATGTCCCAGTGTCCCTAGGTGTGGTCTCAGGGGACCTTTAGTCACATCCCACTCTCCAGGATATTCCTCTTTGAAATTTTGTTGTGTTTTGTTTTTACTTTACAGTAACCTTTGTTTCAAGTCCCAAAAGTTTCCAGAAGTATTACTAGGTTGATCATTTGTGTGTGTGTGTGTGTGTGTGTGAGAGAGAGAGAGAGAGAGAGAGAAGCAGCATTTAAAATTATTTTTATGTTTGCATACTCCTTCCTTGTGGTATGATTGGCATGATTGACATGAGATAACCAGTTTTCAATGTTTGTTGGTCCCTGGAAGCCGATGGGGTCTGAGTATTGTCTCCCTCATTTGTGTGGTCATCCAAAGGCCAAAACTTCTATTACCTATAATGATACTTCTGATGTGTTTGGCAGATGTTTATTGGGAATAGCCATAATCAAAGCTGTATGTTGATCGAGAGCACAGGCTGCAGAGTTCGACAGACCTGCCTTTGAATCCGAGGCCTGCTATTTGATATTATGTGATTTCTGGCAAGTTTCTTAGCATCTTCTTTTTCCTCCTGCTCTGCAACCACCATCACTACCACCCTAAACCGTGAAATTCACCTCTTTAAAGTGTACCATTAGGCCGGCGCCGCGGCTCACTAGGCTAATCTTCCGCCTAGTGGCGCCGGCACACCGGGTTCTAGTCCCGGTCGGGGCGCCGGATTCTGTCCCGGTTGCCCCTCTTCCAAGCCAGCCCTCTGCTGTGGCCAGGGAGTGCAGTGGAGGATGGCCCAGGTGCTTGGGCCCTGCACCCCATGGGAGACCAGGAAAAGCACCTGGCTCCTGGCTCCTGCCATTGGATCGGCGCAGTGCGCCGGCCGCAGCGCGCCAGCCACGGCGGCCATTGGAAGGTGAACCAACGGCAAAGGAAGACCTTTCTCTCTGTCTCTCTCTCTCACTGTCCACTCTGCCTGTCAAAAAAAAAAATTAAATAAATAAAATAAAAAATAAAAAATAAAGTGTACCATTAAATGGTTTTTGTTATATTCATAGAATTGTAGAGTTGTAACCACAATCTAATTCCAGAACATTTTCAACACCCCCAGAACAAACCCTGTGCCCATGGCAGTCATCTCCCATTCCCTTCTCCCCACAAGTCTGCAGAAAACCCCTAAACTACTTTCTGTCTCTGTGGATTTGCCTGTTCTGAGAATTTCATGTAAATGGACTCATAAGATGTGTGTAGCATAATTGGTTTTAAAGTTCATCCATGTTGTTGAAAACTACACCATTGTATGGATATATATTTTTTAACTTCTTAAGCTTTAGTTTCCTTCTTAAGTTGCAGGTTGCTGTAGGGATTACATGAGATAATGTGTGGTATTACAGATGTTTGTTAATAGTCATTAGGGTGAGTATTTAGCCTAGTTATTAAGCTGTGAGTTGGGATGCCCACATCCTACTTCACAGTGCCTGAGGGTGATACTTGGCTCTACTCCTGCTAATGCAGACCCTGGGAGGCAGCAGTGATGGTTCAAGTACTTGGGTCACTGTCCCCTGATGTGGGAGACCTGGATTGAATTCCTGGCTCCTGGCTTTGATCCATACTGGGGCCATTGTGGGCATTTGGAGAACCAGTTGATGAGTACTCTTGGTCTATCTACCTTTCAAAAAAATAAAAGACTAACTGATCAAAAAGAGCTTATGATCTAGTGTGATTGAAACAATTTTCCTTTTGGTTTCAGTTAGTGTTTCTTTCTGACTTTAGTGAATGAGGTGGGAATGGTACACTATGTGATGTTATCCTTGCTAAAGAAAAAAATTAGAAATGATCTGGCAGGCCCTTGGTTGAAAGGCTTTCAAGGCAGTGAGCATTAAGAATTCAGGTGACATTGTTCTATTGAGTTGAATTTGTATTTGTGATACACTTGGAACTTTTTCTGTTGTCAAACAGCTGCCTCCTGGGTGTTCATTGAGATGTGGCAAGACATGCAGGCCATTGAATATTTGGATATTTTGATTTCCAGGGTCTAAGGTGGTTGGGTCTAAGGTGACTTCCCAGGCTCTTAGCATGTTCTTCTTCTTCTTTTTTTTTGTTAAATAATTATTTTATTTATTTGAAAGACAGAGTTACAGAGAGAAGTAGAGCCAGAGAGAGAGGTTTTCCATTCCACTGGTACACTCCCCAAATGACCACAATAGCCAGAGCTGAGCTGATCTGAAGCCAGGAGCCAGGAGCTTTTTCTGAGTCTCCCACACAAGTGTAGGGGCCCAAGGAGTTGAGCCATCTTCTACTGCATTCCCAGGCCATAGCAGAGAACTGGATTGGAAGAGGAGCAGCCGGGACTCAATCTGGTATCCATATGGGATGTTGGTGCTGCAGGTTGGGGCTTTAACCCACTGTGCCGCAGCACCGGCCCCAGCATGCTCTTCTATTATTTGAATTGAAATAAATGCCAGTGCTCCTTTGACCTCTGCCTGGTGCACGGAAGGAAGAATTCTCAGGATGTGTCAAGGTAAAACCTTGGTTAACAAGGCAATAGCATGTTCCCAAGAGAACACTACTCCCATTAGGGTATGTAGGGGTCTTGCAAGCCTTTTTTGTGCTTTTGTTTTGGATGTTATCAGAGAGAGCTCTCTCTGAGTGAATCAGTAGATTTCAGTACTGGGTGGTTGTAACTTAAAACTGGGCAGTGGCACTGCAACTTGGAGAGTGAGGACATTGCTTTGCTTTGTTAGGGATCAAGTGAGCTGAGAGAAACAACTCTGGCATGGGATAAAGAGGGGGTAGTGGATCTGAAAGCTGTATTGGGCCAGCAGGCATCTCAGAAAAGGAAAACCAATGTAGCATCCTCAGTTCAGAGGCGTGTACAGATCTCAAGTGCAACACTCTTCTATGCAGAGACCATCACACTGCAGGGAAGTGTTGGAGGTGCATAATGATGAGGGTGTACAGGAGAAAGGTGCTAGAGGCTAGTGTAACAATTCACATGATTCAAGTGGTCTCACTGTGCATGGAAAACGGGGCCTTAGCCAGCTAAGTAAGAATAGAGGTGGGAATAAAAGATCAAAGTGATACATCTAGGAAGGTAATTATGGATTGAGAAAAGATCTCTGTTCTGATTTTCTGGGAATCAGAGTTCCTTGATTGAAGATGAATATCTAGAAAATGCCAACTCAAAATATATACACACACAGTAATTTTCCCATTAACAGTAGTTCATGCAGTGCTTTTGAAAGAAGAACCACACTGATGTAGTTTCAGTTAGAGTAAATAAAAAGCCTGGCTTTCAGGCTGGCTGACTTGGTTAATTCACTGTTTGTGCGGTCAACAAACATTGAGTATCTAGTTGGTGTTCAGATGCTGTACTGAGCAACACGGAACATTCAGAGCTGGGTGAAGGAATCCTTGCTTTCCAAGAGACCATGGCAGAGAAACAAGACTAAAATAGCATGAAGACATGGTGGAAAGTGAGTGTGAGACCTTGGTGACTAGGGAAGGTTTTGGGAGCATGAGGGACTTGATGCAGATCCTAAACAATGTATCCCTGGTTATGGACATCCTGGGAGCAGACCCCAAGGCAAAGACTTGAGGAAATAAGGGAGGGAGTGGAGGAGTGAGATCAGTAAGAAAAAAAAGCTGGGGAATGGTGAGCACACCCACTGGGGAACCGAGGGAGTCTGTGGATTCTGCAGTTCCTGCCTGCGAGTTACTCAGTGTGTTGTCCACCAGCTGCCCCTCTTATTGGAGGAGGGCTCTTTCCAATATCACAGCTTTGATTTTGAAAGATAAAGGAGGGAGAGAAGTGTATTTTCCACATGGAGCAGCACAGAGAAAGTGTGAGAGCTGGACAGCGTCATGCTCCTGCAACAAGTCAGGCCTGGTGAGCCCTCTGCTCAGGGTGTTAGGGCTGTCCAGCAGCAGGAGGAAGGTGAAGCTGCCGCTGCCATCCCCTGGACTCAGAGAGGGATTTCAGCTTTGCTCTGCTGAGGTTTTTTGCAGCTCTGCAGATTTGGGGATTTGAACTTAAATTTGGTTTGTAAGAAGAAAAATGTGGAGAAAAAGCTAGTCTCC
The DNA here is from genome assembly GCF_051225735.1 of Oryctolagus cuniculus. Taxonomy (NCBI): domain Eukaryota; kingdom Metazoa; phylum Chordata; class Mammalia; order Lagomorpha; family Leporidae; genus Oryctolagus; species Oryctolagus cuniculus. Next base: position 33,421,568 of record NC_142869.1, on the reverse strand, counting down.
TATTCCATTTTCCTCTGTGAGTGAATAGGACCAGGGATTAGGAGCCATTGCTGGCAACAGCATGGGGTGCTTTGACCTGTAACCAGGCCAGGTCATGGTGGTATTGTTGGATTCATGCACTTAATGACTCCTAGACAGATTGGCTGACCATGGTGTTGGTGCTGGCCCTCAGTTTCTCTCCTGCTCTGCACCAGTCAGTCTCCCTGCGGGCATTCCTCTCATACATCTGGGACAGGTGTCAGGGAAAGCAGGGGCCTGGGAATTTGGGATTCAGACTGCCCATATCAGCTCCGCTGCTAAGATTGCCCTCCAACTCACTCCAGAGGCACTCTCTCTGGACTTGAATCCTAAGGAATTAGATATGACCTGTCCCCGGGTCTCCACATCAATCTGTGTGGGTTCACAGTGCTGCTAACTCAGAGATTAAATGTGTTCTTTCCTGATTCTGAAAGATATGCAGAAGAAAGTCTTTCTAATGTGATGATAATGCTGGTGATAGACCCAAGGCCAGGCTCTCTACCCATATTCTTTTATTTGAATTTTTGTAATAACTCTGTGAGGAAGATGTGCTCATCTCCATTTGACTGCTGAGTAACCTGAGGCCCAGTGAGACAGTCATGTGCGGGGGCTCCAGCATGAGCTGCCTCCCTGGAGCCTCCTTCATTGCAGGTATTGTGGTCGCAGCACTGGATGAACAATTTACAAGTGAGCTGATGATTGCACATCTGTTCTTATTAAGTGGAGACAAGGAATGGAACTACTTTAGTCAATTTTTAACAATATAAAGAAAATGCAGAAGGCCCCAGTAGGATTTGAAATAATCCTCTTTGTTGATCAGGACCATCTGTCATGGACTGAATTGTGTCTCTACTCAAAATTCATATATTGAAGCCCTAACCCCCAGTACCTTAGAATGTGACTGTATTTAGGATCAGGTCTTTAAAGAAGTAATTAAGTTAAAGTGAAATCTCTAGGGTGGGTTTTAATTCAATATGATTAGCATCCAAATAAGAAGAGGAAATTTGGACACACACATGCACGTGCACAGAGGGAAGGCCACATATAGACACAGTGAGAAGGTGGCCATCTTATCTGCAAGCCAAAGGGAGAGACCTCAGAATGAAACTAACCCAGCTGACACCTTGATCTTGGACTTCTATCCTCCCACAGTGGGAGGAATAAATTTCTGTTGTTTAAGGCATCCATAAGTAGTATGGCGTTCTTAGCAAATGAATGAATCATCCCGATTCCTCTGTTGCTTACTTATTGCAGGGAGACATTTAGCATTAACTGCTGTTTATTAATGGATGAATGTATTCTTCTCATAACTGGTAATATTACTGTAATTTCCAAATATTGTTTTGAGAGATTATGGTCTCTTGCATTTAGGTACTGTGGGGAGATTGGAATTATTTTGGCAGTTTTGAAATAGTTTCTGGTAAGTCTTCAGAGACAAAGGTCTCCAAAGTTGCCATGAATATTGTTGCCATGGGCCATGTGCAACATGGTGTGGATGAATTTTGCATTTTTTAAAAGATTAATCTTTATTTATTTGAAAGACAGAGTTGTAGAGAGGTAGAGCCAGAGAAAGAGAAAGGTCTTTGTCTGCTGGTTCACTCTCCAAATGACTACAATGGCCAGAGCTGAGCTGATCTGAAGCCAGGAGCTAGGAACTTCTTCCTGGTCTCCCATGCAGGCACAGGGTTCCAAGGACTTGGACCACCTTCCACTGCCCTCCCAGATCATAGCAGAGAGCTGGATCAGAGGAGGATCACCTGGGACTTGAACCGGTGTCCATATGAGATGCTGGCACTGCAGGCCAGGGCTTTAACCCACTGTACCACAGCGCCGCTGAATTTTGCATTTTATGTGTCCTAGAGACCCCCTAGTATTCTAAGCTTTCCAGTACTTGGAGGAACTCATTGCTGTGGAGTTTCCCTCCTGAAGGCATTCCTTCTTGTCTGTTCATAAACATTTTGACTCTACATGATGGATAATTCTTTTTGCCATAATTTCTTGTTTAGACAAGTACCTATCAGGTCTCATCATGAACACTCTGGTTGAAGTGTTAAACCTATCTTGGATGCTTTGGATATTATCATTGTTATTTTGTTTTGATACATCTTTATGCTGGTAGATTATGCCCAGAAACTCTTAAATTTTTTTAAAATAAAATAAATATTTCTAGCATTTTAGTACATTTCACTCTTATTTATTTAGGATGTTTATCCCAACTTCATTATAAATAATTTGAAAATGACTTTCACAATTAACTATAACAACAACAGGAGCCTTAGAAATAAAATCACAACTAAGTCATGATTTATATACCGATTCTGGATTTTTGTAGATGGACTAGATCTAGCATAACTCTTGGGGGTGATGAAGTGCAGTGTTTGCCCTCTACCTGTTGTAAGAGGTTTCTTTATCCCAAACTCTTCTTGCTTATTGATGATACTTATGTGTGAATGAGTTCCAGAGAGATTAAAAAACAGAGTAGAGAATTTAGGAGAGACACAGGAGCTAGATTTAGATTTTCTAGATTCTGAGAGATGAGAAGATTGTGATTGGACAAAACAAGAAGAGCTCATGACTGCATTCCATAGCATCAAGGAGAAAAAAAAATTGACAACTAAGAATTTCTGGCAGAATCAAAGCTAATTGTCAGTGGAATCTCATTGCACTGTATATATAACCTAGGATATAAGAGACATAATGAACAAAGACAGACTATTTCTTTAAAAAATGTTTTAGTTATATAGAGGGAACAAATTTCATGTGTTTCATATATACATTTTTAAGAGTATAATGATACTTTCCACCCTAACCCCCATCTCTCTCTGCTCCCACCTTTCTTCTTCCTTTCTTATTTTTCTTTTAATTTTTATGATGACATTCTTTCACTGTACCTTATAATCATAAGCTTAACCCTCCACTAAATAAAGAATTCAACAAATAGTAGGTAGAAAAACTTCCTCAAGAGTGTAGGCAAGGGTATAAAAATAATCAAATATAATGATGTCAATTTTGCTTATACACATTTTTTTGTACTCTGTAAAAAGTTGTAGTATATATACATGATGGAATACTACTCGGTCATAAAAATGAAATCCTTTCTTTTGAAACAAAATGGATGTGATTTGATATCATTATGCTTAATGAAATAAGCCAGTCCCCAAAAAGACAAAAATCATTATGTTTTCTCTGATACAGATCATTTATTGACTGATGTATAAAAGGAGACCCTTTGCAAATGTCTATCCCAATAGACAAATAATGCCTGACTAGAATTGGACAAATAATGCCTAAACGTGATTCATTCTTCAGAGCACTTCTTGGTCTTTTGAAGAGAAAACCATGTATAATAATCTCAGCAGAAGCTAATCATGACCCAAACTTGAACAGCACTATGCATTTGAGATGGGTTGATTATGGTAGTCACTGAATTTAGGTATTTTCTGACACTTAAATAAGAAAGCCCACATTCTGAGTTGTATAATTCTCATTATCAGGTAAAATCTTTACCTGGATACAGACATAAATGTTTTCCTGTTAAGAGGAGTTTATCCATTTGACCTTGATTTAGTGGGACATTCAGTAGCATAATGGTTAACATGTGCAACTACAATTTTACAAATGGCCAGAAATGTTACTGAAATGGACTTCCCATGTTGACCCTCTGAATTAGCAAAGTGTGTAATATTCTTTCTAACCTCAGTGAGTTGATTGAGAGACTCCATAGATGGGAACCTTCTCTGAACCATTCCAAGCACTTGTTTTTCATGTTTGTTGAGTGCCTGCCCAGTGCCAGGCACTGTCCAAGTCGCCTGAGAGAAGCTCTTCCCTTATGAAGAATACCGTTATGGGAAAATACAGGGGGCTTTTGCACGTAAAGCCGAGGCACTTAGCCCAGATTAATGATGGGAGTGGTTAGGCAGCTAAAGGTTTAGAGTTGAACCTTGTTACTCAGACTTAAAACTTGTTTAAGAGTTGGCATGACACAGGTTTGTAGAAGAGAGTGTGCGGGCCTGAGGGTAAGCAAAAGAACGGGGCATGGAGAGACAGAGATGGTGACTCAGAGAGAGTAACACAGTCACATAGCCAGTAACTAAGAGAGCTGGGATCAGAACCCAGGGCTGCGCATCATCAAAGCCTGTCAGGGTTGAGAGATTAGCTTGGTTTGTTTGTGCTGATATAATAAGATATCATAGGTGAGGTCACTTGTCAGGAATAGAAATTTACTTCTCACACTTCTGGAGCCTGGGAGGTCCAAAGTCAAGGTGCCCACAGATTTGGGGTCAGCTGAGGAGGGATCTCTGCTCCCAAGATTGTGTCTTGTGACTGCGTCCTCATGTGGCAGGAAGGCAAAGGGGATGGATGCTTTGTCCTTACGTGGGGGAAGATGTGACAGGGCCAGGAAGCTCTCTAAAGCCTCCTTTATGGAAATATTAATCAACACTCATGCAGGCTCTGTCCTCATGACTGAATCACTGCCCCAAGGGCCGCACCTCTTATATCACTTGGAGTTTAAGTTCCATCAGGAGTGTATGTAAAACATACATTCGAACCAGAGTAGACTTTTCTTTTTTCAGTTAGAAATCCCACTGAAGTTGCATTTGAGAAGATTTACAAATGTGAGCTTGACAGAAGTAAAAATTTTCTGTCTAATTTTTTTCCATCTTGCTTTATTTTCACTACTCCTATCTCTTACATAATTCTATTATCAAACAAGTACTTATTAAAATTTCCTGTTGATTCTGTGTAGAGTTGTATGAAGTAGGGACTTGACATCAGATGATATGATTCAGTAAGATTTACTTTTCATAGTTTTGGAGGTGAGAAGTCCAAAACCAAGCTGCAGGCAGATTTGGTGCTGGACGAGGAGTCTCTGCTTGCAGGTTACTTGCTACTGCGTCCTCTTGTGGTAGGAAGGCAAAAGGGCTGAATGTTCTTTCCTCACGCAGGGGAAGACAGGGGAGGGCCAGGTAGCTACCACAAGCCTCTCTTATTAGGGCATTCATCAACTAGATCCAGGACAGGCTGAAGTCAGGAGCCAAGAACTCAAGCTGGGTCCCCAGTGAGTGTAGGAGGGACCCAAGTACTTAAGCCGTCACCTGTTCTCTCCCAGGGTACACATTAGCAGGAAGCCGGAATGGAGAGAGGAGCCAGGACTCAAACTCAAGTACTCCAATATGGGATGCAGTCACCCCAAGTGGTAACTTAACAGCTGAACCACCCACCCTCCCATAGAACAATTTTTTTCATGATTCATAATCATAATGTAGAATCATTTCCCCAAATCTTCTAAAATTAATCAAAATTAGAATTCCTAATACTAGAATTCTGATTACAATTTATTATGATTTGTTTATAAAAAGTGCTTTCTTTAAAACATCAGTTCTAATTCATCTCCTTTGATGATATCCATGTGCTTTAGTATTCATATTGTTTTTAAAAAAGAAATCTATATAGGCTTTTACAGAAGCCCTTTCTGCAAAAAGTTTCAAGTCATTCCTTAAATTAAAATGCTTCAAAATACGTTAACCTTTCCTGCAGGGATATTTTCCCCATAAGAGTCTGAAAATCATGAGCACATTGTAGGATACATATTTCATTTCTTCTTTTATTTTTTGCCCAAATGACTTCACACATGTAATAAGTCAGACTGAACTATGTGACTAGAAGGATCTCACAGCATGAGGACAGACTGTATCTCTTATAAGTCCCTATAATTCCTTTAAAAAAAAAAACTTCCCAGCTTTATTGAGGTATGTAATTGGCAAGCTACTGTTGTACATGTTCAAAGTGAGTAGTTCAAGGAAGAAGAATTTGGTACTTTTGAATGTGATCAAGAACACCGATTGTTTTTGAGCATGTTTATTTCTGTTGGTGAGCCCATGTTTGCTGGGGAGCATCTACTGTGTATACAGGCAATGGACCATTGATCCAGGCTAGCTGTTTTGCATCTTTTTTCTCACTAGTAGCTCCACCAGATACAGCTCTAACACTTTATAAACTGCAAAAATGAAAGACTGATAATTTCTTTTATAGATTAGTTCCAGGCTTCCTTTGCAATATTTATTTATTTATTTATCATTTATCCAATAGGCGTATTGCAGGCATTTTCAGATATAAGATTTCTGTTTCTCTGAAGTAGTGATAATTTAACTGAGGCAAAAAACGTGTCTGTGCCGTATTCCTTTGGGACGTTTTCCTTTGGGACGTTTGGTTCCCTTTGTCCCTTGTTCATTTACTCATGACTAAATATAAGCGTCTGGTGGCAACAATACTTTCTGGAGAAAGTAATACGTGTTTTCATTCAGCTGTGAATTCCAGAGTTCCTTGTTTATTTTTGATGTGGTGAACTTGGAAAAATGAGCGAACTATAAGACACCGTTAGATACGTTTTTCCATAAAGCAGGCTGAGGTAAGGTTTCCAGTATGTGGGTTAGAAGCAGCTGTTATTCCTACCATGAACAAAAGGCCATGCTACAGTTCCATTGTTTTAAGTTTATAAGCTCTCCTCAAGATATGCTTGTTGGAAGTATATTTTTATGATTAAGGTAATACATAACTTGCTTAAAAAGGTATTTTTGATGGAAAAAATTCTTTCTTCTTTTAAGATTTGCTGTAAAGTGCTTGCTTAGTGCCTGGTTGTATTGTGTAACTATTGCTACCAGTGTAGAACGTCTCATACCCATTGTCGTGTGTAGTACGTATCATTGTATGGCCAAATCATATAGAAAGTCACATGAAAATCAGTACTTTGGGTACTTCCTGATAAATAATAATTAAATTACATGATTCTCAAGGTACAAAAGAGTCAAATTCCTTAGATATTACTCAGCTTGTATGCAGTACAGGTGCGTGAGTCATCATAATGGACGATATTGCATTCTTGAAAAGTAGGTGCTCCAAAGTGGCATTTAGGAAGGAAATAAAACCTTTTATGTTGCAGAATTTATCTCCACCTCAGCAGTGGAAGACACAGGGTCTGGAATCAACATGTTTTTCTTACCATAATTTGACTAAGAGTTCTCTACGGAATGCTTTTTGTAGAGCAGCATGGACGTCACCTCCTCTATTTTATGCATGGTATGGAGGGGCAGTCTTGTCCTTGCTCTGCCCTTGGCATCAAGGGGGGTGTCAGGAACCCAAGGTTGTGTGCCTTTTGCATGTGTCTACTGATGTCTGCTAACACCTGTGAGGAAGAGTCTTGGTAAATGGGGGACAGCATTGTTGATGCTCTCTCACCTTCTACCTCTGTAGGGCTTTGAATGTAGCAGCCTCTCACTTCATTTTTTTAAACAGAAGATTAAGTTTTCTTACAGTTGAAGAAAGCATGAACCAGCTTGTCTTTTGAGAGTTGGATTTAGCCAAATAATATTTCCGATTCTGGTATTTTTCTAAGTTTAAAGTTAAGATACAAATTTCTTTTTTCAAGGTCTGCTTTCTAGCATTAGAGGAGGCTAACAAGTGAACTACTGCTTTTCTTTCTTTTTTTTTCCCCTTTTTTGACTTGGTTAAGTGCTTTACTTTTGAATCTCTACTTTGAAGTTGGAGGGGTTTTGTGAAGTTTGCTGAAGTGATGAAAAGAGCTTTAATTTTGTCAACTTAGTGAAAATGGTTACATGTAAATTTCTGTATTTGATTTCTGTGTCTAAGAACAATTTGTAGCATTTTTCCCTCTAACATCGGGGTTAGATAAATCCTTTAAACTCATGAAAGCCAACTCTCGCAGATTCTAAAAATCCTTTTTTACTTGCCTTTGAGAAATCTTCTAGTGTGTTCCAGAAAAACTTCAGAGCTGAGGTTACTGACTCTTCAGCGGTGCTGTCTGCCACCGAGCCCCCTTTTCTGTATTTCTGCAACGTTTTATGCCAGGTTTCCAGTTTTTGTGTTTAAAAGCCTCTACCCACGTAGAAAATCAGACTACTCATTCAATTGTCAGCACTTTTGGAAAATTGGTTCCTGAGATTGCTATTGTCTCCCCCAAATAGCCAAAATCTCTTCATGTATGTTCACCTGAATACAAAATAAGAATATAGATCATTTTGTAAGAAGAAAAAGGTTGGAAAGTTATAAAAAGAATTTTCTAATACATGAAAAATACTATATTTTAAACATGTGAGAAGTTATTTCTAGTTTCTACCTGCCAGTGTTCAGTTCTGTTAAACAGCAGGAGATTTTTGTGGTCCAGAAATGGGTATTTTGAAGCCCATAAGAACTTTCTGCAAGGTGAAAACAATTTCAGGTTGAATGTTGCTTGACTTTTACTGTTTCAATATGTTTTTCCAGATGAGCTGAACTTAATACAGTCCATTACCATACTTTACTTTTTAATATTTATTGTATTTATCATCGTTAATACATCTACCTTCCAAATCTGATTGAAAACGTCCTGTTTCCGTTCACACAAAAGCACCTGTGTATCAGGACAGGCTGTTTGAAATGGCCATTTGGCCACTGTCTTTGTTCAAAACAGATCACCTTCTGCTGACTTTATGTAAAAACGTTTCATAAATAACATAGTTATTTTCTCTTTTCTTACCTGTGAGGTAGTAGAAACTTTTCATCTGAGTTCATGCACTTAAATGTGTTTTGTTTTTGCAATTATAACATTCCGTGTTTTGAATCTCTTATAATGTAAATATTGGTGGTGAAAATCAGTATTTTTCTATTAACTTTGAAGAACAATGGAAGTCCATGACTCATGAGGAGCATGTTTTAGTGGTTATTAACTAATATTCCTATAGATTTCAAATGAACTTCACAAGGTTGAGTCAGTCATCTTTCTCATTGATGTGTCATTGATCAGAAAGGACCCAATATTGTTCTTTCTTGTCAATCTCTAGTCCCTTTCTTATTTCCCCTGCCCAAATTCTTTCTTTTGTTACTTTTCCTAATGAGGCAACCATCTTCATCTGTTTCACATAATCTTCTATTTATATGTGTTCATAAACTATATATGTGAGAAATTAAAAAAGTTCATGGATATTTCACATTATCTTTTAATTCCATTTCCTCACAAATGTTTAGAAGTGCTCTTGTATTATGGTTTTGTGGGCATGTAATTTTATTTCATATAATGGTATTATACTGTGGCTCTCTACTCAACATAATATTCAAAGACCTGTGTCTATAACCATGTATAACTTTTTCATTATGTTTAACTGTGACAGAGAATTCTATGGAGTGTGCCCAACACTACTCTACTCCCTAAGGGGAGAACTCTACTTTCCATTTGGCCTTCTTATAACCACAAGCCATATTATAAAGCTTATGTATATATGAGTGTAAGTATAGCCTATGGACCTGTGTGAGAATATCTCCAGTGTTCTTGGGAACAGAATTGCAGGACTTCAGGACAAGTGTATAATTAATTTGCTGGTATACCATAGACTTATTCTCAGAAAAACTGCACTGGCTTGTTCTTGAGCAAAACATGGTGCTTGGTAGAGTTCAAAACCCATATTCAATTTTGGGGTGGACCAAGTGACTTTTTTTTCCAAGCATACTTATTCTATATTGAGAACTTAATGGCTAATTTTTATTGGTGAATGATTTCGAAAATACAATAGTGAGCCTTATGAGGCAAGCAGCATCTCATGGAATATAATTAGTTTCTATTGTGTTGCACTGATTTGACCAGACTGTTGTGATCCTTTGAGGAATGGAGTAGTACTCTTCTAGTGAACTGTGTTGTCTGATGTTTTCATAAAGTTAATTGGAAAAATTAGCATAATTATGAGAAGCATATTCGCAATTCAGGAGTGGGCTCATGTTTATTAAACCCCAGTGTCATACCATGTTCCTGTGGAATGTGCACATGCCTGGAACATGAGGAATAAGAATACAAGTTTGAATGGAAGATGTCTTACAGTAGACAAGAAAGCACCTGTCTGAAAGATGAAGAGAGGAGACACAGGGTGAGAAAAGGAAGAGGGATCAGAATATACCTCCTATTGGTACCTGACACAGTACCAAAAGGTGGGTTCTCAGTCCATAAGTGTTGAAAAGTTGGCAATGAGCCAACTAGTAATAATGTGTGGAAGAAAACATACTTCAGATTTATAGCCAAATGTTTTGGGCTGCGTTCTGATTCTGCCACTGGAGGAAATTGTGAGACCATGCTGAGCCTCAGTTCATTAAACTGTAGCTTGAGATTGATGGAAGGGCTGACAGAGGCACAGTATGTGAAAAGGACTGTCATATATAACAAGGGCTTAACTGGTGTTCCGTTCCTTCTGCAAATTACACATTCCGTTACTTAACCAGTAATGATCTGTTTGTTTTGCAAACATTCTATCTTAAGTTAATTCTGGTCTTGGTCTTTTTGGTGACTGGTTTGAGTTTCTTAATAGTCTCCCCCCCCCTTTTTTTTGAAGATTTATTTATTTATTTGAAAGTCAGAGTTCACACACACACACACACACACAGAGAGAGAGAGAGAGAGAGAGAGAGAGAGAGAGAAGACTTCCATCCACTGGCTTACTCCCCAATTGGCTGCAAAAGCCAGAGCTGTGCCAATATGAAGTCAGGAGACAGAAGCTTCCTCCAGGTCTCCCATACAGGTGCAGGGGCCCAAGGACTTGGGCCATCTTTTACTACTTTCCCAGGCCATAGCAGAGAGCTGGATCTGAAGTGAGCAACTGGGACTTCGACCGGCGCTCATATGGGATGCTGGCACTGCAGGTGATGGCTTTACCCAGTGTGCCATGGCACTGCCCCTGTTAATAGTCTCTCTCTCTCTCTCTCTCTCTCTCTCTTTTTTGACAGGCAGAGTGGACAGTGAGAGAGAGAGACAGAGAGAAAGGTCTTCCTTTTGCCATTGGTTCACCCTCCAATGGCCGCCGCGGCCGGCACGCTGCAGCCAGCGCACCGCGCTGATCCGATGGCAGGAGCCAGGTACTTCTCCTGGTCTCCCATGGGGTGCAGGGCCCAAGCACTTGGGCCATCCTCCACTGCACTCCCTGGCCATAGCAGAGAGCTGGCCTGGAAGAGGGGCAACCTTGACAGAATCCGGCGCCCCGACCGGGACTAGAACCCGGTGTGCTGGCGCTGCAAGGCGGAGGATTAGCCTAGTGAGCCGCGGCGCTGGCCAATAGTCTCTTATTTTCTATTTTGTTATTCTTAGAAGCCGTGGATTTAAAATATAGGGAAACCCATTTAAAAACCTCTCAAATTGTTATGATTTCACTTACACAATTGTATATGCTGCAACTATGTGAATTTTGACCTGTTTTCTCTCCATCACCTAAAACCTATAAAAGACTATTTTAAAAGATCTTATACTGTGAAGCCTCAATTATGCAGGGTCACTGGGAATGGACCCTTTTAAATCAAGTGGGTTTTCCAGATAACTAATGTTTATTCCCAATATGTTAAATTTTTTTTCAGAAAAGAATCACTTTTGAAAAAATCTTCTGAAATGTTCATAGATAGATTAGATGTCATTAAATACAAGATTATTGTTTTGTGTACTTGAACAGTGATAAAATAGATTTTGTGGTTTTCTTGCTGTAAGCTGTCACATCTGCCCTCAGTGAACCTGTTGCTTCAGTCCAGCTCTTAGTAATGTGTTCCCCTTCAATATGTTAGAACCAGCATAAGAAATAGCCAAAAATTGTCAACATTTTATGCAAGTGAAGAATTAGTAACTTTCAGGGACTGGTGAGGCATAGTGGGTTTAGCCTCTGTTTGTGATACTGGTATCCCATAATAGTGTTTGCTCAAGTCCCATCTGCTCTGCCTTCCATCCAGCTTTCTCTAAAGTGCTGGGAAGACAGCAGAAGATTGTCCACGCACTTGGGCCATTGCCAGCCATGTGGGAGACCAGGATGGAGTTCTGGGATCCTGATTTTGGCTTGGCCCAGACCTGACTGTTGCAGCCATTTTGGAAGTGAACCAGCAGATGGAAAATCTCTCTCTCTCTCTCTCTCTCTCTCTCTCTCAGTTCTTTCTCTATAACCCTTTCAAATAAATAAATATTTAAAAAAAGAATTAGTAATCTTGAATAAAGACTTGAGGTCTTCTCTGGCCAGGTGCAAGAGGTGCCCTGCCTTTAAAACAGTGATTTTGAGTGCCCTATGAAACTGGTTTGTTTTGTTTTGTTTTTGTTCTTTGCCATGGATGCTGGCCATGTTCCAGGTGCTTAAGGATTGAAGACATGTAAGGTCTGGAGAACAGGTTTTGTTTTACTTTATAACAGGATAACTTTAAACATGTAGTTATTGATTTGACGCATACCTCATAATTTGTAGAATCATGGAGTTTGCACCAGATTCTACCATTTACAGGTGAAGACTCCTGAAAATCAGTAATGAACTCTTCTGCCCAAGGTCACCTAGGATATGTTAAGTCCTAGAGCCCAGACCTGCAGACTTCCAGTCCATAACTCTGATTCCCCTTTTCCAAACTGGAGACTTGTCTGTGGGGTTTTATGTATATAATTATGTACAAGGAATTATTGCACAGAGTGTTCTAAGTTTTCAGAATATTTAAATAGTATAGAGACAGCAGGAGAGATAATGAGCATGTAAGAAATTTGATGAATATTCTGGGACTTAGAATGTAGGTTTTGAGGTTAAATGCCATATTTCATTTTTTCAAATTTTCCTCTCCTGAATTCACTCAAGCTGGGTGGCTTGCAGTGCAGGATGGGACTCTCAGACCTACTAATTATTTAATTTGCAAGCAAGATACATATTTGCAAAGTGAAGTTGTGATGATTTAGATCTGATTTTTACCTTCAGAATTACCAACAAAAGAATAAACAGTTTAGCTTAGGTGAAGCCTGCAGGATTTGAATTTGACCAAAAATCGCCTTAATGATCTACTTACTGAGTATCTCCAGTGTGGTGTACGGCAGTGCACAAAGTCCCTTATGTGAGGTCACTCGTTTAATCCTTACAATAACTCGGGAGATAGGTACTGCTATTGTCCCTGTGTATAGGTGATGAAACTGAGGCATGGAGGAGTTAGTTGTGTTCACATCTGGTTGGTGACAGCCCTGAGGTTTAGTCAGGGTTCTGGCTCTGGAGTTTCATTGGCTTTTTTTTTTTTTTTTTTTTTTTGACAGGCAGAGTGGACATTGAGAGAGAGAGACAGAGAGAAAGGTCTTCCTTTACCATTGGTTCACCCTGCAATGGCCGCCACGGCCGGCCGGCGCACAGCGCTGATCCGAAGCCAGGAGCCAGGTGCTTCCTCCTGGTCTCCCATGCCGGTGCAGGGCCCAAGGACTTGGGCCATCCTCCTCTGCACTCCCGGGCCACAGCAGAAAGCTGGCCTGGAAGAGGGGCAACCGGGACAGAATCCGGCACCCCGACCGGGACTAGAACCTGATGTGCCAGCGCCTCAGGCAGAGGATTAGACTATTGAGCCGCGGCGCCGGCCTTCATTGGCTTTTTAAAGAAAGGCCCCATCTGTAAGTGCAAAGGAGATCCAGATCTGCACCCAGCATTTTCCTATCCTCTAGAGAGAGAGTTTAGTGTTCTGTGGGCAATGCAGATTCACAATTATTCCTTGGTTACTCTCATCTTTTTTAGATGTGTGTTGACTCTGTAAAATGGATAACTATATCAAGAAGGGTGAGGTTTAAAGTTCAGGGTTCTCATATAAGACAGAACCGCTTCTTTCCTCTTAATCTTTTTTAAAGATTTATATATTTATTTGAAAGTCAGAGTCAGAAAGAGAGAGAGAGAGAGAGAGAGAGAGAGAGAGAAAGGGAGAGGAAGAGATGGTGAACAAGAGAGAGATCTTCCATCCTTAGCTGGTTCACTCCCCAGATAGCCTTACAGTCAGGGCTGGGCCAGGCTGAAGCCAGGAGGCAGGAGCTTCTTCCTGGCCTCTCACCTTGGTGGCGTGGGCCCAAACACTTGGGCCATCTTCTTTGCTTTCCCAGGCACTTAGCAGGAAGCTGGATCAGAAGTGGAGCAGCTGTTACACCAATTGGCACCCATATGGGATGCCATCCTGACAGAGAGCCTCTTTACTTGCTATACCACAACACTGGCCCCCTCCTAAGCAAGTTTTGCAGTTGAAAGGGCTTGTGAGAAGGGTTGAGTTACCACGTGCTGATTTGGACTGCACGGGATACGGGTGGGGTAGGGTAGCAGTAAAGTGGAAACGGGGTGAGGTGTGCAAGCAATAGTAACTTCAGTGAAAAAAATGGAACAGGTCCAGCCTGTGCTGGGTGTTTTGCTAGGTGGAGCAGAACTTCAGTGTAGGGTCCTTTTCCAGCACTAGTGCACCTGCTCACAATCCCAGCCATCACATATCTCAATATACCTGGGTTCCCACCCTCTCGTCTTTAATCTTTCAAACATTTCCTCAGTAACAGACTGAAATCTGCACTCACATGTCAAGGTAAATAAATAACTTGGTCTGGAGTTTGCCTTCTAGGATTGCAGGTCCAGTCTTTTGTTTTTATGGACGCTTGCTGTCTGAAGGGTTAAGGTTCTCATTCTTTATTGCCATTTGCAAGATTTTTTAAAAAAAATTCTCCGTTGCTCACAAAACAGTCTAACTCTTCAGCAGGGGTGTGTAGATATCGTCTTTAGTTTTCTCTAAATGGAATGAGAGAAGTCTTGTTTTTTAGTTCATCATACTTTTATTTTGACATTGAACAGCAGGCATTTGTCAAAATTAATGGTTGTGTGAACCTGAAAGTGTAAGTGAAAGGGAGTGGGATGGCTAAAATTGTTTTTTTAAAATGTAAAAAGGTGATCAGAGCATCTGAAAAACACTGAGATTAGATTGTACCTTCTTACAATAAAAGGTGCTTCCATCTATTATAAGGATGCTTGCTTTTAACAGCTGTGTAATGAGCGATGAATTCAGTGCTGTTATAACTATTAGAAAGTATGGTTAAAAGCTTTGACAGTTGATAGAGCCATGACATTCTCTGTGAAAAGTTTAAGTCAGACTCCTGCATGGTAGGACTTAAACTGTGTGGCCTTTTCCCAGTTTTGTTGTTCAAAAGGGTACTTTTCTGAAATGGGATTTTGTCTGTCTGATGCTATGTATTTTCCAGTCATACTTTCAGTCTTGTGTTTGGTCTCAATGATATAGAAAATGTACCACATGCCTTTTAACTTCTTAGGTGTCTTCTAGGAGGAGTATTTTTTTTTCCCTGATAGATTTGATTTTGGTCCTTATACTGCTGTTATAAATGGTGTGCAGGTAAGGAGTGTAGAGCACAGATCTACAGGTCATTTATCATCATGCAGCCTGTTTGGTCTTGCTTCTAGGTCTGTTTTCTGGTGGAGGTAAAGATATGGGGGAATGAGGAAGAGGAGATACAGAGGCAGTTTTCTCCTTTTAAAAAATCATCTAGTTCATCCTAAATGACTTTACTAACGGACCTTAGAAAAGCAAAGGGATCCTTTGTCGATATCACTTACTTAAGGTAAGACTGTAGCACTTATCAAATTCTGGGTGCTGAAGTAGACATTTTGTATTTAAGTAATGAAGATCTTGCTTTATATTTGACAAGTCAGCAGCAACTTAAGACTTGTAACAGAGTAACCTTGTATAACCTTGTAGATTTTTGGATAATTCTCTCAAAGATGTCTGGCCGGCTCCATCTTATTGACTTCCATCCAAATGCAAGGGCTCATTAACATGGCAGCTTGCCGTGTTGAAGCTGTGGATATTCCAAGCTTCTTTTCCTTTTTTTTTTTTTTTATCTTTTTCACCTTCCCCCAGGAACCTTTTATTTAAAGTATACAAATTTCATGCATATTACAAATACAAATTTAAGAATATAGTGATTCTTCCTACCCTACATTTCTTCCCACCCACACTCCCACCCTTCTTCCTCCACCTTCTCCTATTCCCATTCTTATTTTTTACTAATATCTGTTTTCAATTAACTTTATACACAGAAGATTAACCCTACACTAAGTACAGAGTTCAACAAATAGCATTAAAAAAAAAAAAGCCCTGTTTCTCAACAGTCAAGACAAGGGCTGTTCAAAGTCACCCCATCTCAAAGTGTCGATGTCACTTCTATAGATTACTTTTTAGGTGCTCTATTAGTCACTTCAATTTTTTTTAATTTTTAATTTTATTTTTAAAATTTATTTGACAGAGTTAGACAGTGAGAGAGAGAGAGAGACAGAGAGAAAGGTCTTCCTTCCGTTGGTTCACCCCCAAATGGCCACTACAGCCAGAGCTACACCGATCCGAAGCCAGGAGCCAGGTGCTTCCTCCTGGTCTCCCATGCGGGTTCAGGTGCCTAAGCACTTTGGCCATCCTCCACTGCCCTCCCGGGCCACAGCAGAGAGCTGGACTGGAAGAGGAGCAACCGGGACTAGAACCTGGTGGCCATATGGGATGCCGGCGCCGCAGGCAGAGGATTAATTTAGTGAGCTACGGTGCCAGCCTGTTAGTCACTTCATATCACGGAGACCATATGGTATTTGTCTTTTTGGGACTGGCTTATTTCACTAAGTATAATGTTGTCAGTTGCATCCATTTTGTTGCAAACAACACAATTTTTTTTTTTTAAACCACTGTGCAGTATTCCTTGGTGTATATTGGGCTTTTTAGGTTTTCTATGTCTTCATGGCTCAATTTTGGTAGATTGTATGTGTCCAGGGATGTATCCCTTTGTTCTGTGTTTCCTGATTTTTTGGCATACAGGTATTTGTAGTAATTCCTGATGATTCTTTTTATTTCCATGGTATCGTTATATTTCCTTTTTAATCTCTAACTTTATTGATTTGGGTCTTCATCTTTTTTTTTTTGGTAAAGTTGGGCCAATGATGTTTTCATTTTGTTTATTTTTTCAAAAAACAAGCTCTTCATTTCACTGATCTTTTGTATTTTTTTTCAATTTTGTTTATTTGTTTCTAATTTTAGTTATTTCTTTTCTCTTACTAGTTTTGAGTTTGGTTTGCTGTTGTTTTTCTAGGTCCTTGATGTGCATTGATAGCTCATTTATTTGGTGCCTTTCTAATTTCTTGATGTATGCAACAGTTGCTATAAACTTTCCTGTTAACACTGCTTTTTCTGTATCCCATAAGTTTTGATATGTTTTATCATCATCTTAATTTGTTTCCAGAAATTTTTTGGTTTCTCTTTAGATTTTTTCTGTGACCCACTGTTCATTCAGTAACATGTAGTTCAGTCTCTATGTGTTAGCGTGTGTTCTGGAGATTCTTGAGTTGTTGATTTCCAGCAGCTTCATTCCATTGTGTTCAGAGAAGATGCATGGTGTGATTTTTACTTTTTTGAATTTATTGAGGCTTGCTGTATGGCCCGATATGTGGTTTATCCTAGAAAAAGTTCCATTCACTGGTGAGAAGAATGTGTATTCTGCAACTGTAGGATGAAAAGTTCTGTAGATATCTGTTAGGTCCATTTGGTCTATAGTGTCGATTAACTCTGTTGTTCCTTGCTCATTTAGCCTAGTTTATCCATTGCTGAAAGTGGGGTACTGAAGTCCCCCTTTACTTTTGTATTAGAGTCTGTGTCTCCCTTTAGATCCATTAACATTTCTTTTAAATAGCCAGGTGCCCTAAGTGCATATGCCAAATACATACACTAATTCCAGGTGCCCTGTATTGGTTGCATATATGTTTATTGTAGTCACACGTTCCTGTTGAATTGATCCCTTAATCATTACACAGTGTCTTTCTTTGTCTCTTTTAACAGTTTTCATGTTAAAGTGTATTTTGTCTGATATTAGGATGACTACACTAGCTTTTTCTTTGGTTTCTGATAGCATGGAATATCTTTTTCCATCTTTTTACTTTCAATCTGTGTGTATCTTTGAGGTGAGATGAGTTTCTTGTAAGCAGCAGATAGATGGGTCTTTTTAAATCCACTCAGCCAGTCTGTGCCTTTTAACTGGAGAGTTGAACAACTTACTCCAGGTGACTATTGATAAGTAACAGCTTGGCCCAGACATTTTTCCATAAATATTCCTATTGTTTACTTTGTATTTCTTTTGTATTTTATTTTTAAGATTTTCTACCTTCACCTTCTTTTGTAGTGATGACCATGTTTCTGTGTGTAGCATATCCTTAAGCATCTTTTGTGTGGCTGCATGAGCAGTGACAAATTCTTTCAATTTCTGTTTATTATAGAAGGTCTGTATTTCACCTTCATTCATAAATGAGAGCTTTGCAGGGTACAGTATTCTAGGTTGACAGTTTTTTTTTTTTTTTTCCTGTTAAGACTTGGAACATATCTTGCTATTCTCTTCTAGCCTATAGGGTTTCTGATATGAGAAGTCAGCTCTGACTCTAATTAGAGATCCTCTGAAAGTAGTCTGGCACTTCTCTCATGCACATTTTAGAATCTTTTCTTTATGTTTTACTGTGAAAAGTCTGATTATGATGTGTTGTGGTGATGATTTTTTCTAGTCATGTTTATTAGGAGTTCTCTGTTCTTGCTGTACTTGGACATCCCTTTGTTTCTCCAAATGGGGTGAGTTTTTTGTGATTATTGCACTAAAAGGCCTTCTAATCCATTCTCTCTTTCCGTGCCTTCTCGAACTCCTAAGTCCCATTTGATGGGTCATTTGATAGTATCCCATAAATCTCCAACATTGTTTTTAATTTTTCTAATTTCTTCTCCTTCACCTTCTTCTTCTTCTTTTGTCTGATTGTAAAATTTCCAGAGATTTGTCCTCTAACTTGGATATTCTTTCTTCTGCCTTATCAAGTCTGTTGTTAAGGCTTTCCACTGAATTTTTTACTTGATCTATTGAATTCTTCATTTCTAATATTTCATTTTGATTTCTCTTTAAAATCTCAATTTCATGGGAAAATTTTTCATTCTTATCATCTATGAATTTCTTTAATTCATGGATTTGCTTCTGATTATTTCTAAGTAATCCTACAATTAATTTTTTTGAATTATGTTTTTGGCATTTCTTCAATCTCTTCATCTTCATAATCTAGTATTGAATTGTTATTTTCCTTTGGGAGCACCATGTTGTCCTCCTTATTCTTGTTTCTTGAATTTCTGAATTTATTTTATTTTAAAGATTTATTTATTAATTTAAAAGGCAGATTTACAGAAAGGCAGAGGCAGAGAGAGTGTGAGAAGTCTTCCGTCCACTGATTTACTCCCCAGATGGCAGCAATGGCCAGAGCAGGACTGATCTGAAGCCAGGAGCCAGGGGCTTCTTCTGGGTCTCCCATCTAGGTGCAAGGGCCCAAGAACTCGGGCCATTTTCCACTGCTCCCCAAGGCCATAGAAGAAAGCTGGATCAGAAATGGAACAAAAAAAAAAAAAAAGAAGAAGAAGAAGTGGAGCAGCTGGGCAGCTGGGACTCGAACCAGTGCCCATATGGGATGCCAGCATTGTAGGTGGTGGCTTTACCTGCAGTTCCACAGTGCTGGCCCCTTCTACATTTATTTTTAGGCATTTGTGGATATAATTCCCTCGCCCCATGACTTTTATCTTGTCCTATGCCTCTGTGGGCTAGTGGTGTGTCTGCTAGTGGTGTGGGTCATCTTTGGTTACTCTGCTAAGGTACATTAGCAGGGAGCGCAATTGGAAGTAGAGCAATAAGGACTTGAATCAGTGCTCATACTGGATCCCTGCATCACAGGTGGGGCTTTAACCTGCTGTGCCACAACACTGGCCCCTATCCCAAGTGTCTTGCTCCTCCTTAATGTTGAAGTTGTGGATGGTTTGTCACTGAACTGTCATCTGGAAAGCAGTTTATGGTGGGTAGTTAGTTCCCGTTTCATTGTCAGAAATCTTTGTCCTGAGACACAGGAGAGTAGCTGCTAAATCAAAAGGGAATTTTTGAAAGAAATATTCTATTGTTTTAATTAAATGATACCATTCAGTATAAAATTTTAAATCAACACAAAAGAAGTGCAAATAAAAAAACACAGGTTACCATTGGGGCAGGCTTTGGTGTAGCAGCCCATGTCATCTCTTGGGTCACCTGCAACCCACATGGGAGGGCCTTTTTTAGTTACCGTTTCCTATGCTTTTGGTCCAGCTTCCAATTAATGTGCACTGTGGGAAGCAACAGGTGATGGCCCAAGTTCTTGGTTCCTGCCACCATGTGAAAAGCCCAGATTGAGTTCTAGGCTCCTGACTTTGACTTGACCCAGCCCTGGCTTTTGTGGACTTTTGGTGGTGGTGGGGGAGTCAGTGGATGGAAGATCTCACTCTCTTTCTCTGTCTCGTCTTTCAAGTAAGATGAAAGTACATAAATAAAAAATATTTTTAAAATCTTGCTGAGAAGTAACCAATATTATTTTAAATGTAATTTAGTGAACTTTCTATATATACTGATAGAAGCCTTGTTAGATATTTTACAAAAATGGAATTATTCTGTAATGATATTATAAGTATAAATGATTAAATCTAATAAAATATGAATTTAACAAACATTAAGTTTTAGAAAATAAGTGAAATGAAAGGAATTGGTGAAGTTCAGATGAGTATTTTTTCATAACAATAGATATCACTTGTTTTAAAAAGTCCCAAAGTTAAGAAAAATATTGTTTGGATTTAGTTAAAAAGAAATGTCTCAAATTTAAAAGAAGAAATTTATATACTGATAGTTTTTCTGTTTTCCTTCATCCTTATGAGTTATACGACGCATTTTAAACTTCCGAGGTTTCTAAGATTTGCATTTTATTTAGTAACCATGATTCCCACAATAAATATTAATTCTTTATTTAAAATGAGTTGAGTGGTGGGTATTTAGCCCTGGTGGTTAAGATGTAGGTTAAGATGCCTGTGTCCTACATTGGAGTACCTGGATTTGATTTCCAGCTCCCGCTCCTGACTCCAGCTGCTGCTAATGTAGACCCTGGGAAACAGCAGTGGTGGCTGAAGTAATTGGGTTCCTTCCACCCATGTGGGAGAGTTCGATCGAGTTCCCAGCTCTAGGCTTCAGCTCTGGCCCAGACGCAGCTACTGTGTGCGTTAGAGGAGTGAACAAGTGAATTGAGCACTCTCTCTGTGTCTCTCAAAATAACTAAACAATTAAAAAGTTACTAAAAAGACCCAAATGAATACTTTTATTTTGATTTCTCCGTTTTTTTTCTGAGTTGTGTTTTGTTTGACTGTATTAATTGAAAAATACATTGTTTGGGAGAGAGGGTTCAGTATAGTGTTTCAAGTTCCTGAACATTTGAAAATGTTTATTGCCTCAAGACTGCAAGAGTAACTTGGCTACATATGAAGCTTGTTTTTTTAAAAAAAGATTTAAAAAAATCTTAGAAAAATCTTTGAAAGGCAGAGGCAAAAAGAGAGAGGGATAGAGAGAGAGAAAGAGAGTTCTTTCATCCACTGGTTTACTCCCCAAATGGCTGCAGTGGCCCAGCTAGGCCGATTCAAAGCCAGAAGCCTGGAGCTTCTTCCAGGTCTCCCACGTGGCTACAGGGGCCTAAGGACCTGGGCTGTCTTCCCAGGCCATAGCAGAGAGCTGGATGGGAAGTGGAACAGCCAGGACTTGAAATGAAGCCCATATGGGATGCCGGCACTGCAGTAGGCGGCTTTACCCGCTACCCCACGGGCCCAGCGCTTATATGAAGCTTTTCAATCTTACTTCCCAGAGTCGTCATAGAACTGGCCCCACTCTGCTTGGGCTTGGGAGTTGCTATGCACGAGTCTGTGGCAACCTCTTTTTCCCTCTTCAGAGAGCTTACCCCTCCCACCTTAGATGGGCGGGTTGTTTTTCCTTGTTGCTCACTTCCCCAGGATTGGTAACACTCTTTGTGTTAATGTTGCTTTGTCCATTTACTTGGAATATGATTTGCCTTTGTGAATTGCAAATTCAAGTCCTTCTTTGTCGTTAAGAAAGTTATGTTCTTTTACATTTTTGTTTATTTTTTCTACTCTATATGTTTTATCCTCTTATTCAGGAACATTAATAATGCATACATGTTATTTTGTCATTTGTCATTTTTCAATCATTTTGTCATTAGTTCCTGACTGTACTTTCATTGTTTGTGCTTTTCCTGTTTCTAACTTGATTTCCATCCTCAAAATATTTGTCATTTCATTTTTTTCTCATCTGAACCTTGCTAGCTTCCTTTGTATTTTTTATGATGTTTCTTTGAGCTTGTTAAAAAGAAGTTATTTATATACCGGCTGTGGGGCCACAGTATTGGATGCATCTCCTCCATCTCCCCTGAGCTTTGGTGCTTTGCTTCTTTCTTTTCTCCCTCAGAATCTATGCCCAGGTCCATCTTGTCTTTTCATTATGATTCAGCAGTTGTTTGTGGGGAGGAGAGTGCATGGAGACAGGGGAGGGAGGAACCAGCCAGGACCTTACAGCTCCATCGAGGCTTGCTACTTGATTTTTGTTTGCCAGTCTTCGGAGAAGTGCATCTTTGACTGACTGTGGGCAGCACAGGGTCAACAGATTTCAGAGCAGAGCCTCCTTGAGGCTGTGTATGGTGAGTAGGGGCTGCACTTCCATCCTTCTTCACCTCACTTGGAAAGGTCCTGGGACCTGCTCAAAATCTGGGGCCTGGCCAGCGTTGAGCCGTTAAGTTAAGCTGCTACTGCCGGCATCTTATATGAGTGCCAGTTCGAGTCCTGGCTGCTCCATTTCCAATCCAGCTCCCTGCTAATTCTGCTTTCCGGGGAAAGCAGCAGAAGATGACTTTAGGACTTGGTCGCCTGCCACACACATGGGAGACCTGGATGGAGTCTCAGGAGCAGCCGTGGACCCAGCCCTGGTCATTGCAGCTTCTTGAGGAAGTGAACCAGCTGAAGATCTTTTTCTCTCTTTCTTCCCTTCTGTCTCTGTAACTCTGACTTTCAAATAAAAAATCTGGGGAAGTATGTGTAGCCCCAGAAGACACAATATTTAACTTCCTAGGTTTGAGTAGCTTGAGATGAGGGTCATTTCTTTTGGTAGGAAATATGTAGAAATTTTTTGATCCTCTTTTGAAAGATTATTTTGCTGTTATTTTATTTGATTTATTTTTTTGACAGGCAGAGTGGACAGTGAGAGAGAGAGAGAGACAGAGAGAAAGATCTTCCTTTTTTGCCGTTGGTTCACCCTCCAATGGCCACCGCGGCTGGTACATTGCGCTGATCCGAAGCCAGGAGCCAGGTGCTTCTCCTGGTCTCCCATGCGGGTGCAGGGCCCAAGCACTTGGGCCATCCTCCACTGCACTCCTGGGCCACAGCAGAGAGCTGGCCTGGAAGAGGGGCAACCGGGACAGAATCCGGCACCCCAAATGGGACTAGAACCCGGTGTGCCGGAGCCGCAGGCGGAGGATTAGCCTAGTGAGCCATGGCGCCGGCCTTTGTTGTTATTTTTGAGAAATTTTTCTGATTAAGGAATCTTTACATGAAGAAAATAAAAAAAAGTCTAGCACAGTGAAAGGGAGGGAAATATTTTCAGCCCCTGTAAGTATTTCGACCATTATGTGTTTCTCCTAAGTATATTACATGGCAATAGCCTTACACTTTCAGGGCAAGTGACAGGGTAGCAGTGAGGGTCTGTTCCCTAGGATGGCTACTGAATCATCCAACAGTAGGTAGAAATGATTGGGATTTGGGGTATTTGGGACATACTTTAAAATGTCACTTGTGATGAAACTCAGGCAAGTCTAGGAAATGAAGCAATGTCTATGCAGATAGAGCTAACGAGAACTAATGGCCACATGCTCTTGCCTGCATTTATGGGATGAAACATTAGACTTATCTTTCAATTTTCTGAACAAGCTATTTAATATCCTCTTAAAGGATGAACTACCTAAAATTCTTTTCTACTTAAGAATTACAGGAATGATAGCGCACAAGGCTCAGAAAAAGGAAAAAGGCCTCATTATGTCGTTACTTCACTCATCCTTTGATTTTGGATTGCAGCTTAGAGTGGGCTTAGTGTTTAAATTATTAGTCATTTCACAAATGTCCTCTGGTTTTAGATATTATTAGTCATCTGAAAAGGCTATTAATTGCTATTCCATGGCCTTAAGATTTCAAAAGAAATCATGTAAAAACAGGGTAATTTATAATACTTATCTGACCTCTCTGAGTATGCCTGTGAAAACTCTCTGAAATAGCCCTCTTCAAAATTATCAGATGTTCTAATCTAACATTGAAAGACATTGTCTTTGATTGTCAAAAGAAAGTTGGAACTCAGAGAAACTCTTCTTAAAAGCCTAACTCCTATAACTGTGTGCCTTAGTATAATCATGATCGCAAGTTGTGCTTTTCCTTAGACACTCTGTTATCATCCATGAACTCTACCTTGTTGTGTACAAACATCATTTCATCTAGTGAAAAAATGTGGCAGTGAGAACACATGACGTTTGCTGTCATTATGAATTCAGAAATAGTGTTTTCAGTGATTATTGAGACAAATGAGATTAGTATTTTCCAGCTGTGACAGTTTTGGTGACTAAAATTAAGATTTTTTTTTTAATTGCATTTAGGTTTGTAGGTTCTCCCAAGGAAGGATACAGGGTGCTATCATTTTCGTCTTTATCTTGAAGCTAGTTTTGCCGTGTGCTGTACTCAGTATTGCACCACCCACCGTCCCGCTTCTGTGTCCTGACATGGGAAACCAGTGGAGGGAAGGGCTCTGTTTTTCTCACTCCTTTAATCTCCTGCCCCCTCAGCCGTTCAGTCTGAGTTAACTCTGTTAGGAAAGATGTCAGATATGGTTCAAATCCTGTCTGATGTATTATTTGGAGAAATTTCTAAATTTCTTCCTCGCCATGGTTTCCTATCTTCTAAGAACTTTTCCCTTTCTAAGTTGTAGTCTCTTAGTAGAAATGGACTCTTACATGAATGCTGCAGTCTAAAAGGGGCTTAATGGGCCTGCTATTCTTAGAGGAGGAGAAGGTTGCCTCTGTTCTCTGTGCCCTTCACCTCCCACACGTTCCCTAGAGTTTGCCCTGCCGTGTACTGACAGCCTTCTAACTCCAGATGCTTTTTCCCAGCCCTGTTTCTGGATCGATGTGTCTCAGATGTCAGAATTAGACTGGGCTCTTCAATTTCTGTTATCTATAGGTATCCTGAATTCCTTTCTCTCTAATTTATTAAAATTATGAAATATACTTATGAAGGAGTGGAAAATCTACTTGTATAGCTTAAAGATCAATAATAAAAAAGACAGTAGAATATTCTCTTCATCCAGTTTGAGAAACAGAACATTCTAGGATCTTAGAAGCTCTCTGTGTGTCCCTGTCACTTGGGCTCCACGCCTACCTCCTACCCTAATTAACCTCTCAACTCAAAGTTTGTGCGTAGAAGATTTGGAAATTTTCACCAAAAAAAGAAAAACAGTGATAAAAGCAATCAAAATAGAATTTTCAGGGTAAAAAAGAAAATATAGAAGGATGTTTGTTCCTAGCATTCCATAAAGAAGAATTTGTTGAGGATTGAGGGAGAAAAATTAACACTTTGTCTCAGTCTGCTGAGGTTGCTCTCTCTCCCCCTCTTCTCTCAGGTCTCCCCCCCACCCTCGCTCTCCCTCCCCCTCCTTCTGCCCTTCCCTCCCTCCCTCTCCCCTTCTCAAAATTTTAAAAGCAAAAGAAAACATTATGAGAATATTGCTCTGAAGGTGCCTATACCAACTGTTGTGCATGTGGTACCTGTCTTTTCTACGGAATGGTGTTTTTGGAGTATTGTCTTTGTCTAATATGACTGGCTGGTGTGACATCTGGCTGCTGTAGGGATTCAACTCCTGAATACCTCTTGACACAAGTTTTTCACTCTACCAGGTGTTTAGTGTATGGATTTTTCCTGGAGTAGTCCTCTCCATTTTCCACCTCAGTCACAAGTTAGCAGTCTTGATAAGGCTTTCCTGGATGTGAATCCATCCATTGAGAGTCCTGCTATTTTTTGATCACCTCCCATCGTAACGCATCATGATCCTGAAACTTATGTTAGTTCTTAGTGAATTTGCCACCTTGGCTCACATGCAGTTAATGTTAGAATTTCCACCAGGCTCTAAAAAATGTCTAGCTTTAAGATTAAACTAAAAATAGCCCCTCAGAAAGACCTAAATAGAATAGTCTCTCCATTTTTCTGTGTCAGTCTCTCTGGGATATGGCTGCTTCTGGAATCTTATAAAGGTTTGCTTTTCATCCAAACACTGAGAGGCACTTTGTGAATGTGAGTAAAATTTAAGGCCATTTAGCGAAAATTGTCTGGCTGGAAGATAAAAAGCCGTTTATAGAAATTGTCTGAAACTCTGATTTATAGATCTATTGTTCCGCATTTTCTACCACCAGTGATTTGTATTTATTACTGTATGTTATATAAACATTGACACAGAAGAAACCTGTCTGTGTATAAATTATTTATGATGACTTTTCAGAAACATATTTAGAACATTAAGTGCAGATAATTAATGATCTAAGTAGTTTTTAAAGGGTAAGTATTTAGTTTTACTCTTATGAAAAATGTTTACACCCTGCAATTATACTGAAGTGGATTAAAATACTTATGTCTAATTGCTATTTTATACATGTCTTTCAAAGTAGCATAGTTATCATCCAGTTTGCTTATTGTAAGAAACTTTCCTAGGATGGATAGTTATTGTCTTGTGATAGTTACTGTCTATGATAAAGCGTTCGGTAGATTCTTAGGTGTTTGTTTTAGTGGCAATTAAGTGATGCTTCGGTGGTTGGTTTGATTTTTTGCAAATTAATTAA
Organism: Oryctolagus cuniculus; assembly: GCF_051225735.1. Classification (NCBI taxonomy): domain Eukaryota; kingdom Metazoa; phylum Chordata; class Mammalia; order Lagomorpha; family Leporidae; genus Oryctolagus; species Oryctolagus cuniculus. Next base: position 33,394,956 of record NC_142869.1, on the reverse strand, counting down.
ATAGGTTGGTGTTAGCACAGATGTACTTTTAGCAGATAGGGATTAGGTCTCAGGTCTATGTAAGTTTTTTTGTTAAATGTTAACTTAATCTGTAGAAAAATGTATCACTTTAATATCTTGGAAGTTTGAAGTACATAGAAATATGTAGCATTAGAAAAAATATGAACAACTCTTCATAGCATATAAATAACACAAATGGAGCTGTTCTTTCAACACCTTCTAGAAAGATTGGCCTGAAGTCATCCCTGTACCTATAGCCGATTACTGACAAACATGTACCAAAGAGACGGGATGTGTGCGTTAACAATTTCTAGGCTTCAGCTTGGTGCTATGTATGCAGAGTGAAAGATAACAGTCATACTGACAGTCACGATTTGAGACTTGGAGTTTCTGTAGCTATCCTGTAATGCACTTCCTGGTTTATATAAGGAACAAAACCAGCTCTACAGTTTTGGGGACTTAGCTCTGAGGTCACAGAGGCCATCAGCTCCTGGGTCCCTCTTAGTTGAGTCATTCTTTCATGACTGAGAATGGGACAGTGCGCTACAGGAGAAAAGCCCAATTTGTAATAAACTGCACTGAGTCTGGAAGTCCACACGAGTTAGAAGAATTCCCCTTTCCAAAGAAGCTACAAACTAACAAACAAAAAAAGCAAAAAATGGACTTTTTTCCAGTAAATTCTATACTATTTTGAGTTCTGTTATCTTGTTACTGTTTTGAAATGGTACATAATTTGAGAGAATAAAAATGTCTTTAGTTGGGGAAATTAGTTATGCTTTAGGTAAATTGTAACATTTTTTTTAAAAAAATTGAAGGCCCAGGGAATAATTTGAAAAATAGAATTATTTATTAGGGCGTAGCAATAGAGAGAGAGAGATAGACAGACAGACAGAAATGGCACCCATCTGATGGTTCATTTCCCAAATGTAAGCAACATCTGGGCTTGGGCTGGGGTCCAAGCTGTCTCTCAGGGTCTGCGTAGACCAGAAGCTGGAACCAGGAATCAAACTCAGGCACTTTGATATGGCAGATAGGCATCTTACCACTAGGCCAATCACCTGCCCCAGACCATTGATTCTTATTGCAGACTATTTTTAGAGTATTTAAAGAAAAATTTAGGTGAAAATTAGTCTTTGATCTCTGTTAATTATTTTTAAAATTCTCTCTTTTTTTTTTTCCTTTTCATTCAGTCTCAGCCATTAATTGAATGAGTAAAGGAAAGTTAAAGTACAGGTTTTCATATGTGGAAAGTCCCCTTCTTCATGTCTTTGCTCGTTTCTTGCTGTTCTGTCCTGCTGCTAATGTTAATTACTTTGCTGATGGCTCTAATTGACCCAGTAAGAGGACTGTAGCTCTGTTCAGCCAGGGCTTACCTGATGCTCTGGACTAGAAGGCATTGTTCGCTTTCAGCTTTTAGAAATAGCCTTCCAAGTCCTGAGATCCTGTCCTAGAGTGCCCTTCCCTTTGCAGCTTCCAATACCTTGCCTGTGTACTGTCTGGTTCCAAACTTGCCTCTCCAGCATCCTCTCCCTTCTCACTGATGCCCTGGCCAAGCTGCAGTTCCCCTGAATATGCCGCCCTGCCTTTTCCTGGCTCCTGTGTTTGTACACATTGGTTCTTGTCTGCAGGATCTGTCCTTTCTTGCCTACATTTCCTTGCCCTAATTCTGTCATGGAAACTGCACAAGCCCAGCTTCTTCACTAAAGTTTCATCAGATTAGCTGAAATTAATGTCCCCTTTTAGGAGCTGCTTGATGCTTTATTGTTTGTGCTGTTACTGTAATGCTGTCTTGTCTTTTTTAGCTATGAGATTATAATCACCTTGAGAGTGGGGACTGGGTTTATTTCTCTTTCTGTCCTCAACCCCTCCTTCCATCATGAACACCCTCTGGTGCTCAGGCAGTATCCATCTCATTGAGTTGAAGGAGATGCAAACAGTGCGCTGCCCAGTGCACTGTGCGTGGCTGCTGTTGATATTGTGAATGTCTCTGATTCTTTTGCCTTTCCTGGAGCTGAAATAGTTATCAGTTCCCTTATTAATGGAGGTATACTTCTTTTCATTAAAAAATATAGCTTTTACCTTGGCTTCTCATTAAAAAGGCAATATACATTTATTGTAAAAACTTTAGGAAACAGGCAAGTACAAGGAAGAAAAATTGACTGTTGCAGGTTCTATAGGAAGCAATAGCTGTGGTTAGATTTTGGAGTATATCATTTCAGAAGGTTTTCTATTTGTGAATATTTATATAAACACACACTTAAAATTTACCAACCATAGTATTCTCTCATTTCTTTTTTTTGTTGAGTGATGTTGAAAACATCTTCCCAAATGTCTGTAAAAGTTCATATAAAGCTAGTTAAGATATGCCTCTGTATGTGTATAGTGTGACTGTATGTGTGTGTGTGTGTGTGTGTGTGTGTGTGTATGTGTTCTGTTTGCTCACATTTTTATTGGGTTGTGTGTTTTTATTTGGTTTTGGGTTTTAAAAGCTCCTGACGTTAAGGATAGTCATGCCTTGTTTTTCATATATTTGGCAATTATTTCTTCTAAATTTTCCTTGACATTTTTATGGTATCTTTTTATTATTCACAAAGTTGAAACATATTTAATGTATTATCTATTTTTATGACTTCTGGTTTTAATATAGCACTTATAAGGCTTCTCTCTAATATTCAATTTGTACTTTTATAGTAAATTTGTTGCTTTATTTTAAAACATATGTAACTTAAATGCTTATATCAGTAGTTGGTTATGAGATGTGATTGAGTGATTTAACTTTCTTTTCCCAAATGTTTACTCACTTGTCCCAAACATATTTATTGTTTCTTTTCTTAAAGATTTAAAATGGCATTATTACTATATAGTAATTTTTTAAAGGGATTAATTTTATTTATTTATGAGTCAGAATTACAGAGGGAGAGAGGGAGAGAGAGCGAGAAAGCACTTCCCTCAGCTGGTTTACTCCCCAGATGGCTGCAACATTCTGGGCTGAGTCAGGTAGAAGCCAGGAGCTTCTTCCGGGTCTCCAACGTGGGTGCAGGGGCCCAAGCACTGGGCCATCCTCCACTGCTTTCCCTGGCACATTAGCAGGGAGGGAGCTGGATCGAAGTGGAACAGCCAGTGCTCATACGTGATGCTGCTTCAGCTGCAGATGGCAGCTTAACCCTCTGTGCCACAGTGCTGGCCCCTATAAATTAAACTTTTGATATCAACTTGAAAGCTTCTCTGGACTTTTTTTTTTTTTTTTGTCAGGCGGAGTGGACAGTGAGAGAGAGAGACAGAGAGAAAGGTCTTCCTTTTGCCATTGGTTCACCCTCCAATGGCCTCCGCGGCCAGCACGCTACAGCTGGCGCACCGCGCTGATCCAATGGCAGGAGCCAGGAGCCAGGTGCTTTTCCTGGTCTCCCATGGGGTGCAGGACCCAAGCACCTGGGCCATCCTCCACTGCACTCCCTGGCCACAGCAGAGAGCTGGCCTGGAAGAGGGGCAACCAGGACAGAATCCGGCACCCCGACTGGGACCGGGACTAGAACCTGGTGTGCCGGCGCCGCTAGGCGGAGGATTAGCCTGGTGAGCCGCGGCGCCGGCCCACTTTTCTGGACTTTCTGTTCTGCCCTTCAGTTGTCTATCTAATGAGATCACCATTGTAAAATTTTAGTTACTGTGCTAGTGCCTTTTTGTTACTCCTTTAAAAAAATATTTGGGCTAGTCTTCTGCATTTTTTACTTTAAGATGAATTTTCAAATGATTTTCTTATGTTAAAAATCTTTCTGAGATGTTATTTGGAATTACATTAGAACTGTTGAATTGGGTGAGGTTAAAAGACATCTTCATAACACTAATGTTTTCCTGGAGAATCAGGGACTATGATTCATGTACTCATGACTTCTGTGTTTCTCATGAGGACTGGCAGTTTATTTTAGAGTCACATATCCTCACATTCATTTAAACCCAAGTTTATTCTTCATTATTTTTATATGTTTTAGAGATATGCCAGGGGTCTTCAACATTTTCATGAAAAATGGGATTAAAAGATAAGTTTATTTTGATGCAAAAATTGGAAATCTATGTATATTAAAAAGTGTGTGTGCAAATTGTTGGAATATTTACTTAGTATAAAGTTGATCTTCTATGTATAAAGTTAATTGAAAATGAATGTAATGAAGAATGGGACTAGAAATGGGAGAGAGAGGAGGAGGGGTGGGAGGGCAGGTATGGGTGGAAGAATAACTATATTCCTAAAGTTGTACTTACGAAATTTGTACTCATTAAATAAAAGGTTTCTTTGGAAAAAAAGTTAATGAAGAAATGTGTATTGTAAAAAACTGCATGGATTTTACATAGTAAGAAAACAAACTTATCTTTTAATTCCATTTTTTAATTTTTAAAATATGTGTATATATGTATATATATTTTTAAAATATTTATGTATTTATTTGAGAGGTAGTGTGACAGAGACTGGGGGAGGAGAGAGAGAGAGAGAATCTTACATCCACTTCTTCACTCCCCAAATGGCTGTGACACCCAGCTCAATAAACTTCAGTGAAGTTTGTGCATCGAAGCATTTCAGTCATATGTAATTGAGTTCAAAATTTACCATCTTTATCTGGATTCAGTTTTCCTAATGTTTAAAATTTATTTTTGTTTCATGACATATGGGGGTAAAAGTAAATTGTAAAAGTGACCACAATTGTATTATTGAGGAATCACATAATTACTGCTGATTGGCAGAGACATTGGTAGCCACAACTAGCAATGTGTTAGCTACTTCATAGAGTCTGGCTTTATGGGGCAGGAAATTAAATGTATTTCATTTTTATTTAGTTGAAGATTTCTCTATTGGAAGGGAACTCTGCATTGGCTATTATTCTCTGATCCAGAGGTACAGATTGCCTGTTCCTGCTCAGCTGGGAGGAACTGAGAGCGTGTGTGTGGTGGGGCTGGGAACTCATAGTTAGCTAATAAAATCTTGCTTTTCTTTCCTGGTATTTTTTTTATTACCTTGAGATGGTATGTTGTAATTACCATCTTAAATCATGTGAGAAAAACTGAAAACACATCATTAACAAATAATATTCCCAAATCAAATCAGTTTGGTGCTGGTCTCCAAAAGAGAATACATTGAAGTCTTGCTTGTCTGTTTTGTTTGTCCATCATCAGGAAATTCTATGATTTCAACAATACTTCAAGACTTGTAGCATTAATCCACTTTCAGGGAGATTATAAGCAATATTTTAGGGTACACATTTGCACTGGTTTAGCTTAATTTCAGTGTTAGGGGATTGCATTCTTCAGTCTCGTTTGTTCCAGCACAGGGGATACAGCAGATGTTGGTGGATATTTAACCTGTCAGCAGCCTTCTAAGTGGTAGGCGTTAGGCCAGGTACTGGGGACCCGGTGATGAGTGACAAGCAGTTTCAAAGAAAGACTGACTGTGGTCAGACAGAACAGAAGGATGGAGCTGTGTGCAGTTCTTCCTGTCTGCTCTTCCTCAGTGATGACATTTTATAAAATTCCGATTATTTATGGTGTGGTCGTGGGACTGTTATAGGGTCATTTCCTTTGGTTACTTGCCTTTTAGTATGTTCCAGGTTAATTAGAATATCAATCTGGTGTTCTAGCATGTATAAAAGGATCACCTTTAAATTGTCTGTGTCTTGTCTCTTTTATTGGCAGATTAAGGAATGGTTTGTTATTGCATTCTGTCAGAGATTCTTCATGATAACCTGTTTTTTACTGTCTGGAAAACTGAAGCCATTTTTGGATTCCATGTCCCTCACATCTGTTTATTGAGCTGACTGTTATTAAAGCTCTGAGTGTCTTATACACAGGCATAACACTGTTTTGTTTTCTTTGTAGTGGTTTGCTGTCTTCTGACTATGTGGAGATTCACTATGAAAATGGGAAACCACAGTATTCAAAGGTATGGTTGACAACGTGTGGAAATCCTGTACTATGACTATATTTACCCTACAGCTGATTAACACACACCTACAGTGCATTGTGTTAATATCTATCTCACTTAAATCACCTGTGCTCTTACAAGGGTTCTCTTTTCAGTGGGGAGAAATTGATTAAAATTTAAAATGTTGGAGATGACATTAGAGGTCCTATACAATCAGTACTAGGCGTGATTATTGTTTTGGTTACTCATGCAATATCTGATATGATGGTATGAAGAGTGTATAGTTCCATATTCACCCCTGAAAGTGGTAGATAAAGAAGAGCCAGGTATCTGGGGTTAGGATTTGAATTGTGACTGGATGGGCTATTAGAATGACAAGTGCAAGTGACTTTGGTGGCCAAGAAGGACCAAGGACATGAAGGGGAAGTAGGAGTCAGGGACTGCTTTCCTTTCTAACCTGCACAACAATTCCATGAGGTTGATACTATTATTATTCCTATCATTCAAAAGGAAAGCTGAGGCAAAGAAAGGGCAAACAAACCTGCCTAAGACGACTGACTGCACATTGTAGTACAGAGGTAATTGGGTGTTTGAGTTGGTTTAGATTATAGCAAGAGAGACATTACTTGTGGCCTCAATCAGGCTGGGTAAAAATTCCAGAAATGGCAACAGAAAGAAACTCTGATTTTTAGGTAGGCAGCAGAGTGTCCTGAAACTGAACAATGTTCATGAATACCCCAGGAAGTGGGGGAGGGGACAGGGAAACAAAACAAAGTGGGGAAATGTCAGGGGTTAGTTTTCTCCCCTCCATTGCTAGCAGTTGTCAGCATAAAGGAGTACTTTTCGTGTGTCAAGGTGAGTTGTGCAGAATAAGAACGGAGATTTCCAGTCTGTTAGCCTCGCAATGAATATTTACAGGTGGCCTTAACTGTAAGTCCACTCAGGGTGCATGGCATTTGGAGGGTTTATACCTGTCCAATTAACACTGGGCACCTTTGTAATATGGTGTGTATTTCAGCCTTTGACTCTTATGGCACCAATGAAGAATTTTCATAAATTATTCTTACTGTTTGTCAGTTCTTGCTGTAGGCTGCATCTTGGGGCTTGGTGAATCTCCCAAAAAGTTAGTGCTGTGAAAGTGAGCAGAGATGCTAAATCGAGTACAGGAATGGTGCTCCCTGGCATTTGTACAAACCAGAGCTTCTGTCAGCTGTGCCGGTGCCCCAAGCACTGCGGATGCTGACTCATGAGCTTGCCGGGAGGAGACAAGGCTGCTTGGGAACTTTATAGACTCAGCAGATGAGCACCTTGGCAGGCTGCAGTAACCGGATCCAAACCTCTCACCCTGAAGTTCAGCCCATTTTTTTAAGAAGCAGAACAGCTAACTGGCCTCTGGAGGTCATTTGAGGTGCCTAAAGTAGTCCTTGTCATTACTAAGAAGCACCAAATCTCACAGTGCTTACAACTGAAATTTAAAACAAAGGATATTTCAACTCTGGAAGAGAAGCTGTGTTCACTGCAGCTGATTGTTGTCTTCATTGCTTTTTTCTCATTTAAGATCCATTTTCTTGAAATAGCTATTATGCCCAAACTTACTTGCTTCATAGATTATGAATTAAAGGTAACAGTCTGTTTCTTGTTGTGCTCATATATATATATATATATATACCCTCTCCCAGGAAACCAAGATGATGTGATACACACCATTTCATAGCAGGATTTTAAAAATGTAACAGTGTTATAAACATTTTATCATGCATTAAAAAAATCTTCTAAACTTTTATCTTAAAAAATTGTATAATTGGCCGGCGCCGCAGCTCACTTGGCTAATCCCCAACCTGCGGCACCGGCACCCCGGAGTCTAGTCCTGGTTGGGGCACCGGATTCTGTCCTGGTTGCTCCTCTTCCAGTCCAGCTCTCTGCTATGGTCCAGGAGTGCAGTGGAGGATGTCCCAAGTCCTTGGGCCCTGCACCTGCATGGGAGACCAGGAGAAGCACCTGGCTCCTGGCTTTGGATCGGCGCAGCGCGTTGGCCGTAGCAGTCATCTGGGGGGTGAACCAACGGAAAAGGAAGACCATTCTCTCTGTCTCTTTTTCTCACTGTCTAACTCTGCCTGTCAAAAAATTGTATAATATTCCTTGCCATTATTTGTTATAGTCTCTTTTTCATTTTTATTTTTTTAACTTTTATTTAATAAATATAAATTTTCAAAGTACAGCTTTTGGATTACAGTGGCTTTTCCCCCCCCCATAACTTCCCTCCCACCCGCAACCCTCCCATCTCCTGCTCCCTCTCCCATCCCATTCACATCAGGATTCATTTTCAATTATCTCTATATACAGAAGATCAATTTAGTATATACTGAGTAAAGATTTCAACAGTTTGTACCCACTCAGAAACACAAAGTGTAAAATACTGTTTGAGTACTAGTTATAGCATTAATTCATATTGTACAACACATTAAGGACAGAGATCCTACATGGGGGTAAGTGCACAGTGACTCCTGTTGTTGATGTAACAATTAACACTCTTGTTTAAGGTGTCAATGATCACCTGAGGCTCTTGTCATGAGCTGCCAAGGCTATGGAAGCCTCTTGAGTTCGCCAACTCTGATCTTATTTAGACATGGCCATAGTCAAAGTGGAAGTTCTCTCCTTCCTTCAGAGAAAGGTACCTCCTTCTTTGATGGACCATTCTTTCCACTGGGATCTCACTCACAGAGATATTTCATTTAGGGTTTTTGTTTTTTGTTTTTATTTTTTTTGCCAGAATGTCTTGGCTTTCCCTGCCTGTAATACTCTCATGGGCTTTTTAGCCAGATCTGAATGCCTTAAGGGCTAATTCTGAGGCCAGAATGCTGTTTAGGACATCTGCCATTCTATGAGTCTGCTGTGTATCCCGCTTTCCATGTTGGATCGTTCTCTCCTTTTTAATTCTATCAGTTAGTATTAGTAGACGTTACTCTTGTTTATGTGATCCCTTTGTGTTATAGTGTCTTTTTTTAAAAAAAAATTTTGACAGGCAGAGTTAGACAATGAGAGAGAGAGACACAGAGAGAGTTATAGACAGTGAGAGAGAGACAGAGAGAGAGGTCTTCCTTCTGTTGGTTCACTCCCCTAATGACTTCCACAGCTGGCGCATGCCGATCTGAAGCCAGGAGCTGGGTGCAGGGACCCAAGCACTTGGGCCATCCTCCACTGCCCTTCCGGCCACAGCAGAGAGCTAGACTGGAAGAGGAACAACCGGGACTAGTACCCAGCACCCGAACCCGGACTAGAACCTGGGGTGCCGGCGCCGCAGGCGGAGGATTAGCCAAGTGAGCCATGGCGCCGGCCGTGTTATAATCGCTTTTAAAACCCCCTAGTAATAAACATTTATTAGATTTTCCTCCATCTTTCACTATGCAAATAACTTGAAAGAAAAACTTTCCAGATACATTTTTTTGAACACATGCTTATTAATTACTTAAGGACTAATTCTGAGAATGTGATTTTCTGGGTCAAAGAGTTGACACATTTTTTAAAAAGGTTTTTGATATATGTTGACCGTTTTTATTTTTATATTTATTTATTTGAAAGAGTTACAGAGAGAGGAGAGGCATGCATGTGTGTTTGCTCAGAGAGAGAGAGAGAGAGAGAGAGAGCGCTCCCTCCTATCTGTTGGTTTACTCTCCAAATGGCCATATCAGCCAGGCTTGGGCCAGGCTGAAGCCAGGAGCTAGGAGTATCATCCAGGTTTCCCAGGTGGGGTGTAGGGACCCAAACACTTGGACTATTTTCTGCTGCTTCCCAGGCACATTAGCAGAGAGCTGGATCAGAAGTGGAGCCACTGGAACAGGAACCGGTGCCCACATGAGATGCCAGTGTTGCAGGTGGCAGTGCTCTGCCCCAGTGCTGGCACCCTGGTGATTTTTTCTTTTGAAAATTTATATGTATTTACACTCTTACGTCCATTACATATATACATTTAAAAACATTGTTTAACTTTTCCAAGATTACCTTCCATTTTGCTTAAGAAAATCTTTTTACAATGTATTAAGAAAGGAAATTAATATATAAGAGTGACTGACTGTTTTGTTAATGTATTATAGAAATGTTCATCCAAATACCTCAAGCTATTTAGAAAAAAGTCCACACACACACAAATGTATGCACATACACAGTATTATTTACGTCACTAGAGAAGAACAAAGTCACAATCAGTTTGGCTTTGAAGTGATATGCAAATAGAACATTAGTAGTATTCTGGGAATTAGTTTCAAACAAAATGATGAATCCACTTTTGAAGGTTTTCTATTTTTTTCTCCGTTGCTAAAACCTAGCGAGGGAGAAATTGTACTTCTAGCTAAGAAGAGATTATGTCTTGTCTTTTCCTTTTATTGACTGAGGGTTTCTTTCCATGTAAAATGAATACAGGACTATAGGGGTAAAAAAGTTTAAATGTAATGTGGGTGCTAAGTATCAGTTGACACATTTGAAAGAAGCTTTGTTCTGCACTTGGCTGAGCAATGGCTTTTATTAGAGTTCCTATCTCAGCGCTTTGCACCTAATATGCAATAGGACAACTTTGTTGATTCTTTTTTATATTTTTTTAAACTTTTATTTAATAAATATAGATTTCCAAAGTACAGCTTTTGGATTACAGTGGCTCCCCCCGCCCATAACTTCCCTCCCACCCGCAACCCTCCCATCTCCTGCTCCCTCTCCCATCCCATTCACATCAGGATTCATTTTCAATTATCTCTATATACAGAAGATCAATTTAGTATATACTAAGTAAAGATTTCATCAGTTTGTACCCACACAGAAACGCAAAGTGTAAAGTACTGTTTGAGTACTAGTTATACTGTTAATTCACATAGTACAACACATTAAGGACAGAAATCCTACATGGGGGTAAGTGCACAGTGACTCCTGTTGTTGATGTAACAATTGACACTCTTGTTTAAGGTGTCAGTGATCACCCGAGGCTCTTGTCATGAGTTGCCAAGTCTATGTCTTTTTTACAAATTTAAAGCTAACTTATTTATTTTCTTCTTTTCTTTTGTTTAAACCAGTTAATTGGTACATAATTTATAAACTATAAAATGTATAATTTAATTTTTATATTTATAGAATATTTAATATAAAAATGTGTATCAACATAATCTAATTTTAGAAGATTTTCAGCACCCCACAAAGAAAACCAAACCTGTTGTCATTTACTCTCATAGTTAGCCACTAATCTACTATCTGCTTCAATTTACCTATTCTGGAGATAAGTGAAATCATGTAATATGTGGTGTTTTCTGAATGCTTCATTTTTTCCAGTTATATTACAAGACAAATGAAAAATGGGAATTATATATATATATGAATATTTAAGTTGCACAAAGCATCTTACTTCGATCTGTTTCATAAACTGTGAAGCAGTCACCACACTTAAGCTAAATAACACATCCATCACCTCACATAGTTATTGTTTTTGTGGTTAGAATGTTTAAGATTTATGCTGTTAGCAAATTTCAAGTGCATGATACAGTATTGTTAACTCTGGTCATCATGCTGATATCCAGAACTCATTCATCTTCCAAAACTGAGATGTTGTACCCTTTGACCGACATCTCATCAGCCCCTAGCAATCTCCATTTTCCTCTTTCCTTCTGAGTTTAACTATTTTGGGTTATGTATATAAGTGAGATCATGTGATATTTGTCTTCCTGAGCCTTGCTAATTTCACTTAGCATAATGTCCTCCAGGTAATTTCATGCTGTTGCAATTGGCAGGATTTCTTTCTTTTTTAAATACTAAAATTATTATGATATATGTATATGTATATACACACACACACACACTTGTGTATAAGGTATTTTCTAGTCGTTCAGTTACCAGTGGGTTTCTTTAAAAAGTTGCTTACCATTGGAATAGTAAAAAAATGAAGTAACAATAGGCAAAACAGAACTTCCCACTGTCAGCAACTTATATTAGATTCGTGATTATCAGTTATTTAAATTTTGAGCTTAAAGTTGAAATTATTATTGTTAATCTTTCAAAATATTGTCCTGCTTGATAATATTATGAGTACATTACAGACTATGAAAGAAGCATGGGGTTACCAAATGCCCCCAATGGAATCAAGAGAACAGACAATGCTGGCTCCTCACAAAGCTATTTTAGGTTTGAATGGTATAATTTATATGAACTATTAAAAATTTATATAGCATTGGTACAGCCAAACTGTTCTAATACTTTATTAATTAAAGTACCACAGGAACATTTTTCCCCCATTGGATTTAATGAAAGTAAATAATTAAACTGGTATTGGGGTCTCAAGTTTCCCAATTCTCTGAAATTATTTTATTAATTTCCTTATTCTGCAGTATTCACATCAAGGCATATGCATCCAATTATGAATACTTTTCTTCTATTTCCCCTTTTCTGCTAGCCTACGGATTTTAAAAATAGATTGGCATGCCCTGCTAGTTGATAAATTTGAATTATTTAAAGATGTGAATGTAGAGTAACAGTTTGAATATAGCATCACAGTTTTTATTATTGTATTCAGAATCTAGATATCATAATATACACGTTTCTTAGCTTAAGGCCTATGTATTAATTTTTAGATGTTTGCCTGACCTTTAGGAATCAATGGAAAATATCAGTTCTTTGTCATCATGTATGTTCAGGTTTCCGGAAAAATCTTAATAACTGATGGATGGAGCATTACTGAAGCAGATGAGATAATTAATTAAACCGAGACAAAAGTGGGACAATTAAAAAAAAGTCAATGAAAACCATAGGTTTCCTGCTGTTTCCTCATCACAGGTCTATACTAAATCAGAAACTGCCAAGTTGCTGATAGTAGTTAATATAACTACAAAATTTAGATGGTAAACTTTCTTATTATAAACATTGGAGACTGGATAATACCTCAAATCTCATTTTAGGTCTAGAAAATATGATGATCCACATTCAAAAACACAGAGAACTCAGTCCCTTCAGATACTATCCTATCTTTATTCAAAGAGGTACCAATGACCTTGATGGTGCGCATCAACCTTCAGTCTCCAATGCAAGTGAAAGCTTAAATCTAAGAAAGCACTTGGAAATATTTATAGGGAAAAGGAGAATATTTTTAGTAAAATCTGGAAATAGCTTTTCTTAGAAAGGTCAAGTAAATATGATGGAATTTGCTCTACATTTACTTCTAATAATCACTTGACTTGAAATAGATTTTTGGTGTGATTTGGAGTACTAAAGAATGAGTCTGATGAAATTTAATGTTACCTGTGGTTATTTTTATAATGTGAATAGTCTGAATTTAATTGTGAATCTTGACCTCAGTATTGATTCTCAAGCTTCTGAAATATGTGATGTCATTTGTTCTTATAAATTCTAGAGTTGAATATGCAAATAGAAATTGGCATAACACATACATCAATATTTACACAAAAGTTTGCTATTTGGGAACAGAAAAGCAATCCTTTATTTTATCCATATGTGTATAATATATGTGGATGTGTATATGTGTATATATATATATAAATATGCTTATAGGTAAGGGTTATTTAATTCTGTTCCCTCCCAGGAACCAACTCACATGTAAGGGAGAAGAAAAAGATATGAATCCACAAGTATGAAGATAGGGGAAGAGAAAACAGTAGATGAGAGATCCATAAAATTTCAAGAGATAGAAAGCAGTTAGATGAGAGTAACTGTCCCAGATTTTACCTTTTCTGCTCTGCCAAGTTCTGTTGAGGGGAAACCAAGGAAATGCAGGCCAACTCATATAACTTAACCCAGAGTAGCGGAGGAACTGAAACAGAAAGGTTGGTTGAAAGTGTATCTGGAGAGTGGTTGAATTCCTGACTTATTCCCCACCCCATATAGCCAGTTGGCTATCTCTTTCCTAGTCTAGTAGAGAAGTGAGTTATGGGTAAAAATGGAAAGGGAGAAAGTATCAGAGAAATCATAATAACAAATAGCCTCCCAGGCCTGAAGTGCATGGTTTTCCTGAATACAAGGTATAACAGAGTGTCTGGGCAAAAGGAACAAAGACCTACACCAGCATGCATCCTGGGTGTTCATTAAAATGGGGCTGCATAAAATTTCCTGAAGTGTACTTGAAGGGGGAAGAACATATTTTATAGAAAACATCTAACATTAGAATATTATCCAACACATAACAGCAACATTAGACACTGGATGACTGTGCACATTGCCTTTAAAATGCTGAGGAAAAATCAGTTCTCTACCCATTCAAATTAAGGGTCCAGTGTGAAGGCTGAAAAAGAAATTTCATTCATGCAAATTCTAACCAAATTTATCTTTCATGAATACTTTTTCAGGGAAGTAATGGAGAATCTGTGCCTCCAAAAAAGGATAGCAGTGATCCAAGAATGGAGATGATATGGGACCTAAGATCCCATAGAGAAGGAGGGCAAAGGGAACTCTGGGACTAATGCTACAGACAAGTGGATGGCCATTGTGCATGGGCCTAGAGAGCAGCTGGGTGGACTGAAGCATGAGGCAGAAGGGAAATGAGAGGAGTGTCTCCTGGAGAAAAGTAGGCACCACAGTTATGTGATTCATTGGACCCTCTTGAGAGGGGCTTTAGAGTCCTCTCAAATAATAGGAGTAGACAAGTACTCACTGCATGGAAAAATAAGGAAATAACTCAGGATCACCAGCATTCAGGAAAATGCAAATCAAAACCATGATGAGGTTTCACCTCACTCCAGTTAGAATGGCTTTCATACAGAAATGAACAAATTACAAATGTTGGCGAGAATGTGTGGAAAAAGGCATCCTGGTCCACTGTTGGTGGGAATGTAAACTGGTACAGCCACTATGGAAGACAGTATGGAGATACCTCAGAAATCTGAATATAGACCTACCATATGACCCAGCCATCCCACTCCTGGGAATTTACCCAAACCAAAAGAAATCAGTGTATGAAAGAGTTATCTGTACCCCCATGTTCATTGCAGCACAATTCACAAGAGCTAAGAATGGAGTCAAGAAATTATGGTATATATATACTATGGAGTACTGCTCAGCTGTAAAAAAAAAAAATAAATGAAATCCTGTCTTTTGCAACAAGATGATGGCAACTGGAAACCATTATACTTAGTGAAATAAGTCAGTCCCCAAAAGATAGATACCATATGTTTTTCCTGATGCAAGGTAATCAACAGAGTACCTGAAATGCTATGTATTGGACTGAAATGGACATTTAGAATTTCCATGATTGCTTATAGCTTTTGTCTCTTCCATTGAGGAACAGTGTTTTTGTTTTGTTTTGTTTTCTTTCCTTTCTTTTCATGCTGTTTGTTGAACTCTTTTACTTAGAGTAGGGATAACTATATGATCATTAAGTATACTGAAAATAAACCATTGTGAATATTAAGAGTGGGAATTCGAGAGGAAGGGAGAGGAAGGGCTAGAGCATGGGCAGGAGGGAGGGTGGGGGGGAAGTGCCACTATGTTCCTCAATCTGTATATATGAAATACATGAAACTTGTATAACTTAAATTAAAAAAATACAAAAAAGATTCAGGTGCTGTAGAAACATGATTATTTTCTAAGTGAGGGAGCTTGCAGGTTATGCTCTCTATTTCTAAAACTTATCCACTGTGAATGAACTGGTTTGGAACCACTGCAAATATTGGAAGGCTAAGATTGTTTTCTGAAGCATGTATTTATGACATTAATTAAACAGAGAATACAAGATGCTACTGGCAAAAAAAGAGAAGTAACTACTACTAATGCTTAACATGTATCCATCTATGTATTTTCCTATGTATTTGTGTGTGAATGTATTTCTGTGGGGTCTGCAAAAGTCTGTGGAAAATTTGTGTTATGAAAAAATTACACCTGGATTTCTTAACTTTTACACCAAATAAATGTATCTTAATTCTAAAAGAAAAATAAGGAAATCAGAAAATGGAGCAAGTAAGAAATGTAACAGTGGTGGGATACCTGTGAACTGTATTGGCATTTTCACATTATAAACATTATTGATCTCATCCAAGACTGGTTTTGTGTGTTCGAATGTATTGCGGCCAGAAAAATGTTCAGTGCTCTAGATTAAGAAGATAATTTCCAAGGTAGAATAAGTCAGGACTTAGCAGTATACATATTCTATTAAAATGCTTAGATAAACCCCAGCATCAACAGCTAACAGGGGAAATGGTTGCTCTGTGGAGGTAGGGAGGGAGAAAGGAAACCACTGTGTATTTTAAAATGTAGTAATTTACAGTTCGTATTTTGCTTTGAAAACTAAGTTCAAGTGCTGTTTCTGAAAATGCAAAAAAAAACTAATTTAAAAAGATAAGAAAGTAAATACTCAGTTTATGTATCATTTTATATAAAAACAATTATGAACAACACCTTAAAGTTCTCTTGTGCAGCGATCTTTACTGCATATCAACATCTGGTAGGGACAACCCCTGTAAGACAAGTTTGAGAGATGTGTGTGTTTTATCATTCCTTTTAAAGCCTTTTCTCCTGCCCTCAATGCACACCTACTTGTTATAGAAAATCTGAAAAACTGCCTGGTCTTGTTTGTGATTTCATAAAGGAGGAGTTTCTAGGTTTATCAGTACACACTGCAAACACATTCCCATCCTTGCATTGCTTTTTGCTTGATAGAAGCATCCAAAGAGAGACCATGACGTGGGAAACACAATCAATTAAATCTTCTTCTGCTTTGTAGGGTGGAGAGCACTGTTACTACCATGGGAGCATCAGAGGTGTCAAAGACTCCAAGGTGGCGCTGTCTACCTGCAATGGACTTCAGTACGTGGGAACCTCACGGATCCTCCTGCCCTCCAAGCTGGCTTTCTTCCAATCACCCTTTCCAGTTTTTCCTTCACCAATATTTATTTGTGACTCTTCTGTACCAGTCCCATGTTAGGGATTGGGTATGGAGTGGTGCACAGGAGGACAAAGTCCCTGCTCTCTTTAACACTTCGGTTGCAAGAGATTCAGAGAGTAAACAGATGATTACACTGATTAATATTGAATTTCCATTTTGGGGGGTGCTTACTCTAGAAGAGAAAGATGAGGGTTTATAGGGTGACCAAACTGGTCCACAAAGGTTTCCTGACAGCTGATCAGTTAGATTAGCTTAGAGATGAAGCAGACTAGCCAGACAAGGGTCAGGTAACAGGAGAGGAGCTCATGAATTGGCTCAGAGGCGAGCTCTAAAAATATAACCGTTAGTCACCTTTTAGAGCTGAACAGAGCAGCACCTTGTGTACAGATCTAGTTTTGGCCTTGTGCAGATCTTGAAATTCTTCTTTTTACCCTTAATAAACAAAATTCTGTGTATTTCAAAAGTATGTGTGATTCATATGAAACAAATCATACTGCTTGAAGGAAATTCACAACTGACAAACATAAAGGTACTTCTTCTGGTTTTTGCCTCTTCAGAATCAGATGGCTTTAGATTATTCTTATACATGAAGACCCTGTCTGTTTTCTTACAGATGGTACTGGATTTGCATAGTTACAAATTTATACTGGTTGTACATGGTTCTGGAATTATAACCTGAGGTACTACTGTCTCATGAATAGTCCTGGCCCAGCGTAGTCTTCTGATTTGTCCAGTTATTTTCAAAGGTTGATTGTATCAGATATAATTTGTATGCACTTAGTGTATACTCTTAAACTTCGTGTAATTGGTGTGCTATGTTGGTCATAGGATCTCATATAGACGTGTAAGTTTCATTTGGGGCAGTATAATGGTGTTCCGCTGTACTCCTTGTAAAGACACAGTAACAAAACTAACTTGCTGTTTCCTACCATTGGCTGTATTTGCTAATCCTTTCCTTGTGTGGTTTCTTATGCTACAGTGGTATGTTTGAAGATAGTACCTTTGTGTATATGATAGAGCCACTGGAACTGATTCATGATGAGGTGAGTCTGACTGAGACATCCCTTTCTTTATGGTATTTAACTCTTCTAGCATCTTTGCCTTTAAGCAGGAAAGAGAAAAAAAAAATACAGTAGTCCCTAACCATGGTTTCAGTAACACACAGACAAAAAAATTAAGTGGAAAATCCCAGAAGTAACCAGAGAGACCATGTTTGTGTATCTTGTGGTCTAAGTATTCCATTTTATTACCAGTGATTGTTAATCTCTTAGTGGCCCAATGTATAAATTCAACTCTATCATAGATATGTACGTGTAGGAAAAAACATAGTTTATGTAGGGTTTGGTACTGTCATTGGTTTTTTGTTTGTTTGTTTTTTGGCAGGCAGAGTGGACAGTGAGAGAGAGAGACAGAGAGAAAGGTCTTCCTTTTTTTCCGTTGGTTCACCCCTCCAATGGCCGCCGCGACTGGTGCGCTGTGGCCGGCGTGCCGCGCTGATCCGAAGCCAGGAGCCAGGTGCCTCTCCTGGTCTCCCATGCAGGCACAGGGCCCAAGGACTTGGGCCGTCCTCCACTGCACACCCGGGGTACAGCAGAGAGCTGGACAGGAAGAGGAGCAACCGGGACAGAATCTGGTGCCCCAACCGGGACTAGAACCCGGGGTGCTGGCACTGCAGGCGGAGGATTAGCCTACTGAGCTGTGGCGCCGGCCCACTGTCATTGGTTTTAGGAATTCACTGGGCTTCTAGAACATATCCCTGGTGGATAAGGGCGGGGGGTCTACTGAATTTATTTCAAAGTACTTATACATGCTATCTTATTTTAAACTTAGAGTTGTACCATGAATTTTGAAGTTCAAGCTGCACATGCCAGGTCCATCAAACCCAGGTTTTCTGAAGTGAAGGCCAGTTGTTTCCCATCCATGGGGAGAGCAGAGAGATCATTGTGCATTCTAGGAACCAAATTCTGCTCTATTAAACTAGTCTTCCTTTTCAGTGTCTTCAGATAATTGTGTGACTGTACATATGTAGTTAACTTTTCTAGGCCTAAGACTCTTTAGTGGGGAAATTTGTAGTCTGAAATATAATTACATGATATAGTGTCTATTTTCTGTAGAGATAGGAAAGAAAACACTGTTTAGTCATACACAGGCCATGAAAAGAAATCACCTAGACAGGAAATCACAATGTTCAATTGGATTGTTTGCTAATGGACTGCAACCAAACATAAAATCCAATATATATTAATCAAATATTGTACCAAGGATTTACTAAAGGACGGTACTATTTTAGGTGCTGAGATATGTTAGTGACAAAAAAGCCTGAGCCTAATGGAGCTTTAAGTTTCCAGGACCAATGGAAATACACAGAGTGCATAAGTATGTATGGTGTATTAAGTATCGATACATGCAGAGGAGAAAAAGTGAAGCAAGGCAGATGGAGAGGAGAGTCAAGATTTTATACACCCTGTCCAGGGAAGGCCCCGCAGAGAAGATGAGCTTGGAATAAAGACCTTAAGGAAACAGAGCTGGAAGAACATTCCAGGGGCAAAACACACAAAGGCCTTGAAGCTTAGGTGGGCCCAGTGTATTCCAGGATCTTTGGGGGACCTGGCTAGGCTGGAGAGGAGTGAACAGGGGGAGAGTGGTGGGTGATGAAGCCAGGAGAGGTAACAGCAGGGAAGTCAGATCCATCAAAAGAACTGCTAATGCTAAACGATGTAAACTAAGAGCAACAAAAGATAGGAGTGGGAGTTTGGCACAGTGGTTCATATGACACTTGGGATGCCTGCATCCCATATGCGAGTGTCTGAGTTTGAATCTCAGATCTGCTTCCAATTCCAGCTTCCTACCAACCTTAGAGGCAGGAAGTAATGGTTCAAGAGCTTAGGTACCTGGCAATCTTGTAGGATACATGGATTGAGTTCCTGGCCCCCAGCTTTCACCTGGCCCAACCCCGGTTGTTGGGGGCATTTGGAGAGTGAACCAGCTCATGGGAGATCTCTGTCTATTTCTCTACCTTTCAAATAAAATGAAAGTAAATAAATAATTTTTTAAAGATGTATTCATTTATTTGAAAGAGTTACACCGAGAGAGAAGGAGAGGCAGAGAGAGAGAGAGAGAGGTCTTCCATCTGCTGGTTCACTCCCCAGTTGGCCGCCACGGCTGGACCTGGCCGATCTGAAGCCAGGAGCCAGGAGCCTCTTCCAGGTCTCCCACATGGATGCAGGGACCCAAGGACTTGGGTCATCCTCCACTGCTTTCCCAGGCCATAGCAGAGAGCCAGATTGGAAGTGGAGCATCCGGGTCTCGAACTGGCACCCACATGGGATGCCGGCACTGCAGGTGGCGGCTTTACCCGCTATGCCACGGTGCCGGCCCCGATAATAAAAAATTTTAAAAAGAATTTCTAGTGAGAAAATTATATTTTGAGATTACTAAAGTTGAAATATATGATGAGAAACAAAAAATATTTTTCTCTTTAATGATTTCAAATTTAGGTAAAATAAATTTTATAACATAATATTTAGGCTATTGATAATAATAGTTTAACAGATGAACATTTTACCTAGCTGTAGCAATGTATGTGTGAATATTGGATAAATATAAAATTTGATATAGTAAAGGAAATTTAAATTATAAATGGTTCATATTTGAATTCATGCTTATGAGTTCTTAAATAGTAATTATAAAAGTTACCAGGTAATGCAGGCAAATCAACTTAGGTGAAGACATTTTGATTAAGTAAAATCTTTTTCCTTTACTCACTGTTAGGTAGGTAACTTGCATGCAGCAAAATTATTTTAGTCATTCAGAAAAATATTTGATTCTGATTTCTGGTTTTGGTTAATGGCCTTGTTACCACCATCCCCCACCAAATCCCAAGGGGCAAAAGAAAAAATCCAAGCCTGAGAGGTTTTTTAAAATGTTTATTTTCATCTACTTGAAAGGCAGGGTGATAGACAGAGTGAGAGATTTCGTTCATCAGCTGGCTCACTCCCCAAATGCCTGCAGTAGTGGGATCAGGAACTCCATCTGGGTCTCTCCTGTGGGTGCCAGGAAGTCAAGCACTTGAGCAACTGCTGTTTCCCTGGGTGCACTAGCAGGAACCCAGGTCAGAAGTGGAGGTGCCAGGGCTTGAACTGGCACTCTGATATGGGATGCAGGTGTCCAGGTACTGGCTCAACCCTCTGCACCACCAAGTCTGCTCCCTGAGAGTTTTTTAAAGTGTAAACAAGCTAATTTTGCAATGCACCCCATTAGAGCAATTTTGCAGATTCAGAGAATGAATGAACATATGTGACAGTGTTTGTTAAACTGTTGACAAGATTTATAAACTATCACTATCGTAGTGTTTAGCAAACATTTTGCATCGTTGCACCCATGAGCATGGTGTTCAGGGGCTGATTGTCTCTTCTTGTCTGCCTTCCTTCCTCTTGCCTACCTTAGTTTGTGTAACAGTTTGTTTTCATCCTCCCTGTGAGGGAAAGGAGCAGTGCTTGAAGCTTTAAATTAGTTTTGAAAACTGTGTTGCTGATTCAGTTGTGAGTGTCATTATTTTAGGTATCTTTTCACCTGAATTAAGAGCCTAATATAATTGAATTTTGAGGGGGAGTTTAATTATTATTAATTTTAACATGCTTAATGACCAGTTAAGTAGTAAGGATTAAGGATAGGGTACTTCTTTTTTTTTTTTTTTTAAGATTATTTATTTATTTATTTATTTGAGAGGTAGAGTTACAGACAGTGAGAGGGAGAGACAGAGAGAAAGGTCTTCCTTCCGTTGGTTCACTCCCCAAATAGCCGCAGTGGCTGGAGCCATGCTGATCCGAAGCCAAGAGCCAGGAGCTTCTTCCAGGTCTCCCATGCAGGTGCAGGGTCCCAAGGACCTGGGCCATCTTCTACTGCTTTCCCAGGCCATAGCAGAGAGCTGGATTGGAAGAGGAGCAGTTGGGACTAGAACGGGTGCCCATGTGGGATGCTGGCCCCGCAGGCGGAGGATTAACCTACTGCGCCACGGCACTGGCCCCAGGATAGGATATTTCTAATGAGAATTCATGTTCTCTCTGATAAAAATTAGTAGTAAAACTTTTAATTGTCTTTTATAGAATCTATTAAGCAGAATTATTTTATAGTTATTTTTATGATTATAAAACTAATACATTATAGGAAGAGAAAGGCAGAGACACATAGAGTGATCTCCCATCTGTTGGTTCACCCCCCAAAAGCCTACCACAGCCAGGGCTGGTCCAGGCCAAAGGCAGGAGCCTGTTAGCAGGGATCCAACTACTTGAGCTGACACTGACTGCCTAGCAGGATGCATATTAGCAGGAAGCTGGATTCAGCAGTGGAGCTGGGACTCAAACTCAGGCACTCTGATATGGGATGTGGGTGTCCCAAGCAGTGTCTTAACTACCAGACCAAATAACCTTCCCTGTTTCAGTTTTTCATTGATACATTCTAATGTATATTTCTAAATAAGTTAGGTCAATATTTTAGCATACATTAACTCAATAATATATCTCAGAATTTTAATGTCTTTATTTATAAAATGGAGATAAATTGTGTACTGTATGAGGTTCTTATAACAAATAAAAATTGGGTAATGTGTATGTGAACATTACCTGGCACACAACTATGCACTTAGCAATGGGAGTAATAGGAATAATAGTAATGGTAATAGGACATTCCTAAAAGGACAATCTCTAAGGCAAAGAATATGAGTATTTTCAGGATAGTTGTTAGACATTGCTAAATTTCTCTCTCAAACTATGTTAGCAATTTACTCCCACCAGTCATGTATGTGAGTGCTTTTTGACTGTAATTAATTGTGGGTATCATAACTTTTAAACCTTTGTCAATTTGGTAGCAAAAGTTGGTATTTCATTAAAAATTTGCATTTTAAAAGGAGTAGTAAAGTGCTCAGCATTTTTCATTTTTTAAAAATACTCACCAGCTTTCTGGGTTTATTTCTTTCTTGTGAATTTCCTATTCATGGCTTTAAGAAAGTTAAGGTTGAGGAGTAGTTAATATAACTGTGCTTTTATCTAAATTGTGGCAATTGTATGATGCTCTATTTAAAATTAAAATTTCAATGAGACATGCTTTTCATTTTTGATAGCTAAAAAAAATTGAAATAAATGTTTCCACTTTAGGAAGAACATTAGAGAAAGTTCTAACACTATTCAATAGAGGCTCATTCACATCTTGCTTTTTTCATTGCCTATAATTGTTTTTGTTGCAGAAAAGTGCTGGTCGACCACATGTAATCCAGAAAATCAGGGCGGGACAATATTCTAAACAAATGAAGAATCTCAGTAAGTTTTAATTAGAGTGGCCATCATAGTTAATGTAGTAGGAGCTGTGACTTGGTGGAACTTGAAAGATACAAAGGCTTATTGGGGAATGTAGTGGAGTGAGCACTGTGTCTGGCTATGGAGTGAACTGTGGCTTTCGTGAAAAGAGGCATGGAGAATTGTTTGAATGGAAAGACTGAATCATGAAGTCCAGAAGCAAAGCCATGTTAGGAACTGAACCAGATTTAGCAGAGGGATTTACAGCAAGTTTCATCTTAAATTTTCCTGACGGCTTGATGCTCTTTAGCCAGCTTGCATCACTTCCCTCTCAGGCTCTGCTCCTGAAGCATCTTAAGTAAGCTAATGTCGGCAAAAGCTTCTTTGGGATTATTGAGTGTATGATATTATGCTGTCTATGAATGCCAAGCATCTTCAATAATTTATGCAAAAATGAATGCCATATTTTAAGTTCTAAAATGAATTAAACAAGTAGAATTCTCTTAAATTTTCAGATGTTGTCAAGGTTGTAGGTCAAATAGGCATCCTGTAATGAATCTTGGATAGCTCATTATGTTTGGGAGATAATTACTTGTTTGTGTGACCATGGGAGTGTGAAATATTTAATGATCAGTGTACTTTTTTCACTTTGGTTTATCTTGTTCTTGAGAAGACATATTATCAATGCCACTATCCCTTCACATATTGAAAAACATGCTACCATTGGAATTCAGTTAAGCATAAATGTTAGTATTCATTTTTCTCTTACACAGGTATGGAAGGCAGTGCACAGTGGCCCTTTCTATCTGAATTACAGTGGCTGAAAAGAAGGAAGAGAGCAGTGAATGTGAGTGTGGCCCTGAGCCAGAGGTGGGGCTGTTGTCTCAGTTGAGCTGAGTGCTAGCCATCAGACAATATCTGTGTGCATCCCCAATAGCTTAGACTCAAGAGCTTCTCCCTAAAAAACTACCAAAGCAAGAAATCTCTTTGATTTCTACCTTAACAACACACTGCTTTTCATTCATTTTCCTATTAGTGATTCAAACTGATTTTGATGATCTGTAATTCCTGATGGCATATAAGAATGTGTGATTTCATATGAAAATTATAGTGTAAAGCATTTTTTTCTAGTGAGAGTATAGCAGCCCTTTTTTGGGGGTGGTGGTGAATATATGTCTTATATAACATATAAAACATTTCTGTTAGTAAAAGATGTAGGAGGAAGAATTAAGTTCTGAAATATTTGTAATTACGCTTATTTGTATTTCTTCTAAATTAAAAACTCTGTTGGGCTCAACCTTGAAGTAGGATGTGATTTTCAGAATGGAATGAACCTGTTTGGCCACTACCAATATGACAGTGACTAAATAAAAACCATGTAATTATATAATCAGCAACTGTCCTATACCTCACATGTACTGTTAAACGTAGATGGGCTTTGTAACTGAAATTATGTTTCTCGTGTTTTTCATAATAGAATAGCAAGCTGTAATGATGGGGACTGTTTAGTAATTACATGGTCAATGCTATGTAACCAGGAATTAATTCCACAGTTTATAGATTACATGGTAATTTACTAGATAACTTAATGAGCAACTGTAGTGGAAATTGCGTATTTTAGATAATGTTTTGCTGAATGTAATTTTTTGTGAAAAAATTAGACCACTAGCTATCAAAAACTTAGTTCAAGTTTGAATTATCTTCTCTCTTCTGAGCCTCTGTTAGTATTATGTGGACTATGGGTGTAATTTATTTTTTGAACGTAGAGGTGCTGTTTTGCTTGTTTTTGAGGATCCGGTTGGTAATGTTTTAGCTAGGTTGCTTTCCTCTCCCCAAGGTCCATCCCTAAGCTTGTACGAAGGAAAAAGAGCTACTGATATTAATTTTCCAAACATGAAAAAAAAAGTAAATGAGGACTAAAATACAAGGAATCTTTAAAAAGTTAATGGAAAAATACATATTATGAAAAAATGCATGGATTTAAAAAAATTGCAGCAAAATAAACACATCTTTTAATTTCATTTTCCTTGAACTTTTAAAAATACCTTTGACGTTGCCTTTACTCTTTAAGGATTATCTAGTAAAAATAAAAATTTAGAATACTTTAGAATATAATAATTGTCAGTATTTGTTCCTTTGAGAAGTTGTGTGGTTGAGAATTGGACATGATTATCAGAATTTCCCTCCAGTGAGTTAATGTTTCTCTTTGACTACATTGACCCTGTTTCAGATCTACCTGGAGGTAATTATAATTTATTCTATTCTTATGAAATAAATTTTACATAGATTTTATTTGAAATTTTAAGCAGATATTAGTATGTTTTCACATTTTAATGCTAAAGAAATGAGATTTATTTATTTGAGCAGAATTTTGTTATACATTTTTCTGTTAAATATTTTGACATGTAAATATATAAAAATAATCTAAAACAACATTGCTGTCCCCTATCTCAGTGAGTGCTTTAGTAGTGATTAAATACAGTCCTTTTCAGAGTATTTGGATGTCTACCCACCTTTTGTGTTTCTTCATTTGTATTTCCATTTCCAACTTTCTTCTAGAGTGGCTTTTTTTTTTTTTTTTTTTTTTTTTGACAGGCAGAGTTAAACAGTGAGAGAGAGAGACAGAGAGAAAGGTCTTCCTTCCATTGGTTCACCCCCCAAATGGCCGCCACGGCCAGCGCGCTGCACCGATCTGAAGCCAGGAGCCAGGTGCTTCTCCTGGTCTCCCATGCGGGTGCAGGGCCCAAGCACTTGGGCCATCCTCCACTGCCTTCCCAGGCCACAGCAGAGAGCTGGACTGGAAGAGGAGCAACGGGGGACAGAAACCGGCGCCCCGACCGGGACTAGAACCCAGAGTACTGGTGCCACAGGTGGAGGATTAGCCTAGTGAGCCACGGCGCCGGCCTCTTCTAGAGTGTTTATAAATAAATAGGCAGCAAAGAGTTCTGAAATTCAAAGTTGATCTATCACTTAACAATGAACATTGATATTTTAAATCAGTTTGTATTCCGACCATATATTTCTCTTTTCCACAGCCGTCTCGCGGGGTGTTTGAAGAAATGAAATATTTGGAACTTATGATTGTTAATGATCACAAAACGGTAAGAATATAATACACTGAGTTTTAGGCTCAATAGCTTGCATCATAAGGAATGCATTTCACTGTATACTCAATCAGTATTTGTTACTTATTAAAGACAAGATGTTTAGATATTATTGTTTTAGAGATATTGAATGCCATGATTTATTTCTTGATGTTTGGAGACAGTGGGTTTTATAGAATTTTCGTAACTCTAAACTTTCCATCTGTTTAAAATGATCATAATGAATAGATCTACCTATTTGGCACTTTTTACTTGTCTTCATTTAAAATTCTTATTCTTTACATTTCTACATGTATGCATGTATTTACATCATATATATTTGGCCACTGTTTCCTACATTTTCTCCATGTCTTTGTTCTACTAATGTGTTATTTTCTCCTTGCTAATTATTATTATTTGTGATAAATCTAATTATAGGAGATTTACATGTATAATAAATGTCTTTGCAAAAGTATTATCTTTAACTGATGATTTATTTCTTTAAATATTGGAAAAATGAATAATTTTTGTTACTTCTGTGCAAGTAAAATGTGATTGAGTGTGTCATTTCAGTAACACATGAAATATAAAAAACAATTCTTGCTCTCCATTTGCCCCTCTTAAAGATAGAGACTTTTAGCTGTACTCCACCAATTTCCCTTATAAAATATCTTAGTTGAAGGCTAGAGTATGCTGAAGTCTTGGACAGTAGGTTACATGCTAGTACTGAATGCGCCATGTTAGTCAGTGGTGAATTTTAACACCTGGCTCTCTAGGGGAAAAAAATGTCTTTATGTACAATGCTTGCTGATATTCATGGTATAAATAGTACTACTATGGATTTCATGCTCTCAAAGTGAAACCACTGACTGAAGAACTCTGTCCAGTTGGCTCTTGTAAGCTGGTAGAAGCTGGCTTCAGCAATCTCTATGATACTCCTCCACATATTTAGGCGAGTGGTAATTTTTGGTGTAGTTTTACTTCTAAAAATTGAATATGCTAACAGTAGTTTTCATGAAATGAAGTTACATTTCTGGAAAGACTTTATAAAGGGGAAAATCTTTTAAAAAGCTTTAAAATCAGATGGGTGAAAAGCTTATAAAATATTGAAGTGAAAATTCAGATTGATTTGCAAGTATCTTTAAGTCCTTGTTTTATTTTAAAGAACCCCAAATTGGATTAGCAGACTGTATGTTCTCTGCTAAAATGACAGTGTGAAATTTTAATTCACAGTCCTTACTTTGAAATGTAAATTTTTAAAAATGCTTCAATTTATATTTAAACTTTATTTGAATAACTCTTCTTTAATAAATGCTTTCCATTAATTGCCAAATAAGAATTTTGTGTTGAATATATCATTTTTCAATAGAGTACCTTCTACTTTGTATAAAGATTCATTTTCTGTATCAGTAGTTTTAAAAAATATTGCTTGAGATATGTTAGCATATTAGTCAGCTTTTCTTTAGTATAGAGAAATAACTGAGACAGGTTAACTTTATAAAGAAGGTTTGTTCTGACACGGGGTTCTGGAAGCCAGGATCAGGGAGTCACTGCTGCTTTAGCCTCTCCTGATGGTGTTCTTGCTGGCCCAGTGCAGAGGTGGAACAGAGCGTCATATGGCCAGAGACAGGAAGCATGCCAGTCTGTCTCTAACTCTATCTTAAAATGCCACTAGGATTCAATCACGGGGCTCCACCCAGCAATCTAAGTCAATCCCAAAGGGCCCACCTCTCAACATGATAGTTGGATAAACTTTCAGTTCCCTAAGTATCATTAATTTATGACTTTGAGGTTTAAATTTCTGCATGAATTCAGGGACCATTCAAAACATAGCAGTTAGTCAAGAGCAGACTTTATCAGAATTACATACGATTTAGGAGTGGTCTTCCCTGAAGGGAAGGAAAGCCAAATGTGTGGGCAGTCGGTTTAGGCAATGAAGGCTAACATGTCAGATTTTACAGCATGTTAATTTGCTTAGCCAAGATAATTTTTAATCTGAATTATTTTTTTTTAGATTTATTTTTATTTATTTGCAAGGCAGAGTTACAGAATGAAAGAGAAAGAGAGAGAGCGAGAAAGCAAGAGAGTGATCTTCATTGCACTGATTTACTCCCCAAATGGCTACAGTGGCTGGGCTGTGCCAGGCGGAAGATTTTTCACCAAAGATTTTTCCAGGTCTCCCACTTCAGTGCAGGGATCTGAGTACTGAGGCAATCTTCTGCTGCTTTTCCAGGCGCCCATATGGGATGCCGGTTTCACAGGCAGTGGCTTAACCTGCTATGCCACAGTGTCAGCCCCCATCTGAATTATTTTTGATTATTGGAATGTTAAGATTTTTTCCAGCTACTTCTCAATCATGAGCGTTGTGCCATGTTGTGAAATTATGACTTGAGGAGCGTAAGCTTTTCCCAACATCCATTATTCAAATGCTTTTAAAGTAGTGAAATAATAATTAAGATATATACAGTGTCTTTGAATGCACAAAGTGCATTCCAAAGTAGCTGGTGATCAATAGATTCAATTCTAAACCTTGCCTTGCAATTCCAAATCTCTTGTTCCATTAGACTATATTTGGGAAGGCATACAAAGCAATCTGAGAGCAGATCTCAGTACCTATAAAAAATGGGACCCTTCTTAAAATGTTTTATAGATGGAAAATTTCTATAGATTCCTCCATGTATCCTGTGAAGAAGTTACTCTATTTAGCCTATCAACTCTTTAATTAATAATCCATCTTTTATCAGTAACTTTCAGTAGTTCATTATAATTATCATGGCAAAGAACTAATGGTCATTTGTACTAGTAAATTTAGAGAGAATATATGTTTTAAAATAAAAAAAGACAAAGCTTTTGTTTTTGAGTGGCAGTAATGCCTGAAGTGAAAAGAATCTGCCTAAGAAGATTTTTACAATTTAAAGAACTATTACTCCTGCACTAACAAAACAGAACTAAGTATATTCCTTTTACTTTAAACCAGGTTATGTTTTAGCTCATGATAGTTCCAAATAAGAGTCATATTTCAAAGATTTTTTTAGGGTTGAGAAAAGTTCCTTTTTGAGGAATATTTTTCATGAGGTGAAGATAGTTTTTGAATTTGATTGCCCCCAAAAAGTAGTAAATCAAAACCCAGAACAAAGTACTTAAATTCACATATTAAAAGTAAAACCGAGTAGAAAAATTAATCCATCTAATATTTCATATTTGAATATTTGCTGTTGGGCTTTAGGACACTCATCCACTGAGAGTTCTCATCTTACCATTTTCATACTGTGTGAAGCAATACAGTTATTGTGATATCTGATGCCTTTGGGCTGGATGTCAACTTCTAATTTTAATTATTTTCAAGAGTCAGATTTCTTAAGAATTTGCATTTGTTCAGGGAAGAAAAGTAAATTTGCCAGTTCAAGTGTAAGTTGTTTTCAGTGATCAGAAATTGTGAAAGTAAGTTTCGTCATAGATAGAGCTTGCACACTTTTCTTTATATGCAAAATTAGTTCTCCTTCATGCAAGAAATAGAAATATGTTGCCTGCATTTGCATTCAAGCTTACTTACCACTTTAACTAAGAGTAAGCTAACATTGGCTGCCTGAGAAAATGCACTTATTTTCAACAGACATCACATTATTAGTCGCTTTCAATTAGAAACAAAAAAAATCCCTCAATTTTGTAGAAATCATCTTGGTACCTGGCTGACAGAACCCAATTTGTGAGCCAGTTATAGCCTTGATAAGAGTCTGCAGACATTTCTCCAAGACACTTAAGTTAAAAAAATATTAAAAACTCCAGCCTAATGGGAAACTGGTTAGGATGTTTTTTTTTTTTTTTTTTTTTTTTTTTTTTTTTTTTTTAAACTTTTATTTAATGAATATAAATTTCCAAAGTACAGCTTATGGATTACAATGGCTTGCCCCCCATAACGTCCCTCCCACCCGCAACCCTCCCCTTTCCCACTCCCTTTCCCCTTCCATTCACATCAAGATTCATTTTCGATTCTCTTTATATACAGAAGATCAGTTTAGCATACATTAAGTAAAGATTTCAACAGTTTGCTCCCACACAGAAACATAAAGTGAAAAATACTATTTGAGTACTAGTTATAGCATTAAATCTCAATGTACAGCCCACTAAGGACAAAGATCCTACATGAGGAGTAAGTACACAGTGACTCCTGTTGTTGACTTAACAAATTGACACTCTTGTTTATGGCATCAGTAATCACCCTAGGCTCTTGTCATGAGTTTCCAAGGCTATGGAAGCCCCCTGAGTTCACTGACTCTGATAATATTTAGACAAGACCATGGTAGGATGTTTTAATGTACATGAAAGGCAAATGGTTTGCCTGCCTTTTTGTTATATATTAAATATAGGTCAATAAGTATACATATGTGCTGAGAACACACATATTTTTCAATAATCCCCATTTGTTTTTTCTTACTTAAAAACCACTCTGTTTTATGTACACATAACAAATTATGGGTTCCTACCAATAATGATGACTTGTTAGGGATACATATGAACTATTTAGTAGGAATCATTGACTGAAAAAGTTCATCACCCATCTCAATCCAGAGAAGGCTTTGAGCTCCAGCTGTGTGATCTTTGTTATTTGGGTAAGACAAAACCCACTTCATAGAGTTGTGAGGGCAGATATTTGGTGTAGGAGAAACGCATTCTAGTTCCTAGTAAATCCTAGTGCTCAGTTAAACGGCACTTCAGATGAACAAGTCTGGTGGTCACTCTTCTGTCCTCATCTTATTCTCTCAGCATCATTGGGCAGTCAGTTTTTTTAAGCATTTTCTTCATTTCTCAACTTCCATGACACGCAACTCCCAACACCTACTCATGTCTCTATTGCAATAGTTGATAGGAATATTGCATTTGACATTTCTTTTTAAAAAAGATTTATTTACTTATCTGAAGGTCAGAGCTACAGAATGGGGGGGAGGGAAGGAGAGGGAGAGGGAGAGGGAGAAGGAAAGGGAGAGGGAGAAGGAGAGGGAGAGGGAGAGAGAGAGAATCTTCCATCCATTGGTTGACTCCACAGATGGCCACAATGGCCAGGAATGAGCCAGGCCAAAGCTAGGAGCCAGGAGCTTCTTCTAGGTCTCCCACATGGGTAGCAGGGGCCCAAGCACTTGGGCCGTCTTTTGCTGCTTTCCCTAGGTGCATTTGCAGGTAGCTGGATTGAAAGTGGAGCAGCTGGGACACCAACTGGTGCCCATCTGAGATGCCAGCACTGCAGGCGGCAGCTTTACCTGCTATGCCACAATGCTGGCCCCACATTTAACATTTCTAAATCAGAACTCTTAGCTCCCTAGTCCTAAACTTCTTTCCGTAGTCTTTGTCATTATTTTAAATGGCACCACCATTTTCCATCTATTCAGTTTCAAAGCCTAGAAGTCATCTTTTGTGCATCTCTTTGCTCACATTTCACATCTTACACATGAGCAAGTCTTGGGGGATCTCCCTTCATCATGCTTCTGGAATCTGCCCCCTCTCTCTATGGCTGTCCGGCCCCTATGACCTCTTGCCTGAGTGATTGCAGCAATTTCCCAGCAGGTCTGTCTGCTCTCATTCTTGATGTCCTCTGAGTCCCTAACTATACACAGCACAGTGATCTTTGTGAAAAGAAAATGAGAGACTTGAATATTAAATCTATGCAATAAATGAAGAAAGAGCTTATTTGGATAGACTTTGCAAAGACCTCATTTTATTTATTTTAAACTTGTAATTTTTCCTTTGATTATTATAGTATAGGAAGAAATATCTGAAAGGGAAAAATTAATATTCAGAAACAAAACAAAATTCGCTTTAATGGGTGTTTAACACCACTCTGTTAGAATAGATGTTATCTAATGTTTGTACTTTCTTTTTGTAATGTGTGTTTCATAATACCAAGACTTTTTTTTTTTTAAGTCTACAATTTGGTGGCATTTTTGTACCTTCACAATGTTGTAGAATTGCTAGTTACCTCTGTCTAGTCCCAAAACTTTTCATCACTCCAACGAAACTTTATGTTGAAACTTTTAATCTTAAAGGTATCTGAGATTTTTTAGCTTGTGGAACTTGCTAGGCAATTTAAAATATGGAGCTATTACAGAAACTTCTTTTGCTAAGTATAGAAAACTCTTTACAGTGATTGAAAATTTTAAATTAATATGTTTTATGAACTAGTTGCATGCATACATTGAAGTTCAGTTTAAAAGTGTCGCTCCCCATCTTCGTGGAGGAGCAACACAGGACCCTGCGCTGTTCTTTCGTCTGCTCGGCCCTCCCCGGGTTTGCTGCTGGTTCTTCCCGGGTTGGCTACTGACCCTTCCACCTCCGTGGAAGGGCAGTTCCCCCTGGCCACATTCCCCACTTCCGCAGGGGAGCGGCACACCGCCGGCCGGCTCTCTGGGGGGCTGCACAGGTGTTCCCTCAGATGTTCCCCTTAGATGTTCCTGGTGCATGTTGTCTCTCTCCTCCTTTATAGTCCTCCTCCGCCAATCCTAACTCGGCTGCCCACACGCCGAGTACGCTGCTCTCCAATCAGGAGCAAGTCCTACAGTTTATTGGTTGAACTGGAGGCAGCTGTGCGGAAGCTGTTTACTTCTCTCCCAGCGCCATATTGTGGGAGAGCAGATGCATAGAATAAGTCTTAATTCCAGTAACTCAGTCCAGTCCGGGCTGCTCCCCACAAAAAGAACACATAAAGACAGTTTTGGTCAGATTGTCATGCACAGTGGTAGCAATAACATGAATAATAATATTATTATACCAAATTGTTATGAATTAGTGAATGCTACTAATAGCATATTAATTAATTTATTACACATTTATCATCAGCCACAGCAGTCTTGGTGTAATAAAAACTAGATATCAGATGTGTAAGCGTTGAGACGTACATCCCTTGTTTAAAATACATAGACACAAGAGTAGAGAAAGAAAAGAAGGGTTCTGACAAAATCATACGGTAAAAGTAGGACATTGGGAAAAGAAGAATATTATTTTCCAATGTGGAAATATTTTTAATTTTCATGAAAATGCATTATTGAGTAATTATAATTAAAGATTAGTTTCAAAGGCTTGTGCGAATCTATGATAGTTTCCATTGTGCTTCTGTTTCGTGTTGTAAAACATAATATCCTCGTGGACCAGTAGAGGGCGTGATCTTCCTGCGGTAGACTTTAGTTTTCAAATGTCTTTTTAAAGACGCATTGAGCAAAATAAACTAGTCTCTCTCTCACTGTCCACTCTGCCTGTCAAATAAATAAATAAATAAATAAACTAGTCCTTGCTAAAAACATAGCTCTCTAACTGTTGTTATAGAAGTATTAGTTACTTTGCTTTTATTTATATTCTTAAATAATCATAAATAATCTTAAGCTATTGGACAATTCTTTTGTATTTTTTGGCTTCCTTTTTGCTCTGATTTGCGCATTCGAACAAAAGGTTTCATTTGGAGGAGGCGTTCCTCTGAAGAATTGTATTCAACGCATGACAAATCCATTTCATATTGGGGGCAGTATCAAAGTGCTGCCCAAGACACTTTCTTTTTAAAAATAATTTTATTTATTTATTTCCTTTATGAGAGGGAGAGAGAGAGAAAGACACACACACACACACACACACACACAGAGAGAGAGAGAGAGAAACACTCCTATTCATTGACTCACTCCCCAAATGCCTGCAACAAGTAAGGCTGAGCCAGGCTGAAGCCAGAGCCTGGAACTCCACTTGGACCTGCCACGTGGGCGGCAGAGGCTCAGGTACTTGAGCCATCACTGCTGCTTCCTAGGTGTGCATCAGCAGGAAGCTGCAATCAGGAGTGGAGCCAGGTCTGAAACTCAGGTGCTCTGATATGGTACATGGGCATCCCACGTGTCCTGAGTACTTATCCCTAAATTCTGTGTTTTTAAACGGCATGTTCACTGCTGCTACGAGGTTTACGTTTTACAGAATTGTGAAATTTACCTTCAGATTGTGATTTAGCAGTGACTGTTACATTTTTCTTCCTCCCACTATCTCCCCCCTCCCCAGTATAAGAAACATCGCTCGTCTCATGCACATACCAACAACTTTGCAAAGTCTGTGGTCAACCTTGTGGATTCTGTGAGTATCTCCGTTTTCTTGAACTGATTGTTACCCATATGGAATGGTTTAAATATCTACCCCTCTTTGCTTACTTGTAACGTCAGTTATTTCCTGGACAAAGGTAAAAATGCAGGCCTGAAGTTCATCTGGCTAAGAAATGATGGGACAGGCTGCTTCACAGGAGGTACTACTGTCAGTTACAGGGGACTGGTAATTCTTCTTGTAATCCCAAAGACGCATTAGTAATGCTTCTCAGTAATGGCTGGGCCTTATTGTCACCAGAGGACAAAGGCAGCCAGGAGACCTGGCTCCCAGGAGAGTGTGAGTTACAGTAGGTACAAGACACTCCTGATGATCAGTTGTACTTTTCTTAAACGTATGGTGTTAGCAGAACAGAATCAATAGATTGAGGTAGCGATGTATATAGGTAACAGCATTTGTGAAGTAATTGTTTCATTAAGGACACAAATGAGTGTTCCCAGTGGTGAAATGTTTGAGATTTTATTTCTAGGTCACAGACTTAAGTGCAGGTCCAGAATAAAACTAATGTGAAGCAGTAAAAGACTTCTAATTCTACAAACCTTTTATATTGATATGATTTCTCCTCTCATTTTGAACGATACACAAAATGATGTTAAGCTTTTCTTCCTTTTTCTTCCCTTAAGTAGGACTCCATAGATCTGGATAGTATATGTTATGTTCCAATGAACAATTCAACTTGACTAGTTATACATAGATAAAATATAGCATACTACTTTATATATTCTAATGTGAAATGCTATTATATTCAACTAAATTTATTTTGTCTGATATTTATGGTACATGTCCTCTTAACTTGAAAAAAAAAGACTCTTTATAAATTGCCAACCATCTAAATAGTCTTTATGTACTCCAAACAGTTGTTCTTTTAAAAATATTTATTTATTTGAAAGGTAGAAAGAGAGAGAGAGAGAATCTTCCATCTGTTGGTTTATTCCCCAAATGGCCACAGCAGCAGATCTAGGTCAGGTCGAAGCCAGGAGCCAGGAACTCCATCCTGGTTCTCCTACCTGGGTACAGGGGCTCAAGCACTTACTTGGGCCATCCTCCACTGCCTTTCCAGGCACATTAGCAGAAATGGAGCATGTGGGGCTGGCACTGGCCTTCTGATATGGAATGCTGTGTCACAGCAGTGGCTTCACCTTGTGTGCCACAACACCAGACTCGTTTCCGCTTTTTCAGTGGTCCAGAAACATTCAATCATGCAGCTACTCATAAACGTATTTGTGTCTGGTAGGCACAGATGTGCAAAAGAATATCAGATAGAGTTAGGATTGAACCTCTGAGAGCCCGTTATACTTGTTTTATTAATTTTCTTTAATTTCAGATTTTATTAGTGTTCTCAGAGGAAAAATATAAGTGAATATGGAAAGAGAATTGAAATGCATTGCCTCTGCAGACGCTGTTCAGTTGTTAGCATTTGTGGAGTAAGTCAGGTTAGCACATGTTCTGCTCCATGTAATGATTTATTTTGGGTTACCATTTAAGGTTCTAAAGCAGTCACTCACTTTTAAGAGACATTATATATGGCATTCCTCACCTTCAGTGTATTCAAAGATCATTTGCTGTTTTCTTAATTAGTTTGACAATAGGACAAAATCACAACATTCAAAGATGCTTAATTGCGTCAATTTAGTTATTGGGCCAAAGTAGAGCAAGAGAGCAAAAAGGTAGCAACTCACGTTTTGTTGAGAATGAGATGAGGAACATAAATACACTCTTTTGTCTTTTGACCTTAGAGCAGTGATTCTCTCCCAGTGTTATTTTACTTTTCATGTAACCTGATCTCCAAGGGCAAGCCAGCCATGTTATTTGGTGCTTGTCCAAAGAGTTAGTGATGTATTCCAGGCCTGTTGGGATAACTA
This sequence comes from Oryctolagus cuniculus, assembly GCF_051225735.1. Classification (NCBI taxonomy): domain Eukaryota; kingdom Metazoa; phylum Chordata; class Mammalia; order Lagomorpha; family Leporidae; genus Oryctolagus; species Oryctolagus cuniculus. The sequence goes on along the minus strand of NC_142869.1, from coordinate 33,358,840 downwards.
GTTGTACTGCCCTTACTCCAACCTGGATTATCAAGTTCCAACCTGTTAACTTCCTATGAGGTTTGGAAAGACGATTTTACTGCATCTTATCCTCAATTTATGTCCTAACTTTCAAATCGTGACATTCCTGCTGTTCAGCCCCTGATAAAATGCCAGACCACTAACTATGCTGATCTGGATTGAAATAAGGAGAGTTGGTGACATGAGAATGCATGTGATTGATTGTCTTCTCTTTCTTTACTTTTGCTCTTGGTTAGGAGAAAGAAAAGGAAGATTCTCTGTGATGAGCTAATTATGACCCCATGTTCTCCTCTCACCTCTCCCTTCCTGTCCTTCCACTGACTAACTCACTGAACGTGCATGTTTGACCCAGTGTTTTCCTCCTGCACCTGTCCTGTTGTATACCCTCAGATTTATAAGGAGCAGCTCAACACCAGGGTTGTCCTGGTGGCTGTGGAGACCTGGACTGAGAAGGATCACATTGACATCACCAACAACCCTGTGCAGATGCTCCATGAGTTCTCCAAATACCGGCAGCGTATCAAGCAGCACGCTGACGCGGTGCACCTCATCTCGTATGTACCCACTGCAGCTTTTATTGTAGTCTTTAGTTTGACATTGATCTTTATCCCTTTGTTGTACTAGTTAAGTTGCATATCAGGAAGTCGTGACTTGAACAAGATTTCTGTTAGGTCCTCTCTCTGACATATAAGAAGCATGGAGGTGGGATGTCAGTGCTGAGATGCTACTGGTTCCACAGCTGCTAATTCTAGCACATGTACCTTCCATCCTCAAGCTGGAACACATGATCCAAGATAGCTGCTGGAACTGCTGCCTTTGTTACAGTCTGGAAGAATGACAGGCAGCGGAAGGGGCAAAAAGGCACTTTTCCCAGCTTAGTTGGCTCTTGTAAAGCAGACTTCTTGAGTCAGTTCATCAATAGATCATTTGCTAGAGAATAGTGATAAGGCCAGACCCAACTGTAAAAGAATAGAAAATGTAGACTTTTTAGAAGAGCTAGAGAATAAAATGAACTTTTCCTTACTAAGAAAAAGGGTACCACATGTATAGATGTTTTCAGACAGTCCTCTAAGACTCTGGACTCAAAACAAAATACTTCTTATTTCCCTCTCGATTTTGCCCTTTTCTCCTTGTGTTTTCTCTCTCTTTTTTTAAGATTTTATTTATTTATTCGAAAGTCATAGAGTTACACAGAGAAATGAGAGGCAGAGAAAGAGAGAGGTCTTCCATCCAATAGTTCACTCCCCAACTGGCCACAATGGCCAGAGCTGCGCCGATCTGAAGCCAGGAGCCAGGAGCTTCCTCCAGGTCTCCCACGTGGGTGCAGGGTCCCAAGGACTTAGGGCATCTCCTACTGTTTTCCCAGGCCATAGCAGAGAGCTGGATCGGAAGAGGAGTAGCCAGGACTAGAACCGGTGCCCATATGGGATGCTGGTGGTTCAGTCCAGGGCGTTAACCCACTGCACCACAGTGCCAGCCCCTTCTCTGTCTTTAATCAGCAATTTATAGCAATATTTTGCTATATACATCAAACTAGAAAAAAGTCAAGGGTTGTGATCTCTTTTATCTTTGTGTTTTCAATTTCTGTGCCAGAATCTGATGTTCAGTTAATACTTGCTCAGCTGAAATTATTCAATATAACATAACTTTAAAGCAACTATAACAACATATATTTAAAATGCAATTTTTGATTAGTTGGAGGAGGATGGTTTGGGGATGTTCGGAGTAGAAGAGTGTTTGTGTTTGGGGAGAGTTTATATAATGACCACTCTTTTTCTAATAGCACTTTGTTTTTAAAGGCGTGTGACATTCCACTATAAGAGAAGCAGTCTGAGTTTCTTTGGAGGTGTCTGTTCTCGCACAAGAGGAGTTGGTGTGAATGAGGTAAATTTTGTCAATATTCATAAAATAGACCCTTTTCTTTCTTCCCTATTGCCCAGTTTACATCCATCTTATGTTTGTTAGAATGATGACATTGAGAATGTAGCGTGAGTGGCTTTTACTATCAGATGTAATCCAAAGTGGTCTCTTAGGTTCATAATGATATTTTTGGGTATCTCAGTGGTAGTTTTTTATATTTATCAGGCAAATACAAACCAAAGGTTGGCCCAGAGATTTTTAGGGCCCTATAGATAAAGAGTTTAGTTTTTATAGGCTCCTAATTCCCCCCTTTTTTAGTTATAGTACTCTTCTACCCATGCTAGATTTAACTCGTTTAAATCAATGGGTTTACAGTGTTAGCATCTTTTCCTTCTTCCAACTAAAATCTTTATTTATTCATTCTACCTACTTGTGGAACAGGTTGAAACAAATTTTTTGAATTTTTCTAAAGGGAATTCTCAGTTGGCAACAGAAACCAAAAAACCCTAACCAATTATATCTAAATTATATCTGATTGATACTGGAATGTGTGGTATCAGGTTATCCCAATAGCTGTAATTCAGCTATTTATGTATCTGTAGTAAGTTGAATGTATTCTTGGTGGAGCACAGCCTTCTGTGATTTGTATTTTATGTTTCTATGTGTAAGAATTTCAAGTTCTAAGAGCTGCCACACAGTGAGCAGGGCTTTCTGCTTCTTGAGCCCAGTTGCAAGGAAGAAGTGATAAGGAGCATATGCCATGCTTAGATGCTGTGAGGCTCTGCTTAGGGAACTGAGATGATACATGGTGACAATTAAGAAATAATAACTAGCTCTGTGCACTCTCTCAAATGTTTCCCACACACTTTCAACTCTGAAAAACAGTATGGTCTTCCAATGGCAGTGGCACAAGTATTATCGCAGAGCCTGGCTCAAAACCTTGGAATCCAATGGGAACCTTCTAGCAGAAAGCCAAGTACGTACATCGATCTTCTTACTCACTTTTATGTGTCATTCTCTCTGTACAATGCATGTCCAGTCACTAAATACTCTCCATTCTAAGTCATTATAGTTTAATTGTAGTTTATCACTTTCCTCTAAAAGATTTATAAGATGAGCAACTTGAGGTCATTCTTAATCTGTTTAGGGTGCAGAATTTTCAGAATTCTTAAATCGTATCCAGTTTCTTAGCACATGCATTAGCTCTTTCTCACACTGAACAATGTTAGAACTGGAGATAGTAAATACTTACCCTCTGGCCTCTAACCAGTTGAATAGACACAAGACACTAGATGAAGCTCCATCACAAAGTTAGCAATAGTATCATTCGATTGGGAAATAACTTAGACATGGAGTCCAAAAAGAGCTCAGATTTAAACTCTGATTAAACTCCATCTGATTGCATCAGAAAAGTTAGAGGAGGTGCTACAGGAAGATCCTGCCCCCTGGGCCTTTTGAGCATACAGGTAGTAGAGGCTAGGATTCTCCTCTTGTGGGGGGAGGGTGGAGATGAGTGAGAGGGAGTATGAGCCAGAGATCCCATCCAGCAGGAAAGTGTGTCACATGACTGTTAGCTGTCACTTTTTTCACGAATCAGATGAGAGGTAGAAGGAAAGAGGGGCTGACTTGTTGTGTGGGCAAAAGATCTAGGACTCAACGTTATTTCTTTAAAGATTAATTTATTTATCTGAAAGACAGTGTTACAGAGAGAGAGAGAGAGAGAGAGAGAGTGAGAAGTAGAGAGAAAGATCTTCCATCCACTGGTTTACTCCCAAAATGGCCACAGTGGCCAGGGTTGATATGGGCCAGGCTGAAGCCAGGAGCCAGGAACTCCATCCAGGTCTCTCACATGGGAGGCAGGGACCCAAGGACTTGGGCCATCTTCTCTGCCTTCTCAGGTATACAAGCAGAGAGCTGGAGCAAAAGTTGAGCAGCCAGAATTGGAATTGGAATAGCTGGGACTCTGCTGCAGGCAGCAGCTTAACCTGCTGCACCAAAATGCTGGCTTCATGGACTCAACATAATTTTAGGAGTCCATGAAAAATTTTAATTTCTTTAAAAATCAGAATATACTCCAACTTGGTTGGTATTTCTCTTTATACAAACGTGGTAGTACATCATAATTTTTAGCATATTTTTGTGGTGTCAGGGTCCACAAATGTTATGATGTGATCTTGTAGAAAGATCATTGTGTTCACTTGAACTATCCAGTTAAGTGGAAGTCCCCTCCCTCCTGTGAAAATATGAGATGCTGGGAATAAGTGTCTCCCTTCCCACCCCTACTTCCTCAGGGAAGATAAGGGCAAAATCCACCTTAACATGCCTGCATTTCATACTTTTATGTCAGTTATGCATAATATTAGGAAAAAATTGAAATAAAATGTATATCCATGGGCTTCTTGGTTCCCTTAAGGGATACATTATCATCAAGTTACATGGTTATCACAGGTGTCTAGTGCTTTCTGCAGATTCCCACATTCATTTATTAGTATCACACTCAAAGTATTTGCTTTCCCAAGGAAACACCCAGTACATATTAAAGGTAATGTTGGAGTTTCATCAGCTGGCATAGATGTCTCACAATTAGAAAGAAGTATAATTAGGTTTATTACCTTGTTTGAAAACCTTGGGGCCAGCAAGAGGCCAGTGCTAGGGTCAGCTTAGAGGTGTTACTCCATTGGATAGTGGAGTATGATAAGAAATAAAGTTCATCCCTGATGGCTTCCCAAAAATTCTTAATTATTTTGTCAACTGTGTAGGCAGCTAATTCACTAGCTTTGAATTGTGAATTTTTAAAAACGCACTTGCAGGTCTTTTTTTTAAAAAATAACTTTCCTCATGATAGAACACAGAATAGGAAAATACAGATGAAGAGACAAGCCTATCATGATATTAAAATGTAAATCTCTAGTATCTGAGTAAGTTATATTTATGTTTGTTATTTAATTTAAGTAATTATATACCCCTCTATTTTAGATTGGTCTCTTATACTAAACTTTCATCAAGTCCCTGGCAGATCCTTGCTTTGCCTCTAGCAAATTGAATTCTTTAATTTCCAGTGCTCTCTGTTCTAAGGACTTCAGTGATGATTCATTGCATTTGGGCTGCATAGTTTCACAGTTCATGGAGAGCACATAGGCACACTATCATGTATAAACCTCAAATTCGCTCTGGCGAATAGGCTCAGTATAGAAATGGAAGCATTGATATCCATGAAATATTGTCACTTGCCTATTAACTTGAACTAGAACATAGGCATTCACTTGTCTTTTTTTAAAAATTTTTTATTTTACATGTAGAGTTATAGACAGTGAGAGAGAGAGAGAGAGGCAGAGAGAAAGGTCTTCCTTCTGTTGGTTCACTCCCCAAATGGCCACTAGGGCCGGACCTATGCAGATCCGAAGCCAGGAGCCAGGAGCTTCTTCCTGGTCTCCCATGCAGGTGCAGGAGCCCAAGCACTTGGGCCATCCTCCACTGTCCTCCCCAGCCACAGCAGAGAGCTGGACTGGAAGAGGAGCAACCGGGACTAGAACCCGGCGCCCAGATAGGATGCCGGCACCACAGGCAGAGGATTAACTAAGTGAGCCATGGCGCCAGCCCCTAACATAGGCTTTCTAGTTTCTAGATTAGGGTATATGTTGCTGATTGTTGGAACTGGGAATGTAATTGAATTGTTTGAGTTATAAAAATGAAATAATAATTTTATTTATTGTAGATTGGTTTCTTAGCCAGCAACCTATACTTCTAAAAAGGATAAGGACATATTAATTTAAAAGAAATCAATCTTGTTCTATGAGACTTTGCATTCTGTTTTTATTTAGCATGGAATTGGCAATACGGAATTCTTACAAGGGCTGATATGTAATCTGAAGATGTAAATTTTGTTGTTTCCTTTTTCCTCTGCTGCTTTTTATTGTTTGTTGGACTAGAATGTGACTGCACAGAATCCTGGGGTGGCTGCATCATGGAGGAAACAGGGTAAGATTTTATTATGTCTGTATTTGATACATGCTTTCTGCTAAAATTGTTACGTAGAGACAAGCTTTCAAGTTTTGGTCTTTTAGCTAAGCACTTAGTGTAAATCCAATAATTAATTGCCTGTATTTTAAAACAGAAAGGACTAATTCATTTTATATTTTAATTTTTTAATTTAAGGTTGGTGATAAAAGCAAAGTGTTGTAGCTCCTTTACTTCTCATTAACCCTTAAAGGAAGCACGTTACTAAATGCTTCTAAGTTTAGGAAAGACATTAATTTTTTAGTACACTTAGAATAAAAGCTGGTTGTCTACCTGACACAGGCAGTAAAAATCAATTTAGTCATCAACTTACATTTTTAGTCATCAACTTACATTTTAAGGAACTTGTACATGTATATTTACAGCAATAAAATACTACTATAATGCTTCTCTAATCCATGAAACTTTTTAATTATTAAGACAGATTTGTGTCTAAATTAGGCAGTCTTCTATGAAAGAACTTGAACATCCCCTCATCTATCCTCTCTTCTGTCTGGCAGATACTTTGGGAACTAGAGCAGCTTCCCCAGAGCTGCGATTGCTTCAGTGAACCAAGGCCTGGAAATATTGCCCGCTTTCCCAGAGGTCTTTGCCTCCGTGGAACCACTATGCCCCACTGCCCCTAAGCTCTATAGCCCAGTCCTAGGAGGCAGAGAGGTTTCTTCACCCCTGTGCCTCTCCTGTTTTCTTTGCCTTATTGGACACCTGCCCAGCACATTTTCCCTTTCTGGCCCTACCCCATTCCTGGGCCTGGGTTGCCAGAGAACCTGCCCTGCTGTGCAGAGCCCTTCCTGATCTTCCTAGCAGACCCTCCCAGGAGTGCAGCTCCTGGGGAGAAGCGGAGTATGAAAGTGAGGGTTTGCCAGAGTCAGCCATTATTCCCTCTGCCTTAGAATATGTTTCTAGAAGTGTAGTTAAAACTTGAAACAGTTTCCATGGTCCCCTTACTGTTGTTCCATGGTTAAGAATTAATGGTGTACACATGCTTTTCAGAGAACTGCTGTAAGAATATGGCAGCGTTGGTTTCTATAAGAAGTATTCTCTCTTTTACACTCCCAATTTCTAAGTGAGTCTTTGGACTATCTGTAGAATATAATAAAACTATTTAAAGGTATGTTTACTCTTTTAAGTACATATTTCCATATAGTCCTGGTAAGAGATCACATATAAACTACCCTTATCCATCAGAACACATTAACCCATTGGATTATTTCCCAGAGGAAGTGTTCTGCCATTCTCAAATCAAATATTTCTAAGGAATCACTGTCTATGATTTAGCTGACCCTTGACCTTGTGTAGGATAGCCACCTGTGTACTGACATACAGATATTAATTTGATTAAGTAAATTGCAGAGAGACTCATTTTATGTTCTTGCTAAATCCTGACTACCACCAAGTGGTATTAGAAATTAAGAACAAGGAGTTGTTATCCATGGCCACTCACCCTAATTCTATTTTCATTGTATGTTTACGTACACACTAAAGACATATGTACATATGTACTGGGGTACTTCCAAAAGTTTATGGAAAGCAGGATTGAAAGGTAAGTTAATTTGGTGAGAAAAATTCTGAAATTCATGCAGATAGTCATCAAAATGTGTATTATGAAAAATAATGCATAGATTTTAAAATTTTCTTGCACAGGCTGGCATCGCGGCTCAATAGGCTAATCCTCCGCCTGTGCCGCCGGCACCCCGGGTTCTAGTGCCAGTCAGGGCGCCGGATTCTGTCCCAGTTGCTCCTCTTCCAGTCCAGCTCTCTGCTGTGGCCCGGGAGTGCAGTGGAGGATGTCCCAAGTCCTTGGGCCCTGCACCCGCATGGGAGACCAGGAGGAAGCACCTGGCTCCTGGCTTTGGATCAGCGCAGTGTGCCAGCCGCAGCGTGTGCTGGCTGCAGCGGCCATTGGGGGGTGAACCAACGGAAAAGGAAGACCTTTCTCTCTGTCTCTCTCTCACTGTCCACTCTGCCTGTCAAAAAATTTTTTTTCTTGCACCAAAATAAACTTATATTCCATTTTTCTCAAAATTTTTCAAGTACCCTCATATGTAACATCTCTTTAGGGTTTCCTTAATAACCTGAGTTGCATTATAAAAGCCTGCAATACATTGTCTTTAATAAATTGACCTTCACAACTCTTCTGATTGGGACATGAGCTCCTTTTATTCTGGAGAGAGGCAGCACAGCCTTTACTGAGACAGCAAATAGAAATAATCACACTTTTAAATACAGCCTCAGTGACGACATTTTGTGATGAATTTTTGAAAAACATCGTTTCAAGCTGTGTCGAAAAAAGGGTTTAACTGCTGAGAAGGTTGTAACCTAGCCTCCAATTCTGTGATTTGTCTATGAATTTCTTTCTTTCTTTTATTTTTTTTTTTTTTGAAATTCTATCACACGAACTTCCTTGACAATTTGAATATCAGTACCTTGTCCAAAATATGTACATTCATCTGAATCCAGAGTGACCGGTCTAATTCAGGAGTTTTCTTCTCTGATGACTGCTTTTGGCAAGCTATTTACATGATTGATTCTTTGTTTCCTCAGGGTATCTCATTCCCGAAAATTTTCAAAATGCAGCATTTTGGAGTATAGAGACTTTCTGCTGAGAGGGGGTGGAGCCTGTCTTTTCAACAGACCGACAAAGGTTAGTAACTTAGAAAGTGTGATCACTTCTGCAATGTTTAGCAGTGAAACAGTGCTGAGCATCAGATACTTGTCTTGGAAAGAGGGTTTCTTGTCTGTCAGATTCATACTTGATTACACAATGTTGAAGACTGAGTCTTATTTAAATGAGTAAAAAACTGTAGAGTCAGTCTTCAGAGTCTCCCAAATCCTCCCCCCACCAAAGCAAAAATCCTTTCATTAAAATATCCTTGAAATTTTCTTTTTGGGATTTTTACCCTGATGCTAAGAGATAGGTTCGGTTAAGATGAAATACAAGGAGCTTTCACAAACCTGGTGGAAATGTATATTATGAAAAATTATGCGTGGATATCAAAAAAATTTTAGCACCTAAATAAGCTCATCTTTTAATTCCATCTTCCATGAACTGTTCAAAGAACCAGTATATTATTGTAGCCCGTTTATCTGATAGCATTCCTTCTAGGAGCATAACTGATTTTTAACTTAAAATACTTTATTTAAAAATGTTTTGAATAACATGCAATGTCTGTAAATTTTTATGGGATAATATTTCAATACATATAGAGTGTAAGGTAATCAAAGTAGGCAGCTAGCTTTTCCATTTCCTAATCTTACTGTTTGGAACCTACCAACCCCTCTTTTCCAATTCTTTGCACAGTGTATGATACATTATTGTGAACTTTAGTCACCACACCATGCTAGAGCACTAGAACTTGTTATTTCTCTGTGTTTTGTTATCTATTATACAACTTCCCTTTATCCTTCCTCAATCCGCCCTTCCCAAAGTCTAATAATCATTATCTAAGATCAGATTGATTTTTTTTTATTTCCACATATGATGGATAAGGTATAGCATTTGTCTTTCTGTGACTGTCTTATTTAACTTAACATAAAGATTTCCAGTTCCATCCATGTTTCTGAAAATGACAGGACTTCATTCTTTTATGGCAGAATGATACTCCGTTGTGTATGTGTACATTTTCTTCATCCATGTGTCCATTAGTAGACATCTAGTTTGCTTCCATATCTTCACTATTATGAATAGTGCTGCATTTTCTTTAGATGTATATCCAGAAGTGGAGTAGCTGTGTCATATGGTAGATCTATTTTAATTTTTTAAGGAACCTCCATACTGTTCTCCATAGTGGTTATGCTAATTTGTATTCTCAACATCAGTATTTAAGGGTTCCCTTTTCTCCCATCCTTACCAGCCAGCATTTACTTATTTTTTTTCATAATAGCCATTCTAAATGGAATGAGATGATATTTCATCGTGGTTTTGATTTGCATTTCCCTTGTGGCTAGTGATGTTGAGGAATTTTCTTGTATTTGTTGGTCATTTATATTTTTTCTTCTGAGAAATATCTATCAGATCCTTTGTCCAATTCTTAACTAGATTGTATTTTAAAAAATTTTTTGGTGCTGAGTGTTTTGAGTTCCTTATATATTTTGATATTAATCCTTTGTCAGAAGAATAGTTTGAAAATATTTTCTTCTATTCTCTCAGTTGTTTCTTCATTCTTTTGATTGTTTTCTTCCTGTATAAACTTTTTAATTTTTGATATAATTCCACTTGCCTCTTTTACTACTTGTGCAGTTGAGGTCTTAGCCAAAAACATCATTGCCTGTACAAATATCTTGAAGTGTTTCCATATGTCTTCCAGTAGTTTGGTGTCTAATCTTTAGATATTTGGTCTATTTTGTGTTGCTTTTTTTTTTTTAATACAGTGAGGGGTGGTGGGATCATATTTCAGTCTTATGTGTATGAATATCCAGTTTTCTAGCACCATTTATTGAAGAGGCAGTCATTCTCTAGTGTATGTTTTTGGCACTTTTGTCAAACATCATTTGGTTGTTGATATGTGGATTAATTTCTGGAATCTATTCCATTGGGGTGTGTGTATGTGGTCTGTTTTCTTAGGCAGAAAGCATTACTATTAATGCTATCTAGAAAATTGTCCAAGGTATTTACGGATGCCATAAATACATATATGTATTTATATTGCGTAGTCTCTTTACCTGAGGGGGTTCATCTTGTCAACTGACATTTCATCAAAATTTGTATACTCAATGTCACAGTCCCTTATCCAAAAATTCTTAATTTAAAAACTGAAAATTTCTAGAATTCTTTATGAGCTCACAGAAAAACATATTTGACAGTAAAACTCGTTCCAAACTGAAAATCTTCATTCCTCATAGTATAAATATTCATAAGTTTTACTGCAGAAATGTGAATGTTTTTATTTATAGGATGAGCCCCAGGCTTCTTGGGACTATTACACAGAATGTTGTAAATGCATCATACTGTCTAAAATCCAGCAAAGCCATAATTCTCAAACTCATTGGCTGTACAGCTTTTGGATACATCCGTGGACCTATGATATAGTAACATTTTTGGAAATGGAAGTGACTCAACAGGCAGAAAGATGGGATTATTGCTAATTGGTAGATAGTAGAGAAATTCTAACATGGCAAATTTCATATTTCCTTTAACAATGCTATTTTGAAATCAAACATAGTTCATTGCAACATGAAATGTTTAATACTCTGCAATGAGAGAGCAGTAAAATCATGTTAAGTTTTTTTTAAAATCAGTGACTTACGTGGATAAATGACAGAAAAATTTATTTCATACCAATAATTGAGTGGTACTGCTGAAGTCAGGGAATGAGAACGTGATGCCTGACATCTTTATAAAATCTCAGTAAGGCTACAGAAAAATAAATTGGACTGTTGAAGTGATCTTGCATCACTGAAGTAGGCAGCCTGCCTTTCACGGCATCGATCTCATTGCAGCAGAAATCTGAAAGCTTCAATGTGTTTAAATGGGTGAAATAAGCTAATGTGAGCTTCTAGGATTTTAAATTATAATGGACTTGGCTAATTCTACTTACCTTGGAGTTTATCAGCTAATTAAAAAGTATCATGCCTGAGAAAACAGCACCTTCTTGGTTGGATATGAAAGTGTCTGGTTTAAGCCCAAGGATCCATCATTGGATTTCTGAAATTGCCTGTAGATAGGAAGAAGATTATTCCAATAACTTGGAAACTAAGTAAAATTAACTGCACATCTTCTGTTTTTAAAGTTAGTGAATAGAAAATTATTACATTGTAATGTTAAAGCATTACATGATGTGGCCACAAATTCAGAAGTTTGAATTCCGAGACAATAACGACCTCTCATAACAGTAATTAAGCAAAAACTTATTGTTAAAGAAGAACAAAGGAAAGCATGGAGAGACTGTTCCATCACCAGATGGGACAGCAAGGAAGACCTGAAGCGAAGGGCTGGGTAGTACTGAAGACAGCATTCGGGGTCCGACTGGGGAAGTTCCCAGTGTCCTCCTTGCAGATGAGGTTCCAACTTGCATGGAACTGGGGGAAACTTAAATATTAGTTTCATATGAAAGTGATATTCCTTTCATTATTTATGTTTGTTCATACGTGACTTGGCTCTGGTGGTCTATGTCAAAACTGACCGGGTTCTGACAGAGACCATGTATGCAAAAAAAAAAAAAAATGCTTTGTCAAGAGTACGTTTTTCCTGGGGAGAAGAGCCAATTCTTCCAAGAGAGCTGCACACTTCTCTTATTAATCTTTACCGATGAGGCTACACTGCAGACAGAAACATAGAGAATTCTTAAAAACTATTTTTATTAACTCTTTAGACATATAATATGAATATTACAAAGATTTTTTAAAAAACCTGTGAATTTCAGGAAATAATTTATCTGTAAACATCAAAGACATGACTTTTTCCCAAGTGTTCTTGGAGAGTGAGTGTCTATTTGCACATGTTTTGTGTTATCTTCACAGTATCTATGTATACGTTTTCTGTGCTTTGGGATTCCATGTTTTCCATCTGGTTTGACAGTGACCTATCTCAGGATGGAGGGAATATCCGAGGGTGAAAGGATGAGAATCCTGATACAAAGTGCTTGTCGTGGCCTTTCCCTTTTCCGTTCTCCCCCTGCCTGCTGATCAAAATCCCACAGAGACTGGGACTGCTGATTTGGACTTTCCCCTGGGGAGTCCCACCCAAGTTGTCTGGGAACCTTATTTGCTTCTTAGAATAGCCTTGACTTTCTGGAAATAGAAGGTGGATCCAGTCTTTCTCAGGTGACCTCATGGAAGGCAACCCTTTGTTGGGGTGTGACCAGCTGCTGGGGACAGAATCTCTTTCTCCCTCTAATATTCATGTCTCTGGCATTTGGGATGAGGTTTGCTGTCCTGCTCTTCACCCAGGAGTGGTGATCATGCCCAGGGAGCTCCTGCCCTGAGTGGTGGGGAGTAGATGTTTTTCTCAGGTAATAGAGTTTATTTGGTAAGCAAGTTCATGGTGTCAGTAGGGTGGATTGTTCTTGAAATTTGACTCTTTCATCATTTCAGAGGTTTCTGTACATCCATGCATGTGTCTGCACATTGAGTTAAGAAGTATCAGACAGAGCAGATTTTTTGTTTTCATGAGAATAATGGGATTGGATTTGTATCACCATTTTTTCCCCTAAATTTGTTTTCATTTACTTGATTGTACATTTCACATTCGGCAGTGACTGAAACATACTTAATTTTTTGACAATTTTTATGTCTTCTCAGCTGCTTTGAGACAAGTCAGCAAGTTAGATGTCTGTAAGTCTTATTAGCAATGCATTTCAGTTCCATTAGCAAAAATGAAAAGTGATCCACTCCTCTTGACAGCTTCTCTCCGTAAAGAGTGCCTCTAATGCTGGAGGGCATCTCCAGGGCCTGCCACTAGAGAATCCCTGAGAGATATTATCCCCCCTTTCAACAGGTTTTTTTTAGAAGTGTTGTTAATGAGTGAACAGTATTTCCCACAAATACATCATCGATAAGATGCCATAACAATAGATCATGGAAGAATAGCACGTGATAGTCGATTGTATGGCCGTGTTTGTGATCTGGTTGGTGTGTTTTTCTGTGATAAATTAAAGCATTTTACCTCCCCCTCCCTAATCTCTTTCAGCTGTTTGAGCCCACAGAATGTGGAAATGGATATGTAGAGGCTGGGGAGGAATGTGATTGCGGTTTCCACGTGGTACGTATAAGAGGCCTTCCTTTTGTTCATCACAGCTCTTACCCAGAGCTAACTAGAGTAGCATTAGTGAGAGGTTCATGCTATCATTCCTTGTGGTTTTACTGCTCTCCTTTCTGATCTCCCAGATCAATGCTTAATCCCAGCTCAAACACATTAGATTTAGTCATATGCTTATGGCCTTGTCTGAAAAATCCTAATGGATTCTTTTAATCAGATTCCTTACCTCTTAAAATTTCATACTGTAATATTCAGCTTGGACAAATTGTTCCAAATTATGAAACATTTTCCCTGTGCTGTGTACTATTTTTGTTGTCACAGAACTGGTTGTTTATTAAGAGTATAGTAGACCTAACCAGGAGTGGGTTGCCTACCTAGAAGTAAGCACAGCTCTCAGTAGATAGGCTTGGTCTAGAAGATCATATCTGGTTGGGAATATGACAGGTGGGAGTCTACCATGTTTGAAAGTGATTATTTGCTAAAATGTTTGCTTATGCTTATACAAATGTGATCATTAGCATTATTCACAGAGTCTCACGTGGGGAGAATGTTGGACAAGTAGTCACTAAGGTTCTTTGTTTTCCCAAGGAATGCTATGGATTGTGCTGTAAGAAATGCTCCCTCTCCAATGGAGCCCACTGCAGCGATGGGCCCTGCTGCAACAATACCTCATGTCTCGTGAGTCTCCTGACGGTCGCATCTTTCTTTTATCTGACAGATTAGCCAAATATCTCAAGGTGTACATTGATCCTGTCACCACTTTGTTGGTTACGTTGTGCATATTTGCCTAGCAGCTTTGTAGAGTCAATAAATCTATCAAATTCAGTGGGTCACAACATTTATCTTTATTATTATTCACTATTGACCATCTTATCCTCTGATGCCTCCTTAAGAAAATATACTAAGATTGCTTCAAAAATAAACATTGACAGTTACCCTACTAGCATAGTTGAAAACCAGATTAAATTGTTAAATAGAAGAGGGACAATTCCTATGGTCTTTTAAATAATATGACCTACTTATAACATTTTCTTCAAAACTTGTCCCAATTTATTTTAAACCTAGAGCATAAAAAATAGTGCTCATATTTTTCCATTTAACTTTTTAAAAGATATTTATTTCAAAGGCAGAGGGAGAAAGAGAGAGATCTTCCATCTTCTGGTTCACTTCCCAAATGCCCACAGCAGCTAAGGCTGGGCCAGGTCAAAGCCAGGAGCCCAAGTACTTGGATCATCACCAGCTGCCTCTCAGGGTGCACATAAACAGGAAGCTGGAATAGAAAGGGGAGCAAGGACTTGAACCCAGGTACTCTGATATGAGATGTGTGCATCTTAAGAGGTTGCAAACACCTACCCCTGGTTCTTTTATTTTTTTAAATTTATTTTGGGAGAGAGAGAGAGAGTTGGCAGGGACCCAACTACTTTACCCATCACCTGTTGCCTTCTAGGGTGTGTTTTAGCTGGAAACTAGAATTTGGAATGGAGCTAGAACGTGAACTTGGGCACTTTAATGTGGGAATCTCAAGTGGCAGCTTAACTGTTTTACCAAATGCCTGTCTCCAGTGTGGCTTTTTAAATTTCCTATAAGGCAGGAACCCAAATGAGGAAGTAATTGTGTATGTTTATATGTGTATACAGACACATTTTGTGTGTCTGTGTACACATGGACTCTAATATCTATGTGGCCTCCAGTTATTTTTGAAAAGTCATTTTTTAAATCTTCCTTCTTCCTGTGTACAAAACCTCTAATGTTCCTTATAGGAGTAAAATTGTATGATTTTGTCTTTTGTTTATGTTTTTTGCTTTGGTTTTATACCAAGAGGCACTATGCATTATGGTGTTCTGAAAGATTCTAGCTTAGTTTATACTGGTTTTGTGTCCCCTCCCAGACTATCGATTGCTTGATACTAATGCACTTCCTTCACTTTTTACCCATCCCTGCCCAAAACAAGCAAAATGTTTTGTATGTGATAGGCATTCATGGGTATCACTGATTCATATGAATTCATTAAAATTTTATTTTGTGTAGTTACCTAGGGCAAGACTAATATCCCAGCTAATAACTAAATAGGGAAGGTATGTCAAACATTTAGAAAGATCTTAATTGTTTGTAATATGATATTTTGCTATGTTGTCTTAAGCCAAACCATAATTTTTTCCTTACATATATTGTTTTTTTAAAATAATGCTCTGAGACAGTGGATTTTGAGATTTGAACATTTAATGCCTTGGTGTTGATTCATCTTTATATAGAGATTAGCCTCTAAGCCTTATTAATATTCTGTAACTATCTTGATTCTTCATAAAAATAAGGTGATGATTATGAGAATATAGGATTATTGATGAGTATATGAATGTTAATTTTGAAATATTAATTAGTTGTAACTTCTAATATTGAATTTTTACTTGCAGTTTCAGCCACGTGGGTATGAATGCCGGGATGCTGTGAATGGGTGTGACATTACTGAATACTGCACCGGGGATTCTGGCCAGGTATGGCAAACTGAGTTTTAGGAAACACAGATCACTTTTGAAGCTTTCAATATAGACATATGTAAATAGCTTTGGTTTCTTTTGTTTTGCTTTTCTTTTTGCTTACTTCTAGCCCTTCCCTGTGTCTTTATTTTAGGAAAGTTTGAGGGGTGTGTGTGTGTGTGTGTGATTTTCTTTAAATATTAATCTCGCTTTCTTCCAGTGTTGCCCATCATAATTAGTTCATACTCAAGTAACTGGCTTTACTGTTCTGTTCTCCACATCTTAGGTGGTGCACTCATATTGATGCCACACTGATATATTGTTTTAAAATATTTTAAGGCCACAACCCCCTTTAAAAAAATTTGGATAGAAACCAATGGAGAAAACAAGGAAACCAGCCTCACTGCTTTGTTTGAGATGGGACTGGAAGCAGTATGCACGTTTCTTAGCTCACTGTTGCTGCTTCTGTCCTACGTCCATGGCCCTGGCTTCATGGCTTTGGCATGATTTAGTTCCCATTAAAATTAATGTTTCTTTCTAAAATTCCCTTCTTGTATGATTAGTGTTTTTATTTGTGGTGTATTATTTTAAGTTTTTCTTTGTTCAGATCCACATTTGTTGAGCATACTCTGTATCAACATTGCTGTGAATTCTGGAATGTAGTAGGGAACAAAATGAGGTTTTTTTTTTTTTTTTTTTTTTTTTTTTTGCCTTCCTGGACCTTACCTTCTGCCAGGTGTAGAAACCGAAATAAGTAAAGCAAAGCCAATGGTAATAAGTGCCAAACATAAAGTAAAATGCTGTGAAAATAACAATGGGGGGAGGTCATCAGAGGGAGGAGCAGCTATATATTCCTGGAGAAAGTGGCATTTAACTAGAGACATGGGGTAAAAAGGAGCTACTCAGTTAACTGTATGCATGGACATGTGGCTTCGTTAAGAAATGGAGTGAAACCCAGGAGAATCATGGAAAAGTTTAAAAAAATAGATTAAAAAATGAAATCAGAAATCAAGGCAAATAGGGACTTGTAAGACTATCGTAAGAATTTTGTATTTCATTCTTCTTTCAGATTGATTCTGACATCACCTCAAAAGCATTTTCCTATATTATTATACCATATTTTAGAAATACCATTTTAATGATTGCATTATATTTATTATGTGGCTTAATCTGTTGATTTTCCCTAGTAGTGGTTATTTAGATTCTGGCGGATTTTCATTACTATAATTACTATAGTATTTATCAACGTGTTTTTTTTTTTTTAAAAAAGATTTCATTTATTCATTTGAGAAGTAGAGTTACAGACAGTGAGAGGGAGAGACAGAGAGAAAGGTCTTCCTTCTGTTGGTTCACTTCCCAAATGGCCGCAACGGCTGGAGCTGCGCCGATCTGAAGCCAGGAGCCAGGAGCTTCTTCCTGGTCTCCCATGTGGGTGCAGGGGCCCAGTGACTTGGGCCATCTTCTACTGCTTTCCCAGGCCACAGCAGAGAGCTGGATTGGAAGAGGAGCAGCCAGGACTAGAACTGGCGCCCATATGGGACGCCAGCACCGCAGGTGGAGAATTAACCTACTACGTCATGGTGCCAGCCCCATCATCGTGTGTTTTAAAAACAGTGTTTCCTGTTGAGGGGTGTTCCTTATGATAAGTGTTCAAGAGTAAGGTTACCAATTTCCAGGTATTATGTCTTCCGAAGGGCTCCCAACAAATAGAGTATTACCTTCATTATAAAAATGGCTATGTTGAAGGCCATTGCTTAAGGTAAGGGCTACGTACTACTCTATCTAGATCCCAGTTCAGGCTGTAACAATAGGCTATTGACAGAACTGGAGCCAAAACATTTTCTGCCTGCAGAAATGGGCCCTTGCATAGTGAATGGCTTGGAGAACAGTAGAGCATGCATGTTTATGTGTGTAAACTTGTGTAAGCTTGTCTTGAAGAGAATGACAGAACTGGCTAGAATGCTAGTTGCTCTTGCTAAGCTTATCAGTCAGTCACTCTACATCGCAGTGATAGAAGTGAACAAAGGAGTGGAGGGGCTGGAGTTGTACTGAGTTCCCTGCAGTGGAAGGAGACATGAGGAGGGGGAAAAAAGGTTCCTGGTTAACCTTTCTGGGAAGATCTTTATGTATATTATTTGAAGCTCAATTCCAGCTCAGTTCTCTTTTAGGATATGGTACAATGAAATATGTTTTGGCTTTAAAGATTTTTTATGCATATCTATTTCTTATATTTAAAATATAAGGCTTATTTGCAATTTCTCCCTAATATAATGACACAGTTTAAGAATTATGGGTTCTGTGTTTAATGAGACCTACACTAACAATTCTGACATATTGTTTCACTGCATTTTATATATATATATATGTATTTTTTAAAAGATTTATTTATTTACTTGAGAGGAAGAGTTATAGGCAGAGGGAGGGAGAGATTGCCATAAAATTTGCTGGAAGCAAGGTTTTTATAATGAGGACTACTTGTTGTGTAATTAAAACTTTCTTATCTAATGTGTCTAAGGTAAAAATGGTCCTGTTACATTAATTTCTCAGTGGCATATTGGAATAGAATGTTTTATTATTAATAACTTTTTAATATGATCAGAATGAACTCAAAAGAGACCATTGAAGTAGAGGCAGTTAAAGTTCCACAGAATTCTTCTACTCTGTAAGAGGCAATGGACGTTGGATTTAAATTATACTAACGATGAATAAGAAAATGAAATCTCTGCATCTCTGAGAATCAGTGTCTACAGGCCACATTTTGTCTGTTTTTGGTTATACCTCATGGTATGTTTTATTTAATTTTGATATTACCTTTTACTGATGACTTTTCAAAATTTATGCCACAAAAAACAATATTTGTGGTGCTGGCACTTTGGAGTAGTGGTTAAGCCACTACCTGTCAAACTATCATCCCAGATGAGTGCTGGTTCAAGCCCTGGCTGCTCCACTTCTCATCCAACTCATTGCTAATGCACCTGGGAAAGCAGTGGAAGATGGCTCAAGTACTTGGGCCCCTGCACTCACGTGGGAGATCTAGAAGAAGCTCTTGGATCCTGGCTTCAGATCAGCACAGCCCTAGCCATTGTGACCATTTAGAGATTGAACCAGCAGATGGAAGATCTCTCTCTCTCTCTCTCTCTCTCTCTCTCTTTCTGTCTCTCCCTCTCTCTCTCTCCCTGCCAGCAACTCTACCTTTCAAATAACATAATAAATCCCTTAAAAAAAAAAAAAAAGAACAGTACTTGTCCAATGTGGAGAAGTTCTTGGCAAATGGTCCTGGATAGTATAGTGAAGATATTTAAAAGATGTGAGAAATGTTTTTTGTTAGTACTGTAAACTATGGCATCTAAATGGGTGGGATAGCAAAACATAATTTAAAATGAACACATGTAAGTATGTTACATGGTTGGAACCAGGCTCCAGTGACCCTTCTCATTCTGTATAAAACTGGGTCTGGAATGACCCTGAGAGACAGAATCCCAAGCTCTCCTCTGAGGCAGAGTAAAATACCCAGATTTGTGATTCTTTCTCCCAATTTAAATGTCACTAGAGAACATAAGAGCCCCCCTAATTTTTCAGCTATACATTTCAGTGATAAACAGCTGGCTTTTATTAGCCTAAACTAAAAACAAATAATTTAAAAATCTTCTCATTTGTGGCTATGCTAGTATGAGTTTTTTTTTTTTTTTTCTTACTAAAACATCACAAAAATGAAGTATGACAGGATTAGGCCCTGATGTGCCTATTCTGGAAGCAAAATTTCTTGTGTATTTCTCTTCATGTAGTTGCCTTCATTTTAGAGTTAATGAATAATTAATAGTGGTCAATTAACGAGATAATTACTGTTTGTTGAATGAATTCAGATGTATGAAAGAGTCCACAGAGATTTCTGTTTTTGTGCAGTTGGCCCCCACTCCAAATTTTAGTGCTGATAATTACAACCTTCAAATACTCACAAACACAAAATGAAAATTTGTGGTTAATGGAGCTTGTATGAGAGTCATTTATTCTTTAGAAAGACATAGAACCAAAGCATATTTATTTACATAAGAGGTGGGGGGTGTGGGGGGAGAGAGAGAGAGAGAAAGATAACAGTTGATCTCTGGTTCACTATCTAAATGCCTGCATGGCCAGGGCTGGGCCTGGCTGAAGTGAGGGGTCAGGGACTCAGTGTTTGAGAAAATGGATGTGCTTACCCTCATTTGGGCATTATGCAAATATTCATGTATCAGAACATCACATGTACCCCATGTACAATATTTACATGATTGTTGGAGGAGGTGCTCAGCCTCCCAGTTAAGATGCTGATTCAGACACCTGTGTTCTGTATCACATCACCCGAGTCCTGACTCCACCTTCCGGTTAATGCAGACCTCTGGGAACACCGGCTCAAGTCATTGGGTTCCTGCCACCCATGTGAGAGATTGGATTGAATTCCTGGATCCTTGCTTTGATGAGACCCAGCCCTGGTCTTTGCAGGCATTTGGAGAGTCAACCAGCAGATGGCAGCTGTGTCTATCTGTCTCTATACTTCTAAATAAATTGATTTAATGAAAGAAAAATATATAGTACATTATCATTTTCTGTAGTCTTCCTCCTGTGTAATGGAACATCAGAACTTATTTCTCCTAACTATAACTTGGTAAATTAATTAATCTATTTTATCAATAAATTAATCTATTTTATTAATCTATTAATTTATCTCTCCCCAAACCCTGGTAATCATCATTCTACGTTCCACTTCTATGAGATCAACTTTTTTGGGATTCCATGGGCCAAAGTAGTTTTACTATGAAATGTTCTTTATAAGTTGCTACTAGGCAGGAAAAATAAATTAGTTCTATTGTCTTTCTGTGGTGAACTTCGTACACAGCTTGATATATGCAGAATAGAATTCTTAATTGGATCAGAATGGGTCATTCATTTGCTTTCTCATTCAGTGAATAGTAATTGAGCATACATCACATGCTCAGTATTGTTCTAAGTACTAGAAAAGCAACTTAGAACAAAAAAAAAAAAAAATCTGAAATCCTGCCAGCAGGGAGCTCACTGGTGATGGGGACAACAATTAACAGATAAGTAGAATGTACTCATAGGGCTTGTCAGTGCTGATAAGTGCAGTGGAGAGGAGAGTGGCAATGGGGAATGGAATGTCAGCATGGGAGAGAGGTTATGGCTTTTAAAAAATATTTATTTGAAAGTCGGAGTTACAGAGAGGGAGAAGCAGAGACAGGAAGTGAGAGACAGAGAGATCTTCCATTTGTTGGTTCAGTCCCCAGTTGGCTGCAAGAGCCAGGACTGGGCCGGGCTAAAAGGAGCCTGAGACTTCATCTGGGTCTCCCACGTGAGTGACAGGGGTCAAGCACCTGGGCTACCTTTTACTGCTTGCCAGGCACATTAGCAGGGAGCTATGGGACTTGAACCAGCACTCTGATATAGGATGCTGTGTTGCAAATAACAACTTAACCAGCTGTACCACAATACTGGCCTCTGATATTTACATTTTTAAAGGGACCACACTGGTAGTAATATAGACTGTAAGGAGAGTGAGGTGAAGCAGGGGACTTCGGAGTTAGAGATGGTGGTGATTTGGTCCCAGGTGTTAGGGGTGGAGATGGAGAAAATTTGGGTCAGATTATGGCATTTTGATTGTAGAGCTAATAGGATTTGGGGCAGACAGGATAGAAGGTGTGAGAGAAAGAAGAGTGGAGAATCATTCTCTGGTTTTTAGGCTGAACATTTGGAAGGATGGAATATCATTTACTGAGAAGGTGAAGACTGAGGAAGAACTTTTATGCACATTGCTGTGTGTCTTATTCACCTGCCACACCTGTGTATCTTATATTTGCTTTGCATACAAGGTAGAGCCTTTGATTTGACCTTTTTTTTCCAGTTCATTTAAATGTGGCAAATAAAAATGCAGAGGAAAAAAATCACTTATTGAGGGCAACTTTTGGGGAAAAGGAAGCATATTTTAAAGAGTGAGTTTATAAAAAAAATCTATAAAAAAACAAACATCAGTCACATCACAGATTGTTCTTGGTTTGAGAGGTCAAATCACAGATCATTCATGGTTTGGAGATTGGTCATTTACAATGAGTTGAAAGACAGAATATTTTCTGTGTCTCAGTATAGTAGCCTGTAAATGAGCGCCATGGTGTCAAATGCAGATTTGATATTTTCACAGAGCAGAGCAGGGCCTTGTGAATTAGTTTCTGAATGTGTTCAGTCTTCCATAACAAGCTGATTCATTTCCTTCACTGTTGACTTTGATCCCTTTTACTTTTAACTTGGTAGGTGAGTGAATCACCTCACAGTAAACAGAGAAACATCCATTGCAGGGGGCCAGTTTGTTAATTGTTTTACCAATACTAGTGCTTATTTGAATTAACCTACTTGAAAAGTTACATGTCCTTTCCTAATTGCTCCTACTTATATATTCACCATTCCTCCATTTTGTTTTGCATTTTAACATTGTTCACATTATCTGAAGGTACGTAACCTGCCAAACATTAATTAAATTGATTTTATTTTTCAGTGCCCACCAAATCTTCATAAGCAAGATGGATATGCATGCAATCAGAATCAGGTATACTGGGGTATAAGTTACAAGTGTAGTTTAAGAAAGAATTATTTTTTAAAAATTTTTGATGAATAAAACTTTGAAATTTCTCCAAATCAAGTATTACAGTGGGGTTATAATTCAGAGCTGCTTCATCTTATACGAAATATTACATATATTCTATTTGACTCTGATGACAAATTATCCAGATTATAAGAACAGAAAAAAATGTAAAGGTTGAAGGGTTAAGTGTAATATTTTGAGTTGTGATCATCTTTCAATCAGTTTATATTTTTAATTAGTTTATATTTAAAGAACTGTACTATGAAGTCTCTACTGAATTTTATATTTTGGTTTATTCTTATGCCTTTCAGGATGATTATGACTCTTATTGGTCCTTTGAAAATATTAGGATGCAGAAATTTAAAAAAAAAGACCTCTACATTTGCCAGAAGCAGACCTTGTAGGCAAAATTTTGGGAAAATGGAACTGGCTGCATGTGTTTCACAGTGCATGTTCTCTTGTCCTCAGGGTCGCTGCTACAATGGCGAGTGCAAGACCAGGGACAACCAGTGCCAATTCATCTGGGGAACAAGTAGGTCACACCTTCCTGCTTGAAGGTCACACCTGTGGTTTTCTCTTAATATTGTTCTCTGCCAGTCTCGCTGAAAGGGTCACAGCTTAGAGTAATGCTTAAAAAATCTAGAAATGGGTGAGAATACAGAGGACTGTGAATCTTGTAAGAACTATACAAAAGAACAAGAGCTGTACAAACAGCTGCTCAAGGTAGGGAGTCATCACAAGTGACAGCATCTCCCACTGATTGTGGCTTTCAGAGGGAGAACGTTGCATCTGCTTGTCAGAACTGGGTTGACTGCAGAAGTCATATTCGTTATTCTTTCCCTTGGATGAGGCACCTTGTACCTTGCATTTAGCATTCACTCCTCCACTTCTGGCCCCTGCCAAGTTATCTGTCTTTTTTTGTTTTAACCCCAAGGATAGTACTAGAATTATTTTCTAAAGTTTGTAATTTACTATCTCAGTTCAGAGAATACAAATATTTCCCAAGGTGTGAGCAGGTTATGAGTCTCAGTAGATGGGGGGGCGGGTTCTTCAAAAAGTTCATGGAAATGTATATTATGAACAGAACCTATGCTTAATTTTTTTTACTACAATAAAGTTATCTTTTAAATCTGTTCTCTTTGTATTAATACTGCATTAACAAGAATTGTTGAGAACTGTGTTGTAGTAATTTTCACACATTTGTTGTGACCGTGTTAGTATAATGTTTTAATAAGTTTTTTAAAAATAAAAATGATTTTAAAAAGATAAAAAAGATCCATTATTCCATGAACACTTTGAAGTCCTCTTGTACATTCATTAAACGATAATATCCATATCTCTTCCCAACATTTGCTGTGCTTCTCCAAAGGACTCGAGTTCCCAGGGGCCAGATGGGAACCATGAGAAATAAGTCTACCTTGTGATGGAGGCTGGGTCACCCCAAAGGAGAAGAAAGCACAGACAGGGCTCTGGCATGAGTGATTTTTATGTTTGGCAGATAATATTTATCTGATTGATTTACAATCAGTGGTTTAGTTTTGACAGAGAAAATGAAATAGACACGTAAATATCAAAGCCCAAGGGCCAACATGAAATCTCAGTGGGCTAAGATTTGTAATTAATCTCCTAATGTTTACATAAGACAAGATTAGGAATGTTTATTAGTTTTCTACATATCACTTCACTGATTCCTGCTAATGATCCTTCTTACTTTCCTCCATGAATCCACAGACAAGAATTGGAAAGAAGTGTATTTCTCATGTTGAAAAAATGATGTTGTGTTGGGATTGTTTGGTATTAGCTGGTAAGAGCCAGTTATTTAATTTTCAGGGGTTTTACAAGCCCTAGGACATCACATGCAATATTTACTCCATTTCCATGAAGTATTTACACCAGAAAAATTGGCAAATGCTACAAATCAGGATTTTTCATGCTTCTTCTGGAGAACAAATGGTTAAATATTTATTTTCACAGTGCTGGTTATAGACAACCAAAAAAAAGTAAAATTAATTTTTCCCTTGCCTATTTCCAAAAGAGGCCACAGGGTCTGACAAGTTCTGTTATGAAAAGCTGAATACGGAAGGCACTGAGAAGGGCAACTGTGGGAAGGATGGAGACCGATGGATCCAGTGCAGCAAACAGTGAGTGGCTGGTTGTGGGGAGCACATGACCCAGAAGTGCTTGGGAGCTCTGATGCCAATGCAAAATGAGCACAAATTCAATGTTAATAAATATTACTGATTTTTAAAAATGTTCACTTACTCAAAAATGTAAAGTATGTGTTTTATATTTTAGTGTATCTAGAGGCACATGCTGTGAACTAAACTGATACCCTGCTACAGACTCACACCATTTCTGTAAAATCCAGAAATTGTCTCAGATGCTGGATTTTTTTTTACTTGATTCTTGTTCTGAAGAGATACAAGTTATAGGCCAAAGCTCCTCTAGAGCATGGAAGATTCTCCTCCCAATTTTGAAGCAGAACAAGAATTTAAGGGAAGCTTTTTTGTTTTTGTTTCTGTTTTTGTTTTTAAATAATAATCTTTTTTGCTGTAGTATTTGAAACTTTGACATTTCTTGTAGCTTTTGATGGTGTATCAAGCCTTAGGCAAATAATCTTTAATTATAATTTCTTTAAAATTACATAAAAATAATGGACAATAAAGCTTCCCACTGGCAATTCATGAGTGAGATACAGATGTCCCAAGATGTTGATCCTCAGTTCTTGGGTGCCAAGGAGTAGGAGGAAGGAGGGTCAAAAACAGTCAACATCCATATGGTTGAGTCCTCTCAATTTGATTAATTTCTTTCATTAACTCTGTGTCCTAGACAAATCTGATCATTTCTATTTGTTTCTATGCCTTCAGAAGAATTGAAAGTATGTTATTGCAAAAAGTTAAAGAAGAAAAAAAAGAAAGGATAAAGATGGATTGAGGGAGAGAGGAAGTATTATTGTCTTCTTAGAATTGTATCTATGAAATACATTAAAATCTGTTTTCTTTATGTTAATAAGATGAAAATAATTTTAAAAAATAGTTGGGGAATTAGTATTGAATTAGATCATTGTAGAAGTTAGCTTTTTACTATCTGGCAATATGATATCCAGCCCTCAATGAGTTAAGGGAAATTAATATATTTTTTAGAAATTTTTTTTAACTTTTATTTAATGAATATAAATTTCCAAAGTACAGCTTATGGATTACAATGGCTTCCCCCCCATAACGTCCCTCCCACCTGCAACCCTCCCCTTTCCTACTCCCTCTCCCCTTCCATTCACATCAAGATTCATTTTCGATTCTCTTTATATACAGAAGATCAGTTTAGCATACATTAAGTAAAGATTTCAACAGTTTGCTCCCATACAGAAACATAAAGTGAAAAATACTGTTTGAGTACTAGTTATAGCATTAAATCTCAATGTACAGCACACTAAGGACAAAGATCCTACATGAGGAGTAAGTGCACAGTGACTCCTGTTGTTGACTTAACAAATTGACACTCTTGTTTATGGCATCAGTAATCACCCTAGGCTCTTGTCATGAGCTGCCAAGGCTGTGGAAGCCCCCTGAGTTCACTGACTCTGATCATATTTAGACAAGGCCATGGTCAAAGTGGAAGTTCTCTCCTCCCTTCAGAGAAAGGTACCTCCTTCTTTGATGACCCGTTCTTTCCACTGGGATGTCACTCACAGAGATCTTTCATTTAGGTTTTTTTATTTTTATTTTTTCCCCAGAGTGTCTTGGCTTTCCATGCCTGAAATACTCTCATGGGCTTTTTAGCCGGATCTGCATGCCTTAAAAGCTGATTCTGAGGCCAGAGTGCTGTTTAGGACATCTGCCATTCTATGGGTCTGCTGTGTATCCCGCTTCCCATGATGGATCATTCTCTCCCTTTTTGATTCTATCAGCTAGTATTTGCAGACACTATTCTTGTTTATGTGATTCCTTTGGTTCTTAGTCCTATCATTATGATCAGTTTGAACAGAAGTTGATCACTGGGACTAGTGAGATGACATTGGTACATGCCACCTTGATGGGATTGAATTGGAATCCCCTGGTATGTTTCTGACTCTACCGTTTGAGGTAAGTCAGCTTGAGCATGTCCCGAATCTGTAATAAAAGTAAATAATGCACAATATACATTTCAACAAATAAATATAAGGTGAACTTCCTTGTAAGCTTACCTGAGTCAAGAAATAGAACATTGCAGCATCTGAGAAGTCATGTATCCTTCCCCATCACTGTCTCCCATCTTCTATTTGGAAGGAAACTTCATCCTGAGTTCATGGCAGTAGCTTTTCTTTTATTTAGAATTGTTTGTTTGTGTTTGGCTGTTTTCAGCCCTAGTAGTTTGTGCATTACATTGTATTTTGCTTTGGAACTTCAGCATTTTAAGAGTTTTCTGATGTGTATAGCTGTTTTTCATGTTGTTGTTCATTTGTTTCCTTTTCATAGCTACACATGTAAATATAATACAATTTAGTTCTCCATTCTGCATTGATGGGCATTTGGGTTGTTTCCATATTTTGGTTGTGAAGAACTGTGCTGCTATGAACTCTGTTACACATGTAATCTAACACACATTCATACATGTTTTCTACAAGGCCTGTACCTGATAGAAAAATCACCAGCTCATAGTGGATGTGTGTCAAATTGTTTTCTAAAATGATTATAATAAATAAACTCTACCATCAATAATATGTACATAAGAATGATAATACCAACACTTGGTATCATCAGACTTTTTTTAACTTTAATATATTCTCATGAGTATGAACTGCTACAGCATTGTGGTTTCATATACATTTCTCGTATTGAAAATGGAACCTAACACATGTTCACATATTTATTAGACATGGATTTCCCTTTTTTGTTACATGCCGCTCCAGGTCTGTGCCCATTTTTTAGGGCTCATTGTTTATTTAGCAGAGAATCAAGTTAGTTGCCCTCATGGTGGATTAGTCATTTAACAATGATTTCTGCCCCTTGGCTGTATAATCTTTAGCATGTTGAGTTTCTTTTTTTTTTTTATCCTTATGGCTATAAACTCATAATATTTTTAACTTTTATTTAGTAGATATAGATTTCCAAAGTACAGTTTATGGATTACAATGGCTCCCCCTCCCCATAACTTCCCTCCCACCCGCAACCCTCCCATCTCCCGTTTCCCATAATTGTAAGGTAGATGCACAAGCTACATATTCAAAGATAGGAAGTAGGATAGGAACAAAAGGCTATAATCTTTTATCCAGAAAACATAATCCTCACCAGCAGCTCCCTAACTGGCTTCTCCTCACATCAGGCCTCTTTTAGTTCTCAGAGGAAGAGGGGGAGGATGGGTAGGAAGGTCAGTGGAAGGAATGGGAGTGGCATTGAGTAGCTTACACATCAGTTATGATCCATCTTCCAGGACTAGACACCTTGCTGCCCCAAATACAAAGCAATTCAAAAAATAAGTGGAAAATGAAATTTAGAGAACAAATTTATTTTAGTACAAAAATTTTATGAAACCCATGCATATGAGAGATCTTCAAAAATTTTATGGAAAATGTATATTATGGAAAAACTGTACTTGGATTTCAAAATTTTTTTGCACCAAGATAAGGTTGCCTTTTAATCATATTTTCCATGAACGTTTTGAAGTCTGGGTTAAACTGGTCTTCTTGGCAAGGAAACAAGGAGGAGGTCTTAGCCAACTAACAATATCTGAATACATGCATTTTTTACAAGTAGGGTTTTTAAACATTTTGAATAGATGAGTTTATGGACTAAATACTCATGATTGAGTCTGATTCCTCCTGTCTTGTTCCCTCTCCTTCTCAGTGACGTGTTCTGTGGATTTTTACTCTGTGCCAATCTCACTCGAGCTCCACGTATTGGTCAGCTTCAGGGTGAGATCATACCAACTTCCTTCTACCATCAAGGCCGGGTGATTGATTGCAGGTAATATGTTAAATGTTGGAAACTAATGAAACTGAGACTTTCAACCTCCAAACATCAAATTTTTAAAAAAATTAAAGATTTTCTAGTTCTTGCAAAAAGAAAGTTGACTTAGATTTTAAGACGTAGGTTTCATGCTGAGAGTCACTTAAAAAGCAAAGTTATGTAATGATTTGAAAGTTGCATTTGTGGGGCCTGCATTGTAGCATAGCAGGATAAGCCACTGCTTGCAATGCTAGTATCTCATATGGATGCCAATTTGAGTCCCAATTGCTCCACTTCCAATTTAGATCCCTACTAATAGTTTGGGAAAACAGTGGAAGACTGGCCCAAATACTTGGGTCCCTGTACCCACATGAGAGATACAGATAAACTCTTGGCTTCAACCTGGCCCAGCAATGCCATTGCAGTCACTTGAGGAGTGAACCAGTAGATGGAAGATCTCTCTATATATAACTCTGCCTTTCAAATAAATAAACAAACCTTTTCTAAAAAGAAAATTATATTTGCTCAAAATTATACTAGCTGTTAGTAGTAAGGCTTTTTTTGTAATCATATTCTTTTTTTTATTGAAGTGTTGTAATCATATTTTTTTTTTTGACAGGCAGAGTGGACAGTGAGAGAGAGACACAGAGAAAAGTTTTCCTTTGCCGTTGGTTCACCCTCCAATGGCTGCAGCTGGCGCGCTGCAGCTGGCACACCGCGCTGATCCTAAGGCAGGAGCCAGGTGCTTATCCTGGTCTCCCATGGGGTGCAGGGCCCAAGGACTTGGGACATCCTCCACTGCACTCCCGGGCTACATCAGAGAGCTGGCCTGGAAGAGGGGCAACCGGAACAGAATCTGGTGCCCCGACTGGGACTAGAACCCGGTATGCCGGCACTGCAGGCGGAGGATTAGCCTAGTGAGCCGCGGCGCTGGCCAATCATATTCTTAAAAGTAGAATTATAGTATCCATAACTGTGATTAAAATTTTGTGCACTGGAAATACCATTATTTGATCCCTGTGTTTTAATTTTATGACCATAAAAGGAAAAAGAGTTTAAGCTGTACTTTCTGTAGCATGCATCTACAGATGCATAATTACCCAAATTACATTTAGAAAATAGTAAAATAGTATTTGTTGTTATAAGCAAAGATTTTATACCTAATTGTCTGTGAGTACAAGGCACATAGGTATGTGGCCTATTTTTTTTTTAGTCAAGGAGTCATATTATATTTGCAAAAAAATATTCCCTTCATAGTGGTCATAATACTAAGATTGGCTCAAACACTTTGGGGATTTCCCCTACAGAACTTTGTGTGTGTGTAGGGGGCAAAGTTATTTTTAGTATCCCTAAAATAGCAATTATTCATCTTATTTGCGTACACATAAGATTTGGAATGATAGTAATGTGAGTTCGAACACATTTTAGTAACTGAGCACACAATTGCATAATGCTGTCTTGGTCAAATGATTGCTTTTCTGTCTTTTGAGTGGCCTTTAAAGGGACTTCTAATAGGGTCCTGGAAAAGATCTTTCTGGGAATAAATTTGTAGTCTTCAATGTTAGTTACTTTGATGTACACAAGCTTTCCTTGAATGTGCACATTTTCACATGTCTCTAGATACAACAGCTCTATTAAATTATATTGTAAAATACTCAACAAGATAATCTATTAGTAATTATAGCATTGAATATCATTCAAATTCAAGTTATTCCTAACTTTGAAATTTTAGAAGTGCCTAGCAATATGGAAGACATGGTTTATTTTTTGAATTATGAATAATCAAATCCTCTGAAGTAATAATTTTCAACAATATTTTTATTTTATACTTTTACTCAACATTTGCTTCTTTCTACCACACCACATCTGAAAGTCTTAAAGAGCTAATGATATAGTTTCTTCCTTTGTTCTTAGGCAAATACTTCTCCTCTAGTCTTAATGTTGGTTTTAGAAACAAGTGAAGGATAGTGACAAGTAGTTTCTTTTTCCTGATATTTTATTAAAGGGAAAAAGTGGGGAAATTCTGGGAGAAACTCAAATTGACCAACAGCGTCTGCATTTTCCGGAAGACAAGCTTCATGTGGGTTGATGTTATACTTCTCAGTGTGGTGATAATGGTGCGTGAATATCTTTCTTCTTTTAGTGGTGCTCACGTAGTTTTAGATGATGACACAGATGTGGGCTATGTAGAAGATGGAACACCATGTGGCCCATCTATGATGTGTTTAGATCGGAAGTGCCTACAGATTCAAGCCCTCAATATGAGCAGCTGTCCCCTTGATTCCAAGGGTAAAGTCTGTTCAGGCCATGGGGTAAGTAGATATCTATGTTCCAGCTTGAAGCGTCCATGTCTAGCATCCCCAAAGTTCACATGGTTAGATTTCCTGTTCAATTCTCCTATCATGGTTATTGTCAAGATCTGTGCACTGATTTTAACATTTATTTAGTGTCCCTATCTGCTGAGAATGTCCTCTGTGTTCATATGGTTTTATTTTTGTTGTTTCTTGTATCACTGGCTATTCATATGTAGCACATTCTCAATATGACTTGCTATCCGTATCAGTCAGGAGTCTCCAGAGAAACAGAACCAATGGGAGATGCTCTCTGCCCAGGTAAATGGGAGACTTGTTCTTAGGAATTGGCTCACATGATTGTGGAGGCTGGGAAGTCCCACAGTTGCTGTCTTGACGATTGAGAGCGTGGAAAGCTGGTGGTGCGGTTCGGGTTGAGTCCAGATGGGAGAAGTGGTAGAACTGCTGGGATGAATCCCAGTCCCAGGGCTAGAGGAGATGATATGAGATGTTCCCGCTCCAGCAGTGAACAGGATAAACAAAGAGGCGGACTCCCTCCTCCTCCTTCATGTTCTATTCAGGCCCTCAGTGGTTTGGGTGATGCCTGTTGACATTCAGGAAGGCCATGTACCCATGCACTTTATAGAGTCCAGTGACTGAAATGCTAATGTCATCTAGAAACACTCTCAGAGACACACCTCAAAATAATGCTTATTTGGGGCACCCCGTGGCTGCATCAGGTTGGCAAATAAAATTAACCATCATAACATCAAAAGACTGGAGGAAAATTGGTACTACTCCTAAAGGAACTCCATGTGATCGTTTTGTACAATTCAAAACAAATCATCTCAGCAGTTCACTTTCAGCCGCTCAGTGTGCATATTGTTTATCTACAAGTATGTGTACCAGATCATGCTAAACTAGGTGTTGGGTCAGTGGTGTGAATCACAAGGCTGAAATTTTACAGTTATGCTTGGATCACTGTCAGCCAAGGAGAAGACGCTGCACCTATTCTCGCCTGCCCATCTCTTTAATTCTGAGAACAAAGTATTTGGGCAAGTTGTTGTTACTGGCAAACCTAGACTTCATATCCAAAAATGAACTTTAATTATTAACATTAGTTTAATAAATTAGGATTAGCAAAAGGAAGGTATTTCAAAAATTTATATAGACCAGAAATAGAAAAAAAAGAGACAATAAGAAACAGAGCAATCATCAAAAAGCGAGATGCTAAAACGAAGATAAAACTATTGCAAAATAGATTGATAGGCAGATGATAGAAAAAGATGGAAGGCCCCAAGAACCTGTGCCAACTATTGTCTAGGGTTTGAGGTTTGGTTGAATCATAGGCTCATAGGAAAGAAAGCCTAATGATTAGGAGCATAGATTTGGGTACTGGAAAGAATCATGGATTTGATTCCTGGTTCTGCCCCTTGCGGTCTCAGTGACTTTTGACAAGTCATTTAACATCTCTTGGTCATCAGGGTGCTGGTGTGAGGATTAAATGAGATACTTTTACGTAAAGCACATAGTATTGGTTCCTGGCACTTAGCAATTTCTACATAAGTAAAATAACTGGGCAACCTTTTCAGCTGTTGCTCTGAAAACGTAAAACTTAACGCATAAAAGAGGCTCTTACTAATGTCCTCCTACCTCTGTCACTTTCTCATCTTGATAAAAAAGTTGGAATTTAGCTTTGTTAATAATAATCATGGTATTATAATGTTACAGATTAAAAAGCTTCTAATTTTATCATCTCTAATAATCCGGCTCTCAGTGTATTTCACAGAGGAATAAGGGTTTAAACTCCCTGTCTGCTTTTCAGATGGCTGCTTATTTATGTTAGAAGTCCATTCTAGCCTACAGCCTGGAACCCATGGGAAGGCAAAGATTCTCCTGGGGTCTTCAGCCTGGCTGACTGAGCAAAGAGTACTCAGGGACTGGCAGTGAATGTGGGAGGGCTGCTTATTGGGCAGGGAAAGCTCCACCAAATGTCTGGTGTTGGTCATGGTGAGGTAATGCAGTGTGTTGCTGACTTAGGTCTCCTGTCTTAATGTCTCTTGAACCCAAAGCCTTCTACCTCTGGCAAAGTCCTCTGAGAACAGTAGCTGCGAATTTGTTGAATTAAGCATGTATACTTTTGAAGTATATTCCTGGAAACAAAACTATGGTTAGACATTGATGTAATTAAATTATATCAACATGGGTCATTCAAATATAATTTACACATGTGCTCTTATTGACTTTTATTTTCTTATAATTAATCGAAAATATCATTCAACAATATCATCTGTGCATTGTTTATGTCTAGTGCTCAAAACCAAAGGAATCTTGAAAAGTTACAAGTGGTTTTCAAAGCTTTCTCCTTGCTCCTGTGACTCTTGCATTTGTCACTATTATTCTGCTAAGCCCTGTCAAAATGCCCCATCTCTGCTCTTTTTCCTTGACAGGTGTGTAGTAATGAAGCCACCTGCATCTGTGATTTCACCTGGGCAGGGACAGACTGCAGTATCCGGGATCCGGTTAGGAACCTTCCCTCTCCCAAGGATGAAGGACCCAAGGGTTTGTGTGATTTCACTTTCCATTCATTTCAGACTGAATTCATTATCACTCTTCCAATGCACCAATATAACACTTCCATAGATTTCATAGAGAACGCATCAGAATACCTTTCTTGCCATTAAGTCATGACATTCACATTACTGGTGAACTGGAGATTTTGTGTCTTACTTAAGAAAAGTTTGAATTGCCTCCTAGATTAGAACTGAGATTAGGAAGAAATACATATGTAGGTTTCCATTAATCCAGTTTCCTTTCTTTCCTTTAAAACTCATTTTATATAGAATTGCAAATTCTAGTTATTTTATAGCTTGTCTAAGCCATGCCAGTTCTCTAATAGATAAAGCATCTTTTTTGCTGATGTGGGACTCTGGTTATTCCCTTAATATGTGAATTCGTCCAGTGGGAAATTGTAGCCTTCCATGCTATTTTTAAACACTCTTTTGATTAAGAAGGAGTTAGGAGTTTTTCAAAGACCTTTTAATTCTTCAAAGAAGAACCTTTGTTTTAGTCAGCAGTTAAGAAGGGAGAAGTTAGAATTTTCACTTAGAAGTGTCAGTGCCACCCAGAAGCACACTCCGATTTTGCAGCTGAGAATGCCCAGCCATGGTCGTTACCCAGATAATGAGAGACTGGGCTGGGACCAAGACTCTGGTCTGACACTCATGCTCTCCTCCATTGTGTCATGTTATGTCTGTGCCATCATGAATAGGGTAGTCAGTTGCTCGTTATTCTCCCCGTTTTCCACCCTACACATAATTCTCAAAGATCTAGAAAAGTCTTAAGTCACAATATGCTTACTGTAGCATACGTGAGAAACCAAAGAATACTAGAACCGATTTTAACATACATAATGATGTTGTATACCTACTTCTTCACGGTACTATTAACAGTTTTTATGAATAACTACCCTGCTTTTCTTCTACAGGAGGGAAAATACATACAGAAATAGAATCATTTTGAACTGCTTAGTTTTGCCTGAAGGTTCATTTAAACTCTCTGCTCTTCAGTGTAGTCCACATTGGAAAATATTGCTTCAAAAGCAGACGAAGCTCTGTAGTCCTCAATTCCTGAAGAGCTTTAGGCTGATTCAGTTGCATGTGAGTTGTTTGGTAATAGTGGAGTGTTAAATTACATTTTGTGTATTTTTTATATGCCCATGTTTTAAAGTTCCGTAAGAATCATAATCACACCCCCACAGTCTATTTCTGTGCTTCTATTTCTAAAAGGGAGCCTATTCCAATTTTACATTTAGTCTTTTATCGCTTAAAACTGGAACAAAAAATTTTTGGCTCCACCTTCACAAGTTAGATTTAGGTTCTGACAAGAGGGTCATTCTTTCCTTGGCATGTCTGTGGTACTTTTAAAGACCTAGATGCTATTTCTTTGGGCGAGGTCTAAAGCCCTCTGTATAAAGAGTTGATGGAGAAGCAGAGCTACGTTTGCTTAGGCTCTGTCCTCTTCTTTAGGTGGGAAGGGGATTATTAATTGTCTGTTGCTGTCTATTCTGCTTTCCTTCACCCACCTGTTCCAAGAAGACCTTTTGGAGACATAAGCAACTATATTTGCAAGAAGCTGCCTTTTGTTTTGCTTTGATTTCTCCTCATTTAATGTTTTGGTCTTATATTAACTTTTAAAAATAACTTTTTTAATCTTTCAAGTAATATATGTTTATCATAGAAAGTTTTGAAAATAGAGAAAAGATTAAAAAGAAAATAAAAATCACCCTTAATTCCACAATACAAGAACACCAATATAAGCACTCTTGCATATTTCTTTCCTTTGTTTCCTTTTTTCACTCTTTTTTTAAAGATAAATCTATTATTTATTTATTTATATTTATTTGAGAGGCAGAGAGGGTAGTCTTCCATCCATTGGTTCACTTCCCAAATGGCTGCAATGGCTGAAGTTGAGCCAATCTGAGACCAGGAGCCAGGAGCTTCTTCTAGGTCTCCCACGTGGGTGCAGGGGCCTATAAGTTTTTGGGCCATCTTCCACTGCTTTCCAGGCCATAGCAGAAAGCTACATCATAAAAGGAACAGCTGGGACACAAACCGGCTCCATATGGGATGCGGGCACCATGGGCAGAGGCTTAACCTACTATGCCACAGTGCTGGTCTCTCTCTTTTCATTCTTAATTAAGACATGGAGTCACTAGAGTAAAGGTCACTGTTCTAAAATTATAAAAATCTTTGTTAATCTCTAATAATTTTGATTACATTGAAAATGTCATTGATATAAGTTAAGATCAAATATTTCTTTATTGTTTCTAGAAAAATAAAGCAGCTTTAGAACAACTAAATCACAAGCCCATCAATAATAGTTTTTTATATCTTTTAACCTCTGTAGAAGAGTTTGTTAATATTTTTGTAACATGGGAAACAATAGGTATCATACATTTTAATACCTTGTTGTAGGTTTTATGATTTTATTTTTGATATTCTGGTTAAAAGAAGGTGCTCATGGAGAAATTATGTATTTTACTTTGTTTTTATCCATTTGGTAAATATTTACTGGCTGTTCTGCATCTTTGCCACATAGCCAGTAGTCTACACATATTATGTCTCTTTCTTTTGGAAATATGTAAAGGAAATGAAATGCTTCATGTTAGTGCTAAATTTTAGTTTAATCATAGCCATTTGTGATATTGCCTGGCTGAAGAGTAACAGGTAATAAACTCAATATATCGAAACAAGTAGTGCATTCTTGACTGTAGGTTTAGCAGTGTGTGAGGTGCCAAGGTTTTCAGAACTGCACCCTGGATGTTTTTGTTATTATCTGGCTGGTTTGGTTGGCACTTACCACCCTGAGTGCTGTGGTTGGGCCCTCCCTAAACGCTTGGCATTTGTAATGAGCAACACTCACAGTGCATCAGTAGCTGAAGCTTTCTGTATAGATGCAGTGAGGAGGTGTTAGAAAATACTTCGTTTGAGTTATTTTGGCATACGTCCTTGGGGTGGAGAGAGAAGTTCAAGAATGATAATGAAAATATTTGCCTTAAAAAAAGATTTATTAATTTATTTATTAGAAAGGAAGAGTTGCAGAGAGAGGGAGAGACAGAGAGAGGCAGCTTCCATCCAGTGGTTCACTCCCCAAATGGCCTCAATGGCCCATACTGGGCCAGCCAAACCCAGGAGCTTGGAATCCCATCTGGGTCTCTGACATGAGTAGCAGAGGCCCAAGTGCTTGGGACATCTGCTGCTGCTTTCCCAGGTGCATTAGCAGTGAGCTGGATGGAAAGTGGAGCAGCTAGGACTCAAAACAGAACTCAAATGGGACACCAGCATTGCAGGTGGTGGCACCCCAAATCTGCCACTAAATGGTTGTCTTTTTAGAATCATGAATATGGGCACAAAAGATAGATTGTACCCAATTGTTGTCCTTTGGATCAATACCAAATTTGTACAAATAAAGGCTAATTCTGCAATTCCATATCCATTGATTTGAGAATGTCGGAAATGAGCTGATGTGTTTGTGTATTACTTTGTTTTAACTATAAGTTTTTAGAGCAGTAAGAAATACAACCTCTCCATCAGGGCGGTGACTCAAAACATCGTAAGATCATTGCCATGATTGTCTGCAAAATTTCTAGTTGTTTAAAACATGCAATATTGTTCATTCCAATGTCTCAAACCAAAATCATTGAAAGACAAGGAATAGAATCCCAAAGCTCAAAGCATGTGAACATGTGAACAAGGAGTTTTTTTTTTTAAAGATTTCTATTGTACACTATATTCTTCCTCCATTGTAATTTATTTCATATAGGAAAACTTTTGGTTTCTCTTCTCTCAACTTGTTTCTGTTGAAATTATTGAAAGAAATTATTTTCTTTGTTCTACAAGGATGGGATATTTTAACTCTATTTAAAAGACCTAGATTTCCCACCTGCTATAGGAAGATCCATGTTAAGTATCCTTAAGTTTTTTTCAAATTGTGGACAGCTTTGCCTGAGTCTTTTTATGTGGAATACAATGTAGGTTTTCTCTTTTGGTGGTTTGTATCACATGTCAGATGTTTTCAGTGATATGTCTGGGCAGGGACATTGTTGGGAAACTTTGGTCAGACCCTTTCATCACCACCTTAATCATAAAATCAGAAATGGAAAGTGCCTTGCAGGCAATCAGTGCAGGACAAAGGTTTTGCAAATGAGAAACCAAGTTAATTATTAGGGTTAGCAGTTAGTGGAAGAGCCAAGAATACAATGTAATCACCTGATCTGAGCCCAGTGTTTTTCTGTTATTCCACATTCCATCATTTAAAGCTGAATATTGAGTTACTCTGCTAGTTCTTATAGCACACTAATAAGAAGAAACAATAACCAAGTAATGATTAAGCTTATTAACCAACTCACTACTTGCCGATGATCTTATTATGAAATTGAAAAAGAGGGAAGTATTGTATTATCAGTGTTTAGAAGTTTGAAAACAGTGGTTTCTAAGTCTTAATACCCAGGAGAGAATTGTTTCCTGTTTATGTTTATTTTTTCCATCTTCCTTTGGGAGACTTTCTTTGTGTGTGTACATGTCTTTCATTTTGCATTTCAGATGATTGGACTTGAGACATCATGGTTATCTTATGTGACCATGCTCTTGTATAATTACATGTCACCTAGAGGTTTCTCTCATTAACAATGGCCTCATCAATAACTTAGAGATTTACCAGGTTTAAAAAAATTTTAGTAACTATCAGTTTATTTTGCTTGAGTTTAGAAAAACTGTATATTTTCATTGACTGCATAGACTGAGTAAAATAATATTCTCAAATGAAATAATCTGTTTTGCTTTCTTTTAAGCATTTTCCCAATTCATCCAAAAATGAACTTAGTATTTTTTATTTCATGGAGAAGAGTAAAGAGATCTTATAGTGCGTCTAACATGTTGAAATATGGAGGCAGATTTCTATTTGTAATACCAAAATTTACTTTGAAATATAAAGAGCTTTGTATTGTTTCAAATCTCTATAATAAAATATGGAAATAATAAATTCTGCAGACTTAACATTGGACCAGAGAATACAGATGATGGCCTTGTTGCTTCCCACCTTTGAGGGAGTAGGTGATGCAGGTTAGCTAGCCCCTTTTGCCTCATGGGAATTACATGAATGAAATCATGCACCTTCCTATATCAGAAACTCTTATAAGTGTATGAAAACAGGGGGATAAACCACAGTCTCAAAGAGTAAAATTTTGAAATGTAACTTCCATGTGAATTGTCTGGGGGAAGATGTCTACATATAAAATAGAAAATCTTAGAAAAGAAGAAAATGTATGGTTTGTATCTTGCCATTTAAAATTCTACCTTTTAGCATAAATAGCAGGAACCAAGACTAAAAATAATAAGCCAATAAGCAGCAGAAATAAACCTGAAAACATATTGCTAGTTGACAATCAGGTTCCACAGACTCATTATTGTGACAGTTACATGTGTCGTCCAGGAGCAAAGTGAAGCTCCTGTTATGAAGATTTGTTATCAGCTAGAAGCTTTAAAAGGATGGTAGGATGAGAAGCTGCATCTATCTGTATCTATCTTATATGTACAATTGTGTGCCCAGCATAGTTCCTTGAAGATAGGCTACATAATAAATAAATTGGTATAGAAGTAAAGTTAGACTATAAGCCCTTAACGATCCAAAGAAAAATTTTTCTGTCAGATAAATTCTTTGTGCTGTGAAAAGCAGCTCCAACCTCCATTCTCAAACACGTCCTCGATAAAAATCCACCTACCTGTGAGCCACTCTGTTAATTCATGTCGATTTGAAAACAGGTTGAGTAATTATTGAGGAGATAACCCCAATAGGTATGTAATGGCAAAGAATGGACTGAATCACTCTGTATGTTTTCAGTATTCCATAACTAAAAGCAGTGGGGAGGAGGGAGAACAAGAACTGTAGAACAAGCTTTTGAAAAGGCCGGTTCCCCCTTTATTTTCTCTTGCTTTGTGTTAATAGTACCTGTTGGTTAAGAATTTCAAAATCATTATTCTTGTTCAGTGGAGAGTACCAACTATACTGTTTACATTGAATATGTATTTGAAGCAAATCTGGGAATTTCTTGTTCCTCAGGTTGAAGTTCTAACACCTGCATGGTGGATTGCCAGTCTCTTGTTTCTGCCTTGAGAAATTACACCATAGCAAATACAAAAGCTTTTTAAATTGTTATTTTTATTTTATTCCTCTTTCAAGCAGTTATAATTTAAAAAAATTAACATTTAGCATCACATGAGTGGGTGTTTCTCCCATCATAAGGCTGTTATAAAAAAAGATGTAATCAGACTCTATGTCATGGTTTTTAGCTCTGAGAGCCAATGCCTAAAATTCAGCAAAAATAGAGTTATGAAGTAATAAAGTACCCTTGGTTAATTTAGGATTTTGAAATCAATGATTCTGCCTCTGTGTTTTGAAATTCTGAGCTGTAATTCAGGTTCTGTTGCGTTAAGGATGCATTCTTGCATTTAGGCAACATTGCTGCCATTTTGCATGCTGGTCTCCTTCTCTTCCCCCTCACTGCTCTCAGTAGACCTCTCCTGTTTTCTGTCGTGTCCTTATCTCTCTTTGTTTTTTGAGAACAGGTCAGATTGTGCTTAATGACAGCACTGGACTCTGTCACTCACATTGCTGACTCTGTGATATGGTTAAGTAATTGTACAGTTGCTCAACAGGGCTAGAGATGCAACATTCCCGCTCTTCCTTTGAGAGTATTTAGCTGCCAAGGTCAAGGAACCCAATGCTATGCCTTAAAAGAGTAGTGACATAGCATACCATCTCTGTAAAGTATAGCCTCATTGAAGCACAACTCTGCTTTCATTGGTAAGGTGATTTGAAGCCAGTACTTTTGGTTCATATAGAAATGTGATATACACTGTAGATATGCACACAGACACACACAGCCCTAAATAATCAGCCTGCTTGCTTTAACAACAAGCTTCCTCTTGTAGGAGTAGTGAAACCTGGGGAAAGTCTAACCATTCAAGGCCCATCTTCCAATGAACAGAAGGTACACACAGAAGTGGTGATGCACAGGTGGAAATCCCACTTGTAGGAATCTACCACTTGGTGGTCAGTAGCAATTGATACAGTTTCCTGGAGACCCCAACCTTCTCCTAGCTCGTAATTTATATATTGGAGAATATGAACAAAAAACTAAATGTCCTTATACTACAGTAGAAATCCAAACTTTGCGGAGTTATTTGAAATACGGTTTTCATTAACTTCTTCGGTAAAAGTACACTTAATTTTAAAGATACTTTAAAAAATTTTTAAAGATTTTCATAAAACTGATATCTTCTAAATTTTAAAATGATGTGTCTTCTTGGGCATATTTTGCAGTTTGAAAATTCATAAAATCCTAAAAATAAAGATTTGCTGCTATGCAATTTAAGCTACATTTAATTTTATCTCACACCTGGTAGGAACTATAAGGGAAATTGGTTTATTTATGTGTATAAAGTATTTGCAAGAGATTTTGTTTTAAAATAGGATATGTGGAATTTGAAGATAAATTTAAAATTATCCTCAAATATATTCAATGTGTATGTAAATCTTGCTTCCAAATCTTGAAGCAAAGTTTTCAATATTTAACTGGCTCTCAAAGAGTTTTCTGAATAGATTCTTCTGTAATTCAGTTTGTCATTTCTTTTGTTAAAAGATCTCCCTTTTCCCTCCACACAGTGAACTTGGCCACAAGCAGGCTAATAGGGGCCGTGGCGGGCACCATTCTGGCCCTGGGGGTGATTTTTGGAGGCACAGGGTGGGGAATAGAGTAAGCATCTTTATGAGTTTCCGAGTGTTTCTGTGTGGTGCCTGGTGTGTGAGGTGATGCTTGATACTTTTCCAAGTTTTGTCTTGTGGACTCTGTTTCCTGTGATTGTGCAACTCGTGGTGTGATTTGGACTTATTTGTGTATTTGTGTCTGTGGTTTTCTTGTGTATTTTTGTAGAACCTTCTCCTGTCTGGAACAATGTGGGGCATACAATGATGTTGGAGGTGCTTATGATACGTTCCTAATTAAGGCAACAGTCCAAAACTTCCATTACTCCTTTACTTATAAAATAAATTTTCAAATATGAGCTTCACTTTTTTCTTTTACTATTTATTGGCAAAAATGCTTCTATGTGAGTATTTTATTAGGATTGTTATAGTGAATTTAATCTTCACCAGTTGAACAGAAGCACACATACAGCTAGGAATTACGAATCTTTGTAGCACTTTTTAAAGACAAGATTGATAATCATTAATACTTTCTCTCATTTATTTAGGATGACATAGGAG
This sequence comes from Oryctolagus cuniculus, assembly GCF_051225735.1. NCBI lineage: Eukaryota > Metazoa > Chordata > Mammalia > Lagomorpha > Leporidae > Oryctolagus > Oryctolagus cuniculus. The sequence goes on along the minus strand of NC_142869.1, from coordinate 33,317,108 downwards.
ACACTTGTTCATAGAAGATGTTGAGGATATGGCCATCGTTTTGTTCTTATAGAATGGGTTAATAACTCAAATTTGAAGTTTACATAAATATTTGGGAGCAAGGAGCATTAAGAATGAAAAGTAATTTAATCTAAACATGCATAACTCTAAGAGAACATCTGCAATTCATTTACTGGGTTTGTCTCCAAAGAATCCAGGGTATAAATAAATATATTCTGTGCCACTTGCCCATTAAGCTCTCACACAAATACAACTCTCATGGTGCCTGTATTTAGATTGCTCCATACTTGATCCACATCCCCAGAATAGCATCAAGTTCTCCATGGGATGCTGCTTCATGAGATTGCTAATCTGCAGACTAAAAGATTATTATGATTTTTTCCTCTCTAATTACAGAGAAAACATTTATGAATGACAGAAATAGTCCTTCACACATGGTCTTTTCTGTTTGCTGTGGTGATAGTGGTAACGCTTCACAGTGGCGCAGGAATGAATTACCAGTATCTTAAGGTATCATCAGGTATCCTTTACCAACCAGCCCAAATCATGGGCAAGTTGATACTATCAGAGATGTTCCTCCTTAGTCTCATTAGTTGCAGCACCTGGGTGCTCTTCTTACATGCTGAGAGATTCCAGTACCAGAAGAATATTAAGAGAGAAGCAGGTCCATAGGTCACATTTGTGTTGAAGATGTCTTGACCCTCCTCTGCCCTAGTTTGGAGGACTTTGGTCAGCTTTGGATCTTTTTATTTTAAAGATTTATTTGTTAATGTGAAAGAGTTATACAGAGAGAGAGAAGGAGAGGCAGAGAGAGAGTCTTCCATCTGCTGGTTCACTTCCCAATTGGCCGCAATGGCTGGAGCTGGGCCGATCCAAAGCCAGGAGCCAGGAGCTTCTTCCGGGTCTCCCATGTGGATGCAGGGGCCCAGGACTTGAGTCATCCTCCACTGCTTTCCCAGGCCATAGCAGAGAGCTGGATCAGAAGTGGAGCAGCAGGGTCTCGAACTGGCATCCCTAGGGGATGCCGGCACTGCAGGCAGCCGCTTTACCTGCTACACCACAGCACTGGCCCCAGCTTTGGATCTTTTAACCAACTTTTCAACATTATAAACTATGAAGTGAGACAGCCAGGAACGTTAAAAACACTAGAAAATAAATTTTCGTTTCCTCTTGCTTGTTAGAAAATACAGTATAGAATGCAGGTAAAAATATTTAGAGAGAACAAGAACTTTGTCCTATAAAGTATGACCTTAGTTCTGTTGAGTGGATTATATGCAGAATTCCTGTTCCTTTTCTAAGGCCAATTCAATACATACATCTACATGACCCTTCTCCTTGAAAAAGGGTAGTTTTCTACAAATCAACCCGGATGCATTTTTTTCAATAAGTGGAAACTTTGTTGTTTCTTTGTTTTGCAAAGTGAAAGTGACACATCTCATCTAGGAGGAGGTGAGATGGAGTGCCACAATGGGACACTGGTTTTCAGAAAGTACACTGAGTCTTTAAGGCTCTCTTGTTTTCTTGTTGGGTCTTCCCATGGGGGTGTCCATTGAATAGGGGTTTCACTTACTGTATGCTCATTGATTTGGGGCCTATAGTGATAGTAGGTGGTTTTTTTTTTTTTTTTTTTTTTTGGTGACAACCCACATGGGGGTTTCTAAAAGCTATCTTCTCCCCTCTCTGCTAGTTCTGAGTGGAAAATTGCAACTAGTTTGAAGATGTGGTCAAAACCAGGGTCTGTAACATAGGATGTTACAATGGGGAGAGGTATGAGCAAATCTCAGAGCAAACCTCTCTGTCACAGCTTACAGCGCTCAAGACATTCTGCTAAAGCCGGAGGGGCCCACAGACGCCCAGCCCAACTGGACAGCCTCACCATATGGGCACTGGTTCACATCCTGGCTGCTTCACTTTTTTTTCCTTAGTTTTGTTTTTGTTATAACATGTTTTCTTAATTTACAGCAAGCAGAAAATAAGCTGGGTCTTATTTTGATCCAAATATTCGAATGCATTTTAAAAATATCATCTATTGACAATAATTTTGGCTTGCTGAAATGTCCTAATTGAAGAGATGAATTTTAACATTCCTTTATTTGAGTCTTAGACATAGAAAAAATAAAAGACCTTTGTTTTAAAACATAGTCCTTGTTACCAATGTTCGTTTTCGTCAACCCTTTCTAGTGTTGTTGGTTTGTGACTGTTTCTGGTTGTGACAGGTAAGTCCATATAAGTGTATATATATTTGTGCTAAAATAGTCTTGTTGTTTATTAATCTTCATTTACACACTGTTCTTGTGTACTGGTTTATTGATTTTTCAATTTCTGAACTTTGCCATAACTGTTTAAAAAGTTTCTTAAAAATAAAATTCATGTATACAGTATAGATTAACACTAATTAGCCTAATTAATATTGTAATGTACATTTTGGCACTAAGGATTTTTTCCTAATTTAAAAAATTGTATTCCTTGCTTTGTAATTGTAAATCAGAAATCATTTCTCATGGATTATGTATTGAGTCTAACCCCAATCTGTGTTTTCTGAACTGACACAGTGTAGATTATATCTAAACCATAGTATCTCATGAATGTTTGCTTTACTGTGTGATTCCCTCTTGAAATGTGGGGAGGGAACACATGTAAAAGGAATAAAGTATCATCTGAGCAGGGGTTAGCAAACCATGTCAGGAGTCAGATGGTTTTGGCTGTCAAGGCTACAGGTTATCTATTACAACCTCTAACAATGTTGTCTTAGCATGAAAACAGCCATAGCAATGTGGAAATTAAAAAGCATAGCTAGCTTCCAATAAAATTTCTTTGCAAAAACAGGCAGTGGGGCTCGATTTGGTCTGTAGGCTGTCGTTACTGACCCTTGATTTATACCGTGGGTTTCAGAGTCAGACAAATCTGTGTTCAAATCTTGCTTCCATCACTTATTAACATCTAGAAGCTTCTGTTCCTTCATCTGTTGAACAGGGATAGTCATAGTTCCTATTTCATATGGCTTTTGTGAATGAAATGAGATAGTGTATGACAGATAGTGTATCTGCCCCTGGCAGATAGTAAGTGCTCCATGTACACTAGCTTAACTGCTTTAATTGCTCTCACCATTTATGTGTTATCATGGAAGATCTCTAAAACCACTGAGATTTGTGTTCTGGGAGGTCTCAGTGGTGTAATGGGCATGCCACAAGTCCAACAGTCTGGAGAGACCTATATTCCTCAGAGTCCATTGCACCTGTCCTCCCATGCCATTCACACCCACAAGCACTGGTCTCTGGGCACATATTTTAATGCTGCCAAAGGTGGCATCCATTTATGTACACAGTTGAGGGCGCTGATGTGAGCAGAAAAGAGAATTTTTTTTACACAGATATGAATGTATATGCAACCTCAAGGATTTTAGAAAAACTAGTAAAATTGGCATTGTGACTTCTGGAGTAGGAATGTATAGGACTGAAAGTATTTTGTTATCAGGAGATACTACCTCTGCATAATAGCATACTCAAGGAATGAGATATTTAAAAGAATTATTGCACTAAGTTTAATATTACTTAGATTTTAAAAATGCTAAGCCTAGGAGAGTAGCGAGTGAGTGGGGGTATTACTGCAGTACATATTGATTCTTAACAATTGGTAGATATTCACCTTGTATTCCCTTTCTTGCTTTCCTCTGGCTCTCTTCTTTTTTTTTTTTTCCTCTGTGACTCTCTTCTTATATCTCCAAGTCTTAAATTTTTCTTAGTGATAAGTGCAAATTTAAAATATATTCTCAATTAAATCTAAGGAATTCTTTTTTCCATTTCTCCAGAATTACCCAAATGAGTTTTATGTCTCCTTTATATTTTGCAGTTGGAACCCCAATTTGGTGTTTAAAACTCTTGAGTACTATGAAGGAATATTTCTTTGAGAGCAGGCTTTCAAAGTCAGGTCTTTATTGCTAATCTCCTCTGACATACAAGTTTTAACAGTCTCCAAGTGAGGAATAAAAATGTTACCATTTAGACAACTTTGTGTGTTCGTTTCTTGCCTTCATTTGTCAGTCAGGTTGAACCAATTCTAATGCAGTTGTGTTCTTTATGTACTTTTACTTGTTTGAGTCATGATACTGGGAAACAGAGACAATAGTAACAATAGTGAGTGGGGCATTTGCTTCAAATAATGCAGAAGTTGAATTTAATGGAATCTGTTCATCAGTGGTGCAGAAATTTTAGATTTAAAACTATGTAAATCCAAGCAATTGCTGACCATAGCATCTAAAGTACAATCAAACTAAGTAAATGAAAGCGATTTAACCATTCAGCTCTCTTAATGCTGGGTATTTACTTCCTGAAACTACTTAATTGCCTTTCCCCCTGTGGTAATGAAAGTAGTTGGCTCATATGACTTTCTTCCCATGATCCTTTGTCACAGGTCCTAGTGCCACCAATCTCATAATAGGCTCCATCGCTGGTGCCATCCTGGTAGCAGCTATTGTCCTTGGGGGCACAGGCTGGGGATTTAAGTAAGCAATGCCGCATGTCTTCTTCTAAGTGGCTCTGGCACTTCTCTTTTCTGCTTACATAACCAAGTTTTGAGTTCCTGCTACAAGATTTTAAGTTTTAATAGGAAAACTACAAAGAATAAATGTTTTTACTCAGAATTGGGTTAGAAAAAAAGAAACACAGAACCTTAAATGTCATCTTCTGGCAAGAGGGAAAACATGAAATATAGAAGGAGTTCATATGCACTCATTTAAAGGGGAACAAAGTAGAAATTCTTAAGTGGAAGACATCCCAGCTCATAGGAGCAAGAGGAGAAACAAACTGTTGGGTGTAAATAAGTTCCTTTATCTGTTAAAAAGTGTTTGATGGTTCATTGATACTTGCAAATTTCACAGCCTGTGGTCATTATTTTTCACATGTAACACATTATATGTAACTTTGTAATTTGAAAAGCTTATTTAAATGAAAAAATTTTTTAATGGTTTTATTAATTTACTAACCATCTGAATTAGTTTCAAATTGGCATTTAAAATCTATGGCATTAGAATGGTTAGTATTCTCTAATCAATGGCCAGTGCTGACATAAGTGGTAGGCCTGGTGTGTTTTCATTATTGGATTTCATAACTTGGATTACACATTGATCACACGAGTACATTTGTTTAAATAGACCATACCAGATAATCACAAATAAACCTTAATTATGATCAAAATGTTTAAACCTAATTTATCTAGTTTGTTTCTATGCCTCAGATTCATTGGATAATCACTTTTTGTACATTTCACGCTCTGCTGACTTGATTATTATGATTTGTAGGAATTTCCATCATAGGCCAAATATTCCCCATGATAAATTAATTTTTGATCACATGTATGGAACAATTAAGAGGGGAAATAAGACCATTACCCATCTTCAAAACCCTCTGTTCCTTTATTTGTTTACTCAGAGGAATCTGAATAATTGCCATAATTATGCATTGCATTTTACATTTGAAATCCTGAATTCATATATTTAAATCAATTAAAATGTTATTATTAGAAGCTGATTGATTAGGAAATAAAAGCAACCAAAAGATTATTTGAGTAAATTCAATTCTTTCTGCTAATTTGTTTTCATATGAAGATTTCATGAGTAAGCCTACAGTTTTTGAGTAGCTTTGACCTGGAAAGGTATTATCAAATGGTACTTCTTTTCAACAGAGATATTTGTTAAAGCTGAACTCAGAGAGTTCAAGGAGTATCTGTGGCAACACTGTGTTCTCAAAGACACACATGCAAAATGGGTAGCTTGCATTTGAATTTCTCATCTTGGTATTAACAAAATGTGGCTCAGATAGTGAGACAACTATGATGTGGCAGCTAATGAAAAATATATTTTCCTTTGTGCTGGCTTAATTCAAGCTAAAACATCTTAGTGTCTCACTATTGTAAAAGTCATTGGCCTCTACAGAAACACTATACCATCTTATTTATCGTACAATACTCCCTTGAACTTTCTTTAAATATGCCTCAAGAAAAACAGATTTGGCCTGTGCCCAAGCTTTTGCCTTCTTGGCATGGAGAAACCTGAGTGCCAAAAGCCTGGAAAACTGTCTGTTCTGCACCCTTCCATCCAGCCACCTGCAATACCAAATTTATCATTTCAGCATTTGGAGATCAGAGTCCACTGTTCTGTAGCAGGACCTCAAAACAGCAGCCTGGCCTAGCTCACAGCTTGAATTGCATGTTTCTTTGGGGAAAACTGAAAAGCCTTTATCACTGTGTATATAAGTGGATTAGGCCCGGTACAGGTGATTTATATCTGAGACAGGTATCTAATCAAGAGAGAAGCAGGAAAATAAAAGTGGGGGATTGACAGTCACTCATTGAGCTGACTGCCGCATAGGGCTATTTGTGCAGGTATATGTGCTGCTGAACCAAGTCACAGTTGCTGCCCATGCCCTGTGACTACATTATTCACTGTAAGAGAAAACTTTGTAGAAAGGTGCATGATAGTGTGAAGTCAGTATTTCATGCCCTGAAGCAAAAGAAGAAGAAGAAGAAAAGACGACGGCAAGGACTAAGACTAATTCTTGAATGTACAATTCAAGGAGTTTAAATTTAGGAAGTGATGGCTCTTCATGCTAACTATAGGTTCCCACATGAAGATCTTAATTTGCTGTAGACTTTAAAAGTAGTTATGTGGCTTGTATTAAACTTTAAATAATTTTACCTTATGATAAAAGAATTTTTGTGCTAATGAAATGTTTAGGTTTCCTATCAATTGAGCAATTTTAGAGACTGTTAGTCTAAAGGTAATTTAAAATTATAATTATTTGTTGGCTGAAATGAAAGCCTTTAAGTGTTCCATTTATTTCAGTGTAAATAAAAGATGTTCCTTTAGAATTAGAGGTTGGAAATAGTTTGTTGAGGAATTGCTCAAAATACCATACAGAATCTCCTTAAGTCAGGATTTTTATTATTGGAAGAAGAGTTCGCAGAGCAGCCTAAAGAATGTGAGGGTATGTATACCTTTAGTGTGAAGGAAAATACATTAACTACGCAGGGAAATATTGTTTTTTCCTGATGTCACATTTCTTTAGGTGTTAACTCTGCGGGTAATTTATATGTGGAAGATGTGCCATACCATACATGATCTGCTCAAGCATGAATGAGAAATACAGCTTTGCCCTGATGTTGTCTCTTGTTCTTTATGGTTCTTTTCCTGAAAGCATGACTATTTGTATGTGTGAATATGTGCACATTTGTGTGGGTAAAGTGATAAAGATTTATAAAAAATGTAATATAGAAATAATATAAATTTAGATTACTTATTTTAGCAGAGTAGTAGTCAGAAAGCTTTGATTAGTGCAAAGGAGATGGCCACAATCAAGGTTGTAGAAATTGTGAAAACAAAAAAAAAAAGTGCTTTCTTATCTATTTGGACATATTGGCTAATGTGGCAGGTATACATTAGTAACTTTGGTTAATACTATACTCCAGAAATATAAGAATAGTAAGAGATGACTTCGTCCATGGTTACTCAGGAGTTTGGGGTCTTAAGATTTCCCTGAGAAATCCTGTGTGCATAGGCACATGGCTCACCAAGTTGTCTCATTTCCCCCTATATTTACATTGATTTTTGCTCATGCCATGCTCCCTTACCCCTCCATCACCTACCCCCACACACAGGTAAAGTTATGAACTGAGGTGCTAAGAACTGCCAGCTTCTATCCTGGTTTTGTGCTAGAGACTCCATATATCCACTCTAAGTTTCATAGTAGTGTTGCTCAGTGAGACTTAGAGTTGTTTCTCTTCTCGGACATTGGAAAATGTTGAGTTAATGATGTGTCATTTTAGTAGTGTCTTCCCCAAAGCTTAGGGAAGATGAAAGGAGAATTTCCAATCTCCACTTACAAATGAACAGGATTGCCATTATTTCTCTGGATGTGGCTTTATATTAGACATTCCCTAAATTTGAATACAGGAATTTAGATGTGAGCAATTTGGTCATGATGGTGTAGGTAAACAGAAGTTCTAGGTGATGCTAAGAGAAGAACATGAAGATAATAGCAACATAGTTTGTTGACAGGTCAAGTCACCAGGATCACTAAATGAATATTGAGCTCTGTAGTTTGTGTCCTATCACGTGCCTCACCATCCCACCACTAGCCTGTCCATGGGATTCAGTGGCAAAGTGGGTTTCCACTACCATCAATAATGGCCTGGCAGAGTGGTTCCTTACGTGGAAGGTGTTAGTTTAATACAATTGTACCATTATCATAGGTGGTTTCCTCTCTCTGGGGTTACAGGTTCATGCTGAACCTGGCTTTAGCTGATGCTGCATTTTGTTGGACATGCCGGGGAAAAAAATTCCATTTATATCAATACATAAAATAAAATGTAAAGGAATATGGCTAAATTATCAGCAAGGAAGTTAACTGAGTTGCTTGAATGTCAAATTGTATGAAATTTTAAAGGAATTTAATATTGCTGATTGTATTTTCTCAGAAGAATAAATGTCTTTTAGCTAAGGCTTCCTCTGAAGAGATAGCCATAGTGCTGCTTCAGTGAATTCCATGGCATGTCCCAGTGCAAAATAAACAGCAGGATTCCCTTAGTGCCTGTGTCTCCAGTGTTAAACACTTCCTCATTCAGACCTTAGCAGGTGGAGATGGTGGCAGACTCAGAAGAGGTGTTTCCCTGACTCAGCCAAGTAGGGAGGTGAATCCAGCGTAAGGTGGTTTAGGAAGGGGTGGATAAGGGGGATTTTGATGGGAGTGGGGTGACTCAGCATCAGAAGGTAAGACTGTGATAGCAGTGGGGAAATAAATATCCTTGAAAGAAGAGCTAAAGGCTTTAGAGCTCTAAGATGGCTATTATTACTGTTTTGTTTTAATTTTATATATAGACGCTTCATGGGAAGAACATATTATGAAAAAAAACTAGGTGTGAATTTCAAGCTTTTTTACATCAAAATAAACTTACCTTTTAATAGCATTTTTGTGAGCTTTTCCAAGCCCCTCATATGTTGTGGACAATATTACAGATTTTCCACAAATAATAAAGATTGATGGATACTATGTCCAATGTAAAGTTTGTGGATTGCACTGATATTTTATTATGATCCAGAAATATGCTGCAAGTTATAATGAGAAAGTTAATTGCATTCAGAATCCTAGTGAGCAGAAAGGTGTTCAGAGGAAGTAATTTTGGAAGAGACCTACCCACAATACTTGTAGTTTTCACATTAAAATTGAACAAAAATAATTTTTATATAGAGAATTCGGACAGACAGTTCTCAAGAGTTGTTTTACGGTTTATTCGTGAAGAGGCTAGTGTATCACAAAGGCATCTCTCTCTGCCCTTATCACTGGCTTCCCTCCCCCTGACTCCAGCCTGCTGTCCGCCCGCTGGAGTCTGGAAGAGATACAACTCTTGAAATTGGTGTTTTCCCCCAAAAATATAAGGTTCTACAGGCAGTTTGGTCTCACAGTCTGACCCAATGACCTTGTAGATCATTGTTCATAAAAAGTGCAATATGAGTTTCAAAAACCAACTTTTAAAAGGAGCACACACTTTTGGACACTAGGGGTTGCCAGGGTGCCAAGCTGAAATGGAATTTCCTATCTCCATTTAAAAATAAACCACGTTGCTCTTGTGACCTTGGACATGGCAGTTTATCTGGCATCCTCTGCACTTGAGTGAAGGACTTTAGATGTGGGCAGTATAGTCATTTACACACACAGTGCGAGCTTGGCTTGTTCTTGCCTCTGCTTGCATTGAGGAGTCACTAGTTTAACATTTCTCCTGAGTTCCAGCAACACAAAGCTAACTGGGTTGATGCCACTGGTCCTTTAGGGTCATTTCACAAGGTGGGACAGTCCCTCTTTCTCCTCTCTGACCCCTTGAGCATCCACTGGAAGAATAGTTGCAAATAACGTTTGATGTGATAAATTACCTGCTAGGTTAATGCACCATGTACATAGGCCATTCATGAAGGTGTTTTAATTAAAGATTTAAAAAAAGGAAAGGAAGGTTTTCTCTAAAGCTTTTTGTGTTTTGTATTTAAAAAGACAAGCATCAAAGTCATCATCCTGGGAAAAATAAGAACTTGGTAGAATACCTTTATACATATTTTAAACTTGGGCAATGTTTTTCTTTGGATTACATATGGGTAGGAGGAATACATTGTAATCTTTTTGATGCTTAGGGCCTATAAGGGTTTCCAGCTGGCCCTGAGTGAGTGTGCAGGGGGATGATGAATTTGGAGACTCCTCCGTCTCCAATTTTGCATGATGCCTCGGTGGCAGCAGCATTGCACCTGCCAGAATGCAGACTAATGCATGAGTCCCTTGCTTGATGCCCCACATGAAGCCAGACCATGGGGAGGTTGCAACCAATTTTTGTTATTGCCTTGTAATGTCTTGCTGGTTCTTTTTTACTCTGTTCAAACTCAGGACTCACTTTTTAGGAGACTGGACACTGTGAGCAAGGCATTTTAACTTGCTGCTTCTCAACAAAGCTGAACTGCTGCATTTGCTTGACTAACCCAAGCCTGTGTCCAGTCTTCTTTGAGTGTACTGTCTAACTGTGCACTCTTTCTTCAGCTTTCTAGATATGAAAAGAGCTTGTTCTGGAGTCGGGTAAGAGCTCACACATCAAGGCAGCAGGACAACTAAGTAGAGCAAAGCTTGGTTGTCACCTTTAGTGCAAAGACCAGTTCACTGATACAGATCTCTGAACACTTGAAGGGAAGTAGCTACAAGACCTTCAGAGTCTTTCTCATAAAGAGCCCTCTAGTGGAAGAGGCCTCTCAGTAATGATTTTCCTCTGGTGAATTAATGTTGTTTACTTTTGAAATCAGTGACAAACTGGGCTACAAAGTCTTCCTCTGATTTAAAGTAAACAACTTAAAATTCAGAGTATTTTCGAAAGTTCATGGAAGACAGAATTAATGTATAAATTTATTTTTGTGCAAAATTTTCCTGAAATCCATGCATAGTTTTTCACATGAACTTTTTGAAGACCTCCTTCCCCTGCTGGTACTCCAGTAGGAATCTTATAAATACCTTCCCAAATGTTAGCTGTTCTGTGTTTCAATGCAACTTTCAATGTTGCATTGTTTCTATTGCAAAGTTTCAATGGAGACTGCCTCTGTGTGAGTTGATTACTTAGCTCTGGAACTAGCATTATTGTCAGATGTTGAACCTTCTGTCATCATCCTCTGATTAATATTGTGGATTTCTTCCCTCCCCTGCTCTTATCTTCTTTTGATGCACTCTGGAAGAAATGTCAAGAAGAGGAGGTTTGACCCTACTCAGCAAGGCCCCATCTGAATCAGCGGCACTGGATGGACACCACCTTGCTCTCTTGAGTTCTGGGTACGACATATTTGCAACAGTGATATTGGAACGTGAAGTCTATAAACAGCACTGGGTGGTACTGCCTACAGGACTGAAGTTGGGGTGACAGGGACAGGGTAAAAGAAAACTGTCGCCTTTGGAAATAATTTCAAAGAACCTCTCCCATCACTTGTCAATAAAGGGGGGTGCAAAAGACCATGTTATAAAAGGAACTGTTTCAGAATCTTTTTTTTTTCTAACTAAAGGAGAAAGAAGCAAACAAAATTAAGTGCAATAAAAGAACCATTTAAAAAATAGCAAATGATTTTTTCCCTCAGCCTGCTGGCACTTAACTATCTTCAAAATGATTTGGCATGATTTTTTTCTCTTACTTCCAATGACAAACTCCAGTGGCATGAAGATCAAATTTTCGAAAGGATAAAAACATGCATGGCATATACACAACAACAAGCTAGCAAGCCAATCCCCAGCAAAACCTGCAATGGAATTCCTAAGGTGAAGAAGACCAATAAACACCCCAAAGCTGCCCGAGCCTCCTCAATGCCTCCCCACTTCCATGTCCCACCCTCTTAATACCACCTCGAATCCCCCACCCCTTGTAATGCCTATACCCCATCCTAGACTCGACCCTGGCAGAACTCCACAGACCATGCTCTTGTTGATTGACTTTCCCCATTGTTTTTTTTTTTTTTTTCTCCTGGACCAAGCATCCTTTGGAAATGGGAGCTGGAATTTGAACAATGATGCTATTGTATAGTTTTTTTTTTTTAAATGTACATATAGAAATAAGAGATTTTGACACATCACTTTCACTTGTCTGTGTTGAAATATTTTTCTTGTAAAGATTCTCTGTAAATTTGAGTTTATTGTTTGCTCCCCATGTGTTTGGCTCCCTTTCTGTCTGTCTTTCCTTCTTTGTCTCTGTCCTTCTCTCTTTTAATACGTTGCACAACGATTGTTGGGCTTGCTTAAGAAAAAAGATGTAGCCACAGACACAGGGAGTTTGGGCACAAAATGGGCAAATGAAAGTTGGTTTATGCTTGAAACCAAATATAAACAAAATTGGGGGGGGGAACACAAACTAAAATAACCCATATGAAAAACAAAAAATGATGTAAATGCAAATGTATGTACTGACAAGTCTAAAGATTTTTGATGTCATTATAAACACATGTATATAATGTAAGAAAGTAGACACCCTCTCAAATTAATCACAAAAGTGCCAAGCTCATTATTTTAGTTTTTTATTTTGATGATTTTCTTTCCCTGTCTTTAATGTGAAAGGAGGATAAACTTCAAGCCTTAAATAAAAAATAATAATTTTTAAATTTTGAAAGCTTGGAAAAAAAGTTAAGCTTTCCATTTTATTTGTGTCTATTATTGTCAATATTTCATTCATGCTTCATCTTCCAGCCTCAAAATCTATATAGTAGAAACCCATTGCCAAGTGGATGGGCATGGAGGTGGCAATGCCTTCATTGCCAGCATTGTCATATTAGGCTTTGAGTCTGTGTCTGGTGTTTTCAAGAAAGCTTGCCCGACCCATAGCGTTTTGCTGACCCATGGAATGTTGCACTGGATGATAATGGGATTCTGCAATATACACAACCATGTTCCATCCAAAAGCAGAGTTGCAAATGGAATCTGGGGTTCCCAAGTCCCTCTGAGTTTCCTTCACTTTCTCCAGTTGCCAGGTAGCTTCTGTTCAAGTGTCAAGTATACAAATTAAATAAGAAATATCGTCCTAGCTTTGTTTTTGTTATCCAAAACTGTTCCCGTCAATGTTTACTTCCTTCAATGCACATCTCTCCTGAGCCCAGCTTGCCTGAGGGCCTCAGAGAGCCCTTGCTTCCCTAACACCTTCATGTTAGGTACAGGATGCTCAGTGCTATTGATGTTTTCATAGTGCTCAATCAGTTGTTAGATTTAGTTCTCAGACCCTTTTCAGCAAGATTCATGACATCAGACTTACAGCTTTTTCTTTGACCTTGGAAAGGATTATCTCCCTAAAAATGCACTGTCCAAAACAGTGGGGGTTCTTTCCCCCAAGGCATCTTAAGTATGGAAGTATTGCAGTTGAAGAGCAGAAAACTTAAGTTCTATATGCTACAATAGACCTGACATCTTAATCCTATTATTGCTTTCTGAGTAATAGGTGCTACATAATCACGCAGTCTTTCTCTAGCACTAGCTCTGTTTATGTTCTAATAATAGGGCTCTCTTCATGCTTTATCCACTTTATTTCTGGCTTCATGAGGCACAGATTGTATCCCTCTACCTAGTGGCAATGGCTTTTTAAGGTCAGACGAAAGTTGGAGGAAACTCAGATTACTTGGTATCTCTTCTTTTTGCTGTATTGCTTAGTGTCTCCCTGTTGCTGACTCCGACTCACTAGGAGATACCAAGCTGCTGCCAGCTACACCATACACATTTCACTACCATAAGCACCACGGTGACTTAATAGACACAAAGCCATGGTGGTTACAAAATATGTTAACTTTTGAGCATTTCACAAACAACATTGTAAATGTGCGATGTTATGTTTTAAATCAGACCACAGTGGTCCCCAAATATTATGTACATATGGCAAATGTCAGTGTAACTTTTCGTTACACTTGCAATTTCATAGGTAACCAAACCTATGCTCCAATGTTGAATTATTTGTGTGTATATGTAAAATGCACAAGCTTTAAGCTTTGTGTATGAATATGAAAGGGAATGCAACCATATCAATCATCAACAAGGAGTTATAATTATTTTTGATGGTATTAGGTTATGTAGTTTCGAACTCTCCTGTTTTTTTCTTTGCACATGCCATTCATTTGCTAATTTCTGTGGTGTGAACAGTCCTTTTTATTCATTTGAGCTCAAAGCACAAGCATATCATTTTATGTGACCCAATAAGAGTTAGTGTTAAGTGATGACCAAGTTCCCATTTCACCTGCCATACTTTTGCTGCGTTAAGTAATGACACCTGGATGAGAAGACATGCGCTAACTTCATTGCTCACCTGGGATAGTGCATGAGCCCACTGAATTAGAGCTACTCTTATTAGATAAATGAGCAGTACACATAGGTGCATGTTATCAAACATGAATCACATAGAGCTGTGGAGTTTTACCAAGTGGTGTGTGTGGTTTTAGTTTTTTACTATGCAAAGATGGAAAATGCACAAACTAATGTCTGGAAAATTTACAAACAATACTTGAACCATTTCTTTAAGATCATCTCATCATGTTTTAAAGTCATTGTTGCTTCCATTGTTAATTTTCATTTCTAAATGGTTTGTAATTTTTAAAGTGCAAAACCTGAAGTTTTGTTTGAAGTTAATAAATTCATTCGTATCTTGTTGGCTGCCTATGAATGGAGATTCAGTAGTCATTGTATGCATCTTTTGGTCAGGTGTATATTAAAACTTTTCTTAATGTAGAATAGCTTTATGCTCTGATCATTTTTAAGCCCCTTTTCTGTGTTCTTTTGTGTTATTTATTAAATGGCCATGCACTTGATATCATCAGTTTTAGCACCAATCTCAGTCAAAAGGTTAATGAAAACTTAAGCAGGCGATGGAGCAAAATAAAACCTGTAATGCTAAATATATTCATGATTAGGGTTTAATTTAATCATGAAATTAAATTAGGAAATTATTTGCTTTTTATGAATCAGAAAACAATAGCACCTTAGGATCATACTGTTGATATTTTTCTTTAGTGTCTCCTGAGTTTATTGACCAGATGGCTATTTCCTCTGATAAATTTACAATCAAGCTATAAAGAAAGTACTGCTACACAAACTATATTATTAAAAACATTCTGAGAAAAGTATTTCCTCATAGCTCACACGGATTTGACCCCCAATTCATATTTCTTCATCACACTTGTTTCCAGTAGGCCTCCTGTCCACCCCCACTGTGGTGCTTTGGTTCAGCCTCTTGTTAGCTTACATACAGATCCAGGTGAGACTGCTCTCTTCTATCATTCCTCTAATCAAGACTTGCAGGGCTGTTTCTTTCTTGTAGGATACATTGCAAACTGAACAACGTGACTTGAAGTTCTGCCTTTCATGGACTGACTCCTGTTTATTTTTCTAACTTCACAAACTCTCATCCTCTAGTTCCTCTAAAAAAGCCACTTATTTCCAAGTCTGAATTATCTTTACACTTTATGTTTGTTCTCTAGAATTTATTTGTTTCGATGCCATTTTATGTCATAAAAATAAACACTTTAAAATTACATGAATATTATACTTAAGGTAGGATAACATGTTAGAATGTCACTTAGATTTGATGTTTAAAGAATGATCTGATGTTTGGATTATGTCATCCTTTAAATCTTTCTGATTTTGAGATTGACATTAAAGTGAATTGTGCTCCATGCTTTCTTGGTAACTGATTGAGAAAGGTGACTCAGGAACCAGAAACTCATTAGAAAATAAAACAGAAGCCCTAGAATTGCAAGTTTGCTGTCAATAATAAAGTAGGTAATCTGCATTCCCATAGTGGACCTACATAAGTCTTACATTTTTAAGTAGGCATCATTTAGATTATATGCAAGAGTTAGGGATTTATTAATCATTAATTTATTCACCCAACAAATATTTATTAAACCTCTGTTAAGAAGTCCTAGAAATGGAAGAAACAAAAAGAAAATTCTTTTTTTTTAATTGACAGGCAGAGTTAGACAGTGAGAGAGAGAGACAGAAAGGTCTTCCTTCTGTTGGTTCACCCCCTAAATGGTGGCCATGGCTGGTGCACTACGCTGATCTGAAGCCAGGTGCTTCCTCCTGGTCTCCCAGGGGGTGCAGGGCCCAATCACTTGGGCCATCCTCCACTGCCTTCCTCAGGACTACAGCAGATAGCTGGACTGTAAGAGGAGCAACTGGGACAGAATCCGGCACTCCAACTGGGACTAGAACCCGGGGTGCTGGCACTGCAGGTGGAGGATTAGCCTATTGAGCCGTGGCGCTGGCCAAAAAGAAAATTCTTGACATGAAGTTGTTCACAATTTAGCAGGAAGAAATATATAAAGAAAAGCATATATTGAGCCCAATGTGATAAGCCAACTGAGCCAATTGTGTTCTACAAGTAATAAGAAGAGACACGATGGGCAGAAAAGAGAGGAATGCAGGAAAACTGAAAAAAGTGAGTTTTGAATTATCTTGAAAGACCCAACAGGAGGATTCCAGGCCCGTGGGGTGAGTACAGCTAAGTGATCCCATTCAGCTTTTATGTCTGTCTATTTGCCCTCTGTTTCTCCCCCTCTCACTCCTTCCTCTTTTTTCTTCTTACCTTTCACACACACTTGATCTATATGAATTCTGGAGTATTGTGGCAGCCCCCAAGGATGCAGTTAACTTTTAAATGAAATGTGATCAGTGCCATAATAGGCATAAGTATAAGGCACTTCTGAAGAAAGAGGAAGGCTGTATGCCTGATCTTGCCAGTGGAAGCAACATTTGAGCAAAATGCTTGTGCGCTAGGACCCAATATAGCAATTCCCTGTACTTATGTTTAAGTATAGGGTTAAACATTTTGATGGGAAGGAAGACCCTTCATATATGTCTTCGAGGTAGAACAATCTGCAATGTTTGGGTGTAATTGTCTACTCCAGATCTCTGAGTGTCTTATGATGGTGTGAAGTATTATTTTTGTTAGGACTTTATAGTTTTAAATATTTCCCACTGATGGACTAATCAGTAATCAGTCTTAAAGGTTTGGGGCTGTCATTAGTGACAAAGAGAGATCTTCATTTTTTTTTAAAGATTTATTTATTTATTTGAAAGACAAAGTTACAGAGAGGCAGAGGCAGAGAGAGTTAGAGGTCTTCTATTTGTTGGTTCACTCCCAGATGGCCATAATAGCTGGAACTACACTGATCTGAAACCAGGAGCCAGGAGATTCATCTGGGTCTCCCAGGTGGGTGCAGAGGCCCAAGGGCTTGGATCATCTTCTACTGCTTTCCCATGCCATAAAAGAGAGCTGGATGAGAAGTGGAGCAGCCGGAACTCAAACTGGTGCCCATATGGGATGCTGGAACTGCAGGTGGCTTCACCTGCTTACGGCATAGTGCTGGCCCCAAGACCTCCTTAACCTGATCTGTAAACCCCTAATGTCTTCTTAGGGTAAAGATTCCTTGCCATTTTCCTTCTGGTGTGAAGAGATGGATAAGAAGGACCATACAGTCCTTTAATGCATCATTGAGAAAGTCCTCCCATTATGAGGGGTCAAAATTTTTTTCCAAGTCCACTTGTACTTCCAATCAACAAAAATCTGCATTTACCTATTACACCTTGAGAGAGGGTTTCCATTCCTCAGCCTTTTAAGAAACCTACCAGTGAGTCTGGCTCCTTGACTAGAATGAGTTCTTCGTCACGGGTGTGACTTCTGCAGGGAGTGGAAACGCCGTGGTCTCTGCTGATCACATGAAAACAGTCATCCTGCTGGGCTGTGCGGATGCTCTTTGCGAGCTGATGGTGCACACACACTTGCCCTGCTGTGACTGTAAAAACCACGCAGAGTCTGCCATTAGGATAACCCTTATCAGTGATGATCACTGAAAGTCAAATTGGCCCAGTAAATCAATTGGGCCTATAAAAATAAGGCAAGACAAAACAAAAATCCTCTATAAGAGTGATCAAGAGTATACTGAGAGTTCTTCAGATCTTTTTAGGGCTTTAAATAGCTTCCAGCCTTCAGGAGGTAAATGAGCTTGCAGCTGAGCTCCTTGCTTTTTTAGGCCTAGGTCTTCAGCTGAAGACACAAGACAGTAACTTGGATTTTAAAAGAAATCATGGAAGCCTATGCTTTACAAGCCATATAGCTCTCTCAGAGATAGTGACTGAAATGTATGCAATCCGTTTAAATGACTTTTTCTACATCATTGAAGAGGTTACAAAACAAGGGTCACATAGCCTAAGGTATGCAGAAGCCAATCAGTTTTCAAAATGAGCAGGACAGGGAAGGCAGGGTAGATGAGTGAGAGAGGCTGAGCTGGAGGACACACACTCTGTCCTCGTGGGAGCAGCTCCTCCGTAGCTCCTGCCAGTTGCACTCTGGGAAAAATCGGACCCATCATTACCCAGTCCCTTTATTTTTTCAAGAGAAGCCATAATTCCAGATTTTGATAGTATAATGTCCTAGCATTTTAACTGTGAAGCCATTCATATTGTTAGAAAAACAGTGGGGGTGGGGCGGCACCATGGCACAGTAGGTTAATCCTCCACCTGCGGTGCCGGCATCTCATATGGGTGCCAGTTCTAGTCCTGGCTGCTCCTCTTCCAATCCAGCTCTCTGCTATGGCCTGGGAAAGCAGTACAAGATGGCCCAAGTCCTTGGGCCCCTCCACCTACATGGGATACCGGGAAGAAGCACCTGGCTCCTGGCTTCAGATCAGCGCAACTCCGACCATTGCAGCCATCTGGGGAGTGAACCAACAGAAGGAAGACCTCTCTCTCTCTCTCCTTCTCACTGTCTGTAACTCTGCCTCTCAAATAAATAAGTAAAATCTTAAAAAAAAAAAGAAAGAAAATAAAAACACTGGGGCTGGTGCTGTGGCATAATGGGTAAAGCCACCTCCTGCAGGGCCAGCATCCCATATAGGCACCGGTTAGAGTCCTGGCTGCTCCATTTCTGATCCAGCTTTCTGCTATGGCCTGGGAAAGCCATGGAAGATGGCCCAAGTCCTTAGGCCCCTGAACCAACGTGGGAGACCCAGAAGAACCTCCTGGCTCCTGGCTTGGCATCTGTGCAGCTTTGGCTGATGTAAGAGAGATGTAAGACCTCTCTCTTTCTCAGCCTCTCCTTCTCTGTGTGGCTCTACCTTTCAAATAAGTAAATAAATCTTAAAAGAAAAGAAAAACACTATGTGTCTCTAGGTGGTGCAAGCAGACATTTTCACCTAAGATTAAGCCTATTGGCCTCCAGGATATAACTTTTACCTAAAATAATAGACCATTTTTGTGCTTGGCCTTCTGTCTGATGGCTCTGATGAGTATACAGACATGGCCTTGTTGCCACATGAAGAGCCATGCAGTGCTCCTCATGAGTTGACATTTTACACTGTTGCTTTGTCAGATTCGAGCCAGCCACTGCAGATCATGGAACTTCAAGGAACGTTTGCCTTGAGATACTTCATTTTGATGGTGCTTAATGTACCAAGCTTATTTACATACATGTGCCCATCAGTAGGAGATGAACTAAACCTGTGTTGTCTCAATGCTCATTCCTCAATGATCAGTAAGGCTTTGTCTCAATGTTCACTAAGACAGTTTAGTGGTTGCTAGGATCCTGCACCATGTCTACTGTCTGATAGAGTGTGCTGTGGTTGATGATGGATGCCTGTTACCTAGCAACCAGTAATACCTGATTTGATCCACATAAGTCTTAACAGTCTTTTTTTTTTTTTTTCTGTGTTCAACTCTCAAGTCCAATTGGAAATAGAAATCATTCACTCAATCTGACTATTCCAGAAGTCCCCAGGTATATTCTCTGGATCTAGGGAAATAAACAGAGAAATGCAAAAACTGAAAAACCCAGGAGGAAAGGTCCATAGCTTACTTTTTATAAGTTTTCTTTTTCTGATAAATTATGAGACCCTGAATTTTTATTGCTGAACATTGGAAAGGAAACATCTAAAGATAATCACTATAATTATAATGACTATGATGTAATATCCATTGATATTGTGTCAATTTCTTGAATTATTTATTGTATTGGTGTTTCTCATAATCATAGAATCAGCCTGATTCTAGGCAGCCAGTGGTTCTGAGAGGGTTTGCATTTCCATTCCCCTACTCGTTTGTGTGTGTGTGTATGTGGGTGTGTGCACACTTGCATGTGTGCCCATCCTATGGGCCATGTTCCATGTTCTACTAGCTCCAAGATAGTCTCTTTAGGGCAAAGAAGTACTTTGTAGCCTCCTGTCCATGGCTCAGTCCATTTCCACTTCTGGAAGCCTTCACCTCCCTCCCATGGTGAAAGTTAAACTCCCATTCACCCTAAGGTGTTACTTTCTTAAAATCTTCCTGACCTTTCTTCAGTTGTTTAGGTGTGAACAGAGAGTACAGGAGCTCCAGTTCTTGGTGGAGCTGGGCTGAAACCTCAGGTATTTTAGGCTCCATTGTCCTTTTGATTCCCATTTTATGGTTGAAAAATAACCTCAAAACTGGAGAATTCTTGCACCTTCCTTGATGTCACCATTGTAGTAAGTGACAAGACCAGAATCATGGCACAGGCGGTCCAATTTTCTGGACCCAGGAGGACATAGAACATAACACACATGATACAAGAAAGGATCAGGAGGGTAGAAACAGTAGATCCTCAGAGGGACTCATTTCCTGCCTTCCTCTGTGGGCTGATTCTGCCAATAGAACTGCTGGGACCATGACTCAGTGCATCCAACAGTAGGGAGGGAGTGTCTGGGGTTAGGGAATCTGTTTTGTAAACACTTAACTCTCTAAATGTAAATACAAGCTTTTGTTAGAACTGGGAGGGAGGAGGGGAGAGAGACAGAGACAGAGACAGAGGGAGAGATCTGTAATATCAGCAGGGGTAAGTGACAGAAGGAATGGGAATTCTGTTACCTCTGAAGAGTGAAGCAGTTTTTTTTTATTTTTTATTTTTATTTTTATTTTTGACAGGCAGAGTGGATAGTGAGAGAGAGAGACAGGGAGAAAGGTCTTCCTTTTGCCGTTGGTTCACCCTCCAATGGCCGCTGCGGCCGGTGCACTGCGGCCAGCGCACCGCGCTGATCCGAAGCCAGGAGCCAGGTGATTCTCCTGGTCTCCCATGTGGGTGCAAGGCCCAAGGACTTGGGCCATCCTCCACTGCACTCCCGGGCCATAGCAGACAGCTGGCCTGGAATAGGGGCAACCGGGACAGAATCCGGCGCCCCGACTGGGACTAGAACCCAGTGTGCTGGCGCCACAAGGTGGAGGATTAGCCTATTGAGCCACGGCACCGGCCAAAGCAGTTTTCTGTTACAAACGGGACGAGTGGAAAATTATAGGAATGCTTATTTGAACCCTGCGTTAAAAAGACCTTCATTGAGTCAATACTTAATACAATATCTACTAAGAAAAATACTAGCTCTTGGATATGGTGGGTTACTTTTAAATGAAACACTCAAATAGGTCACTTTTAAGTTTCTCTTTACTCGAGAGAGGTAGAGACAAAGAGAAAGAGAGGTTTCCTATCCACTCGTTCACTCCCCAAATGGCCACAATGACTGGGGCTGAGCCAGGCCAAAGCTAGGAATCAGGAACTTCTTTTAGGTCTCCTATGTGGATGCAGGGACCCAAGGCTTGGGCCATCCTCCACTGCTTCCCCAGGTGCATTAGCAGGAAATTGGATTGGAAGTGGAGAAGCTGGGACTTGAACTGGCACCCATATGGATGCTGGTTGCTGTAGGCCAGGGCTTTAACCAACTGCACCACAGTGCTGACCCCAAAGAATACCATTTCTGATGAAAGTGACATACCAGGTAAGGAATATACAGGTAAATAACTTCTACAGAGCTCCAGCAGCAATACTTTCCTACTTATTTCTATAAGTCTATTCAATTGTTCAAAAACCAGCTCAAATGCTACCTCCTCAACTGAATTTTGTTGATCTCCTACCTAAACCCCTAGAGCAGGACGTAGTATTTTCTTCTGTTGACATTCTGTAGTTATTTGCTCCTGAAAATTGAAGTAGTGCCTCAAAATTTCCTTTTATGGGCCGGCACCGTGGCTCACTTGGCTAATCCTCTGCCTGCGGCCCTGGCACCCAAGTTCTAGTCTCAGTTGGGGTGCCAGGTACCAGTCCCGGTTGCTCCTCTTCCAGTTCAGCTCTCTGCTGTGGCTCAGGAAGGCAGTGGAGGATGGCCCAAGTGCTTGGGCTCTTGCATCCTCATGGGAGACCAGGAAGAAGCACCTGGCTCCTGGCTTCGGATCGGCGTGCAGTGCCGGCTGTGGTGGCCATTAGGGGAGTTGGCCATTAGGGGAGTGAACCAATGGAAGGAAGACCTCTCACTCTGTCTCTCTCTCACTGTCTATAACTCTCTCTCTTTGTCTCTCTCTCTCACTCTCTAACTCTGCCTGTCAAAAAAATTTCCTTTTATGTAATTCAAAATTTGTTAGCAGAAAACCTAACCATCTACCCTAAGTATTAGGAAATATCAAAGTATCCAATTTTTTTATTCCTTCTCCAAAAGTATACTTTGCTACAGATCCTTAATGTTTAGGTTCTTAATGTTTAGGTTCATCTCACTGACTTCAGGCTTATAAAACACAGGAGAGGGGCCGGCACTGTGGCATAGCAGGTAAAAGCTACTGGCGCTAACATTCCATATGGGCACCAGTTTGAGTCCCAGCTGCACTTCCAACCCAACTCCCTGCTAATGTGCCAGGGAAGCAGCAGAGGATGGCTCAAGGGCTTTGGCCCCAGCACTCATGTGGGAGACCTAGATTAAGCTCCAGGCTCCTGGCTTCATCCTGGACTGGCTCCAGCCATTATGACCATTTGAGGAGTGAACCACCAGATAGAAGACTCCTCTCTCTTTCTGTGTGTCTCTTTCTAACTCTGCCTTTCAAATGAATAAATATTTTTTAAAAATGCAGAAGATCCTTGAGAACTATTAGTGCTTCATTGAACTAAAGTATATTGAAGTCATTCAAATACGTATAAATCACACAGATTTCTTAAAAATTATTGATATCTTTTGGAAAGGATACCAGAAGAAAAACACATCACAGAATTCATATCATAGGTTATTAATATTTTTGGTATGCAGACTGTACTAGCATAGAGTAGCTTTCTCAACCTGATCCATGAAATTAACAGCAACAATGAGCAGTATAAGACAGTATGGTTCCATTTACATAAGGTGTTTAGAGTATCCAAATCATAGAGACAGAGATGAAATGAATAGAAGGTGCCAGGGAGTGGAAGTAGGAGGAAATGGGCCAATATTATTTAATGGATACAGTATTTCAATTTTACAAAATTGAAAGACTTTTTGAGATTAATAGTGGTGTTGGTTATACAGCATGATGAATGCATATAATGCCACTGATCCATACCATTTAAAAATGGTTAAAATTGGGCCAGCGCCATGGCTCACTTGGTTAATCCTCCGCCTGTGGCACCGGCATCCTATATAGGCACCGGGTTCTAGTCCTGGTTGCTCCTCTTCCAGTCCAGCTCTCTGCTGTGGCCTGGGAGGGCAGTGGAGGATGGCCCAAGTGCTTGGGCCCCTGCACCTGCATGGGAGACCAGAAAAAAAGCACCTGGCTCCTGGCTTTGGATCGGCATAGCCATAGCAGCCATTTGGGGAGTGAACCAATGGAAGGAAAACCTTTCTCTCTGTCTCTCTCTCTCACTGTCTATAACTCTTACTTGTCAAATAAATTTAAAAATGGTTAAAATTACAAATTCTTTAATATTTTTTTATTTTTCATCAATCATAAAATGGGAAGATGGGATGAATGTTCAGTTCAGTGTTCAAGATGATGCTTGAGACAACAGTATCACATAGCAGATTTCCTGGTTCAAGTCCTGGCTCTGTTTCTGATCTGGCTTCCTGCTAAAGCACATCCTGGAAGACAGTAGGTGATGGTCCCTGCTACCCATGTGGGAGATGTAGATTGTGTTCTGGGGTCCTGGCTTTGGTCTGGTCCAAATCAAAATGTTGTGGGTACTTGTGGAGTGAACCAGCGGAAATATTATCTTTTTGGATTGCTCTTTCTCTCTCTGTATGTGTATGTGTGTATCTCTTACTCTTTGTCTCTTTTCCCTCCCCTTCAAGTAAAGAAACTTTAAAAGGGGGGAGCTTTTTAAAAAAGACCAGTGTATGAATAAAGTTTATGCCTAAATCAACTCAGTGTCATAATTATCCCCATTCCAGCATTCTCAGAATCTCATCAATAGCACAGGCAATAACTGTAGCCACATTTAAATATGTCATTTCTTGATTCGTTCTAAACTGGCTTAAACCCTGTGTCTCTTAGTTGCTCTCTTTCAAACCCAAAAAACCTGCTAAGAGATACCTCACTTTTACCATCCTTTCTTTCTGCACAGAAAGCAATGTCCTTAATGGCCCCACTCCTATTGGAGAAACTACCTCTGACCTGTAAGATCTTAACTCCTGCTGTTGGGGTGTATCTTCTGGTATAGGTGTGTTGGGATGTATCTTCTGGTATAGGTGCAGAGAGTTTGATCCCAGGGTTGAGAATCTTTCAGTGGACATGTGAGAAGATTCTGTGGTCAAAGTTGAATTAAACTTTTGTAATGGGTCAATTATTGCTCTATTCATAGCTCTATGTTTATCCTGGACCTTTGGGTCCAATGGAAGGTGATGCTGAACCCCTGAATTGTTTCAAGATAGTCTTGAGAGTACTGCATAGTCTAGAAAGAGCCTGCAAATACAAACTCCAACAAATGGTGGTGAAATAACCAAATCAGATTCATTTTTGAGGAATAAAAAGCTATAAAGTGTTTATTTCTCCGTCTTCAATAGCCATCAGCTGTTGGCCCTTTTTGGGATAAAGACAATTGTTCTCTCCAAAGAAGTCTGCATCCAGTGATGGAAAAATTTGGGTTATCAAGGTCATTCCCTTCTCATCCTGACTCAAGACAGCTTTGAAAAGTCATACCAGCTCCAAACTCTCTTCTTTTGTTGAACCTGCATGCAAAGTCACCCTACTCTGCAATCCTGTTTCCTTCCCTCACCCTTTACAGCTGTAGAAAAGTACTCCTGGGGCCAGTGCTGTGGTGTAGTGGGTAAAGCTGCTGCCTGCAGTGCCTGCATCCCATATGGGTACCGGTTGGAGTCCCGACTGCTCCACTTCCAATCCAGCTCTCTGCTATGGCCTGGGAAGCAGTGGAAGATGGCCCAAGTCCTTGGGCCCCTGCACCCATGTGGAATACCTGGAAGAAGCTCCTGGCTCCTGGCTTTGAATTGGCACAACTCCTGCCATTGCAGCCACCAGGGGAGTGAACCAGTGGGTGGAAGACCTTTTTCCCTCTCTGCCTCTACTTCTCTGTAACTCTGCCTTTCAAATAAGTAAATCTTTTTATTTTAAAGCACTCCTTAAGAAACATCTGTGTCATAGAGACTGCTTCCTGGGAAATTCCTTTTGGAACAACTACCAAATAGCTTGGTTTTCTTCAGAGCAGAGTGTGTAAAGAGGAAAGGAATAAGAGAGGAATGAACTATAGCCTTGGGTGAGGTGGTAGACCTCCTGAACTTTTGCATGTGAGTTGATTCTGCAAGCAGATATGAGCGTGTTGTGAGGGTCAGAGTAACGGCAGCTCTCTGACAGTAATGTGCAATATGTTGTGTTGTTAAGAGAGGCAAGAAACAGACAAACATATTAGGATACCAGGGCCATACCACAGATCCAAGAAAATAAACAAGTAACACAGGATTTTTCCAGTGCAAAATGGAGAATGGATAGGTATATCACACAGATAGGAGCAGAAGATCTGGGCAGTCCATTGCAGGAAACAAGATAGATTGAAGGAGGAGCAAAATGTGTGGCCATAATTGGGATGATGGGGATAGTCTCCAGGAGATCCTTATTTAGGGAGCAACAATGTATTCCATGTGGACTTGCTGGAGTTGAGGGGCTGAAGGTAATTTAGGTGAAGACTTACAAATGGCTACTGAAATGAAGAACTCATCAGCAGGATTAGGATAGCAGTATTTACTTGACAACCATCTATAAATGGGAGATTTAAGTCACAATTTAAGATTTAATACTTTAAGCCATAAAAATTAAGAGGCAATACCTAAGAGCAATACCATAGAAAGAGAAAGGGAGATAAAGGTTTAGAGAGGGAGCTAAAGAGATTGGGAGAAAACATGGGATGGATGCAGCAAGGAACCTTTACTTCCAATAGGTGGGTACTGTGTTCTAAAAGATGGCTGATAGCTAATTGAATTCTGTTAGTCCCAAGAACAGATCTTACCAAGAAAGGATGAATCCGATTTTCCTGCAGTGCACATGATTCTAACTGGCAAGAAATCAATAGTGGCTTTCCATAAAGAGCAACATACAACCCAGTTGTAAGAAAACCCAACTGGAGCCAGCATCATGGTGGGTAATGCTGCCACCAGTGAAGATTCCATATCAGAACACCAGTTCAAGTCCCAAGTACTCCACTCAGGTCCAGCTCCTTATTAATGCACTTGGGAAGGTGGTGGAAAATGGCCTAAGTACTTGATCCCTTGCCAACCACTTATAAGACCCAGATGGAGTTCTGAGCTCCTGGCACCCTCCTGGCTCAGCTGGGGCTATTGCAGCCATCTGGGGAGTGAAGCAGAAGATAGTCATTCTCTCTCTCTCTTTCCTTTCAAATAAATAAAATAAAGGTGGCATGTACCAATGCCATCTCACTTAGTCCAAGTGATCAATTTCTGTTCACATTGATCAGAATGATAGGACTAAGAGTCAAAGGGATCATATAAACAAGACCAGTGTCTGCAAATACTAACCAATAGAATCAAAAAGGGAGAGAACGATCCAACATGGGAAGTGGGATACACAGCAGACTCATAGAATGGCAGATGTCCTAAATAGCACTATGGCCTCAGAATCAGCCCTTAAGGCATTTGGATTTGGCTGAAAAGCCCATGAGAGTATTTCAGGCATGGAAAGCCAAGACACTCTGGCAAAAAAAAAAAAAAATGACCTAAATGAAAGATCTCTGCGAGTGAGATCCCAGTGGAAAGAATAGGTCATCAAAGAAGGAGGTACCTTTCTCTGAAGGGAGGAGAGAACTTCCACTTTGACTACGACCTTGTCTAAATATGACCTGAAACATTTTTGAGGGAAACTGGAATGGCCACACTTGACAAAAATTTTAAAAGTGTCTTCATGTAGCAAAAGAATGATTTACACCAGACAGCTTTTATATTCATTACTGTAACCATAATGGCACTTTCTTAAGGCTAAAGCTGAAATTACAAGCATTTTGGCATTTCAGGAACAATAGAAGCCAACATTTGATTTCTCATCAGAATAGTTGTTTATCAATAGATCTCTGCAGACAGTTATTATTCTTAGGTCACTATGACACAAGAACAGAAGAATAGTATAAGGTGGAACACAAAGAAACTTGTACATGTTCTTGAGTCTCTAAATTACACTCCACACAAAGAAGAGGTGAGATGTTTAAGACATTTCAACAGACATTTAGTGTTTTGAGAAATGTATGCTGACCATAAAAGAAAAGAGAAGGCAATCCAAGTAGAACGGCTTGGGTACAGGTAAATGAAATGGCTCTGGCTGTATTTCATTAAGTTCTCAGAAAGCTGTGTAGGCACTCCTTTCATGGTGATGTATTACATAATGCCATGTTTAATTTGTTCTGCTTATAAATTAAGAAACAATTTATTGCTCAGCCACAAAAAAAGAATGAGAATCTTTCATTTGTGGTAATATGGATGGACTGGAGGACCTTCTTTTAAGTAAAATAAGTCAGGCACAGAAAGACAAATATCACATGTTCTCGTTTATGTGTAAAATTTCAAAAGATGATCTCTCGGAAGTATAGAGTAGAAATGTGGCTAGCAGAGCCTACGAAGGGTGGTGAGAAAAAGGAAATGGAGAGAGGATTATTAGCAGATACAAATGGAGAGGAGTAATAAATGATCCATAGCAGAGAAGGCTAACTGGCATGGACAACATTTAATTCTATACTTCAAAATAGTAGAGAAGATTTTGAATGCTTCTAACAACAAGAAACAACAAAGGCTTGAAGTGATGGGTAGGCCAGTTATTCTCATCTTATCATTATGTGTTGTATGCGTGCATTGAAATACTGCCTTGTACAATTATCATGTATCAAATAGAAATAAAACATTTAAATATGAAAGAAAACTGAAAAGTCCTGGTACTCAAATATTTATATGAGGTGAGGCCAAATACTCCAATAAAAGGAGGAAAATATTGTCAATTCATTCAATTTTAGCTTTGTTCTTAGGATACATACCAAGTGGATAGCTGTTCATACAAAATAAGATTTTTTAGATTTTTCAAGATGAACGAATTTCAGAAGAACATCCCTGGAAGTTCTTTTACCACTTAAATTTATGTAATTTCCAGTTACTCAGAAAGGCAAACTATGCATATATTGCATACCACTTATTTTATATGACTATTACAAATATTTTGTACCATAGGTAACCTCTCTGGCTGACTTGCCTACAATATTTGATAGTTAGTTAGGTGGTTTGGAAGTTCATTTGGTTAGAAAGTTTTGTATATATTTATTTTTATTATAGTGAAAGAGAAAGTAAAATTTGAATTTCTTGCACAAAAGTGAATGATATCTAAAATCAAACTTCTTACACAAAAAAGTGATCAGCAGTTAAAAATCTTGGTGAAACCCACTTTTAAGCCAATTTTTTCCTGTTATGGAAGGATTAAACCCCAGAAGCATCCCTAATGTAATAATCCCACCTCCTCCTAATACCCTTCTTGCCATAAGCTATAATGAGGCTTTTGAATGCCTCCCCATACCACTCAGGGTGTGAGAGAGGGTAGTCTGTGGGACATGTGATGGGGCTGACCATTGTCCTGAGGCTTACTCTAGAGAAAGGGGAAAATGTGGTGTCTAGAAAGCTACAGTCACAGTTCTGTACCGAGTTTGCTTGAGCTGCAGTGATTTAGAAATGAGACTGGTCATTTTTGGCAAATATGACTGTTCAAAAATGGTCAGAGAAGGTAGGCTTGGTTTATGAGCAGATGATCATGACTTTATTTTGCTTGCTGTTTTGATTTTCTTTCTTATCAGAGGATTTCATGTCCGAAACGTTTATAATAGAGAAGATGACAAAGAGGCTCAACAAGCTTCCTGAACAGTAGCTCACCCAAGACTGTTGGATGTCTGAAGTGTCTAATATCAGTGCTTCTGATGTGGGTGACTTTCAGATACCTCCTGGTCCTGAAATGGATCAATGTATCGGTTCTAAACGTATCTGAGCAATTCTCACACTTGCGTTGGTTACCTAATGGGGAAGGGATGTTAACTCTGGAAACACAAGAAAGATGCCTCAAAATTGAATTTGTTTCTCTGCTGGGGATGATGTGCTAGGTTGGATATTTAAAGTGAAGATATTATATTTGAGAGAGAAGTGTCAATTTTCTGATGACTTTGGGTCAAGTTTACATGTAAGTTGAAAAACAGTCACAAACTTATATATAGCAAATAACTCTGTTAGAATCTAGACATCCTCTGGATACATAATAAAGTCTAGAGACTTTATTAGAGTCCAGAAGATTCTGTATAAGTATTAAATCAAAGCTGTCTATGAGCGCATGCCCCATGCTTGCTAGTTATGGCACTTAGTCTGTATATGGAATCCTAGATGGGTTGAACGTTATTTGTATGTATAAATATGCATAAATAATGCCTATTATTTATAGTAAATAATATATCCTTACTATCTTATATGTTTATTAATTTTATGTTAAATATATATTATTCAAATATATCATCCATATGTAACACGTGTTATTCATATGCATTATTTATATATGCTCATTATATGAATATATTATACACATATTAGAATAGGTAACTTGCTCTTTCAAATATGTGCCTACATTTAAATTCTCTTGGATTTAACCTTCAAACACGTCAAGATCTAAGAGAACGAGAAGATATATTGCAAAGGATTAGGATTTAGGCTTAAACTTGAATTTAATTCTAAGTAATCTAACCTAAATTCAATTGATTCAATGCATAGTTTCCCAATAGCTACCATTTTCTTTGTGAGTTAACCTTAGTCATCATCTCCCCACCCACTCCGCATCTTTCCCAACTACCTGGACACAGTGCTCTACTCCATCCTACTAGAGCTCTTTCTCCCAGGTTTGCTTGCAACTATAGATGATCATATGACCTAGTTGTAGCCTATAAATTGCAAGCCTAAATCCACTGATGATGATTACGGAGATGCTTTTCCTTTGCTTAAAAAGGGATAGATGTGGCTGAGCTGAAACTATTCTCTGACACCCCCCCTTTTTTTCTATTTTGAATATAGATGTGATACCTAGAGCTATGAAACCAGTATGTGACTCCAAGGAAAGTCAAGAGTCTCACAGAAATATGGGCTTGATATCCTTGTGTCACTGAATTCAATGCAGCCACATGTGTCAAGGCTTCTTATTAGATAAGAAAAATGAAGTCTTTTTTCTTTAAGCTACTATAATCAGATTTTCTGTTGCTTAAAGCTTAATGTATCCCTGGATGATACACCCTCTTACAAAAATTATTTGAAACTTGGTTTAGAATGTTTCTCATTTCCTAATGATTGAAATTTCAATCTTATTATTGAATGGGAAATGCTTTTCCTCAAGTAGAAATCATTTTTTATACTTTCATACCTGGAATCTACTTTTAAGACCATAGTCTTTCAATCAAAAACTCCATTTTGGAGGCTGTGTGCATAATAAAATTGATGAAATATTCTCATTCAGGAAAAGCATAATTAAAAACTAGAGCACAGGATAAAGAAGGAAAACTAAATTGGCTAGCTGACATTTTTATTACTTTCTTCATATATATGAAAAAATTCATCAAAGTAGATTAATGACTCCCAATATTCCAGTTTCAGGTCCAAAATGGGAATACTCTCAGAAATAAATGAAACCAACATTAATAGATTATTTTATGTGTGCTGGGCACAAATGATGAGAATAGTTAGACCTGATTCCTGCTTGGAAGGTCCTTACAGTTGTTGGGACAGAGTGGAAATAGAAAGTATAACAGTTAGAATTCAGTAAGTGAATAATGAAAGTATGAAAATTCTAGAACAAAGTAGAGCTACACAGACATACACAAGGGAAAGTTTTTTATCCCAGGAGTCATATTCATACTGTAAAATATTTCATGCATTCAACATGTCTTCATTGATCCATTCAAATATGTTCCTTTTCGCAAAAGTTCATGATTGACACCAGACTTCTGGCTTTCTAGGTTGTGAATTCTCATGGTTCCCATATATGTGTTGAAGTAGGGATTTTATGCTGTATTTTGATACTCTATCATAATGAAAACTTTAGGGCAAGATACAGGACAAGTTGGGAAAGTCATTACTTACAGTGGTCACACTTGAACTGGTAGGGAAATTGCAGGGGCTCAACCAAAGTCTTGGCAAAGCCATAGAATCTTTATGAGCTTTGCAACCTACTGGGAAGAATAGGTAAAGAATGGAAATAACTTGAAAACTGCCCTAGAAAGAAACCTCTACCGCACCTATAATTACCACTGCATTATTTTCATTTGGACCAGCAGGAAAAATATGAATGACTACTCCTGTATCCCCAAATAACTTTCCTTTTCCACACATTTTGGAATCAACACTCAGTATAATCTGAATACTTCACTGTAACTTGTCCTTATGAATTTGATGACACTTAAAGAATGACTCATCCACTTACCCCAATAGGCATTCCAGGAAATTGTCCTTGTTTATTGCCATTTTCAAATGATGCAAAAGCACAAAGGAGTGAGAGAAAAATAATTACTTTTATTATCTTATCCTAAAGGTTAAAGAAACACCTTGTTCTTAAAAGCTGTCCCCATCATTTGCAAATTAATACAATGCTAAAGATGCAAACTATCTATATAACTTCTCAAATTTCATTAAAGTTAATCACAAGTCCTTTTTAATGTCTTTGAGAATTGCTTCAAGTGACAAAAAATCAGAAAATATTCCCATATGACACAATCAGTTAATTGCAATTTACTTTTCAGCTCATTCTTTAGCCATAGGCTGTACAACTGCATAAAACTGAAAAAAGTCTTTGGAGGACAAATGCCAGTCCAACCAGTTATTTAGTATGATATAATTTTAAATGACCTATTGATTTCCTGTATATTTTTAATAAGTCAGGGTGATGATGGAACGAACTGAGTACAGATAAAATTTGTTAAAATTGGTTTCTCTGTTAAGTCAGACTTGCCATCTATTTTATCCTTAGTTGGTACAGGAGGCAGCAGAGAAATTACGATAACCTTTACAGTGACGAGAACAGAGAGTGACAGATAGTGCATATGTTTGTATGTGCACACTGCTTGGACAAATAACTGATGACAATGAATAAGGCTAAGTTTAAAACAGAACTATGCTCTAAATCTTACTAGCTAAGTTACTAAGTTACCCTTAGGAAAATCTTTTAAGTTAGAAGCCAACTGGGGAAAAGGGAGGGTCAAAATGATATTTTCCTTAGGATTACACTAGACCATGTGTATGAAAACAAAATTTGGTAAAATGTTAGGTGCTAACCAGATGGTAGTCATGGATAGTATAATCTGTAAAAATGAAACCACAAGGATGATATCAAACTGAACATCCATATGTATTCAACAGAGGAAAAATATTTCATTGAAATGGTTTGATTGTGACTTTATCTAAGCACAATTATTGATACAGCATTTTTTTTTGCAATTACCAAACTGATAGTGCTGTAAAAAATCTCTTATATTTTCTTTCCCAAGTATCCCCCCAAACTGCCCTAATACGTGAGGAATATAAAATACATGTTAAACAGAGTTCTTGTTATTAGGGCTTATTTTTAAATAAAAATACTGAATAAGAGGACTACTTAATTTTAAAGTGCAAGTAGATAATTTGAATTTATGAGAAATATTTAATCAGAGCATTATATTCCAGGATGGCAGTACAATAGTTTTGCTGAAAGACAACATTTCTAGTCTTGATTATTATGGTGGGAAAAGATAAGAAATGAGCAGATACCAGCTATACTTACAAAAAATTGTTTTAGAGCCTTTACTCCCATTGTCCACAGCAGTTCTGGGGATACATGTTTGGCTCAGTGGTTAAGACTTAGTGGTTGAGATGCTCACATTCCTTATCAGAGTCCCTTCCTTCAATATTCAGCTCTAAGTCTTGATTCCAATTTCCTGCTAATGTGCATTCTGGGAAGCAGCAGGTGATGGCTCAAGTATTTGGGTCCCTGCCACTCAATTAGGAGACCTGGATTGATATTCTAAATCCCACCTTCAGCCTGGTCCGTCCCAGGACTATTGCAGGCATTTGGAAAGTAAGTCAACAGATAGGAGTGCCTCTCTCTCTCTCTCTCTCTCTCTCTCTCTCTCTCTCTCTCTTCTCCCTCCTCCTCTCACTCTCATTCTTTGTTTCTCTCTGTCTCTATGACTTTCAATTAAAATAA
Organism: Oryctolagus cuniculus; assembly: GCF_051225735.1. Classification (NCBI taxonomy): domain Eukaryota; kingdom Metazoa; phylum Chordata; class Mammalia; order Lagomorpha; family Leporidae; genus Oryctolagus; species Oryctolagus cuniculus. The sequence goes on along the minus strand of NC_142869.1, from coordinate 33,283,602 downwards.
ATTTAAAAAGAGCTGTTCTTAGCCATCTGATTGTGATAGCGATATCATACATCCTCAGCTTCTATAAAATAAGGATGATCATTTTAATTCATTGTCTTCAGACTTAGGAGAAAGGTGAGACTCAACTACAATGGCTCAACTACAATGGCCTTCAATTCACTCTGTTTAAGCTATCCATTTCTTTCTCTCTCTCTCTTTTTTTTTTTTTGACAAGGCAGAGTGGACAGTGAGAGAGAGAGAGAGAGACAGAGAGAAAGGTCTTCCTTTACCGTTGGTTCACCCTCCAATGGCCGCTGTGGCCGGCGTGCTGCTGCCAGTGCACCGCGCTGATCCGAAACAAGGAGCCAGGTGCTTCTCCTGGTCTCCCACGTGGGTGCAGGGCCCAGGCACTTGGGCCATCCTCCTCTGCACTCCTGGGCCACAGCAGAGAGCAGGACTGGAAGAGGAGCAACCAGGACAGAATCCAGCGCCCTGACCAGGACTAGAACCCAGGGTGGCAGTGCCGAAGGCAGAGGATTAGCCTATTGAGCTGCGGCGCCGGCCTTAAGCTATCCATTATCTATCCTTATCTATCTGTGGTTGTTCTCAAGATTCAGAATACAGAAATCAGAAAATCTGCTTCACTTACATAATCTGAGTCTTAAATTTCTTCCTCACCAGAAACGGCCTGACCTTCAGTATTATCTTTATTCCCCTTATACTTGTTTCTCCTTTCAATGAGACTGCCAGTTTCCTTCATTTCCTTTCAGTCTTTCATTTCTGTATCCCCAGCCTCTTCTTTTTTCTGATCTGCTTTACCTTGATTCCTTTGTATCCTTATTCTCCACCACCATGTGCCTAAACAAAATTCTAGCATTGAATCAATGTCATAAAGATCATTCTTTGCTTTTATACCCAGTGAGATGAACTCTACAGTAAAAACAAGCAAACAAACCAAGCTGGTATTTAGCATGTACATGTAGCACCATTCTAAATATTTTCTGTGCATAATCTTCTTTCACCCTCAGCATGAAGGTGATTTACGCTCAATTCACAGGTAAAAAAATTGTTCCAAAGACATTAAATAATTTTCCAAAGTTCACATTAAATTGAAGTTACCATCAATTATAAACATCCTATTATTTGAAAAAAAAAATATGTGGGGGCCAGCAGTGTGGCATAGTGGGTAAAGCTGTGGCCTGCGGTGCCAGCATCCTGTATGGGCGCTGATTCCAGTTCTGGCTGCTCCACTTCCGATCCAGCTCTCTGCTATGGCCTGGGACAGCAGTAGAAGATGGCCCAAGTCCTTGGGCCCCTGCACCCACATGGGAAGATCCGGAGGGAGCTCCTGGCTCCTGGCTTCGGATCAGCACATCTCTGGCAGTTGCAGGCATCTGGGGAGTGAACCAGTGGATGGAAGACCTCTCTCTCTCTCTCTCTCTCTCTCTCTCTCCCTGCCACTCTGTAACTATGCTTTCCAAATAAATAAATAGATAAATCTTTTTTAAAAAAGAAAAAAAATGTGGAAAATATACTTACAATGTACCATAAGCTAACAGATATAACCTGATTTCAACAGTGTTAAAAATGCAAAAAGTGCATCATCAAAGCAAAAAAAAAGTTCTTGTCAAAATTAACAAAATATAAGTGCTGTATTCAACACCTGTTCCTCTACTCACCATATCACCTCCAGACGTATCACAGACCCCAGAAGCCTCTCTTTTTCCCTCAGGTTGAGAGGACAGCTATTTTAACTCTGCCTCTCCTGGCCCCTCCATAGTCTCTTGTCCCTATTGCTTCTTATTTCCTCTGAGATTGTTCACTTTCTTTCTGTATCTTCAACCCTTCCCTATATATTGACCTCTCTTCCTCAGATACATGTAATCAAGACCCAGTTCCTGCCCTTCTGCTCCAATATTTCTCTCCCTTTTAGGCTTCACAGAGAGTGAGCGTTCCACAAGTGCTTCCTTCATGCCCTCACTTTCTCCACTGCGACTTCTCCTTCCCAAATTCTCAGTTGAAATTGCTTTAATAAGGTCCTTAGTAAGATATTTTTAGATACAAATGAAATACTTTTAAAAAGATTTATTTATTTGAAAGGTAGAGTTACAGAGAGAGGGAGAGGAGAGGAGGGGGAGAGAGAGAGAGAGAGTGAGAGAGAGGTCTTCCATCTACTGGTTCACTCCCCAAACGGCCGCAATAGCTAGAGCTGGGCTGAACTGAAGTAAGGAGCCAGAAGTTTCTTCCAAGCCTCCCACGTGGGTGCAGAGGCCCAAGCACTTGGGCTGTCCTCTATTGTTTCCCAGGCCATAAGCAGAGAGCCGGGTTGTAAAAGAGCAACTGGGATATGAGCCAGTGCCCATATGAGATGCCAGCATTGCAGGTGGAGGCTTAGCCTATTACACAATAGTACCAGCCCCAAAAGAAAATTCTTTGTCTTCATTTCATTGACCCTCTTTACAGATTCTGTTTGACGAGGTTGGTTTCTTCCTTGTTTGTGAAAAGTCCTTTCTCATTGGTTTCCAAAGCATCATACTTTCTTGATTCTTCTTACTTTTTTAATAATCACTTAATCCCCAGCTTCTACCCTTAGGCTACTACTGATCCCACTTTCCACATGTTGATATGCCTACATGGTGACAAAATCCCAAATCTAGGTTTCTTTCCTGTGCTATGTATCTCAAATGTTTGTCTGCATTTCCCAACTCTTCTCTGTCTATATGGCATCTCCATTTGGATGTCACTTGCTTTATGCTTTACATGTTCAAAATCAAATTCTGAATTTTCCCTTTCCAAAACTTAGTCCTCAATTTCTCCTCTCAACTTGTGTTAATTACAAACTTAGAGTTGCTCAGCCCTCAAAACTTGGCATTATCTTTAATATCTCTATCTTTCACCTTATATTCAGTTTAGCAATAAATATTTCCTTTCTACCATCAAAATAACTTTGGGAATCTAATCATTTTCACAGATTCTACTGCTACCCACCTTTATCAATTACACCATCATTTCGCCTGGGTTATTGAGAGAACTTCTAACTGTACTCCCTGCCTCAACCTTTGCTCTCATTCAGTCTGTTCTGTACTGAGAAACCAGATGGATTTCCGACTGCCTCTCTGACCTCATCTCTTACCACTATACCTTGGAAACACTCTTCTCATATTACATTTGTTTCTGTGCTGTTGTGCTGCCTTCCCCCACATCCTATTCCACCTAGAGTACTCTTGATATGACTCATCCTTTCGCTGTACTATGATTTTTACTCAAATATCTTCTAATCAAGAAGCATTTCTTTTAGTATTCTATATGAATTCCTCTTCTCTAATCCTACTTTACTTTCTCTCCATAACCTTTTGCTTTTATCTTCTCACATCTGACATATTACACATGGCTCCACCTCCCCCACCCCTTGGGCTTCAGAATGATAGATAGACTCTCATTATTGATTCATGCCTGGCACCACATTTTAATTTAATTACTTACTTATATGTTTGGTTCTGTAAATAGCTGTAAACTCCAGTGCTCAGTACAGAAATTAGAAGCATAAATCTTTATAGATGAGAGAATTTCAGAAAGTGTAGAAAATAAAATTAAAAGACACTTGCTTTTGTGCAAAAAATTTTGAAATCCACGCATAGCTTTTTCATTTTCTATGAACATTTTTAAGATCTTAGGTACATGCACATGTGTATGCATATATGTGTACTTACATATGTGTATATATATAATTTTTAAATTAAAATTTACATTTATTTTTCTTTTTTTCTCTCCCCTCTCTACTAGAATATTAGCTCCATGGGTGTCAAGGACTTTGTTTTGTTCATTGTGCATACACAACAGCTAAAATAATGTCTAACATAGAGTGCTTGAAAATGAAGCATTGCATATTTATATACCATTTTTTAGATTAGTATGCCCCAACCAGAATTAAATCCAAATCCTCACACCAGATCTGTCTCCTCTCTCTACTCTCCTTTTCTTGGCTTGCTTCCAGAAGCTTAGACCTTTGCACACCTTTTTTCCTGCTATCTTCTGCACCTGGAAGAGACCCCTCATCACCCTTTGATCCCAGTGTGACTATAGATGTCCTTCTTCCAGAAGTTCTACAGTCATTTCCTCCAAAATGCTTCTGTCCCCTCCTGCTCCTTTCCAGTCCTCTGGTCTCTCCTTCACCAGTCTCTGTCCCTGGGCACACTGTTTTAAAATGCCCTGTGTCTCTGATAACCTTCTCCAGAGTCCTTCAAGCATGTCCACGATATCACCTTTGCACTTTCTCCGTATCCTTAAACAGAAACAGGTGCTACTTTGCCTGGTTCACAGATGAGAAGCTGAGATATGCTCTAACTAGATGAGGGCAGGTACCAAGCCTCTCAAGACAACTCTTCCGGGACCCTTCTTCCTGTCACTTGAGGCGGGGGGCGGTGGGGAGGGCTGGTGTTCCCTGGCTTCAGCAAACCTCACTGTAAAGCTTAGTGCCTCTCTGGAAAGTAACGGTGGATTTAACTGTGCTGGCACAAAAGCCTTCCGTTAAGGAAGACCACAAGTGCTTTTCAGGACATTGAGGGGATTTTGGGGAAAAACCTGCAAACATTAGCGAAAGGAGGACTTTAGTCCAGGCTCTCTGGCTGGGCGGGAAGGCTCCACAGAGCCCTGGGGAAGTGACATTTCTCTAATCTGAACTAAGGTATGAGCTAGCTGTGGGGCTAGAATTAAAGAGGATCCAGGGAGCTTCCTTTCTTAGAATGCAGAGTCCTTGCCGTGAAATCTAAAGCAAAGAGCTGAGTAGGGTGATGCCAGCAACCACCCGGGGTGGAGATAGTGGGGTCTCCTGGCAGGACAAATTTACACCCAGGAACCTTGAGGAGGCACTGTACTCCCTCAGAGCTTTTTGGGCCGCCAAGGAGTGCAGAAGATGGGGGATGCCCATATTCCTTCTCTCGTCCTAAGAGTCCAGAATTCTTATATCCCTTCATTCTCAGACAAGCCACGCAAGGGGAACTGGGCAGCCCCACTGTCCCTTAGTGCGCGGAGTTGGGCCCCAACTTTTAAGTCCCTCCTGCAGAGTTACGCCTCCCGCTAAGCCACACAAAGGCTCAAATCCTTGAGAGGAGAGTGTGCAGCGGTCAGGGTCAGTGAGGGTGTGTGAGGTGAGGCCATGCCTGTTTGTTTCCTAAAAGAAAACCCTCAAGAGAGGGCAGAGGAAGACGTGGGAGGTGGACTTGGAGGCGCGAGGTGGAGGCATTTCCATGCGCTTTGACGTAGACTCCACGAGGCACGGGGCACTCCCACTGCATAAGAGGAAGCACCGCAGCGTTGGGGACGCGGCAACCGGGGACAGCCACTCGCGCCTGGAGAAGCCGGAGCGCTGCTTCTTTCATTGCCTCTCCACGCACTCAAGGGAGCCCGATCCCAGCACTCGAGGGACCCCTGAGGGAACAGGGAGCCTGAGTGCAGACAGGCACCCTTCTGCAACCTGGGAGCAGAGTACAGCTTGACGAGGTAAGTGGGGAGCGCAAAGGGCAGAGTGAGACCCTAGCAGCTCCGCCCAGAGGTGGGTGAGGCCACGGAACTAGATGCCGGGGCCAAGACACTATAAAGACTCACGGGGCTCGTAGCGGTGCTCACGGAGGACCCCAGGGTTGAGGAACTCCGGAGGAATAACTCTCCAGGCTTGAGGCAATCTTTACTATAAAGAAGTGAACCTAAATGAGCTCGCCTGAGTGTGGTGGAGTGAGTTCCGGACAACGCCAACTTCAGCACCCAGGACAGCACCCCGCCCTTGGCTTTCTAAAACTTTGGTCTGACAGCTTACATTTAACCCTTGAGGAAAAGCATCCCTCGGGGAACCTCAACTTTGATATTTTAGTTGAGAAAAGGAAAAAAATAAACATAACTTTGTTCAAGTAAACATAATATATAAATAATATGAGAAATTATATAATTTTTTATTTCAAATACACTTTTCAAAATAAGAGTGTGAATGTTCAAATATAGCTTTTGAAATGTTTATTTATTGGAACCTCAAAACCTTGCTACTCCGCAGAAGAGAAAGATTCCATATTGTTGTTACCATTAAATGCTCCAATAGTCCTGTGAGATGTAACTTGCTTACCTTCATGATACTAACATACAAATGTTTGGAAATATAAGATAAGTCATTACACTTGCAACATAAGAAAAATTTCAAGGTGGTAATGTGGATACTTTGATTTTTTTGTAGTCAGCATTGAGAGCTAGAGAAATTGAAAGAGAGGCAAGTCATTTTCCTTAGAATCTTTGAGATCCAAAGTAAGAAAAGAGAATTTAGAAAACAATATCTTTCAGAACATATTAGCTGTTAATAAAATGTCAACAAAATGTACTCAAATGGAATGAATATAATTCTCACATACATTAACTTGTACTTTTAGCATGTTATCTTTCTTTTATTATAATATTTTGTAATTATATGCCTTTGTTAAAAAATTAAAAGTCAGTGTAAAAAACAAAGCATCTCAAGGGTAAAAATATAATCAAATTCCCAACTGTGTAGGAATCTTATATTAGGATAGCAAGGTTTGACATATTGTAGAATACTTGAAACTGCATGTTAAGGTTTAAATTTAAGCATTTAATACTCTTTAAACTTTACTACTCTGGACCAGCAAAAACCTGTTTTACTGATTAATCTTACAAAAGACCATATCTTAAAGATCTCTCAGCTGATATATCTTAGTTTTACACTCACTACCTAGCCTGACAATGATTAATTTTAGCTAGAACGAGACTTGTTAGATGGTGAGTAAGATATCTTTGTTACTTAGTGACAACGATGTGTTTCATTTGCTGTGACCAAGGTTCTTAAGGACGTATTTATTTTCTTTACTACATGGAGCACAAGCAGGGACTGATATGAGATATTTCCATCCTGTGCAGTTTCAGGGCCATGGCTGATCCTGGGAACAGAGGAGGGATCCACCGCCCCTTGAACCTCACCTGCTCCCTGCTCATTGTGGGAATGTGCTGTGTGCCTCCTTTCTTCTGTCATAGCCAGACAGACCTGCTGGCTCTTAACCAAGCTGATCCTCAGTGCTGGGAATCCTCCTCAGTGCTTCTCCTGGAAATGCGAAAGCCTCGCATTTCCAACACTGTTTCAGGCTTCTGGGATTTTATGATCTACCTGAAGTCATCTGAGAACTTGAAGCATGGGGCTCTGTTTTGGGATCTGGCCCAACTCTTCTGGGACATCTATGTGGACTGCGTGCTTTCAAGGAACCATGGCTTAGGAAGGAGGCAGTTGGCTGGAGAGGAAGAGAAAATCTCTGCAGCACAGCCACAGTACACAGGGAGTAAACAAGGTGGTCAATCCCAGCTCCCATATCTTTTGAAAGGGTCAACCAAGTATGAATATGCTGAATCGTGAGGAGGGAAATAGCTTCAGGGTAATCCAGTGTCATGTATAGTTCTGTCAAAGGAACGAACCTAAAGCACACATGATAGGAGAATAGAAAATATTTCCTTTTGCATTTTATAGTAGGAGTTTATGTAAAAATGTCCTTATCCTCATACTTTTTGTGGACCCCATCAAGGAAGAATCAGAAAAGACAAGCAAAGACAAGCATAATTCCAAAACGCAACATGAAAGTAGAAAGAGCTGCCCTGAGATTCACACTGATTTTTAATATTAACTCAAACATAGGTAGTCATGACCTGATGTTTACTTGCTGCGGGACTGGGGAGTGTTCACAGCACACAAATTATTGCCAGTTGGAAATTGAAAAAAACAAACCACATTGTTTTCATGTAAACAGAGAGACTTTCTGAGAAGTACTTACCTGATGAAGTAAAGAGCAAAAACAGTTAGCTTTTTGCAGGTTCAAAGCTTGTTGAATTTTGAATGAATCTTCTATAAGTAATTTACATCCACCAAGATGAGTAATTAATTATTAGTAAGTTGGAACTTCCTACAAATTTACAGGGTCTTCTCTGGCATTGTAGAATCAATATTCCTCCTAGAATTGGAATGAGTAAGCCCCTATAAATGAGTGAAGAGATGTCCTGGGCCCTATTCATGCTGTTTTTATTCTTTCTGTGGTGTCATTTCAACAAATTAGCTTCCAAATCTGGTAGCAAGGGCTATTTATGAGGCAGTATCTCCTTAGAATTATTTATGTACCAGTGAACAACTGAGTCATAGCTAATTCTTACATTTGTACATTTGATTATTAAAATTGTTATATATTCCTGTAATACGTCTATTAAAATAGGAATGAATGGTAGTAATTCTAACACTGCTTTTCTAAGACATTATTGAGTATTTATATACCTAGCTGGTTTTAAACTCAGATATGAAAAATTTTCCTGATTTTCTGACCCACAACACCAGGAAATCCGCTTTTATTTATATATAGGTTTATTATTTTGGTATGTATTACTGTACTTTGAAGTAATTTCAACTTTATAGGAAGTCTCCTTTGGTAGCTTTGGTATTAAAGTAGAAATTCAAAATGAAGGTGTTTAAATAAGGTTGCGAATATTTTAAAAATACTTTGAGGAGAGGCTGCTCAGGCATCAGCATGAGGAAGAATCATCTAAAGCCATAAATGTATTTTCTTCTCTACAACAGGGTGCTCTCTGGAACCTTTTCCCACCCCTCCCATTCATGTTTAACTGTTCAAATCATTACTAACATTTTTTCTATCTTTTACTCTCTGAAAAATTCAAAGAAATGTATACAAAATAATATGTTTAGTAGGAAATGAAAATAGTTATTTATTATTAATTATATGCATGTGTGCATAATATTTCTCCAAGGAAATTTTTGGCTTAGAAGCCACTTCATCTTGCAACAAAGTTGCTGTTGACTCAGCTGGTCTACAAACTTTAGAGAGAGTTGCTATGCAAGAAGCCCAACAGCAGAAGCAAGCATTCCATTTTATTGATGTTATTTTAATGTTCAACAAAACAATTATAGATCATCAAATAAGACTTTCTATTTGGCTTGCATAGTCATAGTCAAAGAAGATTTTGGGTCAAGGAGATACCATATCCAAAAGTTAAATAGTTACAGGAACATTGAGATTTCATCTCAAGAGGTTTCATTAAATCTCTAGTGCTTCAACAGGCTCTGGATGTACCTGCAGGGATCCTCTGATAATAGTTTCTTTTGTTCCTGGGAGTAACATGTTGCAAAGTTGGGTAGTGGTGAGGGTGAAGAGGTGTTTATCTCCACAGTTCTCAGGAAACTCACATCATCAGGGCATAAGGGGAGAATAACTAAAAGAAGTGGCTACACAATATGCAAAAGATTTCTTGTTCTGTTGATGTCTTCAAATCAATAGTTAAGATTAATTTGTGAACTCTCCCTAAGACAAATGTTAAAAACATAAAATTCATATAATTTTATATGTTAATAAATATCATATTTGTTAATATTGGGTCACCAAATACTAGAGATATCAAATAACTATGTAATGTTTTTCTATCAGAAAAAGGGGGGTATGGAAAAAAGTAGGCAGCCCAAAAAGTTTCTTCACATACTAAAATTCTCTGATTCTATTACCAGTATGAAAGATATTTGTTTAACTGTTCATAAACCATGGAAGCATGTTGCTCCAAGTTGGCCAACCAGGGAGATGACATGGACACTGAACAATGGTAGGTAGGAACAGAGGAGGGACAGAAATGAAATTTCCAGTAAATCTGAGGGCTAGAAATGTCATTATGAGAAAAGACTCTAAGGATTACTGTTATTGAGTCTAGAAAGACATGAGTTATTAGTTGAATGCTGAAGTATCTCGTGGAAGGTGTATAGAAGGTGCATACAGGCTAAATTTTGATTTTATGAAAAGGAAGAGACAGACAGTGAGGGATAGATTGATTCGGGGAAAGCATACACAGGTAACTCCCAAAGACAAAATAATGAATTGAGATTAATTGATGGATTAGTAATGGCCTCAATGAAAATGAAGAGATTTTAAAGTACATCTTGTGTAAAAAATGATGATCTCTTCCTAGGAAAAATCTAATTCTGCTTTTAAGAGGACAGAAAAACCTTCCTTCCTGGACCTTGCAGGTTGTATGTTGTAGAAAAATTGTAAATCTTTGTTTTCCTCCATGATGAGAAAATCAAAATTTAGATTTATATCTGATATTGTTTGCAGTTGGGATCTAACTAGCTGGCAAATGTTTATGGTGCTTTTAAAACACTAAATACAAAAGAAAACAATAATTTAGAAACATAGATAATTAGACTCACAAATGTTTGATTTTCTGTTTTACTCAATTCTAAGAAATGTCCTAAACAACCTACTTAGCAATTTCTCACCTTGCAATCTTAGGATACATTTAGAGATATAGCTCATGATGAAGTATAAGGCCTTTCACTGCAATGTTATTTACAGTAATGAGGAATGTGGAAGTATACTAGATGTCCCATAATAGGGTAATTATTAAGTAATCTATGGTATAAAGTATCTGTGCATAAAACTATGGTTATATGGAAGATTATGTGCTTTAAAATTTTTTGTTTATGTTTTTAAGCTGAAATTGTATAATAACCATTCATTTTTAATTAGATATACTTTAGTGCGTATCAGTTGATAATAAATATATTTCATATAATTTATCTAATTTAGATTATATAACAAAACTTCTTAGGACATAAAACTTTGTGCAAATACTGAAATTTTACATATATACCCCGTCAACAAATTTATGTGGATTTTGATAGCAGAGTGGCAGAAACATAAAACTTTCTTTTAAGAAGCAATTTATTGTTATTTAAGTAACATGAAAATAATTTAGTGGCTTTATGAAGTTCTTTTTCTCTACTTTCAGATACATTTTCTCAGCTCCCAAGAACACTTTTCCTAAAGAAGAAAGAATTGATTGGAGATTTAATAAGCATGCATGTCCAAAGGAGTGGATCTAGGTTCGTTGGAAAAATGAACTTGGAAATAAAGAAAAAATAAATCTGACATCAGAGAAAACTCCCACCTTGGAATATATATATGTGTGTGTGTATATATATGTTCATAACTGTTGATCCTTTATTTTAAATGGTGAGAATGCCCAGAGATAAATATTAAGCCACATTCTCTCACAGTACTTAAAGATTTATTGTTTAGGCTGCTAGCATGTAACTTCAAATAATGACATTACCACCAGACTATCCTACTGTCTAAAGGAGTTAAATATCTTCCAAAGATGACTTGGAGATTAGGGTACTCAGATCTTTGTATTCATCTGATAATATGTTTAGGGATGCTTCACATTATTAATAAGGTAGAATGTCACATCTGCATGACTTCCTAGTCACTGCTTAGGGATTGCTTATGCACAGACACATAAGAGAATATATCCATAATTGCCAGTTTCTCTGTGGTATGTGATATCTGAATCTTGTTTGAGACAATATTTTTTCATGCTGAGTAAAGCAAAATATGAAACAAAACAAAGCAACAAACTGGTGAATAAAACATTCATCTAGTGGAAAAAATAAAAGTTCTGGACTCCAAGTAATGTTACTTGATTCTCTTTATTTCATCATTTAATGTTACTACTAGAGATGTCCAAACTGTAACAAGATATCATGAGATAAATAAGTAAAAATTATTTCCCAATTAGCATATTTTCTATTTGATTAAATAGTAATCCTTGATAAGTTGCTACACTTTGCACTGAAAAACAAAATAAAATGAAGAATATTATAAGAGAAAAATTCAAAATTTTTTTCTTGTTAAGTGATTAAGCCTGAATGAGATTCATAGTAGAGAAGTACAATTGGCAAATTCCATAGAGTTCTAGATACAATGTTATTTATCTTTAATTATTCCCATCTCTATTTTTTCATAAATATAATTGACAGCTAGATTAAATTTCGGGTATGTCAGAAATTCCTTTGCTTTTTCCAGGTCCAAAGGAAGTCTCTGTAAGTGTTTCCATTGAAGGTTTAAGGCCTTCCTTGCACACGAAATTTTATCTAAAGGGGCTTTTATCAGAGAACTCAATTTTTCCTATGAGGATTGGTGATAGGGGAAGAAAGCCTATGGATGCAGCAGGGGGAGAAGGAGGCTCAGCTCTCACTTTTACTTGGCTGGGAGAATGAGCACATTAAAAAGTTTTCACCCTTTGACGGCTTTTCCTACATAGGCTCATGATTTTTGCTTTTTTTCTGTTTTTCCATGTCATTCATAACATCCTTCAAAACCACTGGGTAACCTCATTTCCTCTTATAAACAGTTGAAAAGATGTTACTCTCGGAGAATGAGCTTGCAGAAGAGACTGCACTTTGCTCCTCCCTCAACTTGGTATGCCACAATAAGGTTGACAATATTTTTCGTGGAGAGGTCAGATAGTAAATATTATAGGCTTTGTGGGTCATCCTGTCTCTGTTGCAAAGCATCAGTTCTGCTTTTGTAGAACCAATGCAACTATCACAATATATAAATGAATGAGTATGACTGTGCCCCAATAAAACTTTGAATTCATCATTAAAAATTTGAATACATTCAATTTTCAGGTGTTTTAAGTATTATTCTTTTGATTATATCAATCATTTTTTAGAATGTAATAACCACTCTTAGCCCACAGTCTGTCCAAAACAGCAGCTGAGTAGGATTTGTTCCATGGATTATAGCTTGCTAATTCATGCCCTATCAAACTTGTAAGGAATAAGTAGGTATGAAATAACAAGAAGAGTGAATATCTTAAACAAAATCAAAACAAAAAATCTATATAGGCTGGCTGATTATTTAAAAAAATATTAGGATTAGATTGAACAGGGATAACCTAGTTCTCACCCTATCCAACTGGATATCATTTCATTTGCAAATAGTTCTAGGGATTATAGATTGTATAAATAAAAACCCACAAGTTCTCCAAATGAAACCAAAAGGCAAAACATTGAAATCATAACAATATTTATTAAAAGACACTAGAGAGTACTGGCTGGAGTACAGGCCCAGGAGCTAGGTTCAAATCCCAGCTTCTTCAAGTGCTGACCAAATGACTTTGCACAAACTACCAAACCTCTTTGTAACTTAGTTTTCTCATAAAATGAGACACCTATTTCCTGGGTTTGTCATGAATGTTTAATTAGTTGGTACACACAGAATGTCCAGAAAGAAAGTGTTCTGGTAGTCAAAAGCTTTCAGCTATTACTTTGGATATCATCAAATTAAGCATCTATAATCTAATCTGCCACTAAAAGAAAGATGGCACACAATTGATGAAACTCATCAAATGTAGGGTTTCTTAGAGAAACATTCACATAATTTTTATTTTGAGATATTTGTTGATTCATATGAAATTGTAAGAAGTAATAGAGAGATATCTCTTCATCCATTCTTGCCTAGTGTGAACGTCTTGCATGATTATAGTACAATATCAATCTGGAAACTGACATTGGTGCAATCCAGAGTTTATTCATATTTCATCAGTTTTACACACATCAAACTGTGTGTGTGTGTGTGTATTTAGTTCTTTGCTAAGCAACTGGACAGGAAATTAGGTCATTAATTCAGTGGACTTGAAGAACTAAGGATACATGAGTAGAGAGATTAAAAAATAAGACTTCCCTTTTTCATAGTTCACACCAAACTATTGGGAGACCGAATGTCTAATTCTTTTCATGCAGATCTTAAAAATTCATTTTGTCATCACAACAAGGAATCTTTGAGCCTGGATTCCTTTTCACTTCAAGCTGGGCAAGGTGATTTGATCCACAAGGGCAGAGAAGGCTCTGCATACCTGCTCAGCTCCTCCATACAAATCCATGTTTACTGAGGACTGTGGACCTGAAACCCACAAACAAGAGACACTTTCAGAGGGATGAACCTGCAGGTTCTCAAGCTGATCTGCATAAAGCTCTCTCACAAAGAAGAAATAGGATCCATCCCCTCTCAGTTACTGAGTATAATAGCATGATTAATACTACAAATCCAACTAGGTTGTGGTTCTTTTCCCACAGCTCCTATCACTTTTGGGAAACAGGTGGTATGCGTGGAGTGCAAGATAATGAATTCATTTTTAGGAAACCTGTGCACTTTGGGATGTTAATCTATGATGTGCTATTATATTGTATTATATTATACTGTACGTCATTGATAAAAATGATCACAGGAAAGGCTTGTTTTTGCTAGTTACATAATTTTTACCTACACAATTTATACTGTGGCTCAATCTTTGCTGTTTTATGCCCAGCATAAGGGAGGGCTCATGTTTTTTTTACTCCATCCATCCTCTAACATTGTTCCACAGCTCCAAGGACCTTGAATAAATCATATTTTATTGCCTGACTAAAAACCCTTGTCTAGAGGCAAACTTATTCTCAGATATTCTGTTCCTCAGACTACAGAGATAAAGATCTTAAAATACAGCAATAATGGAATATGGAAGCAATGACCCATTTCATTTATAGCAATTTTTCTTGTTTGGTTATTTTATTTTTTTAACTTCAGTTCCTTGAAATGTTAACAAAGGCCAAACATAAACACCTAGGAACTAGTAGATTGCTTAGCATATACTGGGAGTTCAATATTTATCAGTATTGAATTAATATAGCACATATAATCCTAATGAGATGTTAAATATGATACCTATGAAATAGAACATCCAGAGGAAATCACAATGGCAAAATAATTCACTAACATAACAAAGAAAAGCTACCTGGTCTATGAATAGATTAGAATGAAAGAGAAGACTACAAGAATGATGAATATAGAAATTATAAATTATTAGGTTATCTTGTCTATGATTAATCTTTTTTGAAACTAAAATACTGAGCCTATGTCTTCCTTCCAACAATTATGAATTAAGTAAATTAATATCTATTGAATATCTATTCTGTACGGAGACCTCTCCCTTGAGATCCAGAATGTATACACCAGTTGTCTCTCTGATCTCTTGTTTGGCTGTCTCTCAGGCAATTCATACTTTATATTCTCAAAATAGGGCTATTGATTTGCTATCTCCATCTTGGTTTTCTCACCTTTTCTCATTACAATAAGGGGGACATAACGCACTCAGGTCAATACTTATCTATCACCCCTTGTCAAGACTTTTCTCACTTCATCGCCCTTTTCCAAGCCACTCTCTACACAATGTCAGAATTTAAAAATGCAAACCTACCCCATTTCAACACAAGTGCTCAGCACACCAAGCACAGTGCTTGAAAAATGGTAAATACTTGTTGAATATTTGCCAAATGAATTGGTAGTGGAATGATGAACCAATGGCTTTTTTTCTGCCTTCATGGAGCTTAAATTCTGTAATTCTTTGTCATTGAACAATTACTTCCATTTTTTCATACACATACATATGTATTAACAAATATGTATATTTCAAATATAATCATGTGTAGCTTAATGACAAAGACACATTCTGAGAAATGTGTCATCGGGGATTCCATTACTGTGCCAAAATCATAAAGCATACTTAATCCTAAATGGTATAGCTTAATGTACAACTAGGCTATGTTATTTATCTCTATATCTATCTATCTGTCCGTCTATATACCTACACATCATCTATAGAAATTGTAGCCTACTGTTCCTAATGCTCAAAGTAACATGAGAAAAAGTCAAGCACAAGTAAAAATGATGTAATCAAGAAACCCAGTAAACAGGAAATATATGAGGCTACTGCCAGTGTTAATACAGTAAACTGTTTACAGTACATTTTAAAAATGTAGTTATTTATATAAGAGAGTGAGAAAGAGAGAGAGTAAGTGAGCAAGAAGCTTTCATACATTAGGTCACTCCTTAAATATCCACAGTGGCTGGTTTTAGCCGAAGGGTGAAGAAACCAGGAGCTAGGAACTCAACCCAGGTTTCCTATCTGGGTGGCTGGAACCCAACCACTTGAGCCATCGTCTACTGCTTCCCAGAGTCTGCATTAGCAGGAAGTTGGAATAAGGGTACCCAGGCACTCAGATATGGGACATAGGAATCTTACACAGCACCTTAACTGCTAGGCCAACACTTACCTCAATTGTTTTTATAAGTAGAAAGAATACATTCTCAAATAATGATGAAG
Organism: Oryctolagus cuniculus; assembly: GCF_051225735.1. Classification (NCBI taxonomy): domain Eukaryota; kingdom Metazoa; phylum Chordata; class Mammalia; order Lagomorpha; family Leporidae; genus Oryctolagus; species Oryctolagus cuniculus. The sequence goes on along the minus strand of NC_142869.1, from coordinate 33,267,606 downwards.
AGCATAGAACAGGAAATACATAAACCAGCAATGTAGTTGTTTATTTTTATTATCAGTTTTATGTATTTTATATAACAGTATATGTTATACTTTTTTAGAATTAGAAGTAGGTTTGTTTATACCAGCAGCACTATAAACAGGAGTAATCTGTTGTGCCATAGCATTATAATAGCTATGGTATTACTAGCTGATAGGAACTTTTCAGCTCCATTATACTTTTATGGGGTTGTTGTCATATGTGTGGTCCCTCATTGTCTGAAATATCATTATGCAGCATATGACTGTGTGTATATGTATATTTATGATAAAATAGAATGATAGAGAGAGATGCCATTAAGATTCCAGTAAAAACTTCTAGGATTCCTAGGCAATATCTGAAATTACTTTAAAAGTAAATGAGATAAAAATTCAATGTTGAACTTTCTCCTGAGCTTGCTCAAGTATTTTTTCTTTGTTTCCTTGGAATTTATTTAATCTGAAGCTTAATTTTTTTGATTACTTGAAATAATAACTAGACTGAAGGTACTAGGTAGGAAGAAGGACTAGAAATAACCCTTCCACATCCCCATCCTCAATCATGCCCTTGAGATTATGTCATCTGGAAATAGAAATCATTTTACTTACTCCTTTCTGAAGTGAATGCATTTCATTTTTTATTGCCTAATTATATTGTCTAGGACTTCTAGAACTGTGTTGGATAGAATTGGTAACAATGGGGACCAGTGCCTTGTTCTCGATCTTAAATGAAAAGATTTCAGTTTTAATCTTCAACAAGATGTTAGTCTTAATTATGTTGAGGTAACTTACCGCTGTTCCTGGTTTGTTTAACTTTTATCATGAAATGGAGTTGAGTTTTGTAAAACGATTTTTTCTATATTTTTAAATGATCATGTGATTTTTTATCCTTCATTTTCCTAATGTGTTGTATCACATTTGTTGATTTGTGCATGTTGAAACATCCTTGCATCTCAGAAATAAATCCTACTTGCTTATGGTAATAAATTTATTGCATTATTGAATTCAGTTTGCTAGTACTTTCTTTGAGAATTTTGGTATCTATATTCATTAGGTTAATTTATCTGTAGTCTTATTTTCATGTGGTATTTTTGTTTGATTTGGTATCAGGTCAATTCAGAAAGTTATTTACGTAGGGTTCTCTCCTTTTCCATTTTTTTTTGAGGTGTTTGAAAAGGATTGACATTAATTATCAAAGCAATTTATAAAAAACCCATGGCCAACATCCTATTGAATGGGGAAAAGTTGGAAGCATTTCCACTGAGATCTGGTACCAGACAGGGATGCCCACTCTCACCACTGCTATTCAATATAGTTCTGGAAGTTTTAGCCAGAGCTATTAAGTAAGAAAAAGAAATTGAAGGGATACAAATTGGGAAGGAAGAACTCAAACTATCCCTCTTTGCAGATGATATGATTCTTTATTTAGGGGATCCAAAGAACTCTACTAAGAGACTATTGGAACTCATAGAAGAGTTTGGCAAAGTAGCAGGATATAAAATCAACGCACAAAAATCAACAGCCTTTGCATTCGGATCTGGCTGAAAAGCCCATGAGAGTATTTCAGGCATGGAAAGCCAAGACACTCTGGCAAAAGATCTCTGTGAGTGAGATCCCAGTGGAAAGAACAGGTCATCAAAGAAGGAGGTACCTTTCTCTGAAGGGAGGAGAGAACCTCCACTTTGACTATGACCTTGTCTAAACAAGATAAGAGTCGGAGAACTCAGAGGGCTTCCATAGCCTTGGAAACTCATGACTGGAGCATAGGGAGATTACTGATGCCATAGACAGGAGTGTCAATTGGTAAAGTCAACAACAGGAGTCACTGTGCACTTACTCCTCATGTAGGATCTCTGTCCTTAATGTGCTGTGCATTGAGATTTAATGCTATAACGAGTACTCAAACAATATATTTCACTTTGTGTTTCTATGGGGGTGCAAACTGTTGAAATCTTTACTTAATGCATACTAAACTGATCTTCTGTAAAAAAAAAAAAAAAAAGAAATTATCAATTCCCAACTTGACTCTCACTGGGATTAAACATGACAATAGGTCTGATCTGATTTCATCATCATTTAAAAAAATCATCTATTATTTTTCACTTTATGTTTCTGTGTGGGAGCAAACTGTTGAAATCCTTACTTAATGTATACTAAGCTGATCTTCTGTATATTAAGATAATCGAAAATGAATCTTGATGTGAATGGAAGGGGAGAGGGAGTGGGAAAGGGGAGGGTTGTGGGTGGGAGGAATGGTATGGGGGGGAAGCCATTGTAATCCATAAATCGTACTTTGGAAATTTATATTCATTAAATAAAAGTTAATAAAAAAAAAAGAAAAAAAACAACAGCCTTTGTATACACAGGCAATGCCATGCCTGAGGAAGAACTTCTAAGATCAATCCCATTCACAATAGCTACAAAACCAATCAAATACCTTGGAATAAGCTTAACCAAGGACGTTAAGGATCTCTACGATTAAAATTACAAAATCTTAAAGAAAGAAATAGAAGAGGATACCAAAAAATGGAAAAATCGTCCATGCTCATGGATTGGAAGAATCAATATCATCAAAATGTCCATTCTCCCAAAAGATATTTACAGATTCAATGAGATACCAATCAAAATACCGAAGACATTTTTCCCAGATCTGGAAAAAATGATGCTGAAATTCATATGGATACACAGGAGACCTCGAATAGCTAAAGCAATCTTGTACAACAAAAACAAAGCCGGATGGAGGCATCACGATACCAGATTTCAGGAAATACTACAGGGCAGTTGTTATCAAAACAGCATGGTACTGGTACAGAAACAGATGGATAGACCAATGAAACAGAATTGAAACACCAGAAATCAATCCAAACATCTACAGCCAACTTATATTTGATCAAGGATCCAAAACCAATTCCTGGAGCAAGGACAGTCTATTCAATAAATGGTGCTGGGAAAATTGGATTTCCACATGCAGAAGCATGAAGCAAGACCCCTACCTTTCACCTTACACAAAAATCCACTCAACATGGATTAAAGACTTAAGTCTATGACCCGACACCATCAAATTATTAGAGAACATTGGAGAACCCTGCAAGATATAGGTACCGGCAAAGACTTCTTGGAAAAGACCCCAGAAGCACAGGCAGTCAAAGCCAAAATTAACATTTGGGATTGCATCAAATTGAGAAGTTTCTGTACTTCAAAAGAAACAGTCAGGAAAGTGAAGAGGCAACCGACAGAATGGGAAAAAATATTTGCAAACTACGCAACAGATAAAGGGTTGATAACCAGAATCTACAAAGAAATCAAGAAACTCCACAACATCAAAACAAACAACCCACTTAAGAGATGGGACAAGGACCTCAATAGACATTTTTCAAAAGAGGAAATCCAAATGACTAACAGGCACATGAAAAAATGTTCAAGATCACTAGCAATCAGGGAAATGCAAATCAAAACCACAATGAGGTTTCACCTCATCCTGGTTAGAATGGCTCACATTCAGAAATCTACCAACAATAGATGCTGGAGAGGATGTGGGGAAAAAGGGACACTAACCCACTATTGGTGGGAGTGCAAACTGGTTAAGCCACTATGGAAGTCAGTCTGGAGATTCCTCAGAAACCTGAATATAACCGTACCATACAACCAAGCCATCCCACTCCTTGGAATTTATCCAAAGGAAATTAATTGGCAAACAAACAAGCTGTCTGCACCTTAATGTTTATTGCAGCTCAATTCACAATAGCTAAGACCTGGAACCAACCCAAATGCCCATCAACAGTAGACTGGATAAAGAAATTATGGGACATGTACTCTATAGAATACTATACAGCAGTCAAAAACAATGAAATACAGTCATTTGCAACAAAATGGAGGAATCTGGAAAACATTATGCTGAGTGAATTAAGCCAGTCCCAAAAGGACAAATATCATATATTCTCCCTGATCAGTGACAACTAACTGAGCACCAAAGGGGAAACTTGTTGAAGTGAAATGGACACTATGAGAAACAGTGACTTGATCAGCCCTTGTCCTGACTGTTGATGTATAATTTAATACTTTATCCCTTTTAGTATTTTTTTTTGTTCTAGTACTATTGGTTGAACTCTGTAATTAACACACAATTATTCTTAGGAGTTTAAATTTAACTGAAAAGTGATCCCTGTTAAATATAAGAGTGGGAATAAGAGAGGGAGGAGATGTACAATTTGGGACATGCTCAATCGGACTTACCCCAAATGGTGGAGTTCGAAACGTGCCAGGGGATTCCAACACAATCCCATCAAGGTGGCATGTACCAATGCCATCTCACTAGTCCAAGTGATCAATTTCAGTTCACAATTGATCACACTGATAGGTCTAAGAGTCAAAGGGATCACACAAACAAGACTAGTGTCTGCTAATAATAACTGATAGACTCAAAAAGGGAGAGAATGATCCAACATGGGAAGCGGGATACACAGCAGACTCATAGAATGGCAGATTTCCTAACTAGCACCTTGGCCTCAGAATCAGCCCTTAAGGCATTTGGATCTGGCTGAAGAGCCCATGAGAGTATTTTAGGCATGGAAAACCAAGACACTCTGGCAAAACAAACAAACAAAGAAGACCTAAATGAAAGATCTCTGCGAGTGAGATCCCAGTGGAAAGAATGGGGCCATCAAAGAAGGAGGTAGCTTTCTCTGAAGGGAGGAAAGAACCTCCACTTTGACTATGACCCTGTCAGAATAAGATTGAAGTTGGCGAACTCAAAAGCCTTCCATAGCCTTGGCAACTCATGACTAGAGCCTAGGGTGATTACTGATGCCATAAACAAGAGTATCAATTGTTAAGTCAACAACAGGAGTCACTGTGTATTTACTCTTCATGTGGGATCTGTTCTTAATGTGTTGTCCAATGTGAATTAATGCTATAACTAGTACTGAAACAGTATTTTACCCTTTGTGTTTCTGTATGGGTGCAAACTGATGAAATCTTTACTTAATATATACTAAATCGATCTTCTGTATATAAAGATAATTGAAAATGAATCTTAATGTGAATGGAATGGGAGATGGAGCGGGAGCTGGGAGGGGTGCGAGTGGGAGGGAAGTTATGGGGGGGAAGCCACTGTAATCCATAAACTGTACTTTGAAATTTATATTTACTAAATAAAAGTAAAAAAAATGAAAAAAAAGAAAAGGATTGACATTAATTATTTTTTAAATGTTTCATGGAATTCACCAGTAAGCCCTCTGGTTCTGGGTTCTCTTTCTTGGGAGATTTTTGATTACTGATTCAAAATTCTTATTCATTATTAGATTGCTCAGCTTTTATATCATCTTAGTTCAGAATAGGTAGGTTGTATGCTTCTAGGAATTTATCCATTTAATTCTATATTATACAATTTTTGGTGTATTATAGTCACTTGGAATCCTTTTTATTTCTGTGGCATTAGTTGTAATTTTTTTTCTCTTCTTGATTCTATTTATGTTTCTCTTTTTCCCTGTTAGTCTGGCTAAAGTTTTATGAACTTTGTTGATCTTTTCTACTAAGTCTTAGTTTTGTTTATTTTTCCATTGTTTTGTAGTTTCTGTTTTATTTAGCACTACTCTAATTTTTAATATTTCCTTTCTGTTATTAACTTTGGGCTTAGTTTGTTTTAGTATTCCCAGTTTCTTGACGTGTAAACTAAGTTGTTTATTTGTGATCTCTCTTTTTTAAATGAGGCATTTATCACCATAAACTTCCCTCTTAGGACTGTCTTTTCTGCATCCTGCAAACTTCAGTATGCTGTTTTCATTTGCACATGTGTTGAAGTGTTTTCTAATTTCCCTTTTGGTTTCTTTTTGATACATTGGTTATTCAAAATGTGTTGTTTGATTTTATATTTTTATTAGATTGTTTTATTATTCTTTCTGTTACTGATAACAGTTAAATTTTATTATGATCAGAAAAGATACTTGATATTATTTCAATCTTCTTAAATTTTTTACAACTTGTTTTGTGATACAACATGTGGTTATCCTGGAGAATGTTTCATGTGATCATCAGAAGAAGGTATATTCTGCTGTCACTGGGTAAATTAGTTTGTGTGCACCTCTTAGGTCTAGTTGGTTTATAGTATTTTTCAAATACTCTGTTTCCTAACTGACTTTCTGTCTGATGGTCTATCCATTATTGTAGGTGAGGTACTGAGGTCTCTTAGTATTATTGTGATGCTTCCTATATCTTCCTTTTGTTGTGTCTACAACTGCTTTATAATTTTCAGTGCTCTAATACTGATGGATTGACTGAATTGAATTTTATCACTATATCATATCTTTCTTGTCTCTTGTGTCAATTTTTTACCTAAAGTCTGTTTTTTTTCTAATGAAGATGCAGCCATCTCTGATCTCTTTTGGATACTATATACATGGAGAATTTTTCCTTTTCTTCTGGCTTGTGCATCATTAAATCTAAAATTAATATTTTGTAGATGGCATAAAGTTACATCTTTTTTAAACCCACTCAGAAACCTTGTTTACTTTTATCTATTTAGAATTACATTAATTATTGATAAAAAAGGACCATTTTGCCATTTTGTTAACTATTTTCTCTTTCCTGAAGTTGTTTTGCCTCTCCTTTCTTCTTTTGCTATGTTTCCCCTTTTCTTTTGTTCTTTCTTGTTTTGTTTTTATGTATTGAAATGATTTGACTTTTTTTGTGTGTGTAACTCTATTGGATTTTTTTGTGCTTACCATGAGGTATACATAAAATATTTTAGTTGATAACAACTTAACTTCTATTGCATACAAAAATTCCTGCTATTAATTTCCACACACTTTGATATCACAATTCACATCTTTTTATATTATATATTCATTAACATATCTTTCTATTCACAGCTATTCTTTTTTTTTAAAGATTTATTTATTTATTTGAAAGGTAGAGTTACAGGGTAGGCAGAGGGAGGGGATGAGAGAGAAAGAGAGAGAGGGAGAGAGGTCTTCCACTCCCCAGATGACTGCAATGGCCAGAGTTGTGCTGATCCAAAGGCAGGAGCCAAGAGCTTCTTCTAGGTCTCCCACATATGTACAGGTGCCCAAGGACTTGAGCCATCTTCTACTGCTTTCCCAGGCCATAGCAGAGAGCTGGGTTGGAAGTGGAGCAGCCGGAACTTGAACTGGCGCCTATGTATATGGGATGCCGGCACTGCCAGCAGCGGCTTTACCCACTATGCCACAGTGCTAGCCCTTAGAGTTAGTCTTGTTTGACTTTCATATCATAATTAAAAGCAATTTGTAAGTCATTGTTTCAGCAGCACAGTATTGAATTTATCTTTCTATTTACTTTCATCAATGAGTTTTTCTGTATAGTATTCATGATTTTTCTTTCAGCACTTTAATCCAATTTCTTTCTGACTTAAAAAAATTTCTGCTGATAAATCAGCTTATAGTCTTTTGAGGGCTACTTTGTAAGTCACTTTACTCTTGTTGTTTTCAAAATTCTGTTTTGTGGGTGCCAGCATTGTGGTGTAGCTAGTAAAACTGTTGCCTGTGATATGGGTATTCTACAAGGGTGCACTTCATGTCCCACTGCTCCACTTTTAATCCAACTCCCTGCTAATGGCCTGGGAAAGGCAGCAGAAAATGACCCAAGTGCAAACACTGTAAAGTCCATGTGGGAGATCCGAATGAAGCTCCTGGCTCCTGGCTTTGACAGTAGTTAGGAGACCCTCCCTCTCTCCCGCCCCATAACTCTGGCTTTCAAGTAAGTAAATAAATAAGATTTTTTTAAAAGTCTTTCTTTCAAAAAAATAAACCAAAAACACAAAATTCTGTTTTGTGCTTAACTTTTGATAATTTTGTTGTAATTTAACTTGGTGTATATTTCTTTGAGTTCTTCTAATTTGAGGTCTGTTGGTCTTCCTATACCTAAATATCCATTTTCTTACCCAGATTGGAGAAGTTTCAGCCACTATTTTAAAAAATAAGCTTCCTGACCCTTAACTCTCTTTGGTTCTAAAATTCCTGTATTTCATATATTGGTCTACTTGATGCCATCCTAAATGTCCCTTAAGCTCTCTTAACTGTTTTGATTTCATTTTTTTTCCTTCTCTGACTGTACAATTTCAAGTGCTCTGTCAGTAAGTCTGCTGATTCTTTTTTTCTGCGTGATCTTGTCTACTGTTGAACTCCCTATTGAAATTTTCATTTCAGTTGTTATATTCTTCAGATTGAAGATTGGGGCTTTAAAAAATTTTTTTGTTTGTTGAAATTCTGATTTTGTTTATGTATTGTTCTGAACATACTGAACATCTTTCTGATGGTTATTAACAACTCTCTGTCAGGCAATTAATTTGACATATTTCATGAGGGTGCATTTCTGGAATTTTATCTTGTTTCTTTGTTGAATCATGTTTCCTCAATATTTTTTCACTTACTTATTCTTTGTGTCGATATCTGCACAGTAAAAACATAGCCACATCTCACAGACCTCAGGCACTGGTATCATACAGACAAAGACCTCCCGACAACCAACCTAATCAGAGATTCTGGGACTTCACAAAACCGTGTGCTACTCCCAGCTGCCTCTGTTGTTCTGAATAGCCTTTAGATATTTAGAGTATGGTGGTCTGTCAGCTCTCTGAGAAAGGTGAGACAGAAGTTAGTCCCTTGGACAGCCTCAGAAGACTTAGAATGCTGGATTCACAGTCCAACTGTTTTCCTCCTATGTCAGAACCTGGGATCTGGATTTTATTCTCCTGCTTGTTTATACTAAGCCTGGGAGAGGAGTCTTGGAAAATGCTTTCATGCTAGTCCAAAACACCATCTTTGTTCTCAAACCATGCTCTCCTAAGCCTATCATCTCTTCTCATCACTGAAGCCCATCAATGGATGACAAAAAGGGATGGGAAAAATGTTGGAAAGAATTTAGGAAAGTTATACATAAAATTTTGTTCTTAAACGGGAGAAAAAAATTAATAAGGCAAAAAAACTAGGGGATTGTTTCTAAATTTTTCAACACAGGAACAAGGAATAATAGATACTTTTTGACATCTAATTTTTTAAATGGTAAATTAAAATAAGATTTATTTTATTTATTTAGAAAGCAGAATTAGAGAGAGAGAGAGAGAGAGAGAGAGAGAGATCTTCTATTGGCTGGTTTACTCCCCAAATGACTGCAACAGCCAGAGCTGGGCCTAGTCAAAGCAAGGAGCCAGGAGCTTCATCAGGGTCTCCCATGTGGTTGCAGGGAGCATTAGCAGGAAGCTGGATTCAAACCAGAGTAGCTGGGACTCAAACCAATGCTCTGGTTTGGAAGGTGAGCATCCCAAGTGGTGGCTCACTTGCAGTGCCACAACGCCCACCCCTCATAGTCTCTTGAAATCTTATCATCTAAGATCTTGATACTGAGTGACTTTATGACTGTCCAAAAATGATTATCAGGTTTGCTGTTTTTTTTTTTTTTAATTATTAAACCTGTGGTTATCTGATGCACCTGAGATAGAGCTAGAAGCAAACAACATAACTTATACCTTAATTTAATTTGTTTTATTTTCCATGTCATCATCAGTGTGGTTTTCACACTTGTATCTCCAATTAAGGTTGGTGTAGCTTTGATAAGCATGCATACATTTTTTATAAATTCTGAAGTGTGTTTTTATAATCTATGTTGGAAATGGCTAAGTGGAGTTTGAAGCAAGATCCTATTTAATACCAGATTGAATAAATATACAAGCTTAATAGAAATATGAATGAGGAGTGGTATATAATGCAAAACAGTAGCCTTGAGGATTAACATAGATTCTTGTATTTATAGGTCTCTCAGAAATAAGGCTAGTACTTGTACAAAAGAAATATACTTATAAATATAAATCTTAACAACCAATATATGCTGAGTCATCATTAAGTATAGAATATTATAATAAAAGATGAGTACCTTTTGTTGATATTATAAACACAGTTGCAGAACAATATATATATTTCCTACAGAAACATCTCAGTGGTTCCACTGAAATGTAAGTAGAAGTAGAGGTGAATTTTTGAGACATACGTTTTTAAAATATTTTCTATAAAATTGGATAAAGCTAATTACATACTTAAAATTATCATATCATTTGAATTTAGACTTTTTTATTATTTTTCTTTTAATGATATAATAATGCATTATATATATTTCAATGATATAACTATGCATATAAATATATCTCGATAAAGTTACTTAAAATGGCATGGATCTTGTTTTAATTGTTAAGCTGCATTAATGTTGAAATATTATCTCCAAAGCATGTGTAATAGATTTGGCCTATTATCTAAAATGCACAATTTGTGAGGGCTGACTCAACCCAACATTTTAGAAACTAGCAAATTTAATGAGCTCATTTGGAGAAACAACAGTACATAAAACTAAGATGAAGATGTCAGACAGAAAAACTTTTCTATAAAGCCCAAATATTATGTGAAATTTCCAAAAAGGTCAAGTGGATTTTGACTTTGCTTTGAATACCCATCATGACCCCAAGGATATTTAGATAGAAATACAGTGGGTTGAATTTTGTGTTGGTTTAAAAATCAGGCACAAGGAGTTCCCATTTTCTTTGTCTCAGGCAGTCTGAGCATACTTCTGGCATCTTTGTGAACTTGTTTCCTCTAATAAAAAAATGATAACTCCCACTCCCTTTACTGTAGAGCTTTTTAGAATCATCAGATACTTTCTTCACTGACTTGGCTTTACCAAGTTCTACATAAAATTTACATTATCATGCCCCCAGTTTATAGCACTACAACTGTTCCAGGCATCACTGCCTCCCTATTTCCTTAAATTCATATACTAACATCCTAAACTCCAGTACCTCTGAATGTGAGGATATTTGGAAACGATATGTTTAAAGAGGTAAGTTAGGGATTGCCATTTGGTACAGTGGGCTGAGCCCCCCACCTGCAATACTAGGATCATTTATGGACACCAGTTAGAATCTTGGCTGCTCCACTTCTGATCCAGTTCTCTTTTAACGCACCTGGGAAACAGCAGATGATTGCCCAAGTGCTTGGGTCCCTGCCACCTAGATAAAAGACCCCAGTGGAATTCCAGGCTCCTGGCTTCAGCTTGGCACATTCCTGGATGTTGAGCCCATTTGGCGAGTGACCCTGTGCATGGAAGATCCCTCTCCCTCTCTCTACCTCCCTCTCTCTCCAATCTCCCTCTCTCTTTCTCTCTGTAACTCTGTCTTTCAAAAAGTAAATAAATATTTGAAGAGGTAAATTAAAATGAGATCATTATGGTGGGCCCTAATCCAATATAACTGGCCATCTTTAGAAAAAGAAAAATTTAGATATAAACATACTCAATGGGAAGATGATACTAGGTCACAGGAGGAAAACAGTCATCTACAAACCAAGGAAACAGGCTGCAGAAGAAACCAGTGAGGCTGACATCTTGATCTTGGACTTCTAGCCTCTAGGAGCATAAGAAAATCATTTTTTAAAAATTTATTTGAAATTTAGAGTTACACAGAGAGAGAGGAGAGGCAGAGAGAGAAAAGAGAGAGAGGTCTTCCATCCAATGGCTCACTCCCCTATTGGTCGCTGCACTGATCTGAAGCCAGGAGCCAGGAGCTTCCTTCGGGTCTCCCATATGGGTGCAGGGGCCCAAGGACTTGGGCCATCTTCTTACTGCCCTCCCAGGCCATAGCAGAGAGCTGGATCAGAAGTGGGGCAGCCAGGTCTCGAACCAGCACCCATATGGGATGCCAATGCTTCAGGCCAGGGTGTTAACCTGCTGCACCACGGGGCCAGCCCCAAGAAAATCACTTTTAAAGCCACCTACTCTGTGGTGCTTTGCAATGATAGTCTTTGCAAACTAATTCCCTAACTCAGGAATATTTTTTGGAAGGCCTCCTCTGATGCAGAAACACATCAGAAGGTCGTCCCTCATCTTAACACAAATCTCAATGATCATTATATATCCCAGTTAGAAATGAGACCATGTCACTTTGAATCAGGAGAAATAACTATAGTAAATGACTATTTTTTTAAAAAAGCCTTCCGGATTACTCAATGAGTTGTAACTAACTTATGAAGAAGATAATAATGATGCCACTTATAATATAGAAATCTTAATTTTCTTCTAGAGAGAAAAGATCATTATTATTACCATTTTAAAATGATGACATCAGGCTGCCCAATGTGTATGATTTAGGGCTACTGACAATAATAATTGTAGTAAGAAAATGAGAAATATTTATTGAATGTTTACTATGTATTAGGTGCTATATTAAATTCTCACAAAGTTTATCACTTGTATTGTTCTCAATAACCTTGAGTTAAGTAATGCCAGCAATCAAGCTCACAGATACTACTGATGTCCAAAAGATTCAGTGTTCTGTTACAGCCTGGATAAATGGTAGCCGTTGAGCTTGGATAAAATTAAGTGCTTTCCAAGGCAGCCTGAGTCTCTAGCCATCTCTATGTCTATTGAGTATGAAAGCCTTACCTGATGGCATTTCTAGATTGAAGGTATCCATAAGTTTTGTCAACAGTTCTTGCAATTCCTCTTCCTCTAGCTCATCCTTTCTCTCATTGACGTTAACTGCTTCTTTATTTTCCACAGATGCCAGGGCAAGACTGCCCATACCTGTAGGAGCAATTTGCGAGATATCTTGCAGCAGTCCCTTCTGCCAAGTGGGTAGGGAGCTAACGTTTTCCTTTGACATCTTTTGTGCTTGATTTTGCACCTTTGTGCTTTGCAAACTCTTCTCTGACGATTCTGGATCTGAGAGAGCATGCTTCACATATGCTTGACTTCGGAGGTTTCTATCAATCATGGCAGGGTTAGAAAGAGATTCCCAATCTAAACCATTCTCAGTGGTGATCTTGACCTGGGAAGAATCTTCTCTCTTTAGAAAGTGTTCGGCTGAAGAATGGCTAAACCTGGACTCTCTATTTTGACAGGAAGAAGATGAAGGATGGTGTGGCTGCAACATATCCTAGATTTTAAAAAAATTATGAAATAGTTATCATTTACCTAACTTTATCATAATGTATTGAATTTCAATATTCCAATAAGAAAACTATTGCAAGAATTTTTCTAAATTCATTTTATTAATTTCATTTTGTGCTGTTAATTTGCTGTTAATCTAAAGCTTTCTACAAGAGTTGGAACAGCTCAGATTCTAAGATATCACATAAAATATAAACAAGAAATCTGGGAAAACTCTGAGCTTTTAAAAGCCCAATTCCTAAAAATATTATTAGAGATTATTATGCTGAGATAAATAAGATATTCTCAAAGAGACAAATACATATGATTGTTGTTGTATAAGGTATCTAGAGTAGTTAAATTCATAGAAACGGAAAGAAAAATCATGCATTTCCTGAGGCTCTGGGAAGGGAAAAGGAGAAGGGGTTGGTTCAGAAGAAAATGAGTTAAAAAGTTATTATTTATTATTGTGAAAATATGTTTTTCCAAATGAAAATGTTTTTGAGGTTGATTGTATGACAATGTGAATATACTTAATACTACTAAGCTATACACTTAAAATGAAAAAAAGTTTTGAAAACAGAAACGCGTGTTGAATTGTTAAATAAAAATTATAATATTAAAACATGTTCATACAGATCTGTCTGGCAGGTGTGTTATGGGGAACATCGTAATAAGCAATAGGTACAAAATTCAGAGATGTGCTCTATATGAAGCACAGCTCTCAACCTGCAGTTCTGTGTGATTCCCAGAACATTGGAAATTACCAAGACCCTTTTAGGGTTCTGTGAAGTTAACACTGTTTTCAAAATGATATTTAGATATTATTTGGCTGTTCATCTTATTGACATTTCTACTGATGGTACAAAAATTAACGGTAAGTATAGCTGTTGTTGTCTTGGCACACCATCCAACAGTCCTAATAATCAGTGGATACTTCACCATCACACATCAGCAGTTGGAAAAAAAGCCAGTTTCATTGAGAACATATTTGACAGGGGCTGGCATTGTGGTAAGTGGGTGAAGCCACCACTTGTGACACTGGCATCCCATATTGAAGTGCCAATACAAGTCCCATCTAGTCTGTTCCTCATCCAATTTCCAGTTAATGTGCCTGGGAAGGCAGCAGGACATGGCCCAAGTGCATGGGTCCTGCACCCACGTGGTAGACCTGGAAGAAAATCCTGGCTCCTGGCTTTGGATTGGCCCTGCTCCGGCTGTTGCAGCCATTTGGGGAGTGAACTAGCTGATGGAAGACCTTTCTCTCTGTCTCTCCCTCTTTCTGTCTGTAACTCTGCCTCTCAAACAAATAAATCTTTAAAAAAAATCTCCAATGCACACCAAAATACAAAGTTTTCCCCTTGTGACAAAGAAAACTTGACAGATTAGTTAGTCTGGGTATCTGGCAAACATTTTCCCAAAATTTGAACAAAATGAGAATGTTGTTGCAAGTAAAAGAATGAACAGTTTTAGTTGTCAGTTATAATAGTTAATGTTTCAAATAAGAATTGGGACTTTGGAAAATTTGCATCTGTCACTATAAACTTGATAGCTTTCTAATCCTTAAACATTTTCTGATAAACTAGTGGTGACATTAATGTATGTGATTTTTTATCTTGTACATAATGGAATGTGCATACTTAGAAAGTTCAACACAACTCCAAATGTCCAATTCTTGTTATAAAAAAAAAACAATGTATGATGTTAAAAAAACACTCATGGGTAAAAAAATACATTCAAAAACAAACCAGCTACTGGCTTTTAATGACACAGTGTGAAATAGATATGGTTTCATATTTCATACTGCAACTATCCTTAAGAAGCTATAATTTATCAAGTTTTGCTGTAGTAGAAAATTATCTGAAAGACTATTAAAATACTCTATTTTTCAAGAGAAAATCTTTGTGAGGTCATATTTCTTTATGTGCTTCAACCAAAACATCTTGCAACAGACTGGTTGCTAAAAGTTATGAAAGTTCAGTTCTCTTTTATATTTAAGAGATTTGTAAAAATGCCCCTTCTAAGCTTTTCAAAGACCATATAGTTATTTTTTAAAGCTACATACAATACTTTCATAATTTTAAATTTTTTGGTTAATAAATATATTTCTAAGCCACTTTTCCCATATTTATTTATTTGTTTGAGAGGTAGAGTTATAGACAGAAAGAAGGAGAGACAGAGAGTAAGGTCTTCCATCTGCTGGCTTACTCCCCAAATGGCTACAACGGCCAGAGCTGAGCCAATCCGAAGCCAGGAATCTGGAGCTTCCAGGTCTCCCACTTAGATGCTCAGGCCCAAGACTTGGGACATCTTCTACTGCTTACGTAGGCCAAAGCAGAGAGCTGGATTGGAAGTGGGGCAGCCAGCCCACATGGGATGCCAGCACTGCAGGTGGAAGCTTAGCTTGCTAAGCCACAGTGCTGGCCCCCCACTTTTCTGCTTTAATTTTGATTTTGGTAAATAGTGACAGATAGAATTCACAGTAGCAAAAGCTCCATGTGGTCCTCAAAAATTGGCATTGTGGTACAGAAGGTTAAGCTCCCACTTGCAACACCAATGTCCTATTTTGGAGCACTGGTTCGAGTTCTGGCTGCTCCACATCCAGTCTAGCTTTCTGTTAATGTGTCTGGAAAGACAGTGAAACATGATCCAAGTACTTGGACCCCTGCCACCCATGTGGTGTACCAGAATGTTGTTTCTGACACTTGACTTTGGTTGGACCAGCCCCAGTTCTTGTGGCCATTCAGGGAATGAACCAGCAGGCAGAAGACTGATCTCTCTCTCTCCACCCGCCCCCACCGTCAAATAAATAAATAAATCTTAAGGGAAAAAAAGAGAGCTCCTGAGACCCAGAGGTTTGAGAATCAATGCTGTAAATAGGAATTTCCTCCAGGTCTATGGTTTCTAGATGGTCACGAACCTGCTGTGATCCAGTGGTGCTGGCCTTTAAGAAAGGGTAGAATATAATCTGTTGTATTGAACTGGGATGAGATTAGGGCATGGGGAGAGGAGGGCAACAGAGGAAGCCAGTAAAGTGAGGAAGGACGTTTCAGGCTGCTGACCTCCAATGGCTGGGAGACTCAAAGTTACATTTATAGGTGGTCTACCTGGCCAGCATCTCCCATGCTTTATACCTGTAGATCCTGTTTCAGCTTCTGTAGCTTGGTCCATAGACTGTTCTGCTTAGTTGTGAGTTGGTGAATTTTTGCTTCAAATCTGCAACTTTTTTCTTCCTGGGAGATGTATATTGCTTGCAACTTGTCTTTGTATCTGTTTAACTGTTTTTTAAGGAGCCTGAAGAGAAGAGAGATTTGATTGATTTGGAAGGGCAAAAGGCTAGCATACTCCTAGAGCCCCAGAGAGCCCTAGTATGACAGACTCTGGGTCCTCCTTGTGGAAGAAGACATTGGAGAAGCCTGTGCTGTGAATATTTTCTAACATTAATTGATACTATTTTATAGCATTTGTTTACCATATATAGCTGCCTTTTGTGTCCATTATGTATGTATTCCACTAAGAATTTCATGGGCTTTAGAAATCTGGGAAGGGAGACTGACATTGTGACGCAGTGGGTTAAGCTGCTGCCTACAAAGCTGGCATCCCATATTGGAGTGCTAATGTGCCTGAGAAAGCAGTAGAAGATGGTTCAAGTACTTGGGCCCTTGCCCCAGTGTGGAAGACCTGAGTGGAGTTCCTGCCTTCTGGCTTCTGGCTTCTAGCTTCAGCCTGGTCCAGCATAGGACTTTGTGACCATTTAGGGAATGAACCAGCAGGTGGATGAGCTCTCTCTGCCTCCCCCAATCTCCATAACTCTTTCACATAAATAAATCTTTAAAAATATATTTGGAAAACTCAGCAGGCATGGTATGGATTCCTTTTGATGATATATCTTCTCTGCCTGCTTAAATTCAAATATTGTTCATGCAGTAACCTTTTGTCTAGAACACTCCATTCACAGCTAGACACCCGATACATGACCAAGACCACAAAGAAACAACAGTGATAAACTTGGGGCTCTGTTTTGGCTTCTTTTTCCATCTGGTTGTTCATTGGCTTAAGAATCAATCAAGCGGTTAGGGTAATTCTTGAAAAACATGGGGAAGATTGTGTCACTCCTCTGCTCAAAACCTTCTAGTGGTTCCCCTCCTTATTTAGAATGAACTGAAGTCCTCCCAGAGATGGAAAATACACAAAAAGGTGGCCAAGACCCACATCACCCCCATTCACACTTCCCTTGTTGACTTCAAAGGCTTTCTCTGGATCACTCACTGCCTTTTAGCCAGACAGAGTGCTTGGCTATTTTGGAACACAGCAAGTGTTCTCTCTCCAGACTGTTCCTTCAACCACTTCTGCCTGAATGCTTTCTTCCTCCCTAGGTTCATGCTTGGTTCACTCCTTCCCTCCCTCCCAAGTTTGGCTAACAGCACATTTTTTTTTATGCTTGAATAGATATATATATGTATGTATCTATATTTATTTGGATATATTTCATGACTACAACTTTAGGAACATGGTAATTCTTCCCACTATACCTGCCATCCCACCCACACTCCCACCCCTCCTCCTCTTCCTTCTCCTAACAGCACATTTTTAATAAAGCTTTCCTTGACTACCCTCCCGGAAATGGCAAACTATAACCCCACAACCTCAGCCCCAGCACCACTCACTTCCCAACCGTCTTCCTTCATTTCCATGTCTAATTGCTACAGAGTTTCAAGAAATCTTAGCTTTTAGCTTGGTCTCCAGAACTCAAATTCTAGACAGTGCCACTACGACATACTATATGTTTTATTTAATATTTAGTTACATATGACTTTCTCTATCACTTAATTGCTTATTTTCTCTCTATTCTGGTAACCATTTTTTTGCTATATTGTTTATCACTGTGCCCAGACCCAGGCCTAAAATAGTCTCTGTCACGTAGTAGATAGATAATTAAAATTGGCTGAATAAAGTAAAGTTCAGGCTTATTCTTTGAACAGTGCTACTGATGTATTTGTGGAATTTGTGGAAGCCAGCTTTCTGGTGTGAAATGCAACATTTACCAGGGTTGCAAGTTTTGAAATTTCTAATTGCCATAAAGCATCAAGAGGTCTTTGAATTAAATTTGAGAATGGAGCCTTTATATGGAATTCATTTGTTAATCAGCCTCACACTGCATAAATTGTGGTGATATATTTTATTAGGGTATTATTGATGCATCTAGAGACGTGTTGTGTAAAACTGAATAGTTTAATGTAAAATAGTAACTTTGAAATAATTATTTTAAGAAAATTTTTAAATAATTAAATTTGAAAATTTCCTTTATAGTTCTACATTTTAACTTTCAATATTGCCTTTTTATTTCTATATCATTTTTTAAAATTCTAATTCCTTTTTTATTCTATGAAAAAAGATTTAAATTAAGATGAATTATTTTGGTTCTTAAAAAGTGTAAAATCTCCTTTTCTTTCTTTTTTATTTTTAACTTTTATTTAATGAATATAAATTTCCAAAGTACAGCTTATGGATTACAATGGCTTCCCCCCCATAACGTCCCTCCCACCCGCAACCCTCCCCTTTCCCACTCCCTCTTCCCTTCCGTTCACTTCAAGATTCATTTTCATTTCTCTTTATATACAGAAGATCAGTTTAGCATACATTAAGTAAAGATTTCAACAGTTTGCTCCCACACAGAAACATCTGCGGTTCACTAGGCTAATCCTCCGCCTTGCGGCGCCGGCACACCGGGTTCTAGTCCTGGTCAGGGCGCTGGATTCTGTCCCGGATGCCCCTCTTCCAGGCCAGCTCTCTGCTGTGGCCAGGGAGTGCAGTGGAGGATGGCCCAAGTGCTTGGGCCCTGCACCCCATGGGAGACCAGGAGAAGTACCTGGCTCCTGCCATCCGATCAGCGTGCCGGCCATGGCAGCCATTGGAGGGTGAACCAACGGCAAAGGAAGACCTTTCTCTCTGTCTCTCTCTCTCATTGTCCACTCTGCTGATCAAAAAAAAAAAATCTCCTTTTCATGAGTTACCACAGAATTAAAAAATGTTTCTTATGTCTAAAACACTTAGATTATGCAGCATATCTCATCATCATATATAGACATATGTAGTATATACATACACAAAATCATTAATTCACTGAGCATCTACTGAATATTAGACATTAAGCCTGAGAACAAAAGTTTTCCCTCAGAGGAAACTTATGATTGAGGAGCCAGAAATCCTTTTAGAGGAATGCCAGTAGGTTACAGGAGCTCAAGGAAGGATCAGTTCCTTAAGATACAGTAAGAAAATGGTAGACATTTCCAATTGGCCTGATAAACCTGTAGAAAGTTAGATGCTGTTGGCTAAAGTATTGTGGTTTCTTTAGAAGTATGTTTCACAAACACACACACATGCACACACACAACCCACGTGATGTTATTCACGGAATAAAATCAGACAATTAACAGTCAAAACTTAGTATGTCATTTTTGTTATGCTTAATTACTCACAAAGAATCAAAGCCCCTTTTTTAATCAATGTGTTGGAATCAGAATTTATCTGCTTAAAGAATTTCCTCCAAATTAAAAAAAAAGAACATTGTAAAGTCTTTGTAGAAAATATTTTTTTATAAAAGTAAGGATATGTTGTTGATTTGTCTCTGCTGACAGTATTCCTGTATACACCCATGGTTCCTACCTTCTCTCCCTGTGGAGGGCAGTAATCGATTCCTGAGTCCTCCACAGTTCATTTTTGATGCTGACTATGGCCTAAAGAAGCAAGAAATGGATAACAGAATTTTTGGTTTGAATTTGACCCACGTTCCAAAAATTTCATGGTAACATGAACTACACTCTATGTTTGTGCTTATGAGTATGTCCAGGAACAATGAGGCAGAGGTTCACATATTCAAAGTACAGTTACACAATCTAATCCATATAAATTAAATTAAAATGTAGAAAAGAATAATTTTGACCCACATTACATTGCTGCCATCTCCTTCCCCAAAGGCAGCTACTGAAAGCAATTGGGTCTCATCATCTCCCTTGACTGAAGCAGTCTCTCACCACTTCCTCTCGTCATCTACTTTAACTTTCTTGTCTTTTCATTGCTTCCTGCCTCAGCACTTACTTAGGGTCATCATTTCTCGTTGAATTCATTAAGCCTTTTGATTCATGCCTGTTGACTTAGCTTTTATCTAGGATTTCTGCACCAAAACATGTCTGTTCCATCACATTATGCCTCCTGCACTTCAGCGCAAGAGCTTGTCCTGACCTGACCCAGCTTGGCATTGTGTTCCAAGCCTTAGCTCCTGTAGGTCTGCATGGCAGACTGACTTTCATTCCTTTACATTGGTAAGCGTCTTTGGCTATCCTTGGAAACTTCTCTCATCCCTGAAAATGATCTGAAGAGGGAGTAGCCACTTTAGGAACATCAGTCTGTGGGACCACCCTGACAGAGAGAAAGGCAAGAGTCATTCAAAGAAACTGACTTATACATGGACTGGAAGTCACATTGGTAGCTGGCACTTGTTTTTTGCGGCCTCTCTGTATTTATTTTTGCCTCTTCATTCTAATGTTCAAACAATTGCCACATGCTTAGCATAACCTGTGAAATAGTGAAATTTGAAAGACTAATATGGAAATATCAAACAAATTTTATATAAGTATTATTATATGTTACAAGCAATTAGGAAGTATTTCAGGCTAGCACATATGGACCTACCGTGTTATAACCATAGAATAGGTGCCATGGTTTCTTTAGTAACTCTTGACCAAAGAATGTTAGGCTGTTTCCAACATGTATCCTTGTGCCCAGGTGCAAGGTTCGGGGGTGTTCAGCTTAGTAGATACTACCCATTTGCTCCATTTGGGCACATATGTGCCCGCACATGCACACACATTTGAAAATGCATGGAAAAAATTCTGTAAATACATACTCCAAGAAGATTACCTCTGGGGAATTAAGGACTGGACCTGAGTTGGGAATTATGGTCGAAAGGACCTTAGCTTTACTGTTTAATATCTTACAAGGCAAGAGAATCCTGTATTATTTATAAGGTTACAAAGTTTTAGTCAAAAGAAGAGAAATGTGCTACACATGGAAGATAGGACATAGCAAGTTTAAAAATGGAAAAGAGGCCCTGAGAGGTAAAAAGGAAAGGGGAATAAATAAGGAAAACAGAAACCCCAAAACCTCTTCAGTTTCCCTCAGAACTCAGAAATGTGAGCAGGAAAAAAAGTTCATTGTGGAAATGTCTTTTCTTTTGATGTCCTCTTTGATTCGAAGCAGGATATAGAGTAGCTCTTTACTTGTCTTCACACATGTGAGTCCAGCTCTGTGGAGTACTCTGTAAGAGTCATTAGGTGTCTTCAAGTGGCTTAGTCCACATGAGCTGATGATTAAAGGGGCCCACAAGTCCAGAAGGACATCGCACAGAGGCAGCTTTCTGGGCTACGCAGCCCTGAGGAGTCACAAGATGAACTCTCCACTCACACTTGTACCAGGGCAGCTGCAATATGGGCACTCTAATTTCCCTTTGACGATGGAAGAGTATCATAGGTGATCATATTCTTTAAGATCAGACTGTACTGATGACAAGGACTTTACAAGAATTATTGCTTTTAAATGACTAAAACTTCAAAAAAGGAAAAAAATGGGGAGGGGATCGTCAAAAGCATAACGTTTCAGTTGCAGAAGTTAAGAAAGTTCTGGAAATCCTCTATTCAATAGAGTATCTGTAGTTAACAATACCATACTGTATACTTAGTATTTTTTCAGAGAAGATCTTTTGTTAAGTATTCTTAACCACACTCAGACACACAACAAAAATAACAGTCGTAGTGTGAGAGGAAATTCTGGGAGGTGATGCATATGTTGATGGCCTTCACAGTGGTAATGGTTATACAACTGTATAACTATTCCCAAACTCATTGAGTTGTGTGTCTTAAATATGTACAGCTTTGAACAATTTAATCATACCTCAAATATAAAAAGGAAAACATTGCTGTATAATATGTTAATAAGTATTATAAAGCTATAATAAGTCAAATAATGTTCTTATTTAAAAATAAAATGAAAAGCAATTGAGCTAAGTAAATAGTTGTAAAGCACATTCTAAATGGTGACATTTTTAGCACATATTGAAGAAACTGTTACACAGAAATTGACAAAGAAAAATCTATTTAAGTAAAAAGTAGGACTAGGGAGCTACTTCCATGTCCTGTCATTCATCAAAATAAAAGCCAGATCAATTTAAAAGTTGGACGTCGAGATAAACCATGTTAAAATAAAGCACAGCTAAAGGGTTATTTGATTTCTTAATGGGGAGATTTTTCACAGCCTAAAACTGCATAAAGAATTATAAAGGAAAAGATCAATAGCATTTTCATAGGAATTGAAATCATCTATGTGGGGAATCACATTATAAATAAGACTAAAAGGAAATAACTGGGAAGAAAGATTTCCCAAAGTTAAACTTAAAACATGAAAAAAATTAAATGCATTGGTAAATCTGGGGTAGGTATTTGGCCTAACAGCTAAGATGCTGGCTGGGATACCTGCATCCTATGCCGGAGTGCCTGGGTTCAACTCCAGGTTTCACTTCAGATTCCACGTTTCTGCTAATGTGCACCATGGGAGACAGCAGATGATGACTCAAGTAGTTGAGTCCCTGACATCTGCATGGGAGATTTGAATTGAGGTCCAGCTCCTGGGCTTTTAAAGAATGAACCAGTAAATGTCTCTCTCTGTAGCTCTCAAATGATGAAATAAATGAACAAATACAGTGATAAATCAAACTTGAATAAAAATGGAGAGTCCCAACAGAAGGAAAAATATGATTGTCTTCCAAACTATGTGGGGAAAAAGATTCATTTCACTTATAATCAGAGATATGACCTAAGGCATATAAAGTATATTCTGTGCTTAAAATTAACAAAATCCAAAACATGGCAATAGTCAATATTAACAAGGATCAGGTGAGATCCATGCTTGCATTCACTGCAAGTGTAATTTATTATTTTTTTCTAAAAGGCAATTTTGCCATTGAGCTCAAAAAGCCTTAACATGCTCCTTCCAAGTATTCTTCCTGCTTTGATTCCACTTTACAAATACATGCTAAGGCATTAATTGACTCTTTGAGGCAACTGTGTAAAGAATAATATATAAGGATTTTAGAAAGAAGCTCTTAATGGTGGAATAGGGATGGAGCTTACTGCTGCAGCCTAGGGGAAGAAGGTTAAAACAAAAGTGGAGAGAGTACAATCTCAAGGAAGAGTTAGGTAGAGGACAGCAGAGGAAACTCCATGCAAATTAGAGGGACACTGTGGACCTACGTGGAGGGTGTGGACACCCACAACTCAGGACTTCAGCAGCTGAGAGCCTCAACACCAGCTTTCAAGTGATGGGAGATCAGACTATAGCAGCCCAAGCTACTGGCGATAAAGCTTTGGAAAGAGCCAGGTGTGAATCAGGCTTGGAGCCCTGTGGGGACAGTGCACCTGCCAACCTAGAGGGGAAAAAGGGGGGGCACATTTCTCTCTCCCCAACTACACAGTACTGGAGTACTGTAATTTGTTGATAGAAGGTGGGTGCCGTTTTGGACATATGTAACAGCTGTGCCAGCTCATGTCCGCATGTCCAGCAACCATCTGAGATGAGATGCCTGAGTCTGGCTGGGAGAATTGGCAGGGGGCTGGGAGCTCATGCCTATGGGAGTAGTGTGTGTCAGGACTGTGAAAATACTGTGGCTCTATGGGAGGGCACAGAGTGTGGCTAGGACTTTGGACAGTCACTTTGGGCAGCTCCACATGCTTGGGGATCCCTGATTCCCTGGTGACGGTCATTGCTACAGGATCCAGGTTTACACAAGGGGCTGCATGGATGCTTTATTTTGGTTCTTGTGGCAGCATGGATGAAAATTGTACCCACCAGGGCTAGCACCCAGGCATTGGTTTCCTTTGAGGAGAGGAAGTAAGCATATCAAAGCTTATGGGATACAGCAAAAGCAGTGTTAAGAGGATAGTTCACAGTAATTGGTGCCTACATCAAGAAATTGGAAAGTCACCAAATTAATGAGCTATCAATGCATCTCAAGGACCTAAATAAACAACAGCAAACAAAACCCAAAATTAGTATGAGAAAAGAAATAATTAAAACTAGAGAAGAAATCAACAAATTTTAAACAAAATACAAAGATCAGGGAAACAAAGAGATGGTTTTTTGAAAAAATGAACAAGATTGACACTCCATTGCCCCAAGTAACCAAAAAAGAGAGGCAGAAGACCCAAATCAATAAAATTAGAGATGAAAAGAGAAAGGTAACAACAAATACCAAAGAAATAAAAAGAATAATGAGCAATGAAATGCCAACAGATAGCTGTATGCCAACAAATCAGGAAACATAGAAGATATGGATAAATTCCAGGACAGATACAACCTACTTAAATTGATCCATGAAGAAACAGAAAACCTAAACAGAACCATAACCAAGATGGAAATTGAATCAGTAATAAAGACCCTTCCAGCAAAGAAAAGCCCAGAACAGATGGTTTCACTGTTGAATTCTTATAGACATTAACAGAACTAACTCCAATTATTCCCAAGGTACTCAGAGCAACTGAAAGGGAGGGAATCCTCCCAGACTCTCTACGAAACCAGCATCATCTTAATTTCTAAACCTGAAAAAGAACTACAGAGAAAGAGAACTACAAACCGATTTCCCTGATGAACATAGACACAAAAATCCTCAGCAAAATACTAGCCAAACAAATCCAACAGTATATCAGAAAGATCATTCTCCCAGACCAAGTGAGATTTATCCCAGGTATGCAGGGATGGTTTTTCATTCTTTACAATTTTTATTTATTTGAAAGAGAGACAGCCAGAGAGGAGAGAGGGAACAAAGAGAAAGAGAGAGAGAGAAAAATTGCTCACTCAATGGTTCACTCCCTGAAACAAGACAAGTTGAAGCCATGAGCCAGAAACTCACTCCAGGTATCCCATCTGAGTGGCAAGAACCCAACTACTTGAGCCAATACCTGCTTCACCCTTCAGGTTTCACATTAGCAGGAAGTTGGAATCAGGAACACAGCCAGAAACCCAGGCACTCCAATAAACAGGCAGATGTAGTCACTAGGACATATGCTCATTCCCTAATCGACTTTTAAAACTTGTTTTTATTAAAAAAGTTTAATAAAGATGTGAAAATTATAAATACTAGGCAAGCATTGTGACCAGTGGGTTAGCCATCAGTTGGGATGCCCACATCATATATTGGAGTGCCAGTTCAAGCATCAGTTGCTCCACCTCTGACCCAGCTTCCTGCTAATGTACCTGGAAAGCAGTGGATGATGGCCCAAGTATTTGGATCCCCTGAAATCCACATGGGAGACCTGGATGGAGTTCTGGGCTTCTGGCTTCAGCATGGCTCAGCCCTGGCTATTGTAGGCATTTGGGGAGCAAACTAGCAAATGGAACATCTCTCTCCTCTAGCTCTCCTTCTGTCTCTGTCACTCTGCCTTTCAAATACATCAATAAATCAATAAATCTTTTAAAAATTGTATATAATTATGGGGTTTCATGAGATGTTTTGTTATATGTATACAATTCGCATAGGTCTAATTAATGTCTAATCATTAGGAAAAGGATAAATATACTTATCTTTTCAAGCACTTAATGTTTTGTTATAGTGACAACATCCCCAAGTCCTATCTTCTAAATGTTTTTTGAGAGAAAAAACAGTAAACTGACATTGTCTATCTTTACTCTACTGTTAGTAGAACCCAAGAACTTCTTACACCTACTTTGTATCACAGCAAATAGTAGTAGTAATCTAAACATACAATAACAAAAGAAGGGTAATGTCAACAATATTATGCCAATTTAAATAAAAATTATATGACCATTAAGATGTTTTTAAAGAATTATAATGACAATGAACATGCTCACGATATAACTTACATTGATAGAAGCATAAAGTCAATAAATTTTTCAGATTATCTAAACTAATTTTAAAGTGTTTACAAGGAAGGAAATATACCAAAATATGGTTATGGTTATAAGGGTTATGTATAAGATTGTTTGTAATTTTAACTTTATTCTGTTCTGACTTTTCTAAATTTTCTACAATAGTCAGCAAATTATGATTAGAGAGAGAAAATTATTTCAAAAACATATTCTTAGGTTTTTTTCTCATCACATTAACATTTTGAGAATATCTGCCAAACTAGGGAATGATTGTAAATGGTCCAGATGAATTGTGCGCTAACAATGTTTCCTGTCCCTTTCAAACTCACCTGTTGCTGGGGATTGCGGTCATGCATTTGTTGAGCCTGAGATATCCTTTGAGGTGTGTATTTGAAGGGCTTCATGATTGCTGTTTCCACTGGTCCAGCTGACCTTACATATAATGGTACTTTGGAACTGTTGTACCGAACAGAAAGCCTGTGGTAAAGTAGATTTTTTATAAGAAAGTTCAGCAATTTTTAATTATCAGGTATGAGATTGAGGAAAGCCTTTTTAGAAAATGTTAAATCAGTTGTTGAAACTAATATATATCCCCCAAATAGCAATTAAATAGTCCAATTTTTTATGGTATTTTCCAGATGGCTTATTTAATTGACAGCTAATATCAGCAATGAAAATTCCATTTTCCTCCTCCTTGATCATCTGGAAGTGAAAACAAAAAGAAATTCAAGGATAATGGCAGAAAACCTCTCAGGTCATCTTGTCCAGGTCAAACACTGCAGGATCTAAGCATAAGTATGTGTTTATGATGTCATGTCTGGAAGAGCATAAAATTAACCAGATTAGTTTAAGGTCAGGCGTATTCTATTTTATATTGTTTCATTTTGCTTCATTCATTTGTTGAAAAATTATTTTTAAATCATCTTACCATGTTGAATTACTGCAGATAAAGAAAACAACTAGAAAGCAGAGTACTCCTTGCTCATAGAAAAGCCACATCTAACAGTCGAATATACAATCAATCAGGTTTGACATATTGTGATAATTTCTACAGGATGCAATGAGAGCACAGGAAAAGAATGATTGTTCTGTGGTGCACTCAGTTATATCATTAAAGGAGGGCATTTTGAGATAGAAAACCAGGGTAACCTATAAATTCTTTGTTACACATCTTTTTAAAATTTTTTTTGGACAGGCAGATTGGACAGTGAGAGAGAGAGACAGAGAGAGGTCTTCCTTTTTTCTGTTGGTTCACCCCCACCCCCAATGGCCGATGTGGCCAGTGTGCTGTGGCCAGCGCACCACGCTGATCTGACACATCTTCTGAGTGACACACTCCACTTCTATCTGAGGTAATTTTAATACCTTGAAGTTGTTCCGTGCAGTCTTAGTTCAGGCAGGTATAGCAAAATAACACATGCTAGGTGTCTTATATAATAGACATTTATTTTCTTGCAGCACTTGAGACTGGAAATCCAAGATCAAGATACACACACTGTTTTCTGAACTCACACAAACATCAAAAACACACATTGAATTTGCTTTTGAAACAAATATGTAGCCATTCCATACACATTATTTGTAACTTGCTTTTTTCTCATGAATGGTAAATAACTGTGAGTAAAGCAGGTAGGAGACAAAATTTGTTCTTTTAACTAGATTGATGGTGTTATTTTGTATTCTTTTTTCTTTTTTAAAGACAGAGTTACAGAGAGAGATAGAGACAGAGAGAGAGGTCTTCCAGCCACTGGTTCACTCCCCAGATGGCCACAACAGCCAGAGCTGCGCCAATCCGAAGCCAGGATCCAGGAACCTCTTTGGGTTCTCCCACGTGGGTGCAGGGGCCCAAGGACTTGGGCCATCTTCTACTGCTTTCCCAGGCCATAGCAGAGAGTTGGATCAGAAGAGGAGTGGCCGGGACCAGAACCGACGCCCATAAGGGATGCTGGCGCCTCAGGCCAGAGTGCTAACCTGCTGCGCCACAGCGCTGGTCCCCCTTTGTATTCTGTGTTACATGTGTTCTGCTATTTTCCAACCACAAGACCCTGATGTTTCTTGTTTATAGTCTTGGCCATTCATGCTACAAGCAAAATTCTCATTTACTCTATGGTAGTGCTTTCTCTTCTATATGGTAGCATCCCCAAAATAGATCCCAGCCAAATCTTGTATGTATATTAATATTTAGTTGATATTTTGTCCAAGCCAGTGTCTCCGCATTGATTGTTCCAATAGTTCTCTCCTCTTGAACCAAATTATCATTTTTCTCTTTATTAACTAATTTCTTTCAACATACAAATATGTTGTTATTTATCTTATCATTATAAAATAATCTCTGAACTTAGTCATCCAACAACTTACACTATCTTTCGATTCTTTGAGATTTAAAAAAAAAAAAACCTTGGATTTTCTTATTTGGTATCTTTAATTCCTCAACACTCTCATTTTATGCTTTTCAAATTTGTTTAATTTTTCATTTCATTTGAAAGGCAGAGAGACAAAGAGAGATACAGAGACAGAGAAAGATCATCCATATGCTGGTTTTCTCTTCCAAATGCCCACAACAGCTGGGGCTGGGCCAAGCCAAAACTGTGAGCCCAGAACTCAGTCTGGGTTTCCTCATACAAGCGGCAGGAACTCAAGTACTCAGGTCATCACTACTGCCTCTCACAGCATACATTAACAGGAAGCTGGAAACAGAGCTGGGAGTCAAACTCAGACACCCAGATATGAGATGTGTGAGTCTCAAATGCCCACTTGCCCCATCTCTCTTAGACTGCCTGTAGTCTGACTTTTTCTGCTACTACTGTCCCACAGTGCTCTTTTAAGGTAATCATATATCTTCTCATTGTGAAATGAAAGGTGGTTTCTTTTTTTTTTTTGTAATATTTACTTATTTATTAGAAAAGCAGAGTTACAGAGACAGTGGGAGAGGAAGTGGGAAAATACTGGAGAGAGAGACTAGCAAAGAGCCTAGGGGAAAGCCGGACGGAAAAGGTGCCGGAAGAAGCTATCGAAACCCTAGGCATAGACTCGGATATGGACTGTGGGAAAGAAGTTAGGATTTAAAGTGAAAGCAAGAAGAAACTTAGACTCAGATACGGATTGCAGGTTGAAAGTGAAAGTGAAACCTATAAGAAACTTAGACTTGGATACGGACTGTGGGGAGAGGCCAGGAGAAATGAGGGAGGAATATTGTTGGAAGAAAACTTAGGGAAACATACTGGGTAGAGAAAAATATGTTAGGGAGGATGTAGCCGCGGGGGCAGGCTGAGGCAGAGACGAAAGCTACTTTGGGATTCGTCGAGTTAGCCCGGGAATAAGGGGCGAAAAGTTAAAACCAGAAGCGGAAACGTAAGCCAGGTTGGAATCCGTCAGATTAGCCCAGGGAGCAAAGGACGGGAAGCCAAATCGTGGGGCGGAAACGTGAGCTGGGTTGAATTCGCCAGGTTAGCCTGGGGAACTTGGATTGAATGCTAGTGGCGGAAACGTGAGCTGGGGCTGTGTGACTCGCGGAGGCTGCCGCGCGCAGAGAGAGTGTGCGGGGCACAAGTAGATAGGGAACGCTGGGCTAGTGCGAGGCCGTGGTGCGGGCGCGAAGCTGGGAAGCCGCACAGATGAGAGAAGCTGGCTGAAGCAGCTCAGAGCCGGGAAGCCGCCGAGAAGCAGCCTCGGGGCGGGCGCCGGGAAGCCGCAGGGATAAGAGAAACAGAAGTTTTAGAAGTAAAATGAGAGAAATAGGAATGCTGGTAGATAGAAGTAAAATAGGAGAAATAGGAATGCCTGGAGATAGAGAAATAGAGAAAAATAAGGCCTCCCCACAACACAGCAATGAGAGAGCTTGGATTTGGTCTGCCTGATTAGGACGATAAGTACCTGCGCCGCAGGTCACCGAAGACAGGCATGAATTAACATCAATAAGTCTCCCCACAATACGGCAATGAGAAGGCTTGGATTCGGTTTGCCTGATTGCTAGGTTTTGTAAGCACCTGCAGGCCGTTCTAGCAGAGCAGAGCATGCGCTGCAGGGCACCGAACACAGGCACGCATCAGCGCCTAAAAACCTCCTCACAACATGGCGAAGAGAGGACCCGGATTCGGTTTGCCTGATTGATAGGACTTGTAAGCACCTGTGGGCAACTCTAGCAAGCAGAGCAGAGTGTGTGCCGCGGGGCACCGAAGACAGGCGCGTATCAACGCCAAAAATAAAAAGAAAGGGGGATCTGTGGGGAGCAACTGGGAGCAACTCGGACTAGACTAAGTTACTGAAATTAAGACTTATTCTATGCATCTGCTCTCCCACAATATGGCGCTGGGAGAGGAGAAAACAGCTTCTACGCAGCTGCCTCTTGCCAACTTGAGTGATGACCTCCAGGAGCTGATCCTGCTCCTGATTGGAGGAGAGCAGCATACTTGGCGTGTGGGCAGCCGAGTTGGGATTGGCGGAAGAGGACTATAAAGGAGGAGAGAGACAACATGCACCAGGAACATCTAAGAGGAACATCTGAAGGAACACCTGTGCAGCCCCCGAGAGAGCCAGCCGGCGGTGTGCCACTCCCCTGCGGAAGTGGGGAAAGTGGCCAGGGGGAACCGCCCTTCCACGGAGGTGGAAGGGATGGTAGCCAACCCGGGAAGAACCAGTAGCAAACCCGGAAAGGGCCGAGCAGACGAAAGAACAGCACAGGGTCCTGTGTCGTTCCTCCGCGAAGACGGGGAGCGACAAAATCAAAAATGCAAAGTAGAGCCATTAGAAGAAAATTGATGAAAATATTGATATAATTTTGCCATTCTTTAATATCAACACAGCAACTAGATTGATGTTTTTAAAATAAGTTAAGAGTAGGTGTTTTGAGTAATGGTTTAGACTCCACTTGGGTCACTCACATCCTGCATTAAAGTGCCTAGGTTCAAGTCCTGGTTCCACATTCAATTCCAGCTTTCTGCTAATGTGTACACTGAGAGGTATCAGATGATGGCTCAAGTAGTTGGTCCCCTGCCACTCCCATGGAAGATTCAGATTAGGTTCCGGGCTCCTAGTTTCAGCATGGCCCAGGCCCAGCCATTGTGGACATTTGGGGA
Organism: Oryctolagus cuniculus; assembly: GCF_051225735.1. Lineage (NCBI taxonomy): Eukaryota > Metazoa > Chordata > Mammalia > Lagomorpha > Leporidae > Oryctolagus > Oryctolagus cuniculus. Next base: position 33,236,638 of record NC_142869.1, on the reverse strand, counting down.
GTGAATCAGAAGATGAAAAATCTTATGTGTCTGTCTCTGTTGCTCTCTCGGACATTTTTTTTTTTTTTTGACAGGCAGAGTGGACAGTGAGAGAGACAGACAGAGAGAAAGGTCTTCCTTTGCCATTGGTTCACCCTCCAATGGCTGCTGCGGCCGGTGCACTGTGGCTGGCGCACCGCGCTGATCCGATGGCAGGAGCCAGGTACTTATCCTGGTCTCCCATGGGGTACAGGGCCCAAGCACTTGGGCCATCCTCCACTGCACTCCCTGGCCACAGCAGAGAGCTGGCCTGGAAGAGGGGCAACCGGGACAGAATCCGGCACCCCGACTGGAACTAGAACCCGGAGTGCCGGCGCCGCAAGGTGGAGGATTAGCCTAGTGAGCTGCGGCGCCGGCCTTCTGACTTTCAAATAAATAAATAAATAAAACTTTAGATCCTGTACTCAAAATCCTCCAAAATTTTCCTAAAGTAAAAGCCTAGGTCCTTACATTGGCCTATCAGGTCCTTTAATATCTGCCCCCACTTCTTCCAGTCTCTTCTCTTATTATTCTCCATCATTGCATTCAAGCCACACCAGCTTCCTCATAATTCTTTGGATCAGCTAAACACACTCTCCCTTCATGCTGACTGTCTCCTCAACTTCAGCATGATCTTCTCAGATAGCTGGGTGTCTTACTACCTTCCTTATTATTGCCTACAAGGTTTTTTTCAAATGTTACCTCCTGCTAAGTCACAATATGACAACCTATTTAAATTAGCCACCAACTTTCCCTTTCTACATCCTGATCCCTCTTACCTGGTTCTCCTTTTCTCTTTTACCTTAGTACTTAAATTTTCTAATGTAATGTAGAATTCATTTATATACCATTTGCTTTATCTGGTCTCCCTACTAGGATGCAAACTCCACATAAGCAAAGACCTTTTTCACTTTAATTTCATTAATATTTCCCAAGAACCTACCATAGTGGTCAATAAGTATTTATTGAATCCATAAGTGAATGGCTATTTTCAGAAAAGTCTATAGCCATTTGTATTTCTGCCAAACTGAGGGAGCACCTGTTTTCTTTCATCCTCACCAGAATGATTGCTGTCATTCATTTTGATCTATGCCATTCTAATAAGTAAATGATGGTATATCATTTTCCTCAAATTGTGTGGCATTTTTCTAACTTCCAGTGAGGACATCTTTTATGTATACAATAGCCATTTAAAGTTCCTCTTTCGTGGTCACTTATCTACCTATTTGGTATATTTTCTTCTTCACCTTTACCCTCTTAAGCATTTTTTCTTTGAATTTTCCAATACTTCTTTTGACTGTTGCATGTTCCATTCTGAAAGAGCTCATAATCCACATTATTTATCTGTTCACTATACAGTCCATTTTATTATTTAGTCATTCAACAAACATTATTGAACATTCATCATATTCAGACTTTTTTATAGATTCTGGCAATACATTTGGAAACAAGAATAGATTGCTCCCTTCATAGAGCTTATGCTATAGAGGCAAATACAGCAATAAATAAATTAATTAAAATAAACAGGATAGCCAATGATGGTGAAATGCATTGAAGAAAAATAAAACAAAGAAGGATGACTAGCAGTGCTATAGCAAGGGTGGCGCTGATATGGTGAATGGTTGTCAAGAAAAGTCTAAGGATGAGATGATGTTTTGGTTGGTCTTTGTGCATGCAGAGAGAAGCTGTACTGGGAGGTGGTTTAGGGTAGGGGTGGCCCAAGGTGGCAGCACACCTGGGGTGTTCAAGGAGAGCCTGCGGATGAAATGGAGCAAGAGAGAGGCACAGAAGACTAAGACTGGGGTGGGGAATGGGGTCCTTAGGGACAGGCTACAGGGCACTGGAAGGACTTGGGCTTTCTTTGAAGATGGGGGCCCTCAGAAAGTTTGTGTAGAGGAAAGGCATAATCTAAAAAAGTGTGAAAAAGATCACCCTGCCTGTGACACTAGGGGTAGCCAGTGGTGAAACAACAGAGGAAGCAGCGAAACAAGCTAGGAGGTCACTACAGCAATGCAGAAGAAAGAGGACGAGTGAAGTGGTGACCAAGCAGATAACAAAGCACAGAGTTTGGACCTAATTTGCAAGCATAACTCATACGATCTGTTGATGGACTAAGTTATTTTGATACTTTTATGAGTTACGAAAGTTAATGAAACCAGATTCCTTGATAGAGCTTTTAGCCAAATAGGAACACAGACCGCAAATGGTTGTATAGTTTCAAGATAAGACACATCCTTTAAAAAAAAGGTGTAAGTTTTGGCCGGCGCCGTGGCTCACTAGGCTAATCCTCCGCCTAGTGGCGCCGGCACACCGGGTTCTAGTCCCGGTTGGGGCGCCGGATTCTGTCCCGGTTGCCCCTCTTCCAGGCCAGCTCTCTGCTGTGGCCAGGGAGTGCAGTGGAGGATGGCCCAGGTGCTTGGGCCCTGCACCCCATGGGAGACCAGGAAAAGCACCTGGCTCCTGGCTCCTGCCATTGGATCAGTGCGGTGCACCGGCCGCAGCGCGCCGGCCGCAGCAGCCATTGGAGGGTGAACCAACGGCAAAGGAAGACCTTTCTCTCTGTCTCTCTCTCTCACTGTCCACTCTGCCTGTCAAAAAATAAATTAAAATAAAAAGGTGTAAGTTTTAAGAGGAGATATTTGGCTTAGTGTTATTGGGGCTGTGAGTGGGGGCAACATCAGGGCTGCTGGAGCACACAGATTGGAGGAGAGGGATGAAACTAGAGAGGTAAACTAGAGAGGAAAACAGGAGGTGTCAAATGTGTAGGACTTTCTGTCATGTTAAAACTTTTAGTTTAAAAATAATGGGGAGACAACTGAGAGATTTTAAGAAAGGTAAGTGAGTTCCTTCTGGTGAGCAACGCCATCACATTTGTGTTAAATATTTATAAACAGGGGCTGGCACTATGGTGTAATGGGTAAGGCTGCCAGTGCTGGCATCCCACATGGGCCCCATTTCAAGACCTGGCTGCTCCACTTCTGATCCAGCTCTCTGCGGTGGCCTGGGAAAGCAGTGGAAGATGGCCCAAGTCCTTGGGCCCTTGCACCCACATGGGAGACCTGGAAAAAGCTCCTGACTCCTGGCTTTGGATAGGCTCAGCTGCAGCCGTTGCGGCCATTTGCGATGTGAACCAGCGAATGGAAGACCTCTCTCTCTGTCTCTCTGCCTCTCCTTATCTATGTAACTCTGACTTTCAAATAAATAAACCTTTAAAACAAAACAAAACAAAAAATATGCATAAACAATCAGTCCACCTTCAGTGGCCAAAAAAATGCAAATTTAAAAAGTATTAGTATTTATGTTCTGACTATGAGAACGGGGGAATTTACATAAGATTTCAAATATTTGATCAATCCAGCTGTTTGATTGATGTGCTTTATTGTTAGCCACCCAAGGAAAGTGAAAATAGCTGACTTGAAGAAGGAAGAACTGGCACCTAATATCTTTAAATTTGAATTTTTGTATTATATTAAAGATATATATCAAGATGATATCCAAATTTCGTATTTTAATTCTGTAGTGATTAAAAACTTCAAAGTAAATGTGACACAGGAATAATAAATGACATCTAATTATGAAGTCATTATGTATTCTTTTCTTTAAAGACCTGTAAAATACATTTAAATCATAAGAGTAATGTAACAAAATGACCACAGAACTGCAGGACTCATATTGAGGTGGGAATTTGCTGTTGGTTTCTGAGAAAAGATTAGAGAATTACGAAAGTAATTAATGAATATCAATCTGATTTAAACTAATGTAACACTCTTAGTAGATAAAGTGGAAATGAATACATATATTTTTTTCAAAGATGTTGTGACCATAACTCAAAAGAAATGACATCTCTTTTCTTTAATAACTTCTCTTTTAAATTACGGAGAAGTGGTTACACCAAAAATTAAGATCAGAAGGTCTTTTATAAAGTTTTCTTTAGATTGGTGTTCAGGTAAGTGATGGTGATTCCACACACTGTGATGGTAAGATGTGCTTTGGAGTAACTACTTTGGAATATAATTTGACACTCTGAATTTTGAGGATAAGCAAACTTCACAACTTCATGTCCAGTGATTTTACTTGTATGAGTTTATCCTAGTAATATCATAAAATATGCAAAAATATACATGTACAGGAACATTGCTACAGAATGTTTTGGAGAAAAATTTGGCAATAACCCAAATGTTCAGCAATAAGGAGTTGCTTGTGAATTATGGCACTGCCTTATAAGATGTGAGCAAGTCCTTTTAAAATGATGTTTTGGAAACAAATGACATGGGTGGGACATGTGCTCCATTTAATGTAGGTGTAAAGAATGAGAAATGGTGTTTATAACATAGTTTCTGTCTTTTTTTTAATCGTAGTTATTGTCTTGATAATACTAAAATCTGAATAGTTCTTACCTGTGAGTCTGTGAGGCATGGGACACAGAGTATCTTTATTCTCCTTTGTTTGATTAATTAATTAATAAAGTATTAATTCTGGATTAGGCTTTCAAAAGCAAATCAGCAAAAATTAGTGTTATAAGACAAAGTTGATTAAGTATTTTAGTATTAACAATCTTCTGTGCCTAACAACTTTTAATTTTTAAAGAATGTTTACTTATTTATTTATTTTCATCTACTTTAAAGGCAGAGAGAGAGAGAGAGAGAGAGACAAAGAGACAGAGACAAAGAGAGATCTTTCCATCTACTGGTTCACACCCTAAATGGCCTCAGTAGTGAGACCTAAGCCAGACCAAAGCAAGGATCCTGGAACTTCATTCAGGTCTTCCTTTTTGGGTGGCTGAGGCCTAAGCCCTTGAGTCATTATCTGCTGCCTCCCAGGATGCATTGGCATGAAGCTGTTTGGGAAGCATAGTAGCCAGGACTGGAACCTGCTCCAGTAAGGCGTGCAGGCATCCCAAGGGATGGCTTAACTACCATACCAAAATGCCTGCCCTCTGACGTCTAGTTGTAGGAATACCTGTAAGTATTTGGTTGGGTCATTACAAAGTATTATCTCTTGGATCTACTTTAACATGAAATGCCATTTCTAGAGAGTAAAAACTATCTCAATCCATTCCTCACTCCTCCCTCCTGTTATCTTTGGGATGTCAGCTTTAGAAAAGCCATGTTCTGCTCTGTATTGACCATGTTACCCAATACCCAGGTACCCTTGGCTACCACCCTGGGAATACACACTCACCAGGCCCTATCCTTTGGGATCACCTGATCCAGCTGCCGCTGTCTTCCTCTAGCTTCCTTCCTTCCATAGTGCCCTCGCAGCAGATTGTTTCGGAGGGTCCCAAGGAGGAGTTTTGTGTCCTCCTTTGCTGACATCTGCTGAAACAGCCAACGTTATAAAGAGCACCTGAACACTCCATACAAGAACTCCCCTTACTTGATTGGACTGGTCACCCTCAATGTTCTTGGAATTTTTTCTCTTACTTCTGTCATCAGAAAAAACTAATTTTACTTCCTTATCTCATGACTTTCTTCGTATTCTGTCGGTATAAACATACACATTGCCTATCTCCAGATTAAATGCCCCCAAATGCCTCTATGACTCTTCTTCCTAGAGTAACCCAGCCATTTGGAATTCTAAAGCAGAAGAGGATATGGAAGAGGACTAAGTCTATAGTTGCTAACATTTGGGGCTGTGGATTCCTTTGTGCATTGGGTGATAATTCATGGATTTATCCTCAGAAAAATATTCATACATTTAACTCTGACTATAATTTCAGTGAAGTCCATCCATCCATCCTACGTTAAGAAACTCCACTGAAAAGGCACAAAGAGAGAAGATGTTTCCTTACAAGGTTTTCAGCACTTAAAACTGAAAGCATCATAACAAAGTGACCACAGGGTGTCACTCTAACATCGACAGCACCCTAATGTTTAGATACAGGAAGATAGATCATAGGCCAATGAGCATGAAGATCTGGGTTAATACAGCTCAGTGAAGCCAACCCCACTAGAAACTATTTGGCAAGAAGATTCAGGCAATTGCCTTTGTGAACCATTCATGTTAAAGAGAGAGTGAGGGAAAACTAATCTTGGCAGCCTCCTTGTTATTGTGGTATTCAAGCGGGATGCCGTTGGCCTAGAGAAGCTGATTCTTTCTGGGAAAAATTAGAGTGCTTTTTGCACAAACTGTACTATTTTATTTTTTCTTTTTAGGAAGTGCTGAATTTATTTTGTGGGTATTAGTGGTTTTCTTAAAAACAAAGCAAAACAAAAAAACTACCTCAAAAACCAGCTGCAAAGTCTTAATTATACACTCCATTAGTCAAAACTAAGACAGTAGTTCTCCATTTTTCCTAACGCGAAAAATACTTGAAATTTAAGGCTCAGAAAGAGATATGTTAGAAGAGAAAACTTCTCCAAAATTATACTAGTAACTTTAGATGCCTTGTTACCTAATTACCAAATCAGAGTCCTTGTCTTCTTTATCTACACCATTTCCAAGTCCTTCTTTCCTAGTTTCTTACAGATACAATCTAGTACACAGTAGGGCACAAACAGCTTCAGACTTGATTCTGGCCTTTTCTTGCCCCCAAAAGCATTTGTTAAGATCTGCAATGTAAGTAAAGCATATTTGTATCAAGACATATTTAAGGCTGAATTGGCCACTTCCTTAGCTTTAAATATAAAAATGAATGATAGGAGGAGTCTGTGGTTTCACTGGAGCCAGTATCCCTTGATGATGATGGGTTACATTGATTGGATGAATGAGTAGTTTGGTACATTGCACTAAATCTTACCTGAACACAGTGTTCAATTACAGGATGAGACTTCTGATGGGACTTGCTGTGAAGACCAGATAAGAAACACACCTGGCAGATGTCAAAGTTCAGACACTTCAGACATTTGTATCTGCCGATTAAAATGGAAGTATGGTTTATATCATTACTGGTAGGTGAACAAAGAAACCAATCTTTAAGTGGATAATGAATACTCAAAAACATACAGGAAATGGTATCAAGGGAGTATGGGGTTTCTCCCAAATTTTACAGACATAATAAATGGCTTTGTTATTTTTTCTTTTTATTTTAAGATTTATTTATTTATTGAAAGGAAGAATTAGAGAGAGAGAGAGGAAGAGATTCCCTCCCCAAAATGCTGCAACAGCCATGGCTGGGCTGGGTAAAAGCCAGGAACCAAGATCTTCCTTTAGGTCTCCCGTTCGGGTTCAGGAGCCCAAGCACTTGGACCACCTTCTGCTGCTTTCCCAGGCACATTAGCAGGGAGCTGGATCAGAAGTGGAGCATCTGGGACTCAAATGGGCACCCATATAGGATGCTGGTGGTGCAGACAGTGGCTTAACCAGTTGCAACACAGGGCCAGCAGTTATTTTTTTTCTTTTAATTTTTATTTATTTATTTGTCTGAAAAGCAGCAAGATAGAGAAAAGGAGTGGATGAGATCTCTCATTTGCTGGTTCATTCTCCAAACGTCAGAACAACTGGGACTAGACCAGGCTGAAACCAGGGTCTAGGAACTCAATCCAAAGAGCTTTTATCATCACCTGCTGCCTCTCAGGGCAAGCATTAGCAGGAAATTGGAATGGAAAGTACAGGCAGGACTTGAACCCAAGCACTCTCATATGGATTGGGGGCATCCTCTGTGGTTTCCCAACTGCTATACCAATTGATCATCCTTGTTGCTTTTATTTAACCAAAGAAATGTTCTTTTGATAGTGTCTTCTATATGGTATTATATTAATATGATTTTATTAACAAGCTATGGTTAAAAAATCTGATCCTTCCCCATAAGATACAGTGTGAATTCTTTACCTAAAGTACTGTGTGCTATAAGCCTTATGAGAGATCTTTAAGTCTGCAAACCATATTTTGCATCATTGCATAATGCAATCAACTACCTTGAATTTTATTCACTAACAACTACAACAAAAACCTCAGGATTTTCCTTGGCTTCACTAGAAAAATCTATGAAATGCCATAATATTAGAACTACATTTTTGCATGGTTTTGGGGAGAATTAAGCCATTGACAAAGAATGTTGAAATAAGCTATGGTCATTTTCTAGGAGTTTGTACATAGGAAAGAAAGCAGAGGCAGGGGAGTTTCCCATCAGTCAAAAGTTGAGTGACACCATATCTGCATTTTGTGACAAGCTGACATTGCAGACTTTCTTTTATAAATGGTTACAAACTTAAAATTCCTTGTGGTCCAAAGAGGAGAAGAGAATCTTGAGATACTCTCGAAAGGAGGGATATCTTGAAACACTTGGAAAATACTATGGTGTCAAGGCAGAGCTGATGAGACCTAGCAGTCATGAATTAGTAACTTATAAGCATATGTGAATGAATCATACAGTTGTCTATACAATATCAGAACTCTGTACAATTGTTCCTGATATTTTGACTCTTCTCTAGCTATGAGTTTATTTGACATAAAGCTCTGTCTTCCTCCATGCCAATGACTGGTAAGAACAAAGTGACTGCTAGTCCTTTTAGCCTGGACCTAAGCTCCTCAGCTCAGTACAGCCCCTAACCATCCTACTTTTCCTTTATATGTGACTTGCCTTGTCCCTGTAAGCATTGGAGTTTTCAACTGTTTTTTTATATTTTAATTTTTTAAAATTTTAATTAGCTTTTAACAGATTCAATGTGCTTTGTAGATATGATTCTAAGAACATAATGATATTCCCTTCACCCTTAAAAAGTCCAAAAAACAAACATAAAAAGATTCCAGTGCTTTTCAAGTTTCTGGTCTTGCTTCATAAAGTTGACATGGAAGCTTGAAGTGTCAGTGAGCACAAGGAGGCGATATGTGGTTAAATGCCAAGTGCAAGTCAAGGGAAATTAGTGCTACCAGAGAGATGCAGAGGGGGGCTCCCTGTGGGCTGGTATGGTTGAATGCGCTTTTGTGGAAGAAGTGAGACTAAGGCTGTCTATGAAGGCAGGGCTGAAGATAAAAGCAGAGGAGGGGCCGGCGCCATGGCGCACTAGGTTAATCCTCTGCCTGCGGCGGTGGCATCCCATATGGGTGCCAGTTCTAGTCCTGGTTGTTACTCTTCCAGTCCAGCTCTCTGCTGTGGCCCAGGAGTGCAGTGGAGGATGGCCCAAGTCCTTGGTCTCCTGCACCTGCATGGCAGATCAGGAAGAAGCACCTGGCTCCTGGCTTCGGATCGGCACAGCTCTGGCCATTGCAGCCATTTGGAGAGTGAATTGTGTCAACGGAGGGAAGACCTTTCTCTCCGTCTCTCTCTCTCTCACTGTCTGTAACTCTACCTGTCCAAAAAAAAAAAAAAGTGGAGAAAATCCCAGATAGAAAGAAGAGGAGGAATAAAGTAACACAGACTGCAGTAAACAGGAAGGGTTTAGAGGACATCCAATCTCTCAGTCCCACTATTCATCCTGAAGAACAGAGGAATAAAAATTTGAGGCCAAGATAGCGGAAGGTTTTGCCAGTCTGATCCAAGCCATGTGAAGGCAGAACAAGAGTATATAAATGCCTTGAGATCGACCTCAGCTGCCTTTGTTTACTGCTTTACCTCAACAGAGTCTCATGGCAGGATATTAATAAGTAACATTGAGTGGCTATGGCAACAGCTACAGTTTTGAGCACTTTCTATGCATAGCAGTTTACAGGTGTTGAGCAGTCAGCCTCCATGGGAGTTCTTTAAGGTAAAGCATTCTTGCTATTGTACTCTTTTTACAGATTGAGGAAATTGAATCAAGAGACTTTAAGTAACTTCCACAAAGTTATATAGCTATTTAGTGTTAGACAAGGTTTTGAGCCCTGGTATAACACTGGAATGAAGAGCCTGCTGTTTTAACTATTAGATCAGACCACTAAGGTGGGAGGCTTGAGGTTTTTATTCATACACCACCATTAAGAACTGGAGTACTAATAACAGTTGGATTGGAAACTGAAACTCACTGCTTTAGAGCATACATGATATCCGGGAGCTTTCAATGATTGTTATTTGAATGACGTTGAATGAATGATTAAGTTTCTTCAATAGGAAAATGAAGCTAGCAAACCTGCCCTAGCAGCCTTGCAACATAATACCAAGCTTTGAAAAGTGTTCAACAAGCACAAGTGAGAAGGCATTCGCTTTTCAAAACATGGGGAGGCATTCACTTTTTCAATACAGTGCATCATTCAATAAAGGGTTATTTGATGAGCTATCCATTCTAGCTGCTTTGTCTAGCACTACTGTATAGCTACATTTGACATGTCTAGGACAATATTCTGACTCCAACCTTGAATCTGTTTCTCTATGTGCTATAAAATTCCTACAGGTGTATGAAATGAGAGGGGTCCATGTTGATGATTTTGCCCATAAAGAACCAAGGTTTAAGCAGGCACCACGACTCAATAGGCTAATCCTTCACCTAGCGGCGCTGGCACACCAGGTTCTAGTCCCGGTTGGGGCGCCGGATTCTGTCCCAGTTGCCCCTCTTCCAAGCCAGCTCTCTGCTGTGGCCCGGGAGTGCAGTGGAGGATGGCCCAAGTGCTTGGGCCCTGCACCCCACGGGAGACCAGGAGAAGCACCTGGCTCCTGCCTTCGGATCAGCGCGGTGCGCCGGCCGCAGTGCGCCAGCCATGGCGGCCATTGGAGGGTGAACCAACGGCAAAAGGAAGAGCTTTCTCTCTGTCTCTCTCTCTCACTATCCACTCTGCCTGTCAAAAAAACAAACAAACAAACAAACAAACGAACCAAGGTTTACCCCCAGTCACATCTAAACCTCACAGGGCTCATGGAGGACATGAACGCGACTTATCCTTCTAGGATTTAATTGCTGGTTTAGAAACAATCTCTGGTCTTTGTACATTTCTTTCTTTGAAAGGCTAAATCTTTGTCTTCTTCCGACTACTTGTGGATCTTTAAATGCTTCTACTGTAAAATGGCTTCATAAGGTTCCCTAAAACCAAAGCTATTATTTGTGTTTTCTGAGAGCCAAAAACACAAGTTTAAGATTGGTACTGTAATACATCCAAGGCATCTTCAGTATACCCAGAAAGTTAGAGCTGCAAGAAGCCTCAGACATCATTTGGTCCACCCCTCCTTATTCACCTTTGCCTTGGATGTTTAGGGGGAAAGACAATTCTCATGGCAGCATTTTTCAGAGGAAGCTTAATCTCACTTTTGAAAGATAAGGGTGATCTGAGATATTTTCTTAAACTCTTTGAGACAATTTTTTGCCATCTATGAAATAGGAATAATGTCAGATTTATGTTATATATAATGACTTTGTAAAAATTTCAACATAAAAGTGTTTTATGTAATTTCAAAGTTAATTTTGCACCTTTATGACATATAATAACTACAAAATTATATAAAACACAACTTTCACAATACTTTTTTGTTAAATGATTGCAATATGCATAAAACATAATAATATTCATGTTCCTTCATTGTCCAATAAAAAGAGTTTATTTTTCATTCTAGTATAGAGATTCCTTTGGTCATGCTTGGCTTGCAACAGTCTTTCTCATTTATATTACATAGCTTAATGTTGTTATTTGCAAGGAGTTTTTCATGAATGAAGTTTCACGGTGTCCTCCAAATTCTCTGCAAACTTAATTTGCTCCCTCAGTGAAACTAAAACCTGGGTTTTAGTAGACACGGAAGAGCGATTCTCTGGGGAGCACGTTTGAAGTGTGAGTTAGTGAATGACGGAAGTCCTGAGGCCCTTGGCTCCTTCCCCTTCTAAGGACCCTCAGCTTTGATGTGTTTTTGGTTACCTGGATGCCCTAGTGTATCAGTCCCACCTCATCTCCAGTCCCTACACCTGTGTTCACCCAACATGAGTAATTGGGTTCCCACACCTGGCATTTACCTAAGTTCCCTGCTTTATTCTTCCAGCCTTTAATAGAGATTCTTATTTTACTTCCTTATTGCTTTATTTATGGTACACATATAACTCTCTTTCTCTCAGATAAAATACTTTTCCAAAGATATGACTCTCTCATCCCCAGACCCAGCTTTCAGATATGCCTTTTCTCCTAGATGGAGAGAAGATCAGGCCTGTGTTGTTCTACCATATGCTGATCATTTGTTTGGACTTGAGGTCTTGTTCTTAGTTGTCTGTACAGGGAGACAGCACAGTATCAAACCATCAGCCCCTGCCACTTGTTAAACATGTGAACTAAGACATTTAACATCTCTGGAAATTGCGCATAACAGTATTACTCTTATAGGAGCTTATAACTTGTTTTAATGTTGTTATGAAATGTTGTTTAATGTTGTTTAATGTTATTTAATGTTGTTGAAATGTTGTTGTTTTTGGTGGCTCCAAAGTATTTAAGAGTTTTTTTTTTCCTGCAACCAAAAATAATTTTTTTTCTAGGAGCAATAAAAATGTTACTGGCTGGGGATGGCGTTCTGGAGCAATGGGTTAAGCCACAGCCTGCAATGCCAGCATCCCATAGGAGTGCCAGTTTGAGTCCCAACTGCTCTGCTTCTGATCTAGCTCCCTAACAATGTACCTTAGAAATCAATGGAATATGACCCAAATACTGGGGCTCTTGCCACCCACATGGGAGGCCCAAATGGAGTTCTAGGTTCCTGGCTTTGGCTTGGTCCAGCCCTGGCTGTTGTGGCCATTTTGGGGGTGTGAACCAGTAGATGGAAGGTCTCTTTCTCTCTCTCTCTCTCTTTTTAAAGATTTTATTTATTTTATTTGAGAGTTAGAGTTACAGACAGTGAGAGGGAGAGACAGAGAGAAAGGTCTTCCTTCTGTTGGTTCACTCTCCAAATGGCTGCAACGGCCAGAATTGCGCCAATCCAAAGCCAGGAGTCAGGTACCATGCGGGTTCAGGGGCCCAGGGACTTGGGCCATCTTCTACTACTTTCCCAGGTCACAGCAGAGAGCTGGAGTGGAAGAGGAGCAACCAGGACTAGAACCAGCACCTATCTGGGATGCCAGCACTACAGGCAGAGGATTAACCTACTGCACCACAGCGCTGGCCCCCTCTCATTCTCTTCCTCTTTCTCTCTCATCTTTCTCTCTCTCTCTCTAACTCCACATTTCAAATAAATAAATTTTTTTAAAAGTCAGTTTAGAATTTAATATCAATCAATTACAGAATCAATCAATTATAGAAAATGAATAGAATTTATTGTCAACCAAAGTGCCTCATGCAGAGAATTATTGAGCCCATGAAGCCAACTGTGTTCCAGATGTATGAGAAGGACACTGAAGATAATACTGTTCCATGTTCAGAACCATTTGGAGAATGACAATCTGTGGATACTGATGGTGACTATACCTCAGTCCTAAGATCGGGAAGGTCCGACAGATGCTGCACCGGACAGGGTGAGTGACAATTTCAGTGACTGATAGTCTATAACAGGTTGGAAGCCACAGGAGGATCAGAGGCTCAGACTGCATCCAAGATAAGAATTTCTCCTCTTTAATTGTAGGGCTCAACACCTGAAAAACAATGGCTTTCTAAGATGCATTTCTAGGTATAGCTGTGTATTTTCATCCTTTTTTGTGGCTGTATTTCTGGCAACTCTGCTGAAAATGTTTATCACATGAAAAGTTGGAGGCAAGTCTACCTCCTAAATGAGGTTGTCTAGGATGCCATATGGGGTCCATAATTTAAATTAGTTGGCAAACTCTTCAATGATGTCTGTCCCCAACTCCTAGGGACATGTGCATGGCACTCACCCCTTGGAAACAGCCTCTTGTAGCACTTTCCACAGAGCACAGAGAGCAACTCTCGCCCACAACAGCTGGGATCTGCAAGAAGCAATCATGTCAGCTTTTAGAAAATGTAGAAGTATATGGCCACTTGAATCAGCAAACCTGAGTGAGAGGGCTTACGGCCAAGGAATCACAAGTATTTGTTTTCTGAGCTTGAGTGAACTGTCTCAATAGACGCAAACAAAATACATTTCTGTATTTTGGCAGTTTGAGTTGAGACAATGAATGAACAAGTTGAGGTGGGTGAGAGAAAAAAGTCTGGTAGTTGGGGCATTAAAGAGATGGCTTATGTTGTTTCACTTATTATGGCACTGTTCAACTTATTTTGACCTTTCTTTGCCCTTGTTACCTATGGAATGTATATCACAATGATACTTATTGCAGTTTAGGGTAATTTTGGGGGATATCTTTTAAAACTATTTAGCATCATCTTATTTAACAAACACCAATGTCTGAGGTAGGGTGGTGATCATCATGTTTATTAAAACAAGGAGTGAAAGGAATGAAGTCCGTATGTTGAAGAGACACCTGCATTCCCATGTTCTTTGCAGCCATTTTCACAATAACCAAGATGTAGAATGAATCCAAGGGTCCTTGACACTGAAGAATGAATAAAAAAATGGTACACACATACAATGGAATACAATTCATTCTTAAAAAGGAAGGAAATCCTGTCCTTTGCTACAACATGGCTGAACCTGGAGTACAAAATCCCAAGTGAAATAAATCAGACACAGAGAGACAAATATTGCCTGATATCATTTGCATGGGGTAAAGAGCTGAACTTATCAAAAGAGTAGAATGGTGGCTTCTAGGGTCTTAGGTGTAAAGGATATAAATGTTCAGTTATTAAATGATGACTAGTTAATAATATTGTATTTTATTTTCAAAATTTTATATAAGAGCAGATTTTAAGTGTCCTCAACCCTCATGTTCCATATATGGTAACCATGGGTGATTGATGTATTAATTTTTTTGTTGACTAAACATTAATTAAGTTGTTCACATTTTCATTTGAAAGACAGAGGGACAGAAATATAGATCTTTCCATTGTTATTTTACTCTCCAAATACCTGCAACCACAAGATCTAGGCTTCCTTCATGGGTAGCAGGGACCCCAGTACTTGATCCATTGCCTGGTGCTCCTCAGGGTACACTTTAGCAAGAAGCTGGAATTGGAAGTGGAGTTCCAATCCAGGCACGGTGGTATGGAATTAAGGCATCCCAAGGCGCATCTTAACTGCTATACCAAATGCCCTGAGTGTTCATTAATTTGACCGCAGTAATCATTACACAATGTATTCCCATGTCAAATCACCATATTGTACACTTTGAATATGCTCATATAATTTTTATTTATCAACCAGCTATTTTTTAAGATTTTTAAAATTTATTTATTTGAGGGGCAGAGCTACAGACAGAGAGAGGGAGAGACAGAAAGGTCTTACACCTGCTGGGTCACTCCCCAATGACTGCAATAGCCAGAGCTGGGCCAATCTGCAGATAGGAGCCAGGAGCCTATTCCAGGTCTCTCATGTGGGTACAAGGGCCCAAGTACCTGGGCCATCTCTGCTGCCCTCCTAGGCCATAGCAGAGAGCTGGATTGGAAGAGGAGCAGCCGGGACACACATGGGTTGCCGGCACCACAGGGTGGGGCTCAGCCCACCATACCACAGTACTGATCACTCAACCAAGTATTTTTAAAATAAAGAGAACAAGGGTTGATTGATAGTCAGCATTTTGTATAAGATCAAAAAAAGCAAGTGTGCTGCAGAAATGGGAGTCGCACTCCAGAGTGCTTTATACTCTTGGTTGATGGATGTCACAAAAATTTTGTAACATTTGAGTCTAATGTATATCGTAGTAGCTCAATGTATACAAACTTATTCAGTGCTTTTCATCTTTTAATCACAGTCACTATAAGTAGGTTAACTAAGAGATTGAGAACTCCTTATGACTGCCAAGATGGTGAGGGATTTGGCTCTGACATCATACAGATGAATAGATATATGTATTGTCACTTCTATTTGTTCCCATTTGGTAACAGGTCCTAATTTTGCATCTGATGTCTTCTGTACAACAGACTCTCAGCAGGCATTGCCTGCAAGCTCAAAAGTAATCTCAGAGACCCCCTGCTGAGTCCATCAACTTGAATCAACATTCTTCTAATCAGGAAAGTGGCACTTAGAATCTCTTTGCTGACAATTAGCCAGGCAGAAGTCAACAAACATTTGTGTAATGGTGACAAGATGGCTTGTACTCTAAATGGATAATAACCCTGTCGTGACTGTAAGTAACTACTCCCAGTGTTATTTAGCTTTTGTCTGGAAAAAAAAAAACTCATTACCCATCTTTTGGCCTGTGAGTACTGATGAACTAACTGGACCACTTATTTAGACTGTGTTGCTGATTCAACATTAAACCTCCTTTCCTGTCCTTGAGTCCCTAGAAAGGAATTTTACCTAATTTGTAAAATAAGGGAGGTAGATAATATGGCATTGACTTGCCAGTTCTGATTCTGACATCAGTGAAAATAAAGCTAATTCTGTCATGGGTTTTGGCCTAAATTTTTGCTTGTAAGTGTGTTCACAAAGATTTTGTGGATTAATTGCCCATTTGACTAATTTCTTGCAGGTGTTCTATGGAAGAATTAAATGTGGCCTGCTGGAACAAGCAGAGCACCACTTGAAATGATAATTAGGATACTTAGGGGAGGATTTGAATCACATAGTGGGGCTTGGAATTTTCTATGGGAATACATCTGAGTCCATAATGGAAGTGGATAGGATGATAATTTGCTATGCAAATCTCTGCCTTCCTAATAGTTTTCTCAGGAGTGCACTAACACATGGGATGTGTGGGCCATGTGGTGCTCAGGAGCTGCCATTTCAGCAGCTGACTGACCTCAGTTGAGTCTGAAACAAGGGCAATATTTTGGGACCCAAGTCAGGAAGGGAGTATAAGAAATTCTAATGAAGAAAGAAAAAGCTCCCTCAGCCCATATTCTTTCTTAACAACCATTTTCTAAACACGCTAGTCTTAACGGTTTGATCATGTACATGGATGAACAGATTTTCCTATTCTCATAGGCTCCCCATCTGCTTGAGTTGTGAGATGTGGGGTTATTGAATAAGGGCCTATGCTGTGGTGGTTCCCTGAGACATTCCTGGGAGTCCTCAGAAAATGGGCATAATCACCAGAACAGATTGAAAGTGTCTATACCTGATGTTTTAGCCTTATACCATGTTTAAAAATCATCATTCTAATTAAGAAATATACACATCTTGGAGAAAGATGAGGATGGTGGAGCAAGATGGTATAATAGAACTCTCTAGTTATCATCTCTACAGAAACATCAATTTGAACAACTATCCAGGCAGAAAACTACCTACACAAGAGCTAAGGAGACCAGGTACTAGGTCATAGTATCTGTTTATATATCATAATAAAACAGGTGACTGGAAGAAGGTACAAAAGAGAATTTTTATATTACCTGCAGCACCCATCCTCCCCCAAACCACAACAGTACAGCTTGGAAAGATGCCATCCACTTGGGGGAAACAAAGGAAAGTAGCATGGGACTTTACATTGGGCTCCATTACTGGGCTCACTACCAGTATTCAGCACTAGACAGAATACCATCATGCCTAACTGCAGGCCATACCTGAGAACAGAGCATTTAGATGTGCCCTGGTCCTGGATGGGAGATCATAGGCTCTGTGAGATGAACTCAAGTTCCACTTGCTGATTACATGGCTTTGGGTTCTAAATAACTCACAGTCATAGGCAGGACACAGTGGCTGGGAGCTTGAAATTAACCTTGTATGGCACAGTTGTGGTGCTCTTGGGCTTAAGGCGCCTCCTAGTGCTGTGATAGCTGCAGTGTTCATGGGTTTAAAGGCCACAACAGATGATCTGCCTTAAATTTCTAGACAGGCTTACAGCTGAAAGAGGTTCCCAGGCAGAGTTGGACCAGAGCCAGAATAACTTCTATGCAGAGATATCAAAGCATAACTACAGGATCAAGAACCATCAAGGAAATATTATGTCACCAAACAGACAAAATATAGTGCCAGGGACTGATGTCACAAAATAGACATATGAAGGTGTCAGTGATGTAGAGATATATGAGCTGCCAGACAATGGATACAAAACAACTGTTTAAGGGATGCCAACAAATTACTAGAACACACAGAAAGATAATTCAGAAGTTTATCAAAGAAATTTAACATAGAGGTTGAAACAAACAAAAAACTTCTTAGAGAAGAAAAATAAAATGCACAAAATGAAAAATGTAACAGAGAACATCAACAGCAGGATTCAATAAGCAGAATTATATGTGAACTCAAACACAGATGGTTTGGAATATGAGTTTTACTGTCAATAGAGAAAGAAGAAAAAGACTTAAAGGGAATTAAGAAAGCTTATAACTTATAGTATGAATCATTGACATTCAAGAGGGAGTATAGAAAGATAAAGTGATAGAAAGTGTATATATGAAACAATAAATGGAAACTCTCCTAACTTGGAGACAGATGTAAATATCTACATATTGGAAGATCAAAGGTCTATAATCAGATTCAATCTAAATAAGACAACTTCACAACATACAGTTGTCTTTTTCTGTGTATATGGATTAAATCAATCCCAGATTCAGGATTTTTTTAAAAGTTGTATCTGTACTGAACATGTGCTGACTTTGTCTTGTTTGTCATTGCTCTGTAGACTATATAGTATGCCAACTAATCTCATAGAACTTACATTGCATCAGGTTTTATAAATAATCTGGAGATTATATTATATTAGGTGCTATAAGTAGTCTGGAGGATGTTCATAAGTTATATGAGAATACTATGCCATTTAATACAGCATTCTTGGATTTTGCTAGCTGCATACATCAAGATACGACTGCATTATAATTAAATTTTCAAAGGCCAAAGACAAAGAGTAGATCCTGAAAGCAACAGAGGAAGAGCAACAAATCACATATACGGGAGTTTCACTGAGCAGAAAGTTTATAGGTCAAGAGAGAGTACTGAAGTGAAACTACAAACCAAGAATACTGCACTCAGCAAAGATGGTACAGAAGCGAAAGAGAAATAAAGACTTTCACAAATGGAAGCTGAGAGTATTCATTACCAATACAACTACCTTATAAGAAATATTAGTTTTTCAAGTTGAAAAAGTCTACTAATGAGTAACATGAAGACCTGTAAGAGTATAGAACTCACTGGTAACAGTAAGCACACAGCAAATTCAGAATGCTAACTTGAGGGTGGTATGTAAATCACTTACACGTTTATCTTCATTAGCAAAAAATTAAATGATAAAACTATTAAAATCATAACTGTACTAGCTTATTAAGGAATATGCAATGTAAAGAGATGTTAATTGCAAAATTCAGAATGGGGGGAGTAATTAATATGTAAAGGATTTTTTGTAATCAAAGTTTAGTTGATAGAAGTTTAAAATAACCTGCTATAATTGTAAGATTTATTTAAAAGCCTCTATTATAAGCAGCAACTTTTAATAGATGTACTAAAACAAAAAAATCAAGGAATCAGAACACATTACCAGAGAAAAACACTTACTCACAAAGGAAAAAAATAAGAGAGGAAAAAAGGAAGGATCTACAAAACAGCAAGAAAACAATTTTAAAAGCAGGAGTAGTTGTGGTAAAGTAGGTAAGCAGACACCTAGGATAACCAGCGTCCCATACGAGTGCCAGTTCTAGTCCCTGCTCCTCCACTTCTGATCCAGCTTTTTGCTAATGAGCCTCGGAAGGCAGCAGCAGATGGCTCAAGTGTTTGGGCCCAGGCATATGTGAAACTCTGATGAAGCTCCTGGCTCCCTGCTTTGGCCAGGCCCAGCTCTGGCCATTTCGGCCATTTGGAGAATGAATCAGCAGATGAAAGATCTTGCCCACTCTTTGGTTCTCCTTCTCTATCAAACAAATAAGTAAATAAATATACATTTTTAAAAAAATGGAAGCAGTAAGTCCTTATCTATTATTAATTACCTTGAATATAAATGGATTAAATCCCTCAATTAAAAAACATAAGGTAGCTGCTGAACAGATTTAAAAAAACAACACTCAGGTATAGCTTTCCTAAAAGACACTCACTTCACCTGTAAGGATACATACAGAGTGAAAGTGAAGAGACTTTTAATCAGCAACTACAAAATGAGACAAAGTCATTATATAATTAATTATAAAGGAATAAATTCACCAAGAGAAAACATTTTAAATATATATTCAGCCAACATCAGGACATATAAATATATTTGAAGGGAGAAATTAACATAAATAAAATATTAGAGAACTTTAGCACTTGACTTGCAGCTGTGGAGAGATTGTTTAGATAGAAACTCAACAAAAAATATTGTATTTAAACTGTATTCATGCTCAAATAAACCAAATATCAACAGAACATTCCTTCCAATTCCTGCGAAATAACACATTATTCTCACATATGAAACATTTTCCAGGATAGATCGTATGTTAGGTGACAACATACATCTTTAAAAATTTTAAGAAAATTGGGGCCAGCATTGTTGTGTAGTATCTAAGGCTGCTGCCTATGACTTCCGCATCCCATAAAATATTCAGTTCTTGTCCTGGCTTCTCCATTTCCAATCTAATTCCCTGCTAATGGCCTGGGCAAAGCAGCAGAGATGGCCCAAGTGTTTAGGCTCTTGTTACCCAGGTGGGAGACTCAGATGAAGAACCTGGCTCCTGCCTTTAGCCTGGGGAGTGAACCAAAATATGGACGAGCTCTCTTTCTGTCTCTCTATCTCTTTGTAACTTTGACTTTCAAATAAATAAATCTTTTAAAAACTTAAGAATATTTAAATCATATGAGTAACTTTTCTCACTACAATGTTATACATTAGAAATCAATAACAGCAGAAAACTTTAGAAATTCTACATGATATACGGGAGTGAAAGGGTATAGTCTACAGAAAAAGGAAACACTTTGGAATGAGAAAAAGAGACTAGACATCTCCTCAATTGTACTTATCTGAATCTAGAGATGCACCATTGTCTTTGACTAGGCCATTTTACAACTCTGTAGAGATTAGAGTTGACTTATTGAAAATTGATAGCTATTCAAATAATTCTTATCTACATGGACATGTAAATAAATTCTGTCCTGGTGGAGAAGCAATCTGCCATCTCTGATAAAAGCCAGTCTTACATTTACTGAAATTTGCTTTTATACTCCTAATCTATTAGTTGTTCCATATCTATCTGTCTGCTCTTTGTTTTCCTCCTTTTTGAGTAATTGTACATCTTAAGGTGCCTTCTTTTAATTAATGAATTAAATAGATTTAAAACATTTTTATATATGAATATGAAATGCAGAAAAAGAGAGAGAGAGATCTGAGCTGCTGGCTCATCCTTCAAATGGTGGCAAGAGCCAGGACTGGGCCAGACTGAAGCTAGGAGCCAGGAACTCAATTTGGGTCTCCTGTGTGGGTGGCAGCAGGACACTGGATCAGTGGTAGAGGAACCAGGGCTTGAACTCAGGTACTCTGACATGGGATGGGATATGAGCACCCCAAGCAGCATCTTAACTGCTGTGCCAAACGCTTGTCCCCTGACTAAATAGATTTTTAAAAATATGTATTTTTTGGGGAAAGAGGAAGAGAGAGACATAGAGAGGAAGGAAGGAAGGAAGGAAAGAAGAAAGGAAAGAGAAAGCAAGAAAAAGAGAGAGAAATAAAGAGATAAATAGAGTGCACCCATCCTCTGGTTCACTTCTCAAACACCTGCAACAACTGGGGCTGGGCCTGGCTGCTGGGAGCTGGGAAATCAATCCAGGTCTCCCACATGAGTGGCAGGGTCTGAATTACTTGACCCATCACTACTTCTTTTCTGGGGTTTACATTAGTAGAAAGCTGGAATCCAGGGCAAGATATGGGTATGAACTCAGGCACTGCAATATTTGTAAAAGCATCATAATTTTATGTTTTATTTTTAAAGAGAAGAATCAGGTAAATTCAGTTTGCTTCGTTATGCTAAGGAGCTCAGACTTCATCCTACAGATATGAATGTCCAACATAGAATGTCAAGCATAAGAGTAACAACTGCATTTTGGAAAGGCCACCATCTCAGTGTTGAAGAGTTGTGGGTGTGGGGGCAGGTGAACTGGAGAAATCCATTAAACTGCACTTGTAATAGGTCAGATTAAAGTTAATGGAGCCCATACTAAAATAATAGCAGTTACTATAAAGGGGAGAGTGCATGGAAAGCTATATAAAGATAGAATTGACACCGAACAAACCAGATTCTTTAATAATAGATGTGGCTACTATAACTGAAATAAATTTAGAATTCTTAAGTAGGGACTTACCTGCTGTAAATCTGTTAGTAGGTTTCTAAAAATCCTTCGAGTCATGCGTGCTCCAGGATCATAACCTCCCTTGTTATTTTCTGCATAGAGCTGAAAAAGAGCTAGATACATGGGGGAAGGGAGGAGAAGAAATCCTTAGGTTGAATTTTTGTGTTGTATTTTTGAATAGTATGTGATTTAAATGAACAGTTTGTGGGCATGAAAAGAAAGGGAGAATAAATTTATATTCTTGATAATTTACTTATTTTGAAGGCGTTTTATGCTAAATCATTGAATAATGAAAAGTCAATCATAGTTCAACCCCTTGATGATTCAGTGTGTCTCTGATGAATCATGAGGTTGGTAAATGACAATATGAGGATCATGCCAGTCTTTAAAGAAATAGCAATTACTGATATGTGAATACTTCCTAAACAAATAAATGTCAAGGTCAACTCATTAATGCCTAATTAGAAAGTTATAGATCTTTTAAAAATCCTTAATTCTACAAATATTAAGCATTTTTCTTTAATAAACAAGCAAGTCATGCTGATTCCATGCTGAAGAATGAAAGTCATCATGTTGGGGTTATAGGAGTGGTTGAAGAGGACAATGCATCTGGGACTCCAAGTCACAGCAATTCAGGACACTCAAACCTCCTGTCCATTTACCTCTGTATTTTGTGAGAGGGCTGTCCCCCGAGAGGGCAATTAGGGCAGCAGCCACAGGCAGGAGCTTGAGAAAACCTGTTCCTGTGCTGTATGGCAACAAAACACAGAAAAAGTGGAAAGAGTAATGTTATTCTCGATGAAGTGATTTATAAAAACTGTAACTATTAATGGATGTTTCTTACATGGAGTTATGAGTTCTAGTTTTCCATGGCCTCTCTTCCTGTATCTGGAATTTGGAAGGATGAACATTGAATTAAAATGTTTTATCATTCATTCATTCATTCATTCAGGAAATTTTTGCTGGATGCTTCTCTGTGCTAAACACTGGGAATGCAAGGACACATTTCGTCTTCTTCATGAAGCAGGCAGCCTAACTCCTTAGTTCTCAGCTGTCTGGAAACCAAGCAACAAAGACAAGCACAAAAACGCAAAAGGCGCAGAAGTTTATGTATCCATGCCCCAAAAAATCCCCAGTTCACAGCTCTTGCTTGGAGCCTAACCATCTTTTGCCTACTCATTATGTAGCTTATAAACCTGCAGAGCAATTTTCAAAGGCAGGAAGATGATTAGAGACAGGGACTGATCATAGAAATGACAGTCAAAAGTTTAAGGCAGCTAAAAGCATGAATGAGTAATTTGAAAATGTTTTTATACTCATATATTATTCATGCAATTAAAAATTAAATGATAAGCCAGAAAAGAAAACATGTGTAAGGAAATTGCCCAGTGGTTTAATGCTGTACTTGTCCCGGGAGACAGACTTAAGGGTACTAGGAGGGTACATCAAAAAGTTCCTTTAAAAACTGAAATTTAAAGATAAGATTATTTTGGCTCAAACATTGTGAAATTCATGCATTTTTATACACATTTTCTTTGAGCTTTTTGAAGTCTCTGCATATTTCTTCTTCTTTATTCTTTTTCCCTACATCCCAAATGTTTTGCCCACTGTACAGTTTTTAAAAAGTTTATTTTAAAGAATGAGATCTACTGAGTCAGGACTATACAATATAAGGCAAACTGAGAAGGGGCAAAAGACTGTGAACCCTGCAGCTCAGCAAAACATATACTCACCACACACACACACACACACACACTCATACTAGCAGAATCATTGACTCCAAAGCACCCACAATCAATGGTTTGATACACTCTAAACTGGCATATAATTTATCCAGTCATGTACAGCTTGTCTAACGTTATTCCAACTAAAAAGTGAAACAGGGTGCTTGCACTGTGGTGTAGTGGGTAAAGCTACCACCTGCAGTGCCCACATCCCATGCAGGCACTGGTTTGGCTCCCAGGTGCTCTACTTCCAATCTAACTCTCTGCTATGGCCTGGGAAAGCAGTGGAAATTTGCCCCAAGTCCTTGAGCCCCTGTACCCATGAGGGAGACCCGGAAGAAGCTCCTGGCTTCTGGCTTTGGATCAGAGCAGCTCTGGCTGTTGCGGCCATCTGGGGATTGAACCAGCAGATGGAAGACCTCTCTTTACCTCTGCATCTGCCTCTCTGTAACCCTGCCTTTCAAATAAATAAATAAATCTTTAAAAAATTTAAAAAAAATAAATGAAACAAAAATTGATAATTGGTTACAAAGAAATGAGCAGAGATTCAAAAGCAAAGGGTAGTTTTCCAGGGCTTATGTACAGAGGTATGATTGCCATAGCAAAAGTGTGTATGCTTCCCTAGAGTGGAACTGAGTTTATGTAACAGAATGAATAATATGGAGGCTCTCCCTCCCATCTGTTTTTTCTATTCCTGGGCCATTTACTGTAGTGAATCTGATAAGCACATATGAGTTTGTTGGCCCTCCTGAATAAGCAATAAATTTTTGGAGAACAAACAAGCTTTGTTATATGCCAAACATTAACCAAACTTTAGACAGCACAAAATAGTCAGTAACAAATGGCAAGTAAATATGGCCTTCAAGGTTGCAATGTGACATCCACCTCCTTACCTGTCATATATGGTTGTGAGAAGGCTCAGAGTAAGTTCTGACGCTCTGGGATGCACCTGTCCTGGTTTTTCCAGCATGGCTTTCTGAAAAAGCTCTTCGAGCACCTGAAAAAGCTGCTGCACAGAAAGTGAGCTCTTCCTAGCTTCCCAGAAACTTTGACGTAGTAGAACATGCTGAATCAGGGAGCTGTCTATCAAGTCCACTGTAGGAAGCAGATGGAGAATTGTGCCTTATTTTCTGATGGGAATAAAAGGTGTCCAATAAAGCACAAGCCATCTATTGTTTAATTGAGGCTTTTCATGGCAGTTATCTTCTATTTTTTTATACTCAATTCATCTTTATTCCTCTTTCTTTCTTAAAAAACTGTAGTGTTTTCAAGTATTTTCTATTTTTATATTTTTATTTAAGGTAAATAACTTTCTTGTAATTAATATATACAGACTTAAGAACATAGTGATATTTCCCACCTTACCCTCCCTCTGGGCCATGCTCCCACATTTCCCCCTCCTTCCTTTCTTACTCCTTCTCTTAATTACAATGATCTGCTTTCTTAATTACAAAGATCTACTTTCAGTTTACTTTATGCTCATAAGATTATCCCTATGCTAAGTAAATAGTAAGCAAATAGTAAGCCCTACACGAAGTAAATAGTAAGCAAAAATTAAACAAAAAAACCACTATTACTTGACACTAGAGACAAGACCTGTAAACAATCATCGAATCTGAAAATGTGAATTTTATACCTATACACTACAATTTTTAGTTTTTATTTTATTGATTTTTATTTTTTGACAGGCAGAGTTAGACAGTGAAAGAGAGAGACAGACAGAGAGAAAGGTCTTCCTTCCATTGGCTCACCCCCGAAGTGGCCGCTACAGCTGGCGTGCTGTGCTGATCTGAAGCCAGGAGCCAGGTGCTTCCTCCTGGTCTCCCATGCGGGTACAGGGTCCAAGGACTTGGGACGTCCTCCACTGCCTTCCTGGGCCACAGCAGAGAGCTGGACTGGAAGAGGAGCAATCGGGACAGAATCCGGCACCCCAACCGGGACTAGAACCCGGGGTGCCGGCGCCGCAGGTGGAGGATTAGTTTAGTGAGCTGTGGTGCCAGCCTACACTACATTTTTTATATATATTTGTTATCACAGATCAGGGAAAACCTATAGGATTTGTGTTTCTGGTACTGGCTTATTTCATTAAATATCATAGTTTCCAGTTGCATCCATTTTGTTGCAAAAGACAGGATTTCTTTCTTTTTTATGGGTGAGTTGTATTCCATACTATATATATATATGTGTGTACCACAATTTCTTTATCCAGTCATCACTTGATGGGCATCTTGGTGGATTCTATATATTAGTTATTGTGAATTAAGCTGAAATAAACATGGGGGTACAGATAACTCTTTCATATGCTGATATCATTTCCTTTGGGTAAATTTCCAGAAGTGGGATTGGCAGGTCATATGGTCTATCTATTTTCAGTTTTCTGAGGTAGTGTCTTCCACAGTGGCTGCACCAGTTTATATTCCCACCAACAGAGAATTAAGGTACCTTTTCCCCTACATGCTCACCAGCATTTATTGTTTGTTGGTTTCTGTATGAAAGCCAGTCTAACTGGGTTCAGGGGCAGCCTCGTTGTGGTTTTGATTTGCACTTCCCTGACGGCTAGTGTTCCTCAGCATTTTTTCATGTGCCTATTGGCCAATTGAATTTCATTTTGAAAAATGCCTCTTTATGTCCTTTGTCCATTTAACTGTATTTTTTATTTTGTTGTTGAGTTTCTTGAGCTCTTTATAAATTCTTGATATTAATCCATTATCAGTTTCATAGTTAGCAATATTTCCCCCATTCTGTCAATTGCCTCTTCACTTTGCTGAGTGTTTCCTTTGCAGTGCAGAAGCTTCTCAACTTGATTTAATCCCATTTGTCTATTTTGGCTTTGATTGCCTGTGCTTCTGTGCTCCTCTCCAAGAAGTCTTTGCCTATGCCAATGTCTTACAGAGTTTCCCCAATGTTCTACTCTAGTAATTGTACGGTATCAGATCACAGATTTAGATCCTTGATCCATTTTGAGTTGATTTTTCTATAAGGTATAATGTAGGGGTCTTGTTTCATACTTCTGCACATAGAGATCCAAATTTCCAAGCACCATTTGTTGAAGAAACTGTCCTTTCTCCAGGGATTAATTTCTTTTCTTTTCTTTTCTTTTCTTTTCTTTTCTTTTCTTTTCTTTTCTTTTCTTTTCTTTTCTTTCTTTTTCTTTTTCTTTTTCTTTTCTTTTCTTTTCTTTCCTTTTCTTTTCTTTTCTTTTCTTTTGACAGGCAGAGTGGACAGTGAGAGAGAGACAGAGAGAAAGCTCTTCCTTTTGCCGTTGGTTCACCCTCCAATGGCCGCCACAGCCAGCGCACTGCGGAGGGCGCAGCACGCTGATCTGATGGCAGGAGCCAGGAGCCAGGTGCTTTTCCTGGTCTCCCATGGGGTGCAGGGCCCAAGGACTTGGGCCATCCTCCACTGCACTCCCTGGCCACAGCAGAGAGCTGGCCTGGAAGAGGGGCAACCGGAACAGAATCCGGCACCCTGACTGGGACTAGAACCTGGTGTGCCGGTGCCGCAAGGCGGAGGGTTAGCCTAGTGAGCCGTGGCGCCAGCCCAGGGACTAATTTCACTCCTTTGCCAAAGACTAGTTAGTTGTAGATGTGTGGATTGATTTCTGGAGTTTCCATTCTGCTCCACTGGTCTACATGTCTATTTCTGTGGCAGTACCAGGCTTTTTGGATTAAAATTGCTCTATAGAATGTCTTGAAATCTGGCATTGTGATGCATTCAGCTTTGTTTTTGTTATTTAAGATTGCTTAGATATTCAGGGTCTCTTGTGTTTCCATATGAATTTTATCATCTTTTCTAGATCTGAGAAGAATGTCATTGGTATTTTGATTGGGATTGCATTGAATCTGTAAGTTGTTTTCAACAGTATGGATATTTAGGTGATATCAATTTTCCAATCCATGGACATGAACAATTTTTCCATTTTTGTGCCTTTTTCTATTTCTTTCTTTAATGTTTTATAATTTTCATTATAGAGGTCTTTTACCTCCTTGATTAAATTTATTCTCAGGTATTTACTTCTTTTTTTATAGCTATTTTGAATGGGATTGATCTTAGAAGTTCTTTCTTAGTCATGGCATTGTCTATGTATACAAAGGCTATTTATTTTTGTGTACTGATTTTATATCCTGCTACTTTACCAAACTCTTCTATGAGTTCTAATAATCTCTTGGTGGAGTCTTTTGGATCTCCTATATATAGAATCATGTCATCTGAAGATAGGGATAGTTTGATTTCCTTATTCCCAATTTGTATCCCTTTATTTTTTTTCTTGCCTAATGGCTTTGGATAAACTTCCAGGACTATCTTAAATATCAATGGTGAGAGCAGGCATTCTTGCCTGGTTCTGGATCTAAATGGAAATGCTTCCAACTTTTCCCAATTAAATAGGACACTGGCCATAAGCTTGTCATCAATTGCCTTGGTTGTGTTGAGGAACATTCCTTCTATATAATTTCTTGCCTCCTACAAATTTTGGGTTTTGTTTGTATTTTTTTTAGTTCCTTGAGATGCATTAGTAGCTCATTTATTTGGTACCTTTTCAATTTCTTGATGTAGGCACCCATTGCTATAAACTTCCCTCTTAACTTTGCTTTTGCTGTATCTCATTTTTCTTATTTTAAAGATTTCTTATTTATTTGAAAGTTACTTGAGAGTCAGAGGGAGGAGAGGCAGAGAAAGAGTTCTTCCATCCTCTGGGTCACTCCCCAACTGGCTGCAATGGCCGGAGCTGCGCCGATCCAAAGCCAGGAGCCAGGAGCTTCTTCCAGGTCTCCCATGTGGGTGCAGGGGCCCAAGGACTTGGGCCATCTTCTACTGCTTTCCCAGGCCATACAGAGAGCTGGATCAGTAGTGGAGCAGATGAGACTCGAACTGGTGGCCGTATGGGATGATGGCATTGCCAGCAGCAGCTTTACCTGCTGTGCCGCATCATCTCCCCCCATATGTTTTGATATGTTGTATTGTCATCTTTATTTGTTTCCAGAAATATTTTTATTTCCCTTTTGATTTATTCTATGATCTGGATATTCGGGAGCATGTTTTCAGTCTTTATGTCTTTGAATATTTTCTAGAGATTCTTGAGTTGTTAATTTTAAGCTTCACTCCATTTTGGTCAGAAAAGATGCATGATACGATTTTAGTATCCCTATTGTTTGCTTTGTATTTCTTTTGTACTTTCGCTGGGAGATTTTCTGCCTTCATATTCTTTCATAATGATGATTACCTTTCTGTGTTTCTGTGTATAGCACATCCTTAAGCATCATTTATAAAACTGGACCAGTGCTGACAAAGCTACTTGTTATGGAAGGTTGTTATTTCCCATTCATTCATAAATGAGAGCTTTTCAGGGTTGACTTTTTTTCTCTTAAGACTGTGCTATGTATCTCCATTCTCTCCTAGCCTGTAGGGTGTCTGATGAGAAGTCAGCTGTGAGTCTAATTGGAGATCCTCTGAATCTGTTTTTTCTCTCGTACACATTACAGAATCTTTTCTTTATGTTTTAGTGTTGAATGTTTGGTTAAAATATGTCATGGTGAAGGTCTTTTCTGGTCCTGTCTACTAGGAGTTCTGTGTGCCTCATGTACTTGGACATCCCATTCTTTCTCCAAATTAGGGAAGTTTTCTGTAATTATTTCATTGAATAGGCCTTCTAATCCATTCTGTCCTTCAACACCTACAGGAACTCCAGAGACCCATATGTTAGGTCATTTGATGGTATCCCATAAATTTCAAACATTGTTTCTAATTTTCCTAATTTCTCCTTTTCTTTCTTCTTTTTGGTCTGACTGAGATATTTCCAAAGAGTTGTCTTATAGCTTGGTTACTCTTTCTTTGCCTCACCAAGTCTGTTGTTAAGGTGTTTCACTGTATTTTTATTAGAAATATTGAAATTTCATTTCCAATTTTTCATTTTGATTTCTCTTTAGAATCTCCATTTCATGGGAAAATGTTTCCTCCATGTCATGTATGGATATCTTAACTTGTGAATTTGCTTCTCATCACTTCTGAGTAATACTATGATAAATCTTTTTAATTCCTTTTCTGGCATTTCATCAATCTGTTTGTCCTCTCAGTACAATACTGCAGTGTTCTTGTGTTCCTTTCAGCAGTGGTGGTCATGCTGTCCTGTTAATCTTCTTTCTTGAATTCCTGTGTTTATCTTCAGGCATTTGTAGAAATACCTGTTGGTTTTCTCCTCTGATGGATTTTATCTTTGAACTATGTCTTTGTCATTTGGTGGAGTGTCTGCTCTCTCAATACCCAGAGTCCTGTGCTGGGTGTGGCCAGGGAGCTCTGGTCAGTGCTCCATGGTGGAGAAAATACCCAGGATAACACTCAAGTTGGGTGTTGTAGATCTCTGTTGTCAACAGGGGGAAGAGTATGATCTCCTCTGTTGGAGTAATCACACTCTCACCTCCTATCCTCCAAGGTGATCAATGCCTGAGTTTCGCCCACTGTGGGTACAACACTCAACTCTCATCTTCATGTACCACACAAAGGATCTCTGCAGTCCTCAGTGTGAGCACAGATCCCTGACAGCTATTTTCTTTAAAGGGAACTAAATAAGATTAATAGTAGACATATATCTTTTGTGTAGTATCAGGTATTACCATTCTGACAGTGACTTTTATTTTGGAAAAGTTTACTGGTTGATAAAGAATAATGGTAATATTATCACCAGTATATTTTTTAGGATATTATTTTATAGACTGAAGCTAAAAGGAGAAGAAGTGAGAACTCTGAAAAATAAGCAAATCAAGGGAGTTAGGACACCATAGTTAAAAGCTGGAAAAATATTTTTGTGCTCTTTTTTAAGTGGATTGAGAAAATTTACCTATCATATTTAAACACAATTTTTCCTTTCTGCAGCCCAGCTTCAGGAGAAATATTTTGTTATGCAATTTCCACAGTAAAAAAATACATCTTTACAAAAGCAGTATCTAAATTATCACATATGTTAGGGCCCATTTTTTCTTCAGTAAAATCCCATTTTTTAAAATCTTGGTTTCTTTCCTATTATTATCTAGGGAAGGCTTTTAATAAAACTAGAGTTACTAAGAAAAATAATAGTTTATTTCTTATATAGATTTTTTTTTACCATCTTCTCCTAAAAAATTTACAAGGCAATGAATTGAAAGAAAAATGAAACAAAGCTAAGCCTATGGTTTCTTGCAGACAGACAATGACAGAGAATATTAATAAACTCCCATTTGTACCATCTGAGCACTTGAGGTGTCAAGAACAGCCACAGGAACAGTTGTTTAAAAGTCTTCAAACTATGAAAGTATAAGGTTTTATACTTCATCCATAGATTAGTAATCTAGCAAGCACAATAAAAAATTTTATTTGTTCTCTGATATTGCATTTAAGGGGAAAAGTCAAGGAATAGAGAACATGGCCTGCACCACGGCTCACTTGGCTAAATCCTCCCAGATTCTAGTCCCGGTTGGGGTGCCGAATTCTGTCCCGGTTGCTCCTCTTCCAGTCCAGCTCTCTGCTGTGGCCCGGGAAGGCAGTGCAGGACGGCCCAAGTCTTTGGGCCCTGCACCTGCATGGGAGACCAGGAAGAAGCACCTGGCTCCTGGCTTCGGATCGGCGCAACGCGCTGGCCATAGCAGCCACTTGGGGGGTGAACCAATGGAAGGAAGACCTTTCTCTCTGTCTCTCTCTCTCACTGTCTAACTCTGCCGGTCAAAAAAAAAAAAAAAAAAAAAAAAATAGAGAACAAGATTTTGGTAATGTGACTTAAATAAGAACCTAGCACAGGTGATAGAGACTGTAGACTCTTTTATCTTCATTCAGTCCAGCACTTGTCATCCCACTGGCATTCTGAACACAGGCTTTTTTGCCTTGAGTTCTGTATTATAGCCAACCAGAACTCTTTTACCACAAGATTTATATAGCTCTTTCCTTTAGGTCTTGTTACTGGTAACTCAGTGTTTGGGGCCTTTTGTTTTCATGTTTATTTGGATACATTTTTTAGGCAGAATTTTCTACCACTAATTTTGTGCATTGTTAATATTTCTTCAGAGTATTATTTATATTCACCATTTCTGATGCCAGGGATAATAAAATGTCTAAAAACATTATCTTCAAATTACACTATTGTACATATCCAGGCATTACTGCTACAGATTTAAGGAACATTTTTGAGGGTAATTTTCTTTAATTGGAGTTCTTCAGGAAAATAGCATAATTGGAGGTAAATTTTTAGCACATACATTTTGTTTTTTATTTATTTGTGAGATAATAAACATTAGTTACAAGTGGGTTTATTTGTTTAGAGCAATGCTCTTCATTTCCCCTTATAATCATAAATTAAAAAGGAACTTGATATAGAATCTCAGTATGGTAAGTGGGGAAATATAGTTGTTCTTACTGAGAACATGGTTTTTGAGTATTTCTGCTGTGCCTATATTTCTTCCCACCTTGCTACCCTTTTTACCTCACAGCATGTATGTTTTGTGAAGCACAGTTTGAAAACCACTGATCTATATAAATTATTAGGTGAAAGGAAACATATTTAAAAATTTAATCTTCAGTAGAGATATCATATATATGAGAGAAATCAATAACTTTAGATGTTAAATACCTGTTGTTTTTCGCAGCTAAGATACAACATTTCATTTTGGATAATGTTTAAAAGATAAATATTTTTACTCCTTATACTTTGTTTTGTCTAAATAACAGTGTAAGAAAAGAAATTATAGTATTCAATCAGACATAAATGCAAGTGAACAATTCTTAGGGAATTCTTGAAATAGTGTTATAATGTACAGCTCATAGAATATTCATTTGAACCTACTTTTTTGCATGTTAGATATAGATAAGAAGTGCAACTTGAAATGAAATCTCATGAGGTAGAAGGAATTTTACATTTTCATGCTTAAATCTACAAATATAGATTCTAAACAAATTTTTTTGTGGTCAT
This sequence comes from Oryctolagus cuniculus, assembly GCF_051225735.1. Lineage (NCBI taxonomy): Eukaryota > Metazoa > Chordata > Mammalia > Lagomorpha > Leporidae > Oryctolagus > Oryctolagus cuniculus. The sequence goes on along the minus strand of NC_142869.1, from coordinate 33,203,961 downwards.
TTTGTTTTATGTCAATATTGGTATCCTTAAAATGAAATGAAGAAATCTTGCTAGAAGCCAATTAGGGAAAATATAAGAACAAATCCTTTTCATCCACAGTCATTTTCTCCAGTCAACGAAGCCAATGTGTTCTGTGTGGACACCTGCTCCCTACACCCATGACATCTCTGTTTCACATGAGCTGAATGTGCAAGTCCAGCCTTGTAGAGCCCAGAAGTCACTTGCATGAGTTCGTTTTCTCCATGAATATCATAGCACATATTAGGGGAGATTTTTGAAGTGTTTCAAGAGAGCCTGTACTTACACTGACACAGAGTTTGCACTGATCGTAACTTGAAGGCTGTTCTATAAATGGAATTCTCAATGTTATTCAGAGCACCTGTAAAAAAAACAAGTATCATGGATAAAGGACCATCTCATCATATAAATCCCACATCCTAGAAAGGAATCCTAAGGATCATGTATCCCTACTTTATTTTTCAGGTGAGTAAATTAAGGTCTATGACTCTCCTTTCTTCCTGGAAACAAATAATAACAGGCTTACAGAAGTCCTGAGCTATGGGTGACCTGAGGCAGAACTCTACAAATCTGTTAAATGGAGGAGTTCACCAAAAGGTGGGGAACACTCCTTCATCAGTCCGCCAATTTTTAGAAAAGAAGGCAACAGCTATAATAATATAATAGGACAAAAATATAGAGAGAACAAAAGTTCAATTTTCTTAACTTGTCTAGTTATATGTGTATGCATTTATGCATATATGAAAACACCCCAAGAGCTATCCATCCATTTATGAATTTAGAAAATATCAACCAAGCTGTTATATATGACCTGGGCATGATTTTAAGCCTCTGAAATATAGCTGTTGACTAAACAAATAAAAATTCCTACGTTGTGAAGCTTAACCTCTAGTAACATCCACCAAATTGTTAGCACATCTCCGAGACCTCAAATTATTAATGTTGATAGCTATTTTCTTTCCACCTGTCAATATATCCTATATTTTCCATTAAGAGTATATGTTATTTTATAATTATAAAAAATTATTAATAAACCTTCTTTTGAGTGTTATGACCACCAAACATCACTGACACAATTGTTAGTCTTTCTGAGCACTCACCAGGCACTGAGAGGATATTTGCCCTTTCCCTTAATGGGGAGTAGGAGAGAACTCCGGAGCCAACATGCCTAGTTCTATTACTTTCATTTTCCTCTGGGGAAATTAGTCTAGGGTTTGAACTTCAGTGTCTTCATCAGATAAATAGGAATTATAATACATTCCTCGCTTTACAACATAACTTTCTGTAGGCTGAGACTAAAATGATCAGTCTTCATATCTAGAAAAAAAACCTCCAGAGTAGCTCTTCCCATTTATTTGTATTATCTGTAATGTCATTCAATAAAACTTTACAAGAGCATATCCATTAATTGTTTAGTTTATCTTAGACACTAAAAATGGTCTATTCTCAGTCATTATTGTCCTATAGAGTAGTGGTCCTCAAAGCATGGTTTCAGAGTGAGCAGCCTCAGCATCACCTCAGAACTTAGTAGAAAAAGAATTTCTAACCAAACTGTAACAAGTATTCAACTCCAGAGGTGATACACAGAATCCTGAGTTTTGCAGGATCTTAAGATAAATTTGATGCAAATTAAATGTAAACATTACTGGTAAAAAGAGTTTATTAATTCTAGGGGCCTGGTGTTGTGACATAGCAGGTTAAGCCACTGCCTGCAATGCCAGCAACCCATGTGGATGCCAGTTCACGTCCTGGCTGTTCCACTTTCAATCCAGCTCCCTGCTAATAGCCTGGCAAAAACAACAGAACACGGTTCAAGTATTTGGGCCCCTGCTACCACATGGGAGACTTGAATGAAGCTCCTGGCTTCAGCCTGGCCCAGTGCTGGCTGTTGTAGCCATCTGGGGAGAGAACCAGTAGATGGAAGATCTCTCTCTCTCTATCTGTCTTTCTCTCTACCTCTCTTTCTCTGTAACTCCTTCAAATAATAATAGATAAATAATTCCAAATAAATAAATAAATAGCTTTTATCTTTAAAAAGAAAAACAAACAGTTCATTAATTCTAGAGCCATTGTCCTGGATCCAGCCAACTATGGATTATCTAGAAAGACAATTAGATCTTTTGCAAATTCTGATATCATCATTTCTTCCTTTTAAGTATTCATACTGTGTGTGTTTAGATTTCAAAAATAGCAACAGGAAATAAGTCTCAATTCTGTTTCCATGATCCAACTCCAACTGCCCAAGACAGATTTCATGGGGGCTATCTTGACATGACCTGTCAAGGAGACTCTGCTCTTTATGCCAAGTGTGAAGGTGACAGCAGTGACCCTAATGCCCTATACTTTATTTCAGTAGTGTGTTCTCATTATTTTCCCCTAATATTATTAGAGATGTCAAAATATTAGTTATTATATAGTCAATATAAAATTATTAATGAGCTACCTTATTAATAAAAATTAATAATTTAAAAGATCAATTCTTTGACATTTGATGTCTCATGTTTTCACCACATCTCAATTCAGAATAGCCATATTTTAAATGCTCAGAAAGATGACTACCTTATTGACAGCTCTGTTTTTGAAAATATGAAGCTGGAGCTGTTTAGAGTGCTGAAAAGGTCCTCAACTTTCTATTGTGCATCTGGAAGTCAGGATTTCCATTTAGCCTGAGACAGATATTTAAGAGTCTTTGGTGTTGGATGTGGGTAATATAATGTAAATCCATTAAATCATATAGGTATTTGGTGAGGAGAAAACTAGGCTAAAAGAAGCTTAAGAAAATTAATTAAGGCTAACAGAACCCCAAGGAAAATAATTATCTAAATAACAGAGGAGGAAGAGAAACCCAAGAGGAAGAGTGAGAAGGGGGAGTCAAATAAACCATGAGAAATCAATGGTGGGAAGCTGGGTTTCAAAAAGGAGAGAGGTGTTAGTGGTTCAATACCTGGAAGCCATGAGAAGATTAATTATGGGTAAAAAGAGCCTCTAGGTTTTATGATTAACTTGATTATCGAATATCTTCTCAAGAACGGTTACAGCAAGTCAGGGGGTCAAAATTAAAATGCGAAGGTTTGAGCAATGAATGTAAGGTGAAGATAAAACATAAAAAAAGACAACTTTTTCAAACTATTTAATCTGAAGAGAAAAGCAGAGAGGAATAGGCAGAAACACACATAAAACTGAACTTGGTTTTCAAAGGCAGGAAAGATAGCATAGCACATGCGTGGGTCAGGAAGCAGGGTCCAGACGAGAGGAAGAGGTTGAGGGTTCAGGAGGTGGGGGCATCCTGGTGCTACCTGATGTGGAGAAGTCCTTCTCAGAAGGCACATGTTCCCTTAGCCACAGCATATCTTTTCACCCTTCATCTGGTGAACAACCTTCTCCTAATCTGACTCCATGAAACTCTAATAGTATTAATTCCAATTCTTTCACTTCCATCAGTAGCATATGGTGATGGTGTAGCCCCTCAGTGAGTGTATCATTGTGAATATATAACCCAAATCAGGCAAATAACACATTGAAGAAATTTCGTTCAAGGACTCTTTGTTCAAATAATCAGGTAAGCAGACTTATTTATTTCCTTCTGGACTTGAACTTAGAACAGTAGTTTAGATCAGCCGTCACTCTCTTGTCAGGGTGCATAGTTGTAGAACAAAACCATTACACAAAGGAGAGCAGAGGCAAACTTGGAAATGGACAGATGTCACTTTTTGATGACAATTTCTAAGCCCAAGACAAGCTACTCCTCCTTTGGGCTATTCCATTTTATTTTAATTGACAAATGATCGCATATATTTATTGTAAAAATTATGTTGTTTGAAATATGTCTACATTGTAGAATGCTAAATTGAGGTCATTAACATATACCTGACCTCATGCATTTACTATTTCTGTGATCAGAACATTTAGCATCTGCTCAGTAACTTTTAAGAATATAATATTATTAACTATTGCCACCATCCTGTGAGTGAACCTCTTGATTGGGTATTGGATTATAGAAAGCAATAAAGCCTCTTTGAACTGAGTTTTCTGTCACAAACAGCAGAAACCTTGTAACTGGCGCAAACCTCGAGGGAAAAACGGAAGATGGAAGAAGACGCAGAGATGAAGGAATGAACTTTGATATGAAGCTTGTCCCTCATTCTCTGAGAAGAGGAACAGAGGAATGGGTATGATAACAGTGAGAGGAAAACTTCATGTCTGAGGGTTTCTGGATTTTTTTTCTTCAAACTGGACAAGTTCAACCACTTAGAGTGAGCAGGAGGTGGTGGGATAGAATACTGAACAAATAATTAAGCTTTGGACTAGTCATGGTGGGGAGTGGGAGAGGAAACTGAACACAAACTCTGCGAAGAGTTGCCAAGCAACGTTGCCTCTTCAATATTTCCTGTGATCACAAATTCCAATTAAATAGAATTTCAACTCATAAGGCTCCAAGGCAAAGCTTTCACATACAAACAAGTTCTGGGACCAAGACTTACTCATATTTATTATACTAAAGGGAAGAAGTCTTGAGGAAAATAAAACTACTTTCAAGATGAATATCAGCTGATTACCATAAACTGTAGGCAGTCTCTGGGGATGTTTCTCCACCCTTTGTTAAGAAGACCTCAAGCAACAGATTATCAAGGGGCTGTTCAGTCATTTCACTGATTTAAAACATATGTGACAGGATCATTTATGATGACACTAATTTTTTATTGTCCTTGCTGCAATGGGAGAATTTCAAGAATAAAAAGACAATGTTTCCATGTCCATACTTGTGTGTGCTACAAGACCTAAGCTCTTTTTCACACTTTGAGTAGATTTAACAGCTTGTTTGTATTTAAGGGATCACTTTTGAAGTCAAAGTAGGAAGACAGCTGGCTCATCAAAGAATTAATCTGTAGTTTTCCTGGATGGGGAAAGAGGGTAATGCTTGGACAGAAAGTTGAGATTGGGAGCAAAGGGAATGTTTCCATGGATGCCATTAATAGCAGCTCCTTGGGCAGAAGGAATGGCTGTGTGGCAAGACTAGGGAGACCAAGTGTAGAATGGATTTCTGTGCCCAGTCTTGACGCAGACTCCCAGGTCCTCAAATATACACCAAAGCCAAAGGCAACGATCATAGCAAGTTGCAGCCAAAATGGAACCTCGGATCAGGACCTTCGACAGACGTTCAGGACAAAACTCTTAGAAGTTTCTGTCTCCACGAAAGGCTCTTTTCCAGACTTGGTCAAATTTTCATACTGGAGTAGAATGACTTGATTTTTAGCTTGAAAAAAGTGGTTTTTTGGCCATTGAATATTGTAAAGTCCTGGCAATTATACAAGTGGCTATTGAATACCAGGTACTGCGTCAAGCTCCTAAGGTGCTTATGGTATGGAACCAGACCAGATCTGTCTTTGAGGAATGAGAGAACATCACATACATCTTCCAGAACATACAGTCAGTCCTCTGTAGCCACAGGGTCTATATCCATGAATTCAACCAACCACAGGTGAAACACTTGTCTTGTACTGGATAGATAGAGAAATTTTTCCTGTCATTATTTCCTAAACAATATTCTGCACAAACTCTCTCTATAGAGAGCATTAACATTTTAAATGTTATATAATCTATCAATAATTATTAATGTTAATTATTAATATAAATGTTAATTATTAAAATCATAAATAATCTAAAGGTGATTTTAAAGTAGACAGGGGGTTGTGTAGGTTATATGTAGATACTACATCCTTTGGTATAAGAGACTTCAGCATCTATGAATTTTTTATTTACAGGCAGTCCCAGAACTGCAGATACAAGGGAACTGGATATTGAATCAATGATCAATATACAATCATAAGTAGAAGACACCTACTGTAGATGAATGTAGGCTGTGCTTAAAACTGTCATCCATGTAGATCAATGGAACAGAATAGAAACTCCAGAAATCTCAAAACTCCAGAAATCAATCCAAACATCTACAACCAACTAGTCTTTGACAAAGGAGCTAAAATCAGCCCCTGGAGAAATGAATTTCTTCAACAGTGGGGCTGGGAAAGCTGGATCTTCACATGCAGAAGTATGATTCAAGACTCCTACCTTACACCTTACACAAAAATCCACTCAAAATGGATCAAAGACTTAAATCTATGACATGATACAATCAAATTAATAGAGAACATTAGGAAACTCTGCAAGACATTGGCATGGGTGAAGACTTCTTGGAAAGACCCCAGAAGTACAGGCAACCAAAGCAAAACTTAACAAATGGTATTACATCAAGCTGTGAGAACTCTGCATTGCAAAGGAAACACTCAAGAGGTAATCAACAGAATGGGAGGAATTATTTGCAAATTATGCAACTGATAAAGGTTTAATATCCAAAATCTATAAAGAGCTCAAGAAATTCAACAACAACAAAACAAACACTCAGGTTAGGAAGTGGGCAAAAGACGTGAGCAGGCATTTTTAAGGAGAGGAAATTCAAATGGCCAACAGACACTTGAAAAATGCTCAGGATCACTAGCCATCAGGGAAAAGCAGATCAAAACCACAATGAGGTTTTACCCCACTCTAATTAGAATGATTTTCATACAGAAATCAACAAACAACAAACGCTGACGAGGATGTGGGGGAAAAGGTACCCTAATTCACTGTTGGTGGAAATGTAAACTGGCGCAGCCACCGTGAAAGACAGTATGGGGATACCTCAGAAATGTGAATATAGACCTGCCATATGATCTAGCCATCTCACCCTTGGGAATTTACCCAAACCAAAAGAAATGAGTATATGAAAGAATTGTCTGTACCCCCATGTTTATTGCAGCTCATTCACAATAGCTAAAGTTTGGAATCAACCCAATGTCCATCAACTAATGACTGAATAAAGAAAGTATGGCATATATATATACTACGGAATACTACTCAGCTATAAAAAAAGGAAACGAAATCCTATCCTTTGCAACAAAATGGATGCAACTGGAAGCCATTATACTTAGTGAAAATAAACCAGTCCCCAAAAGACAGATATCATGTTTTCCCTGATCTGAGGTAACTATAGAGTACCTAAAATATAATGTATAGGAGTGAAACAGACATTTTGATATTCGATGGTTATTTACAGCTCTTGTCTTTACTGTTGAAGAACAGTGTTTTTTCCTTCATACTATTTGTTGAACTCTTTACTTAGTGTAGGGTTAACCTTATGAGTATTATGTATACTGAAAATAGGTCTTCATAAAAATTAAGAGTGGGGATAGGAGAAGGAGGAGGAAGAGTGGTTGGAACATGAGTGGGAGGGAGGGAAGGGTGGGAAGTATCACTATCTTCATAAATTTGTATATACAAAATACATGTAACTTTAGTAACTTAAATAAATAAAACGTTAAAAAATTGCCATCAAGAGATCTTTTTTCCAGAACCCTCCACATTTTCACCCTTCCTTTTCCAACAGGTGCAAATGTATCAAAATTCACCATAAATATTTTGCTATTTACTCTTTTCAGTTTTAAAAGTGCTTGGGTTTCAGATAACACGCAAATGTTACAGAATGGGATGAGTCAGGAACACTTCTGCTCTATGTCTGGAGGAAGAAGACAAATTGGAAATAGGCATAATAGTGTGAAAATAACGTGAAAGCGTGACTTCGGACATTTTTTCTTCCTCTGGAAACTGGCCAGGTTTTGTGCTCCAGGTCCTCTCACGTGCACCAAACAGATCTATAGAGTAAGCAGACTTGGGCCTCTGCAGGTTTTCAGATGCTGCTCTTGTGCAGGAATGACTCTCTGGTGACTCTACCACCCAGCCCATCCAGCTCCTGTCAAATGATGCTTTGTGGTATCATCTGACTGAGCTATGCAGCATAACATGGCGAGCTGTGGTGCAGTGCCATGTGCAAATGAATGAGTATCCTGGGGGATCTGCCATCAGCCCAGCTTCTTCAGGCTTCATCCTAAAATTTTTCTGATGGCACAAGAAAACTCAAATAAAGAATAAATTGCTGTATGTATCAGGTCCCAATATGAAAAACAGTTTTTGATGCTTAAAGGAATAATAACACAAATGACATGTGTTCCTGTGCACGGAAGCAATTTAACTTGGATCCATTTACATTCAATTACCATGGTTTTTGCTTAGCCACATCAGCATGTTCAATTTCCATAGATACTAAGATGAATGTAATGAAATCTCTTTTAGTTATCTACTGTCTAGTTTGAGGATTCAGACATAGCCACTTTATGTCACAGGTCCTCAAGGCATGGTCCCAGGAAGCAGGATCAGCATCCCCAGGAACTTGTTAGATAGTCACATTCCCAGCCCCTGCCCCAGGCCTCCTACCTAAATTTTGCAGGTGGAGCTCAGTAATTTTACAAACCCTCCAGGTGATTCTAAATGCATACTAAATGTGAGCAACTCTCTTCTGGGGAGAGAAAATTGAGCTGTGAGTGGGTTACCTGCTGCTTGGTATTAAGCTAATTGATATGAGGGCTTAAATTTGGAAAAATATCAAAGACCATTTGAATTATTCATAATGTTTTTGATAAATGACTTCAGATAGTACAGACTTTTATACAAAACAAGTAACATTATCAATCTAGATTTTAGCTAGAGGAATAAAGCTGCAAATAGATCCAGCAATAAAAACGTTTTAGACCAGTCTTGGGCATAATCTGGCCTTTGAAGTGTGAGAATGCACAAGAATTAGTTTCTCTATACTCACTTATCAAATATCTATATGATGATAGCTGTGGGGCCTTTCTACCATCTTTGAGCCCACTTAGTACTGGGAACTTATCTTTGACATTAAAATATCTATAAGGATGCCATCTTATTAGTAAAGCATGAAGACAAAAATAAGACTTTTTGTGACTTTGAAAGCCATTTAAAACATAACTGTATTGATATCAAATCTTTTGTTAAACTATTTTGCTGCTTTTCAGACAACAGAAAAAATACTCTTCAAGATACTATTTTTCTTTAAAAAAAGAGAGAAAGAGAGGGGCAGGCATGTGCTGCAGTGGGTTAAGCCAATGCTTGGGATATCTGCATTCCATATTGGAGTGATAACTGGAGTCCTGGCTGCTCCACTCATGATCCAGCTTCTTGCTAATGCTTCCTAGAAGGCAGTAGATGATGGCTCAAATTCTTGGGTCCTTGCCATCTATGTGGGAGATCTAAATGGGGTTTTGGATTCCTAGCTTCAGCCTGGCCCAGTCTTGACTGTTGCTGGCATTTGGGGAGTAAACAAGTGGATAAGAGTGCTCTCTTTCTCTTTCTGTCTCTCTCCCTTCAAGTAGATGAAAAAAATAAACATTTTTTAGAATGAAAGAGAAAGTCATTTAAGCACCTGAAAATTGCTTTTTCAACCAGTAATTGGACAAATATCTACTCTTTTGCAAGTCAGAGTTCTGAAAATATTCCTGTGTCTATTTTATTTTGTTTTGTTTTCAGAAACTTGACAATAATACCCACCTTGTTTATCAGGGTCCATTTCATGAAATTCCTGGAATGACAGATAGCAAGTGGGTTCTTGTTAAGAAATGAACCAGTATTTTCAGCAGAAGGTTTTTCAGTGACAGTGGGAGTGGGGAAGAGACAGGCAACCATTTTACAGGTAGAACAATGCATACAAAATGTTCAGGGAGCCTGTGAAATCTCTTGGGAGGAGAAAAATGAAGAACATAAGGATTAAAACTCATTATTACGGTCACACTTAGAGAACTGAGGAGAGATTCTGAAGCTGATACTGTGAATGCTCAGAACTTTGAACCACATAATTTTGAGTGGACTGTAGTCTCAATGCAAGAAAATATGAATTCACTTGAATTTTAAGGACAGAATGTAAAGTTTTCAATGCTTTTTTTTCCATTTCCAGCATGCCTCTTTATTTTTTTTTTAAACTTTTATTTAATGAATATAGATTTCCAAAGTACAGCTTATGGATTACAATGGCTTCCCCCCAATAACGTCCCTCCCACCCGCAACCCTCCCCTTTCCCACTCCCTCTCCCCTTTCATTCACATCAAGATTCATTTTCATTTCTCTTTATATACAGAAGATCAGTTTAGCATACATTAAGTTAAGATTTCAACAGTTTGCTCCCACACAGAAACATAAAGTGAAAAATACTGTTTGAGTACTAGTTATAGCATTAAATCTCAATGTACAACACACTAAGGACAAAGATCCTACATGAGGAGTAAGTGCACAGTGACTCCTGTTGTTGACTTACCAAATTGACACTCTTGTTTATGGCATCAGTAATCACCCTAGGCTCTTGTCATGAGCTGCCAAGGTTATGGAAGCCCCCTGAATTCACTGACTCTGATAATTTTTAGACAAGGCCATGGTCAAAGTGGAAGTTCTTTCCTCCCTTCAGAGAAAGGTACCTCCTTCTTTGATGAACCGTTCTTTCAATGCTTTAATGACATTATGCTAAACAATTCTATGTATTAAATTTCTGATGACTATAATCCATTAATCATATATATGTATGCATACATATATGTATCTACATAGAAATTAAATAGTCTAGAGCTGGCACTGTGGTGCAGCAGGTTACCACCCTGGCCTGAAGCGCCGCATCCCTTATGGGCGCCGGTTCGAGACTCGGGTGCTCCACTTCCTAACTAGCTCTCTGCTATGGCCTGGGAAAGCAGTAGAAGATGGCCCAAGTCCTTTAGTCCCTGCACCCATGTGGGAGACCTAGAAGAAGCTCCTGGTTCCTGGCTTCAGATCGGCGCAGCTCCAGCCGTTGCAGCCGATTGGGGAGTGAACCATCGGATGGAAGACCCCTCTCTTTCTGACTCTCCTCTCTCTGTGTAACTCTGACTTTCAAATAAATAAATAAATCTTAAAAAAAAGAAATGAAATAATCCGATACATACTTTGTTAATTGTTTTACATTGTGTATATTATTCAAATTTTGTACAAACATACACATACCCTTTCAACAAAAAAAAGGAGTTATGCTATGACAGCCTTATTCAGTTCTAAGAAAAAGCAGCATTATTCGTTCACATGGGCATTTGAAAAAGTTTTTAAAAGTTGCATAATACTCAAATTTAATAATATTTTTCCCTCAAATGAACAAGTTAAAATATAAAATTTTATGGAAAGATAATTAACATTTTACCAAAATAAAAGAGCAAAACTCTTGAAGTGGAAATGCTCCCCCCAGCTCTGCCTGAAGTTCCTAGGTGGGCATAGAAATGTCTGGCTTTCATCCAGTCAACAGTACAACTGAATACAATCTATCTACACCCAGACCAGGTCCTTACCTTTCAGTTCCCCTGGAGAAGCATTTCAGTCAAGCATTCTGTATGACAGGAGAGGGAAAAAATGTGGAAATTACAGATTTCCAATGTGGCATTCCCATGTAGAGTTCATTTCTTGTTCTGACTGCCCAGCAACTGCCTTCAAAACTGTAACATTTGAGCCTGCACCATTTTTAAGTGCTCACAGAAGTACATTCATTAGTAATAAGATCGTGAATCATTTAAAGACATGCCAACATCTCTGTTTCAAAGGGTTATTTCTGTATTAGTTTCAAGTGTAGAAGCAAGAGAAATATCTAGGTGCTATTGAGAGCAAGGGTTACCATGGAGCTTAGGAACTACTTAGAGGAACTCTATATCCCAGGTAATGACTACTTTACAAACCGACCAAGGTAAGAGTGACCTAGGAAGGGAATCTAATTAATTTTATTTACTCTTTTTTATAGTTACAGAAGTATGGTATTTTCAAAAAGTATTCAACATAATGCATGTCTTCAAAAGGATCCTAATACAGGCATGAATCACTTAACAATGGGGGTACATCCTGAGAAAGTCACTGTTAGGTGACTTCTTCATTGTGTAAACATCAGAGTGCTCTTACACAAACCTGGATGGTGTAACTTACTACATACCTAGGCTGGATGGTGTAGCTTATTTCTCCTAGGATTCAAATATATACATCATGCTATTCCACTGAACAGTGTAGGCAACTGTAATATAATTATTAGAATTTGTATATCAAAACATTCAAAACATAGAGATAGTACAGTAAAATATAAGTGGTAGGGCTTTTCAGCTGCATTATGATCTTATGGTATCACTGTTTATGCCATTCATCATTGACTGAGATGTCATTGTGCAAGGCATGTCCGTAGTTAGCTGTGTGGATGCACATTTCCTCTTACATTTTAACTGTATTCTGAAAATACCTTATTTCTAAAGGTGTTTAGGTTAAAAATAAATCTGTTCTAATCTTAATAGAGTTTTAAAAGAGCTGTCATATGAACCATATTTTTAGAATGTGGCCATTCATGTCCTCAGTCTGATTAGAAGGGAATAGTTGATTTTAACAAAAATCCAAACTGTTAGAACCCAAAGTCAGGGTGTTAGTCTAAGCAATACCTGGAGAACCCAAATGTCCAAGAGTCCATAGTCCCAACTGATACACTTAAAATAACTGTGATAAGTAGCCACAAATCTTCTCTAGAATATTCCACCACAAAAGCCAATTTTGAAAAGGGAGTATGGTGTTCAAGAATAATCAATTTACTCTTTTCTTTTCGAAAAGTGTTAATATCACAGTACTGGTTTCTTACAAACTGAAACCTTGGAAATTTATTATGAAAATTACTTAGTAATGGGCAAGACTGGGGGCAAGCAATCTACCACTTGTCTTTGTTTATATAAACAGTATTGGTTTTCTGGGAACAGATAAGACAAATCTAGAAAGAGAACAAGTCTATCTCACACAAAAATCTATGTTTATTTGGACTGCAGACTCGAAGTTGAAATGACGTTCAGAAGTTTTATATTACATTTTATCTACATCTACACCTATCATAGCACCTGAGATATTGACAATGAAGTGAAGTTTGAGTGTTTTTCTGAATGCTACCCATGTTCAGATTTAATCAGATTTCTGGCACTGAGTAGTTTTGTGAAATTAAGAATCTTGGTAGCAACAACAACAACAAACATCTTGAAATTCCAGTAAATAACATACTTAACTCATCAAATGTTTAAGCATGTAAGAATAAACTAGGCTACGTTGGAAACTAATTTAAGCAAATGAGTAATTGATAGTCTCAAATTCTTAGCCTGGCTTACAGAAAAGATCTGAGAACTCTTTTGGTTTCACTTACTTGTGTTAACTGAAACTTTTTAGGTACTATTGTACCCACTCATTAAAGCTCAGGCAGACCTAGTCACTCTAAGACTGTTTCACTTTTTCTTTTCTTTTCATAAGATGCTTTGAGTTGTAGATCTAAGCTAGTTATTGTGATTTTATAACATCATAAATGATGGAGGAGAGTTTTTTTTCTTTTTCTGGCTAGCGTGGTGGTAGTCTCTGTAAATCCCCAATGGTAATTGAGACCTGCCTTGCCTTCTGAAACAGCTCCATCTTGAGGAAGGAGGTAGGAAGAGAGTTTGCTATTCCTACACAATCACAGGTTCCATACCAGCCAGAAACTGGGCAGTGGCTCCTTACTGAGAGTCAGCAATGGTGTTGATTCCTGCAGTCAATGTGTTGTTCACTTGCTATACAAACATTTAAAGACTGTAACTCCCAGCAGAGAAAGAGGAGGCTGGATACATTAATACTCCAAAATGTGTAAATAATCCCTTATGGAAATTACAGGACAATTTAATGTCTTTATTTACTTGATGAACAATTTTTTTATTTTTATTTTTTATTTGACAGATAGAGTTATAGACAGTGAGAGCGAGACAGAGAGAAAGGTCTTCCTTCTGTTTGTTCACTCCCCTAATGGCTGCTACAGCCGGTGCTGCGCCAATCCAAAGCCAGGAACCAGGTGCTTCCTCCCAGTCTCCCATGTGGGTGCAGGGACCCAAGCACCTGGGCCATCCTATTCTGCCATCCTGGGCCACAGCAGAGAGCTGGACTGGAGGAGGAGCAACCGGGACTAGTACCAGGCGCCCCAACTGGGACTAGAACCCGGGGTGCTGGCGCTGCAGGCAGAAGATTAGCCAAGTGAACCATAGTGCTGGACCGATGAACTATTTTTTAGGAAGAAAAATTAGTTGCTAAAATTTACTTAATAGCAAACAGAAAATCCATATCAAGGAAGATAAAGCCAATCATTATTTTTACATACTTATTTATTTATTTACATTTCGTTTGAAGGCAGGAAGATAAGAGAGACAGCCAGAGCTCCCATTAACTGGTTCCTTCTTCAAATGCCAGAAACCTGGAACTACATCTAGGTCTCCCATGTTGATGGAAGTGTCCCAGGTACTTGAGCCGTTACCTGCTGCCTCCAAAGTGCATTTAGCAGAAACCACGAATTGGAAGTGGAGCTGAGACTCAACCCAGGCACTCTGATATGGGTGCTGGTGTCCAAGCTGTGTCTTAACCACTGCACCAAATGCCTGCCACAACAGCTAATATTATTTATTCTAAATATAAATTAATTTTTCTAGATATATCAGTATAACTTTGCTGACTTTCTAGGTGAACATGTATCTTTTTCCAGTTGTTTTACATATTCTGCTTCTTGTTTCAGGACCTTGGTTATAGCCTGCAGAACAAGTTACACATACAAAAATATTCCAAAAATCCAGCCAGAAAATGCAATAGAAAGATTTAATTCACAATTGGACAAACATTGTAAAATATTTTTGTTAAAATATGGCAGATTCTTTGTCCTTCTGAGTGCATTAATTTAGTGGGCACATGATGTCAGTTTATCTAATTACTGAGTGATACTACCTTTATGCACTTGGTGAGGGTGTTATCTCTAGAGGGTAGAGTCTGTAACCTTTGTACACATCTTATCCTATCATCTTTTGGGAGGGGAAATATTTTCCCATATTCTAGCTCAATGGGATGTTACAGATTTATCATATACTTTGTCTGTCCTAGTCCTAGAATCAATGATTTCTTAACAAAGCCTGGTTTTTCAGAGGAGAATGGTTTAGAACCCAAAATCTGGGTGTAAAAGGTGTTTACTACTATGGGGATGCAACTGTTGTCTTGGTCTTTTTTAAAGCTCAATATTTATACCTTTAAATTCAATCCAACAATCCAAAGCCACAGGGTTCCTCCTTTCCTTCCCCCATTCCATATTTGTTTTGTTCTCCAATATGGATGACCATGGCTTCCAAACGTATTGATATATTTATTTACTTGTTCATTCTTTACCATATCTTTTGAAACCTACACATTTAAAATAGTCTCTTTTTGTCTTTACAGGTTCTCCTCCAACCTGAAGTCTATTTCTTCTGTGTCTCCTTTGTTGGCTCCTCTTTGTAGACCTGACCTTTAAATATTGGGGTGCATGCCTTCCAGAAAAGTCTTTGACTGCCTTCCCTCCCCTGCTCTTTCTTCACATGATATATGTCTATTAACACCTTTAAGCAAGTGATCCACGAATTGACTAACGCGAGCCTTAATCTCTCCTCTGAACCATACATTCATTGATAACTTGATAATGCCATTTTTTTTAAAGATTTATTTATTTATTTGGAAGTCAGAGTTACACAGAGAGAGGAAAGGCAGAGAGGAAGAGGTCTTCCATCCGATGGTTCACTCCCCAATTGGCCGCAACAGCCGGAGCTGTGCCGATCCGAAGCCAGGAGCCAGGAGCCTCTTCCAGGTCTCCCACATGGGTGCAGGGGCCCAAGGACACGCGCCATCTTTCACTGCTTCCCCAGGCCATAGCAGAGAGCTGGATTGGAAGAGGAGCAGCTGGGACTACAACCGGCACCCATAGGGGATGCCGGCGCTTCAGGCCAGGGCGTTAATCCACTGCGTCACAGCGCTGGCCCTGCCATTTGTTTGTAAAATTGACACACTCTTGATTTTTCTATTCTGTCCTCAAATCTGTTCCCTTCTCCTTTTACATCTCAAGAAATGGCATGGCCACTCACCTCATTGCTCAAATCAAAACCAAGTAATCTTTGATTTCTCCTTTCTATTTATTCCCCTTGCTACATTTATTCCTCTGTCAAATCCCTTGAGCATTACCTTCAGAATATATTTCACATATTCCACTTCTTCCAGTAATTCAGAAGCTTGGCTTTAAGAAGATTAAGTCTGGATTCAGACAGGCCAAAGAAAAGCTTCAGAGCCTTATGTAGAATCCTTTTTATTCTCACAGTGGCTGGTGAGGGTTCACAGGAAACGTACCCTCTGGGATACTGGCAGCAGGTGAACCGCAGCAGAGGCGTCTTCACCCAGCTCTGCCCTCAGTTTCTTACATATGCTCACATAATAGTGGCAGGGGGCCAAGAAGTTACAGAGCAGAGAATGTATCAGCCTTTGGGCCTGCTGACTAGCAGAAAATGTGTTGTCTTCAGGGCCTGCTGGTTGCCAAGACAGTGAGGGAGCCTAACTGATTCCATTTCCTTGGCACTTCCAATCCCCACTACATTGGTTTAAGCCAGTAGAATCCTTTGCCTAGACATCCATAATAGTTTCCTATATGTATCTTTGCATTTGCTCTCATAGGCATTTAACTTTGCCTTCACAAGACACTTGCTCGTAGCTTCAAAATACAGAATACCAACCAATACTTAGTGAAACTTTCCATGAGCTACCTCTTTCCCCAAGCCCATCTCATTTCTCTTTTGTACTTATGCTCTCTGGCTTCTTTCTTATGTTTAAAAACATACTAATCATACTAATCCCTTCTCTTAACCCCAACTCTGGACCTTTGCATTTACTATGGGCCCTGTTTGGAATTCTTCCAGCTCATCTCATGACTGCCTCCTATTCATTCTTCTGACTCCACTGAGGCCCTCCATGACTACTGTATCTGGGGTAGCTTTCACACATTGCTCCATTTTATTCATAGCCCTTAGCACAATCAATGTTCATCGTGATTCTTTACGTTTACTTCTTTAGTATTTATCGTCTTCATCAGAAAACAAACTCCACAAATGCAGGAACAAGAGCTCCTTTATCTTGTTTTGCTTGTATCCTAAGTGCCTGCTTCCCCCACCACAAAATCCATCACTCAAGAGAAACATTCAGGATATGTACCGAACTGATGAGTCAAGAGAGGCTAGTTGCTGTTGTGCAGGGAAAGTACGCCATGCATGTGATCTCAAGCGTCTGTCTGGATATGGTTCTGTTGAGGAGGTACAAGTTAATTGCATTCGAAAAATAAGATACCCCTGACTCCTAGTCTTCTGATTATAATTTGTGCTTCCATGTAGCTTATACAGGAAGTGAATGTACCATTAGAGATGTGTGTATCTGGTATCTTTGGTACTTCTATTTTAAATCAAAGATGGTTACACTGGCATTCCTGTTCTATTACTAGTCTTGTTGGTTTGGTTATATGAGGAACATTAATGGTGTATTCAAACTACACTTAACAATACTGCAAAGGTGAAAATATAATTTGGTGTGGGAATTTTTTTTGTATCACCCTGGTATAATTCATTTATTTCCTTGAGACTTATTGACATTCTCTTTACTTTATAGTTTGAAAAGCAATGAGGATTGTTGGAATTTAGAAGAGGGATCAAAAACATATTGATTACAATTTTGCGCTAGTGTTATTCTGTATGCTTAGAAAGTACCAAAGAACAGGGGAGTATCTCTGCCACTCTGGATCTTTCATTCATGTGTAGGAGATAGACAATATTCAGTAATATATGAACAAACAACAATAATGTATTATTGTGAGTGCTATGGAATAAAACATTGTTGAGAGAGACAGATTGCAGGGTAAAATTAGCAGGGTACATGTAGCCTTCACCAACAAAGTGAAATTTGAGCAAAAACTTGAAGGAAGTAAAGGTATTGGGAAAGTGTCACTTAAAGAAAGAGTGTCTACAGCAAATGCTATGAAGTGAAATGTGCCTGTCAGAAAGAGTACTGCCAAGGGACCACTGTGGCTCAGGCAGAGTGAGCATGGGGATGGTAGTAGCAGAGTACATCAGAGAGATGAAAAGTTGGGGTGGGAAAAGAGCTTACAGGGCCTTTTAGGTCCCTGTAAGGATTCTGGCTTTTATTCTGAAGTAAGTAGAGAGCCTTCACAGGCTTTTGAACAGAGCAGTATAAGTTGATTCATGTTTTAGGGTGTCATTTCTACTACTATATTAAGAATGGTCTTTAAGAGATGAAATATCTAAGAAGAGAGCTGATTTAGGAAGCTCAGCAATAATCCCGAGTAGAAATATTAGATGCTCAAATAAAGTTATGGTGGAGACTGACTTCTGGTAAATTCAGAAGATTATTCTGAAGGTAGAACCAGCAGGATTTCCTGTGATGGGATGCAGAATGAAAGACACACAGAAGTTAAGGATGACTCCCAGTGTTTTAGTTTGAGCAAACAGAAGGACAAATTCCTCTTTATTGTGATTTTGTGGAGGAGCATGTTTGAGATGGGAGATGCTGGAATTATGAATTAAGACTCTGGAATTTTATTTGCCTGTTACCATTTAAGTACATATCTCAAATAGGATAGAGAGCTCTGAGGTTTGGAAGAGATTTGGTCTGGTGATGTTAGTTTGAGAATTATCTGCATATGGATGGTATGTAAAGCCATAGGATTGGATGGGATCATTAAAAGATGAGTGCAAATAGAGAAGAAAACCAAGGACAGATTTGGGGGACACTCCCACATTACAAAGATAACAAGAAGGGGAGCCAACAAAGGAGACCAGAGAGTGGAACCATTCATAGGGATGAAGGAAGAAGGAAACCATAAGTGTCATATCCTGGAAGGAAAGTGAAGTGGTGTATCTGAGGTAAGGAAGTGATCAACTATGTTGCTATGTTCTGAATGTTTTTGTCCCCCATGAAATCCATATGTTGAAGCCTAATCATCAACATGATGGTTTTAGGAGGTGAGGCCTCTGGGATGTGATTATGTCATGACGGAAGTGAGTATTTGTCCTTATAAAAGAAGTCCCAGAGAGCTGCCTTGCCCCTTCCAAATGTGAGGATGCAGTGATACGGCACCGTACATGGACTAATTAATGAATTCTCAACAGACAGTGGATCTACTGGCACCTTGAACTTGTATTTTTCTGCTTCCAGAATTGCAAGAAGTAAATTTCTGTGGTTTATAAGCCACCCAGTTTGTTGTGTTTTGCTATAGCATCTTGAAAGGGCTAAGATATATGTCAGGTGTTGCTGATAGGTCAAGAAAGCATGGGACTGTTGTTACAGAACTTTGGACCTGAAGTACTAATTTTCTAGTTCAGAGGTTTTCAGCATTTGTTCAGCTTGACACATGAAGGGTGATGATTTACACAAGGCATCTGCATTATCTAGGCTTGCCAGCTGTAATTCTGCTTCTCTTTCCTAGGGAAATATTGGAAGGCAAGTGAAACAAAATGATTTTATTATGGAGAGAGAAAGCATAAAGATCGACAGCTCATCACCGGATCTTGCAAATATGGAGGTATGGATGAAAACTTGATTTGATGGTATTGCATGAGTGTGACTCCTGTGTGTGGTTCTTGAACAAGACACAATAGAGTTTGTGTACTCTCTCCCAGAGATAGGTGGCACACATACAAGAAAGAAGGAGACTGCCCACCCTTGCTTATGGCTCCTTTGTATAGAAGTCATGCTTCTTTGTACCAATGATGTGAAAAAAAAAACCCTTTTATTATAGATTTCTGTATGTTCATAATTTCTGGCCAGAAGAAATTAAAATGAGGGGCATAGCAGCTGCTCACTGTTGGAAAAGTTACTAGTTTGCTTCCAGAAGCTCAGATGCAAGCTTGGGTAACCTTTCTGTGTCCTCTGCAGAATGAACAAGCATTCAACTCTGGGCCAAGACCATTTTAGAGTTAAAGATGCTCTCACTTCAAGGCTAGCACAGGAGCAAATGGAAGTCATACATACTATTATTTCACACTTACATCTGAAGGTAATAGAGGGAAGAAAATGTTCTTTATCCAATTTTTTGTCTCTTGGAGACCCATAATTTTCATTTCCATGAAATAGAAACAAGTAACAGGTTGCCTAAGAAAGGAAAGGCCCTGGTTTCCAAGATGTGCTGAGGGAGCTGATCTGGGATGAAGGAATCATATCTTTTTTATTAGTATTTTTTTATTTTTATTTTCTTAAAACTTTTATTTAGTAAATATAAATTTCCAAAGTACAGTTTATGGATTACAATGGCTCCCCCCCCATAACTTCCCTCCCACCTGAAACCCTCCCATCTCCCGCTCCCTCTCCCATTCCATTCACATCAAGATTCATTTTCTTTTTTCTTTTTTTTTTTTGACAGGCAGAGTGGACAGTGAGAGAGAGAGAGAGACAGAGAGAAAGGTCTTCCTTCCGTTGGTTCACCCTTCAATGGCCGCTGCGGCCAGCGCGCTGCAGCCGGCGCACCGCGCTGATCCGATGGCAGGAGCCAGGTACTTCTCCTGATCTCCCATGGGGTGCAGGGCCCAAGCACTTGGGCCATCCTCCACTGCACTCCCTGGCCATAGCAGAGAGCTGGCCTGGAAGAGGGGCAACGGGACAGAATCCGGTGCCCCAACCGGGACTAGAACCCGGTGTGTCAGCGCCTCAAGGCAGAGGATTAGCCTAGTGAGCCGGGACGCTGGCCAAGATTCATTTTCAATTATCTTTATATAAAGAAAATAGATTTAGTATATATTTAGTAAAGATTTCATCAGTTTGCACCCACACAGAACATAAAGTGTAAAATACTATTTCAGTACTAGTTATAGCATTAATTCACATTGGACAACACATTAAGGACACAGATCCTACATGAGGAGTAAGTGCACAGTGACTCCTGTTGTTGACTTAACAAATTGACACTCTTGTTTATGGCATCAGTAATCACCCTAGGCTCTTGTCATGAGTTGCCAAGGCTATGGAAGCCTTCTGAGTTCGCTGACTTCGATCTTATTTAGACAAGGTCGTAGTCAAAGTGGAAGTTCTCTCCTCCCTTCAGAGAAAGGTACCTCCTTCTTTGATGGCCTGTTCTTTCTACTGGGATCTCACTCACAGAGATCTTCCATTTAGGTGTTTTGTTTTGTTTTGTTTTGTTTGTTTGTTTGTTTTGCCAGAGTGTCTTGGCTTTCCATGCCTAAAATACCCTCATGGGCTCTTCAGCCAGATCGGAATGCCTTAAGGGCTGGAATCCATATCATTGTATAAAGGGTGTCAACGCAGTGATGATCTGAACCTTCCCAGTCAATGTGGCTCATTTCCTTGACTTTGAAGTTGTCATGAAGTTTCTTAATTGAGCTATCCTTAACTTGTGAGGTTAAAGGTTGCTCAAGGCTTTTGGGTGCTGGAAGCTGTCGCCGATGAGGAGCAGTGGGTTGGACTAGGCAGTCCTGAAGGGTGAGGAGAGGGGGGTGGTGGACCAGTGTTCTGTGCATGGACTCGGTCAGTTCGTTGCCTTAATGACATCTTCTTACTTATATAACTTAGTGTGCCATTTTGGAACTTGAATCCACTTTTTTTCAGTTTAAGGGATCTCAAGAGGATTTGTGAAATGACTATGTAGCTTCTAGCACATACATACCTGTGACCAGAGTGCTACCTACTGCCTGACTGCTGGTCCTACTACACCCAAAATTCTCACTAAAGAGGCAATCTCAGCCTCTCCCTAGAGGCACTGTGCATGTTTTAACCCATTCAGGAGGTGTTTTTTTTTTTTTTTTCAGTTTCTAGTTGAAAATATTCATCTGATTTCCATGGTGTCATCTAATCCTAGGCTTTACACAGGGTGATGTAGACTTAAGGCCCATATCTGTGTAAGTGGACAGGGTGTATATGCCTAGGAATAGATAACCTATTAGCCATCAGCTTTTGATTTTTTATATGCATGCAAATAATCAAAAGTAAAACTGTAGGTGTTCATTTTGGCAGCACATACACCAAAGTCAGAATTATGTGGAGAAGATTATTATGGCCCATGAAACAAAACCAAAAGCTGGAGCAGCCTAAGTCCTAGGAGTGGGTGGAAAGCTTTCTCTCAGTGGGGACAGTCCCAGCCTGCTGGGATAAGTGATAAAGCCCATTGATATAAGAAGGTTCTTTGTGCACATACTTTTCTATTTTAATATTTCTATTTCTATAGCACTCTATTTTAACAGGAAGTAATAAATATTGTTTATAATTTTTAAAAAATGAAAGAAAAGACCGGTTTATGGTGTATGTTAGACCAAAGAGGCATCAGTGAGATGAGGTTCAATGGCATTCCAGGCAGGGTAAATAATATGTACAAAGGGAGGTAGCAGATCTAGAGTTCATAGCATTGTGGGTAACCAGTTCTGATGGCATTAAGAAACCCTGAAACTACGTACTGGAGAGGAACTAACAGTTCTTGCTATAGTTAGAAGAATATATACATCTTAACTCATATTTCAATGCAATAATTATTCTTACTCATATAAAGCCTTTCTCCAAATCATATTCTAATTTTTCTACTGAATATCTTTTTAATAGAAATTTTTATTTAACAAATATAAATTTTTAAATATATATTTATTGATTCTTCTATTTATTTTTATTTTATTTTATTTGACAGATAGAGTTAGACAGTGAGAGAGAGAGAGACAGAGAGAAAGGTCTTCCATCTGCTGGTTCATTCCTGAAATGGATGCAACAGCTGGGTTGGACCAAGCCAAAGTCAGGAGCCAGGAGCTTCTTCAGGATCTCCATGCGAGTGCATGGGCCCAAGCACTTGTGCCATCCTCCACTGCCTTCCTGAGCCACAGCAGAGAGTTGGACTGGAAGAGGAGCAACCGGAATTGGAATCTGGCGCCCATATGGGATGCCAGCGACGCAGGCGGAGGATTAACCAAGTGAGCCACGGCACTGGCCCCAATAAATATAAATTTCAAAAGTACAACTTTTGGATTATAGTGGTTCTTCCCCTCATAACCACCCTCCCACCTGTAAACCATCCCATCTCCTACTTCCTCTCCCATCCCATTCTTCATTAAGATTCATTTCTAATTATCTTTATATACAAAAGATCAACTTAGTATATTACTAAATAAAGATTTCAACTGTTTGCACCCACACAGACACAAAATATAAGGTACTGCTTGAAGACTAGTTTTATCATTAATTCTCATAGCACAACACATTGACAGAGGTCCTACAAGGGGAGCAAGTGCACAGTGACTCCTGTTGTTGATTGAACAATTGACACTTTTATTTATGACGCCAGAGGCTCTTATCATGAGCTGTCAAGGCTATGGAAGCCTCTTGAGTTCACAAACTCTGACCTTGCTTAGATAAGGCCATAATCAAAGTGAAAGTTCTCTCTTCACTTCAGAAAAAGGTACCTCCTTCTATCTTTGCAGATCACTTTACCATGACCATTTTAAGAACATAGGGAATTATTTTTAGTAGCCTAACATTAAAGTTACTTCTCATGGGAAAACCATGTTGGACCATTATATATACATATATATACATATATATATGACATAGTATATCAACTGAAAACAAAAATTTCTTGAAAATGGCACCACTTTCTGTAATAAATAGGAAACACTAATACTTTCCTCCCAGTATAGTTGAATATTTTATATTAAGTAGGAATGTGTGTAGATATAGTGATTAATATCAATTTGTTGCATTCTCCTATGAGAGTCTATTCTAGAGCATTCTGCTCATCCTATAGGTTGTTAAAACATGTAACAGTTCATGGTCATGCTGGAAAACACAGAATGTTGGGGATGCAGTTGAATGGCCAGCTCCTTCCTAGATACCCACCAACTGGAGAAGCTGATTATCTCCTTGGTCAGAATCTGAAACTCATTAGGTTTTACTATGCAGCAGGACCACCGTATTGAAAGGTGATGTGTGGTCATGGCTTACTCTCTGCTCCAGCCTTTCCACCTGGCTCTGGGTGCTAAGTGATTCACTTAGCTGATTCAGGGGGGATGCAGCAGGAAGTTTTGCTTGGGCTTCTTGGTCTGAATTGTGCTTCCTGATGTGGCTGCATTTTACCAAGAAAAAGCCCCGCCTGCTGAGGGGCCACTGCCTGTGCCTGTGCAGAGCACCACTCAATTTCCTACCCAATTACTGTTTTTTTTGTGGTCGCACTCCTTCAGATAAGGACCCCACAGTGAGAATGGTAGGTTTAAGGCCCAGAATGAAAGTCTTTCACAAAATCATTAAGCTTTCTTCACAATGACAACTCTGGGACTCTGCAAAAGTCAATCATGGTTTTGAAATCATCCCTTTCATTATGATGGTGTAAAGCACTGTGGAAGGAACCAGAACATCCCTGAATCTTCAGAAACTCCTTTGTACTTTAAGAGCTATTTAAACATACAGAGGAAGCATAGGTTTCAGCAGTTTTTAACATGACCCATGGGCTTTCAAGACAGTTCCTAATTGGCATCTTTATGGGGTCCTATTAGTTTTAAAATATATGAGCATATTGGTTTGACTACTACCGCTTTAATAAAAGAGTATAATTTGTAGTTAAACCATGCAATTTTATGATTAAAAACATGCTGTTCTTTCAAAATTCAGTTTTTCAGGTCATCTCTGGTGTCCTGAAAGAGAGATGCATTCAATCTAAACTAATGAAACAGTGAGATTTATTGTAAAGACACTGTCCCAAGCAAATCCAAGGGAAAACAGTTCCTAGCCAGGTCATATGAAGGTGGTGAACCTGGCCAGTTCTGCAGTTCTCACGGGTAGAACGTTGGGGTCTTCTCTAGTTTGCTACCATGAATCTGGCTCAGGCACTAACTTACTCATTTGTCTCAGTTCAGTTATTTTGAGAGTGAGAAAGAAAATACTAGTGGTTCTTTTTGAGCAAGGTGACTCTATTCTGACCCTATCAGTTGAGGCCAAAGCGGTAAGAACATGTGAGCAAACACAGGCACGTGTGCCTACATTCTGGGTACAGCTGGTAGAAGATGCAGCTTCTCTCAGAAGAAAGTACAGGTAACAATGGAATGATGGGCAATTTTATTTTAATATACTTTAAAAACAGCCATTGATAACAAATTATTTCTGAGAAAATGCAATAATAACAAACAGGAGTGACTACTGTTGACAAAAATGAATTCATTTTTTGTGTTGTCACTTTATTTAATAGCTTAGTACATTACCTAAGACTGAAGTAAATCTTTCAAATTATTCTGCTCTAAATACAGATACAGACATTCATGGGTCTTTGAACCCTTATTGTATTACTAAATGAGTTTATATTTGGTCCAAGTTGATCTGCTAGTGTTTCATAGTTAGCCTTCAGAGTCTATAAAAGGAAGAAAAATGAAAAGCTGTTAAGTATTTTAAAAACACATTTCTAGCTTTTGTTGTTGTTAGCTTTTCCTTTGCTCCTCTCTTCCTTCTGTTTATTGGATTCTTATATTCAATCTGATTGGGAGAGGAAATATATGGGGAAATAAAACTACAAGATCATCATTAGGTGTTTTCATACAGCAGAACTACTTCTGGCCTCCTTCCTGACATCATGCCACTTCTGTGTGCAGTCTCCCTTGGCTTCTCACTCTGAACTGCATATGAAGCTATATTCCCAGCTCCATTTCTTTTCTTGCCCCTGCTTCTCCTCTGCGCACCAATTCTAATTCCACATGCTTAACCCCATTCCAAAACCCATCCTGCTGTACATTTTCAGAAAGGAAGATGTACTGGGTCATGTTTGTTTTACTGGACATTTGAATGGAAGTGTGGAAGTTTGGGTGGATATGCTGAATGGTCAGTCATGAAGATATCTACATCGTATGTTTTCATAAAATATTGGGGTGGTTCAGTTGTATATTTTAATTGTCTTTGTGTCCATGTTCTGAGTTACTCACTCTGAGGGAACCATTAAGTTCTTATTGCCATCGCATTGGTTATAAAAGAGGAAACTCTGTTCCAGAAGAGTTGGTGAGAAAAGCTGACTCCATGGGGAGGTGAGGGGAAAGTGCAAAAAGAATTGTATGGCAAAGAAACTAGACCCTCTATGTCGCTCCCCCTCTTCGTGGAGGAACGACACAGGACCCTGCGCTGTTCTTTTGTCTGCTCGGCCCTCCCCGGGTTTGCTGCTGGTTCTTCCCGGGTTGGCTGCCGTCCCTTCCACCTCCATGGAAGGGCGGTTCCCCCTGGCCACTTTCCCCACTTCCGCAGGGGAGCGGCACACCGCCGGCCGGCTCTCTCGGGGGCTGCACAGGTGTTCCCCTTAGATGTTCCCCTTAGATGTTCCTGGTGCATGTTGTCTCTCTCCTCCTTTATAGTCCTCCTCCACCAATCCCAACTCAGCTGCCCACACGCCGAGTACGCTGCTCTCCTCCAATCAGGAGCAGGATCAGCTCCTGGAGGTCATCACTCAAGTTGGCAAGAAGCAGCTGCGTAGAAGCTGTTTTCTTCTCTCCCAGCGCCATATTGTGGGAGAGCAGATGCATAGAACAAGTCTTAATTCCAGTAACTTAGTCTAGTCCGAGTTGCTCCCCACACCTCTACTACCCAAGTCCATTGTAGAATAAGAAAATATTCATTAACATTTATCCCCTACCATTGATGGATTCTTGAAGAAGTTTTTCAGAGGTAGTTTGAGGAATCATATCCAAAAAATCCACTACAATAAGTAGAGAATGAAAAGAATGGTCGTTAGGATTTAAAACACATCGATCTTTACATTTATTCTCATTTTCTCTTAGCTTGTTCGTTTCACTCTTAAGTTTCTCTGACTGCTTTGCTCTCTTAGGCATTTTCTATGGGGCCTCAATCCCACAGAATGGCTCGCCCATGATCCTGTGGACATCAAGAGCTTGTAGATGTCCAGCCAAACAGCTCAGTGCAGCCTTTTTATGATTTCCCTATGAAACCTTAGCTCTCAACAATATAAATCACTGGGTAACTTCTTGGTGCTTGTCAGCTTCCTTGTATACAGCTTCTTTCTTCGCAAAGAGAAGTAGCAAATGTAGAAATAGATTATTGTTTTTGATACATGATTTGCATAGGCAGATAAATATACAAGCTTCTCTATATATTTGCAAAAATATATATACATATATATAAATGTCAAATATATATGAATACACAATATACTAAGGGTCTTCAAAAAGTTTGTGGTACAGAAAATTATGCATAGATTTCAATTTTTGCTCCAAAATGAACTTATCTTTTATTTATTTATTTATTTATTTATTTTGACAGGCAGAGTGGACAGTGAGAGAGAGAGACAGAGAGAAAGGTCCTCCTTTTGCCGAAGGAGCCAGGTGCTCCTTCGGGTGCAGGGCCCAAGGACTTGGGCCATCCTCCACTGCACTCCCTGGCCACAGCAGAGAGCTGGCCTGGAAGAGAGGCAACCAGGACAGAATCCGGCGCCCCGACCAGGACTAGAATCCAGTGTGCCGGTGCCGCAGGTGGAGGATTAGCCTATTGAGCTGCAGCGCCGGCCTGAACTTATCTTTTAATTTCATTTTTCCATGAACATTTGAAGTACCCTTATATATTCCCAGATTTTTCCTGTTAAAGAGAATTCTGACTTGGTACTCCCAGTCTCTTGTTCTCACCAGCCTTTTGAGGAAGATCCTGTTTCACCATATTGGCCAATCTGGACTTTGTAAACAACTAAGTAGAAAAGGGAAAGTTGAGAAAGATAAGACACAAAGGGCTAGAGCTGAGATGACAGTAATTTGGGAGAGACTGACATTGAGAGTGATGTGGAAGCAGTTTCAATATGCAAAAAAAAAAAAATTCTGGCATTTTTATCTCACTTTCAAATTGTTTAGGAAGTATAAGAAACAGAAAGTAACTTATGAATGACTTTGGTTGCTGGACTATGATCTTCTGACTACATAGCATTCTCAAAGAATGACAACATGACTGACAACCATGACTCTCAGCACTGCAAAGAGTGTCTCTAAGTCCACTGACTTACCCTCTGACATAGCCAGGTCTTTTTCTTCGTCTGTGACTAAATCAGAATACAGACTATCTTTATGTTCTGAAACCAGAATCAAACAAACAAACACAGCTTTAGAATACAGCCAACAATCTGTGAGATGCTATAAGCCAGTGTCTTTTCAAACTTTGTTAATCAAGACTTAAAGTAAAAGATGCATTTTATATTATAGCCTCATATGTGCACTTTATAGATTCCAATAAAACAAAAAGTACCTGAAATAACACCATTTCTAATCTAGTTTTACCTGTTAAATGTTTTTTCTATTTATGTTTTTCTTCATATTCTACTCTAATTCATTGTGGGAAAAACTGGCATTTACATTTTATTTATTGATTTTATTTTATTTCAATGGGAAAAATGCTAGTTTTTAAATTGATTTCATTAAGCATTAATTTATTTTAGAACCCATGTAAAGTAGTGGAAATTGTATCCACAACATGGAAAGCACTATAAGAAGTTATATTTGATTCTAATGCTCATTCCACAATGGTCCCCAAAACAGCCTGAAATCAAGCCTATTTTCCCTATTTTATCTTCACTAAAGTACTTTACTTTGCCTAAGATTACAATTTGGTAGGGGGACTGAGAACCTAAAATTTTGATTAGCAGCTGAAATCTTTCTAACGAGGAATTGGGAACACATAATCTACATTTTGCCTTCTCATTCTTCATACTGGAAAACTGCCAGTTTCTTACTGGTTCTCACAATTTTCTCACAAGGACTTTAATGCTCTCAGTCTTTTCCTTAAGTATTGTTTAACAGTGGTTGGGCCAACTGTAAGAGCAATGTGCTGTTCAGATACCTAGAGCCACCATCTCACTGACCGGACCTCTAATAGACCTATTCTGTGGCTCAGCTCCCCCCACTCCTCTGTGTGGTGATTTGAGCTGATTGAGAGTAGATGATCCTCCTACCTTTCCAGTTTTACACATCCTTTTTGCACTGTCTGCTGTGGCTGAGCTTCCCTACTTACTGTCTTCTGAATAGCTTTAAACTTCCCTAGGTTTGTACTTCTGAACCACGTCTCAATCACCTGACATACCAGCTTCATCCATGCTCTTTTCCCTTTGATGGGATACCTTTAACAACTTATTTCCTAATCACTCCTCTGCTTGCAAACCTCCTTTCCACTAAACAGCATGTTTAAATACTTCTCATCTTTCTAGACCCAACTCCCATATCTGTCATCTCTCTAGAAAGCCTTTGCTAACACTCAGCCTTATGTTAGGAGACCACCTATGTGATCCCATTATACCTGGGCCTCTCTTTATCATAGCATTTACCTGTTGTGAATAGTCTCAATGTTTGTGTTCCCCAGATTCATACATTGAAATCTAAATCCCAATGTGATGATATTAAGAGATGGGGCCTATGCGGGGGCGAAAGGGTGGTGTTCTCATGAATGAGATTAGTGCTCTTCTAGAACCAAGGGTGAGTTTTGTCCTTTCCTACCATGTGAGGACACAGTGAGAAGGTACCCCTTTCAGAAGCTTCATTGGCAAAGTTTGAACTTGTACTTTCCTGCCTCTAGAACTGTGGGAAATCATTTTCTATTATTTCTATGCCCATTCAATTCATGGTATTTTTGTTGCAGTTCCCAAATAGATTAAGATATCCCTTGCTATTTCCTACACTAGACAAAGGTTGGGGGCCTTTTCAAGGGTAGGTATCAGTTTTGATTAACTTCTACGTGCCTAGCATCTAGCACAGTTACTTTTCTCCCTTCCTTCCCATTCCACTTTTTCCTTCTCTCTCTCTCCCCCTTCTTTCATTCTATGCTGATAAAAAATTTAATATGAAATTGACCTTCCTAAGAGATTTCTAAGCGTACAGTACACCACTGCTCAATATATGCAACTGTTGAAAGCAGCATATCTCTAGAACTTTTTGATCCTGAATATCTGAACCTGCACAGTTTCTGAATAAATACTATTTTTTTTCTCTTTAAGCATCTTAAGTGTCCAATAGATTTCAAGAAATGATTACATTTTCTCCATGAATTTCAACGATCTTTCTTTTTCTTGTAATTTTTTGGTTTCTTGTTAGATGCTTTCTTCCTTTTGACCTGCCTTACACTGTTTTATTAAGATTTTAAATTCAATGTGTGTCTTGGAATTTACATCTTAATAATCCCAATGCTTATTTTTCCTAGACAGTTTGTGTGGCTATAACTTCCATATTGTGTCCTGCAATGTCTCTCATAGCAACCAGCACAAAGAAGATGCTCAATGAACATCTGGTATTTTCCTCTGAAGATTTAAACAGACTTAAAATACGATCTTATTTTTGCGTATAGGATTAGAGTGATGAGTGACTTAATTCTCATTTCATGGCTAATGGATGATCAAATTCCTTTCTTTTAAACTGAATATTAACCCCCAGATAAAGTGGACATTTTCCTTTCATTTTTGTGTACCTACCATCTGAGACTCTTTGCTCATCTTGGTGGTCATCTATATGGGGTACAATGAATTCTTCATGTCTTTTGGATAAATCAGTTTCTAAAAGTCAGGAAATCAAGAATCAAATTATTTTAAGTGATTAAACAAGCCTCATACATGAATCACCTCATTGACATATTAACAAGAAGAGATCTCCAAACTGGAAGAAGGTACACAGCACTGACTATTTACACTGCTGTGGCTTTGAAATCTTGAAATAGCATTTTATTTATTTATTTATGCAGCAAGGTCCAAAAGTGACAGTCAGGACTAATCAAAATATGAGGTATGCTTGTATACCTTCACTTTTATTCATAAAAACACTGTAGCAAATCAAGCCATTTCTTTCACAAATTTCTCCATCATACAAGTATAGGTGGAAAATTTAGGACTAGCAATCAATGGAGTCAAATTTAGAATGACCGCATTGGAGTCCATTCTCATGAAAAGGATTTGTAGTCCTAGTCTGCTTTGCAGAAGCCGCACAGAGGGGCTCCGAATTCTGGGAACAAGAGTTGAAGTTTAAAGCAGTGTCCCCTTGAACTCCCACATATCTCTCTGTGCTTGCACCCTCTCCTTCGTGCATGCCTCTGGGCTTCTTTTAGTTTGACCTATTCCTGATATCTTGACCATCAGTCAGAATCCCATCTGAATCCCCAAAGTACATCCTCTGCTCACAACCTCTTTTCATCTAGGTCTCTGCCCATCATATTATTGCCTGTACTTCGATCCAACTAAACGGTCTCTGGTCTGCAACAATGGCCTTCCTTGGTCATCTGTCAATTTCTTAGTTCATTCTGACAGGCAGCTACTGTTTTAATTGGTTGGAATCTGTGTCATACTGGTTGTCAAATACTTTTTAGGAGATATTTTATTTTAAAGGATACATTCAATTTGGTAGTCTATTCTGAAAATAATTTAGTTCAAAACTGAAAAAATATGGGTTATAATTATCTATATTATTAGTGATTCAGTTATAACAAGTATTCTCAACCTCTTTTAATAGAAGTCCAATGAAGCACCACATCTGATTACCTGATTTATATGACTGAAAAGTTGGCAGGTCTCCAAGTGCAACAAGTTTCTCCTGTTGAAGAAAGTTATCAAAGACCTAAATGATCACAATTACCAACTTAAATTATCTTTAACAAAAAATTTCTTTGATTCTTGATTTTTAAATAATCAACAAATATTTTTTTTTTGACAGGCAGAGTTAGACAGTGAGAGAGAGAGAGACAGAAAGAAAGGTCCTTCCATTGGTTCAACCCCCAAATGGCCACTATGGCCAGCGCGCTGTGCCAATCTGAAGCCAGGAGCCAGGTGCTTATCCTGGTCTCCCATGCAGGTGCAGGGCCCAAGGACTTGGGCCATCCTCCACTACCTTCCCAGGGCACAGCAGAGAGCTGAACAGGAGCAACCAGGACAGAATCCGGCACCCTAACTGGGACTAGAACCCAGGGGTGCCGGCGCCACAGTCGGAGGATTAGCCAATTGAGCCGCGGCACTGGCCATCAACAAATATTTTTAACACACCAGAAATTATATGAGTAAATGGGTAGTGATCTTCTGCTGATTTCTTCAAACTTTTATTGCCCCATTACTTTTAGGAATAAGATGCAAATTAAACCCACAGAAAATCAATGTATACTTTGGCCTAGAAGAATCAATTTGAGGTTATCAGCAAAGTCAGTTCTCTTGCATTTATTCTGACATTACCTGAATCAGATCATTTGTCATTCTGGTCATTACTTGTTGACTTATTTCAATATCTTTGAGATCTGTAAGAACTACCCAAGTTCCCTTCTCAAATTTCACAGGCATGGAAAAGACAATCCCTTCAGGAATACCAAATTGGCCTGCAGTGAGCAAACATAAAGCAAAGCAAAAAAATGAAATCAGAAAAATAAATACTTTCTGGGGTTGGCATTGTGGTGTAGTGGGTAAAGCCACTGTCTGGGACCCTTGGTTGGTTCAAGTCCCAGCTGCTCCACTTCCTATCCAGTTCCGTGCTAATAACCTGGGAAAATCAGTGGAAGAGGGCCCAGTACATCGGCCCCTGCCACCGATGTGGGAGAACTAGTGGAAGCTTGTGGTTCCTGGTTTCATCCTGGTTCAAGTCTGGCCATTGCAGCCATCTGGGGAGTGAACCGGTGGATGCAAGATCTCTCTCTAACTACTTCTCCCTGTCTCTCTGTAACTCTGTCTTTCAAATAAATAAATATTTTTTTAAAAAAACCACTTCCTGTTGAGCATTATAGACAGACATCATTATAGGACAGATACAATACATGACCTTTAATGATAATGATAGAACTGAATTTCTGAGAATTCTTCTCTGGGGAGCACCAAAGCAGTCACTCTGCAAGCATTGATTGAGTACCTATCCAAGTTTGGACAATTGTTCCTTCTGTATTTCTCCCAAAATCCAGGCCCTAAGGCAGTCTTTCTTTACTAAAGCTTGCGTGCATTCTTCTTGTTTGTTTTCATAGCTTTTCCTTGCCCTGCTTCCCACCCACACACACATAGGTGTCATTTGTTCAATCTGACCCTCCACTCTTCTCATCTACCATGGCAGTCACACAGCCAGGCTATGTTGGATGGGACAGGGAAGAAAACTGCAGGCAGGAAGGCTGGCTATTTCCTTGCAGCCCCCAGGTCTCCATTTGGATGTTCTCTAAATAAAAAGGTTCACAATATTTATTATTAACTGAGCATCGTGCACATAAAGTTGCCCCCCCATTTGACACCTTAATAACATAAGGAAATTATTTCTGCCATTATGGACACTGAAAATAGTTACTAGAGTAAGAAATTGATGACAGACAGGAAATCAGGATCCATCAGACTTCCCAAGACAGCTCCCCAGTCTTCTGTTCATTCTGTTTCTGTTTCATCTACGAAAAACTGGCTATCTGGGTAATGTGTGAGAATTCACCTGTAGAGTATGGCTTCAGGTAGGCAGAAAGTGATCCTTTTCTCTCCAGTATAACACAGGTCTCTTTTTCTTTTTAGCAACTCAGGGAAGCAATATTGATGACTAAATACCAAGTGATAGGACATCCACACAATCATCCACGTGATTTTTATACTCTCTCTATTAGTTTCCACAAATACAGGAAAATGTGATATTTGTCTTTTGGGTCTGGCTTCTTTCACTTAGAATAGTGATCTCCAGTTGCAGCCATTTTGTTTCAAATACGAAGATTCATTCTTTTTTATGATTGAGTAATATTTCATCAAATATATACATATATCATATATAACAAAATGTATATCTCTCACATTTTCTTTGTTTAGTCATAAGTTTATTTATTTATTTTTTGACAGGCAGAGTTGGTGAGAGAGAGAGACAGAAAGAAAGGTCTTCCTTTTTCTGTTGGTTCACCCCTCAAGTGGCTGCTATAGCCCATGTGTTGCGGCCGGCATGCTGCGCCGATCCAAAGCCAGGAGCCAGGTGCTTCCTCCTGGTCTGCCATGCAGGTGCAGGGCCCAAGGACTTGGGCCATCCTCCACTGCCCTCCCGGGCCACAGCAGAGAGCTGGACTGGAAGAGGAGCAACCGGGACAGAATCCGGTGCCCCAACCAGGACTAGAACCCGGGGTGCTGGCGCTGCAGGCAGAGGATTAGCCAAGTGAGCCGCGGCGCCGGCCTCAGTCATCAGTTTATAAACATCTAGGTTGGTTCCATATCTTTGCTATTGTGAATTGAACTGCTATAAAAATGGGGGTGCACGTAACATTGTTTTTGAAATTCCTACAAAGTTTAACCAAACTTTCTATAAACAACGATAAAGTGTCTATTTTCCTAAAAAGATTGAATGCTGATTTGAATTCAAACTATGGCAGTCTTCATGCACCTTAACTTCAATTGAACAACATTCACTGAGCATCCATCATATAAAATTCAGCTCTTGGCAAGGAGCTTAAAGATGAGCCAGCCAAGAAGTGTGCCAGGAGATTCCAATACAATCCCATCAAGATTACATGCACCAATGCCATCTCACTAGTCCAAGTGATCAACTTCAATTCACAATTGATCACACTGATAGGTCTAAGAGTCAAAGGGATCACACAAACAAGACTAGTGTCTGCTAATACTAACTGATAGAATAAAAAAGGGAGAGAACAATACAACATGGGAAGCGGGATATGCAGCAGACTCATAGAATGGCAGATGTCCTAAACAGCACTCTGGCTTCAGAATCAGCCCTTAAGGCACTCAGATCTGGCTGAAGAGTTCATGAGAGTATTTTAGGCATGGAAAGCCAAGACACTCTGGCAAAAAAAAAAAAAAAAAAAAAAAACACACCTAAATGAAAGGTCTCTGTGAGTGAGATCCCAGTAGAAAGAATGGGCCATCAAAGAAGGAGGTACCTTTCTCTGAAGGGAGGAGAGAACTTCCACTTTGACTACGACCTTGTCTAAATAAGATCGAAGTCAGCGAACTCAAGAGGCTTCCATAGCCTTGGCAACTCATGACTAGAGCCTAGGGAGATTTCTGACGCCATAAACAAGAGTGTCAAATTGTTAAGTCAACAACAGGAGTCACTGTGTACTTACTCCTTATGTGGGATCTGTCCTTAATGTGTTGTCCAATGTGAAGTAATGCTATAACTAGTACTGAAACAGTATTTGACACTTTATGTTCTGTGTGGGGGCAAACTGATGAAATCTTTACTTAATATATACTAAATCAATCTTCTGTATATAAAGATAATTGAAAATGAATCTTGATGTGAATGGAATGGGAGAGGGAGTGGGAGATGGGAGGGATGCAGGTGGGAGGGAAGTTATGGGGGGGAAAGCCATAGTAATCCATAAACTGTACTTTGGAAAATTATATTTACTAAATAAAAGTTTAAAAAGAAAATATATATATATATATATTAAGATGTGCCAGTCAAAGTCTTTGCTCTCAGGGTGTAGACAGTCTACAAAAGGGGACACAAGCAATTAAGTCAGAAACAGGCACACTCCAATATGCTCTCTGAGAGAGGAGCAACATTTTTTGTGCCTGTCAGATTAATTCTGACTGGGGGACTTTGGGAGATGTCCTTGATTCGCACGGTAATCACAAACCAATGGGAAAGATGGAGGTCCTACTAAGGACATAAGGAATACAGGAGGTGGGCCAGATTGGGGAGGAAGACAGTTCAGTTTGGCATATGTGGTTTGAAGTGGCAGCCCGACATCCAAGCCCACTGTATCCCAGGCTAGAGCTCTGCAGAGAAGCCCAGATCTGTCAGCTAAGGAAGCCCGTAAAACAAGAAGGGAAGACATGCTGTGCATAGAATCTCCGGGGCACAGAACATCAGCTATTCTCTTTTGTACTTTGGAACAAAGATAGATGTTTTGTGAAGAGATTTTAGTAGATCAAAGCTGAAGCTTGTAAACACTTACATACAGTGTCTGGGGGTGCAGGGTGCCCTTTCCACATTTCCTGTGCTGCCGCACCCTAAGGTCTGGGTCCTGATGTGTGCCACTTTGAACCCTGCCTGTGTGCCTTGGCTCTTGGGGGTTCCTGTGTCCAGCATTCACCCCACACTGACCTCCAGACCAGCACAACTCAGACTTTAAGGTTTCCTGCAGTGTCATCTCCTTTATGAAGCCCATCTTGATGCCTCCTGCTTTCTGCCTACAAGTGACCTTGCTTTTGTTTGATCTGCAGAGTACAATGAGGCAAACCTAACGGGACTATTTAATTTATGCATCTGGCACTCCTTCACCCTGCAGTAAGTTTCCTGAAGGAAGAGGGCAGTTCTAATTCCCAAGTATGATTCCAATTCATTCAAACAAAATACTGTTGAATTTCTGAATGGATGGTTGAATGATTATGGAACTGTGGGGTCCACATTAATTTCAGACAGGTAAGGACACAGAAGAAGAACCACAAGGCACAGATGGAAGTTTAAAAATATTTATGAAAGACCCATATTTACCTTCACTCAATACTCCTAAAGACACAATCTCCCCAGGCGGTGAGCCATGGTACCAGTATTTCAATGTGGTGGCTATACTGTGTGCAGCTAAAATGCCTCCGAAGTGTCTTCCTGTGACACTCAAAGTTTTCAGAGTTTCCACAAATTCTTTTTTTACCCACTCACTGTAAGGAGAGAAAGAAATAATTTACAGTGGAGGGTGGAATGGAAATGAAAAGGGATGCTCCCTGGATCAATGGAATTCACTATAAGAAATCATACCCACAATTAAATTAGAAACATTTCTTGGTGTGCCTTTTCTTTAAGTGTCTTCAGTACGCATAAAAGGTAGATTGAAAAATACTGCTTTGTGGCAGAGAGAAATCCCTAAATTTGAAACTACAAACATAATAATATTAATATGGAACACAAAAAAGTAGTCAGGACTAATGAAAATTCTTGCATTACAAAGAATTTGTCCCATGTAGATGTTATCTTTGAACAAGTGATATCCTTTATTTGAAATAAAACAATTTCATAAACATTGAATTATTCCTATTGAGAATTAGGGAAAGAGTTATATTTCTATGTTCTGAAATCTAAACTCAGCGAAAAGGCCTGCAGGACTAGAGCAGGTGTTAAAGTACCACCTTACTAACCCGGCGTGCAACACTGGCTCTGCCCTAGGAAGGTGAACCCAGGACCCATCATTTCCTAGGCATGATGTAGTTCTAAGTCTAAGGAGGAGAAGGAAAGTAAGATAAGGCTAAGGGAAGCTATAACTGGGAATGTGCAACAAAGTTTACAAAAATGCTTCGAAGGTGTTCTTGCCCGTTTCTCTTCCTCTGCTCATCATAATGCCAGTGTTTAGGACGCAGCTCTGAATGCTCTATCTGTATTAATCCATTTAGTCCTGCCAATGACCTTATCCATATGTTACCATTTCCACCTTGCAGAGGGAGAAACTGAGGCATGGAGAGATTAAGTAATGTTTCTAATGTCACATAGCTAACAAGTGGCTGAGTGAGAATTTCCTATCCAGGTGGCCTGGTCCTAGGATTGTCCTACTTACCACCTCTCAATGCTGTCTCTCCTGGGACAGAACAGCAGCATGGCCCAGAGTGCTCATCATCTTATTGCTTTTTCTCCAAATGTTTTAACTAATTTCAACATGGAGGCAAATCTCTGGCTTTATGTTAAATAAGATTTCCTTCATATATGCTTGCTTTAGACATAACTTTAAGGGAATATATGAATGACTTTAAGTTACAGTTACTTTTCTTTGGGGATATGCTCCAGGATCTCCAGTGGATGTCAGAAATTAGACAGGAGCCAATGTGTGGTGCCACAGGTTAAGCCGTTGCTTGCAACGCTGGTGTCCTGTATCAGAATGCCAGTTTGAGTTCTGGGTGTTCTGCTTCCCAGCCAGCTCCATACTAATGTGCCTGGAAAGGCAACAGATGTGGCTCAAGTATTTGGCGGTCACCCATGTGGGAAATTTGGCTAGGGTTCCAGGCTCCTGAATTCAGCCTTGCCCAGTTCTGGTTGTTGCCACCATTTGGGCAGTGAACTAATGGACAGAAGATCTCTCTCTGTCTCTGTCTCTCTCTCTCTTTACTTGGCCTTTCAAACAAACATAAATCTTTAAAAAAA
Source organism: Oryctolagus cuniculus (assembly GCF_051225735.1). NCBI lineage: Eukaryota > Metazoa > Chordata > Mammalia > Lagomorpha > Leporidae > Oryctolagus > Oryctolagus cuniculus. Next base: position 33,166,123 of record NC_142869.1, on the reverse strand, counting down.
GAATCTGAAGATAGTACTGGATGCTTTAAATATATAGTGTGTTTTTTCCCCTATACATACTTCCCCTATGGTAAAGTATAATATAAACATTAGGTACAGTAAGAAGTGAAAAATAATTAATAGTTAAAAAGAACTAATAATATAATAATGAATAAAATAATAATATAATGTAATAAAGCTCATGTGAATGTAATATTTTTGTTTCTTAAAATTTTCCATTTAATATTTTGGACTGCTGTTAACCATGAATAACTGAAACCACAGAAAGTGAAACCATGGGATAGGGGAGAGTACCATAATCTGAAATAAAAGATTCATAATTTCAAAACCAAATAAATTGAGGGTAGAGAATGACTAACTGATATTCTGCAGTTTCCTATATTTCTTTAGTAGAGAACAAGAACAAATAATGAGCAAAGATTTCTAAGATTTTAAAGATGATAGCGATTATTGCCCATTTAACATTGCTAACAGCATCACTTAAAAACATACCGTACCTGTCAAAAATCAAGCTTAAAACAGGCTGTGAGTAATGAGGAGGTCCACAAATGGCACTCTTGTAGTTGTATACCTTAGCTTTCCTCAGATCAATGTAGTTATTTCCACTGATATTACCCCAAATTATCACATCTTTGATGTCTGTGAAGAATAGAAATGAAAATCAATTACAACAAAATATATTAATATAAAATGGTGTCTGAAGCCTACTTCTTGTTTGTATGTTTATTCCTTCTGATATAAAAAGAATCTAAGTATATTCCCTAAATCCATGTGAGTGCTGTGGGTACCCACCATAATCACCAGCATTTGACTCTTCATAGTGCTCTGTGAATGGTATGGATATATGATTAAGTTCAAAGAAATGTTTTCTGAAAGAAAAGAAATTCCTACCAAAAGTTCTCCTATTGGCGTTGGTCCTAACTTAATTATTTTGCTTGACAGAGGTAGGGGGGAGCTTTTTACTTTGATTTTGACAAGGAGTCCTTGATTGTGGACTGGAGTAGAAATTTGGGAAACCACTTAACTCTCCAGGTGGGTTTCATCCTCTGTGATATGAAAGTGTTACAACATGAGGACCCTATGGGCTGATGCTGTGGTACAGCAGGTTAAAGCCCTGGACTACAGGGCTCCCATATGGGTGCTGGTTAAGGTCCCAACTGCTCCACTTCTGATCCAGCTCCCTGCTGGTGCACCTGAGAAAGCAGCGGAAGATGGCCCAAGTCATTGGGCCCCTGAACCTATGTGGGAGACATGGAGGAAACTCCTGGCTCCTGATCAGCTCAGCTCAGTCCCTCCTCCCCTTTTTTTAACTGTGAGAGTAAGCTGGGAGCATAAGAGCCTGGGGATGCCAGTGGCCATCTTGTCACATCTTAGAGCTGGCCTGAGTATAAGACCAACAGTGAGGACGGCAGAGATCAGGGATAGGCCAAGGGAAGGCACAAGCATGTCCTGGTGTCATCATTTAAACCCCAGCATCTAGTTATGCCTGAAATAAGAACAGTGTCTTCTGCTCATTAGTTATGTGAAACAGAAGTCATCTAGAGGACTTCACTTAGAGTTCACTTCCTCTCACTTGCCATGGAAGGAGTTTCAACCAAGCCATGCTCTGAGAATTAGTTGTAGCTGGGGCCAGTGCCATGGCTCACTTGGTTAATCTGCCTGCGGTGCTGGCATCCCATATGGGCGCCTGGTTCTAGTTCCGGTTGCTCCTCTTCCTGTCCAGCTCTCTGCTCCAGCCTGGGAAGGCAGTGGAGGATGGCCCAAATGCTTGGGCCCCTGCACCTGCATGGGAGACCAGGAGGAAGCACCTGGCTCCTGGCTTCAGATCAGCGTAGCTCCAGCCATAGTGGCCATTTGGGGGGGTGAACCAGCAGATGGAAGACTTTTCTCTCTGTCTCTTTCTCTCACTGTCTAACTCTATCTGTCAAATAAATAAATAAATAAATAAGAAATAGTGGTAGCCGTGGGACTGATCTTTGGAGGATTTCTTGAGCTTTGCTTTTCTGGAAAAGTTTACTACCAGCTTGGTTTCTGAATGATCCCTGGATGATTTCCTTGGTGGTTTTTCACTTTCATGTCATTTTGTTCAACTATTTTTTTGTTGTTGCTGAGTTTCTCCTTGCTGTTACATTGACAATTCTAATTTGACCATCGTTCACCAATGCCTCTTTCTTTTTCCTAACTTTCTTTCACTTTTATTTCTGATTTTCACATGCTTATTGGCTTGGAGTAGAGCACAGCTTAGAATTATGGTACTTGCAGACACATAAGAGAGCAGCTTTCTGGTGGAAAGCCCTTAGTCCCCTCTCCCCATCCCACCTACTTTGCTTTAAAATTTGTATCATGGCCTTTTAACACTTTTTTATCAGGGTACTATAAGAGTTTTTGTGATATGTAAATAACTATCTAAAAGGTGATGACAGACAAAATGGCTAGAAAAATGTTTTCATTTCCTATTGCATAATTTCAGAATCAATTTGTCTCAATCTTACAGTGACTCCAGAGTAAAATACAAAAGATACATATACAGAAATAACAGAAGTTATAATTTCTAGGCCTTCATTGTAAAAAAAAAAGGGGGGGGAGATAAGGTAGCTCTCATTGTGAGATCAGGGCCTTACAAATAGTCATTGATGCTGAAGTCTGTTGTCACCTTGACCAACAGCATTCTGTGATCACATCTCGAGATACCTCTTTCCATTCTCAGTGGACTCTCCATCTAAGGGCACAGATAGCCAACATATGTCCAATGTGATCTTCCGTTTTTGGATGCAGTCTCATCTTCATATGATTCTGATGTCTAGCAGCCCAAAGACTGACAGCGGCACAAGCTGATCTGGTATCAGAGTTCTAACATTCCTGGGGATGTTAACCAGGTGCCAGGGATGCTTCTAAGTACTTTAGGAACACTGAATCCTTGCATCCATTGCAGAAGGTAGGTGTTGCTAACATCCTCATTTAACAGATGAGGAAACTGAGGCACTAGCATGCTTACACAGACAGGAAGTGGGGCAAAGCCACTTTAAAATAGCCCTGTTTCCTTTTTAAAAAAATTATTTTTATTTTTATTTATTTATTTATTTTTTTGACATGCAGAGTGGACAGTGAGAGAGAGAGAGAGAAAGAGAGAAAGGTCTTCCTTTGCTGTTGGTTCACCCTCCAATGGCCGCCGCGGCTGGCGTGCTGCGGCCGGCGCACGGCGCTGATCCGATGGCAGGAGCCAGGTGCTTAGCCTGGTCTCCCATGGGGTGCAGGGCCCAAGCACTTGGGCCATCCTCCACTGCACTCCCTGGCCACAGCAGAGGACTGGCCTGGAAGAGGGGCAACCGGGACAGAATCTGACACCCCGACCGGAACTAGAACCGGAGGATTAGCCTAGTGAGCCGTGGTGCCAGCACCCTGTTTCCTTTTAAACAACATTGATAACCTTACTTGAACATTATCATAAAAAAAGGAATATTAGGATTCAAATGATTTGACTCATAGAGATCTTATATTGAATATTTGTTTATCAATTGTTATAAGGATAGAAAAAATCAGTTAAAGGCCAGTTAAGAATGTTTGTGGACACAGTTGTCCATGATTTTAGTTACCTACAGTCAAGTGTCTTAACATTACATAGAAAATTCCAGAGTTAAAAAAAATCACTTTATACAGTATGTGGTTGTACTTGTTCTATTTTCTTTTTGCTAGTGCTTGCCTTTAATCCCTTACTGTACCCAACTTACAGATTTATTCTAAGTATGTATGTATGTATAGGCAAGAGGTATACAGAGGGTTCAGTACTATGGCTTCGTCCTAGTCTAGATTCCAGAATGCTTCTGGAAGGAGCGCTCTTCCTAGCTGCTTCCTAATCACGTTGTTTGAATACAAAAACAAACATACACAAAGGCGTCCACTCACAGGCGGGTGTTGTTCTCAATTTTCTGGCCAGCGCAGCTTTAGCTTCACCTTCCACGCCCATCGCCACTGCGATCATGTTGCGCGCGATGTTTGGGGCGAATTTCATAAGCAAAACGGTTTTAAGATTCACGAAGCTTTTGCCTCCCACAATAACTCTGACAGAGGCGTGGGCGTTTTTCTCCATCAGGCCCCCGTAGCGTCGGCAGAGGGGCACCCTGCTGCGGAGGCAGTCCTCCAAAGTGTACACCTCCCCGTCCATGTGTTCATCCAGAATGATGACTACTTGGGCCCCACGGAAGGCCTCCTCCTCCTTGGTGCAGATGGAGACCTTGTGGAGCAGAGGTGACGCTAGGTCCTCCGCCTCAATCACCAGGGCTTTGAGACGTTCTTCCACGTGCTTGCTGCCTAGTAGCACCAGGCTAATTTCCGTCTGCATCCCAAACACTTCTCCACTTGTCAGCATGGGAATGAGGTGGTAGCAGGCAGGAGTAGTTGCACTAATCAGAATGCAAAGGCGGGTTATGAATGATTGGATTATTTGCCTTTCAATGCCTTTATTTTTAAGATACTTCTGTATGTGCATTAATAGGGTGATTTACTATTATTATCATTAGTATTTATTTGAAAGATTTATTTATCTGAAATTAAGAGAGGGAGAGACAGTGGCTGCAATGGCCAGGGCTGGGCCAGATCAAAGCCAGGAGCCAGGAGCTTCCTCTGGTCTCCCACGTGGGTGCAGGGGCCAAAGGACTTGGGCTATCCTCCATTGCTTTCCCAGGCATATTAGCAGGGAGCTAGATCAGAAGTGGAGCAGCTGGGACTTGAACTAGTACCTGTATGGGAGGACAGCACCGCAGACTGAGGTTTAACCTGCCACGCCACGCTCTGGCCCCTATGATTTACTAGTTTTAGTAATCATACACATAGCTGCATAGCCATTTTATTTAAAGGCTAGACATCAAAAGCAAAACAAAAACTCTCACTAATCTCCCCTTGCTCTGGCCATCTGAAAATAATCACACAATATGTAATTTAGCTGTCTTACAAGGGCTTTCCAAATAGAATAGAAGCCTTGGTCTTCAAAAAGCAAAACTTCAAGGAGCTGTATCCCATTATTCAAATAACATTTTCACATTCCCCTTTGAAGACATGAAGATGTAAGTTTGATAGCCATAGCTCGCTTTTACTTTATACTTTCATCAATAAGGTAGTAACTCTTTTGGAAAGGACTATCTGTTCCAAATTCTCACAAAGGCAAATCCTTATAAAGATGGCTGGGGTGAACACTGTCTGCATATCATATGTCTGTAACCACAGTTCAGCAAATATGTGGGCCCTTTATAGCTATGCTGACCAACTGTGAGCAGAAATGACTCCCTGTGGGGAATTCAAAAGTACATCTGGATATTTCTGGTATTCACAGTGGTTCCAGGGAAGGGCTACAATGGGGGTTTCAACAGTATCTACGTCATTTCAGTCCTTTGAAAGGTATCTAGATAACACATCAGATTTATTAAATCAGGGTGATAGGGTCATGGACATTTATTGCATCATTCTTAATTCTTTCCTATATTTGAAATATTTCATAATAACAACCTTTTAAATGAGTGTATATATACATATATTAGGATGCACACATGTAGGGAGAAGGATAGTGTTAGAAACAGACTGAGGGGTGGATAGAAGAGAGGGGAAGGAAAGAGAGTAAGACAAAGAGAAAAATGACAACACAGGCTGCAGGTGTCCCAGACTGGGAGGAAGGAAGAGCAGAGGTGAGAAGAGGCAAAGTACGGGGAGTGGGGTTCAGAGTGTGCATGAGTGCACTAGGAAGAGCCAAGAAAAATGCTGGAAGTGGGAAAGAGGGAAAGAGTGACAGAGAGTGGACTATCAGGGACAGAGTTATGCAAAGTAGCATGCATGTGTGTAGTATATAGTATATAATATCTAAAACTCACACATGGGGCTATATTGGAGGCTATGTATAATTACACACAGACACACATGGGGTTATTTACATGTGTATAAACACACACACTCACATACCTGTACATATATGTATCTCAAATTTGACATTCAGGTATTCTTTCACCCCCTTTCATTTTCCTTTCTATCACAAAGCCAATCTCACAAACCCTGGGGCGTGACTGTCCCACCTGGTGATCCAGACCTGCAAGGGGCTGACAAGATCTTTTAGGGATTTTTCCTCCACCTCTTTTTCTGTATGTGCCTTCAGGTTCTCCTTAGCAATCACCATCATCAGCTGAGTTGACATGCTAGAGGTGACTCCATAGTAAAGCTAAATATTGGAAAGAAAACGTTGGCATTGAAGAATAGATAACTGGCTGACAATGGCAACAATCGAGAGTTTTTTTTTTTTTTTGAAGACAAAGTGGCACAGAAGATGAGAGAATGTCCCAGAGAACAAGATATTTAAAAAATAAAGTAACAGAATGATAATTTTTGAACAGGTAAAGCAATCTATTACCTGGGCGTGCTCTAGGAATTCATTATATCCTCCCAAAAGCAAGCCCTTTCCACCACGATCCAACAGCTCTCTCCAGATGATGGGGGATGTTTTGTGACTCCACTTATTCTTTTCACACACACCTCTCAGCCACTCCTGCAGAACGAATTCCAAGTGAAGGCATATATCAAACACTAAAATACTAACTTGTTTGGAATTCTGCTATGCACACACAGTACAATTTAAATATCTTTAAGTAGTAAAATGCAAATATAGAAAATATTGATGAGTTAAGGAAAAAGTTCACCAGAGAAGGAAGAAAACTTTTCAAATTCCTTAACCACAAAAAGGTACTGAAAGTTACTTTTTGGGCTGAGGAGACCTGAAGTGTAATTGTTTAGTTATGAAGAGAGGCCAGTGTTCCAATTTTATTGATATCAAGAAAATTGATTGAGCTTTCCTTTATTCTTCTTATAAATGAGATATTTCCAGTCTTAGGGCCATGTACATTTTCATATTGCTTTTTCAAATCTGTGAAAATAGTTTATTTAGTTCAGCATGAGTTAAAAAGCTAAATGTTAACTAAGGACTTCTGATATTTTTGAAATACTTGTAAATAGATTTATTTGAGTTTTTGGTTTATATTGTACTAATATGTGATGTTGAAAATAGAGTAAGCTGGGTGTGGTTTATAGACTGTGACAAATGTAGCATACTAAGATATTACTAGGGAAAGCTGGATTTAGAGTATATAGAAACTCTTCATACTATGTCACAACTTTTTTTGTAAATTTAAATAAAGTTAAAACAAGAAAAAAGTATTTGAGAAGCATGGAAAGAGAGATGGGAGAGAGAGCGAGAGCGAGAGCGAGAGAGAGAGCACTTCTATTTGCTTATTCACTCCCCAAATGACTGCAGTGGCTGATGTTGGGCTAAGACCTAACCTTGGTTTCCTACAAGAGTGGCAAGAACACAGTATCTTGAACCATCACCTGCTTCCTCCCATGGTCTGCATCCAAGAAGCCAGAGTCAGGAGCTAGAGCTGAAAATTGAACTAGGCTTTTCAATTTAGGACATGGATATCTTACCTGGCATCTTAACTACCTGATTTATGATAATACTTATCAGAAGCTTAAATAATTACTTCTGGTCTGTGTAAACCAGGCTTCCAATGACAATATCTGAGGAGACACAGGGAACAACACTGTTATCAATAAAGTACAGGGCAGCGGTCTTGAAAATCATGGCACTGGAGGCATGTGTAATGAGCTTACTGTAAAAGTACAATCTTAGTAGTTAATTTCCCTTGCTTGTATTGAAGATCTGTCTGCCTTTATCTCACCATAAAGTAAACAGTGCGGCCATGAGGATCCCTCCACGGTCCCTCTAATCACATCATAGCCTGAACAGTAGTGCTAAGCCTATTGAGGAAAGGGAATCTGTCCCAAAGGACCTTCAGCAGCAAGCACACCATCTTGATATCCTGGCAAGAGCTGGGAGAACATGCGCTTGGCTGGGGCCTGAGAAGGCTGGATCAAGAGTAGAGCATAATGTTGGGTAAGAGTGAATTGTGAGCATGAATCATTCTTCTGCGATTCATGAGTGCCTACCCTCGTAGGGAGCTGAGAGGATAGTGGTTGCTGGACTGATTCACAGAGGCTTGGAGAAAGAGATGCCTCACATTAGAAAACACAGAATTCCCATGGAGAACAGTGAAAGAAGGAATCAAAAAGCAAGTGGATGGAAGGATGAAGATCCTTCCATGGAAAGAGGGAAAATCTACTAGTCAACCATGTTCTCAGAAAGGGCCTGGAGGACTCCATTTATCAAAGTGATAAGAAACACTCTGGTGAGAGGGCCCTGGTATCACTGAGAAACCTGGTATGGCTGTCCATTCAAGGCCGGGTCTATTACAGAAATACTGTCATAGAGCTGGACTTCCTGGCAATGGAGAGGATAAAACCCAGAAAGAATCCAAGAGATAGTATCTACCAGAAAATATCTATTGTAAAAGACGAGATGAGATAACTTAGATGAATGAAGGCACAATGAATTTACAATAGACACAAAAGGCCATGCAACAACCCAAGGTAATGGGTAACCATTCACCGAAGCCTATCCAGTTGTTGCTACTACTAAATAGTGAATGTGTCAGCAACAGAGACTAACGCTGACCCTCTGATAATGGCACCATCCTTCAAAGACATCCAAAGTCTCTTGGTAGCATGTTGATTACATGGAACTCCTACCCTGTAAACAGCAGTGATTGACCTTGATTTGAATCAATATATATTTTGGTAAAGCAATGTCTTTCCAGGGTGGGCATTTGGCATAGCAATTGGGATGCCTCTTGGGACTCCCACATACCATATTGGAGTTTTTGAGTTGGAGTTTCAGCTCTGCTTCTGATTTCAGCTTCCTGCTGGTGTACACCCTTGGGGGCAGGAGGTGAAAGGTCAAGCACTGGGCCTCTCTGGCTCATGTGGGAGATTCAGATTGGGTTTTCAGCTCCTGGTTTCAACCTGGCCTAGAAGCCCCAGCTGTTTTCAGTGTTTAAGGAGTGAACCAGTGGATGGGTAATCTCTCTCCCCCTACCCACTGATACCTTCTTCCCCTGTATGTGTGTCTCCCTATCTCTCTGCCTTTCAAATAAAATTAACTAGTTCATTAAAAGAAAAAATAACTGCCTTTCTTGATTGTAAGACTTTGTCCAGGAACCTGGGCCAAGAGCTTACAGAATGTTTAACATACTGCTAACATAAAGATCATGGGTAGCATCACTTCAAACCAAGTGGCCCACTTTGTAGCAAAAGAAATGTGGCTTTAGGTACATAACGATGGGATCCATTGGTCCTCTCATATATCACATCATACAGCCTGATATAAGGGTGAAATCAAAATTAAAGGTTCCAGCTTGGAGCCTGATACCTTTACAAGGATGGGAACTTCTTAAAGGATGCAATATACACCATAAATTAATATAGTGTTTTGTCCCAATAGGTAGACTATATAAGTCCAGGAACAAAAGAGGAGAATTGAGTGACTCTGTTTACCATCAGTTCCAGTGGCCCACTTAGGGAATTTATGCATCCTAAATCCCCATCAAGCTAGAATGTATGGTTCTATAGGTTCTAAATCACAAGGGGCAGTGCTTCTACCAGGGATTACAGAAAGAGTGTCTTAAACATTGAGCTGTGGCTTCCACTTGATCACTTTGAGCTGCTGTGCCCAAAAAATAGTAAACAAGGACAGGGCTTACTATGCTGGCAGGTGTTATTGGACCTGATGTCCAGGGGTGTGTGGGGCATTGATTACTGAACATAGGTGAGAAAGGGTATTTAGCATCTAGGTTATCCTTGGGAATCTTTGGTACTGCCTACCTAATTTTGAAAACAAATGCAGCAGTAACATCCCCAAAAGGGAACAGAGTGTCTGGCACTGTGGTGCAGCCAGTTAAACCACTGAATGTCAGCATTCAGTATCAGAGGGGCAGTTCAAGTCCTGGCTGCTCTACTTCTGATCTAGTTCCTTACCAATTCCCCTTGGAAAGCAGCAAATAATGGCCCAAGTGTTTCAGTCCCCACCAGCCACATAGGAGACCTGGGCTCTGGGCTTCAGCTTGGCCCAGCCCTGGCTGTTGTGGCCATTTCAGGAGTGAACTAGTGGATGGAAGATATTTCCATCTCTCTGTCTCTATCTCTGTATCCCTCTCTCTCTACCACTTTGCCTTTCAAATAAATAAATATTTTAAACAATGAATAGAAACTAAGTCTCAGTTTTCTTAAGGATGCATATGTAGGTTGCCATACTAATAAGCAACCTAGATCAACAGAGAATGCAGGGGAACAGATAGTAGAAAAGAAAGGTGATGAGTATCAGTTTGGCATGAAACTTTGTATGGTGGAGATTATGGTTAATCTGACTAACCTTCTGCTTACAAAGTCTCCCTAGTGTCAGATGCCAACCAGAATCCTGGAGGAGCTGTCACCAGATGGTGTGAACTTAGTATAGAGTATGTGTATCCAAATGACACAACAGTGGGACTGTAGGAGATGATATCGGATGTAGAGGGCACCAGGGCACTTATGCTCTCGGCCACCAGGTATATTGGCTGCTGATGGCTCCGTGCTGGGAATCTCTCTAGGCATAGTTTTTCAATAATGCTCTTTCCATGTTCTTTTGGAAGATTTTGTATATTCATTTATTTTAATTTTTTGGTACCAAAATAAAACTTACTTTTACTTCAATTTTCCATGAACTCCTTGAAGTATCTCTGTATAATCTACATGGATTCTTGGCAGGGGCGGGTGGAGAACAGTAAAACTTATGCTAGTTATTGGTTAGCATATTAAGGAATACAATAACATTTTGAGATTGATAAGTAGGGCTTACTTTACTAGGATTCAGCTATTCATTACTGGAAGCTAATCTGATACACTAGCTAGCATTTAATTAAAATAAAACACAAATTTGTCCAAATTTGTGTCTAACAAACTGTAAAGGCTTCTTACCTCCCAAACATCAGGATGTTGTGTAATTTTATAAATCCGAAAATCAGGAAGATTCTTTTGTAAATAGTCTCCTAGAAGTTCTGCTTTGGCATAATATGGACAATCTGCTCTACCTAAAAGAGTTTAAATTAGCCAGGTTTTCTTTCATTACATACATATTATCATGTACTCATCATGCCATATAATTACAGAATGTATCATAGTTTTGATATAACTGTATAACGATTTTATACCATAAACAGTCACAAAATAGACTTCTTATTTTTATTATATTGAAAAGAATAAAACAAATGCCACAGGAGGCCAGAATCTTATGTAATAAAATGTGCAGTGGGAAACAAAAACTCCAGAACATTTGTCATTTTCCAGTACTATGCTAGACTTCACCTCCTTTAAGAGGCTACCCAATACTACTCATTAAACATGAGCTACTAACAATGACAGAATTACTCCCCAGTCGCCACTAAAAGGAAAGATGTGAGGAGTGCCGATAAAGTTACTTTTGGATTTTGTATCTTTGGCAAGGAGTAGTTGGGGAGGGAAAAGTTGAGGGAGACAGAAGAGTTTGGGATAACTACTATTTTCTGGATTGGAAAGATTATCTTTACTTTAGTAGAGAGAGATCAAGGATGAGAAGTTAATTCCAGACAAGTATAGTTCGAGGTATCTGTAGTGTATGTGAGTGGATATGACGAACAAGCAGCTGGACATATAAGATGAGGTGCAGGTGCAATCGAAGGGCTTCAGAAACACATTTTGTAGTCATTAACATATAGAAAGCTAACGTTGCCACAGAAAATGGGATTTGGCATCTGATACAGCACAAAGGATAGAGTCCAAGTGAAGAACCTTCTCTGTAGCATTCTTAGTTACTCGCAATCATTAGTTTTTCAGCACCATGAGAACTTCTAAATCCTCAACTCCTCTCAATCACCCCTATTAGCCTGTGTGTTTAATTCAAACCCGTTCTTCATCACTTCAAATCACTCTGTGGCTCATGTCTTAAATTATGTCTCCCCACTGTCCTTTGGGAAAATCATCCTGGTAGAGGCTCTCCACCCTAAATGAATCCAATCAACTGCATATTCTGCATCTGGGTCCCACCTGCTAGGCATCACTGGGAAAAAGTGGTAAACCACGCAGAGAGGCACTGTAATAATTCATGGTTATCAGCCCTAATTGGCCCTCCACTCTACATGCAGATTCCACTGTCTCTTTTATCAGCACTCTTTTCTGTTCTCCATAAACTTGATTTACTTATTGTAAACTTTATCTACTTCTTCCAAATCTCTTCCTTTTCCTCAATATTTCTCCACACTATCAGAAGACAGTGGACAACCTTGCTTTTTACTTTACAAAACCCTAACCAAACAAAAAGGCACCAGTTGGAAAATCTCCAATCTCTTGTCTTTGCACTTACAGGTCCATCAGCATTTGCATTCATCCTTTTCTCCTTCCTTCTTTTCAATAGAGAAGAAATCCCACTTCCTTTTAAGTCTAATCCCAACACTTTCTTCTATTAATCCATCCTCTTCTCCCTTGCTCAATTGACTTCCCCTCTTTTCAGATTTTATCTATCTTTGATTATCTCTTTCCATCATTTTTAAGTATATTCAAGTTATACTTAAGTCTTTCCTGTCCCAAAAGACAAAAACAAACAAACAAAACAAAATAACAATGTGTTCTGCTGCTTCCCATATGCCCTTTTCTATTAAAACTCCTTGAAAGAATTCTTTATATTTGTCATCTTTACCGCTTTGCTTCTTCTTCCTTCTCATTCCACTGTAGTGTGGCTTCTCTCACAATTGTTTAGAAGGTTACTACAACATTCACACAAATAGATCTTTTCTTGTGGACAGCATCTGCTGTCCTCTGCCATCCTTTTGAAGCACTCACTATGGTGGACCACTTCTGAACCTGTTCCTCCTGCTTCTCTCTGTACTTTCCCTACACTTTGTAGGATCCTATAATTTAATCAATCTGTTGAAAATGTATGATTGTATAGAGCATCTTATGTTCATACCAAGCGTTCTTCTTGGCCAATCTCCTTTACTCCCTTTTGGTTTAAAGTAGCAATCTGTATTTCTAGTTTAGACCTACCTCTTTACATAGAAGCATGTACCCTCCTATATTCTTTCATCTTCTTCTAAAGGTCTCACAGGCATTTAGCATGTCTGTGATGGGTTTTGTCACCATTCCCATGACAAATATGTTCTTTTTTCTACATCCTTTAGGTCTATTTCCCTAAACATCTAAGAGTATCCTCAGTATTAAGACTACTGTTGGCCGGCGCTGCGGCTCACTAGGCTAATCCTCCGCCTTGCGGCACCAGCATACAGGGTTCTAGTCCCGGTCGGGGTGCCAGATTCTGTCCTGGATGCCCCTCTTCCAGGCCAGCCCTCTGCTGTGGCCAGGGAGTGCAGTGGAGGATGGCCCAAGTCCTTGGGCCCTGCACCCCATGGGAGACCAGGATAAGTACCTGGCTCCTGCCTTCGGATCAGCACGGTGCACCGGCCGCAGCGTGCTGGTCGCGGCGGCCATTGGAGGGTGAACCAACGGCAAAAGGAAGACCTTTCTCTCTGTCTCTCTCTCTCACTGCCCACTCTGCCTGTCAAAAAAAAAAAAAAAAAAGACTACTGTTTTGCTTAATTTTTTTCAATGATTCAGTCTACCCAAATTTCCAAACAATTCAGTCTACCCAAATTTCCAAACAATTGCTTGGGAATAATTTTTACCTTCATCTTCTCTCTTATTGGACCTCCTCCACCCACTTAGACATTTAGTTTTATAGATTCTGCCTCCCTAACCTCTCTCCAATCTACTCACTTCTCTCCATTTTCATTGTCTGCCATCTTATATTAGGCCAACATTAACTCCTTCTTGGACTACTGCACCAGTCTTTCTCTTCCATACCACAGTCATACAGATTTTATATTTATTTTTATATATTTATAACATAAAATGCAAGTTTGATTACTTTCTTCCCTTGCATAAACTTTCCAAGTACTTTGAATAAAGGCTAAAGTACTGAACATGGCTCCCAGGAATCTACATTCTTTACTTTTGGTCTCAGCTTCTGATGCTAACTTCCTTGTACTCTTTGCTCAAGGCCTACTAATCTTATTTTAACTTTCTGCTTATTGTATACTTTCAATTACCACCAAACCAACTCTCTTCATGCCAAACCCACTCCCTGCCACCCATGCCTAAATTGCTCTCCTTCTCCCTACCTCTTCTCTGCTAGCTAATTTCTCATTTCTCAAGTATTTGCTTAACATCTCTCCCTCTGGGAAGCCCTTAATTGAATTAATAAGGTCAGCTGCCCCTGTTCCTATTTAACTGCAATGCCAGCCCTGCCACTACATACACACAACATTCTCAGTAAGTGTGTTTTCTTCTGTCCCCAGAATACAGTTAACCAGTGTTCAAACATATTCTGAGTGAATAAAGAAGCAAAGGAAATACATTTTTAGGCAGATAGTAGATGCCAGTTGTGTTCAATGCACCGAATACATAAGAGAAAGATTGAACAGCTTCTGTAAAAGGTATTGGTGATTCTGTAGAAGGCTGCTTTCATATGGAGGTAAAAGTCAGACTGAGTGGAATGAAGAGCTGGAGACAGAAGTGCAGTCTACTCTATTATAATTTTACTGAGAAGGGGGCATGGTAGATACAGCAGGCTGGGCGAAAAAGAAAAACAAATGCCTCCTCAGTGGCTTCCTTGCAGCTGATCTGCACTTCCATCCTTCCTCTCCACTGCTGCTAAGAAGGGCTTCCTAAAATGTAAACCCATTAATGCTACATCCCCATGTAAGATGTTTCAATGATTCCTCCTTGCTTGCAAGATACAGTTGAAACACCTTGGCTTGGTGACGGTGAGGTGCAAGGATTTGGCTCCTGCTCCTTGTCTAGCCCCACGTCCCGTCACTCACCTCCACTCCTCATACAGATTCTTCATTAGGCCAGGAGGCTACTAGCCTCTGGGCCTTTATATGGAACGGCCTCCCACTGGAACAAAACTTTCAGAACTTAGCTCCTCTAACATTTCCCTGAGCAAGTTCCTCGTGTTAGATTCTCTCCGACCCCCAACCCCAAATTAAGGGTCTTTAATCCCAGAGGCCTGTGCACGGTTCCCTCATTGCATTAATCACACCGCATCAACAGTACTTTAAGAGCACCCTGTTACAATTAAAATTCCTTGAGACAAACATCCATTTTGTCTCCACTGTATCCCCGGGGTTCAGCAACGCTGCAAGCACTGGGTGTTCCGTCTAAACCATTTAAGATCATTGTCAAGCGGCCGTATTGGGTAAGCGGTCGTCGGCGTTTTAAGCCATCTGCAGGCAGACGGGCGTCTCACTCACCCGCGATTACGAATTTGGCCATGATAAAACGAGACCAGAGGCTGAGGTCGAGACCGCAGCGTCGCGGTTTCCTGGCAACTGCACAGCCCAAGGCTAAGCGCAGGCGCAGGCTGAAGCTGGCGCTCAGACGGCTGGCGCTCAGCAGGAGGTATTCGGTGTTCAAAGTTACGACCTCAGCGGTTATTTCGCTTTACACGATAACACACTGCCTTTACAATCTCTATGGTTTTTTCTTTCTGCATCCAAGAAACGTGGCAGTTCTCATTGCTGGGGTCTTTCTAAGCAAAGTCCTCCAATCGCCGCGAACACACTAATTTTGACCTAAGGAGGACTCCGTCAAATCTCGCGACGTGCGCACTTCTCGGACAGCTGTCATGGCTGCGCCTGTGTGTAACCACGGGGTTCTCTTCTAAGGTGAGTGGGAGACGAGTGTAGGCAGAATGATTGGCAGTATCCGACGCTATATTTCGTTTTTCCTTCGGGACTCACGAGCCGCCCTGGTGTTAAGTTTAGGGAAGTAGGTTAAAGCTGGAGGGTAGCATTACGGAAGGAAGGGGTCCTGACACTGATTTGGGTTCTGGTGAGGTTGGCGTGTGGCCACAAGCAAACATCACTTTGATTTTCTGCCTCCCTCTCCTGAGCCGTTCTGACTATGTAAGTGCCTATTTTTAATAGGCCAAATTTCACTGTTGCTAAATCCTCTTGTTGAAAAGCAGCCATCAATGTTAAACCTTTTATTTTCGTGAAGGCATTTCCAAAGCAGTGCTATAAAAAAATCGCTCATGCAAAGGAAGCTTTGTGGGATAGTTTCCCACCAGAAATCGTTATATATATAAATTATGAAAATATAGGTTATAATATATATTTATATTTTAGATATAATTTGTATATGTGTACTTATATAAATATTAAAAAGCACAGTTTTACAATTCTTGTAAACTTAAAAACAGTGTATATGTTGTGGAAGTAGATGAGGCCCATACTGTGGAACAGTTTTAGCAACTTAGTGTAAATCTCTTAGTGTCTCAAAAGTTTCTCATGCTAACCACTGTTAAATGCATTTAATTTCTTTAAGTGAAAGTTTTGCTTTAACTTTTATTCCTTGTACTACCTGTTTCCCTACAGGCAAACGACAGCATGTGCTCTCTTTCCCTAATAGAAGTGCTATTTCTTTTATATTGACAATTTTAGAGCCATTTGAAAGTGTTTCTGTGAACAACAAAATGAATAAGAAAGCAGGCTCCTTTTTCTGGAACTTCAAACAACTCAGTACTTTAATTCCAACAAGCAGAACCATGAGGCTATATTCTTTGGGATTTTGCAGACCAAAAATTGTTTGTGCAAAATGGAAACTAAGAAGCCTCTTAAATGACTTAGGTAATAGAAAGCAATCATCTATTAGATATCTCTTTCAGGATGCATTTATTTTTAAATCAAGAGAAGATAGTTGTCAAGCAAAAGGCATAAGCACTGTAAGGGTCCCTACAGTTCATAGACTGCTTTGTCCCAGAAGAATATTCTTTGATGCAAAATATTCTGTTGTCTGTGTTGATATACCTGATAATGGACTGAAGAAATTAAGCTTTCATCATGAGGCCTCCAGTGAAGATGTTCTCATCAAGGAAAGAAAAGCAACCCCTCTGAGTTCCCGAAAACTGTCTGAGGAGTGTAATTCCTTGAGTGATGTGTTAGATACATTTTCAAAAGCACCTACATTTCCTAGCAGTAACTATTTCTCAGCAATGTGGACAATTGCCAAAAGGATGTCCGATGATCAGAGGCGCTTTGAAAAACAATTGATGTTTAATCACCCTGCCTTTAACCAGTTGTGTGAACAACTGTTGAGAGAAGCCAAGATCCTGTACTTTGACCACCTGCTGTTCAGCCTGCATGCCTTGGTGAAGCTCGGTGTCCCTCAGAACACCCTGCTGGTGCAGACCTTGCTAAGGACCATCCAGGTAAAATCAAAAGGACGCTGAAACGATGTTACCTGTCTTATCAGATCTTGAAAGAATGAAAGCAAAGAGACATGCAGTCTCCTTCAAAGAGGCTATCAACAGAATGAGTTCCCCTTACTGGTATTTATTTCTATATGTAGATTTATGATATGAGTTAGAGGTCTTAAGATAGCTATGTCATTTCTTCTTTTTACTATGGTTGATAAAAGCCTGCCCCATTTCCCTTCTCTAGTAAAGTTGAGAAGTGAACAGGCTAAAATGAGGAGAGATGCAAAATAAATAAATAGATATAAATAAAGATTGGGTAGCTGAAGAAAAAAAAAACAGAGAGCCAACATTTATTGAGTATCTATGCCTTTTATTTATATTGGAGGTCTTCACAAAGTTCATGGAAAATGAATAATATGAAGAAACTGCATGGGTTTCAAAATTTCTGCACATATATATGTATTTTAAAGATGTTATTTATTTATTTGAAAGAGAGTTAGAGAGGCAGAGTTACAGAGAAGCAGAGGCAGAGAGAGAGAGGTCTTCTATCCTTTGGATTACTCCCCAAATGGCTGCAACGGCTGAAGCTTTGCCGATCTGATGCCAGGAGCCTCTTCTGGGTCATCCACGTGGGTGCAGGAGCCCAAGGACTTGGGCCATCTTCTACTGCTTTCCCAGGTCATAGCAGAGAGCTGGGTCGGAAGAGGAGCAGCCAGGACTCTAACCAGCACCCATATGGGATGCTGGCACTGCAGTTGGTGGCTTTACCTTCTATGCCACAACACTAGCCCCAGATCCATATATATATATATATATATATAAATTTTGACAAGCAGAGTGGACAGTGAGAGAGAGAGACAGACAGAAAGGTCTTCCTTTTGCTGTTGGTTCACCCTCCAATTGCCGCCGCGGCCGGTGCGCTGCGGCCGGCGCACTGTGCTGATCTGAAGGCAGGAGCCAGGTGCTTCTGGTCTCCCATGGGGTGCAGGGCAGATCCATATATTTTAATTTCTTTTTTTCATGAGATTTTTGAAGTCCTCTTGTGTAATCTTATTTAGTCCCCTGCAAAGTCAATGTTACCTCAGTTTTGCAGATGAGGAAAAAGACTCAATGGTTTTAAGTAACTTGGCGAAGGTCACAAAGCTAGTAGGTTGACTTTTTCATGCAGGAAACATATGAGGGGACTTTAGAACACTTGTGGAAAAACGAAATTAAAAGATGTGAATTTTCCATGAGCGTTTTGAAACCCCTTCAATGTATTAGGTGTCAGCCTAGTATTACTTACTGAACTTATCAATATGGATAGAAAGATACACAAGACATGATTTCCAAATTTAGTAAGTTTATAACCTAGAGGAGAAGACAGATACTATACAGGAAATCACAGAAACAATAACTAACATTAAATGAGTTATACTCTGTTGTGGACACTGTGCTGAATACTAGGAAATCCAATTTTTGTGAAGAAAAGACTGGCCTCATAGAGCTTTGGGTGCAATGAAAGAAAAATACAGGGTGTTATGAGATTGTGTAAGAGGCTTCTAACTTAGTTCTGCTTTCATGGTAGGAAGAAGATACTTCGGTGTAAGACATGGGCATCTTAACTGGTATCTTAATGGCTAGGCCAATGCCAGCCATTGTATGGAGTTATTTAAAGGTGGTTATAGTAAATCAACTTGCTGGTCAATGATGCTTCTTCTAGACTTTGGGCAGGTATATACAGCAGCATAAAATCTGCATTGGTGATGTCTGAGCAATGGTGATTTGGAGTCAGAATGTCTGTACATGCATGATTGTATCTCACTGACCTGTTGGGTTGTGGTAAAGACATTTTAGCTAGAGGTGAAGAGACAGTGTGCCATCAATGAATCTACCCTTCAGAAATGCTGTGCAGTCTTTTCCTTTTTTTTTTTCTTTTTTTTTTTTTTTTTAAGATTTATTTATTTGAAAGGCAGAGTTACAGAGAGGCAGAGAGAGAGAGAGAAAGAGAGGTCTTCCATCCACTGGTTCACTCCCCAAATGACTGCAATGGCTGGAGCTGCGCCAATCTGAAGCCAGGGGCCAGGAGCTTCTTCTGGTCTCCCATGTGGGTGCAGGAGCCCAAGGACTTGGGCCATCTTCTACTGCTTTCCCAGGCCATAGCAGAGAGCTGGGTCGGAAGTGGAGCAGCCAGGACTCTAACCAGCACCCATATGGGATGCTGGCACTGCAGGTGGAGGCTTTATCCACCACACCACTGTGCTGGCCCCGAAATGTTGTACATTGTTAAGGAAATCCTCCCCTGGGAATGAAACTTTTTTTCCTTCTAGCTTGATCTATTTCTTATTATCTGGTTCTTACTTGAGACCTTGTGACCAGTTAGATATATAGTGTTCGCAAAAGAGCTTGCTTCTTTCAGCCTGAGTTTCCTCAGATGTGATCATAATTACTCTTGTGAAGTGTATAGATGAGTTTTGATTAGATTGCAGAGTATTAGTGTATTAGTTAAAAGTTTGTTTCCATAACAGGGTACCTGAATCAGGTCAACTTCATAAAGAAAAGAGGTTTATTTTGGCTCATAGTTCTGGAGGTACAAGGTCTAGGGACTTCATCTGGCATTGCATGGCAAGAGTTGCTGTCTGTCTATGTGGTCTATCAGAAAGTCTCCAGTACTGAATCACGGGAGTGCTACTTCAGTGACCTCTAAACATCATCATTGGATTAGGTTTCCACCATCTTAGTACCATTAACATAACATTTTGGGGACTAAACTCCTGAATTTGGGATGGAGGCAAATATTCATACTTTTGCAACTAGATAAGCTGTGCTGTTATTAGGCATTTTCCCAATTATGTCTGCTGCCTGCTAAATTAGTGCTCTACAGGGACCTTTAAGTCGTGTCTGTGGAGCCTAGGATCCCCTTGAGGTCCAGATTATGGTGGTAAAATATGGCAGGAGATGTAATCAGAAGATTCACAACTGAAGTTAGCTTGATACCCTGGAAAGAGAATAGAGAAATTGTAAAGGTCTAAGGGTCTTTCTGGATTGGAAAATTGCCTTTTATATCTCAATAGCTCTTGTATTATTACATTTGAACTCATTTCCATGTGAGCTTGAGTCCTAAAAAGAGGTAAAAGTAATGTTTGAGAAAAGTTATTTTAGAAGCAGAGAGGTATAATGAAATGGATTTTTTCCTCCGCCTTGTGGCGCCAGCACACCAGGTTCTAGTCACGGTCGGGGCGCCGGATTCTGTCCCGGTTGCCCCTCTTCCAGGCCAGCTCTCTGCTGTGGCCCGGGAGTGCAGTGGAGGATGGCCCAGGTGCTTGGGCCCTGCACCCGCATGGGAGACCAGGAGAAGCACCTGGCTCCTGGCTTCGGATCAGCGCGATGCGCCGGCCGCGGCGGCCATTGGAGGGTAAACCAACGGCAAAAGGAAGACCTTTCTCTCTGTCTCTCTATCTCACTGTCCACTCTGCCTGTCAAAAAAAAAAAAAAAAAAAAAAGAAGAAGAAATGGATTTTTGATGATAATGGTGAAATTAAAAAAATGTTGATGCAAAAAGATGTGTAACAGCTATTGATATATGATGTCTTATTTCTCAATGACACTGTTTATTGTGGACTGACTGTATGCAGTATTGATCTGATACTGAATCCTTTAACTGATAGCATTGGTTCAGTAGTCTTGCCTGGGTGAAATAGTCTACTATGGGCTAATTACCTCTAGTGTTTTTGTAATTGCATTTTAACAGGAACGTATAAATGAGTGTGATGAGAGATGTCTTTCGATTTTGTCAACTGTTTTAGAGGCGCTGGAACCATGCAAAAATGAACATGCTCTTCGATCAGGATTGCGGTAGGAACTCTTATGCTTTCTTCATGTGCTTTTCTCTGCTCCTTTTCCATCTGGAATGAAAATTCAAGATGAAAAACGGAATTACTGTTTTTGGGATGAGGGGAAGCATATTGATAGTTATAATTTCTGGGCCGGCGCCGTGGCTCACTAGGCTAATCCTCCACCTTGCGGCACCGGCGCCCCAGGTTCTAGTCCCGGTCGGGGCGCCGGATTCTGTCCCGGTTGCCCCTCTTCCAGGCCAGCTCTCTGCTGTGGCCAGGGAGTGCAGTGGAGAATGGCCCAAGTCCTTGGGCCCTGCACCCCATGGGAGACCAGGATAAGTACCTGGCTCCTGCCATCGGATCCGTGCACTGCGCCGGCCGCAGCGCACCGGCCGCAGCGGCCATTGGAGGGTGAACCAACGGCAAAAGGAAGACCTTTCTCTCTGTCTCTCTCTCTCTCACTGTCCACTCTGCCTGTCAAAAATAAAAAAAAATAAAAATAAAAATAAAGATAGTTATAATTTTTAATACCTTATTAAATATGAAATCCCAACTCTGGATGAGATAAAACTGAAAATGATACCAGGGTACTTCAAAATGTTTGTGAAAAATGGAATTCAAAGATAATTTTATTTTTGGGCAAAAAATTGAAATGTCAAAAGTCTTCAAAACACTCATGGAAAATGTGTATTACAAAAAAATGCCTGTCAGATAAATAAAATAAATCTTTGAAAAGACTATGGATTTCAAAATGTCTTAGCATTCTCCACCAAAACAGGTGTGGATAACATTGAAATCCAAGTATCTTAAAATATAGTACTGATGTGGGGTGGAAGAGAATTGGCATTGAATTCAGTTCAAAATAGTTATTTGGGCACTATATAGGGGATTACACAACAATGGCCCAGTTTGTAAAGGAATTTGTAAAACTGATGCAGCCAATCTAATGTCATAGGTTAGAGAGAATAATACTTAATTTGCTTTTTTGTTGACTGTGAATCAGATATCTTACCATAATCTCCTGTTATGATTTGTTCATTAATAAAAGTAGTATAATAATGTGAGAGGAAATAGTTATTTACTGGTTCTAGGTCTTTCAGTAACTGTTTATACTCTCTTCAACAAGTACATCATGTCTATGGCCTTCATTTTTTCTTGCACATAAGGAGTGGGAGCTGGGCCAAAGAAAATTTCCAGGTTTCCCCTCTGGTTGGAAGACTTTAGGATTACAATATGTGTTGTGTCTGATGACAGGATACTAGTTGATCAACATGTTTGGAAGATAAAAAGCATCTTTACGTTACAAACTGTGATGAAATACATTGGACAGGATACACCAATTGCTCTGAAAAAGAAACTGGAGGTAAATTCTTCAATTTTCTTTAGTTGGTGAAATTTGGAAAGAAAAAAATTTCTGGTGTCCTGCCATCACTTTCTGAAATCAGCTTTTTAGGATGACATTGTTGTGCTTTTGTGTTTAGCTATGCTAAGCTGCATTAATAGAAGTAGAATTATATTTATCTGTATATATTTGTGCAAATATATATATATGTATTTGAATCATTGTTCTCATACTTCATCCTTTTTAAAGATAAAAGTTTAATTTTCATGCTATAAATGTTACATTGAAACTTGTTTTTCTTTAGATGAAAGCCTTGAAGGAATTAGACAGATTTTCTTTGTTGAATAGCCAGCATATGTTTGAGGTGCTAGCTGCCATGAATTACCGGTCTGTTGTTCTCTTGAACGAATGCAGTGCGAAGGTCATAGGTAAGGGGAATTTTTCTTTCAGGATTTGTAGCACTTGACCTACTGTTATGGATTATATTGTTTTGTTTGTTTAAAAGACTTGATTTTATATAGAGAAAATCCGAAGATATATCTAAGTTTTATTTTTACCTGTAGATTTTTTGTTTGCTTATCAAAGTGTAGTGCTATGTTTTTCTAATGAAACAGAAGTATTGAGGATCTTGAGTCTTACCTTGAAAATCATCTGGTAACTTTTGTCTGTTTATTTGACTCATTCTTAAAGATAATATCCATGGTTGTCCTTTCAAAATATTGAACAACATATTGCGATCCTGCAAAGACCTTCGATACCGTAATTTAAAACTCTTTGAGGGAATAGCAGATTATGTACATACAACTTTTGACATCTGGACGTTGAAACAAGTGAGTATGCTCACAATTTAGAATAGGCCTCAGACACTTTCAAGAAGCCTATTTGTTCACTTAGTATTTTTTTTCTAAAAAATTACTATTACCATACTATAACTATTAATTTTTCTCCAATTCTCCTTTTTTCAAGGTACTTTTTCTCCTCATTTTATTTGAAAACCTTGGCTTTCGGCCTATTGGTTTAATGAACTTGTTGATGAAAAAAGTAGTAGAGGAACCTGGATCCTTAAACACGAAAAGCATTGTCTCTATTCTTCACGTGTATTCTTCTCTCAATCACAGCTGCCAATCTCAGGACAAAGAGTATGTACTTATGGTTTTTTTGTTTGTTTTTTACCTTTTTAGGGCCACATAACATATTATTAAAAGATTATAAGTTATACACTTAATTAGTTGTTACAAGTGAACACATCCATAGCCATTGTCCATGTCAAGATGTAAAACACTGTTTGTTACTCCTGTTTGTGTCTTTGTTTCTTATATTTGTTCATTCAGTGTAAGACTTCATTTCAAACTCACCCAGCTTATCCCTTTAGATCTCAAGTTCATGATTCACTTTCTGCTTAACTTTATTGGAAAGTTGAGAAATATATCTTTAATAATTATCAATTGTCATTTTTTATCATAGCAAGAACATTTAAAATGAGGTCTATCCACTTAGATTTTTGTTATGTTATATAGTGTTGTTAACTGTAGACACAGTGTTGTACAGTGAATCTCTGGAACTTAGCCATCTTGCATATCTGTAACTTTATATTGTTCCCACTCTCCTGGTAACCACCATTCTATTTTTTTCTCTGAGTTTGACTTCCTAAGGCTTCTCATGTGAATGAGATCATACAGTATTTTTGCTTTGGAGACTTGCTTATTTCACTTAGCATAATGTCCTCCTAGTTCATCCATGTTGTAGCATATAGCAGGATTTGTCTTTGTTAAGTCTGAATAATATTCCCTGTATTTACAGAGCATAGTTTTTTGAACTAGTCATCTGTTGATGGACAGTCAAGTTGGTTCGCTACCTTACCCATTGTGAATAATGTTGGAGTGAATGTGGGAATGCAGATATCCTTTTGAGATAGTTTGGATGTTTGGGGCACCCACACTCCATCTGGCTCCATCCCTACTCCATCTGGGTGAGACAGAAAGCAACTCTCTGGTCAGTGCACTAAAAGGCTGGATGTTAGATGCATGTTCTACTCTCCCTGATGAGGAAAACATTACAGGTGCAGGTGATCTCTTGGTGCTGAGCTGGATAAGCTTGAGGGAGGGGCTGACATGAGTAACGTGAAAGTGCTCTTTTTACCTGCTCAGTGCAACTGCTCTTAGTTTTATGCTCATCCAGAGTAATGCAACCTTCTAGCTGGATTCTGTACTCCTTACAGAGGCTTTTGGTCTGCTTATCACTGTAGAGTCAGTGTTTCTGTGGGGCAGCAGGAGCTGGGTCTTCCTTTTCTACCATCTTGCTGATGTTGCTCCTGTATAATTCAGTTTTGACCCTAACTATTCATTTGGTCCCAAGCTACTGCTTTCTGTGTTTTTCATTTTACCACAACCATGAAGTCTACTGTTAAATGCAGCTATACCTCAAATATGTCAGGTTCTTTCATACTTTTCCTTTCCACCAGAACATGTTTTCTTCTTCTCTGGATTAGTTAGGGTTCATTAAAAACCAGAAACACATTTACAATGTCTTTGGTTAGCACAGCTTTTAAAAGCACAGGCTCTGGAGACAGCTTGCTTAGCTTTACTCTCAACCCTGCCACTCCTGAGCTGCTTGGCTTTTGGCAAGTTCCTTATCTCTGTCTCAGTGTATTCATCTGTGAAAATGGGATGAATTGTTTGGAATGACGTTGGATTGTACTCAGACTTCAAAGCAACCCCACAGATTCCATGGGATTAAGAGAGTAAGCACTGGTGTTTAGGGAGTTTTCCAGCTGACTCTAGGCAGCTCAGGAGATAACTTGGTTAGTAAAATTGTTAAATTGGAAATGAGGGGAGAAGGAGCTAATGAAGTAACAAAGTTTGGGAAATCCAGTAACTAGCAGTAGCAGAATTAGTACCAGAGGGAGTCATGGATATTGCCCATCTGTCTGCTGTGCTTTCTTCTAGCCCCATGATTCTCAGGCAGAGGTCATTTTGCCTTACAAAGAATATGTAGTGATGCTGAAATATTTTTAATTATCCCAATTAGAGGGATTAGAGGGAGTGTGTGTGCTACTGTCCTCTACTGGAGTGAAGACCAAAGATACTAGCTACACATTACTATGCCAAGACAGCCCCTGATGACCAAGAATTATCCAGCTGCAAATGTCAGCAGTGTTGAAACTAAGAAACCCTGATCTAGCCCTTGGCCCTGAATGCCCATACATGTGGAGTCACCTGAATTTGGTACTTTGAGTATCATAAAAAAAAATAAAAGAAAGAAACACAACAACAAAAACTAAAAAAATTTATGTCCTCTGTCCTTCCTAGACCAGTTAAGAAGACAAATCTCCAAATGAAGGCAGTAAGAAATCAGATGAGTGCTTTATGAAGCATGAGAAATGAAAAAGGAGGGTAGCATTGTAGTCTGGAGTAGCTGGTGTTTTAGAGCAGGAGAACTGAAAGCATTTGTGAAGGGAGTTGACTAGAAGAGATAGATTAGATAGGAGAGTAGTGGAGAATTTGGCTTGCCACGTTGTATGTATTCAGACTGTACATTAATCATTATATTTATGGAACAGCCCGTGGGGGGATATTAAATCCTTAGAGTCTTCCTGAGTTTGCAACCCAAGAAAGAAAACATTTCACATTTAAACTTTGTCATTTTGAGCCTTTGATATTTTATCTTGATCTATATTTTCCACCCTATGGACAATCCTAGACTTGTATCTCTGGCCACTAATGTACTGAACCCCAGACCCAAGTCCCTGGGAGGCATACTGTCACTGTGCATCTCAGAATTGTTTAGAGTACAGTAATTCTGTCTGGACATGAGCCCACTATTCTTCGTTTTTTTGTTTTTTGTTTTTTTTTTTTGAAAGACAGACTGGCATTGTGGTGTAGCAGGTAACACACCCCATATGGGAACCAGTTCGTGTCCTGGCTGCTCCATGTCTCATTGAAATCCTTGCCAATGACCTGAGAAAAGCAGCAGAAATGGCCCAGTTGTTGGGGCCCCTGCCACCCATGTGGGAGACCCAAATGAAGCTCCTGGCTCCTGGCTTTGACCTGGCCAAGCACTGACCGTTGCAGCCATTTGTTAAATTAATCAGTGGATGGAAGAGCTCTCTCTGTCTCTCTCTCTGTAACTCTGACTTTCAACTAAATAAACAAGTTTTTTTAAAAAAGAACAACAGAGAAGGAGAGACAGAGAGAAAGAGATCTTCTATCCATTGGTTTACTGTAAATGACTGCCATGGCTGAGTCTGGGCCAGACTGAAGCCAGAAGCCTGAAACTATCCAGATCTCCCATGTGGGTGGCAAGGACCCCGGTACTTGGGTCATCTTCCACTGCCTTTCCAGAAGCATTAGCAGGGAGCTGGATCAGCAGTGGAGCAGCTGAACCTTGAACCAGTGCTCCAATATGGGATGCTGGCGTCTCAGCCAGTTACTTAACCTACTACACCACAACATCAGCCTGGAGCCCACTAGTCTTGATGCATCGTTTTCCACTCCCCAGGCCCTCCTTCTTTTTCATCTGAGTGTGTTTGTCCATTTAGTTAGCAAACGTTTAGCTGGCACCTGGGGACGTGGGACACAGATGAATAAGACACAGTCTTTTTCTTGCCAGAGGATTCTGTCTAAAGGGACAGGTTGACACATAAGTTGGTAATTAAACACAGCATGAAAATTAGAGTGATCAGGTTTCATTTGGAATGTGTGGAACGAGAGGAGGGTTGCAGATGTCAGCCTGGCAAAGAAGAAGGTCAGTGGGTGTAGTCAGTGCTTCCTGGAGAAGGGGTTACCCAAGTGATAGATAGATGGGAGTTCACAGGAGAAGAGAAGCAGGAAAGAACATTTTGAGTGGAAGGCACTCTATGTGCCAGGTTTAGAAGAAAGAAACAGCAGGGAACAGCATGCAGTTTGGGGCACAGTGTGAGGCGTGGGTTAGAGAAGACCACAGTGGTAGTCACCCAGCTCCAGGCTTCATCCTCCTTACCCTGACCTGCTGCATACTCCAAACGCAATTACTTACCGTTTTACTAAGCGTTGCCTCCCTGTCATCTCTAGGACCTGATATATTCCTCTCAGGCAGTTCTCCTAGCCTACCAGGCTCCCCTCCCTCTAACCCAACTGCTAAGGGCCTCCCAGTTGACTTCAAACGTTTCCCTTTTAGTCTCAAAGATAATAAGGGGCTTTCTCTTAACATAAAGTATTTTGAATGTTTTCATCATAAGCAAATCATAAATGTCTGAGGAGATAGCTGTTTACCCAGTTTGGAAATTACATGTGTATCCACGTATCAAAACGTTGCATGATACCCTTAAGTATGTGCAGTTTTTATGTGTCAGTTAAAAATTAAAAGAAAGCTTTCAAAAAGAATACAGACTTCTGGGTATATTTGCCCCTGCTGTGAGACTCGCAGCCCTGTGCCTGCATCCCATTAGTAATTTACTGTCCAGCAAATAGCATGTATGTTCATGGCTCTACTGTGGTTTCTTCTGTTGATCTATAATTTCCACCCTATGGGCAATCCTACACTTGTATCTGTCACCATTAGTGGGTTGAACTCCAGATCTGCTTTCCTAGGTTGGATGTGGTCATCGTGCATCTCAGAATAGAAGTGTCCAAGTTCAATAATTCTGGACACGAGCCAATTATTCTTGATGCACCCTTTCCTACTACTCAGTTCCTCCACCTTTCCCGTCTTTTACTACCTATGCAAATTTCCCTTCTCTCTAAAGCAACTTTGTGTACTTTCCTCTTTGCTGTCATAGTACTTTGCTTATACAAGCTTACTTCAAAAAGTTATGGGAAATGTGATTAAAAGATAAGTATATTTTGTGCAAAAGGTTTTTTTTAACTGTGAATATGTACTCTTGATTTTCTATGAAAAATGCAAATTACAAAAATATTATGGGGCTGGTGCTGTGGCATAGCGAGTAAAGCTACCACCTGCAGTGCCAATATCCCATATGGGCACTGTTTTCAAGTTCCAGCTGCTCTACTTCCGATCCAGCCCTCTGCTATGATCTGGGAAAGCAGTAGAAGATGGCCCAAGACCTTGAGCCCCTGCACCCATGTGGGAGACCCAAAAGAATCTCCTGGCTCCTGGATTCAGATTGGCACAGCTCTATCTGTTGTGGCCAACTGGGGAGTGAACCAGTGGATGGAAATCCTCTCTCTCTTTCTCTCTCTCTCTCTCTGCCTCTCCTTCTCTCTCTGTGTAACTCTTTTAAATAAATAAATAAATCTTTAAAAAAATTGTGTATGAATTAAAAAATTGGTGGGCCAAAATAAGCTTATATTTTAATTTCATTTCTCCATGAAATTTGAAAAAGAATTTATTTATTTATTTGAAAGACAGAGAGACACTGGGTCATTTCTCAAATGGATGTGATAGCCGGGACTGGGTAAGGTTAAGCCAGAATTCAGGAGCCCAATCCAGGTCTCCCATGTTAGTGGCAGGGACCCAAGTACTTGAGCCATCACTTGCCTCCCAGGGTGTGCATCAGTGGGAAGCTGGAATCAGGAGCAGACTGGGACTCAAACCCAGGCACTTTCATATGAGGTGTAGGCATCCTCAGTGGCTTCTTAGCTACAGCACCAAATGCCCATTCACCTTGAATGTTTTTTAAGTATCTTCATAATTCTTGCCTTACTGACCTAGGTTCTAAGGATATCTGTGCCATCTATTACCAGTGCACTCTGGGCAAGTGACCTCACCTAATTTTGCTCTTTGCTGTCTTTATCTGTGCTTAACTGCATAGTCATACTGTGTAACATTGGCTCTGAGTGATTTGCTTTACAGTGTTTTTAACCCAAAGTATTGATAACTTGAGAATTTTAATTGGTTATAAAACTGTAGTGGTAGATTAGGCTGTTTAGAAAATCTAGCATAACGGTTAATAGGCTTTGGAGCCTGATAATTTGGGTTTCAGTACTATCTCTGCTACTTTTTGGCTGTGTGTTCTTGGCCAAGTCAGTCAACTTGTCTGAGCCTGTATACTCATCTTTATTATGAAGAAAATAATTATACGCAATGGAGTTTTAATGAGAATTAAAGCCTATAAGATATTTGTACTTTGTAGGACACAGAGCATTAGGCACTATTCATTGAGTCTATATACTTGTGGATAGCACCCTGAGCAATGTGTGGATACTTATTTGAAAGCCTGATTTTTTTTTAACTTCTTCTAATAAGCTTTCCTTCTGTTTATACTTGCAAACTGACTCATATTTGCTCCCTGGAAGGTTCCTGGATGTTATGGCTGCTGCTCTGACTGGTTGTCTTCACCACATCTCTTCTCAAAACCTACTGAACGCTGTGTATTCATTTTGCATGATGAATTATTTCCCTCTGGCTCCTGTTAATCAGCTTCTCCAAGACGACGTCATCAGTGAGCTGCTGGCATCAGGTAAGATGTGAGTGCACAGTGGTGCCTGAGATGCCCACGCCACCAGCTCCCTGTGACTCTGAATGGCATTGTCGCTGGGACAGTGTTGACATGTGCAGAATGGGTGTTACTGAGACAAGCGCTGATATGGTGAAGTCAGAAGTCAGTGCTTCAAACCTACAAGCCTAAGTGGCCTCTTTTAATGACAGCTCCTACATATGAAGAGAATTATAAGGAAGGAATCATCATTCTTTCTTTTTAAAGAAGTTTTATTTATTTCAGAGGTAGAGAGACAGAGAAAGGGAGGGGGAGAGAGAGCAAGCGCCCTTAAGCCTCTTCAGCTGGGGCTGGGTCATGCTGAAACTGGGATCAAGGAACTAATCCCATTTCCCACATGGGTAGCACGGATGTAACTATCTGAGCCTTTTCCTACTGCCTCCCGGGATGCATATTATCAGAAGCTGGAATTGGGATAAGAGCCAGGACTCGAACCCAGGTACCCAGGTACTCTGAAGGGGTGCAGAAATTCCAGGTGGCAGCTTAACCCCTGTGCCAAATGCTCAGTCCTAATATTTATTTATTTATTTAAGATTCATTTATTTGAAAGTCAGAGTTAGAGAGAGAGAAAGGTCTTCCATCTGTTGGTTCACTCTTCAGAAGGCCACAACAGCTAGGGCTAGATCAGTACGAACCCAGGAGCCAGGAGCTTCTTCCAGGTCTCCCATGTGAGTGTAGGAGCCTAAATATTTGGCCATCTTCCGCTGCTTTCCTAGGCCATTAGTAGGGAGGTGGGTAAGAAGCGGAGCAGTCAGGAATTGAACCATTGCCTACATGGGATACCTGCATCACAAGTGGCGGCCTTACCTGCTGCACCACAGTGCTGGCCCCCTCCATGTTACTATTTTTTTTTACCCTGTAAGTACTTCCAGAAAGTCTAAATGTTCAAGTTATTCCTTGATCAGATTAAGCTGTATTGTGTATGAGTAGGGGCACATTGCATGTCCTGATGTTCACATTAGACATAAGCCAACTCACGTAAACTTTTGCAGAAGAGCTATATGAAGAGCTTTGTGAAGAGCTATGAACACCTGGCCACATGTGGCCTGTCATGAAGACACAGCCTATTAGATCAAGTAAAGAAATAGTTACCAAAGTAGTGAATTTATGTACTCGTGGAACCAAATTAATCGTTGGCTTTTAAACAAGGAAAAGCAATATCCTGGTAGATGTACAAAATTGAGAATAGAATATTTAAAATTCTTTTTAAAGCAGTGTCATGAAATCTCTAGATTGAGTTGTGAAAAACCAATACCCTGTGCTGATTTTTCAAGCAGTGTAATGCTGGAGAAACAGCCTTGAGCTCAGGAGACTTGGATTCTAGTCCCGATTTTGCTTTTACTTGATCATGAGGCTTTTTACCACTCGTGGGCATTTCCTCATCTATAGAATGAAGTTTTGATTAAATCACCCCTGGAGATATTTTAGTCCCTAACACATTGTCAGATGCATCTCATTGATCCAGCCACTGTGGAAACAGGAAGACACAGAGAAATTCCTCATGGTAAGGGAGATGATTAGAAATAGAAGTACATTAATACAACTTTTAAACCATGACATTGTTTTTTTTTAAACAGTGTAATTTCTGTTTTCATTTATTTTTTAGATGACAGGGAGAAGAATGTTCACAGACTTCATATTCTGGATACTTGTCTGAAACTTGATGATACTGCTTATCACAAGGCCTTAGACTTAGCCCTGCCACAGCCACCTTCGGTACCATCATGTCCAAATACAAAGGTGGCAGAGGTGTTAAGTAGACTCCTGGGAGGTGAAGGATACTTCTCAAAAAATGTGCAGTTGCCACATAATTATCATATCGGTATGTGACTTCATGTGACTTCCCTTTGTTTTATTTATTTTCTTGAAAAAGTGTGTAACATTGCCTCTGGAGCTGTACTACCTAGGTTTGAGTCTTGCTCAAAAACTTAGTAGTACTATAAGTTTAGACTTCCACTAGCCTCAGTTTCCTTGCCTGTGAAACAACAATAACAATAGTGCCAACCCTATATGATTCTTGGGACCAGTAAATGAAATTATACATGTAAAATCCTAAACAAGTGTCTGGCACATGGCAAACTCTCAATATATTTTAGCTACTGCCATTAGCTCCTGTGGTAGGAGTGATAGATATTTTGAAGCAGAATATCACTTTCAGCAATGTTTGGAAAATTAATATCAATTCTTTTCTTTCAGATTTTGAAATCAGAATGGATACTAAGAGGAGTCAAGTGCTTCCATTTTCTGATGCAGATATAACTTGTGCTACAAATATTCAAAGGTTGCTGGTTTATACTTACTTGCTGAGCTGTCTGAACTTAAATCTTAATTCGGAAAGACTTCATATTAAATAGGAATAATAATACTAAAACCTTATGTTTGTATAGAGTTTGCAATACCCTGTGAGGTTTCTCATTCATGAATCGACTCCATAGGTGGAAATGTGGACATTATGGTTGAATACAATAGACTGGAATGGGACCATTTACTGAAATAGACATTTTTTCCAAAATTAAGTTTTGAAGTTAAACAGTTGAGTAAAACAATAGAACATAGTTGAAACTATCAGTGTGGTGTAAATTTTGACATGATAATATGCTGGTGATCATAAAGGATTGAAACTTTTACAGAAATCAAATACCCAATACCAGAAATCAAATACCTCACTTTATACAGAACCTTCCCAAAGATAGAGGAAGCACAGCTTCTTAATTACAGGGTTTTGTGTATGGATCAGAGCACACTGAAGCTAGTTGTAGGTCATCTCCTTGATTCCGGCATTACAAAGATAGAGTGCATTTGGGGAAACTGTGATGCTGCTTCCTTCAAGAATGCCTGTCTCTTCAATAGACATGTAGGACGAGGTCATCTTTGTACACTCTCTGTGGCACATGAAGATGAGTCACACGTGGGTCCTGACCCCAGTGAGCTTATATCCCTTGTTGCTCCATTGGACATGGC
This sequence comes from Oryctolagus cuniculus, assembly GCF_051225735.1. NCBI lineage: Eukaryota > Metazoa > Chordata > Mammalia > Lagomorpha > Leporidae > Oryctolagus > Oryctolagus cuniculus. The sequence continues at coordinate 33,133,385 of NC_142869.1, read as the reverse complement.
CATAAATACAAGAAAGAGAGAGAGGAAGAGAATAAATGGAGATTTTGAGAGAATCTATAGAGATTCAAACTGTTGCTTCCTCCGCCTTCTCCATTCCCATTCAGTTGTATGACTTTTACTCCTTTCTGAATTCATCTAGGCTTATTAAATCCAAGTTCTGTTTTTGACCATCTTTTTATACTATCTTCCATACCCGTGTATCCCTCTCTTCTCAAGGAAGGCTTTCTCTGTAGCCCCATTCAAAGTCATTTTTCTTTCTCAAGTACTCCATTGTTCTGGCTAGTACAATAACAGCAGTTCTTAGCATATAGTTCTGAGAAGTGAGGAATCGAGCATTATTTTAAAGAATATTAAATTTATAACAGCCAGAGCATTGGAAAAGAGAGTAAGGATATAAGTATCTCTTTTTATTTTTTCCTCCCAATGAACTTAATCTTTCCAAAATGTCAGAAATAATAGAATAAGAAAAAATAAATTATATTTCCTGTATTTCTGGTACATTTACAGATTACTTTTCTCTTAGAGTTTTCTTTTTTGTATCTGGTCTCCCAGTTCTGGTTTTAACATGCAGGCAATATACAAGAAAAGCATTTGCTATTTGGTATTATGTACATGGAAACATCAACTAATATAAATTTAAATCATTATATTCAAGGATCAGCACTATACAGAAACCTTTCATGCTTTCTTTCATAGCTGAAAATTTTCCACATCCACAAAATGGAACCATATTAAAGATGGGTGAGAGATAACTCAATATGTAAAGCATTGTTGTAAGTGTTTGGTTCATTAAGTTTCCTTGAATACTAAAGTATCTGCAGAGTTCACATGACAGAGAAGTGAAGCCCTGAGCAGTAGGAAATAGTAACAGCTGTGATTAGTGGAGAACTCAAGTTTGAAATTTCCAGAGAGCAGGAATGCAGCAAGATTGTAAATGTCAGTTTCAATAACTGTTGTTTGTTTTTGTTTTCAGAGTAGCTGTGCTATGTGTTCCTAGATCTTCTTACTGTTTGTATTCGAGCCACCCCAGAGGGATCCTTGCTATGAAAATGCGGCATTTAAATCTAATGGGTTTTCATGTGATCTTGGTAAGAAAAAATGCAGATGAAATATTCTTTAGTTACTGACGTACATTCTTTGTTCCCAGGAATGTTGTGGTTGCAGTTGGTTAGTAGGACTTTAAAAGAATTATCAGCATAAGAGTTTTAGTTTTCATTTTCTTTGAAAAAGAACATTTCTAGTACATGAGTTGTTCCTACTCTGCTGATTACTGTCATTTACTAGTGGTTTTATAAATGTTATTTTGGTCAGCTATAATCTTTTTTTGTTAAGAGGGAAAAATGTAGATAGTATCTTTTCTTATTTAATTTGACACATGAAACCAAAATTAATTTCCAGGTTATCTTGAAGAGGGAAGAGGAGGTGGTAAAGCATCGGCTCATGGCCAGTGTTAGGTTGTTGCAGGATGTCACCAGGAAACTGGCTGGTTGTAAGAGGCTGGCTGTTCCTGTTGCCTCTTAGTGTGCACTTTGATTCTGAGCACCACTGCTTTTCATGAACAGCCTCTTCAGATGTCTCTGTCGGTAGCAAGAATGTTTCAAATAGATGTACACTTATGTGAGTGCTGGGATCTACCTAAACACCACTCGGCTGGTTCTCCACACGATGTGAACTGTAAGCTCTCTGGTCTCCCATTGTGGTACTTTAGGATCCAGAAATGGGTTATGTGTGGACCACTGAGGGTAAGATGGCCCCCCTTCTCTTAAAGACTACTATTTAAGACTTATTTTTTCATGCCAGTCATTATATGTATTCTAAGGAAAATTTTTCTAATCAAGTCATTTTTGTGCCATTAAGAGAATCTTTAAAACTTGTGTGACTTTCACTTAAAAGTTTCCTTCAACCCAAGCACATAGTTTATTAGGTCTTTAAAATATGAGTTGGGTGTTAAAAGGTAACATTTGTTTTTAATTGACTTGATGATACTTGAATATGCTTGGGTCTCCAAACTAGCTTTTATTTTATGTTGCCTTCTGACAAACTGTTTTCTTCTTTTAAGGTCAATAACTGGGAAATGGACAATCTGGAGATGGAGAATGCAGTAGCATTTTTGAAAACTAACATCTATTCAGTTGAAGCCCTTCCTACTGTTAATGCAAATTGTCAAAGCACATAGTAAAGGAAGTCAGCCTTTCACCTTAGGACACAGATTTGTAAAAATGACTTTAATAAAGACTATAATTCAGTTTTCAATGGAATTAACTTGACTATTCACCATAACAAAAAGTGTTACTTCAGTTCACTGTTAAAGTCGATTTTAAAATTGGAAGAAATCTTACTACTGGCATTTTAGAATATGCTGAACAAATTTCAGAGGGATTGGTTTTCCAACCACACCTATTCCAAATAGTGCTGAGATATTTGAAAAATTCATGAGCTGTAAGTTTCAATGTTTCTCCTCAGCTTCGGTGTATTAAAACCCAGTTTCTTCACTGTTGTTGGGTCACTGGTAAGTGGGTACAGGCAATCCTTGTGTGGGAAATCCTGTGTATTTATGCTCCTACTCTAAGTTATTCTGAGACTTGGGGTTTTTCCCTCCAATTTTCAAGCATTGACCAGATAGCAATTGGACCCGGTACTCAAATTGCACAGTGTATCAGAGTTAGTAAGGCAGGAGGTTACAAATGGTTGCAGATGGCACTTGTATTTGTAGCAAGCATTTCAGGAGAAGGTATTTCATGGCCCATAAAAGAGAAACACAAAGGAGGTAATACATAAATGGCAAGGAGTCTAAATTTATTAAAACCAATAGGCTGTCAGTTGGTAACATGGTAACTTGCTGTTGTTAGATTATTTCTTCTGCTTTCTTCTCCTCTCTTCTTGCTATTTCATGAAGTCTTTTAAGTTGAATATGTAGCTAAATTGTTGTGAATGAGACCTGAGGACTGTTTTTCAATTATGTTTTGTTTTTCAAATATTTTGTTTAATAACCCACCTACCTCAGTGATCACTAGGCATGGTCACTTGTGGAACCAATAGCAGGGGTTCCATGCCAGATGGGTCGTCACCCCTACAAAGACAGGCATGCAGTTCCTGCACGTTACTATGAGCCCGACCCTGTGAAGTGTTCGTACATATTCTGTTTTCATTGTCTTACAGCCCTCTGAGCTGTAGCTCAATTCTCTCCAGGCGTTTGTTTCCTCCTCTGTAATATGAGGTAATAACAGTTGCCCAAGGTTACATGGATAGTAGGGCAGGGGTAGGCTTTGAATGTAAGCCAACGTGGGCTCACAAGAAAAGTAGTAGGGGATCCCCAGGCTAGTAGTGGAAGCACTGCAGCAGTGTGACAGCAGCTGTCAGGTTTTATCAACTTACTCAACCTGCACTCAGAAAAGGTTAGAGCTGACAATAAACTTAGAGATTATTCTACACACTTCCCTCATTTTATGGATGAGAAAGTGATGGTTCAAAGAATTTTATTTTTCTGAGGTCTCAGCCATGCCACTGATTTCCACATCATTTCACCTGCTGCCCTGCAGCTTATGTCCCAGGAGGTCTAGATTCTGCTTCCAAACTGGACATCCCCTAGTTTCGTGTACTTGGTGAAGTGGTTAAATCTTCACCAGCTTCAGATGGAGATGAAAATATTCCGTTATTAAAGGAACCAAAGTTCATTTTTTAAGTGTTAAGTATGTATCAGTTTCTTCTAGCGACTAATTACGACTTGTAGTCAAAGGATTGGACAAATTTATGAATATTTATAACCACTGCCTGGAGTAGCAATTTTCTTGAGTTTGTACCGATTGACGTGGAAGATAAAAAAGCATTCCTCTTTTGCTAGCATTACTAGTGTTAGCATTCTTCGCTGCTTTGTGGCAATGAAAGAGAATTGGGCAAAGAGCTAGCTGATCAACATGAAAACATTTCAGTCTACTACTAAAGACATGAATATTCAAATAAATGAGGTATTTTTGCCCTTTCAAATTAGCAGTCTCTTTTCCTTTAAGAATTACAGTGCTGACAAAGGTGTAATGAGGCAAGCAATTGCACACACTGCTGGTGGAATGTAAATGAATGCAACCTTTCTGGAATATACTTTATGGGGTTTTTTCTCCCATATTTACAAAAAATAGCTCTATTGAAGGACAATTGACATGACAAGCTGCGTGTATTTAAGATGCACAAGTTGGTAAGTTTTGACGTGAGTACATACATGTATACCTATGAAGTCATCACCACAATCAGGATAATGAACATATCCATCACTCTAAAGTGTTCCTTTCCATTTGCTTTTCTTCTGCGGCCTGGAAACCATTGATCTAAGGTGCACATAGGAAATAGCACTAGCTGCAGGTCATTTGGGATGTCTGGAGCTTAGTAGAAAAAAAGTATAGAATAAGAACTAAAATCAGTTAAGTCCAAAGTTTTAGGAAAGATAGTAAATACTGATTCTGTGGGAGATTTCCAAATTTTTTTTTTCAGAATTCTTAGAAGCTTGATCTTGCTTTCCAGATACAGTAGTTCAATTTCAAGTGTTATATTTCAAATGGCTACATGCAATTCCTGAAGGCATCAGGTTCTTCAGATCCTTGGTAGGTAGGTAACCATTGGCAAGAAACTTGGCTTATATAAGTGACTGATGAAACAATTTGAAACTTTTAAATACCATTCAAAAATAGAAATTTCTAGTCTTAACAGCCCTTTTCCTATCATTAAAAAAAGATGACATTGGTAATTTTTGGTGATAATACAGATGGGTCTCAAATGTAATTGGATTTTCTTCATATTGGATATTTCCAAATTATAGTCTAATTTGTAGACTGGTTATGTGTTATTAGAAGAGTCATTCTGTGGCTAGCCTGGACATCTTTAAGCATCTACCTGGAGCTGTACCTATGAGGAGCAGCATTCCTCAAACACCAACTAACTATACTTCGTCATGCAATTAACCAGCAGCTAGAAGGTTCAGTGCTCATTGTGGTGGTTCACTCAGCAGCAGGCTGCTAATGTAGCTATCCAAGTGACTGGATATGTTCCTGGCTTCACACAACAGTTCACAGCAGAGCAGCGAGTGCCAGATGCCTATATACTGGTACATTTTTCATGGAGATGTAGGTTGTCAGACCCTACCCTGTCTGTGCTATGGTTTAGGGAGCCTTAGATGAGATTACGAACTAAGAGGGTTTTGAGTGCCCAGCCCTTTGTGCTTACCCAGAAAGTTGAGGAGGTAGCTCTCTTGACATGCTTGTGACCCATTTGTGCACTTGCGTGTGCTATGGCTCAGTGGTGGGCCCAGTAACAGCTGAAGTTTGTGGGCCCCAGGCTCCCAGCTTAAATTGCTACAGCGACTTAGCTTCCTCTAGCCAGACATACCTACTTGAAATTAGGAAAGCCAGGTGAGACAGAGACCACATTTCTGCCAACAACCATGGAACACTGATTTTTCTGGAGTGGCAATAGCAGAAATTGTAGGGTGTGTTGTGGCAGGATATAGGGCATTCATTTTGCTAGTGAGGACTGTGGCTAGGTAATGTGGCTCTGGAATCAATGACTGAACAACATCAGCATGATTTCTTAGCTGCCTGTCTGTAGGCAGACAGCAGCTCTGCTGGGCAGCCTGGTATGTAGTCGTGCTCTGAGAGTCCCTGGAAGATAGCCTAAAGGCTGTTCTTCAGCCTTCCAATCATCTTGTCAGCAGGAGACTTCTGTGAAGGTCGAAGTTAGCATCTAAGCACACTGTCTAGACTAGATAGAGTGCTTTCTGTTATCAGCAATTAAATCCTGATTGATAATATGATATATACCATGCATGAAAGTCCTTTGAAAAGTTTGTGGAAAATGGAATTAAAACATAAATTTATTGTGATACAAAAAATTTTCAATCATATTTTTATAATATACATTTCCATGAGCTTTTTGAAGAATTTTCATCTATATGTGGATGTGTGTGTGTGTCTGTGGAATTAAAAAAATATGGTACTTTATTTTGTTATTTAACATTTTTTCTTTTTATTTGAAAAAGCGACAGGGAGAGAGAAAGAGAGACAGACCTTTTATCCATGTTTATGCCCCAAAAGACCAAGCAGCCAGGACTGGGCCAAGCTAAAGCCAGGAGCCGGAACTCCATCCACGTCTCCCATGGGTGGCAGGAACCCAAGTACTTCCCAGGCATGTTAGCAGGAAGCTGGGTCAGAAGCAGAATGGTCAGGACTTGAAACAGCACTGTGGGATGCTGGCATCCTAAGCAGCTGCTTAACCCTGTGAGCCACAGTACTCAAATTTTCCAAGTTTTGCTTTAAAGAATTTCACTCAGGGTTAGAGGTATACACAAGGTTGCTAAGGCACACTAGGAGCACCCAGGAACCCTGCTAGCTGGCTTTCCGTGGACCTCGCCCTCAGCAGATTTGTCGAGGTAGCAATAAAACTACTCTGGCAGACGAAGGAAGAAGGCCTGTGTTCTTCTAGTTCTTGCATCTGATTTTCGCCGTGCTGCCCCATACTTTTCACTGCACCTCTGCCAGTTCCCTCACTTGCAACCTCTTTGTACTAGGACCTGCATCAACCTGAGGAAGAAAGAGAAGACAGCATCAAACTTTTGCTCAGCCCCAGGAAATCCATTCCTTACTTTGCTAAAAAACTGTAGAACAGGAGAAAGATATATAATTTATTAAATATATAAATAAGACTTTCATCTTGTCATTACTTTTAAGTTAAATTAGACCAAGATCCAATGCTGTCATATTTGGGAAGCTTTGAAGTGCTTGGATGTTGCTTAAAGTCATCAGAAAATTCTCCATCTATCTCATTAATCCTGAAGAATATCTAGTCTTGAAGAAAATCAATTAAAGATAAATGGAAGCTCTTCACCAGCGTGAGGTTCAAATACAGTGTCACCCGCTGCTGCTGCTGCTAGTGCTGCTTCACGGTCCAGTCCGGAGGCTGTGCTTCTGTGTGCTCACCCTTCCTTCACCCAGCTGCCCCAGGGCAGAGCTTTGCTCAGGCTACTGTGTTTTATGAGAGGAGTGTTTTCCTATGAGGGCTCCATCCACCAAGCCATTTTTCTCAAAGCATCCCTCAGGGCAGAGAAGTTAAAGCAGAACAGGATTTCCAGTCTCAGCTGTGTCACTGGAGGAAAACAAAGGAGGTTAAAACCAAAGTAAAATCAAGTTTTATTTGGGAATAGCATTGCAATGGGAATACATGTGTCATAGTAAACTGCACATACTCAAAGAAGTTGAGGCAAGGGAAAGGTTCTTTATTTGAGAAACAGAGAAAATGAGGCAAGAGAGAACTCAAATTTGTTGGCAGGAACTGGGCTGGGACTGAAGCTTGGGGTTGGGAACAGAGTCTAGGTCTTCCAGTTGGTGTTAGGAACCCAGTTAGCTGTCACCATTGCCTCCCAAGGTATGCTAAGGGAAAGTTTCTAAAGGCAAAAATGAGAATTACATGAGGTGTTTTGAAACAATCTCTGGTCACAAGGATTAATAACAAGGTGGATGTCAACTTGAACAGGCAGTGCCTGGGCAGACGTCTTTGCAGAAAGTGCTTTTTGTGTGAGATTGTGGTCTTTCTGACTTGTGGTTCTGGTAGTCTCTTGTGACAGTTTTATAAGGTGATTGGGTGTAAGAAGCCTTCCTTCACAACCTCCTGGCTAGCTGGCTGGCTGGCTGGCTTTTTGATGGAACTGACAAATGTGGCTCCATTTTGATCCTGAAAATTTTCAGGGCATCCATTTTTTTCAAGGACACTTCTTGAGTGATCTCAGGTAAACATGTAACTTCAAAGTGTAAATAATCAAAGCAGCCTGATCAGATTTTTTTGAGAACCTAGATGTAAAATTACTTGTGAATTTACTTGCTTCTTTTTTCTTTCTTTTTTTTTTTAAAGAAATTCATTTCCTAATAGTTTTAAATTTTTTTAAAGATTAATTTATTTGAAAATCAGAGTTACAGAGATAGATAGAGAGACAGAGCGCCATCTTCCATCTGCTGGTTCACTCTCTAATGGCTGCAATGGCTGGAGCTGGGCCAAACCAAAGCCAGGAGCCAGGAGCTTCCTCAGGGTCTCCGATGTGGGTGTGAGGGCCCAAGCACTTGGACCATCGTCTGCTTTCTCAGGTTCAATAGCAGAGAGCTGGATTGGAAGCAGAGCTGCTGGGACTCGAACTGGCGCCCATATGGGATGGCTGCGCTGCAGGTGAAGGCTTAACCCACTGCACCAAAGTGCCAGCCCCAATATTTTTAAATTTACAAAACAAATTGTGAGGCGAGGTAAATACAAAGAGTTTCCATAAACTTCTCACCCTATTACCCCATTAGCATTTCATAGTAGTATCTTTGTCACAATTAATGAACTTACCTATTATTTTTATTTGAACTCCTTTTATCCCTTCCACGCATCCAAGCCTGTAGTTATCAACATTCAGTTTTCATTGCTGTTGTTGTTTGTTTTTGCTCACACAAATAAGGTAGAACATACGGTATTTGTCTTTCTGTCTTATTTCACTCAACACTATGTCCTCCATTTCCATCCATTTTACCTCAAATGACAGGATTTCTTTCTTTTTCACAGCTGAGTAATATTCCATTGTGTGAATATACCATTTTTTTTTTTTTTTCGACAGGCAGAGTGGACAGTGAGAGAGAAAGACAGAGAGAAAGGTCTTCCTTTGCCATTGGTTCACCCTCCAATGGCTGCCGCGGCCAGTGCACTGCGGCCGGCGCACCGCGCTGATCCGAAGCCAGGAGCCAGGTGCTTCTCCTGGTCTCCCATGGGGTGCAGGGCCCAAGCACTTGGGCCATCCTCCACTGCACTCCCTGGCCACAGCAGAGAGCTGGCCTGGAAGAGGGGCAACCGGGACAGAATCCGGTGCCCCGACCCGGACTAGAACCCAGTGTGCCGGCGCCACAAGGTGGAGGATTAGCCTAGTGAGCCGCGGCGCCGGCCAATATACCATTTTTTTGAAAGGATGTACTTCTAAGCCATAACATCATGCCCTTTGTCCAAACATTGACCTAGCAGTTCACACCCATTATTCATTCAGTCCTAGCACAACTCTATTTGGGGATGATTCATAAATATTAATATTCATTTTATAGATGAAGAAACTGATACTCAGCAGTTTTAAGGGAATTTTTCAAGGATGTACAGTTAGGAAAAAAGCAGAGCCAGGTCTGTAATCCAAGTCCTCAGCCCAAAGCTATTGCTCAGATTTTTCTGGTGATCATAATCACTTGCGTACTTGACAAAAATACACATCCCTGAGGCTATCCCAGATACACTGGATCAAACCCTATAGGGGTTAGGGGAAGGGGAGACTGGATGATCACACTGCTCAGGGTATCTCCACTGTGTTTTCAGTATACATTTGACCTGCTTCTGAGGTTGGGTGGATATCTCCCAGAGAGCTCTGAAGGTAGTTCCCTCAGAAGAGACTCAGAAATGTTATGATCATTAGTTTTTGGAATGACAGAAAAGGCGTCAAAGGGACTTCTTTGAAGGACAATATTGATTTGATTGTTCCACTTTAGAGTCAGTAAAACGAGTAGCCTTGCTGTGTCAGCTCGATGCACAGTGAGAAAGAGAGTAGCACTCTAGGGAAAAGAGTTAAGTCAGCCCTTGTTTGGGATCCTGGGTATGTCACTACTTCTCAAAGCCTTAGTTTCTTTGGCTGTAAAATGGGGATGCTAAAACTCAAACTGAAGGGCCATGGTATATGTTAGAAATAAACATATATACCTAGTCAGTGGGTGCTTACCAATGATAGCTTTATAATAATAAATTCCCTGTGGTCCTTGGTGGTGATCATTTTGTGATAATCTAGTGGATCACAGTTTCCAATTTCAGTAAAACTGGACTGAATCTTGAAAAATATGTGTGTGCAGAGAAGCTTTGGTACTTTTCTCGTGGTAGGGGACAGTGCAGGGGGATGATTTCAATATTTTAAGAGGAATTTTCTAGTGGAAATATTAAGAAATGAATGACAGTGTCCCCTAGGTGGTGCTGAATCATCGTGGAAGTGGAAGTAGGATATTTGATATTTTCAGGGACGACTTCTTTCTGGTTTGAATTTCAGATGAGAGCAGGGCTGCTCCCTGGGATGTCTGGGGAAAATGGCCAGGCAGAATGAGTCTTTCAGCAGGACTGAGTGTACAATACTCTTGCCCATGAGGCCTCATCGAGTCTTGGGTTTGCTTTAGTTAGAAACAGGACGCCAGGATCAGGTTAATTTTTATTCATTGGAGGAGAGCTATTGGAGTCATGACTGATTATGATGGATCCAAAACCAGTAATAATACTGCTGTGGAGACAGTTTAGCCTGGGATGATAGTGCTAGCTCCTCCAGAGACAAGTATGGCGTTTGAGGGGTGCATATACGAATATGCTTGCTAATAAATTTCAACAAGAATTGCCCATTGTTATTTTGTGGGTAACACTGTGCATTTCTCAGCTACACCCGTCCTTTCCAACCTCCATTGCTGGGCAACCTATTTTTCTTTCGGCTTCAGAAGCGATAGCATCTGGGAAGTGAATCTGATGAATTTTGTCTGGCAAACAACATCTTTCCAACTGCCAGATCCTGGGGGAAGAAACTGAGATGCTCCAGGGTTGGTTCATGGCCAGAGATACCTGTCCTTGAGGTCCCGGTGATGGGGGAAGGAGGCTGGCCAAATGCAGAACTTCTGAAACTCTACTTCCTGAGTTCATTTCCATTTTGGCACAATGTGACTTTGGTTTCCAGGGGAAAGAATTCACATGGATTAAAATGTCTGAGGCTGAAGTCGCTTTGTGTCCTCCACTAAAGCCTTCTGCCATCAATCCCCATCTCCCACCACATTTTTTAATGTGGTGTCTTTGGAAGGTAACCATAGCAACTAAGCTTATTCAGAAATGACTGAACCTAGGCAGTAAAGGGGGAGGTAACTATGGTATTTTTCACTGGAAACCCACAGGACATTATTGATTCTAACAGTTGTATAGGCTGAGCATTGCTATTTATATACTGGCCACTGTACCACTTTAAGACATTCTATTCTCATAAGTCCATGAAGTAGTCACCATCATCCTCCCTACAGCCGAGGGAACTTTAGCACAGAGATTGTGATGGTTGGTCCGTGGTTGTATAGCTGATTACATTTGCTGGGCCCTAAAATCAAAGTGCTTCCACCAGTGTGGACAGTCTTCTAAGAAAATTGGAGAGAAATATTCCAATGTCCATTTTTCAAGTAGTAAAAGTGAGAAGAGAAACATGGAAATCTTTCAAGGCAACCACAGGGCTGCTGATCCTCTGACCTTGTCTGACCACCACCTTCCTGTTGCATGTAGCTTTAGAGCTCCCAAAATTATATCACCTATTCTCACAGCAGGTCTTTGTGGTTATTAACATCTATTCATAGGTGGAGAAATTGAGACACTAAATGAGGTTACATGACTTTTCCCAAGGTCATCAAATATTTTGTTGAAGAATAAGAAATAAAGTCCATCTCTAATTCCTTGCTGCCTTCCTAGATGCAGTGCTTTAAAATATTTTGTCATTCATCCATCCATCCATCTATCCATGCATCCATCCATTTTAGAATTTATGAATGTGTAAGACAACATGTATTATGTGATTGTCAAGATTTTCAAGATTAACTGTAATTCATCAGAGATGAGTTTTACTATGTATAGAATGAGATCATCTTTGGCTTTGGTTTTGTGGAAATACTGTTTATGAGTATAAAGTTTTATATATGTGAAAATTATATATTCTAATGAATCTTGAAAATCCATACTTTATGTGGTATAGACATGAAATCATAAGTTTATCTCTCTGAGTTGCCTAAGATGGTGATAGAGAAGGGTGTTATGCTTAGTATTTTTAGATAAGTCAAAAGTCTTAAGAGTAAAATGACTGTAATCCTTGGAAAAGCCACCTGCCATACAGGAGTCCAAGTATAGAGAGGAAGGGTGGGGGTCATGAGCCCAATCCTAGAGGTCAGGTCTAGTAACTTGGGCTTCTTCAATCAATGAGGTAGTCACAACTCATGTAGCGATACTTAGAATCCTCAACTCAAGCTTGATAAGGAGCCTTTGAATATGAGTAGGGGTTAGGGGGTGGGCAGATGAACAGAGATAGGAGCCTGGATACCCCACCCCCATCCCCAAAATAGCTCACAGGCAGAAGGCAGTCAGGGCTTGCTTGTGATGGCAGAGTGAAAACAGGGACTGTGTAAGGGCTTTAACTTCCCAGTTTTTTTCTGAGAAAAATTACCTGGATGCATAGTATTTCTTGTGGATTAAATGGCTGCTGAGGAAACCAGCAGCTATGGCTCATCCTAAATGACACCTGCCCTAGAGCACCTCCTGCAAGAGCTCAACAACCCCAGCCAAAAATAGCTGTGTAAGGTTTTCACAGTCAAGCTGGGGTCACCTCTCAGGGGTCAGGTCTGAGAGCACAGTGATGTAAGGGCCATAGATGGAAAGGGAGTGGGGGTAGGGCTATCTCTTAAGAACCTACAGAAATGCCCTCTGCAAGGAGGAGCCAGTATTTGGGTATCTCGCACACAAAGGGCACCCTCACAGAATACAAAGTCACCAGTTACTAGACCCTTCCCTTGTACCTTTGTCTGTGCTCTCTGTCCTGACACTGAGGGAGCTAGAGGCAGCCCAGTGAGGAGGCAGTAGAGCACAATTTAATGATAAAAGGAAGAAAGGGGAACCCATGGCTGCCTCCCGACTGCTGCTCATTACTGAGCCAAGGAAGGGAAGGAACCTTAAATTGGGTGAGAGATAAATAATCTGAAAATAGATCCATGGATGTACATTTTAATACCCTCAGATAGGCCCTTCTAATGCCTGAATGTGTGACCAAAATGCTATGGCGTATGCTGGAGATATCCTTGCTGGGGTGAGGAAGGAGAACTGGCAGAGCCCGAGTGAAGGGCAGGGACAGATGAATGTGAACTGTTTGCAGCCAAACTACTGATATGGCCTAGTCAATAAGCTCAATTTCCCTAGAAATAGCTTTGCCAAATGCTTGATCTATTTTCAATCAGAGTCCTGGATTTCCTTTCTTCACTCCATCATGTCTAATGGGTAGGCTCCTTCTTGAGTGCATATAGTATTGTCTTTTTATGTTGAAGAGAAAAGCATCTCCCAGCCCTTTCTGCTTGGTTTCACATTTTCACTTAGGGCATTACCATGGAGAAGGCTACTTTTTCCTCCCATAAACTGTAGGGAAAAAAAACCCACAGTCCCTCTAGGTGACTTTGCTAGGCATTCAGGGTGTGGTTAGAATGAAAAAGGAATAAACAGTACAATGGGAAACATCCTTTAATACTTAATTTCCACAAAACATCCTTTAATACTGTCTGTAATAGCATGTTGCATTACATGGTGTGGGACCCCAACAAGATATGTTCTTCTGCAATTATTTATGTTCACCAGGAAAATGACTGTTCCTTTGTTTATTGTTTTAATCATGATTAGCCAGGAGTGTAATGATAGGGTTATAATGATAACATCATGAAAAATTAAATGTAGATACAATTTGTAGGCAAAATGCTAACCCTGGACTCTCCACATTTCTGGTAGACACAGAGGCAGGGAGCCTGTTCATGTGTGTGTGTGTGCTCACATTGGGGAAAGATTAGGTGGTAGGAAACAAATGTATCCTGAATAAAGACCAGGTCAGAATGATCCAGGTGCTCCTCCTAATTCTGCAGGCTGCCTTTCATGTAAGGTCAGGAGTGCTGAGGACTCTCAAAGACTTCTTGCTTCTATTCCTCACACAGAATGAGAGTTAATCAGAACCATGGCCACACTGATCTTTCCTGCTTATGGGAATCCACATGTATTTTTTCTCTGGAAAGTAGTATTTCTCTCTCAAAAATTCCAGTAAATTCTAGCTTGCCAGGGGTTGATCTTGGATCATCAACAACCCCTCTTCCCACACTGTCCCATTTCCCATTTCTCAAGTGTGAGGCAGGGTTTGGTTCCAGGGCTTACAACTTTCCCAAAGTTTTTGGTCCTGGAGACTTAATCACAAATTTATATACATAACGTAACATAGAAGAGTAGCCACTGTCTTTTAAGCATTTACTCAAAGGTTAATTAAATAAAATAATCTTTGAGATATTATCTCCATCTTAAAGACAGGCTTGCCAGCCATGTGACTTGGAGCAAATTATTAAACTTTTAGATTTGTTTCCAGAACAATATATTGTAGTTTACATAACTCTGTACTAAACAAATAGAAAACAAATCATTTTCAAAGAAACATCTTATTAATTTTCTCTCATCTTTATGTTAAGATATGAAGTACAATATATTATACATAGATAACTTTCTTTCTTTATTCACTTTGGAGTGAATTTCATCATGGATAAAAAAAGGCCACTTTGTCATTGTCACCTTCTTCTTTCTCCTTCTTCCCTCCTCTTCCTTCCTTTTCCCCTTCCCCTCCATCTCCTCCTCCTCCATCTCCTCTCCTCTTTTTCTCCTTCTTTCTCCTCCTCCTCCTCTTCTTCTTTGTACTTTAAACTACAGGGAGGCAAGAAAGAGAAAAGACAGTCCATTGAAATAGAAACCAGGAGACCTGGGTTCCAGTCACTTCCTCTATATTTAAATTTTCTGAAGCTTGGTTTCTTCTGCTGAATAATAATGAAGCTGGGATAGACCATCTCCAAGACATGAAGCTCTTCATTCTTTGCAAATATTTCACTTAAGCCCATATTTCTAATTCTATCTTTTGGTCAAGAGTCTTCCCCATTGCTGTGAACCATAATTTAAGGTCATAGAAGAATAGGCTGTCATCCTAGGACTAAAATATGCAGTGCTTCGTAAATCAAATTCAGCATTAAATTGCACTGCAAACAGAAAGTTTTACACGGTGAAAATGTTGTTGTATGGGATTTAATGAGCTCCATATGCCTGACCTCTGAAAAGAAATGATTTTGGGAACTATAGCTATGGAAGATTCTAAGGGCATCGACATCTGGTGTGAGTTAGTCAGAGTGAAGAGAATCGACCACATTTTTGTCTTATTGCCAAGCTTGGAAAGGTAGATATACTCTGCAATCTGTGTTGCTCACCTTCTGAGATAATGCTGACAGTTTTCCAAAAATTTCCCTCCCTAATCAGGAAGTTGTAGAGTCCAGTGGATTCTCATTTCCTTCTTGCAGCTCTTCCAGGCTTCTCTTGCCCCGGAGGTGGTTGGGTTTTAGGTCTGCCATGGTGAGAGCAGAGCCTCCCATTGGACATGTCAGTTGTATTGGCTTTGCTACCCTTAAAGTTTCTGCCTAAAATCCGGATCTGACAAAATCATTCTTCCCCTTTATTTAAAAAAAATTGAGAGCCCTCATTGCTGGTGCAAGTGTTGTGAAGTTGGGTCTCAACTTATATTTGAGGTTCCCTGGTCATTATTCCCCATCATTGGCATCCTGTGCTCCAGCCATTCATAGGCCTTCACCGGTATCCAGGACTCATCTTTTGGAGTCATTTGCAGAATCCCTGCCACTTTTTCTCCACCCAGAAAGTTCCTATATCAACACAGTTCAGCAACATTTCTTTGAGTGTCTCCTCACTTGTTCTATCCCAGTACTTGATTAGTCTTTGTCATTTCTAGGTTCCCACAAATCTTCCTTGTAGTCAGGACTAGAAAGGATGGCTGCCTAATCTCCTACCAATGTATCAGGAAGCTCTTCATGAGAGAAAATGGGTCGTCGTCGTCGTCTTCTTCTTCTTCTTCTTCTTTTTTTTTTTTTTTGTTACCAGAGAAGAGAATTGTTGACTCAGTAAATACTTGTTTTTTTTTGTTTTATTTTTCTCCCAGAAACCTTTTATTTAAGGAATACAAACTTCACACATTTAAAAATTACAACTTTAGGAACATGGTGATTCTCGTTAAGTGAATGTAGAGGAAGCCCCCAGAAGCCAAGCAGAATCTTCTGCAAATTCTCTGCTATATTTCTCTGATTTTCTGGTATATTATAATTTATGCCTATCAGAGGCTCATTCCTACCATTCTAGGGTAGGAAAACCACTAACATTCCTCTGACCTCAAGAAGTTGCTATGAAATAGAATAGAACAGAACAAATGGGTAGACTTGATTGTCTTCACAAAATATGGTTGTTTCCTGAATTCAGTGACTCATAGACAGTTGCTTGTCTTAAAGAAATTCTTTAAATGCAGTCATTTTTTTTCTATTTCTTTTGTGCAAAGAAATGTCTCCTATAATTGAACCTGAGCCAAGGCAATAATTTAGGTCTTCTTTTATAAAATAGAATTTAATTCTGATCTTTTTGTTCTTACCTTTATTTTCACTCATTTTCCAAACCTTCAGACACCCAATCTATGAATAAGCACCTTTGTTCTTGATACCAGACACTGAAAATGAAGAATATTTGTGGTTTAGAGATTGTTAGTATTGGTTACCTCAAAAAAATTCAGAATAATTGATAGTAATATTTTAAAAGGACATGGTTGTTTTCAAACACATTGTCTTATGTGATTCTTGTAACAGACTTGAGAAATGGACTGAGCCAAAATTTAAATCTTTATTTTATAGATACTGCACTTCGAGTAGGATATGGCTCTCAAACTCACGCAAAAGTTTAAACCCCAAACTCAGTGGAAACTTAATGTAATTGTTATTTAGGAGGTGAGGTCTGGTGGGAGGTCCTTAGATCATTAGGGGCATGCCCTTGGAAGGTAGTTCTCTCAAGAAGGTTGATTATAAAAGCCTGAGTCAATGCCCGCTGCTCTCTCTCTGCTTCCTGGCACACCATGTGATCCTTCTTCCACCTGTACTCCACTGATCTTGAACTTGTTCCTCCAAAGCTGTGGGCTAAATAAATGTTTTTTCGCTCATGAAGATAGTTTCTTCAGGTATTTAACTGCAGCAACGAGAAGCTGACTAATATAATAGATGAGGAAGCTGGAGCTCAGAAGTCATTTGCTCAAAGTCACATAGCTAAGACATGGCAGTGCTAAAACTAGAACTAGTTGTGATTCTGTGAGTAATCTCCACCTCTCCATTGAAAGGATTTATAAATGAAGATGCATATATACTGCAGCACAATGTTTTAGCCACCTTTCTGCTGTTGGGAACTGTGTAATCCCATGGCTGCTAAAGGAGCTTCTCTGTGTCATACTCTTTAGCATCTAAGGGAAACCTGGCATTCGGAAAGGAAAACAATGAGCATTGACTGTTCATTTGATTAAAGCTTCTGAAATTACTTGGACAGAGATGCAGATTATGAGATTATGAGGTTTTTTGTTGTTGTTGTTGTTGTAGCTGTTCTTGTTTTTAAACAGGAACTATCCTCTTTCTCATGTCAGATGTAAGAGCATGCAATTGCAGAGAATATAGTGATTCCACCTACTTGTCTACCTGGATTCTTTTCAGAAAAATTAGGGATGATCAAACGTATTAACTACTCAGTTAAAAACAATAGACAATTTAAAATCCAGTAAAGTGGGAGCCCCCTGGTTAGCCTGTTCTTGTTAGAGTAATGGAATTTGAGGGTTTAGAACATAGCTTGTTTTAAAGTGATGCATGAGTTCCCAAAAACCTTGTTTAACATATTGCTGGAATAATGCATATGAGATGGTTAAAAATGGAAGTAGAAAAAAAATCCCCAACACCCTTAGAGGAATTTGCAATTCATAAAGTTACTGCCAATTTTGCATTATAGTTGCCATGGTAACCATGCTAGGCTTCTGCTCAAATGTTTTTCAGAAAGGGGAGGAATAGTATATAATAAGCTCTTCAAGTGTAATTTTTTTATTGTAGTTGAATTAGTGTGTAATTCTTATGTGAGCATTTAGTAATCCATGAACGTACACTCCAGTTATGATTCTGATTTCTTATCTCCAAACATTTAAGCAATGTATGAAAAGTTGCTGGTTATTATCGGCACATGGTAATTAATTATAAAAATAATAACAAAAGCATTAGCAACTGTAATTAATTATAAAGTGAAAACAAAAATGCATTTCAGACTCAAACGTCATAAATTTCCCAGACTAAAGCATTGGCTTGCTTATCGATTCAAAGTGCTTTCTGCCAAGCTTTTAGCCTGTGTTCACCAGTCACCCTTGGCCCCTCTATGTTTTTTTTTGCTCAGAAGAGCCCTATGTACTGAGTAAATGAAGTATAAAACAGAGCCAGTTGGACCAATTAGGGCAAAATAATACTCTCATTTGGCCATTTTGATAGGAACCTGCTTAAAATAGTAATTGATTTGGTTCAGCTCATGCAGAGCCTGTCAACCAGTCGAGGCCATGCAATGCATGTGTGTTTGTGGAATGAAGGTTGTGTGGGGTTTGATGCCACATGGATTTGTTATGAACAGAGAAGTAAGATGGGCTCTGCAAACATGCCAGGATTTATACTCCAGCTTCCCATTTTATTAATTGAAGCCTTGGGCAAATCACTTCCCGTCTAGAACCCGAGTGTCATCATGTGTGTAAACCAGATGATCATGCCTTTCTTAAGGTGTTTATAAGAATTAGGGATCAGTGGACAGGAAATCTTTAGGCCAAGGTTTGGCTTACTGTATTAGCCTCCTATTGTTGCTATAGCAAATGATCACAAAGTTAGCAGCTTACAACACATATTTTTATTATCAAACAATAATGGAGGCCAGAAGTCCAAAATGGGTCCTGGATTAAGGTGTCAGCAGTGCTGTCTTCCTTTCTAGATTCTCTAAGAGAATTTTTGTTTTTGCCTTTCCCAGCTTCTCAAGGTCACCTGCATTCCTTGGATGTGGTCCCACCCTCCATTTTCCAAACCATCAGTGGGTGGTGGAGTCTCTCTTACCCACTGCACATCAACTAACATTAACTATCTCCCTCTTCCACTTTTAAAGATCATTATAATTATATTGTGCCCACTGAGAGAATTCAGGATAATCTCCCTACTTCAAGTTCAGTCGATTAGCAACCTAAATTTCAGCAAACTTTATGCAACCTTGCCACGGAAAGTAGCATATTCATTTTCTGAGGAGTAATGTAGCTCTAGGGTTGAGAGAGGGGGACATTACTCTGTCTTCCATGCACAGTATGTGCAAATAAAAGGTAACTGTGTAATGTTCTCTCATTATTATTATTCATACTATTAGTAATGGTAGTACTTATGAAGTTGGAAAAGACCCCTAAATTTTACACTAAAATGTGGCCCCTAGAAATGCTATCTGGGGTGCCACATGTGCTACCGGAATTTGGGGTGCCATATGATTTCACCACGGGCTTATTACTAAATCCCCAATATTAATAAGCCCAAGAGGGTTCTTGCCTAATATTTAGAGAAGAATTCTAAATACCGGCACAGATAAACGAGGCAGCATGGTATGTTTTAAGCTTTTATTTAGTGAGTAAGATGCATAGGAGAGTGAGAGCTTTATTTAAGAGAGAGAGGTAAATAGGGGTTCATACCAAACACCAGGAACCAGCCCGAAGGCCATGCGCCCTGGAGGTGTGGGGCTACAGCAAGACCCCACCTGGCAAGAGGCCAGGGAAGAAGAGCCAGCGGACCACACTGTCTCCCGGCTTTTAACCCACTTCCAAAAGGGAGTGGTTAATTAACCTGATTGGCTGGTGGGCACCCAAGTGTGGCCAGGTAGGGGGATGAGGTCACACAGGGGCGTGGCAGAGGTATCAGGTAAGGCGTGAAGTCACACAGGGGCGTGGTGAAGGCGTGGTCTCCCAGCTCACAAACCTAATCGATTTTAACCTATATGCCTGCCCACTTCACTTACCCCACCTAAAAGGGAGCTCAAATAGGAGTTAACAGGGCAGAGAGAGTTGTCAAAACCAGGGGCCGCCTTAATCACTGGCTTGCCCCAGCTTTGTCACCTCTCTGTTGTCTGCCAGTCTTCCTCTAAGAGATTGGACTGGGTCATGGTTGAAACCCACCACTGAGACAGAGTTTCGTTTCCCTAGTACCTTGCTTTAATATGTTTTTTCATTACGAGCAGGTCTATTTCATCATTAGTAATTTTTTAAACTGCTTTTTTTCAAAATGCAGAATTTTTAAAGCCTAGGAAATCCCTCAGTGGAGTAGAGGCTTACAGGGTAAGCATGAATCTGGAGATGACAGTGGGAGTTCTTGATAATGTTTTTACAGGACATGGTATCTGTGGAGTGTAAGGGAATGTCGGTGCCTGTCAGCCCCGTAGGAAAGCAAGGCAGTGAGGGGTTAGCTTGGGCTGTAGCTGTACTGCCAACAGAATGAAAGCGTAATGGGAGCACGTGGGCGTTGATTAGTAAAAAGGAAAACATTCTGACCGCTGTTCCACCCTGTGATACTGCGACTGTGGGAGATTATGGGAGCTGCTCTCTGGAGGTCTCATCTGCTTGGGATGATTTAGGTGTGACTCCGGGTAATGTCGGGCAGACGTCCAAGAGGTCACCCTTTTTTTCCCCATAAGATCAGTGAATTTCCTTTCCTGCTCCCTCTTTAATTTCTCCTTGGATCCAATGGAACTATCTCCTTGGAAGATGTGCATTATTTTTTCCCACCTTTCTTTTTAGGGCAACTGGCAACTGAAAACATCTCTTTTTCACTCTCTAAAAATGGGTTTTTGCCCTATGAGTTGGAGTTTCTCTGGCTTCCCTCAACATATTTAGCAGAGCAATTTCTTAATGTCAATACCATACTATGTAATTATAATAAGACTTTATTTCTATTTCTCCTTTTCTTTCACATCTACATGTGTTTATCCCAGTTGCTTTTTTTTTCTTCTTTGTTCTTGTAATTTGGACTGACTTCCATTCTAATTTCTCTGAACTAGTTATTTCCCTCTCCTTTGATTTAGTCAGTATATTTTATCAAAAGAATTTATTGGTTATTCTTTTATAAGAGCAAGCAACCACTCTTCCAAGTTAATTCCCCCGTTCTTGATTTGCATAAGGAGATGGGCTTGAATTCCTGATCAAACGCATTAGCAAAGAACAGTTAATAGGATCTAAAGAACATGATTGTCTCTTCTCTCAAGGAACCTACTCATAAGGAATAAATAGAAGACATCCACTTATTTGCATTTCCCTCCTTAGATCTCTTACATTTCAGTAATGTATGTATTTCCATGACAGTAGACAGGGAGGCCTGTGAAAGATGGAATTTCTGATTCTGTTGATTTCCATTTTACATACATTGACCCTCTTTGGAAACATAAGCTATCCTTCTCTTGCATAAAAGCAGGAAAGTAACAAGACAAATGGGGAAGAAGAAGGATATTCCAATTGTAAAGTCCTTTTTATTTGCAAGTAGAAATAGAATCTTAGACTCTTCAATGTGCATATCCAATTAATATAGTAGCAGTTTAATAAATAAGTTGGTATTTAAGTATATAAAATAATTATTTTAAGTTCTATCCAAAGGATTAATTTCAGAAATTTTACTTCAAAAAGTAGCTGTTCTTCCTCCCTTTGGCTCCTTCAATTTTTTTCACCAGTATTTTGATATACAAATAGAACTACTGAAACTATATTTTCTAATCTTTAAAAAATTTTTAAATTTATTTATTTAGGTTAAATTATTTGGAAGGCAGAGAAAGAGAGACAGAGACAAGGAGACAGAGAGATCTTCCACCTGCTTATTTACATACAATATCTCCACAAAAGCCAGTGCTGGGCCAGGCCTAAGCCAGGAGACTGGAATTCAGTGTGAGTCTCAGATATGAGTGGCAAGAACCCAAGTACTTGATCCATTATCTGACTCCTTTCAGGATGTACATTAGCAGGAAACTGGATCAGAAGTGGAGCCAGGATTTGAACTCAGCCACTCTCATATGGGATGTGGGATCCCAAATGATGATTCCTTTTAATCCATTTGAGCATCTCCGCAGAATCAGATCCCAGGCTTAAGCTTTTAAGCTGGTAGATACTAGAGGAATGAACTTGTGTGGGTCATCATTATGGTTGAATTGGTAAGACAATGAGAGTTTTAAAGTGATAAAATTACTGGCTCTGCTACCAGACTGATCCAACTTCGTCTTGGCTCTGCCTAGTTATGTAGACAAGCTTCTTAACCAGGGTGATCTTAATAACCACCCAAACTATGACATTTTTGAGAGTGAAAGGTGATGGTATTGATAGGGACAATAAGTATAAATCAGAATGGTCTTAGAAAAAGTAACATGTACGGTCCCCTTACTCTCAGCAGAATAAGGTGTTTTCTCTATAAAACGGATAAGAAAAATGTAAAATTCGAAAACTTCCTGTCTTTTAAGTTTTGAGGGTGAAATAAGAAAATTTTAAAAAGTGCTTAACACAAAGACTGGCTTAGACTAATAATCAGAATATGTTAGTTATTTTGAACACATATTCAAGTGTCATTTTCCCTCAGGGCAATACAGAATGTTTAATAGTATCAATAATTAATCTCTACCATAACTCACCAAAAGACCTTGAGTTTATATCTTGGAACATGTGTGTTATTTTCTTCTGCTTCCTTTCAGTACACTATAGAAGTCTTGCCATCCCAAACCTTCTATTTCAATGAATTATATTTTATTATTAACTATATTTCACTAGAATGCTAAGGGACTATAGAGAAAATTGTAGCAGTTCTGAGTTTAAATTTGTAATTTTTGTTTCAATCTAATCAACAACAGCAAATTTCCTCTCCATTAAGGATTACTGATTGGAGATCTGCCAAAAGACTCTAGAAATTTTTGCATGGCCTTGCCAGAGGTTAGCTATGGTTCAGGAGGTTTTTAATGTTGCTGCTTTTGAAATAAAAGAGGCTGTGTTTGAGATAAAAATAGTTCCTTGATGTCCTGTCTAGTAAGAAAATAAGAATTGGAGATATTAGAATGTCTTCAATACAACTTGATAATAACTCAGCTTAATTGCATAGATGATCTGCAATAAATAAAGAAGGGAAGATGCCTTGGAAAGTACTTCATATTCATCATAGAAGCAGTCTGACAAATGTATACTCACAGTTGCTGGACAGAGCTAGCAAGCTTGTGCTTGTTTCTGTTTTTGTAAGATATTATATTAGACCTTATGGAAATATCCAGATATAAATGTTTTCTTGCTGGAATCATGAAGATACTAGTTGAATTATGGATTACTTTCCTCTGTTAAGAGCTCTATAAACTAGCTTCATTAATTCACCCAGTCATCCATCTATCCATTGATCCGTGCATCCTTTTAACAAATATTTATTGAGCCTACTAATAATGGGCTAGGGGCAATAGTGTAAGCAAATAATATTCAGTCTTTACCCTTGTGGTAGATTTGACTAAATAGCTCTACTTCTCTTCTCCATCTTTGCCATTTAACTTTATGGTGCTCTTCCTTTTTGACTTGTCTCCATCATGGGACTTGCTTTGTCTGAAGAGTTGTGGGTAAGCATAACATAAGCAAAAGTTTGAGGGCACTTGTGACGTGAGACTTATTCCCACTCTTACCCTCTCATCATCATAAGAGTATCTATGATATCATGTTGGATGCTTGGAGACTCTTGGACAAGAAATGACTTAATCCAGTCATAATGATTAAGAACATCCTATATTGGCTGAAAACCAGCTGGTCTTTCTACATGAATATAGGTAAGATTGTCCAACTAAGATGAAAAGAAGCACCAAGCCAACCTGGCCAAGAGCAGCAGAGCTGCCTAATCAACCATCTCAGAGTCATGAGTGAGACTTGTTTATTGTTGTATGCCACTGAGGTGCTATGGTTGATAACTAGTCAGCATTACTGATGGGACAGTTAATGATAAAGCTTCGAAGACTGTTATCTTCATATCTTTTCTCCTTGACAACCGCGCTCCCATTCTTCCTAAGACATATTACATATCTGCCAACTTGATGTTCTCACACACCCCACAGTTGTTTCTTTGAAAAGTACAAGGGCTGTTTGTGGTGTTTGTGTCTAATGAGTTCATGCTTCCCAAAGACTTAGGCTGAAACTGCAGAAAGTCTCACAAGTGTCTGGAGAAAGAGCATTCATTCATCTATTCATTGCTTGGTTTGGCTCTATATTAGACCCTGCACTGGGCAATAGGGAATGGGGAGGGCGGGCAAATGTAAGTAAGCCCGTTTCTACTGCAAGATACTTTAAATGGGTAAGTAAACAAACAAAAAAGACAGTACACTGTGAAAAATTACTAACAGAGAAGAGTGAGCACTGTTTGTTTTATATTTTCAAGCCCAGTCAGTTACTCTGATGGAAACGCTAGAATTAAAGAAACACCAAAGGGGCTGGCACTGTGGCATAGTGATAAAGCCGCCCCCTGAAGTGCTGGCATCCCATATGGGTGCTTGTTGGAGTCATGGCTGCTCCACTTCCAATCCAACTCTCTCCTGTGGCCTGGGAAAGCAGAAGATAACCCAAATCCTCGGGCACCTGCACCCATGTGGGAGACCTAGAAGAAACTCCTGGCTCCTGGCTTCGGATTGGCACAGCTCTCTGGCTGTTGTGGCCAACTGGGGAGTAAACCAGCAGATGGAAGACCTCTCTCTCTCTCTTTCTGCCTCTGCCTCTCTGTAACTCTGCCTTTCAAATAAATAAATACATATTTTTAAAAAACTAAAATATTATTCAATAACTCATTCATTCGATAAATGCATGCTCATCAACTAGTATGTGCAAAACAGTAAACTCTATGCTTTGATGCTGTGAAAAAATAAATCTCTTAAAGGTCTTGTTATCTAGAAGAGGACACCAGGTTACAAAATAACATAAAGGACAAGGAAGTGGGTATTAAAATATAGGGTCAGAGCATTTAAGTGGGCACCAAGGAACAATTAATTATCATTAGGAAAGTTATGGCATGCCTTAAGGGTACAATGAAATTTAAGTTAGATTTTGGAATGATTTGGGAAAGAGAAAAGATGAGGGGTGCAGCAGAAGAAGTACATTTAAAAATAAAGATGGCCTGGGAACCTGGGTTATCTCCTTAGCAGGAGAACTCATTGGTGTGACTCTAATTCACTTGGCCAGTTTTAACCTTCTTGCCTCAAAAATGGGTATAGTCATTCTAAATTATCTATATAGACCCCTTCTAATTGAAAGACCCCAAGTAATCTAATAAAATTACTCATGTTTTCAAGCACAATAAAGTGACCAATAATTTGAGTAAAAATAGGCTAACAAGGACTCAGTTATTGGGTGCCACTGCAGAAATTCTACTCCTGGAGCAACAGATTCATTAATCTGTGTTGAGGGTAGAGTAGCAGTGGGTTTAGTAGACAGTTTCTATTACAAAGGGGAGAGTGTCAAGCAGACCTGGGTTTGAGTGCTGATGCTGTCACTAGTAATATGTTTCTTCATAAGTCATTCAACTTCTCTTTGCCTTAGTGTTCTGATCCACAAAATGGGATAATAACCATGCTTCATAAGGTGAAGAGAAAATAATGAGGAGCATCCAATGTTATCCATAACTAGTTCACTGTGTGGGTAACATATGAGTGCATATGTGGTTTGAAACCTCTTTCATATTTGAAATGTACTGCTTTAAATGCCCCAGTTGAGACCCTTGCTAAACAGTTGTTTCTAAGATTACATGGAATTTGAATTTATAAATCAGGGTAATTATTTTCTTAAAGAATGGATTATAAAACTAGGCTGAGTGTGAAATAAACTATTAATTGCCTACCCAGTGTTCCCATTTCCCTTCTTTCAGAAGTTGTTATTTGAGGCATGGGTGTGCTCAGCTGAAGGACTACATACCACAATGCTTCTTGCCTTTCAGGGATGGGCAATATGACGTAAACTGAAGGCAGTGGTGAGGTATCAGGAGGAGTCTGTGTCTTCCTGTTACTCTTTTCCCTTTTTCTCCTCTGGCACGAAGGTCAGTTGTCCGGAGACCCAGAGGCATCTGTAGTTTTGACAGTGGAAGTTACGTGCTAAAGATGGCAGAGCTATAGGCCCTGAGGACTTGGTTGCTTCAATGCCAGCCCTGAACTGCTCATCTTTAGACTTTCCTTTCTGTGAGAGAGGAGTAAACTTCTATTTTGTTTAAGTCTTTATTAGTTCTGTTCTCTGATGTCAGCAGCTTATTGCAGGTCCTGACTTATACCCCTAGCACTATCAGTGATGTCATCAAGTTCAATGGGCTGGGGATATGTGTATCAGAATTGGAAATCAGAGTAGTAATCATGCCTGAACATGCCTTTGGGCTAATCATTTGTGCAAGTTGCCATGAGACTACCTAGGTAGTACTGGCATTGTTCTTTGTTGATAGTGTTTAATGCTATGAGATTCACTTAGATACTAGGGAAGCACACAGGAGGAAGCATCTAATCTAATTTTGAGAGATCTGGGAAAAATTCATCAGGGAGATGATGTGTATGTGGAAAACGATAGGAAACCAGCAGTTAACTAGGCTAAGGTGAAGGTGGAAGGGAATGGAAAGGGCTGGGGAATGTTATTCAGTCCAAAAGAACAGTGTCAGCCAAGGCACAGAAGCAAAGTTGATCTGGTCTATCTGGGGGACCCATGAGTACTTAAATGGAACACAATGTCAGAGGTAAGGATAGGAAGTAGGTGATGTAACAATTGAGGCCTGGAAACTAGGCAGGTGAGAAGATCATGCAGGCTTTGAGATCCACATTTAGACATTTCATTCCCTCCTAAGAGGCACGAGTTTCGATTTTTGAAAGACTATTGGGATGGCATGGAGGAGGAAGATGGTGCAGGTGTGAGTTGGTTGTTTGAGTGAACCAGGTTAAAGATGATTTTGACAACATCATGGACATTGGAAATATAAAGAATTGACAAATTCAGGAGACAATGCAGATTAGAACTGATAGCATTTGCTCATTGAATGACTTAGTGCCAAAGAAGATGCCCAGGCTTCTGGCCTAGGCTACAAGACTGGAGAGGAAGTGAGCATTGATGCCTGGATATGTGTTAGAATAAATTTGAAACTCATAGCTGGAATGCTTGCTGCTTCTTATGAGAACCCTAAATGTCTGTTTCCTGTTTTAAAATTAGCTTGATAGCAATTGGCTTAGTGAAAATTACATTTTATTGATAAGAAGGGTAAGCCATCTGGGACTTCTCTGACTGGTTAGTATATATTTCCCTGAGTGTAATAAAGATGTAACTTCTTCCACAGGAAGCTATTACCTGATATTATTTATTTGCTGATAAAAAAGGAGCAAATCATGGTTGGGAATCTGTAGAAAATGAGTTTCAAATAAAGCTAAGGTAGTTAATGTCTAAATGGGAGCTTCTTTTGCAGTGATGAATGTCTACTCTCTTGAAATAGTTT
Source organism: Oryctolagus cuniculus (assembly GCF_051225735.1). Taxonomy (NCBI): domain Eukaryota; kingdom Metazoa; phylum Chordata; class Mammalia; order Lagomorpha; family Leporidae; genus Oryctolagus; species Oryctolagus cuniculus. The sequence goes on along the minus strand of NC_142869.1, from coordinate 33,106,167 downwards.
CCATAAAACTTGGGAGGTAAGAGGGTAGAAATATTGTGTAATTGTCAATGAGGCAGTAAGATATTTATTTATTGGGTTTTTAATCAATAATTCTTAACTTTTATGAAAATGAAAATGCTTTGGTGTCCCAGTTTAGTAATTTAGGAGTGTCTAAAAAAAGTTCAGAAAAAATGTATTTAACATGTATTTAGGATAACATTCAGTGGGTAACAGAAAAAGATGTGGGAGAAAAATATCCATAATGAACAGTTACCATGTGTGGGAGAATGGTGCTACTAGCTCTCAGAACAAATAACAGTGTGTTGCTGACCATTTAGTATACATAAAGGGATTTTTAAAATCATTGGCTTGTACAATTTTCATTTATAAAATCTTTCACTACTTAATCGCTGTCTGTATTAAAGATAAATTGTAGGAATGTGGCACCAAGAGGTAAAGGATACCTTTACCTCAACTACTTGTTTTTTGGCTCCCTCCCACACCTTGATGAAAAATGATTGACTGCTTCTGTGACACTCAGTGTAATGAGAGCCCACATGACGAGTGTGCTTGAAGGACTATGTCACCCTTGACTGTCAGGATCACTTCCTCTTTTCAGCCCAAGGGCACAGCAATTCATTCCCAGCCTGGTCCACATCAGAGTGCCTGGTTTGAGTCCTGTCTCCTTTGCTGCCAACCCAACTTTTTGCTAATGTGAGTTCTGGGAGGCAGCAGGTGATGGCTCAAGTACTTGAGTCCCTGTCACCAATGGAGTTAAAGGATATTGGCTTAGGCCTGGCTTAGGCCTGGCTCAGCCCTGGCTGTTGTGGGCATTTGAAGAATGAACCAGTGGAAGGAAAGTCTCTGTAGCTCTTCTTCATTCTCTCTCTCTCTCTCTCTTTCCAAACAAATAAAATAAATTCAAATAAATAAATATGTGAAGTATATAACCCATTGGTCTGAATATCATCACATGACCAGGCCTATCTACAAAGGAGCTTGGAAAATAGAGCCTCTAGTTGAATGGTGGGATCCTCAGCCAAAACTCAGTTTTCTAGCACTAAAATGAAGTTGAAAAAATTATGATATTGGGAGGTATACAGCAGTGTCTGCCACACAATTCTTTTGGTCTCTTTAGTGACTATTCTCTTTCTTTATGGTAAGTTTCATTTTGAGGGTATTTGGAGGGAGTCTTGTTTCTTACTGATGATGCCCAGATGGTGACTGGACATTACTGAGAGAGAAGACATTGGAAATGGCATATTTCAAATGTCACTTTAAAACTGATACAATTTGAATATTTCATCCATTTCAGTTATTCATACATGAATGCACTTCAATCTTAATGTAGCAAACTCAACATGGTGGTAATTGCATTGTCTATCATACTTACCATCCTGCTGTAAACTTGATTCAAGGGAAGACTAAGGGTATGTCATGGATTTCCCTGTGTTGTTCCACAACTTGATACCTGAAACATGGCATTTGTGGTTTCCTACCACGAAATAACAGATGACACCACTTGAACTCAAATGGGATGCCTTGTGTATTTAACAATGAAATGAAATATATTAAAATGCATATGTATTTAAAAATAGAAAGTTGTATTTCTATTAAGTCAAATGCACCTAGGAGAATTTGGGTTTTGTTGTCTTGCAATGTTAATGGCATTTTTCCTTAGGATTACTGTGATGCTGCTTGTTGGATTGGAGCTGGTGAATTGAAAGAGCCTAGTGTGTTAAGTAGGCATTCAGGATTTCCAACCGAGTGTGAAGGAACCATTTGGGTTTACTCAGGACTCTCTTCACATTTTTACCATAGCACTAGTTAGACTTTATTTCAATTATCCATTTTATAGTGTGGTTATTTATCATCCTCTCCCATAGACCCTGAACTCCTAGACAGGAAGGACTCTGTCTTCAGCTTTGAATCTTTAAGGCCTACTGCACATGTGGCACAGAGTATAGGCTATTTGAAATGTTGAGGGAATGGACAAGAGAAAGAAATGGGCCAACAACTCTATAAGGAGTTGAAAAACTGACTTCGGCATATCAGAAGGAAAGTAAGAAGAGATATACAGGGAAACAGAGTCCAGGGAGTTGCTATCTCATGGTTTCTGTCTACTCTGCAAGGTCCAGAGAGATACCTTCAGTTGATAGTTGAGTGGGGTTGAGGAGGTCAAGAGTTTTGGGAGAGTGAAAAACTGAAATAGGGAGTAGGTGTGTGACACAGTCAGTTAAGCAGCCTCTTGGGATGCCTGTATCCCCTAACAGAGAACCAATTTGAGCCCCAGCTGCTCTGTTTACTCTTTAGCTTCTTGCCAATGCATTCTGGGAGGCAGAAGACAATGGCCAAGCAGTTGGGTTCCTGCTCCTTGCCTTAACCTGGTTCAACCCTGGATGTTGCAGACCCTTGGGGAATGAACCAGGGGAATAGAAAATAAAGCTCTCTGTCTCTAATTCTGCCTTTTGAATAGGTTAAAAATAAATAAATGTTTTAAAAAAGAAAACTGAAACAGTTTCCGTGGAAAATATGAGACAGATTATAGGGAACTATGTAAAGGGTTGTCTGGTAGCATTTAGGATCTCTCATTTCCTGTATTTAGTTGCATTTCCTTGTATTTACTGCCTTTACTATCTTTCCCTTTACTATCTCCTCCTTTTTATTGTTTAAGGATAAACACATACTTGCATTTCAAAAGCTGCTCTGAAATAAAATGATATAAGGACCTCAAGTTTGCATTACATTAGCAAATACATCATCACTAGGACTTGCTGAGAATGATTTCACTGAAGGGAATACAAGAGAGTCTGTGAGGGAGCAATGAAAAGGAATGGAGAACTTCAAGAAGTAAGGACAGTAAGTTTTCTTAGAAGTTTTTCTTTGTAGGGGAGGAGAGAGATGATAATTGCTAGAAAAGGATTGGTTTGTGGGAGAGTTTTCTGTGTTTAAATGAAAGTATATTCGGATGGACATTTGACTTGGTAGTTAATATATGACTTGGATGCTCAAATCCCACATTGAAGGGTTTGGATTTGAGTCCACATGCTGTCTCTGATTCCACATTTCTGCTAATATGTACCCTGGGAGCCAACTTTTGAATTTTTTCTTCAAATCTTGTAATATTTTCTTGGTTTCAAAAACATTCCTGTGTCTCCAATCTGTCTAGCAACTCTTTGCAGGTTCCATATTTTCTGTCTTTAAGTACTTGTGTTCCCCAGAACTGTTCTGGATCTTCCTCTCTTCTCATTTTCCATTATTTTGTTGCATAATCTCACTCACTTCCATGTATTCAGTTTTATCTTTATGCTGATGACTACCAAATCCACATCTCCAGCTTACACATCTCTTCTTAGCTTCAGATCCTTATATCCACATGTTTCTTGGGTTTCTGCACCTGTATGTTCTAAACTCATCATGTCCAGAGCTCAGTTCATCACCAAGAACTCAACTCATTCCCTTATCACCTGCTGCTTCCCCCGTGTTCTCTAGATTAGTCAATGTCATCTCCATTCATTTGTTAGACAAAGAAGAAATTAGGACATCATCACTATATCCTAGTTCTCCAAAATCATGATCTTACCTGTGAAGTCCCTCTCAAAATAGTGCTACACATAACTGGTACCACAGATAGCCACCAAGGTCTCTTACCAGCCTTACTTCAAAGGAGTCTGAACTATTCTTTTATATTCAGTCCATCTCCTCTCCCAAACCGCATCTCCACATCATGGCCTAAATGTCCTTTCTGAATATAAATTTTGTCATGTTCTCCTCTACTTAAATTTTTAAAAAGATGTCCCTTTATTCTCTCCTGAAGTTCAAACTTTTATCTGGATTACAAAAGTTCATGAACTGACCACCAATTTCCTCTCCTGCCAACTGTTTCACCAACCCCCATACTCCAGCTATCCAGGCTACACAAAAATTGATCTTTTAGTTTCATAAACAGAACAACATATTATCTCTCATCTCAGCATGCAATTTCAGTCTGATCCTTCTCTTCCCACCTCTTCTATTTCATTCACTTAACATATATTTAGTTAATGTATTATAGTGTTATCAAAGCACTATTCTAGGTAGTAAGGAAAAATACTGGATAAAATACAGAAGTTCCATGTCTAACATCAGGACTAGAGCTTTACTAGGTATGTTTGGTCATTTGTCATGGTAAGTATCCAACCAAGACTTATTTGTGAATTGATCAGGGACCCCCAAGGAAAACTTTTCACTACACCTTTCCCTAGAGAGAGGCACTGGCTGGCTGACCTAATCAAAGGCAAGCTGAATGACAAGGCCTTGAGTACCCATGAATTGGATCTCAGAGTCAGGAGTCATTTGATTTGCTCCCCTTGGTGCTAGCACTGTTGTGGCCCCAACTAGATTCTTGAAATGGGAATATGATAGTTATTTCTATGTGTCCCCAAATTAGGTTTTTTTTTTTTTTTTGACACGCAGATTTAGACAGTGAGAGAGAGAGAGAGAGAGAGAGACAGAGACAGAGACAGAAAAGGTCTTCCTTTTCCGTTGGTTCACCCCCCAAATGGCCACTACGGCAGGCACAACGCAGCTGGCGTACTGCGCCGATCCAAAGCCAGGAGCCAGGTGCTTCCTCCTGGTCTCCCATGCAGGTGCAGGGCCCAAGCACTTGGGCCATCCTCCACTGCCTTCCCAGGCCACAGCAGAGAGCTGGACTGGAAGAAGAGCAACTGGGACAGAATCCGGCGCCCCAACTGGAACTAGAACCTGGGGTGCTGGCGCTGCAGGCGGAGGATTAGCCAAGTGAGCCACGGTGCTAGCCCCTAGTTAGGTTTAAAATTCCTTTATTCAAAGAGTAAAAAGTTTCAGCTATGCCATATCAGTAAGTCCTAAAGGTCTGTTGCACAGTGTAGTGCCTACAATTAACAACATTGTATTATATGAATATACTTAAAAATTTGCTAAGAGGGTAGAATTTTTTTTTTTTTTGACAGGCAGAGTGGACTGTGAGAGAGAGAGAGACAGAGAGAAAGGTCTTCCTTTTGCCATTGGTTCACCCTCCAATGGCCGCCGTGGCCAGCGCGCTGCGGCTGGCGCACCGTGCTGATCTGATGGCAGGAGCCAGGTACTTATCCTGGTCTCCCATGTGGTGCAGGGCCCAAGTACTTGGGCCATCCTCCACTGCACTACCGGCCACAGCAGAGAGCTGGCCTGGAAGAGGGGCAACCGGGACAGAATCTGGAGCCCCGACTGGGACTAGAACCTGCTGTGCTGGCGCTGCAAGGTGGAGGATTAGCCTAGTGAGCTGCGGCGCCAGCTAAGAGGGTAGAATTTATAAGTGTTCTTATCACATTCAAACAAAATTCAAATTTTTGGTAGAGAGAATCAGATTGATCTAGCTATAGTTGATATCCATGCCTCCAGGATCAATACTGTGTCTGGCAAATGGATATACTGTAACTATGAATACAATGGTCCAGATGGGAGATGATGGCAATTTGGATTGTGGTAGCAGTAGAGATGGAATAAAGTAGATGGATTAGGATATGCTGCTGGGAGGAGATTGACAGGATTTATAGAAAGAAATCATGACTGGAGCATAGGGAGACTACTGATGCCATAGACAGGAGTGTCAATTGGTAAAATCAACAACAGGAGTCACTGTGCACTTACTCCTCATGTAGGATCTCTGTCCTTAATGTGCTGTGTATTGAGATTTAATGCTATAACGAGTACTCAAACAATATATTTCACTTTGTGTTTCTATGGGGGTGCAAACTGTTGAAATCTTTACTTAATGTATACTAAACTGATCCTCTGTAAAAAAAAAAAAATTATCAACTCCCAACTTGACTCTCACTGGGATTAAACATGACAATAGGTCTGATCTGATTTCACCATCATTTAAAAAAAATCATCTATTATTTTTCACTTTATGTTTCTGTGTGGGAGCAAACTGTTGAAATCCTTACTTAATGTATACTAAGCTGATCTTCTGTATATTAAGATAATCGAAAATGAATCTTGATGTGAATGGAAGGGGAGAGGGAGTGGGAAAGGGGAGGGTAGTGGGTGGGAGGGACGGTAGGTGGGGGAAGCCATTGTAATCCATAAATCGTACTTTGGAAATTTATATTCATTAAATAAAAGTTAAAAAAAAAGAAGTAGTTGTCAATGTGGAAGATAGAGAAAGGAAAAAATAATGGATAATGCCTAGATTTGGGGCTCAAGTAGCCATCAGAAAGTGATGCCATTTGCTGGGATTGGAAGACTAAGGGATGAAGGAGATTCTGGTTGATGGGACTTGTGGGTAGAGAGGAGCTCATGAGTCAGTTTTGGTCATGACATGTTTGGGATGGTTTGGATATAAATCTCATTGAGGCAGACAGGTCTAAACACTAACATAGGAGTCATAGCATAGAGATGTTGTTTGAAGTTATTATGAGTCTAAGTGAGATGATACATGGATAGATGGAAGGTAGAGAAGAGAAAAGGCCCTGAAACTGAGCCTTGGGTCACAATTGTACTTAGAGGTTAAAATCAAGGAAGACAACCTAGCAAAACTTTTAGATGGCAGACTAGCAAGGTAAATGGAAAAATGGAATTTTTCCACCATTGTCACAGAAGTCAGATCTTTTTATCAGTAAGAGATCTTATCTTCTCCTATGTGGACGTCTGCTCAATCTTGAAATCCAGAATATTCTTTATTCATCTCATAGTTGGATTCACTTCTGTCCTCCCTACATATGCAAATATCCCTCGTTTAATCCTCCTGTATTAGAAGTTTTACAGATAGATGACCCAAACTGGTAACATTGACAGTTTAAACTCCATACTGTCTCTGGTCCTCCATGGTGTTTGTTTTCTTGGATAGGCTATAACTTATCCAGTTAATTCTGCTCTTTGTTTACATACATTTTTACCTGTTTGTCATGTATTTTGCACTATTGACTGCTCAGGTCAGCATGCTGGGTAGGCCTTTTTAATAGGCCAATAGAGAATTGAGAGTAGATGGATGTCAAAAAAATCCTACAATACCAACCCCCCCCTTTTTTTTTTAACTTTATTGAGGTATAACTGACAAATTAAAACTATATTTATATATGGTCTACATCTTGATGTTTTAATACAATAAACATTGTGAAATAATCACCACAAACATATGAATCACCTGCAATATCAGTACCTCAAAGAAATATCTATATTCTCATGTTTATTACATTATTATTCATAATAGCTAGGATAGGGAAGCAACCAACCCCTAATGTTTAAGACAAGGAGGCTGAAGCCTAGAAGTCGTCATCCTGTGCAAAAAGATGTGATGATAATAAGTTAGCATCTCTACTAGCCTGACCAATGAAACTGGTTAATTATTTTGTATATTCTCCATAGATATCCAAAAATATGATAGGCCAAGGGACATAAATATTTAAGGGGTGATGCAAGAATTGTTGTGTAAAGAAAATAATACCAGTTCTACCTCTTTTACAGTTTTATTATTAGATCCTGTGGCCAAGTTTGTGAAAAGTTCATGGTCAGCAATGAGGCACCATACAAATGTGAGCCCTTATTTCTGCTTCAATTCAGGAGAGATAAATAATACATAGGTTCTCACAGCTGTTTACACTCAAGGGAGGAGCTTACCTGCTTCCCTAAGAGCCCTCTGGTTTCAGATTTCCCAGCTCCCATAAGCATTTACGGAGTTCTGGCACAAGGCTTGGGTAGCCTATATATAATGTGAAGGACTTCTATGGGCTTAAGAATCTTTGAGGTTCATTCTACACTTTGTTATGGGCCAAGGGGCCCGTATTTACTTCTCCTTTTAAAGTAGATGTCTCTAAAGTACCATGAGGCACCGGAGAGTGGGAAGTCAGACTGTGTGATAAGCCTAGTCCAGGACCTATAACAAGGCCTTTATAAATCCTCTAGGAGTCACAGGAATATTGGGCAATTCCAACCTAAGACTGATAAAACACACCATTAAATAAATAGAGGCGAATAACGCTGCTCTAGAAATGAAGACAAATACGTTTTAGCTTGATTTTATTTTCTCATTTTTTCCTTAGGGGGCAAAGTGGCCCAGGAGTTTCCCTAGTGGAATTGTTATTAATCATGGTCATTTACCTTCCAGAGAGGAAAAAATGAAGTTCAATGTGTGCAAGCTACATTTCTAAATTTCTGATACATATGGAAAGCATGGCTGTATTATTCTAAGTAATTACCAATGATAAAGAGAGAGCAAAAGCTTATAATCAGAGGCTTAATGCCAGACTTTTGGGCACTTTCATTTAGGACATTTATCTAGCCTGAAAAAACATTATTAGGTTTCCACTCCAGACTGGTTCCAGAGAAAGCTTTCACTTTCCCTCTCATGACATAGAATCTTAATATAAAACACACAAGGGCTAGTGGGTATAAAAGAATCAGATAGAACTTTAGAGATCTACAGTTACAATAAATATTACTCCATGGACAAGGTGAGAATGATTTCCAAACATAGCCCCCTGTCTTAACCCCCACACCTGGCCTCCCCTCTTGACTGCCTTGTGGGCACATGTTATGAATGCTCTGGGACTTAAGCACCAAAGCCAGACAGAGAGACCTGGCAATGCCTAAGGGCAAACACTGAAAACAATCTTTAGTCAGGGTAACAGGGCTCAGAACAACCATGGCCAGATTCATCCTCCCACTCCTCATCCTCTCACTTAAGTATGCAACTTACGAATTTATCTGTCCGGTGTTAAAATAATGGCAGTAGTGAATTCTCACTCTAAAATAATGGTCTTTTAAAAGCAGCTTCTGGTAATCTATGTTCTGAATAATTCAAGTCCTGCACATCCATGCTTGCCTCCACTCCTACTAGCTCAACATGATTTTTTGTTCTCTTCCCCTTTGCTTTTCCTTCCTCTTCTTGTTCATTTAATCTATTCGTCACTTGTTCCTCTTGATACCAAAATATGGATTTGAGGTTGCCTACAGAAATACATAAAACATAAAATCTGACAAGAAATGCATGAAAAAATTGAGGTGAAAGTGAAGTCGGATTGCAAAAGTGAGAGACAGCCAGGGATGAGGTTAACATTTGGCAGAATAAACGATAAAGTTCTATTCAAAGCAATAAGTTGGCCACAAACCCTGTTTTGAACTTAAGTAAAGGAAGAAATGAGTTTGGTTGCCAATGGCCCAAAACATACCAGTTGCTCAAGAGAACGTTATATATTAGTTCTCCACATTTTATTTATCCAGCACCAAACTTTTGACCATTTTACTACTTCTTGTATAATTAGCTGAACAGGAGAATGGAGCAAGTTGTAGGTTGTAGGCTAATTGAATTGTTGACATATTGGTAACTTCTATATCAAACTGCACACAGTGGTCATCTGGGGGAGCTTTAAAATCATCTGAAGAGATTTCGAAGACTCTTCCCTAGGATGCTTTTTTATTTTAAGCATCTCCATTGTTTCTAAGGGTCAACACTCTGTAGAAGTCAGTGTGTCCTTGATACTCATGGCAGTAATGGTACAACCTTGCCTTGCTTCTGATGGCTGTGCTGTCCTTCCCCCACCTTTATTATTTTGAGATCCAGTGATCCACGTGGTACTAGAGAGCTCAATTCTGTAATAACATCTCTTACCAGTCAACCGCGATCTACAGAAATTGCTCAACAGTGAACTTCCCAATGATGCTTCTGGTTTTTGTACATTCATTTTTTGTTTTGTCAGATATAATGCTTTATGGGTCCTCTTGTGAGTTAGAGTCTACTGGAAGTAGAGTTCAGCTTTATGTGCTGTCCTTCTGATTGCCTATTTTTCTGATGCTGTAGATCCTTTCATCCTTTTGTCCACTTTATGCCACAGTATTTCTACATTACTTAGTGTGGATCATTGTCTTATTTTTTAAAAATTATTTATTTATTTAAAGTCAGGGTTATACAGAGAGGAGAGAGAGAGAGAGAGGAGAGGCAGAGAGAGAGAGAGAGAGAGAGGTCTTCCATCCACTGGTTCACTCCCCAATTGGCTGCACCAATCTGAAACCAGGATCCAGGAGCTTCCTCCAGGTCTCCTACGTGGGTGCAGGGGCCCAAGGACTTGGACCATCTTCTACTGCTTTCCCAGGCCATAGCAGAGAGCTGGATTGGAAGTGGAGCAGCCGGGACTTGAACCAGTGCCCATAAGGGATGCCGGCACTGCAGGCAGATTTACCTAGTTGTTTTGGTGGCCAAAGGGGGAAGTTGGGGCAGATCCTGAGTGGAGTGCAAGTTGTCTGCAGGGGCAGAGTCCCTCTAACTTGTGGTCCCTTAAGGGAGTATTAGCCTGTAAAAGGGAAAAATGAGCACTTTGGTGGAGGATTCAGGAAAATATGGGGATTTAAGATTGTTGAGTGCATCAGTCTAGACATCCGCTTCTCATGTCTCAAAGTCCCATTGCTTCCCAACTGGGGCCTTGGCCTTGGCATTAGAGGCATGTTGAATTATTAGCAGTTATGCTGCTTCTAGCTTTATGTCCTGGGTTTTATTCTCAACTTTTCCCTGCAGAGTTATTTTATATGCTGCAAAGCAGTTTTGAATTTCACACTGACATTAATTAGTGATTAATTACTTTTATTATTACTATTTCCTCTGTTTTTTTCTCAAATGCCTCATACATCAGAGCTCCTTGGCATTCCACGTCACCAATAGATCATCGCAGCTTATCATCAATGAAAATTTTTCCTCATTCCTGGGTTTGTTACCATCAGTGACCAGGGACAACACTGTTCACTGGATCATGGATGATCCAGCTACAAAATCTTTGTTTTGAGTAATTTTTTTGACCATTTCTAATACAATAAATGCCACAGACCAGCTTCCCTGGGAGATAGTAATTTTCGGATCGGCCCTTTTTGGAAAGAGAAGGAACAAGAGTGGAGGGAGGAAGAAACAGTGGTGTGAGACATCAGCACTGAGCCCTCAGTTCCACAGATCGCTCTGGAGCTGTGGTCATTCTGTGTCTTCATCTCACATTGGTATTGGGGACCCTGCCTTTATGTCCCTGGTCAGTCACTGGATGTGGGTTGGGAGGGGAGCTGAGGTTGGCGGGTTCTTGTTAGCAGGACTCAGTTACTCAGGAACTGGAGAAATGACAGTCCCTGTCTTGAAAAGGGGGGTGGGTGGGTATCTGGATGATTCAAGCAGCATCCACTGCAGAAGGAAGGCAAGTTGTGATTTTCAACTTCAAGTCACTTAGGAAAACATTGACAGTCTGATTTGTTTGCTATTGTGTGGACAAATCTGATCTTATGGAATTGTCTGAGATTCAGATTTGGAATACCAATATGATTTTGGAGAGATAAAGCAGAAACCATTGGATAACACTCCTGTTGTATAAGTCCAAAAATTCCTGAAAAATGATTGTAGTCACCTCATTAGAATTCTTTTCTTCTCTCAGTTTGAGAGAGCCTGAGGCCATTAATTTCAGTTTCTCCCAGGTTTCTATCCTGGGGGAAAACAATGGGTTATCTTCTTAGAGAGTAAAAGCATTAACAGACATGCTATATGCCTCCAGGTAGGTGGAGAGCAAGGCTATTCTCAGCTTGATCACTAGTAGAATGAAAAAAATGGTTAGGAGGTACAGGAGGAAAAGAAGGCAAGAAAACAGCACTGCATTATCCTTGCAGGATTGGTACCAATACCCTACTACAAACACCAAAATTTGGAGATGCTCAAGTCCTTTATAGAATATGTAGTATTTCTATATAATGGACATATATTCTCTAGTACATTTGAAATAAACTCCAGATTAACTACAATACCAAATACAATGCAAATACTGCTTAGGGAGTAACCACAAGGAAAAAAAATCTGCACATGTTCAGTACAGGTGCAATTTTTTCCAAACATGTTGATTAAACCTACAGATATAGGACCTTTAGCTATGGAACACCAATTGTGTGCATACTCATGTAACTTACTATATGGATCTCAACTTCAGAAATGTTAAAATGTGCATAATATATATTGCAGAAAGCGGATAATACATTTTGGAAAGTAGTAAATGTTATAATAAAAATAAATAAATTTTGGGAAAAAGCCAGAGAAGGAGAGCACATTTTAGAAATATAGGAAAATTCTCATGGGAGAACCATTTGAATAGGACAAAAATGACACATTTAACATTTGTGCATGATTCTATGGCTATTGACCTTTAAAATATGTATATTTATCTGTGCAGGCTGGTCTCATCCACTAGATGAAGTCACATCTTACTGCTATGCTCTTTATTTTTGTCAAGTCTTATTATATATTAAATTATTGATGTACTTACATTATACTGTTATTTCATTATTTAATATACCATTTTGTATACACACACACACACACACACATATATATATACACACACACATATGTTATGATGTCAAGAAGCCTTACAGCAAGGGAAGCCTATTAAAATATCAGTAAAGAAAATGCTGCTTGTCCAGTCCCAAAGGGACAAATGTCATATGTTCTCCCAGATCAGTGACAACTAACCAAGCACCAAAAAGGAAACCTGTTGAAGTGAAATGGACACTATGATTGACAGTGACTTGACCAGCCCTTGTCCTGACTGTTGATGAACAACTTAATACTTTATCTCTTTTAGTATTTTTTTTGTCCTACTTAATACTATTGGTTGAACTCTATAATTAACACACAATTATTCTTAGGTGTTGAAATTTAACTGAAAAGTGATCTCTGTTAAATATGAGAGTAGGAATAAGAGAGGGAGGAGATTTACAATTTGGGACATGCTCAATCGGACTTGCCCCAAATGGTAGAGTTAGAAATGTGCCAGGGGATTCCAGTTCAATACCATCAAGGTGGCATGTACCAATGCCATCTCACTAGTCCAAGTGATCAATTGCAGTTCACAATTGATCATAATGCAAGGACTAAGAATCAAAGGGATCACACAAACAAGACTAGTGTCTATAAATACTAACTGATAGAATAAAAAAGGGAGAGAATGATCCAACATAGGAAACAGGATACACAGCAGGCTCATAGAATGGCAGATGTCCTAAACAGCACTCTGGTCCCTTGAATCAGCCCTTAAGGCATTTGGATATGGCTGAAGAGCCCATGAGAGTATTTTAGGCATGGAAAGCCAAGACACTCTGGCAAAAAAAAAAAAAAAAAAAAAAAAAAAAAAAAAAAAAACAAACCACCACACACACACACACAAAAAAAAACCTAAAAGAGAGATCTCTGTGAGTGAGATCCCAGTGGAAAGAACGGGCCATCAAAGAAGGAGGTACCTTTCCCTGAAGGGAGGAGAGAACTTCCACTTTGAATATGACCTTGTCTAAATAAGATCAGAGTTGGCGAACTCAAAAGGCTTCCATAGCCTTGGCAACTCATGTCTACAGCCTAGGGAGATTATTGATGCCATAAACAAGAGTGTCAATTGTTAAGTCAACAACAGGAGTCACTGTGCATTTACTCCTCATGTAGGATCTCTGTCCTTAATGTGTTGTACGTTGTGAATTAATGCTATAACTAGTACTGAAACAGTATTTTACACTTTGTGTTTCTGTGTGGGTGCAAACTGTTGAAATCTTTACCTAATATATACTAAATTGATCTTCTGTATATAAAGATAATTGAAAATGAATCTTGATGTGAATGGAATAGGAGAGGGAGCGGGAGAGGGGAGGGTTTCGGGTGGGAGGGAAGTTATTGGGGGGAAAAAGCCATTGTAGCCCATAAACTGTACTTTGGAAAATTATATTTACTAAATAAAAGTTTTTAAAAAAGAAAATGCTGTTTGTATTTGCTTTGTTACTAGTTAAAATTTGCCAGTTGAATACGTAATCTGCTAGAAATGACAGGGACAAAACAATAATTTTGTAACTAGTATGACATAGTTATCTCAAATTTATGGCAAAGCAAAAGAGATCAAGGAATTCCCAGTCAGCACCACACTTCACATTTGGGAGTAGTAGAACTAGATAAGGAAGAGATAAATTTATACTATGAAATCACAATATTTTGGCAAACTCTGAAGCATTTTTGAATTGAAGTACTTCTTTTCTTCTGCTTATTGAATTATACAAGTGCATTACAAAATATTTAGGAAATATAGACAAGTGAAAATTGAGATGAATTATTCACCCATAATTCTTGGTAAGGTATGAATGGAAATACGGCAATTTTAAGTCAAAATGATACCACCATGAAGTGACTTTTTCTTTCCTTTTTAAAAAAAATTATTTATTTATTTGAAAGGTAGAGAATGAGAGAGACAGAGAGAGAGGGAGAGATATCTTCTATCCACTGCTTCACTCCTCAGATGGCCTCAACGGCTGGAGCTGGGCTGATCTGAAGCCAGGAGCCAGAAGTTTCTTCCAGATCTCCCACATGGGTGCAGAGGCCCAAGCACTTGGGCCATCCCCCACTGCTTTTCTAGGCCATCAGCAGGGAGCTGGATCAGAAATGGAGCAGGTGGGATTTGAATTGGCGCCCAGATGGTATGCTGGTTGCTGTGGTGACGGCTTTACTTGCTGTGCCTCAGTGCTGGCCCTAACTTTTTCTTTATAGGAAATTTTTTTAATAATATGAAGAGAACAGATTTCATATGTTTCGCAGATACAATTCTAAGAAGATAACTGTATTGAAAATATTTATTGCAAAAATTAAAAAAAAAGAAAGACGGGGGAATTGAGAGAGGGAAGGAGGGAGGGAAACATGAAGTGATTTTCCGAATTTTATGATGGAAAATCAAGGCTTGGCTTACACACACACACACACACACATACACGCACACTCCTCACTCCTACATTTTATAACTCAGAACTTCTAGAAGATAATGAGCCTGCCTCTTTCTTTCCTTTTTTCATCTCTCCTTTTCCTTCTCGCTCTTTCTCAATAATCTAACTTCTTTTGAACAGTATGAAAATCCACTTTTGTGGGGTTTTTGCAACAGTGAGCCAGAAAGGCTACAATAGTAGAGCATGTGAGGCAGCTTTGGACATAATCAGATATTCAAGATGTTTTCAAAACTGGTATCATTGCACTATCCTGAAAACTACTGTTCTTCCCAAGAAGAAATGCCAGATGTTGGCCGTGACACGAGAATTGTTTTAGAGTGGAGCTTTCTGTGTCACCTTTATGGTGATGTATCATGTGAAATAAGATTTGTTGATTTAAGAAAGCGACATCACACACAAAACATCCATTTGTAACCATTTGACCAGTCTGTATTTAAAGAGATTTGACCACATCTACTAAATCTCTCTAAAACAAAATCTTTGTGTTAGTTGTGGGTCTGCTCTATAAATCTTCCTGGAGTAAAGATACAAATGATCTGTGTGTGAACGTGGAGCTTTGAGCAATGTGTCTGTGCATGACACAGTGTGGAGCCCTGTCTCGCAAGTGAGCTGCACTATGGAGGAAGACGGTCAACTTGAGACCTCATTTGCCACAACTTGGTCTAAATTTCCTCATGTAAGAAGTCGATGTCCAGGCAGCCTCATAACCAGATATGATATAAGTTTGACCTTACAGTGTAGCCAACATGATGTCAGCTATTAAAATGCCATTGATTATTACCGGCAACATGATCCATGCGTATTCAAAACCATAAAACGGGGATATTTGTAAGATTGCTTTTTCTGAGGAAGTCATCCATGTCTTTACTTAAAATATTGCACCGTGGCTCACTTGGTTAATCCTCCGCCTGCGGTGCCGTTATCCCATATGGGCGCTGGGGTCTAGTCTCGGTTGCTCCTCTTCCAGTCCAGCTCTCTGCTGTGGCCTAGGAGGGCAGTGGAGGATGGCCCAAGTGTTTGGGCTCCCCTGCATGGGAGACCAGGAAGAAGCACTTGGCTCCTGGCTTCGGATCGGCTCAGCTCCGGCCATTGTGGCCAATTGGGGAGTGAACCAATGGAAGGAAGACCTTTCCCTCTCTCTCTCTTTCTCACTGCCTATAACTCTACCTGTCAAATAAAAAGAGAAAGAAAGCTAAAATATTGCTCCTGGGGCCTTTGCGGTGGTGCAGTAGGTATAACCTGGGAAAGCAGTGGGAAATGGCTCAAGTCCTTTGGCCCCTGCACCCACATGGGAAACCCGGAGGAAACTCCTGGCTCTTGGCTTTGGATCAGCGCAGCTCTGGTCATTGCGGCCATTTGGGGAGTGAACCAACGAATGGAAGACCTTTCTCTGTCTCTCCCTCTCACCATCTGTAACTCTACCTCTCAAATAAATAAATGAAATCTTAACACACAATTATTATTAGGTGTTTAAATTTTAACTGAAAAGTGATCCCTGTCAAATATAAGAGTGGGAATAAGAGAGGGAGGAGATGTACAATTTGGGACATGCTCAATCAGACTTGCCCCAAATGGTGGAGTTAGAATCATGCCAGGGGATCCCAATACAATCCCATCAAGGTGGCATGTACCAATGCCATCTCACTAGTCCAAGTGATCAATTTCAGTTCACAATTGATCACACTGATAGGTCTAAGAGTCAAAGGGATCACACAAACAAGTCTAGTGGCTGCTAATCCTAGCTGATAGAATCAAAAAGGGAGAGAACAATCCATCATGGGAAGCAGGATACACAGTAAACTCATAGAATGGCAGATGTCCTAAACAGCACTCTGGCCTCAGAATGAGCCCTTGATGCATTTGGATCTGGCTGAAGAGCCCATGAGAGTATTTTAGGCATGGAAAGCCAAGACACTCTGGCAAAAAAAAAAACAAAAACAAAAAAACAAAAAACAAAAAAACAAAAAAAACACCTAAATGAAAGATCTCTGCAAGTGAGATCCCAGTGGAAAGAACAGGTCATCAAAGAAGGAGGTACCTTTCTCTGAAGGGAGGAGAGAACTTCCACTTTGACTATGATCCTGTCTGAATATGATCGAAATCAGGGAACTCAAAAGGCTTCCATAGCCTTGGCAACTCATGACTAGAGCCTAGGGTGATTACTGACGCCATAAACAAGAGTGTCAAATTGTTAATTCAACAACAGGAGTCACTGTGTACTTACTTCTCATGTGGGATCTGTCCTTAATGTGTTGTCCAATGTGAAGTAATGCTATAACTAGTACTGAAACAGTATTTTACCCTTTGTGTTTCTGTGTGGGTGCAAACTGTTGAAATCTTAACTTAATATATACTAAATTGATCTTCTGCATATAAAGATAATTGAAAATGAATCTTGATGTGAATGGAATGGGAGAGGGAGTGGGAGTTGGGAGGGGTGTGAATGGGAGGGAAATTATGGGGGGGGGGAGCCATTGTAGTCCATAAACTGTACTTTGAAAATTTATATTTACTAAATAAAAAAATTAAAAAAAAACAAAATAAAAATAAAATAAAATAAGATGTTGCTCTCCTGTGGACAAAACTGTAATCCCTGTGACCCATGAACACAAATGCAGCTCTGAAGTTTCCCAGTGTTAAGGGAGAATCTGTTCTTACAAATACCACAGTTCTTACAAAGTCCTTCAATGGGCACCGGTGGGAAAGGTAAGACTCAGTCCAACAGGAACTCAGTATGGCAGATCAATCCATGACAGGCTACAGTATCCAGGGTTGGATTGTTTGTACATTGGTTCTAATTTAGGATTTCTTATTGATCCAGTAGAAGCTTATATATCTAAATATGTTCTTCTAGCACTTTCTGCTTCCTCTTATTAAGACATATTTCTATGTATGGAAATGTATAGAGAGCAATATAAAAACACGTTTACCAATTACCATGACTTAGTACATGGTGACATTTTACCATGTTTGCTTCAGATCTTTGGGGTGGGGTATGAAGAAGAAAACACTCGACGTAAAAATGGGAAGGACTTCTAAGCCATTGTTCCCCTCCTCAAAGAAAACCCCATCTTGAGATCGATGTATATCCTTCTTTTCCATGATGCTTCATTCGTGCCCATGCATGAACAGCATACAGAATATAAGTATACACGAATGGCTCCATTCCTATACATATTATGCAGCTTGCTTTTTTATTCAACATTGTGTTTTCCAACTCCTATCATGGACACAAGTGGGTCTTGATTATTTTAACTGTGGCTTAGAATTTCATTGCTTGAGATATGCCGCGGAGTATACATCCATTTCTCTATTCTTAAGCATTTTAATTGCTTCTCATTTTCCTCTACTACCAATAATATTTCAATAAATATCTTTTACCTGAAAGTGGAATTGCCTATTCACGTAATTCAGTTTTTGTATATTTTCCACTTCCTTTTTCTCATTCACTTGGGGAGTTATTTAAATTTCCAATACAATCTGTTGTTGTTATATGAGTATAATGCAAATACCTTCTCCAAGTCTAGGCTTTACTTTAAATATTGTTCTTTCCTTTGTTCTTAGTCAAGTATTCCAACTTTATTCTCTATATTTGGTGCTTTGTGTCTTATTGAAGATGTCTATTTATGTTAGATTTCACAAAGATAGTAACCTCTGATTTCTACTAGAAGTGTTAGAGTTTTGTTTTCCACTTTTGTATCTTTATACATTTGGAATGTTTGAGCATTATGTGAGGTAAGGATCTAATTTTCCATTTTGTGAAATTACTAGTTTTTGAAGATTGCATTTTTCTGGTATGTGATGTCACTTGTTTCATATATCAAGTTCTTGCATATGTAAGGTAGCCACCACTAAAACAATACCTGGCTATTTTGTTTTTCTGGTTACCTGAAAGTCTCTACTTCTCCAGTTTGACTGGGCCATGTAACTAGGAATGGCAAATGGTTTGTGAAGAGAAATGACATATGCCAATTCTGGGATGAGACTGTGAAAAGTCCCACTAAGTCTTTCAGTTTGTCTCTTCTCTCTGTTGAAAAGAATGGGAAACCTTGTGTTGAGACGGCAGAGCAGCAGATAGAGCTGCCTGGGTTGTTATATCACCTCATCTGTGTTAACAGAGGGTTCCATGTGAGCAAGAAGTGAGCTCTAAGTCCTTAGCCTCTGGGATCTCAGGACAAATATGTTACCATAGCTTACCTTGATGAATATCCCAGGCTGCTGGTTTGGGCTCTCTATTTTCTTCCATTGCTTCATTTGTCTATCTAAGATACACATTGTCTTAATTATTCTGGCTTCATGTGAAGGCTTGATTTCCAGTAGGGAAAATGTCCATCCCCTTTTACTGCCCTGTATTTTTATCTTTCCAAGTGAATTTTGGAATCATTATCAAGGTTAACAAAATCGCTACTGAGACTATGATTAGAATTTTATTAAATTTGTGTGTGAAGTTGGAAAGAAGTGACACCTTCATTATACCAAGTCTTCTATCCAAAAGCATGATAACTCTTGTCTACTTATTAGGTTTAATTTTATTAAAATGCTACTTTTGTAGATAAAAAAGGCATAAAACCTGCCTGAGGTATCATATAGAGACAGAAAATTATCAAGTTCATGTAACATGAGTTTGAAAAAAAATTAGAGAAAGAACACAAGATTTCTGTTTGCTCTACCAAGTCTAATTTAGTCAATAAACTAATCTCATGAATTTGGCCATGAGCAGTTTTATTATTTCTAAAACAAATTTAAATATGTAATAATTTGCATATAACAACAGGATTTACAAAAGTTATATGTAAAAAGGTGTGGGGAGCAACTGGGAGCAACTCGGACAAGACTAAGTTACTGGAATTAAGACTTATTCTATGCATCTGCTCTCCCACAATATGGCACTGGGAGAGGAGGAAACATCTTCTACTCAGCTGCCTCCAGTTCAACCAATAAACAGCAGGACCTGCTCCTGATTGCAGGAGAGCAGCGTACTCAGCGTGTGGGTAGCAGAGTTGGGATTGGTGGAGGAGGACTATAAAGGAGGAGAGAGACAACATGCACCAGGGAACATCTATCTGAAGGAACACCTGTGCAGCCCCCGAGAGAGCTGGCCGGCGGTGTGCCGCTCCCCCGCGGAAGTGGGGAAAGTGGCAGGGGGAACCGCCCTTCCACGGAGGTGGAAGGGATGGTAGCCAACCCGGGAAGAACCAGCAGCAAACCCGGGGAGGGCCGAGCAGACAAAAGAACAGCGCAGGGTCCTGTGTCGTTCCTCCACGAAGACGGGGAGCGACATAATGGTGCCGTGACTCGGATATGAAGCCTAGGCAGGGTTCAGTGTCGCTCCTCCATGAAAAGGGGGAGCGACAAAAGGTACCTCAATAAGTTTGTGGAAAGAAAAGGTAAGCTTATTTGATCGCCAAAATTTTAAAAAATGAGCTCAAAGCAGCCACGCTGTATCATACTGGTTAAAGCTGTCCCTACGACACCAGCATCACATGTGGGTCCTGGCTCAAGTCCTGGATGCTCCAGTTTCAATCCAGTTCCCTGCTAATGAGCCTGGGAAAGCAGTGGAATATGGCCCAAAGTCCCAGAAGAAGCTCCTGGCTCCTGGCTTCGGACCAGCCCAGTTCTGGCCATTGCAGCCATTTGGGGTCTCTGCCTTTCAAATAAATAAATAAATCTAAGGAAAAAATTCACGCAAAGTTTTTTTCATAATAAACCTTTTCCATGTACTATTTGAGGTAGGGCAGTAGTCTCAGTAAGGGAGAATAGAGAGAATTTTGGCCCCCAGGGGACACTTGGCAATGCCTGAAGACATTTTCAGTTGTCAAAATTGGGTGAGTGAAGCTCCCATCTGCTCAGGGGTGCCAGGTGTGTACACATTCTGCAGTTACACAAGACAGCTACTGACAACAAAGAATTATGTGAAGTTGAAAAACCTGGATGGAAAGTGATAAAGAATAATAATAAAATAAGTAGTTTGTCTTTAATTGCATATGCATGCAATTAAATCCATATGCATGCACCCCTAAAATATATAAGGTTGACCTCTGCATGTTTTGAACTCTATGGAAGTAGAATCTCAATTTGCTTTTACATATTATATTTATAGGTTCATCCATGTTAGAGTATTTAGCTGTAGTTCACTTGATTAATTCATTTTCACTGTTGAATAGTATTGCATTGGCTGAATAGAACATTATTTATTTGGTGTCATGTACATCATTTTGGTTGTTCCCAGTTTTCTGCTCCAATGAACAACATTGTTATGTACATTATTGTATGTGTCTTTTGATACACATGTGAAAGATTTTCTCTGTAATATATGCTTTGAATGAAAGTACTAGACCATAAGGTATATACATTTTTTACTTTATTGGCAAATGTGGATGAGTCAATATACATTTCCATCAGCGGCATCTCAGCGTTCCTGATTCTCCAGCTCCTTGCCAATGTATGGGACTCCATGACTTTATAAGATTTTTTTTTAATATTTTTTCAATTTGGTGAATACAAATGGTACCTTGTTATTATTTCAATGCGTGTTTCATCGGGGCCAACACTGTGGTGTAGTAGATAAAGCTGCTGTCTGCAGTGCTGGCATTCCATATGGGTGCCGGTTCGAGTCCTAGCAGCTCCACTTCTGATCCAGCTCTCTGCTATGGCCTGGGAAAGCAGTGGAAGATGGCCCAAGTCCTTGGGCACCTGTACCTGCGTGGGAAGACCTGGAGGAAGCTCCTGGCTCCTGGCTTCAGATCAGTGCAGCTCTGGCCATTGAAGCCATCTGTGGAATGAACCATCAGATGGAAGACCTCTCTCTTTCTGCCTCTCCTTCTCTCTCTGTGTGTAACTCCGACTTTCAAATAAATAAATAAATTTTTTAAAAAATCTGTGCTTCATTAATTTCTAATTAGGGGCTAATATATACTTATATTGTGCATTTTAAATATTTGCACACTAATCCTGTTTAATATATAAATTGAAACTATTATCTAACAATTAGTGCATTATTTTCACTTGTTAAATAATGATCACCGGCCAGTGCCACGGCTCAATAGGCTAATCCTCCGCCTGTGGCGCCGGCACAACAGGTTCTAGTCCCGGTCAGGGCGCCAGATTCTGTCCTGGTTGTGCCTCTTTCAGTCCAGCTCTCTGCTGTGGCCTGGGAAGCAGTGGAGGATGGCCCAAGTGCTTGGGCCCTGCACCTGCATGGGAGACCAGGAGAAGCACCTGGCTCCAGGCTTCAGATCAGCACGGTCGCTGGCCGCAGTGGCTATTGGAGGGTGAACCAATGGTAAAAGGAAGACCTTTCTCTCTGTCTCTCTCTCACTGTCCACTCTGCCAGTCCAAAAAAAAAAAAAAAAAAAAGATCACTAATGTCAACAAGTTTTTTTATTTTAAAGTAGTTAATATACAAGTGTTTACTTTTTTTAAAGAATAAAATTCTTTCCTAATAAGTCTATAAATAAAAGCTTTATCTGAAACTTTAACCTAAATGAAATAGATTTTTGGTTGTATTTTAAGGGATCTAATTACAAATTTTCATTACCCTTGCCAATTATTCAAAGATGAGTTATTTCTAATAAACATATTTTTCTCACCAATATGTAAAATCTCCTGTATTATATATTAATTTTCCATTTACTTATGTGTTAGTGTCTAGACTTTAGTTTTTTTGTTTGTTTGTTTTATTACACACCAGCACCATGCTATCACATTTCTTTTCTTTTTGTAACCAGAGTTCATTTTTGTAATCAGAACTT
The DNA here is from genome assembly GCF_051225735.1 of Oryctolagus cuniculus. NCBI lineage: Eukaryota > Metazoa > Chordata > Mammalia > Lagomorpha > Leporidae > Oryctolagus > Oryctolagus cuniculus. The sequence goes on along the minus strand of NC_142869.1, from coordinate 33,083,674 downwards.
TCTTTTATTTTTCCCCCACAAGCACTGTTTATTACACAGGTGATCCCTGATGCTGGCAATAAGTTTATTGCTAGGATTTCTGGGAGTGAGCACTGGCACGAGGGCCTCTATAGTTTTTGGACTTGGAGCAGCAGGGGTCAGCTACGAGCAAGATGGAGATGTCTTGATCTGCTTCTTGGAAGCCTTATCCACATATTTCTGGTAATGGGCTCCCAGGACTTTGGAGTTGCGTTAGCAGACAGCGTAAATCTGAGCCACACGACTACCACCCTTCACTCGGACACAGATATCCACGCCAGCAAACCCAGCACAGGCTCCAGAAGCTTGTACTGCAGCACGTGCGGCTCAGTCATGTCCAGGGGCCTCCCATTCAGTGTGCCTGGGCTGTGGCTGTCTTCCTGTGTCCAAAGACCTGAACAGACTGTAGCGGGCCTGGGGACGCATGGCTGGCACATACTGCAGAGATGGTCACCGTGAGGTCCTCCAGTGGAAAAAGCACCAGAGCTATCTTGTAATCCAAAAGTACCTGCTAAGAGGAGGAGGAGGAGGAGGAGGACTAAGAGAACTCACTCAGTGTTTTTCCTCTTTCTACACAGAAATTTTTGTGTTTGTTCTTGGAAAAGCATTGATATGAATTTTAGAATCAGCTTATCAATATGGTTAAGATTTTGATGGAAATTTCGCTGAATCCATTTGTAGATTTAGAGGGAATTGATATCTTTATAATATTTAGTGTTCTTACCCAGGAATGTAGTATATTTCTCTATATATTCAGTTTTTCTTTTTTTAAAATTTATTTTATTTATTTGAAAGACAGAGTTACAGAAAGAGGTAGAGACAGAGAGAGGGACCTTCCATCCGCTGGTTCACTCCCCATATGGCCACAACAGCTGGAGCTGCGCCGATTCAAAGCCAGGAGCCAGGAGCTTCTTCCGGGTCTCCCATGTGGGTTCAGGGGCCCAAGGACTTGGGCCATCTTCTGCTGCTTTCTCAGGCCATAGCAGAGAGCTGGATTGGAAGAGGAGCAGCCAGGACTAGAACCGGTACCCATATGGGATGCCAGCACTTCAGGCCAGGGCTTTAACCCTCTGCGCCACAGAGCTGGCCCCTCAATTTTTCTTATATACAATAATAAAGCATTAAAATTATTTCTATCTACTGATTCTGTGTGATAGAAAGGACTATTTGCTACCACTTCCACTTGTCATGTATGCTGAAATTCGGGTGTACCTTAAATCGGAATAATATTTCAAACAGAGTCATTGAGAAATTTATAATACAGTGATTGAGTTTGGTATTAATTGCTACAAATAGAAAACATTAAATAAAAGACATCTGCAAATAAATTTCAGATTACTTGAATTAAGGTGACTTGTTACAATTTATAATCCTAAATAGAGGTACCCTTATTCTTTAGTAACGTAAGCCTAATCTTATTTCTAGAAAAACCGTAAAACTTCTTTTAGTGCAATTTTCTAATATCAGCTTTTATTTTAGAATATCCATGTAAAACCTACATTTTTTTCTTCAACACCTTAAATACTCAAATAACTGAATGCTTCTATTTTCAAATACTAATTACAAAAAATTCTAAACAGTGAAAACTTGAACATGAGTCTCCTAAAATAAGAACATCCTACTATATAATACAATGCTATTAAATCACATAGGAAAGTAACAATGATGTCATAAGCCACCTAATATCATATCAGTATTAAAACTCTCTCAGTGGAAAATTTTCTACTTCTACCTTTCCATCTACTACTATTAACTGGTATTCTTTTATTTATTTTATTTAAATTTTTAATTTCATTTTTTTCTTAAAGAATTATTTATTTGGAAGGCAGAGTTACAGAGAGGCAGAAGCAGAGAGACAGACAGAGAGAGAGAGAGAGAGAGAGATCTTCCATGCACTGGTTCACTCCTCAAATGTTACAACAGCGCAGCTGAGCTGATCTGAAGCCAAGAGCCCAGAGTTTCTTCCGGTTCTCCCATGAGGGTTCAGGGGCCCAAGGACTTGAGCCGTCTTCTACTGCTTTCCCAGGCCATAGCAGAGAGCTGTATTGGAATTGGAGCAGCCAGGATTTGGCATCCATGTAGAAGGCTGGCACGGCAGGGGGCAGCTTAACCTGCTATACCACAAGGCCAGCCTCAACTAGCATTCTTTTTAAAGGAGGGCTTTTATCAACAAGCAGTGATAAACTTTAGTTACTTTTATTTTATTTATTTATTTATTTATTTATTTATTTATTTATTTTGACAGGCAGAGTGGACAGTGAGAGAGAGAGACAGAGAGAAAAGTCTTCCTTTTCCATTGGTTCACCCTCCAATGGCCGCTAGCTTTGGTGCTGATCCGAAGCTAGAAGCCAGGTGCTTCTCCTGGTCTCCCATGTGGGTGCAGGGCCCAAGGACCTGGGCCATCCTCCACTGCTTTCCAGACCACAGCAGAGAGCTGGCCTGGAAGAGGAGCAACCGGGACAGACTCCAGTGCCCTGACCGGGACTAGAACCCGGTGTGCCGGTGCCGGAGGCGGAGGATTAGCCTATTGAGCTGCGGCACCGGCCTACTTTAGTTACTTTTAAATAGTCAAGTGAAATTAAAGCACAGCGTCTTTTTATAAACTTTTATTTAATAAATATAAATTTCTAAAGTACAGCTTTTGGATTACAGTAGCTTTTCCCCCCCAATAACTTCCCTCCCACCCGCAACCCTCCCCTCTCCCGCTCCCTCTCCTATTCCATTCACATCAAGATTCATTTTCAATTATCTTTACATACAGAAGATCAATTTAGTATATATTAAGAAAAGATTTCAACAGTTTGCACTCACACAGAAACACAAAGTGTAAAGTACTGTTGAGTACTAGTTATAGCATTAATTCACATTGGACAACACATTAAGGACAGAGATCCTACATGGGAAGTAAGTGCACAGTGACTCCTGTTGTTGACTTAACAATTGACACTCTTGTTTATGGCATCAGTAATCACCCTAGGGTCTTGTCATGAGTTGCCAAGGCTATGGAAGCCTTTTGAGTTCACCGACTCCAATGTTATTTAGACAAGGTCATAGTCAAAGTGGAAGTTCTCTCCTCCCTTTCCTCCCTTCAGAGAAAGGTACCTTCTTCTTTGATGGCCCATTCTTTCTGCTGGGATTTCACTCACAGAGATCTCTCATTTAGGTGGTGGTTTGTTGTTGTTGTTTTTTTTTTTTTTTTTTTTTTTTTTTTTTTTTTTTTTTTTTTTTTTTGCCAGAGTGTCTTGGCTTTCCATGCCTAAAATACTCTCAAGGGCTCTTCAGCCTTATCTGAATGCCTTAAGGGCTGATACTAAGGCCAGAGTGCTGTTTAGGACATCTGCCATTCTATGAGTCTGCTGTGTATCCCGCTTCCCATTGAACATCTTTTTAAATTAATTTTTTGAAGGGAGGGAGATAGAGAGAGAGAGGGAGAGAGAGAGAGAATATGCTTTCTCATTTACTCATTCAGCCTTCAACCTGGGCTAGGCAGGGCTGAAGCCAGGAGCCAGTTCACTTTAGGTCTCACTTGTGAGTGTCAGGAATCCCTTACTTGAGCCATCACTGCTGCTGCTGAGTATTGGTATGAGCAAAAGCTGGAGTCAGTAGCTGGAGCTGGGTGTTGAACCCCAGTACCCTGATATGGGATGCAGACATCTTAACCAATGTCCCAAGCACAAATCTTAACCTGGGACTACTAGTGGGCAGAGGATATATTTCAGGAGTGTTGCGAATTTCTTCAAAATGTGTGCATTGTACGTTTTTCTTGATGGGAGGCTTACAGTATACTTAGACTCTCAGTGGTGTCTGAGACACTCCAAAAGATTAGGAAGCCTCCTTTCTAGGTATTCTTGTTTCTCTAGCATCACACACGGAGTTCTGTGAGTGACTTAGACATAGGAACTATACCACATTAGAAATACCAATAGGTTTCACTTAAGAATGTGTATTTCTGATTAGAGGTCAAATAAGAGTTACAATATTTGAGAAAGTGAAGGGAAATAAATAGAACTATTAATTAGGATGCAGTTTATGGTCCTCTTGCGAAGGATAATAAATTTTAGCTTCAATAATAGTCGATATCTTGAGCACATGTATCATTAAGGGAAAACAGTGATTAAAGTGGGTCCTTTGTTAGTCTATAAAATTAAAACATGCCCTAAAAATTAAAGTTTCATCATTTGCTGACAGCACTAATGACTCTGGGGCTGATGGGTTAGCTTGGTTCAAGCGTTCCATAGATGATGAATGTTAATGAATGAAGTATAAGCAGGACTCTACTTAATGAATATACTAATTGTTTTTCTTGTCACAAATATTAGTGCTGCTTTTAACCACAATATACAGAAGATTAGGAGCCTATTCATTATGCTTTGTTTAATTAGTTATATTTATATAATATAATGGCATTGTTAAATTCTCAGAGTTCCCTTCTTAGTATTCAAAACACTTTACTAGAGCCTACTATTTTCAGTTCAAAGCTGTCTTTTGTCAGTGGGGAAGGCAGGAATAGCATGCTTATTTTAGCATAGTGGTTATGAGGCCTGCCTCTGAGTTCACATTGCCTGGATTTGAATCTTGGCTCTGTCATCCACCATTTATGGAACCTCAGAAAGATTACTGAGCTCCTGTGCCTCAGTTGTTACACTCACAAATGGAAGGGGGAGGTATGCCACATCTCTGCCATAGAGTGTAATAGGATTAGATGAATTCATATTTGTCAGGTGCTCAAGGCATCAGGTATACCCCTACCTTCATGAACCATTTGCTATACAACGCCCAGAAGGATCTTTTAAAAACACAATCCTTAGAGGTGAGTGTTTGGCCCGGCTGTTAAGATGGCAGTTGAGACACCTGCGTCCCATGTTGGAGTGACTGAGTTTGAGTTCTGGCTCCAGTTCTTGACTCCAGCTTCCTGCTAATGCTCACCTGAGAAGCAAAGGTGATAGCTCAAGCAGTTAAATCCCTGATGTCAATGTGGGAGACCTGGACTCAGTTTCTCAGTCCTGTAGCTGCAGGCATTTGGGAAGTGGACCGTTGGTTTTCAGATCTCTCTTTCTTTCTATCTGTTTCTTTCTGTGTATGCATCTCTCTCTTTCAGCCTCTCAAATCAATAAATCAATCAATTTTTTAAAAAAGTGAGACTCCCTTTATGTCCTCGGACTCCTTAAAATACTCCAGGTACTGCCAACCACGAGGGATGCAATACAGCCATTGGTCAAGGCCGTGTGTCATCTGGCTGTGTCTAACCCTGTACATTCACTATCCGCTCCCTGCCCCTGGCTTTTGTGTTTTAAGCACCCCGATCTCTGTGGTTATCAAACAAACCCAGCATTTCTCTACTCCAAGGTCTTTGCCTGGGCCTGCTTTTGCAGCAACTTGGGCACCTCCGATTCACATGACAGCTCAAGGTGCATCTAGGACACAGGCCACCTACACCGACCACTCTGCCTCCATTAGATTTGGCCATCACCACTACCTCGTTTAATGAATAAAAGAATTTTTGTGAACTTCAGGACTCACAGCACACTCTCATCATTAGCCCTTGGTTTAATCTCTTTTCTATATAGCACTTGTGACATTAACAATGTATAAATACCTACATAGCATCTTTATTTATCCGAATAAATCTGTGGTGTTGCATAAATCCCTTAGCACTCAGACTCTCTGGCTTACACTGTAATTCTTCCCATATGTTTTCTTAATCAGTGGGTTCTCCAAGTTTAGTGTGAGCTGGGCCTGCCCCTGGAATTTCTGATTCACTAGGTCAGGGAAGATGTCTTTGGGGATCTGACATTCAAGCTGAGACCAAAGTGATGAGAAGGAATCTGATTCTGGGGGAGTGGAAGGAACAACACTCCTGGTGCCAACCCTCTGAGCTGAGAAAAGAGCTTCAGTGCTGAGTAACAGACAGGAGGCTGGTGCGGCTGAAGCTTCAGGTGCGTGGGTGGGGAAGGATTCTTGTTGACACTGTAGAGGAGGCAAGGATCTGATCAGACAATGCCTGTTGGCTGTTGGGGAGGAGGGTAGATGGAATGCTGAGTACACAGGATCCATTGTAAGGGGTCATTCAGGGTGCTGTGCAGAGAGAGCCTTCTTAGGGAGCAACAATGCAGTAATAAGGTTCAATCTACCCCTTCTTCTGAAGCGATCATTTACTCTACACTGTCTTCCTGATAAGAATTTTGGATTCTATCAGTTGTCATGGCACTACTGTAAAGGGGGTGTCTGTCATTATAGCAAACATTTTCCCATGCAGAGGGAAAGTTCGATACCAAATTTCTTGCTTAGACAGCAGCCCAAGTCATTCTTTGTACAGAGGAATTTTATATTCTGTCTCATCTGTCCTATTGCCCTAGCCCAGCTGGTCAAAGCAAGAGAGATACCAGGTGGCCAGTGTTTTGTGAAGGAGCCAATATAGGGTTCCTCTGCTCAACGAGGCTAGGGGTGCTGAATAAAATGCTCCAAACAGACACTGTCTATTGCAGCAGCAGCAGTAGCAGAGGGTAGAGGAGTGGAAGCACAGATAAATGCCATGAGGCTGCAGGAGCCCTGAGAGCAGAATTATGAGTGAGGCGGAAATGAGCAGGGCTATGGATAAGCATAAGGGGCAGGGGCAAAAGTACCCGGAAAAGAGGGGGCTGCTTGGTTGTGGCACAAAGGCGGAAACCAAGGCACAGAGATGCTGGATCCCCAACCAGGGATCCAGGTTGCTGCTGGAAAGTGGAAAGAAAGAAGCAAAAGAGTCTGACTTCTAGAGGGGCACTGAACCTCAAGCAAGTGCACATGAGGCTCTGGAGCAAGACTGGCCACGGGGCTCTCCCTGCTTCCCTTTCCTGAGGTTTCTCTTCCTCCTGCATTCTGAAAGTACCCGCCCTACCCAGCCACTGCACAAGGCAACCTAAGGGCAGCCTGCGGCCACAGCCCACTAGCAATGTCTTGCTTACTGCAGTAGTTTCCATCCTCATCTTTACAACTCAGCAATAGAACACTGTCCTGTCATAGTATAGGTCAGAAAAAAATAAAGCCTTAATTTTTAGTTGAAACCTCAGTATAGATTTATAGAAAGATGTAAACACCTGCTTGTACTAAAATATGAGATACCAACTATATGACTGAAAATTGATGTAGAATAACATAATCTTTCCCTCAAATATAATTTTTGATTCACTGAGTGGTATACTTATGGTTTATGTATTTTTATGTATATAAAATTCTAAAAGCTATTCTTAAAATATAATAACATTTTCCATGGATATAAAAAAGACACATCACTTCTGTGTTTAAAGCCATTTATTAGGGCCAGGATTTTTTTTTTTAAGATTTATTTACTGAGACTGGTGCTGTGGTGTAGCGGGTAAAGCCGGCACCTGCAGTGCCAGCATCCCATATGGGTTCTGGTTAGAGTCCCATCTGCTCCACTTCCTATCCAGCTCTCTGCTATGGCCTGAGGAAACAGTGGAAGATGGACCAAGTCCTTGGGCCCCTGCACCAATGTGGGAGACCTGGAAGAAGCTCCTGGCTTCTGATCAGCACAGTTCCAGCTGCTGCGGCCATCTGAGGAGTGAACCCGCAGAGGGAAGACCTCTCTCTCTCTGCCTCTCCTTCCCTCTCCTTTATTTGAAAGTCAGAGTTACACACAAAGAGAAGGAGAGGAGAGGAGAGGAGAGGAGAGGAGAGGAGAGGAGAGGAGAAGGGAGGAGAGGAGAGATCTTCCATCTGCTGGTTCACTCCCCAGATGGCCGCAGCAGCTGGAGCTGTGCTGATCAGAAGCCAGGAGCCAGGAGCTTCTTCCAGGTCTCCCATGCGGGTGCAGGGGCCCAAGGACTTGGTCCATCTTCCACTGTTTTCTCAGGCCATAGCAGAGAGCTGGATCAGAAGTGGAGCATCTGGAACTCAAATTGGCGCCCATGTGGGATGCTGGCACTGTAGGCGGTGGCTTTACCCGCTATGCCACAGCGCCGGTCCCAGGGGCGGGATTTGATATAGCAGTTAAGATGCTGCTTGGGATGTCTGCATCCCACATTGCAGTGCCTGGTTTTGGGTCCTGACTCTCCTCTTGATTCCAGCTTCCTACTGATGTACACCCTGGGAGGGAGCAGGTGATGGATCAAGTGCTTGGGTTCCTGCCACCCAAGCATGAGTCCTAAATTGAGTTTTTGGCTACTGGCTTCAGCCCAGCCCCCTGGTGTAGGGGGGTGAACCAGCAAATAGGAGAACTGTTTGTGTCTCTTCCTCTCTGTTTTTCAAATAAATTAAATAAATAAACATTTAAAAGCTCACCTACTGGTTATCCATAACCAATAATCCTACCCCAAACAAACCTCCTCCACCAGCCAATTTTTCCTTGCCTTGGTCCCCCAAAATACAAAGATTCTGCTCTGTCGTTATGTAACCATGTACAACATCCTGACTGGGTGTGCTGCCTCATGCCTACTATTATTACATGCCTGCTTTGGGAGCCTCCCTCCAGCTGCCACCCCCTCCAGTTTACTTATTTGTCCTGGACTGGGCTCTGAGGCCCTAGCAACAGGGACTGTGTCTTTATCTTTTCCAGTGCCCCGCCAGACGCATATAGTGTGTAGTCTATAACAAATGTTAATTGGGTGCATGCATGAATGAATATATCTACAAAGTCTCTTGCTACTGTGTCAAAAAGCAGTGTGACATCGGATTACTTAAAAAAAAAGGTTTAAAGATAGGATCATTTTCTTTTTTTTTAACTTTTATTTAGTAAATATAAATTTCCAAAATACAGTTTATGCATTATAATGGCCCCCCCCAATAACTTCCCTCCCATTCACACCCCTCCCAACTCCCACTCCCTCTCCCTTTCCATTCACATCAAGATTCATTTTCAATTATCTTTATATACAGAAGATCGATTTAGTATATATTAAGTTAAGATTTCAACAGTTTGCACCCACACAGAAACACAAAGGGTAAAATACTGTTTCAGTACTAGTTATAGCATTAATTCACATTGGACAACACATTAAGGACAGATCCCACATGAGGAGTAAGTACACAGTGACTCCTGTTGTTGACTTAACAAGTTGACACTCTTGTTCATGGCGTCAGTAATCACCCTAGGCTCTAGTCATGAGTTGCCAAGGCTATGGAAGCCTTTTGAGTTCCCTGATTTCGATCATATTCAGACAGGATCATAGTCAAAGTGGAAGTTCTCTCCTCCCTTCAGAGAAAGGTACCTCCTTCTTGATGACCTGTTCTTTCCACTGGGATCTCACTTGCAGAGATCTTTCATTTAGGTGTTTTTTTTTGTTTGTTGTTTGTTTGTTTTTTTTTTTTTTTTTTTTTTTTTTTTTTTTTTTTTGCCAGAGTGTCTTGGCTTTCCATGCCTAAAATACTCTCATGGGCTCTTCAGCCAGATCCAAATGCATCAAGGGCTCATTCTGAGGCCAGAGTGCTGTTTAGGACATCTGCCATTCTATGAGTTTACTGTGTATCCCGCTTCCCATGTTGGATTGTTCTCTCCCTTTTTATTCTATCAGTTAGCATTAGCAGACACTAGTCTTGTTTGTGTGATCCCTTTGACTCTTAGACCTATCAGTGTGATCAATTGTGAACTGAAATTGATCACTTGGACTAGTGAGATGGCATTGGTACATGCCACCTTGATGGGATTGAATTGGAATCCCCTGGCACGTTTCTAACTCCACCATTTGGGGTAAGTCTGATTGAGCATGTCCCAAATTGTACATCTCCTCCCTCTCTTATTCCCACTCTTATATTTAACAGGGATCACTTTTCAGTTAAATTTAAACACCTAAGAATAATTGTGTGTTAATTATAGAGTTCAACCAATAGTACTAGAACAAAAAAATACTAAAAGAAATAAAGTATTAAGTTGTTCCTCAACAGTCAGGACAAGGGCTGATCAAGTCATTGTTTCTCATAGTGTCCATTTCACTTCACTTCACCATTAAAACTAGAGGAAGGAAGATTTGAGGACTTTTATCTCCTGCCCCTGGTCACATGTAATTACTTAAACAAACAATGCTGGTTTTATAACCCAAAACTAAAAAAAAAAAAAAAAAAAAGACAGATTAGGTACTATCAACATTTTTAATACTGAAAATATATAATCTCTTTCTTTACATGATTCTTAAACAGTATTGTACATGGATGATGTACTCCAAGAAATTCCAGAATTTTAAAAAACACTTTCCTTTTTCCCCCAGGTCCCACATGGAGAGGTCAAGTGTATTGTATAAACCCTCCTCCCATATGCAGTGATTGAAGACTTCTCTAGCTCCCCTGAGCTATGTCATTTGGTCACAGACTCTGGCTTTGTTTTTTGTTTTGTTTTGATTGTTTTGATCATTTGCTTGAAGCCTGGCCCCTTTCTGTGACTGACACTGCTTCGCCTCTGGGTGCTACTAACCCTTCTGCATCACCTCCTCTGACATGTCTCCTGTCTCTCAGGACACCGTATTCATTCCATAGTGGCACTCTGCACATTTTACTTACATATGAATTTACTTACATAAGGGCAGGGTTCACACTTCTATTCATTGCTAAGCAATGCAGCATGGGATATTTCTGGTACCTAATGAGCAATTGATGGGATATGTTTGGAAAGAATTCTCATCAAATAAGTTTCATACTACTAAATGACACGTCCAACTATGGAAAAAAATTACATAATTTAATTATCAAATTTTAATTCTCAAAAACACAACCTGGGAAGTACTAATTGGCGTTAGTGGTTTACTGGTCAAAAAATAGTCCAAGGAGAGACTGGCTTGATCAAAATCACTGTCTGTAATAGAAATCAAGGCTTGGACCAATGTTTTCCAAGAATAAGTCAGTTTCCCCTGTTTACAACTATCTTTAGAGGAAATTTCAGGAGTAGTGTATTATGGAATGCTGTTTCAAAATTCATCCAGGTGGAAATTCTGTTGCAACTCTGATCAGTACTCAATAGGAGAATGGAAATCAACAGAGTGACAATGAAATGATGATATAAATGATCCAAGTGGCTGTTAGCTTGCTACTTATATTTTCCATCAAGTTACTATAGTAACCTAATTTATTATAAAACATTATGGCATAAATCTGTAATTCACACTAAAAAATAAACTCTTTGTAGTCACCCTTGTGTGTCAGGACATCTTGAGGAAGCTTTGTAAAATAATTATTTACTTATTTGAAAAGCAGAGTGACAGAAAGGCAAAGGGAGAGACAGAGAAAGAATTTCTGTATGCTGGTTCACTCCCTAGGTGGCTGCCACAGCCAGGTCTGGGCCATGCCATAGCCAGGATCCAGGAACTCCATCTAGGTCTCCCAAACAGCTACAAGGGCCCCAGGCAGGTTGGCCATGTTCTGCTCCTTTCCCAGGCACGTTAGCAGGAAGCTGGATTGAAAACAGAGCAGCTGGGACTTGAAATGCTGCTCTGTTGTGGGATACCAGCATAATAAGCAGTAGTTTAGCCTGCTGCGCCACAATGCTGGCCCAAAGGAAGAAGCTTTTCATTGGATGAGTCTGTAAGTGTCGATACTGACATCTTACCAGTCCAACAAGAGTGAAGGGAATTCCAACGCAGTATTTAGTTTGGTTAAATCTTTATTACTAAGTAGGAGCCAATCAAAATGAAGCTCTGAGTCTCATTATTCTAGTCTTTAGAATGATTACCAGAATAAACACTAGAAAATATTTTATTTTCAAAACATCATGGTTTATGCATGTTAGTATAAAGTACAATGATTCAGAAATTATAGTTACAATATCTAAACATTATTGTAAAAATTGCTATAAGAACACATGGAAGTAGTACAAGTTTCTGTGAATTACGATAAACAAATGGCATTGATTCATGTCTGACTTAAAAGCTTAGAAAATGTTTTTGGACCGTCCCTTTTGAAGTTACATTATATGACAACGTCTGTAAATATTTTGTCCATTTTCATGCTAAATTCAGTTGTTTTAATACAGTGTTGCTCAAAAAGATTTTTGATTACAATCTATGGTAAAAATGACATTGGAATCCAACATGTAAGTACAAATGTATATACGTAACTGAAACAGTGTCTTGAAACAGTAATTTTATTTTGTGACATATTGATATTTTAAACTTACTCTTTTATATTTCATTAGTTGAAAGAAATTATAGTCAATACCCACTAGATTGACTTTATGTCCCATTCATAGATTGTGCCCCTAAACTTAAAGACCCACTTTAATTTGGTGTTCTGGATATTCATTGATTCCAACAAAGAACTGCAACTTTCTGGATTTAAACACTGGTTTTTAAAACTGTATCTCACAATTCAATGGATCAGGAATTTGGGCAATGTTTGCCTGGATAAGTTCTGTGTTCTACTTCGCATTAATGAGTTTACTTAGTGGTATTTGGCTGGAGTATACCTTGTCTAAAGGGCCCAACATAGCTTTACCCACAGGTGTAGTACTTTGTTGGGGATGGTTCGAAGGCTTGGCTCACATGGTACTGGTGATTGGAAAGCTCACATGTGCCTGCTCTGGCTTGGAGACCTTAGGGTAACTGAATTTACAGGGTGACTCAAGGCCCCAGCAAACAAGGTAGAAACTCTATGATCTTTCATAACCTAGTCTTGGAAGCCCCATTGTGGCATTTCTATGGTATTTCATTGGTCAAAGCAATAAAAAAAAATCCACTCACATTTAAGGAAGAGTGACATAGATCTCATCAATCCAGGAAAGCAATGTCAAAGGATCTGTGGCCACATTTAAAGCCATACAAATAGTGTTTACTTATTTTTCTATGAATTAAGTGTTGGGAATTTATCTATACAATTCCCTTTGATCCAAAATATATAAATAATTTATTCCTAATTTCTTGTAATAAATTCAGATGTTTTAATACAATTTACTCAATAATTTGACTGTAACCCATTGTGAGAAATATACTTTACACTAATCAACTACACACACACAAACACACACACATAACACACACAATACCTCCCATAGTTAACACTGAAAACTCTTATACCTTGCATTCTAATATTTTCTTCCTTGTCCTATCTTGATGCTGGCTAATTTCTACTGTATGGATTTCACATTCATTAATGAACTGTGACCATAAGTTTTAAGAAACATCTTTTTAGGGGGCAATCCACTTTTTGTAGTTTAAGCTTAAATTTGTTTGTCCTACTTACCCCAAATGATAGAGCTAGAAATGTGCCTGGGGATTCCAAATCAGTCCCATTAAGGTAGCATGTATCAATGCCATCTTGCTAGTCAAAATGATCAGTTTAAGTTCATAATTGATCATAATGATAGGATTAAGTGTCAAAGGGATCACATAAACAAGACTAGTGTCTGCTAATAATAACTGATAGAATTAAAAAGGAGAGAAGATCCAACATGAAAGCAGGATACACAGCAGACTCATAGAATCGCAGATGTCCTAAACAACACTCTGGCCTCAGAATCAGCCCTTAAGGCATTTGGATCCGGCTAAAAAGCCCATGAGAGTTTCTCATGCATGGAAAGATAAGACATTGTGGCAAAAAAATGACCTAAATGAAAGATCTCTGTGAGTGAGATCCCACCAGAAAGAATGGGCCATCCAAGAAGGAGGTGCCTTTCTCTGAAGGGAGGAGAGAACTTCCACTTTGACTATGGCCTTGTCTAAATAATATCGGAGTCGGTGAACTTAAAAGGCTTCCATAGCCTTGGCAACTCATGACTAGAGCCTAGGGTGATTACTAATGCCATAAAAAAGAGTGTGAATTTGCTAAGTCAACAATAGTAGTCACTGTGCACTTACTCCTCATGTAGGATCTCTGTCCTTAATGTGTTGTCCAATGTGAATTAATGCTAAAACTACTACTCAAACAGTACTCTATACTTTGTGTGTCTGTGTGGGTGCAAACTGTTGAAATCTTTACTTAACATATACTAAATTGATCTTCTATATATAAAGATAATTGAAAATGAATCTCGATGTGAATGGAATGGGAGAGGGAGCGGGAGATGGGAGGGTGTAGGGAGGGAAGTTATGGGGGGGGAAGCCACTGTAATCCATAAGCTGTACTTTGGAAATTTATACTTATTAAATAGAAGTTCAAAAAAAGAAATAAAGGGAAAAAGAGGAAAAAAATTTGTTTGTCCTAGACCTGAGCTCCTGGAGATCAAGAAATTGGTTTTCTTATTTTTTGTTGCTGATGCCATTATAGCTATTGAGTAAATGTTTCCTGAGTTGTTGAACTGAATGGAAAAAAATGGATGAAATCGGATCTCTCTCACTCTGTTCACCATTATGTTTTTATCTTCCATTCCCTTTGACCTCAACATCATGGTTCAATGAACTTGTGCAGAACTAACTCATCATAACACACAATAAGGCTATTTATTTTAATATTAATCAGTTGATTTATTTCTTCCCTTCTATCTTTCATTCTTTCCAAGGTCTGGTAGGGAAGATAGAAACCTAAATAGAAAACACTAATGCAAGGGCATGACTGGGATGACTGACACTTCTGTCACAGTGCACAGAGTGACAAGTTACTAGTTCTGCCTGTAGAAGAAACTGGGGAGCTATGCAAAGAAAGAGGGTTCTGTATGGAATGGATGAAGAGATTGACTATTTTCCTGGTTGAAGGACAGTGTGGACAAACAGTCAGAGGTGGAGAAGTCTACAGGGAGTGCTAACAGTGTGTGGAGTTCCCATGAGAATGGAAGGCAAAGAAGGAAGGGAGGAGGGCAAGGATGGGGAGATAAGACTGGGGGATAAATTAAAGTCAGATCTATAACGGCAGTAAGACATGAAAGTCATGTAAACGTTTATCCTGAATGCAACTGGGAAGTACTTTATCGCATGAGATCATGCTTAACAAATTACAAAAGACTCTCAACAAATCAGGTATAGAAGGAGCATGAATCAAAATTATAAAGGCTATACAAAACAAACCTACAGCCAATATACCAAATGGTGAAAATCTGAAAGTATCTCCCCTCAGACATAGACTAAGACAAGGATGCCCACTTTCACCACCTTATTCAATATAACATTAGAAGTATTAGCAAGAACAATTATGGAGAAGAAAGAAATAAAGAAATGAAGAAAGGAAGGATGAAAGGAGAGATGAAAGGAAGGATGGAAGGAAGAATCAAAATTTGATAGAAGGAAATAAAAATATCCATGCTTGTATATGTGACATGATATTGTACATGGAAAAAGCTAAACACTCCACCCAAAGCTGTTAAAAACAGTAAATCTATTTTTGTGACGTCATAGAACACAAAATCAATATAGAAAAAAGCAGTAGAGTTTTACTCACCAGTAATGATCTTGCTTAAAGAAGATTCAGGAAAGTAATCTCATTCATCATAACTATTAAAAAAAGTAAGTGTTAAGGATACATCTAATCAAATATATGACAGAGCTGTGCCATGAAAATTATAAAACACTGAAGAAATAATTTATCAAGAACACACAAAAAATGGATGAATTGATATTGTGAAAATGCCCATAGTAACTAAGTCAATCAACAGATTTAATGCAATTCTTACCAAAATACCAATAAAAATCAGGGAAAAAACCTGCTAAAATTGATATGGATCCACAAAAGACCCCAAATAGCCAAGGCAATCCTGAGGGAAAAAAGTCAAGCTGGAGGCATCACAAAACATGATGTCAAAGAATACTACAAAACTATAGTAATTAAAACAGCATGATGCTGGCACAAAACTGACACACAGATAAATGGAACAGAAAAGAAAGCCCAAAAACAAATCCTTATACATAAAGTCTAGTGATTTTTGACAAAGGTGCTAAGAATGTACACTGAAGAAAGGATACCCTTTTCAACAAATGGTGCCAGTAAACTATACCAGAATGTAGAAGAATAAAGTTAGATCCCTATCTTTCGCCATATACAAAAATCGACTCAAAATGGATAAAAGACCTACATATAATACTTCAAATTATGAAATTGCTAGAAGAAAACATAGGGGAAATAGGCAATGATTTCTTGGTTAAGATTCCAAAAGCACGGGCAACAAAAACAAAGCTAGACAAATGTGATCATATCAAATTCAGAAGCTTTTGTACAGCCAAGGGAATTATCAATAAAGTGACATCTGACAGAATGGGAGAAAATATTTTCAAGCTACTTATCTGACAAGTGATCAATACCCAGTATACAATGAGGAACTCAAACAACTCAACAACAACAAAAACCCAATATAGCCAAGATGTGGGAAAAGGGCCCTAATAGACAATTCTCAAAAGAAGAAACAAATAGCCACAAACACATGAAAAATGTTCCATATCACTAGCTATCAGGAAACAGCAAATCAAAACCTCAATGAAAAAAAAAAAAAAAAAAAACCTCAATGAGATATCCCCTCACTGCTATTAGAATGGCTATTACCAAGGAGACAGAGAGTAACAAATGCTGATTATTGGGCATTGCCTGAAACCTCCATTACAACATGGCGCCTGGCAGATGTTCAAGGGGTGTGTTTGCGGCTGCTGTGGTTAAGCCACGTAAGATTGGACCACCTGCAGTTATAGGTCCGCTTTAGTTCCGGACACGTGGACAGTGCATGATCCCTATACTTTGCTTAAGATGCCCCTGTGTGTGGTCCACCTACACCTTCATGAACTTTTCGCTGATTTGCTCGCCTGCCGTGCAACGTGTCTTGTAAGCCTTATAAGCCTGTGCACTTCCTCAATAAAACAGTTCCTGCTTTGACAGAACTCACGGGTGTTTGCTGTGTTCTTGACCTGTCGACCTTACCTTTCCTGTTTCCCTTGTCGGGGAGTGCTTGTACTGTTCCCTGCTGATCAGGGGCAGCCTCAGGTTTAAGACCCCAACACTGATGAGAATGCAGAGAAAGCAGAACTCTTATATACTATTGGTGGGAATATAAATCAGTATAGCAACTATGGAAGACAGCATGGAGATTTCTTTAAAAGCTAGAAATAGAACTGGCACATGATCCAACAATCTCACTACTGAGTACATATCCAAAAAACATGAAATCACTCTATCAAAGAGATATCTATACCTCAATGCTTATTGGAGCACTAATAACAATAGCCAAGATATGCAATAAAATAAGGTGTCCAAAATTAGATGATTGGATAAAGAAAATGTAGTGTATATACACAATGGAATACTATTCAGCCATCAAAAAGAATGAACTCTTGTCATTTATGGCAAAATGAGTGAAAATGGAGAACATGATGTTACGTGAAATAAGTCAGATACAGAAAGACAGTACCCCATGTTCTCTCTTGTATGTGGGAGCTAAAAAAATCCCAGTAAACTAAAAATATCAGTCTGAACAAAGGGATTGGGAGGGGAGGGAGGGATAGAAGGAGTTTGGATTAAAAAAAAAAAACAGGTGAAGCTGGTGTGGTTCATTAATAATGACACACACACACACACACACACATATATATATATAATGAAATGTCAATAATGGGGGAGTTGGGTGTGGCTTATTGATTATGACAAAAATACAATTTAAGATGTTACTAATAGGGTAAGGGTGCATGTGATATATGAGAACTCCTCATACTACCTCACAATTTTTGGTTTGTAAATTAAAAACTATAAAGGCAATCTCAGGCAAAGGTCAATACATAGAGATAAGAATCAATGTGACCTTCTCAACAATCCCCACAAAGCAAGTGTACATCTCTTTTTTCATAGTATTCAGCAGGGGAAATTCAGAACAGAGTCAGACTTCCTTCTTTCATTATTAACGTGAAGTAATGAAGGCACTGGTCTTCATTCTACAAGGCAAACCACACTACGTGGTAAACCAAGAACCTGCTGGGATGTGTTTAGGCATCAAGGCGGACAGTCAGGACTGTAGGATTGGTGTAGCCTCTCTTAGATTTGTAATCTCTGGTCTGACATGATGCTTTCCTGGGCCTTGGTTTTCCTAACAGTAAACGAGGAAGTGAGAGTAGATCACTGATTTATAAGTGGTTTGCAAAGATTTTCCTATGAAGAACCAGGTCATGCATATTTAGGGTTTGAGGGTCATACGGTCTCTGTCATAAATACTCAGCTCTGCCACTGTAGCTTCAAAACAGCCATAGGTGATATAAAAATGAGAGTGTGTGGCTGTGTCCAATACCACTTCTCTAATGGATGCTGACATTTGAATTGAGTGTACTTTTTATGTATCTTCTTATTTTTTTAAGCATATAAAAAATGTGAAACTTATTCTCAGTTAGCAGACCATACAAAACCAGGTGGTGGGCTGGATGTTGGCCCATGGACCATCATTATTTTAATTATTTTAAACCATCAATTTAATATTGATATAACTACTTCAAGGTATAAGATTTCTAAATGCCTGATTTCCTTATTAGAATAACATAATGCTTTTTGAAAGTTCAACAGTAGTATGCTTTTTTTAACAGTAGTATATGTTTTTGAGTGTTTTTACACTTAACAATTTATTTTTTTTTATTTTTTTTTTATCTTTTATTTAATGAATATAAATTTCCAAAGTACGACTCATGTGTTACAATGGCTTCTCCCCCATACCGTCCCTCCCACCCACAACCCTCCCCTTTCCCACTCCCTCTCCCCTTCCATTCACATCAAGATTCATTTTCGATTATCTTAATATACAGAAGATCAGCTTAGTATACCTTAAGTAAGTATTTCAACAGTTTGCTCCCACACAGAAACATAAAGTGAAAAATAATAGATGATTTTTTTAAATGATGATGAAATCAGATCAGACCTATTGTCATGTTTAATCCCAGTGAGAGTCAAGTTGGGAATTGATAATTTCTTATTTTTTTTTTTTTACAGAAGATCAGTTTAGTGTACATTAAGTAAAGATTTCAATCGTTTGCACCCCCATAGAAACACAAAGTGAAATATACTGTTTGAGTACTCGTTATAGCATTAAGCCTCAGTGTACAGCACGTTAAGGACAGAGATCCTACATGAGGAGTAAGTGCACAGTGACTCCTGTTGTTGACTTTACCAATTGACACTCCTGTTTATGGCATCAGTAATCTCCCTATGCACCAGTTATGAGTTTCCAAGGCTATGGAAGCCCCTTGAGTTCTCCGACTCTTATCTTGTTTAGACATGGTCATAGTCAAAGTGGAGGTTCTCTCCTCCCTTCAGAGAAAGGCACCTCCCTCTTTGAAGACCTGTTCTTTCCACTGGGATCTCACTCACAGAGATCTTTTTGCCAGAGTGTCTTGGCTTTCCATGCCTGAAATACTCTCATGGGCTTTTCAGCCAGATCCGAGTGCCTTTAGGGCTGATTCTGAGGCCAGAGTGCTATTTAGGACATCCGCCATTCTATGAGTCTGCTGAGTATCTCACTTCCCATGTTGGATCACTCTCCCCTTTATATTATTATTTTTAAACACAGCCAACACATATTAATAAAACTTAAGTTGTAAGGGTGGTAAGGGTACTTGTTTTATGGCTATAGAGATTTATTGAAGGACACTCAATAGAACAAAAATAAATTAACTTACCTGATATTCCTGTCATCCACAGAAAAGCGTAAAGAGGAATTACTTTATCAGTTCTTACATAGTCACTCAAAAGAATAAGAAGCATTTTTTTGACAGGCAGAGTCAGACAGTGAGAGAGAGAGTCACAGAGAGAAAGGTCTTCCTTTCTGTTGGTTCACCCCCCAAATGGCTGCTTTGACCAGTGTGCTGCGCTGATACGAAGCCAGGAACCAGGTGTTTCCTCCTGGTCTCCCATGCGGGTGCAGGGCCCAAGCACTTGGGCCATCCTCCACTGCTTCCCGGGCCACAGCAGAGAGCTGGACTGGAAGAGGGGCAACCGGGTCAGGATCTGGTGCCCCATCCGGGACTAGAACCTGGGGTGCCAGTGCCGCAGGCGGAGGATTAGCCTATTGAGCTGCGGCGCCAGCCAGAAGCAATGTTTAATACACAGTAATAATATATTTAAAATATTGTTTCAAAAAATGAGAAAGGGTCAAAGAGGTATCGTACACCCATGTTTACACACCACTATTTACAACAACCAAAAGATGGAAATAACTCAGTGTTCTTTGAAGGATGAATTGATAAGCAAAATGTGATACATATGTACACACCGTGGAATATTCTTTGGTCTCCAAAATCCATGAAATTCTGACACCACACTACAACATGGGTGAGCTTTGAAGTTACATACAGGTGAAATAAGCCAGGCAAGAAAAGGACAAATGTTGTATCAATGCATTTACATGAGGGACCTAGCATGATCAGATTCCCAGAGACAGAAATTAAAATGGTGGCTGTCAGGGGCTGGGAGAGGGACACATGGGGGATTGTTGACTGGGTAGGGTGTCAGTTGGGGAAGATAAAAATTTTCTAAAAATGAATGGTGGTGATAGCTGCATAGCAATGAACATGCTTAATGACATCAAACTGTGTACTTAAATTGCTTAAAATTGCACATTTTGTCTTATGTGTATCTTACCGCAACAATAAAAAAGAAGGAAGCAATGAAATGTTAACCCAGCATCACACAAGACTAAAGGAAGAATTAAGACTAAATTGCAAGACTGGCACCCAGCATAACTACAGATTTCTGAACACAAAATGCACACAACCAATTTTAATGTCTTTTGAACCCTCCTTGCTAGGCATTTTACATTATTTCAGAGAATCCTCTCAACTCACTTTTTAAAGGGGAAGAAAGAGAGAGGTTCAGAGAGGTTCATTTGTCGAGGGACCGAAAGGCAGGACTGAGAAGCAAAGTCCTGCATATGCTTCCATAGCTGTTGCGCTAAACCACTGCTTCTTTTAGAGTGTTGAAATCTTCTGCCATTGAACCTGCAGCAGTGAGTGTAACTCACACAGCCATTGCTACTTCCGAGAGCAGGAGGGCTCAGTAATTGCATTTCCCTGAGTCCGAGTCTGTGGCACAGGAACAGGTGCTGTTGATTTATGGTAAAGTGGGAGAGCTGATGCCTTGTGCTGGCTGAAGATGCTGTGAGCCAGGCTTTTTTGTATCTTTGCTCTTGGTAGTAAGACTAATACAGACTTTTAGGTCAGAGATTCCCACTCCAATGTTTACAGGACGTCACTAAATAATAAATGTGTACCCGTCTAATCGTCCCGACTTGCCTGTAAGGTGAGAGTAGGGGCAGAGCCTCTTTAATATTGATCCCCTCCATAAGATTACCCTGGGCTGGGCTTTACAAGACAGCACTCGGCAAATATTTGTTGAATGAATGCATAAATGAATGCTAAATCATGTGCCTGCAGATTTTCCTTTTGTTTCCCATTTTCCCCTCCATCTGACACATGCAAGTGCCTTCCGCGTCCCTCGCACAGATATTACAGATGCCCTCTACGATGTCTTGTGTTCTTCTGGCCTTCTTTTTCTCATTGCTGCCGAAACAGACTGGAGGCCAAAAATAGAAACCTCCTTGACAACTTTGCAGAGGACACCCGTTCCCGATTCCTAAGGTGGCAACACTGGCTCTGTTAGAGCAGAATGGTGTTTTCATGACCTGCCACGCACTCCATTGTGCCTGCTTTTGAAAAGGCATTAACGTGTTCCCCACATGGTGGTTGA
Organism: Oryctolagus cuniculus; assembly: GCF_051225735.1. NCBI lineage: Eukaryota > Metazoa > Chordata > Mammalia > Lagomorpha > Leporidae > Oryctolagus > Oryctolagus cuniculus. The sequence continues at coordinate 33,062,113 of NC_142869.1, read as the reverse complement.
CACAACTTGCAATCACCCTCAGAAGTCAGGGATTGGGACAAATAGAGAAATGGCATCAAACAGAACAGTGCTACAGCTTGTTTTAGGGACGCTTAAAGATGTCTGAAAAGGAGACAGAATTTCTGCCCCTCCCTTTCTTTCTCCCTTGCTCCCTCCATCTCCCTTTTCTTTCTTTTTGTCCTTTGTCTTGATAACTCTGGTTAATGACAGGGTCAATGACTCAAATGCATTTCAGGCCAGCACATATTATGAAGACAGAAGACAAGAAGGTGTATAAACACATGCTTGCCATAATGCTGATTGTTTTGGATTATGCTAGGGAAAAACATGGCAATAGAAACTGCCTCAGTCTAGAATTATATATAACCCATAGACATTGGTACAAGGTTTTTCTGTATGTGCTATGGGAAATCAGATAGTTGACAAGGCCTCTTTCAAGGACACTGTGAGATGGTTAGAAGATAGGACAGATTTAGAATTAATACAAGCGAACATCTAATGGTAAGTAGGTAATAATAAAATCTACGTGGATACTCTTATCAATAATACTTTTCATTTGTGTAGTGCAGGTACCATGTAAGTACTATATGTATATATTATCACTTATGCATTTTTAATTATAACCTACAACTCTAGCACACAGGGATGGGGGAGGGAGTGAGTTCAGGGGTTAATGCCAGGCTCTCGAATCAGACTGCAAAGTTCTAGTCCCAGATGTAGCCTGGCCTTTTCCCATCAGAGAGAGAAGACTCCTCCCCAGATATTTCTTCAGTGTATTCAGTCTCCACCACCAGACATGTGATCCCTTGAGCATGGGCACCTTGCTCTTTCCTCCCATTTTCTCTCTATAAAATAAGGGTAATCATGGACTCTCACAGAGCTGATTTTAAATGAGATCATGGAAGTTTAGTGCTTAAGACAAGGCCCGTCATAGAGTCAATGATCTATAAATATTAGGTTTCTTGACCATCAGGCTAAGGGAGGTTAATAACTTGCCAGAATTCACTCAATAAATACATATCAGAATCAGAGTTCAAACTCAAACAGGACTGATCCCAAGGTACTCAGATCTTAACCACTTCACCATAATGGTAGTTCAGAGAGCAGTAAATCGTTAAGGATTAGTGTAAAAAGGTGAAGATTTGCAGAGACTTTGAGAGAGTTTGAAAGATGGAGTGGAATTTATTGAAGAAAAAATGGAGACCAGAGGCTTCAGTGTAGAAAGAGCTCCCAGCAGCTGGCACTGTGGCGCAGCTGGTTAAAGCCCTGGCCTATAGCACAGGCATCCCATATGGGCACTGGTTCTAGTCCTGACTGCTCTTCTTCCTATCCAGATGGCATGGGAAAGCAGTAGAAGATGGCCCAAGTCCTTGGGCCCCTGCACTCACGTGGGAGACCCGGAGGAACCTCCCAGCTCCTGGCTCCTGGCTCCTGGCTCCTGGCTTTGGTTCAGCGCAGCTCCGGCCATTGCGGCCATCTGGGGAGTGAACTAGCAGATGGAAGGTCTCTCTCTCTGCCTCTACCTCTCTCTGTAACTGTACCTTCCAAATAAATAAAATAAATTAAAAAAAGAAAGAGCTCCCAGAGTTAACAAAATATACCCTTTTACCCACTGCTACCTCTGATTCCTCCCCCACCCCCCCACCACTGTTCAGACTCATCCTCCCCACCAGCGAAGAAGAGACAGCTGCTAACATGACCGTCACCAAGCATGCTCTGAAAGTGCACCGAGAGTCTCCTCTAGTGGTTCTCTGGGACTTGGTTTTTTTTGTTCTATTTTATACTGTACTTGCTACTGTGCCTGTGACCCTAAGAGAGAAAGTATAATGTTTTGGTGTCTAAAAATGTAAATACTTCATTTAAGTCAGAAACAATATTTGTAAGTGTATCAGAAAAGGTATATCAGCCCTGCTGTTTTTGAGAGAACCAGGATTCGCTCAAAGATGAAATAGTGGAACTATATAAATATATGTATAGAGGCCAGTGCCACGGCTCACTAGGCTAATCCTCCGCCTTGCGGCGCCAGCACACTGGGTTCTAGTCCCAGTCGGGGTGCCGGATTCTGTCCCGGTTGCCCCTCTTCCAGGCCAGCCCTCTGCTGTGGCCAGGGAGTGCAGTGGAGGATGGCCCAAGTCCTTGGGCCCTGCATCCCATGGGAGACCAGGATAAGTACCTGGCTCCTGGCTTCGGATCAGCGCAGTGTGCCAGCCACAGTGCGCAGGCCGCAGCGGCCATTGGAGGGTGAACCAATGGCAAAAGGAAGACCTTTCTCTCGGTCTCTCTCTCTCACTGTCCACTCTGCCTGTCAAAAATAAATAAATAAATAAATATATGTATAGATATGGGTATATGGATTTCTCCATATACTTCTTTACAATCTATTTCTTCAATAGATTATGGAGGCCGTGGATACTCTCTTGTCTGCATGAAGAACCTTGCTTGTGGCCGGTGCCGCAGCTCAATAGGCTAATCCTCCGCCTGCAGCGCCGGCACACCGGGTTCTAGTCCCAGTCAGGGCACCGGATTCTGTCCCGGTTGCCCCTCTTCCAGGCCAGCTCTCTGCTGTGGCCTGGGAGTACAGTGGAGGATGGCCCAAGTGCTTGGGCCCTGCACCCACATGGGAGACCAGGAGAGGCACCTGGCTCCTGGCTTCGGGTCAGCGCGGTGTGCTGCCATTGGAGGGTGAACCAACAGCAAAGGAAGACCTTTCTCTCTGTCTCTCTCTCTCACTGTCCACTCTGCCTGTCAAGAAAAGAAAGAAAAAGAAAAGAACCTTGCTTGCTCCTGGGACAGAGCATTGGCCAGACACTTTCTGGATTCCAAGTCTTTGCTTGACATTTTTGCTGTCCCCTACCCCTGCCTCCCATCATTACCAGCTGTCAGCTGGATTCCACCAACAAAGAACGCAGGGACATGACAAGAGTCCTAAATGGACCATTGAACCAGCTGAGAGTAAGGCCATTTGTGCTAATACCCATACGCCCCTCCTGCTGTGGTAAGAAGCACAGGGTCTATGCAAAAGGAATGAATGTTTTTATGTACTATTCACTTCTCCCCTGCCATCCAACATAATTGTAGATCTCTGGAACATACTCCTGTCTTACAAAATGCCCTAAAGTATATTAGAGAGCTTCGTAAGGGCTTTATTTAGTTTCTAATCTGTATTATGACTTTGTTCAATTTATCATCATTGCTGACCTGAACCATTATAATAAATACTGAATTGGTCTGTGTGCCCTACAATCTATTTTCTGATAACGCTGGAGTTGTCTTTTGAAATAACAAATCTGCAGTGTCATTTCTTGCTTTTCATTATCACTGGCTTTTTTTTAAGGTTCAGTTTCCTTGTTTTCTCAGATGAGATGCAACCTGGAATCCCGTAATGCAAGGCATCTCCCTGTGCATTTCTGTTATACCAATTGCTTCATGGTTTGTGATTTTTCTTCTGTACTGTGTGATCCCTCACTTGGCTATCAAGAGAGGAGAGGCCACATCTTAGTGTGTTGGTCCCCTCACATCTGTCCCTGTCTCCCAGCACGGTACTTGTCATCAGTGGATTTTAAACAACCATCATCTGTGAGATGGGAAGACTACTACACTAGGTCTAAGTAAGACTAAAGGAGTACCTTGAGGGGCTGCTGCTGTGGCACAGGTTAATTCTCCGCCTGCGGCGCTGACATCCCATATGGGCGCGGGTTCTAATCCCAGCTGCTCTTCTTCTGAGCCAGCTCTCTGCTGTGGCCTGGGAAAGCAGTAGAAGATGGCCTAAGTCCTTGGGCCCCTGCACCCACATTGGAGACCGGGAAGAAGCACCTGGCTCCTGGCTTCGGATGGGTGCTGCTCTGGCTGTTGCGGCTATCTGGGGAGTGAACCAAAGAAAGGAAGACCTTTCTCTCTGTCTCTCCCTCTCACTGTCTGTGACTCTACCTCTCAAATAAATAAATAAAATCTTTGAAGAAAAAAAAAGTGTACCTTGAGCCCATTTATAGCTTGGTAAGTTTGTAAAAATAATTGAATATTTTCATCATTAATTGTGGTCTAGACCATCATTGGGGGTTTTGTCTTTCAAATCACATCACTAAGACAAAATGAACCTTTTGACCGCATTTTCAGTCAATTGAAATCAAAAGAAAAATATCAAAGAAAATGCCCCCTCACATTCCTAGGAGATGATCCTCTGCTTCCTGCAGGGCCTGGAGCAGATGTGCCCTTTCCCTGGGGGCCTTTGTTGACTTCTCAGTGCCACGTTTGTCTCTTCTAATTCTACTGTTCTGATAGTGATTGTATCTATAGCACACCCCATGCCTTATCGTTGCTCAGTCAGAATTTTGGTTGAAATAAAGTAATCTGTGGAAGCAAAAGCTTTGTTTCTTCCATCATGGAGTAAGGACTTGAATCTCCAAGAAGTATTTTTCAAAGACTTAGCAAAACAATAAAGAAAAATAAGAAGAGGAAAATTACACAAGGGAAAGAAGTCCACTGAAACCTATGCCACTTGTTTTTTTTTTTTTCCCAGAAACCTTTTTTTAAGGGATACAAGCTTCACGCATTTCATAAATATAAATTTAAGAACATAGTGATTCTCCCCATGCTACCCACCCTTCCACCTGCACTCCCACCATTCTTCCTCCTCCCTCTACTTTTCTCATCCTTATTTTTTACTAAGATCTATTTTCAATTAACTTTATGCACATAGAATTAACTCTATACTAAGTAAAGAGTTCAACAAATAGTATACGTAAAAAAACTTTTCCTCAACAGTCTAGACAAGGGCTGTTCAAAGTCATTGTATCCATATGTTGGATCATTTGATAGTATCTGTCGCTCCCCCTCTTCATGGAAGAACGACACTAAACCCTGCCTAGGCTTCATATCCGAGTCACGGCACCAGTATGTCGCTCCCCCTCTTCGTGGAGGAACGACACAGGACCCTGCGCTGCTCTTTTGTCTGCTCGGCCCTCCCCGGGTTTGCTGCTGGTTCTTCCCGGGTTTGCTACTATCCCTTCCACCTCCGTGGAAGGGCGGTTCCCCCTGCCACTTTCCCCACTTCCGCGGGGGAGCGGCACACCGCCAGCCGGCTCTCTCGGGGGCTGCACAGGTGTTCCTTCAGATAGATGTTCCCCTTAGATGTTCCTGGTGCATGTTGTCTCTCTCCTCCTTTATAGTCCTCCTCCACCAATCCCAACTCGGCTGCCCACATGCCAAGTACGCTGCTCTCCTCCAATCAGGAGCAGGATCAGCTCCTGGAGGTCATCACTCAAGTTGGCAAGAGGCAGCTGCGTAGAAGCTGTTTTCTCCTCTCCCAGCGCCATATTGTGGGAGAGCAGATGCATAGAATAAGTCTTAATTCCAGTAACTTAGTCTAGTCCGAGTTGCTCCCCACAGATCCCCCTTTCTTTTTATTTTTGGCGTTGATACGCACCTGTCTTCGGTGCCCCGTGGCACACACTCTGCTCTGCTTGCTGGAGTTGCCCACAGGTGCTTACAAGTCCTATCAATCAGGCAAACCGAATCCAGGTCCTCTCTTCGCCATGTTGTGAGGAGGTTTTTAGGCGCTGATGCGTGCCTGAGTTCGGTGCCCTGCAGCGCATGCTCTGCTCTGCTAGAACTGCATGCAGGTACTTACAAGCCCTATCAGGCAAACCGAATCCAAGCCCTCTCATTGCCGTCTTGTGGGGAGACTTACTAGTGTTGGTTCGTGCCTGTCTTCGGTGACCTGCAGCTCATACTCTGGTCGAGCCGCCTGCTGGTGCTTACCGCCTTACTAATCAGGCAGACCGAATCCAAGCCTTCTCATTGTGGTATTGTGGGGAGACTTATTGATGTTAATTCGTGCCTGTCTTCGGTGACCTGCGGCGCATAAGCTGCTAGCCGCCCGCAGGTGCTTATCGTCCTAATCAGGCAGACCGAATCCAAGCTCTCTCATTGCTGTGTTGTGGGGAGGCCTTATTTTTTCTCTATTTCTCTATCTTCGGGCATTCCTATTTCTCCCATTTTACTTCTATCTACCAGCATTCCTATTTCTCTCATTTCACTTCTAAACTTCTGTTTCTCTTATCCCTGCGGCTTCCCGGCGCCTGCCCCGAGGCTGCTTCTCGGCGGCTTCCTGGCGCTGAGCCGCTTCAGCCCACGCTTCTCTCATCTGCGCGGCTTCCCGGCTTTGCGCGCGCACCACGGCCTCGCACTAGCCCCACGTTCCCTATCTATTCACGCCCCGTGCTCTCTCTGCACGCGGCCGCTTCCACGAGTCACACAGCACAGCTCACGTTTCCGCCACCACCGGTATTCAATCTAAGTTCCCCGGGCTAACCTGGCGAATTCAAACCTGGCAGCCCACGTCTCTGCCTCTGGTTCCAGATTTTCGCCTTTTGTTCCCCAGGCTGACTTGAAGAATTCCAACATGGCTTACGTTTCCGCCTCGGCCTGCACTCACGGCTTCAATTTCCCTAACATTTTTCTCTACCCGGTATGATTCCCTAAGTTTTCTTCCAACAATATTCCTCCCTCATTTCTCCTGGCTACTCCCCACAGTCCGTACCCGAGTCCAAGCCTCCTCCAGGTTTCACTTTCGCTTTCAATCTCCTAGCTTCCCCGCCATAGTCCGCATCCGAGTCTATGAAAGCTTTCATTTTCGCTTTCAATCCTAACTTCTTTCCCACAGTCCGTATCCAAGTCTATGCCTAGGCTTTCAGTAGCTTCTTCCGGCACCTTTTTCGTCCGGCTTTCCCCTAGGCTCTTCGCTAGTCTCTCTCTCCGGTATTTTCCACTTCTTCCCGTTTCTTCCCTCCTAAGTTTCCTATCCGAGTCACGGCACCATTATGTCGCTCCCCGTCTTCGTGGAGGAACGACACAGGACCCTGCGCTGCTCTTTTGTCTGCTCGGCCCTCCCCGGGTTTGCTGCTGGTTCTTCCCGGGTTGGCTACCGTCCCTTCCACCTCCGTGGAAGGGCGGTTCCCCCTGCCACATTCCCCACTTCCGCGGGGGAGCGGCACACCGCCGGCCGGCTCTCTCGGGGGCTACACAGGTGTTCCCCTTAGATGTTCCCCTTAGATGTTCCTGGTGCATGTTGTCTCTCTCCTCCTTTATAGTCCTCCTCCGCCAATCCCAACTCAGCTGCCCACATGCCGAGTACGCTGCTCTCCTCCAATCAGGAGCAGGATCAGCTCCTGGAGGTCATCACTCAAGTTGGCAAGAGGCAGCTGCGTAGAAGCTGTTTTCTCCTCTCCCAGCGCCATATTGTGGGAGAGCAGATGCATAGAATAAGTCTTAATTCCAGTAACTTAGTCTAGTCCGAGTTGCTCCCCACAGTATCCCATAAATCTACAACCCTGCTTTTAAAGTTTTCCAATTTCTTCTTTTTTTTTTTTTTTGGTCTGACTGTAAAATTTCCAGAGATTTGTCTTCTAACACAGATATTCTTTCTTCTGCCTCGCCAAGGATGTTGTTAAGGCTTTCTACTGCATTTTTAATTTAATCTATTTGAATTCTTTATTTCTAATATTTCATTTTGATTTCTTCTTAAAATCTCAATTTATGGGAAAAAATTTCATTCATGTCACGTACAGATTTCTTTAATTTGTGGATTTGCTTCTGATTATTTCTAAGTAATTCTACGATCAATTTTTTGAATTCTGTTTCTGGCATTTCTTCAATCTGTTCATCTTCACATTCTGATATTGAAGTGTTGTTATATTCCTGTGGGGGTGTCATGTTGTCTTTCTTATTCTTGTCTTGGATTCCTGCATTTATTTTTAGGCATTTATGGCTATGCTTGTCCCCCCCACCCCCAACTCTGATGGCTTTTATCTTTGGACTATACCTTTGTGGCTTAGTGGAATGTCCACTCTTTCAGTCAATATGCAGAGGCATGTGCTGTGCGTGGCCAGGAAGCTCTGTTAGGTGCTCCAGAGTGAGGGGAGTGTCCAAGCTGACACCTAAGTTGGGCATGGTAAATCTCTTCTTCTTCTTCTTCTTCTTCTTTTTTTTTTTTTTTATCAGAGGTGAGGTTTGATAAGCTCTGTTGGCATACTCTCCCACTCACTTCCTCTCCTCCAAGGAGACTGATACCTGGACACTAGCTTCAGTGGATACAATATTCATCTGAGCTGCCCCAAGAACCACACAGAGGATTCATGCAGTCCTCGATGTGAGCACAAATTCTGCAGCAAAGACCATCACCAGGGAATCAGGGCCTCCCAAATGTGTGGAGCCACCCACATGACTGCGTAAAGACTCAGCCACACACTGAGTCTTCCCATGCAGCCACAGCTTTTTCATAGTCCCAGAAAACAGGGCTCCCACAGTCACAAGTTCCCAACCCCATCAGTTCTCCCAGCCAAATTCAGGCGTCTACTCTTGGCTGGTTGCTGGGTACAGACACAAGCTGGTGCAGCTATTATGTTTGTCCAAAATGGGGCCTGCCCTCTTTTGGCTAGTTACAGAACACGTGTGCCAGGTGGTCAGAGAGAGAACAACATGCCCCCCTTTTTCCCTCCAGGTTGGCAGGTACACTGTCCCCCACAGGACTCTCAGGCAGACTCACAGCAATCTTTTCCCGCAGCTTTATTGCCAGTGCCTGGGCTGCTGCAGTCTGCTCTCACCTCACTCTGCAAGGTTGGTGCTGAGGCTCCCAGCTGCTGCGGTCTTGAGTTGTGCACAGAGTTGTGCACATCCACACCTTCCACGTAGATTCATAGTGTCCCTCTAATTTGCATGGTGTTTCTTCTACTGTTTTCTCTCCAAGTCTTCTCTGAGATTGCATTCTCTCCACTTTTTTTTTTAACTATTTCCCCTAGACTAGAGCAGTAAGCTCCTTCCCTATTCTGCCATCTTGGAGTTTAAACCTATGCCATTTGTTATTTCAAGGCACATGAGTTTTCTTCAGGAGTATTATTGGGAGGGAAAAATGACTATTCCAAAAATTAAAAAAATGTTGCATTAGCATATTCCACACTTTAAAGATTTGACAAAAATGTATCTAAGGGCAAAAAGTGTCTTTGCTGGGAAAATCCCATAAGGACATGACTGCTAATGCAAAAGGAAGCACCAGGGAAGTGAGCAGGTTGGTCTGAGATGGGAGTGCTCACTTTTACTCTTCTGGGAGCTGGGATAAAGGAGGGTTGGAAAACGCAGACCCTGATTGGGACAGTGGGCCCAGCAATATGGGAGCAGGCCAGGGCCCACAGCAAGAAAGCGCTAGTAAGAAATTTCCCCTGAAGGGATGGCAGAGGAATGACAAGTAATGTTCTCTCATCTCCACTTTTCAGCTGTTTGCTATTTCATGAGGTTCTTAGTCCCTCTTCATTATTTATAAATATTTAGAAAATCTGTCTTGCGTAATGGCTTTTAAAAATCTTGTCTTGTTTGAGAAAGAAAGAGAGAGATGGAAACATACAGCAGGAGAGAGGCAGAGAGAGAGAGAGAGAGAGAGAGAGAGAGATAGCGCCCATTTACTGGTTCACTTCCCCAATGACTACAATAACTAGGACTGAACAGGGCCAAAACCAGGAGTCCAGGAGATAGGAACACAGTCCAAGTCTCCTAAGTGAGTGGCAAGAACTCAATTACTTGAGCCATCACTGCTGTCACCCAGGATCTGCACTAGCAAGAACCTAGAATCAGGAGCTTCATCCCAGTGTTGAATCCAGCTACTGAGAGGAGTGACATGGGCATCTTAATTGTTAGGCTGTGTGTCTGCTGTGTAGCACGTGGCTTTTATTTAGTTGTGAATTTTAGAAGCAATGAAAAGGTAGCTTCCCACAGCATGGCAAGAGGAGATCAGCTATAGAAGGTGAGAAAGTCAGTGGAGATCAAGAATTGAGAAGCAGGGAGTCTGGGCAAGAGGAAACTGGGATAGCAAGTGGCTTTTTCAGAGTTCCTTGGAATCCTGAGAAGCCTGATTGGACACCATCCAGTTCATGGACTTGGGACTCAAATGTTCCATTTGTCTGATAAAAAGTGACCCCCCTGAAAGCTGGGGGAGTTGGGGATATTTGGGCCACAGAAGAAATGTATAGCAGAAGAATGTGTGTGCTTTCTGAGAAAGATGTTTCTCTAGACCCCAGCAGGGCAATTTCAGACCTCCATGCAGCATGCACACATTTGTCACATTTGTCACATTAAACAAAATGTAGTATTTTGACTATAAAAATGTGCAAACATCTCTGCAATTTTGATTTTGCTACTATTAAGTATTCTAAATATTGTTAATTTCCATTTTAAAGTATAGAAGTTATTTTTAGATTGAATACAATTTTCGAGATCAGATCTTAAAAATTTTATTGTAACTTTGCAAAGCTTGTGAGCCTTAGCCCCCATACTCAATAAAGCTAACGCATGCAATGTTCATACACCAAAGCAAGCTCTTTTTGCAGAGGTAAAGCTAATTATCAAAGAGGGCTTATCAGCTTTTCCCAATAAACACAGATATTCAGCTCACATCCACAAATGCTTGATTTAGAACATAATTTTTCAAATGGAATTTCAGTGGGCTAATTGAAATAGGACAGAAATAATTTTTAGTGTGCATCTTTATCTATAAGCCTTTTGATTATCAATTAGAGTCCTGTTTCTAATAAAAAAAGCAAAGCAACAATGCACCCAGTAATTAGTAAATTAAAACCTTCAAAGTAAACCTCAGGGCTGCCAAGAGCTGTAATTTTTTAAAGTGTTCTCATGTCAAGAGACTATTTAAAATACAGGTTTTATAGATACTTTCCTTTTAAGTAGAATTCTCTTAGCTAATCAGATACTCAGCAGCGTTGCCTTTAATTTTATCTGGCCAAGCTTCCCTCCATCTGTTTTCCCAGAATGCTCTCATTCTCTCCTCCAGATGTTTGGCTCAGCATCTCAACTTGATGTCTATTTCTTCTTGTTCTCCTTCACCTCACATGAACCTTCCAAGTCATAATTCCTTGGAAAATAGACACAAAGAGCTTTATTTCAAATTACCATCCTTCACTTCAGAGGTTCCATCTCTAAGGTCAAGACGAGTCAAAAGAATTTCTTTCTCATGATAGACTTTCTTGGCTGTGTATGTTGTAAAAAAGAAACAGAAATACAAAATACTTAAGCAGCATCCTCATGTTCACATAAGCCAAAGATTCAGGAATAGGAATTAAATATCAAGAATTTCACTTTCAATTCTTTTTAAAGATTTGATTTATTGAAAACTAAAGCTCCTCCTTCCAGTCACTCCAAGCTTCAACTTTGATCAATGCCTCTATTCAATGGGGGGTCAAATACCTGAAGGGAAAGAAAAGAATTCTCTAGAACATATGGCAGGAAAAGATCATTTGTGTGTGCCTGCTGAAAAGACAAATGGCTCGCCTTCCCAGCTCTCTCACTGTGTCAGTGATCTCTGCTGCTCAGCAGATCATAGACAATCTTGGGCTCTGGCTAATCTGTTGCTTTTCAAAGCAAACTAAATGGAAACAAGGGTTTAAGTACCTGGAAACTGAATCACGACTTTAAAAACATCGAGTGTCATGAAAAAATTTCCTGATGAAAGTGTAGAGTGTGTTAGGAAAATTCTTTTCTGAGGCCACCTGCTGATACTCTATTTTTCTAACTGGAGAGAATACTCCCTTATGTCCAAAACCTAGATAGAAAGCTTTTTGACCAGGAAGGAAAAAATACTATAAAACTCATTAGGAATTTAGGAGTTGTCATGGGTACAAAGGACTCTGCAAAACAGCAAAGCTCTCCTTCCTGTCATTTGAAAAATAATTTATCTTTTCTAATGTCCCCTGTCTATCCTTTATTCTTCCATCCTGACTGCCAACATCTGGATAAAGTCTTTGTTGTCATGGTGCACGATGGAAATGACCTTCAGGCTTTCACTGATCCAATCCGTCTATCCTGCTGGAAGTGCTTCCAAAAAGAACTTGGATTTGTCTAGAGGGAAAACCTCAAGGTCTTGGGGTTGAACTTGGATTTGTCTAGAGGGAAAACCTCAAGGTCTTGGGGTTGAAGATGAAGTGCCAAGGATCCACCCCTGGGAGAGGGGAACTGTTCAGCAAGGGGCAAACAAGAGCAATTTCTTGCCTGTGTCATAAGAGAAAGGAGTCGAAAAACAACAAACAGGCACGGAGGGGTTGGTCCACATGATGGCAGAAGGCATTTCACTGTTTAAGGTAATCTTTCCCCATGACTTCATTCATCTATGGAAAGGTTTCTAAACTCATAGCATATTAGAAGCTAGTATACTTTTATGGATACCTGGAATGGAGTTGTATTCATGTATGCATATATATGCACACCACAGGAGCATGGATATATTGAGAAATGAAAGGAAATAAATGTAGGAAAGCATGGAAGATGTACAGAGGGCTTGAAATACTCACAGGCTGTAACATTAGGCTCCAAAGATCTCAGAGTATAGATTCCATGGCTGAGTTTTCTGGAATGATACGTATTATCTGTGGAGTTGACTTTGGACCTTATAGCCTGGCACTCCAGCCCTGTATGGTCTTACCTTGCTTGACTACATTCTAACTTCTTTCCCCATATCTCCTTACAAATGAGCAAACTTTGCTGGTTACTTGCCTCTGATCATGCATAGTATGAAATTCCAGTGCCACCGGTTGCTGCCTAAGTGATCATGGAGAAACTAATTTTACAACTCTGAATTTCAGTATATTCATCTATAGTTTCTTAGAGTTTTGGAAATTAAATGTGATTATATATATATATATATATATATATATAAATCTGTAATATGCTTTTCTCACTGAAGGTACCCAGTAATTCTCACTTCCATCTTATCTTTTCCTTTGTTCATTATAAAATTTTGTTCCTTTTGAGCCGGCGCCGTGGCTCAATAGGCTAATCCTCCACCTTGCGGCGCCGGCACACCGGGTTCTAGTCCCGGTTGGGGCGCCGGATTCTGTCCCGGTTGCCCCTCTTCCAGGCCAGCTCTCTGCTATGGCCAGGGAGTGCAGTGGAGGATGGCCCAGGTGCTTGGGCCCTGCACCCCATGGGAGACCAGGAAAAGCACCTGGCTTCTGGCTCCTGCCATCGGATCAGCGTGGTGCGCCGGCTGCAGCGGCGGCCATTGGAGGGTGAACCAACGGCAAAGGAAGACCTTTCTCTCTCTGTCTCTCTCTCTCACTGTCCACTCTGCCTGTCAAAAAATAAAAAAAAAAATAAATAAATAAAAAAAATAAATAAATAAAAAATTTTGTTCCTTTTGGTCCTTTCAGCTTGATCCTGCCAAATTCAAATTCTACATTCTTTGAACACCTATCATATTTTGTCACATATTGCCTGTAATTCTAGTAATTAGTGGCACTGTTATCTCTTCTAATAGATTGTACACATTCCAACAATAATATTTATATCCCAAAAAGAGCTTATAAACAGTATATGCTCCATAAATATTTCCTGAATACATTTTCCACTATTCTTTACTAAAACAGCTCATATAACTTTTAACAATGAACATTTAAATTTAAATTTATTTCATTAAAATCTCAAGGATAAGGTACAATTCTTCTGCTAAATATTGTTGTTCCATTTTCAAACATTTTACATATCAAGTGACATTCCCTTGAAGATTATTACTGCCTGGATCATAAGTGGTACAAATGTTTTGGTATAAAGCAAGTCAATAACATGAAGTTGATTCAAATTTATTTCTAAGCTTCACAATAATTAAGAAAGGAAGATAAAATTATTTTGAAAAGAGCTACTGAACATTGGACAGCCCACTAATATAAAACATGGGATGCTTCTTTATGCCATCTCTAAATTATGGGAATGGCAGGTGTGTCTGTTTTATGCTGTTGTTTATGCTTTCAGTAGAAGAGCCAACTTTGTCTTAATTGAAAGGTCATTATTTGCTTTGCTTTGTTCTTCCACACTTCCACTGCATATCAGCAGTCACAGGGACACATCACTCTGCTGGTTACTCCTATGGTGCATTTGGAAGCACAGATCATGGCTGTTAGGCCTGCCAGATGTTCCTAGTCCTTTGCTGCAATTAAGCTCCAACATAAACCGATCTAAAGGAGATTGAGAATCACAGTTCTAATTAAGAATATTCATGAGTTTGCACCTTGGAAAGCTAGCAATTACATGATGTGCCAGAGTGGACAAGATCCTTTTTTTTTTTCTTGAAAGATTTATTTATTTGAAAGTCAGAGCTGTGAGAGGGAGAGGGAGAGAGAGAGAGGGGGAGAGAGAGAGGGGGAGAGAGAGAGGGGGAGAGAGAGAGAGAGGTTTTCCAACTGCTGGTTCATTTCCCAGGTGGCCCCAGTGGCAAGGCCCAAACACTTGAGCCATCTTCTGCTGCTTTCCCAGGCATATTATCAGGGAGCTGCATCAAAAGTGGAGCAGCATGGGGACAGGTGCTGTGTTGTAGTGGGTACAGCCACTGCCTGCAATACTGGCATCCAATATGGATGCTGGTTCGAGTCCCAGCTGATCCACTTCCAATCTAGCTCACTGAAAACATGCCTGGGAAAGCAGTGGAAGATAGCCCAAGTCCTTGGGCCCCTGTACCCACATGAGAGACCTGGAAGAAGCTCCTGACTTTTGGCTTTGGATCAGTCCTGCTGTTGCCATTGTGGCCATTTGGGGAGTGAATCAGCAGATAGAAGACCTCTCTCTCTCTCTTCTTCTGTCTTTGCCTGTCTGTAACTCTGCCCTTCAAATAAATTAATTAATTAATCTTAAAAACATAAAGTGGAGCAGCAAGAGATGAACTGGCACCTATATGGGATGCCAGTATTGCAGGCAGCAGCTTTACCTGATATGCCACAAGGGACAAAATGCTGGCTACAACAACAAGATGTTTTCATTAGAGAAAGAAAATTATGCGATTTTAAATAACTTATCAAGTATTTAATATGGGAAATTCTGCAGTGAAACTGCTGTTATGGAATTGAATGACGTTAAACTTTTTTCAAATCTATCTTAATAAGAATTTACAGGGCCACACCAGGACTGCTAACACTGCCTGTACATTATCTAAAAAGCTTAAAAAGAAGTCATCCAGGCCTAGGCCCCACCTTCAGGGATATTTTAGATCAACAAAAAGAAACAATATTGTTGTTGGTTTCCTCGTCTCCACAAAGGAGTCGCCACTAGACAGTTGCTATGGTAACCATGAGTGTGTTCTTAGACATCAAAAACAAGGACTCAAAGCATCTTCTACAGTCCAGAAACAGGTGCCATGTGTACAAAGAAGAGTCAAACAACCAAATTAGACAACGCAGAGGTTCCTAATGGCATCTTCAGAAGTGTAGGTTATGGTCTTCCTTGCCTGAAATGGTGGGGCTCAGTTTTTGAACCTTTTTCTTTTGATTCTGTCATGATGCCTAGAGTTTGTGCCCTTGAAAAGATGTAGAACACAGGTTTGCATAGTTTGGATTCTATCATTGACTACCTGTGAGACTTGGACAAATCACTAGGCCTTTCTTGGTGACAATTTTATGTAAAAACAGTTTTGGGGTAGGCATTTGGCACAATGGTTAAATTGCCACTTGAGATGAACACACCTCATATCTGGCATGAGTCTCCGCTGCTTCAATTTTCCATCCAGCTTCTTGCATTTGGGAATGAACCAGCAGATGAAAGATTCTCTTTCTCTTTCTCTCTTTCTTTCTCTCTCTGCCTTTCAAATAAAATGAAAATTTAACTTCTGAAAGTATAAAAAGAAAAGGTTTCGAGAGGTAATTTTAGGCCCAAAGGAGTTGGTAGATATCCTAGGGGCAAGGTGTTTCACTCTAGTACGGACATTTTCTGTTTGGGAGCTTTAAAAATCCATCTCCCCTCTATATTCTGTACCTGATTTTTGGTTTTCCTTTGGGTGTCAGTCTTCTATTTTTTTAAAAAAAGATTTATTTTCTTTATTTCAAAGTCAGAGTTACACAGAAAGAAGAGAGACAGAGAGAGAGAGAGGTCTTCCATCTGCTGGTTCAGTCCCTAACTGGTTGCAATGGCTGGAGTTGAGCTGATCCGAAGCCAGGAGCCAGGGGTTTCCTCTGGGTCTCCCGCGTGAGTGCCGGGGCCCAAGGACTTGGGCCAGTTGTCAGTCTTCTTCACAGTCTTCATTCTAACTCCATGGCTGGCTCCAGAAAAGGGCATTTTACATAAGTCTGGCCAAGTAAAACATAGCATTCATAATTTCAAAATAAGTATCTGGGGGATGTGATGGAAATCAATCACACCCAGTGAAATTCAATTATATTTTTACAAAGTTGTATAGTGAAGGACAAACCATTTTCTTCTGGAATTAGAGGTTTTAGGATGCAAGCTGTAGATAGGAGGAAAAATCTTAGCTTCACAGAGGGTGGAGACACCTGAGGATGAAGACATTATAATAAAAAGCAGAGATACTGGATGGAAAACAATCGTGTTCTGGTGACATTATCTAAAGCTCCTAGGTTCAGCTAGTCTGAAGCCACCAATTTCAGTTACTGAAGTCAATAGTTTCTTTTGAAAATTAAGCAAGTTTCAACGGATTGCTTTTACTTGCATCTAAAATATGAATACAAGCCTCTAATTTTATAGGTTTAAGAGACTGATGACTAGGGGTGACAACTTCCCACGTACAGGTAAAGTCAGAACAAGGAGGACTAGAACCCTAGAACCAGCCCCTGAGATGCTCAGTTCACAGACTTTCAGGAGTTGTCTAAACCTTGAATTTTTAAAAGTAAAGGTACTAACATCTTTGAAATCTGCATTGCAATAACATCAATCTTCTTGTAATTTTTGGTAGACTTCTTTCTTAAAATAATTTTTAAATTTATATAAGGTGTACAAATTTCATGTATACAGATTTAGGAGCACAGTGATACTTCCACCCTATACTCTCTCTTGCCCACACTTCCACCACCCTCCCTCTTCCTTCCTTTCTTATTCTTTATTTTTAATGTTTACAATGAGCTACTTGCAGTTTGTTTTGTACTCATAAGCTTAACCCGCACTAAGTAAAGAATTTAACAAACAGTAAGAAAGAAAAAAAAAAACTGTTCCTCAGCAATAGAGACAGAGCTGTGAAAATTAATCAAATCTCAAAATGCCAATGTCACCCATCTACATAGCACTTTTTTGTATTCTATAAGTTATGAATACCAGGGAAAACATATGAAACTTGTCATTTTTGGACTGGCTTATTTAAACTAAGTATAATGGTTTCCAATTACATGAAATTTTGTTGCAAAAGATAGCACTTCATTCCTTTTTATGGCTGAATAGCATTTCATAGTGTACATATAACACATTTTCTTTCTTTTTGTTTTCTTTCTCTTTCTTCCTTTATTTCTTTGTTTCCTTCTTTCTTTTATTTACTTTTTTGAATGGCAGAGTTATTGAGAGAAAGAAACTTCCATTCACTGGTTCACTCCCCAAATGGCTATAACATCTGGAGCTGGGCTGATATGAAGCCAGGAGCCAGGAGTTTCCTCTGGGTCTCCTACATGGTTGCAGTGGGCCCAAACACTCAGGCCATCTTTCTCTTCTTTCCCAGGCACATCTGCAGGAAGCTATATTGGAAGTGGAGCACTCAGGACTCAAACTGGTGCCCACATAGGATGCTGACACAGCAGGCAGAGGCTTTACCCACTACACCACAGCACTGGCCCCATCACATTTTCTTTATCCAGTCACCAGTTGATGGGCATCTGGATTTATTCTATGTCTTAGCTATTGTGAATTGAGCTGCAATAAACACAGGGGGGTACAAATATCTCTTTTGTATGCTGATTTAATTTTCCTTGGGTAAATTGTCAGGAGTAAGATTTTTGGGTCATATAGTAGATCTACTCTCAGATTTCTGAGGATTCTCCATACTGTCTTCTACAATGGTTGTACTAGTTTACATTCCCACCATCCATCAGTGGAGTAGGGTACCTTCCCCCCCAACCCCAATCCTTGCCAGCATTTATTGTTTTCTGATATCTGCATGACAGTCATTCTAACTGGGATGAGGTGAAACCTCATTGTGGTTTTGATTTGCATTTCCCTGATGGCTAGTGATTCTAAGCATTTTTTCATATGTCTTTTTCCATTTGAATTTCATCCTTTGAAAAGTCACTGTTTAAGCCCTTTGCCCACTTCCTAACTGGATTGTTTGTTTTACTGTTCTTGAGTTTCATGAGTCTTCATAGATTCTGGATATTAATCTCTTTTCAGTTGTGTAGTTTGCAAATGTTTTCTTCCATTCTATCGGCCACCTCTCCACTTTGTTGAGTGTTTTCTTTGCAGCCCAGCTTGATGTAATCCCATTTGTCTATTTTTGTTTTGATTGCTTGTGCTTCTGGAGTCTTTTCTAAGAGGCCTTTGCCTATACTAATGCTTGCAGAGTTTCCCCAGTGTTTTCTTCTGGTAATTTGATGGTATCAGGTTGTTGTTTAGATCCGATCCATTTTGAGTTGATTTTTGTATAAGGTGTAAGATAGGGTCTTGTTCCATACTTCTGCATGCAGAAATCCAATTTTCCCAGAACCATTTGCTGAAGAAACTGTCCTTTCTGAGGGATTGATTTTAGTTCATTGGTCAAAGATTAGTTGGCTGTAGATGTGAGGACTGATTCCTGGAGTTTCTATTCTGCTCCATTTATCTACATGTCTATTTTGTGCCAGTACCAGGCAGTTTTGATTATAAATGCTCTGTAGTATGTCTTCAGATCTGGTGTCATGATGCCTTTGGCTTCATTTTTGTTATTTAAGATTGCTTTATATATTTGGGATCTCTTGTGTTTCCATATGAATTTTAGCATCGTTTTCTCTAGATCTGAGTAGATCTTATTGATATTTTGATACGGATCACATAGAATCTGTAAATTGCTCTTAGTAGTATGGGTATTTTGATGCTATTAATTCTCCCAATCCACTAACATGGAAGATTCTCCCATTGTTTGGTGCCTTGTTCTGCTTTGTAATTTTCTTTTTTAAAAGATTTATTTACTTATTTGAGAGGCAGAGTTACAGACAAAGAGGTCTTCCATTTTCTGGTTTACTCCCCAAGTGGCTGCAATGGCCGTAGCTGGGCTGATCCAAAGCCAGGAGCCAGGAGTTTCTTCTGGGTCTCTTGTGTGGGTGCAGGGGGCAAAAACACTTGAGTCATCTTCCACTGCTTTATTAAGCCATCATAGGGAACCAGATTGGAAGTGGAGCAGTCAGAACTTGAACCAGTACCCATATGGGATGCTGGTTCTACAGACAGAGATTTAACCCATTATGCCACAGAACCAGCCCCTGTAATTTTCATTGTACAGATCTTTCACCTCCTTGGTCGAATTTATTCCTAGGTATTTAAATTTTTTGTATCTATTGTGAATGGGACTCATCTTACACTTTCTTTCTCAGCTAAGGCCTTGTCTGTATATACAAAGTTTATTGATTTTTGTGTGTTGATTTCATATCCTACAACTTTATCAAACTCTCTTATAAGTTCCAGTGGTCTCTTAGTATAGTCTTTTGGTTTCACTCTATATATGAACATGTTATCTGCATACAGGGATAATTTGACTTCCTCCTTTCTAATTTGTATCCCATGGACTTCTTTTTCATACCTAATGGCTCTGGCTACAACTTCCATAACTATGTTGAATAACAATGATTACCATGATGATCCTTGTCTGATTCCAGATCTTAGTGAAATGCTTCCAGCTTTCACCATTCAATATGATGCTAGCTGTGGGTTTGTCATATATTACCTTTATTGTGTTAAGGAATATGCCCAATTTGTTTAAGGTTTTTATTATGAAAGGATGTTGTAAATTATTCTTAGATGTTTAAATTTAACTGAAAATTGATCCCTGTTAAACATAAGAGTGGGAATAAGAGAGGGAGGAGATATACAGTATGGCACATGCTCAATCGGACTTAACCCTAATGGGAGAGTTAGAAACGTGCCATGGGATTTCAATTCAATCCCATCAAGGTGGCATGTACCAATGCCATCTCACTAGTCAAAGTGATCAGTTTAAGTTCATAATTGATCATAATGATAGGATTAAGTGTCACAGGGATAACATAAACAAGACTAGTGTCTGATAATACTAACTGATAGAATTAGAAAGGAGAGAACAATCCAACATGGGAAGCGGGATACACAGCAGACTCATAGAATGGCAGATGTCCTAAACAACACTCTGGCCTCAGAATCAGTCCTTAAAGCATTTGGATCTGGCTAAAAAGCCCATGAAAGTATTTCAGGCATGGAAAGCCAAGACACTCTGGCAAAAAAAGAAAAAAAAAAAAACCTAAATGAAAGATCTCTGCAAGTGAGATCCCAGTGGAAAGAATGGGCCATTAAAGAAGGAGGTACCTTTCTCTGAAGGGAGCAGAGAACTTCCACTTTGACTATTCTAAATAAGATCAGAGCTGGCGAACTCAAGAGGCTTCCATAGCCTTGGAAACTCATGACAAGAGCCTAGGGTGATTATTGATGCCATAAACAAGAGTGTCAATTGTTAAGTCAACAACAGTAGTCACTGTGCACTTACTCCCCATGTAGGATCTCTGTCCTTAATGTGTTGTACTATGTGAATTAATGGTATAACTAGTACTCAAACAGTACTTTAAATTTTGTGTGTCTGTGTGGGTACAAACTGTTGAAATCTTTACTTTGTATATACTAAATTAATCTTCTGTATATAAAGATAATTGAAATTGAATCTTAATGTGAATGGAATAGGAGAGTGAGTGGGAGATGGAACGTTTGTAGGTGGGAGGGAGGTTATGGGTGTGTGGGGGGGAAGCTGCTATAATCCAAAAGTTGTACTTTGGAAATTTATGTTTATTAAATAAAAGTTAAAAAATAAAAAGGAAAGGATGTTGTATTTTATCAGATGCTTTCTCTGCATCTATTGAAATAATCATATGGTTTTTATTCTTCAATTTGTTAATGTGATGTATCACATTTGTTGATTTGTGTATATTGAATTATCCCTGCATAACAGGGGTAAATCCCACTTGGTTCAGGTGAATGATCTTTCTGATGTATTGTTGGGTTTGATTAGCTAGTATTTTGTTGAGGATTTTTGCATCTATGTTCATCAGTGATATTGTCCTATACTTCTCCTGCTTTGTTATATCTTTTTCTGGTTTTATAATTAAGGTTATGCCTGCCTCATAGATTCCCTCCCTTTCAATGGTTTTGAATAGTTTGAAAAGAATTGGATTAGTTCTTTAAAATTATGGTAGAATTCAGCATTGAGTCATCTGGTCTTGGGCTTTTCTTTTGTGGAAAGATCTTTATTATTTATTTAATCTCCTTCTTGGTTATTGACCTATTTAGGTTTTCTGTATTTATGACTCAATTTTGATCAATTGTATGTGTCCAGTAATCTATCCATTTCTTCTGGATTTTCCAGTTGGTTGGCACATAGCTCCTTGTAGTAATTTGTGATGATTCATTTCATTTTCTTTGATATCCATTTTAGCAACTGCTTTTTCAACCCTGATTTTATTAATTTGGGTGTTCTTCCTTTTTTTGGCTAGTTGGACCAATGGTACATCAATTTTGTTCATGTTTTCAGAAAACCAGCTCTTGATTTCACCAATCTTTTGTGTCATTTTTGGTTTAAATTTTATTTCTTTCTTCTCTAATTTTAATTATGTAATTCCTCCTACTAATTTTGGTTTTGGCTTATTCTAGGTTTTCTAGGTCCTTCAGATGCATTGATAGCTCACTTACCTGATGCCTTTTCGGTTTCTTGATATAAACACTGATTGCAATAAAATCCCCTCTTAACACTACTTTTGCTGTATCCCATATGTTTTGATAT
This sequence comes from Oryctolagus cuniculus, assembly GCF_051225735.1. NCBI lineage: Eukaryota > Metazoa > Chordata > Mammalia > Lagomorpha > Leporidae > Oryctolagus > Oryctolagus cuniculus. Next base: position 33,040,374 of record NC_142869.1, on the reverse strand, counting down.
GTTGTGTTGTAATCTTCATTCATTTCCAGGAATTTTTTTATTTCCCTTTTGATTTCTTCTATTTCCCACTGTTCATTCATGAGTGTATTGTTTAGACTCCATGTGTTTGCATATTTTCTAGAGTTTCTTTTTCTTTCTTTCTTTCTTTCTTTCTTTCTTTCTTTCTTTCTTTCTTTCTTTCTTTCTTTCTTTCTTTCTTTCTTTCTTTCTTTCTTTCTTTTGACAGGCAGAGTGGTCAGTGAGAGAGAGAGACCGAGAGAAAGGTCTTCCTTTGCCATTGGTTCACGCTCCAATGGCTGCCGCAGCTGGCGTGCTGCGGCCGGCGCACCACGCTGATCCAATGGCAGGAGCCAGGTACTTATCCTGGTCTCCCACGGGGTACAGGGACCAAGGACTTGGGCCATCCTCCACTGCACTCCCTAGCCACAGCAGAGAGCTGGCCTGGAAGAGGGGCAACCGGGACAGAATCCGGCGCCCCAACTGGGACTAGAACCCGGTGTGCTGGCGCCACAAGGTGGAGGATTAGCCTAGTGAGCTGCAGTGCTGGCCGAGAGTTTCTTAAGTTGTTAACTTCCAGCTTCATTCCATTGTGGTCAGAAAGGATGCATGGTGTGATTTCAATTTTTTGGAATATGTTGGGACTTACTTTATGGCCTTGCACGTGGTCTATCCTAGAGAAAGTTTCATGTACTGATGAAAAATAATGTATGTTCTTCAACTGTGTGATGAAATGTTCTGTAGATATGAATTAGGCCCATTTGGTTCATAGTGCAGATTAGCTGTTTCTTTGTTGATTTTTTTTGTCTAGTTAATCTGTCCACTGATGAGAGTAGGGTGTTGAAGTCCCCATTACTATTGTATTCGAATATATGTCTCCCTTTAGATCCATTAACGTTTGTTTTAAAAAGACAGACACCCTGGTTTGGTGTATATACATTTACTATCATCACATCTTCCTGTTGAATCATTACATAGTGCCCTTCTTTGTCTCTTTAAACAGTTTTAGTGCTAAAGTCTATTTTTTATGATATCAGGATGGCTACTCCTGCTGTTTTTTGGTTTCTATTAGCATGGAATATCTTTTTCCAACCTTTCACTTTCAGTCTGTGTGTATTTGTGTGACATATGTTTATTTCAGGCAGCAAATAGATAGATCTTGTTTTTTAATCCATTCAACTACACTATATCTTTTAATAGGAGAATTTAGGTCATTTACCTTGACTATCATTGATAAGTAAAGTCTTGGCCCTGTCATTTTTCCATAAAAATTCCTAGAATTTGCTTTAGATTTCCTTTGTATTTTTTTTTCCTTTGTATTTTTACCTGGAAATATTCTGCCACATTTTTTCTTAATGATGACTATCTTTTTTTTTAAGATTTATTTTATTTACTTGAGAAGACAGAGTTACGGGGGTGGGGGGGTTTATATCTTTTGGTTCACCCCCTCAAATGGCCACAATGGCCAGAGCTGAGCTGATCCATAGTAGGGAGTCTTGAGCTTCCTCCAAGTATTACATATGGGTGCAGGGGTCCAAGGACTTGGGACATCCTCTGATGCCTTCGCTGGTGCATTAGCAGGGAGCTGAATTGGAAGTGGAGCAGCCAGGCCTCAAACGGGAGCCATATGGGATGCCAGCACTGCTAGCCGAGGCTTTAACCCACTGCACCCAATGCCAGCCCTGACAAATTTTTTCAATTTCTCTTTGTTATGGAAGGTCTTTTTTTTCAATTTCATTCATAAATGAGAACTTTGCAGGGTGCAGTATACTGGGCTGACAGTTTTTTTTTTTTTTTTTTAAGAATTGTACTATATTTCTCCATTTTCTCCTAGCTTGTAGGGTTTCTGATGAGAAATCAGCTGTGAGTATAATTAGAGATCTGAAAGTAATCTGGCATTTCCCTCCTGCACATTTAGAATCTTTTCTTTATGTTTTACTGTTGAAAGTTTGACTACAATGTGTCATGGTGAAGATCTTTTCTGATCGTATCTATTAGGTGTTCTATAAGCCTCATGTGCTTGGGCTTCTATGTTTCTCCACATTAGGGAAGTTTTCCAGAGTCATTTCACTGAATAGGCCTTATAATCCATTTTCTCTTTCTGCACTTTCAGTAACTCTTAAGACCCATATATTGGGCTATTTAATAGTATCCCATAAATCTCAAACATTATTAATTTTTTTAATTTCTTCTTTTTTTTTTGATCTATTTCCAAAGATTTGTCTTCTAGCTCAGATATTCTTTCTTCTGCCTCACCAAGTCTGTTTTTAGGGCTTTCCACTGTATTTTTTATTTGATATATTTAATTCTTCATTTCAAATATTTCAGTTTGATTTCTCTTCAATTTTTCCATGTCACGGGGAAAATTTTTCATTCATGTCATGTGTGGATTTCTTTAACTTAGGAATTTGCTTCTCATTGCTTTTGAGTACTCCTATGATCATTTTTTTTTTAATTCCTTTTCAGGCATTTCACCAATTTCTTCATCTTCACCTTCTAACATTGAAGTGCTGTTTGTTCCTTTAGGGAAGTCATGTTGTTTCCCTTACTCACGTTTCTTGTGTTTCTACATTTATTTTTAGGTATTTATGGAACTACTTGTTAGTTTTTTCCTCTGATGACTTTTATCTTTGAAACATGCTCCTGGGAGCCAGCGCTGTGGTGCAGTAGGTTAATAGTCTGCCTGCGGTGCCGGCATCCCACATGGGCACCGGTTCCAGTCTCAGCTTCTCCTCTTCCAATCCAGCTCTCTGCTATGGCCTGGGAAAGCAGTAAAAGATGGCCTGAGTGCTTGGGACCCTGCACCCACATGGGAGACCAGGAAGAAGCACCTGTGTTCTGGCTTCAGATCGGCACAGCTCCAGCCATTGCGGCCATTTGGGAGAGTGAACCAACGGAAGGAAGAACTTTCTGTCTCTCCCTCTCACTGTCTGTAACTCTACCTCTCAAATAAATAAAATAAAATAAAATTTAAAAAAAATGAATGAGTCTCTATAAAAAAAAGAAACATGCTTCTGTGGCTTATTGGAGTATGTATTCCTTCAGTGGACATTCAGAGGTGTGTGTTTCTTGTTGTATGCTGTTGGCTCACACTTGGCAACTGGATACATCATGTGGCTGGCTGCAGTGCTGTCCCTGTCCTCTCTCCTTCTGTCCCATGGAGTCTGCCCCGTTATTTCAGTTCTTTGCCAAGATTTTCCATCAGTCAGGTTCCTGGAAACATGGTCTTTGTCGCTCCCCCTCTTCGCGGAGGAACGACACAGGACCCTGCGCTGTTCTTTCGTCTGCTCGGCCCTTCCCGGGTTTGCTGCTGGTTCTCCCCGGGTTGGCTGCCGATCCTTCCACCTCCGTGGAGGGGCGGTTCCCCCTGCCACTTTCCCCACTTCCGCGGGGGAGTGGCACACCGCTGGCCGGCTCTCTCGGGGGCTGCTCAGATGTTATCCGGATGTTCCCTTTAGATGTTCCTGGTGCATGTTGTCTCTCTCCTCCTTTATAGTCCTCTCCACCAATCCGTGCTCTGCTACCCACATGCTGAGTACGCTGCTCTCCTCCAATCAGGAGCAGGATCAGCTCCTGCAGGTTATTGGTCGAACTGGAGGCAGCTGTGTAAAAGTTGTTTGGTTTCTTTCTCTCAGCGCCATATTGTGGGAGAGCAGATGCATAGAATAAGTCTTAATTCCAGTAACTTAACCTAATCTCAGTTGCTCCCCACAGGTCTTCCCTTTTTTCTTTTCATATCCCAAAGCAGCTGAAGTTAGTGTTTCTATACCCTATTCAGCCATCTTTGATCCATCTTGTTAGATTTATTTTCTTACAGCCTTTTATTCTCTGAATCCATTTGTCTCATAGCTAGTGTACCTACAAGTGAATGAGAAACAAATACAGCAATCCACTACTCAAATATATAGTGTGGATCAAATAAGCAATGGGCTGTCTGAGCTTTTTTTATGTGTGTGTGTGTGTGTGTGTGTACACACACACATATATAAAATCTATTTTGCAAAAAAAGTTTTTCAATGCTTTTTGGCATAATGTCCTCAGTTTCTGATCACAGGCATAAGAGATGGGGATCTTAAAAAGGAAGAATGTGAAATTAGGGGCTGGCATTTGGCATGGCAGGTAAAGCCCTGCCTGCAGTCCGAACATCCCATATGGGCATTGGTTTGAGTTCCGGTTGCTCCACTTCTGATCCAGCTCTCTGCTATGGCCTGGGAAAGCAGTAGAAGATGGCCCAAGTCCTTGGGCCCCTGCACCCACATGGGAAACCCAGAAGAAGCTCCTTGCTCCTGGCTTCAGATTGGCACAGCTCCGGCTATTGCAGCCACTTGGGGAGTGAACCAGCAGATGGAAGATCTCTCTCTCTCTCTCTCTCTCTTTCTCTCTCTTTCTCTGCATTTTTCTCTGCCTCTCTGTAACTCTGCCTTTCAAATAAAATAAATAAATCTTTTTTTTAAAAGAATGCGAAATTAGAAATATTTCACTTTTAGATAAATATTGAGCCTCATGGACTGTCTGTCCATTTGTAACCAGTGAATTAAGAACCTGATTACTAAATGGTTGTCAAATCTGTCATCATGCTTAGTAGTTTAATTTACCATCAATGATGTATTCCCACAGCCACTGTTCATTTCTCTATTATAACACTTATATTAAATAAAATTATAGAGTACCATAACCCTTTTTCTATTTCTCTATTGTAACACTTAAAGAATATCTGCCTCACTCTTTGAACCTTGAACTCCTATGTGCCAGCAACATTGTTTTAATTATCTCTGAGTTTCATGAACACATAATCATTTTGCATTCTGGACATGTGTGGAGTGAAGGTAAGAACATATGATTATTTCCAATTTGTTATTGATAGCATTAGATGAAAATGCTTCCTTTACGATCTCCATGTTCTGGTATTCTGTCCATCTGTCTGTGTTGAATTATTAGTGTGTGTGAGAAGACTCTGGAATATAGTCAAACTAATTTCAGATTTTGTAAATTTCCACATGGATCATTTTTAATCAAGCAGAATATCATGGGATTTTAGACTCTGAAGTGTCATATTTAATTGTTCTATTTTCATGTTCATGTCTTCAATAATCATCTAGAAGTGATATTATGGACTGGCACTCAGAGGCAGTGTGAACTGTGAGAATATACATTCTCAAATCTTCTCAAATCTTTTTTGCTACCCTCCCCATTTGTCTCACATCATCTGGGGTATAGGACGTGTGAAACTTCTTAGATTTATATACCTTGAAGAATGGAAACCAACCAGAGGGAGACTAGAATAAGGAACATTATGGAGTTTCATGTTATTACATTTGTAAACTTTTACCACTTTCATTAGAGAAAAGAAGGGGTGATAGTAACTTTATCAGTACACAATTATTTGTTTTTCAAACAAAGTATAGAACTATAGCAATGCTAACCTTAAAATATGAGACACATCCAAACAATTTTTAAGTTATTTCAATTTTTTCTATGTAAAAGTAGAATAGAATTTTAAAATGTGCATTGTGCTGTGTGTCAGCTACTGTGTTATAATGGTTGCATATTTGTTTTCTCTGTTAATGCTCACAAACATGCTGTGAATGCACATTATTATCCACACTTAACAGACCAAGAAAAAGAGACCTAGGTTAGCTGCCCATAGCCTTAGTCCTCATAGGTGGCAGAGTCAAGCTATAGGACAGCACTTAATCTTTCAGTTCTTGTTGATGAAACCGTCTCTGTGCAGGGCATCCCAGGAGCTGCAGTTGGGTCAGAGTTAGAAGAAAACACCTGCTTCCCATTCTCTGTCCTTTCAGTGTTAGTGAAATATTTTTTGAATGAAGTTTTGGCTCATGCAAAGCCTATCAACAAATTGTTAAAGCATTAGTTTCTCTGAAATTAGGCTTTTGGCTCTCCAAAGGACCCCCACGTTGTTCAGACCCTTCCTAGACCATTCTTGAAGAATTACTGAACTGAGTTTTATCTGCTTGCTTTCAAATCTAAGAACAGTTCTGTTTGCACCCTAGGGTTGTTAAAATCACTGGCCTCCTTTCTCATCTTTCTCCTCGCATCCACTAAGTTTCTCTAACAGGGACGAACTTCACCTGACCTTCTGCTGCTCACACCCACCCTGTCCACTACAACCTCATTCTGCTTTTCCGCTCGCATTCCTATAGTGCTCAGTTTAGAGTTCTGTAATCTCTCATTATCTGCACCCAAGCATGAAAAGTTCACAGTCACCTGTGGTCTCTGAGTTAGGAGTTTCATTATCTTGGTTTCCTCCACCAACTTCCAATGACAGCACCAAATCCAGATAACTTAGATAGAGCTTTCTATCTTCTCCATCATGTGGCTTAGATGAAAGCTCCAATTTCCTCCCTAGTCACTCTCAGTTGCAAGAAGGCATCCATCACAAAATTTTTCTATGCCATGATTCCTAAGTATTTTAACACAGTTTTGTTTCAGGCAGACAAGGCGGTTTTATTAGGTAGATGAAGTATGACTTAAAATATCAGTAAAGTGGAGGCCCCAAAGAGAGAGAAAACTGAAGCTTCGATTAAAATATCCAGGATTTTTCTATTAGAAAATCTAGAGGGGCAGGCACTGTGGCACAGTGGGTTAAAGCCCCAGCCTGAAGTGCCGGCATCCCATATGGGTGCCAGTTCTAGTCCCGACTGCTCCACTTCTGATCCAGCTTTCTGGTATGGCCTGGAAAAGCAGTAGAAGATGGTGCAGGTCCTTGGGCCCCTGTACCCACATGGGAGACCCAGATGAAACTCCTGGCTCCTGGCTTTGAATCAGCTCAGCTCCAGCCGTTGCAGCTATTTGGGGAGTGAACCATCGGATAGAAAATCTCTCTCTCTGTCTCTACCTCTCTCTGTAACTCTGTCTTTCAAATAAATAAATAAATGAATCTTTAAAAAAAAGAAAATCTAGGAAGCAAATATTTAAATTTCAGCCTCCATAGGTAAAGCAGACTTCAGAGTGTGGTGTATGTGTGCACATTTCAAATTGTACAACAGATGAGATGGGAGTGAACCATGATCTTTTCAGTACTTAGTCCTTGCCTCCCTGGAATGCCAGTGAGCCTCAGTTTCCCCATTTGTTGATTGGCAATGATTGTGGCACCTCCTTGATAGCATTGTTAGGAGAATTAGAAGAAACAACACACGTAAAATGCTCTGCATACAGAAGACACTCAGTAAGTGCTATTATTAGAGCTGCTGCCATTATAGGTGTCTGTATCATATCAAATGTGTGATATTCCTATGGCTCCATCACCAAAACCTAAACTTGGCATTTTAAAACACCAGAAACATGTTCTTTCATAGCTGCAGGCCAGAAGTCTGAAATCGAGTGCCTTACTCTCTTTGGAGACTCTGGAGAAGAATCTTCCCATTGTCTCTTCTGAGTTCTGGGGTCTTCTGGACTTTCTTTTCATTCATTGGCTTGTAGCTGTGTCATTCCAGTCTTGGCCTGTCTTCACATTGTCTTCTCCTGTGTCTGTGTGGGTCCAGAATGTGTTGGCAGTTAATCCAGTGTAATATCCTCTTCTCTTGATACATAATTTGATCACACCTGTCCAGACCCTTTTTTTCTAAATAAGATCACATTCACCAGCCAGGGATGGAGAATTGGGTGAGGACATGTCTTTGGGAGCTGTTCCCAGCTATGTCACATTAAATTAGAAGTTCCTTGAAAGAAATGACCTGTTTCCTTCATTTTTGTACCTTGTACAACATCTAGAACTTCTTATAGAGGATGCTGGGTTCACAGGTGTTTGTTATTTGTAACTAAAAAATGATAAGTAAGATATCAAGAAGGACCATGATTAGGCCAGTGGTGACAGTGTGTGTGCCTAAGACCTGATTTTAAAATATCAAAACAGAGAAAAGTACCCAGCTAATATCCACTCAATGAAAAGCCCAATGATAAATCTTTTATAATGAGTTTAAGTTTGATACATCAATAAACTGTTAGAAAATATTTTTTCCTAAATTAAAATTTTCACTGCATACCAAGACATTACTTGTGTGATCCAGTGTTGACCACAGTGGCTTCACATTCGCAAAAACAGTCCACAAAGGAATCTCAGTGTTTACCTACTTTGCTCTCAAACATTTAAAGCTCCAAATACAAGTGTAAAACAATTCTTTTTAAGATCTCTTTCTCTTTTAGTCGTTGGTCTGTTCTGAAACTTTTTGAGGTAATTGAGCCTTTCAATTTATTGACCCCAAAGAACACTCCCATGCACAGTGTTCCACTGTGTTGCTCTCTTTATGCAGTAAATAGACCTCTATTCTCTGCGTACCTTAATGTTCTCTTTACCCAGGGAGGCTGGGAGGCATGGACCTGCTATTAGGGCATAAGTGGAGGGACACATTTTAGAGGACTTAGAATTGATAACCCATGGATGGCTGAACCAGCTAGCTCTTACTTCTTGCCTCCTTATATTGTTCAACCAGTCACAGAAATGTATCACCTCTCTTCTGGGATATATACACTATCTTGAAATCAGATGCTTAGCAAACAGCCCACCAGGGTCCAGTCAAATTAAAATGAGTAATTCTTCAACTACTGTGAGATTAAAAAGGCAGAATCTGTGTGTACAAATCTATTTCCTTTCTTTGAATCTTAGAAATCACCAAACATGCACCCAAGTAAGCCTGCACTTTTCATTGCAAAGGAGAATGTACAAATATAAAGGCCTGTTATTGAATGGATTGCTCAGGCAGAGGCCAGCCATGGCACATTAAATTCAATAAACCACTCAAGCTTCTGATCGAATATATTATGGGAACACTGTAGGCTACAGTTTAAAAGATTAGTCCAGGAAGAAACAATATACTACTGTATTGGCTTTCTTGCTGGCAGTCCCAGCTTCAGGCACAAGACGATGCTACCTGATAGTTTCCATGGCAACCATGCAAAGTGTTTGGAAGGACCATTTTCGAACAGAAAAATAGAACATCATACATGAATCGCTGCTTAAAAAGAAAGATAGGCAGCGACTTGGAAAATGATAGCGTGGAGGTCCGCAGGTACAAATTTTGCAGCGTAAGGTTGTGAGTCGTCTTCTTTTTCTGAGGTTAATTGAGGCAACTACACAACACCTATCTGTGGGCATCCAAAATTGGTGGTGTACAGAGTAGTTTTCAAAGGAAACTGCAAAGCTGTGGAGGTCGGAGGAGACCTGTCTGGTGGAGCCTTTGGCTTGCTGTCCCCCCCAAACCATAGCTCTCTAATGTCCTGCTGAATCCACAAGATGCTGGAATGCACAATGGATTACATGTCCACATGTGTAACAATCTCTTCCCTGCCTAGGGCTCCAAGCTCACACACCAATTCTTTGTTGATCATGGGTTCTTAAGGACTGAGGGCTCATTCAGTGCTTTCATGGTGCTTTTAGCTTATGTGAATATTGCTGTACAAAATGAAGTTCACACCTTGTCTCTGTCTGTAGCTGCCTCACCCCACAATCACTACTCCTCTTAGCACCCTCCCACCTGCCTTCGACCTTTGCAAGCTGGCTGATTTACTTTCTCCGAGTTGTTGGTTTTCTGGTCACAAACCACCTCAAGCACCAGATATAACCTTTTATTTGACCTACACAATGTTCAAAAAAACTGAAGCAACATCCAGCCAAGGGATTTCATGTAAAATTCTGGAATCTGGCAAGGTTAGCCCCATGTTGTGGGTAAGGCTGCAACTGATGAGATCAGGAGACTGCAGTCCCCTTTAAACCAAGGTCATGCTCACTCTCCTGGTTGCATGATGATAATTACCTGCCTGGCTCCTGCAGCATCTGAGAGGCTTGAGAACACTCCTATTCTTGAGGAAGGGTGAGTATCATGTGCTCTTCCTCCATCTATGTTTCTAATCTATTTGCTTCCCAACAGCCTAGTTTCTTTCCTGTTAGATGCATAATATAGACCTAGAGGATTTTTTTAAATTAAAACCAAATTAAATTAAAAATTTTGATTAAAATCAGGGGTCATATCACTTCTTCAATGAACACCTATTGTTTGTCCAGGATTTTCCCCTGTAACACTTCTTTGTGAATTTGAGATGTTTGTGTATTTGTTAACATAACAAGAAAATCCTCATGATGAGAAGGGGTTTCTAAGTAAGAGTTAACTAGTGGCTCCAGTCTGGGTGTCTCTCTTTGGAAAGAACAAAGGAAAGACTGGGTAAACCTAGGGGCCTATGCCTTGGCAGTTACAATAAGGCTGCTCTAAGAAATCATTCTTATGACCCTCCCACCCCTTCCCATTACCCATCCATCCCTTATCTATCCATTCACCAATTAGCTCACCAATGACTGATTGGCCCATTTCACAACAAGGTTTATATATATATATATATATATATATATATAGAGAGAGAGAGAGAGAGAGAGAGAGAGAGAGAGACAGCCATGAGGAACACAGCCCAAGTCCCTGCCCTCCTGATGTTTATGTTTTTATTTATTTATTTATTTGACAGATAGAGTTAGACAATGAGACAGAGAGAAAGGTCTTCCTTCCAATGGTTCACCTCCCCAAATGGCCACTACGGCCGGAGCTACACCAATCTGAAGCCAGGAGCCAGGTGCCTCCTCCTGGTCTCCCATGGGGTGCAGGGCCCAAGCACTTGGGCCATCCTCCACTGCCTTCCCAGGCCACAGCAGAGAGCTGGACTGGATGAGGAACAATTAGGACTAGAACCTGGCACCCATTTGGGATGCCCGCTCCACAGGTGGAAGATTAACCAAGTGAGCCATGGCGCTGGCACCCTGGTGTTTATGTTTTAATGGACAAGGGTGATAGCAGGTGCCAAATGGAGTTTTGGACCAACTCCAGAGAGATCAAATAGTGCCACAGACAAGGAAGAATAGAGAGTGGATGTGATGGGGAGGAAGCAGAATAAAGGTAAATGGCCTAAACACAGATAAAAACTGTTTAACTTCTTCAACATAGAGAGAGATAAAATTAAAACAATAACCACATATCTCTTTAAGCACCCAGTTTAGCCAAGATTGTAAAAAAGATTCGTGGTGCCAGCGTAGAGAATGTGTGAGGTAATGAGCATTCTTGTTTCCTTTCATGAGAAAGGAACTTGGCACGGTCTTTTAAGAGGGCAACATGACAGCAAATGTGGAAAATCCATACATATTTTTTGATTTAGTGATATAATTTCTAAGGTTTCTTCTAAGGAAATAATTAAGAATGTACACAAAATTTAACTGAATATTTTTATGGAAGAGTTATTAATAATGACAATATAGAGAATAGCTAAATAATATCAATCAAAAAATCGAGCATGTGTTAACTGCCTACACAAGTTTCCTTCCCTGAGACACCAAACGACCCTACCAGAGAGCAGAAATGTAGTTCAGGAAGCAGCTTGCAGAGGTTGGTAACTCTCAGGCAGACAGAGCTCTAAGAAAGCTCAAGAGAATGGGGTTGAGCCCCTTAGTCCACACACCATGTTTCTGTAGTGAAAAAAATCAAACAATGTACAAGTCTCACACTGGGGAGCTGGCTTTTAATTATTTATAATTGTGAAGCCGTCATGCCACTGAATGCCAGTTAGCAAAAAAGAAAAAAATGTAGAAGAAGATATGTCTATTTAGAGAAATATTTGAAATACCCAGCAATAAGACATTGTTGAGAATGTGATCCTATGTGTAAGAAAATCAATTTATAATCACACATAAACACAGAAACACCCAGAGATGTGGCTATCAACGTTATATTAGTGACAATCTCTGGGTAGTAAGAGAATGACTTCATTTTTCCCCTATCCATTACTTTTCATATTCATATATATTTTACTTTTTAAAAATGAAGGAATGTTACTTATGTGTTAATCTTTATGATTGCACTTACTTTTTAAAAATATTGTGGTGCTAGTGACTTGGGATTAGCATTCTAAGTTGTTTCATGGCACTCTTGTCTCTAGCTTCCCTGAATTAATATTGCATCTCGGGGGGTTATAAAAATCACCCTGCATTGAGAGAAGGCAGACTTTCATTTCAGACCGAGTTCATCTATTAATGTGTCCAGGATGTGACCTGAGGCAAGTCACTTCGGCTCTTCTGGCCTCAGCACGATGAAGCTGACTGGATGAGCTGAACTCTGACACGCCTTCCAGCTCTAACACACTGTGCACCCTGATGCATTAATTTTCTCCTTTGGAGATAGCCTATAACCATTCCAAGTCTATAGGAGAAGGGCTGGAGAATGCAAAATCATTTTGGTCTATAAAAAAGTGTGTATAAACACCTGCCTAAGCCATTTTAAGAAATAATAACATGACAGTTAAAAACCATTTTGCACTGTGTTTATGAATTCCCCTCCCTAGAGGCTCTGAATGTTACTCTAGCTATTCTATTTATTTACATGTCTGCATTTGGGTGAAGGATTTGCAGTTGGGAGAAAGGGGTCAGGCTTTCCCCCAAGACTGCTGAGATTTCAATATCTTCTATTATGTTCCTGGTGCAAAACATGTAAAGGTCTATTTCTCTGACACAGAAAATGACCCAGATAAATAAAGTGGGACTTCATTTCAGGCATATCTTTCTCTCTAGCCATTTCTGTGGGCAATAATCCTTCCTGAAGGTAGCTGAACTGGGCTGGAATTACCTAACAGAATTGCAGATTCACTCCATAGGAGCAACTTAGAGCATTTCAGGGCATGAGGGGCCTTTTATCCCTGGATATGAAGAATTCAAGTAGTATTTGATATCTCCCATTTCCTGCAAAGTCACTGTGAGAGTGATAAGCTTCAGTTCCACATCTGGGGATTCTCATCTCTGAGCATGCAACACAATTCTTAGCTTCCTGTGTCACACTTCATGAATGAACAGATAAATGACAAGCTTTCCAATGTATACACAGTGTTGTTTACTTCCAGAATTTGTGAATTGGTAACCAGTCTTTTCCATATCATTGGAAAGACAAGAGCATGAAATAACACATTATTTTGTTTTTGAGCATTTCTGCTTACCTAAGGACTACTAATGACTAACTTAAAAAAATGAAGCAGTAGTGAATTTTTTTTTTTACTTTAAATTTGGGGCATTGAGTCTTAAAAAGATTTTTTTGTTTATTTCTTTTTTTTTATTCAAAAGGCAAGAGGAGAGAGAGAAGGAAAGAGAATCTTCCATCTGCTGGTTCATCCCCGAAATGTCCTGCAACAGCCAGAGTTGGGCCATACTGAAGACAGGAGTAGCGAAATCCATGTCTCTCATGTGGCTAGCTATTGTGAACAATGCTGCAATGAACACTGGAGTGCAGATCTCTTTACAACGTGTTGATTTCCTTTCCTCTGGGTGTATGCCCAGAAGAGGATTATTGTGTCACATAGTAGTTCTGTTTCTAATTTCTTTGGAAACCTCAATACTGTTTTCCATAACGTACTTGCCAATCTTCATTCCCATTGCCAGTGTACAAAAGTACTCTTTTCTCCAAGCCCTCACATTTGTTATTTTTTTTCACTTGTTGACAATAAACATCCTAATAGGTGCAAGGTGATATGACACAGTAGTTTTGATTTGTATTTCCCTGATTATTAATAATTTTGAGTACCTTTTCATATGCTTGTTAGCAATTTTAATGTATTCTTTGGAGAAATGTCTAACTGCATACACACATAGTCACACACAGATAGTCAAAGAAAGAGAGAGATCTCTGCTGATTAACTCCCCAAATTTCAGAAATGGCTGGGGCTGGGCTGGGGTCAACACTGGGAGCTGAGAACTCAATCCAAGTCTCCTGTGTGGGTGGCAGGAAACCAATTACTTGAGCCATCACTCTTATACCCAGGGTCTTCATTAGCAGGAAGCTGGAGACAGGATTTGGAGCTTGGTATCAAACCTGGACACTTCAGTGTGGGACACTAACATCTTAGTCAGTGTCTTAATGGCTTGAGTAAATGCCCAACAACTGTCCATTTTATAAAATCAGATTGTTTTTCAACTTTGAATTGTATGAAATGTTTATAAATTTTGGATATCAGATGTATGGTTTGCAAATATTTTTCCCAGTTGTAGATTGCTTTTCCTATGCACAGAATTCTTGTTCTACGTAGTCCCATTTATTTGCTTTGGCTTGTGTGGCCTGCATTTTTTGGTGTGAGATATATTTATTTATATATATTTAAAGCCTTGCTAAAGGCAATGTCTAGGTGCTGTCCCCCATGTTCTTTTCTATAAGTTTTATTGACCTGTCTTATATTTAGTCTTTTATCCATTTTGAACTTGATTTCTGTGTATCATAAAGCATAAAGGTCCAATTTTATTCTTTCACCTGTGGGAATCCAATTTTCCCAGCATCCTTGAAGATCCTATTGTTTCCCCATTGTGTCTTGTTAGTACCCTAGTAGTGAATTGGTTAACTGAAGGTTTGATTTATTTCTAGACTTTCTATTCTGTTCCACTGTTTTCTGTGTCTTTGTGCTAGTACAATACTGTTTGTCGTATCTATGAAGTATAATCTTAAAACCAAAAGTGTGATACTTCCAACTTTGTTTTTCTTTCTCAGAATTGTTTTAAATTTGAGGATCTTTTATGTTTACACATTTTTAAAGATTTTTTTTTTTCTATTTGAAAGGTAGAGCTACAGAGAAGACAAGACAGAGAGACAGAGAGCTCTTCCATCTACTGGTTCACCCCTAAATGGCTGCAATGGCTGGAGCCAGGCCAGACCGAAGCCAGGAGCCAGGAGCTTTTTCAGGGCCCCTGGGTATCAGGGCCCAAGGACTTGGGCCAACTTCTACTGCTTTCCCAGGTCACAGCAGAGAGCTGGATCAGAAGTGGAGCAGCCTGGACTCAAACTGGCACCCACACGGGATGCCAGCACTGCAGGTGACAGCTTTACCCACCATGCCACAGCGCTGGACCCTACACATATATGTTTGCATTTTTTTCTGTTTCAGTGAAGGATGTCAATGGGATTTTGTTAGGAATTGCATTAAATTTGAATATTGTTTTGAGTAGTATGGACATTTCAATCATATTAATTTTTTGATCTATTAACAAGGAACATCTTTTTGTGTTTTCTTCAGTTTCTTTCATTTATGTTTTGTAGTTTTCAGTATACATATCTTCACTTCCTTGATACTATTATAGATGGAATTATTTTCCTAATGTCTTTTTCAATTAGATATTTATTTTTGTATAAAATAATATTTTTATTTTTTTGGTTTATTCCATAACAATTTATTTTATGACATCTAATTGGTTATAACATGACAATGGTCATTTATGACATCACAATTGTTACAAGATCCCAATGGTTTATATGGCATAACAATTACTAATGATATCACAATAGTGGGTTGTGGCAACACAAACTGAATATGACTTCAGATTGGTAGATGTATAACATCACAATGATTTTTATGAATTGATTATGACATCACTATGGTAGATATGTGATATAACAATAATGGATTCTCACATCCTAGTTGATTTTTTTTAACTTTTATTTAGTAAATATAAATTTCAAAGTACAGTTTATGGGTTACAATGGCTTCCCCCCCATAACTTCCCTCCCACTCACACCCCTCCCATCTCCCGCTCCCTCTCCCATTCCATTCATATCAAGATTTATTTTCAATTATCTTTAT
Source organism: Oryctolagus cuniculus (assembly GCF_051225735.1). Taxonomy (NCBI): domain Eukaryota; kingdom Metazoa; phylum Chordata; class Mammalia; order Lagomorpha; family Leporidae; genus Oryctolagus; species Oryctolagus cuniculus. The sequence goes on along the minus strand of NC_142869.1, from coordinate 33,024,780 downwards.
ATACAGAAGATCGATTTAGTATATATTAAGTAAAGATTTCATCAGTTTGCACCCACACAGAAACACAAAGTGTAAAATACTGTTTCAGTACCAGTTATAGCATTACTTCATATTGGACAACACATTAAGGACAGATCCCACATGAGGAGTAAGTACACAGTGACTCCTGTTGTTGACTTAACAATTTGATACTCTTGTTTATGGCGTCAGTAATCTCCCTAGGCTCTTGTCATGAGTTGCCAAGGCTATGGAAGCCTTTTGAGTTCGCAGACTTTGATCTTATTCCGACAGGGTCATAGTCAAAATGGAAGTTCTCTCCTCCCTTCAGAAAAGGTACCTCCTTCTGTGATGGTCCTGTTTTTTTTTTTTTTTTTTTTTTTTTTTTCCAGAGTGTCTTGGCTTTCCATGCCTAAAATACTCTCATGGGCTCTTCAGCCAGATCCTAATGCCTTAAGGGCTTATTCTGAGGCCAGAGTGCTATTTAGGACATCTGCCATTCTATAAGTCTGCTGTGTATCCCACTTCCCATGTTGGATCGTTTGCTCCCTTTTTTATTCTATCAGTTAGTTTTAGCAGACACTAGTCTTGTTTGTGTGATCCCTTTGTATAAGATAATATTGATTTTATATGTTGATTTTTGTATCCTGAAATTTTGAGTAAATTTATTGTTCTGAAATGTGTCTTTGTGTAATCTTCAGATTTTTTACATAAAGGATCATATCATCTTCAAGTAGAGATAATTTTACTTCTTCCTTTCCAATTTGTATGCCTTTTATTTCTTTTTCTTTTATGATTGTTCTAGCTAGTACAGATCTTCCTTGACTTACAATGGGACTATGTTCTGATGAACCTATGATACACTGAAAATATCATGAATCAAAATGCATTTAACGCGCATAACATACTAAGTATCATGGCTTAGCAACAGTACACTGTGGAATATTGGTTTCTTATTTTCATGGTTGGAAGGATGTCTAGGCGCTGTAGCCCCCAGGCACTGCCCAGAACCTGGAGACAGAATTGCACCAAATGTCACCTATTGCTAACCTGGACAAAGATCACAACTTAAAATTTGAAGTATGATTTCTATGGACTGCTTATTACTTAAACAATTATAAGTTACATCATTGTAAGTCAAGGACTACCTATACTTCCTTTACTGTGTTGAATACAAAGGATAGAGTGAGCGTCATTGCTTTGAACCAGATATTAATGGAAAAGTTTTCATTTTTCTCCATGGGTTTTATGTTAGCTGTGGATACTTATATTCTTTTGAATAAATTTCCTTTGATACCTAAACTATTGAGAATTTTAATCAATAAAGGATAATGTCAGTTGAGATTAACATGAGAAAATGTATTTAGAGTTAAATATTCTGTAGCATGAATTCTGGATTTGCCACTTAACAGTTGGGTGAATTTGACTGACTGGTATAAACTCATTAAGTATAGGTATATGTACCCTTAAAGTAAAGGTAGTGATACACACGCCATAATAAGGTAAAGTATAATGAGTCAGTAAGGTTTATGAAGTTCAGAAGAATCTCATTAAATTTTAGTTTCCATCCCTTCCTTCCAAAACGTAGTCTAGCTTATTTGGATGAGATGCCCCCTTCACCCCAGTCCATTCTGCAACCTAGCTGCCTAGCAGATCTATTCCAAGTGGCATTTAGGGATTCAGATATTTAAATCTTAACTAAAATGATCCTTTACTCAGTGATAGTTCAGAGTTAATAATATCTTTTAATGATTGCTGCTTTTATCAGCTGGGATTTGACTTGATTTTAATTTCAGATCCTACTGACAGTTTTTAAGGTTGCCTTCAGCAAAATCTACCATCTGATTATCTACAAATGGCACATCTTTTATCCAAGCGAGATAAGAAGCTAGTTTAAGAACAGAGTCATCTAAAGTCACAGAAACTTTAAAATTTATATCAACAATTAATTCTCTGCAGCAATGTTGACCTATCAGTGGATACGCCAGATAAGAACAGTGAAATGGTGACACAGCATTCTCCAAGAATGAGCTATGAGATGAAACAGGGAATGCTGAAGGTGAGAAGGGCAAAGAGGCAAAGGTGTGTTACAGAAGTGGCTGATCAACTCTTCTCAAATCATCTGAGAAAACTCTTGAGTGTAAAAGCTCCTTGGCTTCTTTCCAGGGAGTCAACTCAATAGCTCTATTGCTACACATACCTTGAAATTATTATTTGTTCTATGTTTAAAATGGGAAATTGAAGTTTGACAAAGCCATTTGGAGTAGCCCAGAATCTCATGCAAAGCAATTGGTTCAGAGCTATTAGCACAGCAGATTTCTCGGTCCATTAAGAGTTTGATATAGTAGGTGGCATCTCCTTGTGATTCTTTTCATTTCAAGCTGCAGACAAACTGCCCTTTCTGGGTCTTTAGTCCATTTCTCTGATTACTTTTTAAGTGTCTCTCAGGAATGGTTTTCCTCAATTTGGTGCTCACTGTTCCAAGCCTTTTGCTGCTATCCCTCTCTCCTTGCTCCCTGTTTTTTTTTTTTTTCCTTTTTTCTTTTTTAAATCATCTTTGAGAAACCATGTCATATGGAGACCTCCTAAATTTACTGTTCTCCACTCTTCACTCTTTTCTTGGCTGTCAGTTTAGATTCCTCCTTTATATTCTTGCAGCAATATTTCATGTATTCACTCTTTCCTCTAAATGGTTGCCAAAATACACAGCTGCTTCCTCCTCAATATTGTGAAGATCTACCCTCTTTATCTTTCAAAAGTTAAGAAAACCCACTTTATTTCCAACCTCAAAATTCCAGTTAACCATACAGGGGATGATGGAGTCTCTAGACATCTATATCTACATTTAGGTCTACTGGTCTTTTCCTTCCTTATTTTTACCACCCATAATTCCTCTGGCTTGATCAGCTCAGCTCAGGTAGGCACCCATGTCATTTCCACTGCCTTCATTCCACTGCCCATTATGGTGTCTTATCCAGACAACTGCAGTGGGCACAAGGAAGAACAGCATAGTATCAGTCAAAGCCATGTCCTTCTTGTTACCAGAGTCCCAGAGAGAACTTTCTTGGGAGTGGCTATCCAGTATTTCTCACTCTTTGTTCTTCCTGGATAACAAAATAAAAATTATAGCCTATCTGAGTTAAAAGAAAGGGGCTTCCTTCCTTTTTCTGCCTTCTTCTCACAAAAGGAGGAGTGAAATATATCTGTTTCCTATGATGGTGAGTGTCAGGTGTCCAGTGTTTCACTGTTGGGGGAGTCAGTGTGTGAAAGATGTGTGAACTCATGGCTTCATTTCCTTTATCTCTGTTAATACTATGGCTATCTTTGTTAAACTCCAAGGGGACTGAGGCAGCCCCAGGTCTCTAGGCAGCTAAAGGGTGAGCACATACTCTGTATGTCCGAGGTCCTTGGGATTGTAGGGATTAGCGCAGGAGGGGAATTATTAGGAAATGTACTTAACAAAAATGTTTTTCTATGCAGTTCTTTTAGTATTATCTATTTATTTATTTATTTATTTTTAGCCCCTCTATCTATTAATTGGTTTGAGGCTCAGAGAAAAGAGGGGATGACCATATAAAATTCAAAGGAGACCATGTTTTTATTTCTTTCTAGTTACTGATTATTAAAATTAGACATAAAAATGCTTAAAATAATAATGATCAATAATTCCATAGATGCTCTCCCTTAGATATTTTGACATTGACCTTAAGAAATGGAAAGCAGTGCAGAGCCACATTGTGCCCAGTGTGATTTTAGCAACAATTCTGTAGAGAGATGGGGCTCATAGAGTTAACCACATACCATAAATTGGGGTATAGACACATGGAAGCAAGAGAGCCTTGGCCAACTTTACTCCACAACCCTGAATAGCAGAGCCACCATCCTGATAACACAATTCATTCTTTAAAAAAAAAAAAAGATTTATTTATTTATTTGAAGGTTAGAGTTACACAGAGAGAGAAGGAGAGGCAGAGAAAGAAAGAGGTCTTCCATCCACTGGTTCACTCCCCAGTTGGCTGCAACAGCTAGAGTTGTGCCAATTCTAAGCCAGGAGCTTCTTCCAGGTCTCCCACATGGGTATAGGGGCCCAAGGACTTGGGCCATCTTCTACTGCTTTCCCAGGCCATACCAGAGAGCTGGATCAGAAGTGGAGCAGCCTGGACTCAAACCAGCACCCATATTGGATGCCAGAACTGCAGGCGGCAACTTTACCCACTACACCACAGTGCCGGCCCCCCTACTCATGCCTAATATAAGAGACTAGTCTGTCTCTCTTGCTTTTTGTTATGCTTTACCAAAGACAGTGAATACCTAGTCAATATTATTATAATTGCCCCTTGGTAACCATAGGGGATTGATTCGAGGATGCCCTGTGGGTCTGAAGAAGCTCAAGACTCTTGTATAACATGGCATCATATTTTCATATAAGCTACATACATCCTCCCATATACTTTAATCATTACTTTATTTTTAATATCTAATACAATACAAATGCCATGTAAATAATTGTTATATCATATTTTAAGGGATTAATGACAAGGAAAAAGTCTGAACATATACGATCTTCTTTTCAAGTATTTTTGATTTCTTGTTGTCTGACTACAGACATGGAACCTACTGATACAGAGGGTTGATGGTAGTTCTATACACGAGTGCCTTAAGAAGTTTTAATTTAGTTTGAGGAAGAGGTGAAATGAGTAATTCTACAACTTAAGAAGAGAATAATTAAAAAGAGACATGATATGGCTCTTGAAGAAAACAGAGCCCTTTAATCATAGCCCCAAAATAGATAGATAGATAGATAGATAGATAGATAGATAGATAGATAGATAGATAGAAATGACAGATAATCTTTTAGTTCTCCTGGATTTGTTTCTTTAAATTAAGCTACTTTACTCCTCATCACATTATTTTCTTTTCCAGAATTCCACTCATTCAGATCTATTTGGTGCTAACTTTCCTTCAGTTTGCATCTATTTGCCTTGTTTAAATTCCTCTTTGTGTTTTATTAGATAAACCTGTGCCTTGGGCAAACCATTTTCTGTTTCCTAACTTCAATTTTCTCAATTTAAAATCCAACTTCAAAGATTCCCTTTTGCTCAAACCAAGAGCAGAGGAGCATGACTCATTTTAGTTAGGGTACAGATACTCTGGTTAGTGATGGGGTTATTGTTCCTACTGATTTACATTGAGATTAAACATATTATGGGAGAATACTTAAGCCTTACCCAGGGTTTTAATTTTGTGGCTCAGTAATATCCAAACTTGTTTGATAAGTTAGGGGCTATAACTGAGTTCATATCATAGAAAAGGTCACCAGAGCCCTCCAAAGAAACTTAACGTAAGTGAAGAAAATGTGAGTAAAGAAGAAAGTTCTACACATGGAAGGATAGTCCTTAATCATTTGGTGGCTGACATGAGAGCTCATCTGACTCTAGACATCCTTAGCATAAGTTGTGGATTTGGGAAAAAAATAACCAAATGAGAATGAACAAAACCTTATCACCATGGTATGGTACTTTGGGACTCATGGTACCTAGTTCTGGAATCTCCTCTTCTTGAAGTTAAAAAGTAATGTATATATTTTTTAATTTCTTAGGATAAACAGTGTGGATCCCGACCTTAAAGAGAGTTGATACTGTATGAGCTCTGTTGGTATTTGCACTCCACTAATTTCTTATTCCAGCAGCATCAGGCTATGTTGGAATTCCAGCTCCAGGAATGACTATGGCAGCATAGCAGTAGTGACACTGGAAATAGAGTTGGATCTTGAAGTGGGACCACTGTGATACTATTAGGGCCTGAGTCCTAACTTAGCCAGTAACAATGATCAACATGATGAATTAATACATATAAGCACCTTACAGTCATTCTAGAAATTTCCTGAAGGACTATCCAAGAGTGCCTTTCCTACAGTCAAGCAATAATATGAGAATTAATGGTGATTAGAGAACCTCTAGTAGATCCATCCCTTACCCTCTGTTGTTCAGCTCTGTATTCTTCAAGAATGTGGTCTCTTACAAGTTGCTGCATTTCTGAAGCTTCTATATCAACAGGTTTATTTCTGGTTTGGTCAATGAGCTTTTATTAGAAGGAGTTAAGAGTATAGGAGGAAGGGAGAAACCAGAGTATTTCTTTTCTTCCCTCTATGCCTCAGGTGGGATCTCTAGCAATGGCTGTGCATCTTTTGTGGTTCCTGTCCCCTACTGGACAGGCCTACCGAAGTTTCAGTTTCCTCTGCGTGGTCCCCATCTTCTTGCATTTCTCTTCCAGCCTAGGGGTAGAAGCAATTTCTTAAATCTTAGATTGGTTAAATTTTTGTATTCTTAAAAATGGTTACATTGCTTAAATTTCTCTTTATTAAATAATCAGAGTGCTTTGTGCTTCCCAGTTAGACCTACTGAAACAATAATGAAGCCCGAGGAACTTAGTGTATTAGTCAGTTATTGCCACAATAATGCTATGTAAAAGCACCTGAAACTCAAAGACTTAACACATTTTCTCTTTTCTCTCATTGGTGGACTATTACTAGGCTGTGCTGGCATTATTCTGGCTGAGTTCAAAGGGGTTCCATTTAGCTCTCCTCTTCTTTGGACCAGTGTTTAACCAGCATGTGTTATGATCCATGTGCTTCCCTCTGGGACCAAGACTGACAGGGAAGCAGCTACATTCAGGTGTGCTAGTCTCATCGCAGATAATCAGGCACAAAACCTCTATTGTGCAGGTTCATTCTGACTGAGTCACATTCCTTAATGTCTCACTGACTGAAACAAGTCACATGTCAGAACACAAATCAAGAGCTGGAAAAGTATACTTGCTCCACCATAAATCTAGACAAGGATGAAGCTTTTTAAATCCTATGACAGGGAAGAATTAGTGATTAAATCTACCACACTTGGATGAAAGCAATATTTACTCATCTCTGAGAAAATTAGCCATACTATCATTGATTGCATCTTGAATAACTGATGGCTTACTTGTACAAAATCTGTTGTTTATACTTGTTATTTTTTTCTTTTCCCTGTGGTTTTGGACATTGATTTTGCTTGAAGTTCAGAAATTGCAGTCAATTTTCTTTAAGGACCTTGTTTTCTCAAGGGATAAGTGAGTGTTGGCTGTAATCTCTTGACTTTAAACCCATCTTCCCCTGTGCTTCTTTTTGTTACTGGGGCTGGGACTTTGCTTTTCCAGCTGTTTCCATTTTTGATTCTGACAGTAGGGGGCACCAGAGGGAGAACTATAAGGCTGGAGCTGGAAGAATGGGTTTTCTCCTTCCTGTTTGTTTCTTGTGGGTCTCCTTTCTGCTTCCCATTCCTAAGAGTCTCACATAGCAAAGCCTCTTCTCAGCATGAACAGGTCATCCTATGGCAGCAGTGGGATCTGGTTTGCCATGTTTCCAATGCTCACAGCACTCACTGAAGAGCCTCGCACCTCAGGAAGACGGTCTCCCAAACATCGAAGTTTGAGTACTCCTCCAACCTCCCCCCTTTCTTCCTTCTCCTTATTTTTAAGAATGAAACTGCTTTCTGCAGTTACTACTCCATGTTACTATGGTGTTATCTTTCAGTCTTTTCAATTAATAATTCTTTATATCTAATTAATAATTGTCAATATTAGACAGTCTTTTAAAATAATTGGTGAGATTATAGTCTCCTAACTGGATCCTGATTGATACTAGGGGGCTTGTTGGCTATACTTCTATTTAATACAGTTATGCTTCTTTAGGGAAGGCACTCATTGAGATAAAGGAGAGAAAATGTAGGAGGGAAACAAAATCTGGCTTGGGGCCATGCTGGAAGGTAGGTTTTTATTGTAGTTCTTTGGAAATACAAATTAGCTCCATTAGAAAAGCTAAAGCATTTTAGATGCTGAAGTAGACTGGAAATTATTGTGAATTAGAGAACAAAAAGATAACAGCCATCCCTGCAACAAAAGACAGTTGCTTTCAATTTCTCCTGCTTTTTTTTCTTTTAAAAAACTATTTGTTTATCTGAAAGTCCAAGTTCCAAAGAGAGAGGGAAAAACAGAGAAAGAGAGATCTTCCATCTGCTGGTTCACTACTCAGATGGCTACAGTGGTGCAGGCTGGGTCAGGCCAAAGCTGGGAGCTTCATCCAGGTCTCCCACATGGGTGGCAGAGGCCCAAACACTTGAGCCAACTTCTACTAACTTTCCCAGGCCATTAGCAGGGACCTGGATCAGAAGCAGAGCCACGGGGCCTGCGCTGTGGTGCAGCAGGTTAAAGCCCTAACCTGAAGCACAGGCATCCCATATGGGCGCCAGTTCTAGTCCTGGCTGCTCGTCTTCCAGTCCAGCTCTCTGCTATGGCCTGGGAAAACAGTGGAAGGTGGCCCAAGTCCTTGGGCTTCTGCACCCACATGAGAGACCTGTAGGAAGCTCCTGGCTCCTGGCTTCAGATCGACGCAGCTCCAGCCGTTGTGGCCATCTGGAGAGTGAACCAGCGGATGGAAGACCCCTCCCTGTCTCTACCTCTCTCTGTAGCTCTTTCAAATAAATAAAATAAATCTTCAAAAAAGATGTGGAGCCACCCATATGAGAACCAATGCCCATATGGGATGCTGGCATCATAAGTGGCATCTTTACCTGCTATACTACAATGCTGGCCATTGCTTTCATCTTTTCAGGTCTCAAGATTTTAAGGTAGCCAGATTATTAAAATAGAAAATACACTGGGGGCCAGCACTGTCGTGCAGTTGGTTAATGCTCTGAAAATCTTAAAAAAAGAAAAAAGGCTGATTATGGGTCATCAAGTTCTAAACACCTTTCTGTGTATACAGTAGTTGCATACTATATGTCTTGGGGCATGATGGCTAATTCACACTCTGTAACTTAATATATATGTAGTCTTCATCATTAAAATACAAATGATGTGTGAGGGTTGTGTATGTTTTATACTATGATACCTGTCAGTCAGTTGACTGGTACAAAATAGGCAAACAACAAACGCCTAATGGAGGTACCATTAAGGTGCTAGGTTTTATGAGGGTGATGTTGATGACAGCTAGTCACATATACATTTTCCACCTGTCTGTTATATTTTGCACCATGTGTGTCTAGACCAGTGCTTCCAGGTGATTGCAATAGCATTTGCTGAGGAACTGAACTTTAAGAAGGAAAGCTAGGTGTTCAGAAGTGCACAAAAAATAAAACACTAGTGCTCTGAGTAAGATAGAAGTGATATGAGGCTTAATTAAGAACCCCATGCTTCATGTTGATTGCTTTAGATCTTCAACTTTTCATCCTCCCTTAACCAGGATCTATTTCCTAGACAACATTCATATTGTTGAATGAGAAGGCAGGAAAGATTAAAGAGCCTTGCTACCTGTTTGTATTTATAATAAGGAACAAAACCTCTGTTTGTCTTGTACTGAAGGAATGAATGTATAATCTTGTAACATATAGAAGCAAGTAGGGAGGTACAAGACAAAAGTGACACACTCAACCCTTTATGGGAGCTCAGAACAGAGAACAGTGCCCAGCATTGAGTAGGTGCACTGGCATGTTTGTTAAATCAGTGAAGTCACACCAGTTTAGCATACCTCTCAGCAAAATAAAAATGTACGAACTGTATGTGCACAGAGAATCTCTGTCATTGTGGTCTCCCTTGAGTTGTCCATGAGATTCACTAGAGAAACTTGAAAGGCCACATGCTACCTATAGAGTACTTGCTTACTCCCCCATAAAAAAACAGAAAACAACATATTAAAATGAATACTTCTCTGGATAAAAATTTTCACACTTGGTAAATGATTCATTCTATTAGAGAGGCAGAAATAAGCACAGAGAACTTACTTTGGAAGAATCATCAACTGTCAGCTGCTTGGAATTAAAAATAGGGCGAAGTATGAATTTCTGTGCCCAATTCTTTGCATTCTCCCACCATTAAGAAAGATTCTGTCATTTCCAAATGAAGATATGTATAGTCTCTGACTTTTTGGGAATTTCTCTTGAAGCTGTTGGTGCTTCCAAAAATAGGAGCCCCATAACACTCTGTAGAGAAGACCTACATTGTGGAGGGCTGGAGATGTCATAATCTTTGCAGAGAACAGAAAGGCTGACATGCTGTGTTCTTGAGCATTCATTGCTTCAGTGAGCGCACTCTCATTCCTTACGGTTACCCTGATGAGCCACCAAGCAATGCTGATAGATTGGTAAGGCTCACATCCTGACTCCAGCACTCCATCAAGTTTAGATATGTTCAACTTTGCTGCCTTTCTAGAGGTTTTTTGTTGACTTCACTCTTTTCCCATCTTTTGTACATGCCTCCATGTGACACTATTGATATCACTGTGCTGAGTTCAGGCATGCTTCCAGGGAAGCTCGGATTTGCTCTTACTTTTCAGTCCAATAAATTCATCTGTTAAGCACTGAGAGAAGAAATCTGGAAACTCCATCACTAGTTGGCAACCATCACATTTCTTAAGAGAAGAAAAGTCTTCTATCTAGTTGAAACCATATTTTTGTGTTGGAAGGGATTTAAGACAAAAAATATATTGCACATTTGGTCATAAACCTTGATTTTTCAACATACATCTTTCATGTGTTAGGAACTGATGATTCACATTCCCCCCCTGGGAACCATGCTTTTCTAAAGACATTAAATTGCCTGTTCAGATGAATAAAGAATCTACCACCTTGAATGCACATGCAAGTTAGCAATGGCAAAATGTATGCACACTACCTTGGGAAACAAGGAGAGGTTAAATCGTTTTTAATTTACATACTTTATGCTTACAAGAAGAAAGAATTAAGGTAAACTGACTTCATTTGTCTGTCTGTTAATTTAGAAATGAGAGTGATGCCTGTATTGTTCAGAGTGAAATGAGAAAACTTCTTTTTTATGGTCCTCTAATAGATATTTCTTAACAACACTTCTTAGGCCCTGCCACCCATGAGGCCCTGGTAAAGCTCCAATAGTTAGACTTTGTCTTTGTCCATGCTCTTTTTTTTTTTTTTTTAAGATTTCTTTTATTTTACTTGAAAGAGAAAGAGAGGGAGAAAGAGAGGGAGAGACAGAGCAAGATCTTCCATTTGCTGGTTCACTTTCCAGCAGGCCCCAATGGCAAGAGCTGTGCCAGGCTGAAGCCAGGAGCCAGGAGGTTCATCCAGGTCTCCCACACGGGTACAGAGGCCCAAGCTCTTGGACCACCCTCCACTGCTTTCCCAGGCACCCATATGGGATGCTGGCAGGCAGTGGCTTAACTTGCTATATTAGAACACTAGCTCCTTGTCCATGCTTCTTAACATTACTCTATCCTATTATTGTCCAGTTCTTCTTGTAGGTTATTAGTACCAAACACTTCTTTAAACCTGGGAAATCCAATTAATAGTAATTAGCTATTTACTCCATCCACTAAATTAGAGGTTCTCAAAATGTGGTCCCCACAACAGCAGCATCAGCATCAGCATCATTGGGAACTTGTAAGAAATGTACTTTGTTGAGGTAAGCATTTAGCCTAGTGGGTAAGCCGCTGGTTAAGACACCTGCATTCCACATTGAAACACTTGGGTTCAATTCCTCACTCTGGCTCCTGGTTCCAGCTTCCTGTTAATGCAAACTCTAGGAGACAGTAGGGGTTAAAGTAGCTAGATCCCTGCCACCCATACGGGAGAATTGCACTGAGCTCTCAGCTTCTGGATTTGGCCTTGGCCCAGCCTTGGCCATTGTGGGAGTGAACAACTAGATGGGAATGCTGTTTCTCTCTCTCTCTCTCTCTCTCTCTCTCTCCTGCCATGTGTGTGTGTGTGTGTGTGTGTGTGTGTATGTATCTGTTTCTCCACCTCTCAAAAAAATTAAATGTAGACTCTTGAGTGCGACTCCAGACCCACTGAATATAAATTCTGGAGTGATGCCCAGCAATCCATGTTTTGCCAGGCACTCCAGGTAATTCTGCTGTATGCCCTGACTGGAAAGATCTTACATTCTAATTGGAAAATGATCATCAAAAGACTTTCCTTGGCCTTGGTCCAAAGTAGTAAACAAGTAACCACTGAACAAATATTAAACTCAAACCAATCAATTAGTGATAGTCCCATGTTCTTGAAGGTCAGCCAGTCAACAAGAGCTTCACTCTGGGAACTGATTCTGAAAGTCAGCCAATCCCAGAACACTCCTGCCTCAGAAAGTCAGCCAATCCCTGCACTCCATGGTTCTTAAAACACTTCATAATATCAAGTCTTGCTCTATTCAGAGAGACTGAGATTTATAAGAGTAACCCTCTGCTCACTAGGAGGCAATACACTGAGTTTTTATTATACCACATATATGTGATGAAACGTTTATCCTTCAACAAAATGATCATTGTAGTTTTAGAAGGAGACATGGACTGTATTGAGAGTTGTTTTACCTGCATTGTTAAAACTTTAGCTGTGGATTTTTTTTTTCTTTTTTGTGAGGCAGAAGAAACAGGGGTAGAACATTCTGGAAATCAAACTCAGGCATTCTTATGTGGAATATGGGCATCTTAACTGCTAGGCCATTTTTGTGCCCCAGTAATGGGGACTCTTGAGACCCACGATATGCCTTGTTCAAGACTAGGACTAACTATGAATTACAGAGAGTATCTTTATAAAATATAAATTAAAAAAGGATGAAACATAGTTGTCTATTATTGTTATAAAATAATGAATTTTTATTTCCAAAAATTTATGACACATTAACATGATAAGAAAAAAAAATTGAGATCCATGGGGAAGAATTGGTGCTAAATCGAAATTTTCAATAATAGAAATCCAAGAAAAGAGAAAAGAGATACAAGAAAAGAGAAAGTAGATAAAAATAAGTGGTGTCACTATTAATGTAAATTAAATTTTAACACAACTTAAAAACTGTTTGCTGAGTACATACCTTGTATTGTTAGGTACTATAGATACATAGATCTAACTCTACTGAAGAGATAGGCAGTGAGTAATTTCAATACAATCCAAAAAATTAATAATTCTGACTGTGGTGATGATGATGAGAAAAAGTTACAAAGAGGAGGCCATTGAAGTGAAGCCTTTTAAATATGAATAGGTTTTGGTTTTTTTAAGGATTTATTTACTTATTTGAAAGTCAGTTACGTAGAGAGAGAAGAGGCAGAGAGAGAAAGATCCAGTTGCTCCATTTCCAATCCAGCTCCCTGCTAATGCACCTGGGAAAATAGTGGAACATGACTCAAGTGCATAGGCTCCTGCATGTACATGTGGGAAACCTGGAAGAAGCTCCTGGCTCCTGATTTTGGCCTGGCTCAGTCCCAGCCATTGTGTTCATTTGGGAAATAACCCAGTCAATGGAAGGAAGATCTCTCTTGCTCTCCCTCCCTCCCTCTTCTTCTCTCTCTGTATCTCTTCCTGTCAAATAAATAAATCTTTCTAAAAAATGAGGCCCTAAGCCAAAGAAACATCAGAGGTCTCACTTTCTCTCTTCTTTACCTGAGGACATGAGAAGGGTGCCATCTGCAAGCCAGAAAGAAAGCCCTCGCCTGGAAACAAACCTTGCTGTAAACTTGATCTTGAACTTTCCAGCCTCTAGCACTGTGAGAACATAAATTCTTAGCATATATGTTACTCAGTCTGCACATTTTTTTTTTGACAACCCTAATGGATTAAGGCAGGGTGCTACTAGGATTTTGATTGGAAGAATCCTTCATTAAGCAGGACTATCTCACACATTACAAGGTATGTAGTATCTCTGGTCTCCAACTATGAAATACCAGTAGGTTATTCTATCACCATAACAACCAAAAGAGATTCTCATGCATCTCCCATTGCCCTGTAAGGGAGAACAGTACATACTACTCCTAGTAGAAAGCCCATAAAAAGACTATTACCATTAACATAGGATTTATTGTGTTTTTTTTCCCATCTCTTCTTAGTAGTTATAGGAAGTGCTTCTACCTATCAAGATAAAGGCATGAGGTATAACAACAACAATAAATTCATATTCTGACAGAATCTATGGGACCTTTGATTTCGGGAAGCAAAAATGGTCCTGTCTTGCTTCCAAATGACACCATCAGTCACAGCAAATAATAAAAAACCCTCCCCTAAAATAAAAAATAAGCAGTTTGTGTCCTGGGACAAACAATAACAAAACAAAGCAAAAATAATATAGGAATATTCTTCTTAGCACTAATCTTCAAAATAAGAACCAATTCTATTGTGTTATTATTTAGAAAAATAAAATATAGATGAAAAAGGAAATTAATGCAGATACCACAGAAATAAAAAGAATAATCAGGGGGCTGGCACTGTGGCATAGCGGGTAAAGATGCCACCTTCAGTGCTGACATCCCATGTGGGCACCGGTTCAAGACCTAGCTGCTCTATTTCTTTCTGATCCAGCTCTCTGCTGTGGCCTAGGAAAGCAGTGGAAGATGGCCCAAGTCCTTGGGCCCCTGTACCCGCATGGGAGAACCAGAAGAAACTCCTGGCTCCTGGCTCCTGGCTTTGGATCGCCACAGCTCCGGCCATTGCTGCCAACTGGGGAGTGAACCAACAGATGGAAGACCTCTCTCTCTCTCTCTCTCTCTCTGCCTCTCCTTCTCTCTCTGTGTAACTCTAATTTTCAAACTAATAAAAATCTTTAAAAAAGAAAAGAATAGTAAGGAACTACTACAAAGAGCTGTATGCCAACAAATTGGAAAACCTAGAAGAAATGGAAGGATTCTTAGACACATACAATCTACCAAACTTGAGCCATGAAGACATAAAAAACCTAAACAGACCAATAAACAAGATGGAAATTGAATCAATAAATCAGTAATAAAGACCCTTCCAACAACAACAACAAAAGCCCAGGAGCCAATGGCTTCACAGCTGACTTCTACCAGAAATTTAAAGAAGTGCTAATTACAATTCTTCTCAAGCTACTCAAGACAATAGAAAGGGAGGGAATCCTCCCAAATTCCTTCTATGAAGCCAGCATCCCCTTAATTCCTAAACCGGAAAAAGATAGAACAAAGAGAGCTATAGACCAATTTCTATGATGAAGATAGATGCAAAAATCCTCAGCAAAATACTAGTTAATCAAATCCAACAATACATCAGACAGATCATTTACCTGGACTAAGTGAGATTTATCCCTAGTATGCAGGGATGGTTCAACATTAGCAAATCAATCAATGTGATACATAACATTAACAACTGAAGAACAAAAATCATATGATTATCTCAATAGATGGAGAGAAAATATTTGATAAAATACAACATCCATTCATGATAAAAACTTTAAGCAAATTGGGTACAGAAGGAACATTCCTCAACACTATTGAGGCAATACATGATAAACCCATAGCCAGCATCTTACTGAATGGGGGAAGTTGGGAGTATTCTCACTAAGATCCAGAACCTGACAAGGATGCCCACTCTCGTTATTACTATTCAATATAGTCCTGTAAGTTTTAGTCAGAGTCATTAAGCAAGAAAAAGAAATCAAAGGATACAAATTGGAAATGAAGAAGTCAAACGATCCCTATTTGCAGATGACATGATTCTAAATGTAGGGGATCAAAAAGACTCCACTGAGAGAATATTGGAATTCATAAGTTTGGTTAGGGTCTGCACTGTGGCATAGTAGGCTACCCATGGAAGTGTCAATTTGTGTGCTGGGTGCTCCTCTTTCCATCCAGCTCTCTACTGATGGCTTGGGATAGCAGTGGAGGTTGGTGTGAGTGCTGAGTGCTTGGGCCTCTGCAGCCAGGTGGGAGACCCAGAGGAATCTCCTGGCTTCAGATCGTCACAGCTCTGGATTGTGGCCATTTGGGGAGCAAACCAGTGGGCTAGAGATATTTCTCTGTTTCTCCTTCTCTCTGTCTGTAGCTCTGACTCTCAAATAAGCAAATAAAATCTTTAAAACAAAGAGTTTTCTAAAGTGGGAGGATAAAAATTAACATAAAAAATCAATAGCCCTTGTATACACAGACAATATCATGGCTGAGAAAGAACTTCTAAAATCAATCCCATTCTCAATAGCTACAAAAAATTTTTAAATACCCTGGAATGAATTTAGCCAAGTATGTCAAAGTTCTCTATGATCAAAATTACAAAACATTAAAGAAAGAAATAGAAGAAGGTTCACCAAAAAATGGAAAAATCTTCATATTCGTGCATTGGAAGAATCAATACCATCAAAATGTTCATATTATCAAAAGCAATTTACAGATTCAATGTGATACCAGTCAAAATGCCAATGATATTCTTCCCAGATCTAGAAAAAAATGCTATAATTCATATGCAAACACAAGCAACTCAGAATATCTAAAGCAATCTTATACAACCAAAACAAAGCCATCACAATCCCAGATTTCCAGACATTCTACAGGGCAGTCATAAGCAAAACAGCATGGTACTGGTATAAAATCAGATGGATATACCAATGGAACAGAGTAGATATTCCAGAAATCAATACACAACCAATTAGTCTTTGGCAAAGAAGTAAAATCAGTCCCTGAAAACTGATGTTCCATCCCACTCTTGGGAATTTACCCAAACTAAAAGAAATCAGCATATGAAAGAGTTATCAATACCCCCATGTTCATTGCAGCACAATTCACAATAGCTAAGATATGGAATCAACCCAGATGTCCATCAACTGTTGACTGGATAAAGAAATTATGGTATATATACACTATGGAGTACTACTCAGCTGTAGAAAAACATGAGAATCTTTTCCTTTGCAAAAAAAAAAAAAAAAAAAAAAAAAAGGATAAAACTAGAAGCTATTTACTTAGTGAAATAAACCAGTCCCAAAAAAGACAGATATATGTTTTCCCTCATCTGGGGTAACTAATAGAATACTTAAAATGTAATATATTGGAGTGAAATGGACATTTTGAAATTTGATGATTGTTTACAGCCCTTGTCTTTTTTGTTGAAGAACAGTGTTTTTTTTTTTTCTCTTTTTCTTCATATTATTTGTTGAACTCTTAAGTTAGTGTAGTGTTAACCTTTTGAATATAAAGTAAACTGAAACAGATCTTTGTAAAAATTAAGAGTGGGAATAGGAGAGGGAGGAGGAAGAAGTGTTGGAGCATGGGTGGGAGGGAGGGTAGGGTAGGAAGTATCACTGTGTTCCTAAATCTGTATATAAGAAATACATGAAACTTGTACACCTTAAATAAAATTTTTAAAAAATTATTATTTAGGAAAAATATAGTCTGAATTTTATAATAAGCTGCCAGCAATGTGCTGATATTGAAAATATGATTGTGTAGGAAATTGGTGTTCATTTCACTCCGAAAAAAAACAAACTTAGCATTGATAACCTTGAAGGGTTGAATTTTCCTAAATCCTTTTTAAACTCCTGCAAGTAAAAATACTTTGGAACATTTCAGTCACTATTTTGCAGAAATTTTAACAGAAATTTCATTGCCTTTTTACTATTAATTAAAGATAATTCTTTAACGATTTGTATCACCCTAGATTTATTTTTCTCAAACACCCTGATTCTTTTGTGTCTGACTTTTCTTATTCAAAACATCTTTGAGAACCATCCACAGTGATGCATCAGTAGTTTATTTCTTTTTACTGCTACATAGTAGTACAATAAACAAATGTAAAACATTTTGTTTTGCTTTTCTCCTGTTGATGAGTATGTGAGTTGTTTTCAGTTTGGAATGAATATGAATGAGGCTTCTAAGAGCATTTTTCTAGAAGTCCTTTCTTGGATATATGCTTTCTTAAGAGCAGCATTGTTGAGTCAGAAGAGATGTTTGTTCAACTGTATAAGAAACTGAAAAATGTTTTCTGATGCTTTTTTTTTTTACAGAATTTTACACTCTACTAACAATGTATCCAAGTTGCAGACGCTCCATGCCTTTTTCTTATATTATCACTTATTATAAATTTTCCAATCCTGAGTGGTTATGAAATAGTATTCCATTGTGGCTTTACTTTTATATTGTTTATAACTAATGAGTTATATATTTTCAAATGCTTATTTGATTTTCATAAATTTCTCTTTCATCTTTTGTCCATTTTAAATTGAATCATTTGTCTTTATATTATAGTTTATTTATAAAAATTTTTATGTTTATAAATATGAGTTCTTTTTTCCATGTATATATTGCCTTATGAATATTTTTCCCAATCTGTGGCTAGCCTTTCATTTTCTTGATGGTGATTTTTGATGACCAGGCATTTTAAATTTTTAAAAAATCCTATTTTTTCCTTTATTATATATACATGTAAGTAGTATATTTTGTGTCCTAAGAAGTCTTCGCCAAATGTACAGTTATGATATGATCCCATGAGTTCTTCTAGAAATTATATTGTTTACTTTTCATACTTAAGCATATAATCCATTTCACATGATGTCTTTTTGGTTTGAAGTGAGGTAAAGGGTCAAATTTGTCATGGGTTGAGCTCTCCATGAAACCTTTGCATGCAAAGAAGTTTAGTGAAGAATGCTTAGAGGAAAAATACTCGTGAGGGGTGGAGGAAGACTAATTGGCAGAGAAAGAAGTTGAAATGTGATGCAACATGGATCTCAACTAATCCTATGAGGAGGATGGTTTTTGAGATGAGCCTTCATCATTGTCTCAAATGATGCAAGAGAGCCGGGATTTTATTCCTCTGCATTGGCCAGTTGTTGGATTCAAGTTGCCACCAGGGAGAGGTTGTAACACTGATGTCCAGAATAACTCTTGGAAAGGAAAGGACTCAGTGTGAGGCATCAGCAGCCACTAACACACCAGCAGCAGAGAAAATAAGTCCTAGAGTAGAAGCAGAGGTGGGGAAGGGGGGTCAAGTTGAAAGAAAGTGGGGGTAATATACTACAGAGCTGGTGGATTTTTTTGTTTGTTTGTTTGTTTGTTTTATTTTTCCATGCAACCACCCAGTTTTCCTCTCACCACAGTTAAAAAGACTATTTTCTCTATTGAATTGACTTGATGTCTCGGTCAAAAATCAATTATGTGAGTCAGTATCTCTACTCTCAATTCTACCTCAACAATCTATTTGTCTATCCTTATGGCAATATCAAACTGTCTTGATCATCATGGCTTTGTACAAATTGTTCATAGTGGGCAGTGTAAATCCTCCAAATTATCAAATTTGTTATATTCCAGTTTTGGGGGCTTCTCAATAATTAACATTTTCTGAAAAAAATTAGAATCAACTTGAAGTTCTTAAAAATTTAGCTGAATTTGTTTGAAATTATATTGACTCTATAGATAAATTTTTTGAGAACAGATATCTTAATGTATTTGAAATATTTTAATTAATGAACACCATATGTATCTTCCAATCTGTTTGTGTTTTCTTTAAATTCAGCAATTTTTTGTGGTTTTTTTTTTTTTTTTTACTGTGTATGAGCATGGATTTCAAAGTTTGTTTTGCAGCAAAATAAACTTACCTTTCAATGTTATTTTTTGGAAACTTTGGAAGAACCCTCATGAATATTATAGACATTTCTGTAGTTTAACTTCTATTTATTTTATTTTTTGGAAGCTGTTATAATAATATTTTCAAAGTAATTTCATTTTCAATTGTTTTTGGCTAGTATATGGAAATACAATGGTATAGTGAATTGATTATACTGCTTTCCTAAATTCATTTATTCATTCTGATAATTTTTGGCAAATATAGGTACTGTAAGTTTTTTAAATGCACGATCATGGATGTAATCAAGTGGTCTGAAAATAGTCACAATTTTACATTTCCTCTACAATCTTTATGGTTTTTATATATTTTTCTTTTCTTGTTATGCTAGACTAGATGTGGTAATAGATCCTTGCCTTGTTCCAGATCATAGAAGGATTACCCATGGTATTATCATCTATATTAGCTACAGGTTTTCCACATATGACGATCACATTGAAAAATCAACCTCTATTCCTCATTTGCTGAGAATTTTCATCATGAATAGACACTGTTTTCTGTCAAGTTTATTTTTTTTTTGTAATTTTAAAGTAATCATACTTATTAGTCTTCTGTTACTGGTGATCATTGATAGATTCTTTAAATAGCAAACTGACCTTCTATTCCTGAAATAAAACCCACTTGTTCATGCTTTTTATATATTGCTGTATTCAATTTTGCTAAAATTTTGTAAGTTTATTTAAATTGATGTTCATGTTGGATATTGGTCTGTAACTTTAATAATATTTTTGTTACTCTGTGCTTGGCTAATTTCACTTAACCAAAGCAAGATTTCAGCTTTTTATGGCTGAGTAATATTTCGCTATCTGTAAGAACCACCTTTTTATTTATTTATTTATTATTTATTTATTTATTTATTTTTTGACAGGCAGAGTGGACAGTGAGAGAGAGAAAGACAGAAAGAAAGGTCTTCCTTCTGTTGGTTCACCCCCGCAAAGGCCGTTATGGCTGGTGTGCTGCGGCCGGTGCACTGTGCCGATCAACAGCCAGGAGCCAGGTGCTTCTCCTGGTCTCCCATGTGGGTGCAGGGCCCAAGGACTTGGGCCATCCTCCACTACACTCCCAGGCCACAACAGAGAGCTGGACTGGAAGAGGAGCAACCGGGACAGAACCCAGTACCCCGACCAGGACTAGAACCCGGGGTGCCGGCGCCGCAGACGGAGGATTAGCCTAGTGAGCCACGGCTCTGGCCAAGAACCACCTTTTGCTTTATTCATTTATCAATTGATTGACACTTAGTTCATGTCTATTTCTTGGTTATTGTGAATAGTGCTGCAATAAACAAAGGAGAGCAGATGTCTCTTCAGCAGACTGATTTCATTTCACTTGGATATATACCCAGTCAATTGCTAGATCATGTGGCAGTTCCATTTTTAGTGTTCTTTCATGCTATTTTCCACAATGGCTATACTAATTTACATTCCCACCAAAAGTGTGCATGATCTAGCTCATATGTGTCATCGAAGAAGAAGAAGGAGGAGGAGGAGGAAGAGGAGGAAGAGGAGGAGGAGGAGGAGGAGAAAGAGAAGGAGAAGGAGAAGGAGAAGTAGTAGTAGTGATCTCACAGAAGCTAAAACTGAAATTCCAGTGGGGGTTACCAGAGACTGGGACAGAAGAGGTAAGGGAGAGATGGGATAGAAGCTGATTAATGGGTATTAGGCTAAAGCTAGGTAGGAGAAACAAGTTCTGAGGCTCTATTGCACCATGGGTAACTAGAAAATATGGTAATTTACTGTATATATCTCTATTCAGAATCCTAGAAGATAGGATTTTGGATGTTTGCACCATAAAGAGATGTCAAAAGCCTGAGGAGATGCAAGTATTCACACTGATTGGACATTACACAATGTATACATGGGACAAAATACCACAGAGTACCCCAAAAATATGTACAATTTATCTTTTAAAATTTTTTAAAAGAAAAAGCATTTAAATTAAAAATAAATATATTTTCCAAGTATTGTATTGAGTTCTGCTTATTTTAAAAATGGGAAGCTTTTTTTCTCTTCTAATTCCTGAAAAAGAATTCTTAAAATTTTTGAGAGTAAACTGTCAAATCCTAGAATTTCTTTGAGGGGATGTTTTGTTTGAAAATTCAGTTTATTTAGAAGATAATTTAAGGGGCTGGCACCGTGGCACAGCAGGTTAATCTTCTGCCTGCGGCTCTGACATCCCATATGAGCACCGGTTCTAGTCCCAGCTGCTCCTCTTCCCATCCAGCTCTCTGCTGCTTTTCCAGGGAAAGCAGTAGAAGATGGCCCAAGTGCTTGGGACCCTGCACCCTCGTGGGAGACCAGGAGGAAGCTCCTGGCTCCTGGCTTCAGATCAGCACAGATCTGGCTGTTGAGGCCATCTGGGGAGCGAACCAACAGAAGGAAGACCTTCCTCTCTGTCTCTCCCTCTCACTGTCTGTAACTCTACCTCTCAAATAAATAAAATCTTTAAAAAAAAAACAATAAAAAGAAGATAATTTAATTTTCTGTGTCTTTTTTGTTTGTTTTTGTAAGTTGTATTTTCCAAGAATTTGTCCACTTGTCCAATTCAACTAATTGATATTATGAGGCAATTCTCCATGTGTCAAATCCATTTCTGTAGTCTTGTGAGTAAAAACTGATAGTTTTTGGTCCAAGCTGTGTTTTCAAGGTGTTTGTATAGGAAGTGCTCCAAAAATAGGTTCCCTGGTTGCAGCAGAAGGCAGGTTTGCTTGTTATCCAGTATAATATTAATGTCTTCCTCTGGAGCAAAGATCAGGGAGGCTCACTTGCAGCTCCTTGTTTAAGATTGGAATCTCCTAGTCTAGAAATTTCTCAGCTCTGACACAAAACAATTGGATGCACAACATTCACCTGAACCACTTGGATCATCCCATGGAACTTGAACCATTTGTGTCACCACATTGAACTTGAGCATTAAATGGTAATTGACTCAAACAAAAGGCTCACATGGCTGGTCCTGTTATAAATAACAAAGTTACTAACCCAGGAGTCTCAAGTCTTCTGTAACTTGTAATCTTGAAAATAAAGTGAAATTATTATGGTTCTTTACTTAGTGTAGGGTTGATCTTATGTGTGTAAAGTTAATTGAAAATAGATCTTTGTAAAAATAGAATGGGAATAGGAGAGGGAGGAGGAAGAAGGATGGGAGTGTGGGCTGGAAGGAAGATAGAATGAGAAGAATCACTATGTTCTTAAATTTGTATATATGAAATACATGAAGTTGATATACCTTAAATAAAAAGTTTCTAGGTAAAAAAATTCAAGACTTTTCATTGTTTCTGTTCACTGATGTAAGTTGCTTATAATACTCATCTTTTAAAAAATGTATTCAATTACTTGGGAAGCAGAGACAGAGGGAAAGAGATACAGAATACACACACACACACACACACACACACACACACTTGCATTTGCTAGTTGAGTTCCTAAAAGCTCCATGGCCAGGACTGGACCAGGGCTGAAACTGGGAGTTGAGAACTTAACCCAGGTCTCCCATGTGGATGGTGGGAGCCCAATTACTTGAGCCATCCTCACTGACTCCCAGGTTCTTCATTAGCAGGAAGCTGGAGTCAGGAGTTAGAGCTGGGCATTGAACATAGGTTCTTCAGTATGGGGCATTATAACCACTAGGCCAAATGCCTCCCTCTTCCCACCTTATCTTTTGACTATTTCTACATCTGTGATGAAACAGTTCTTCTGTTCACATTATTGATTTTTTATTCAATTTTTTTATTTATTTGAAAGAAGACAGAAACAAACAGAACTCCCATCTACTGATTCATTCCCCAAATGTCCACAGCAGGTAGGGCTGGGCCAGGTGGAAGTCAGGAGCTAGGGACATAATGTTGGTCTCTCATGTGGGTTCCAGGGACCCAACTATTCGAGCCATCACCTGCTTTTTCCCTGAGTCATATTTGCAGAAACTGAAATCAGAAAAGGAGTAGCTAGAACTCAAAACATTCCAGATATGGGATGTAGGCATCCCAGTCAGTTTCTGGAATGCTGTGCTAAATGTCTGCCACATTCTTATTAATGTTATTCCCTTTCTTCTTTGATCAATCTTGCTAGTTTATAAATTTCATTGATTTTTAATGACAGCTTTCGACTGCTGATTTTCTCTACTTTTGTCTGCTTTTTATTTCACTAATTCTTCCCTGATACACATTATTACCAATCTTTTAATTCCTTTGGGTTTAATTTTCTCTTCTAGATTCTTAAGAAACAGATTATATGTTTAATTGTACCTTCTTTTTTTAATTTTATTTCTTTTATTTTTACACCGGACACCCAAGTAAGGGAAAGGGTTTATTGGGGAACACCCTACAGATGGGAGTGAAGGGGCGGCGAAGGAAAAAGAAAGAAAAAGAGAAACAGAGAGGAGAGGAGCTAGCAAGGAGTGAAGAGAGAGAAGAGAGATGAGAGGAGCCAAAGGAGAGAGCCAAGAGAGGCCAAGAGGAGGAAGCTAGAGAGAGGAACCAAGAGAGCGCAGGAGAGAAGGGCCAAGAGAGCAGAGAGCAGAGCCAAGAGGGAAGAACAAGAGATAATTACACCTTCTTATTCCCTAATATAGGTATTTAAAGGAAAATATTGTCCTGTAATATTGCTTTAGTGTATCTCACAGATTGTTAGATTACAGGAATAAGCTTCTAGTGTTACATGGCAGAGTGGGTAAGGGAGACTATTATTCACAATAACCTAGTAGACATAGTAGGAACAAACAGAAGAAAGAAGCAAGAAAAGGAAATGATTACCCTGCTTTGATTAATACTCACTGTATGTGTATCTAAATGTCACACTGTTGCTCATAAATATGTACAATTATTGTTAACAATTTAAAAAAATATGTTGTATTTTTATTTGCATTCGATTCAGAATGTTTTCTAATTTCTCTAGTGATGTCTTCTTTGACATATAGGTCATTTCAGTGTATGTAATGGACTTTACAAATATTTGAATTTTTCAAACTGGTCTCATTTTGATCAATTTCTAATTAAAACTATTATGGGAAGAGGATGCAGCCTGTACATCTACCTTGGTGAAAGATCTTGTGCATTTGAAAATAATGTTCTGTTTTGATCTTTCAGTTATTATGCATTTTTCTAAAATATCAATTAGTAGTCAGACTAATAGCAGTTTTCATACTTCTAAAGCCTTACTGATTTTGTCTGTTTTATCAGTTACTGAGAGTGAGGTGTCTAAATTTCCAACTTGCAGATTCTTCTATTTCTCCCTTCCACTCCCTTAGTTTTTTGTGTGATATTTTTGTGATATATTTAAATATCATATATTTATGTTTTTGTGTGATATATTTTGAAAATCTCTTTTCAAACCTATGCACATTCAAGGGATTGTTGTGCAGTCTGGAAGATTTAACCTTTTTAACATTAAGTTATGGCCCTCTTTAACTCTGGTGACATTTTTTTTTAACTTTTATTTAATGAATATAAATTTCCAAAATACAGCTTATGGATTACAATGGCTTCCCCCCCCCCCATAACTTCCCTCCCACCCGCAACCCTCCCCTTTTCTGCTCCCTCTCCCCTTCCATTCACATCAAGAATCATTTTCAATTCTCTTTATATACAGAAGATCAGTTTAGCATATATTAAGTAAAGATTTCAACAGTTTGCATCTGGTGACATTCTTGACCTTGAAATACACGTTGATAGTACTGTAGCTATGCCACCATTCTTCTGTTTAGTGCTGTGTGTTCAATCTTACAGCACGTTTTTAATCTCCATGTATAAGTTCTTATATTTAAAATAAGTTTATTGTAACTGATAGAGTTGGAGTCAGATTTTTTTAAGCCAGTCTAATGAACTTTGTCTTTTAATAGGAGTGTTTAGTTCATTTAAAATTAATGTAATTTGGGCCGGCACTATGGTGTAGTGGGTAAAGCCACTTCCTGCAGTGCTATATGGATGCCAGTTTGAGTCCCGGCTGCTCCACTTCTGACCCAGCTCTCTGCTATGGCCTGGGAAAGCAGTGGAAGATGGCCCAAGTCCTTGGGCCCCTATACCTACATGGGAGACTCAGAAGCAGCTCCTGGCTCCTGGCTTCAGATCAGCCCAGCTCCGGTGGTGGCGGCCATTTGGGGAGTGAACCAGCAGATGGAAGACAGCTTTCTCTGCTTCTGCCTCTCTGTAACTCTGCCTTTCAAATAATAAATAACTCTTTAAAAAAATTAAATTAATGCAATTATTTTGTGCTTGATGCTGAGCCTACCATATTGCTATTTATTTCTAATTTTTCCAGTATACTCTGTTGCTTCTTTGATGACTTCTATTTAGTGATTGAATATGATTTTTTACTTAAATTTATTTCTTGTATTGGTTTTTTAGCTGTACCTTTTTGAGTATTTGTGCTAGATATTATGAATACAATATATATCTTTAAATTAACATAGTCTATCTTCAAAAAAAAACTAGTTGCTTTAATTATATTACACGCAGCTTATAAAACCCTACAATCATGTAAAGAAGCTTATCTCCTCCTCTTATCCGTTGGTTATAAATTTTACTTCTGAATGTGCTATAAGCCCAAAACTCCTTACCAATATTTCCGCTCCTCATTCCTCCACTGATTCTCAGAGGTGATTTCCCTGAGGTCTCCGGCTCCGTCTCCAGCCTTCTGAGAATCAATCCCTGGGTCTTAGTGAAGGGAAAGACTTTCTGGGCTGCGGTAGACTTGCTCTGTTGCTGGGTTTCAAATCCACTATGCCAGTCTACAGGTGGCCATTGAAAGTCTGTTTTGTTGTTTCTTGTTGGTTCCTTACCAGGAATGAATTTCCATAGGTCCCTTTTCTCTTCTGGAAGAGCTTGTCACTTTCTGGAACTTCATCCAGGTTTTCTTTGTGTTCCCAGCTCTCTGACAGACATAAAAACAAAACAGAGTAAAACAAACACCCACACTATGATTTAGTAACTTTTCTGGAGTTTCATACTTAAAAAGAAGTAGAAGTCTCCAGTGTCTTTCTAAATTTATTTGTGGAACTCGGTTCCTCAGTGGGGGTTAACATAACCCTTTGACCTTTTGACACTTTCAGTTTAATAAAAAGGCCTTATCTTTGGCAGTGCAAACTGTCCGGTCCAATATAATACTAAATTCTCAAAGTTTCTTTCTCCTTTCTCTCAGTTTCCGGCATCCCTCCTACCCACCTGTACCTTCACCTGTCTCCCTGTTTTTTCTTTTTTTCTTTTCTTTTCTTTTCTTTTTTTTTTTTTTTTTTTTTTTGACAGGCAGAGTGGACAGTGAAAGAGAGAGACAGAGAGAAAGGTCTTCCTTTGCCATTGGTTCACCCGCCAATGGTCGCCGCGGCCGGCGTGCTGTGGCCGGCGCACCGCGCCAATCCGATGGCAGGAGCCAGGAGCCAGGTGCTTTTCCTGGTCTCCCATGGGGTGTAGGGCCCAAGCACCTGGGCCATCCTCCACTGCACTCCCTGGCCACAGCAGAGAGCTTGCCTGGAAGAGGGGCAACCGGGACAGAATCTGGCGCCCCAACCGGGACTAGA
The DNA here is from genome assembly GCF_051225735.1 of Oryctolagus cuniculus. Lineage (NCBI taxonomy): Eukaryota > Metazoa > Chordata > Mammalia > Lagomorpha > Leporidae > Oryctolagus > Oryctolagus cuniculus. The sequence continues at coordinate 32,997,895 of NC_142869.1, read as the reverse complement.
ACCCGGTGTGCCGGCGCTGCTAGGCGGAGGATTAGCCTAGTGAGCCGCGGCGCCGGCCTCCCTGTTTTTTCTAACCTACTTCCAGACTCCTCCAGGACAGGAGCAGTGGGAAAGAGATAAGATGAGGAAATTAGAAATGTTTCACTAAGCCAACACTGATTCTGGCTGTGGAAGTTTTGTTTTACATTTTTTAACCTAGCTCTTCTTGGAGATCTTTCGTGGATTCTTAGAGATCTTTATCACTCCCTTTCCCAACACCATGGTATCTCTCACTTGACTTTCCCTCCATAAAGGTGGATCTATTTCTATTGCAATTGACCTTTTACGCTTTCCTGGACCCACAGGCATCTGCAGTGTTTTCAGCTTCTGTCCTGCTGATATTTTTTTTCCTTTCATGCATTCCCCTTACACAAAACCTAAGATACTTCACACTGTCCTCTCTTCGGGTACTCATGTGGTCTCAAGGATCATTTTTACACCCTTTGATTCAGTCAAATCCGATCTAGGAGTCACACATGAAGCTCTCTGGGTAATCGTCCTACAGCCTCTTCCTTTGTCATGACATGAAAGGTAAGGATGCCCTGCGTTCCTCCTTAGAGAGATAGGATTCATAATCCCTAGACCATCCTCTCCAAAAAGCCTTCTCATCTCCAAATCTCACCCTCTTTATATCCTCTGTGAAATAGAGCTAAAGGTCACAAAGCTGATATTTTCTCTCCTTTAGATATTATAGTCTTTCATCTCACTTTGGAATATAACATTGTGGTGCATCAGTGGAAACTCACATTAAAAAATATAGCTCGGTTTGCAGTCACAGAAAGTTGAAAATAACCTGAAGTCCATTAATATGGCACTAGTTAAATGAAATATGGTCCAACTTTGTTATAGAATGTTCTGAACTGCCCTCTCCCAATGAAAAGGCTATTCAGTTGTTTATATAAAACAACCCTTAAAATATTGTATTAAAAGTAAAAGTAGAGAATGTGAACACACGGAATGATATTGCTATTTTTTAAAAAAGGTAGGTATTATAGGAAGGCATTTGGTGCATCAGTTAAGATGTGACTTGGGCTGCCCAAATCCCATATCAAAGTACTTGGTTTGAGTCCTGGCTCCTCCACTTCTGATCCAGCTTCCTGCTAATGTACACCTTGGGAAGGAGCAGATGATGACTCAAGTACCTGGGCACCTGCCACACATATGGGAGACATGGATTGAATTCTGGGCCCTTGACTTCAGCCTAGCCCAGCTCTGGCTCTTGCCAAGTATTGCGTATAGTGAACCAGTGAATGGAAGATCTTTCTCTGTCAGTTTCCTCTATATCTGCCTTTCAAATAAACTGAAAATTTTAAAAACTAAAATTAAATAATTAAAAGGTAGAAATATTCATTGATACAGCTAAATGTATGTTTAATAAAACCTCTTTAATAGATATGTAGAAAACTGATTCCTTCTAGGAAGACAAATTTAGTAGCTACAGATAGATTCTTGTACTCTTTGAAATTTAAATCAGGTGAATATACAACTATATTTAAGAAGACTACATTAAATTTAAAAAATGAATCTACCTCTAGGAAATAAAGATTATAGTTGAATTTTTAAAATGAGGTTGTCTGTGAAGGGAAGAGGAGGGAGTGACAGCTAGTGCTGGATTCAGGGTTGAAGAATAAGGCTTTACTGTTTGCAGAAGGGTCATGGCTATCCCATGATCTGTGAACAACTGATGTGCTGAGTAGTGGGATCCTTCTCTCATCCAAGTATCTATTGACACCCACTGATTTACAAGAGGCTCAGGATATTCTTGGGAAGCCTTGAGCTGTAGAGCTTCAGACATAGATTCACATGTCTACCAGGTGGGGTTTGGTTGGAGATAAGCACACAGCAACTACATTACTAGACAGGACTCACCCTACAGAGAGACTCTATAGAGTTATGTTCTCAACGGCTCATTCACATGAAAAATAATACACATGAGCCTGCCAGGGCCATGCTTTCTACTGGGCTTCTTAGTGGACACTAAGGTAGAAGGGTAGGTGCCATTATCTTCCTTCTGCAAACAGTAGGCTATGTGAGCATGGAGATCAGTTGACCATCTGAATTATCGACAAGCCTCTGCCAGCTAGCTCAGAGGGGAGGTCAGCATTTAGGCAGACTGCTGCAATTTTCAGGGTCTGCTGTTCTTCAGACAGCAGAATCAGAAGCTCTCTGGTAGTGGCTGTTGACATCTCAACACAGGGCAGGATGGCATGTGACTGAACGTACATATTGGGAGTGGGATTGGAGGTGCAGGTCTTTAACAACACAGCAACAGCAAGCAATGAATACAATTTTTCATCAGCATACATAAGATCCCAGATGTACCTGGAGGCAGGAGTCAGTGGAAACAGGGTTAGAATAATCTACAAGGTTATTCTAAATTTGTAAACTGGTGATTTTTTTCCCCAACCTGTCACAGTTTGGACTTACTCCAGAAGCTGGTGAAAATTGAGGCTATTGAGGTTGCTTTATCCATTCATCATGTACTATTTGTGTAAGTAAAGCCTTCCACAAGAGGTCTTCTAAAACCATGGGGAAGCTACAAGTTTCAAAATATTTTTGTATCCAAATAAACTTATCTTTTAATTCCATTTTCCAAAAATTTTTTGAAGTACCCTCAGATATGTTTATAGCTAAGAGGAAGAGTTTGAACACAAGAATAGATAAGGGAATAAATAAGCCAACTTCTTAAGGTTCTGGAACTCCATGAATTGAGGGTGATGATGGAGTGAGAGAATCACCCAAGGGGATGGCGCTGTGGCATAGCAGGTAAAGCCGCTGCCTGCAGTGCTGGCATCCCATGTGGGCGCTGGTTCGAGACCCTGCTGCTCCACTTCCGATCTAGCTCTCTGCTCTGGCCTGGGAAAGCAGTAGAAGGTGACCCAAGTCCTTGTGCCCCTGGAAGAAGCTCCTGGCTCCTGGCTTTGGATCAGCACAGCTCCAGCCGTTGTGGCTGACTGGGAGCAAACCAGTGGATGGAAGACCTCTCTCTTTCTGCCTCTCCTTCTCTCTGTGTGTAACTCTGATTTTCAAATAAATAAATACATCTTTTAAAAAATCACCCAAAAGAAGGACACCATCTTTTCTGATACAGGAGGGAAGGAGTTAAGATGAAAATGGACTTTTAAATCAGGGCTAGATTTCCTTGGATCAGTCAGAGTCTGTGTCATCTGGTGAGAGATGAGGTACGAATGGAGAGGGTATCTAAAGAGAGCAGTTTTAATTTGATCATCCTTGTGGGGAATTGTGTTGGAGCTGATTGGACACCTATGAAAAGATGGCTGAATGGTGCCAAGGGCCCACTGAAGTTGAAGACCATGAATTTGAGGTGACAAAGCCTTCTCTGACCTCCTAGGTCTGATTTAGGAGCCCTCTTCCATGATACTTTGTGTCTCCACTATGATAATACTACACTGCAATATTATTGTTGAACTCCACTCTCTCTGTCACAATCAGTCTTCATGCTCTGAGAAGAAAGATAGCTTGGCTCTTATTTACTATTGTATTCCTCTGAATCTAAAACAGTTTCTTGTATCAGTTCTATGGCATATTAGGTACCCAATAATGACTGAATAAGCATCAGCAATGTGCTGGTTGTGAGACTTCTCCCTTATTTCTCAGACGTCAGGCTAGAGAAGTGAGTGAGTCAGGTGGTATAACAGATCCCAGATGATTAGAAGGAATGCAGGATGGAGCAGATGGAGGTGAAGATGCTAAGGGTACTTGTCAGACCTTGTAAACACAGCACTCCATGAGGATGAGGTTGAATAGGAGTTGAGAAGTGGCACACATCCCAGGAGAAGATCCATGGTGAGACCAGGGAGTGAAGTGCAAATAGGAAGCAGTAGGTTAAATGTGACCTTGGTGGTCCAAATATCTCCTGGGATTTAACTTCTTCTAAGTGAATTCCTCAGGATCCATTGGGGACTCTTCTATCATCAAGGCCACAAAAGAGGAAAGCATTTAAACAACAAATAGCTTATATCTGAAAAGTAAATTTTGGAACAGAAGGAAAAAAGTGTTAGGACTTGACTGTTAAACCATAATATTGAAAAAATTTTACAGATAATTTTTATATAAACTAGTTGAAATGACACTTGAGCAATCATCAGGTTAATCTTTGAACCTTAAGTTTTGGTCACTATTATTGTTCTCATTTTGAAAGCAAGGATAGTATACTCGTCATCCGTGTCAGTCCTAAGCCTAGAACATGGAGATACAGTCCAGCAGGTTGGAATGAACCTGAAAAAGTACTAAACTCTGAAGCTCATTATTTTAGTAATAATTGGAACCTATTTCCACTGAAATCTCAGTTAAACTTGTTTTAATAATCTTTATTTTTGATACTGAAGATTTATCTTTTTTTCATTTCACAAATGTTCTGTTTAGATAATACCAGACAGAGCAACAAGAGAAAATTTGTACAGATTTGATAACCTCATAAGCAAGGAACACTCCCGGGCAAGAAGACTGCATTAAGAACAAATTTCTATTTCTATGAGGATAATTAAACTTCATACCATTTTAATAAATAGGTGCTGAGCATCTATTCTGTGGAAAGACACTGAAAAAAGTGAAAAATGTATACTGTTCCTCTTTCTAGAAAATAAGACTGACAAAAATAATTACAAAAGGAAACAGAATTGTGGAGAGCCAGAAGGAACATACAAAGGCAATGGAAATTTAGCAGCAAGAAAGAATCTGATCTCTGTGGTACATGAAGGACCTTTTGCAATTACACTATAAATAAACCACCTTAATAAATTGCATATTATTAATGTTTTGTATTATTAAATGGTAAATTTGTAATAATAGTATTATATTATAGGAAGAAAAGATAGCTAATAGAAGCCATAGCAACTCCAGAGACCACAGCCAAATGCATTACATGAAAATCATACCTGGAAATCAAGAAGCAACAAAACAGTTGAGAAAAAGGAATTATTGAATGGTAGAGGTAATCACAATTGATTACTAACATAGAGAAAAAGAACTTAAATCACATGTGTTCTCCAAAGACAGCTAAGAGACTGTATTCTTTATTACCTAGAATTGCAGATCCATTATCTTAGCACAGAGATTTAAAAAAAATGCCACACACAGATCTTCAGGTTAGATCCTCAGCTTCAACACCTTTATAGTAATTACTGTACATTCTAAATCTTTGGTACTTGAAATACATTTTTTCCTGCAATTGCAAAGTGACTGTTGATATAATTATATGTTAAATATTTTATCTTAATAAGAAATCAGAGGGGAATCTGTGAAAGATTTTGATATTTGGAAATTAAGTTCTAAAAATATCTGTGACATTGGTGACCAAAGCTGAAATATCGAATGGCCATTGGATCTTCTAAAATAAATCAAGACTTCATTGATATTTGAAGTTTCCTGTATTCTTATTTTTTATTTTTATTTTTTTGACAGGCAGAGTGGACAGTGAGAGAGATACAGAGAAAGGTCTTCCTTTTCCGTTGGTTCACCCCCCAATGGCCGCTGTGGCTGGCGCACCGTGCTGATCTGAAGCCAGGAGCCAGGTGCTTCTCCTGGTCTCCCATGCGGGTGCAGAGCCCAAGCACTTGGGCCATCCTCCACTGCACTCCCAGGCCATAGCAGAGAGCTGGACTGGAAGAGGAACAACCGGGACAGAATCCAGTGCCCCGACTGGGACTAGAACCCGGGGTGCCAATCACAGCTTCCAAAAGAAGAAATTTTGGAAGCTCCTGGAACATCCATCTGGAAATGATAGATAAATTATCTAAGCCAATTTTCAAAATTAAACTATAAAAAAGAGTATGGACTTCAACAAAGACGGGGCTGGTTCAAATCCTTGCCTTCAGTTGGGCAAATCATTTTGTCCTTCCTAACTTTAGTTTGCTCATAGAGAGAACAGGATAAAAGTTACTGCCATTCAGGACTTGTGGAAAATTTAAATAAGTGTTAAATATGCAGGAACATAAGGAACACACATTGGAACATTAAAGACATTTCTTTCTGCTTCATTGAGTTGAATGAGCTGCTTGGTGCATTTTCCTCCTCTTTTGCAGCTTGGACAACTTGTTGATAAAGTAACACCTTTATAGGCAACATTTTAGGCTTGACTGTTATACCAATGCAACTTGTACAAAAAACACTAGAGTCTGAGCTACCCTAGATAAAAGTTGGATTTTCATTTCACTTTGACTGCAGGTATTTGAAAATCCCATTAGCTGAATTAATCTCAGAGATTTCTACCTGAGACTTCTTACATGGTTTCATCTAACTCTTCTGTCTTTTCTCCCTAAAATCTATTGATGGATCATAAAAATATTAGGTGTTGTTAGAAAAAAAACTGTGAGAGCTTGTGAAATGGACCACAAATATTATGGGGCAACTACTGTGAAAAATGTAGACATTGTCCAGAGCACCATTTGTGGATGTCTCTGTCTTCCATCATCTTTGATGTATTATGCAACTTTGCACATTGTAGAAAATGAATAATCACATAAATTACTCTTTTCCATGGAAACACAGATGAATAGTGGTTAGTGGAATGCAAAGGACTAATTTTGCATTTATTTGTAAAGTGAGTTCATCCATTAATTGTTGCATATGTGTGTGTTTATTTAAAATCTTTGAACCAGGTGTAACAACTTACTGATTTTTTTATTAGTTGATGCAGTAAATAATCTCCATGAACCATGTTCATTTTATGAGAATCTTGGTTCACTTTTTTTAAAAGACCCTTAAAAGTGTTTAGTTTAGAATATCCTTAGCAATGGGCTGGAGGCATGGGTGATATGCGAATTGGACATAAATGAAACAGCCACAAACTACACATAAAGCAGGGGACCAGTAAGTAGATTTGTGGTGGAAATTTCTGGTTACTATTGGATTTAAGAGAACAGAACAGAGATGGAGTAATCAAAACAGGCTTTAGGGGAAGTTGTGATTTCCTAGCTAGGAATTCAGAAATCCTTGAGGAGATAAGATGGCTCTTGCATTGGGGTAAAAGGAGGATACAAGTTGAAAGATGCCTCTACTATGGTTTGAATATGGCTTGTCCCCACCAGATAGCATATTGATTCTTGGTTTCAGTACAATAATGATGTGAGGTGAGACCTTGTAAGAGATGTTTGGGTCATGGTGGATGAGCCTTTATTAATAGATTGATAATGCCTTGCAGAAATGAGTTTCATTCTTGGAGGACTGCGTTAGTGACTGTGAGAGGGGGTCATTATAATGCGTGGTTACCTCTTTGGCCCTTGCCTCTTCTGTCACGCCTATTTGCCTTTCCACTTCCCACCATGACTTGAAGCTGTTTAAGAGCATCTTCAGAAGCTGAGCAGGTGTTAGTGCTCTCCCAGACTTCAGAAATGGTTGCCAAAATAAATAAAAAAAAAAAATAGGGGCCAGCGCTGTGGCACAGCAGTTAATGCCCTTGCCTAAAGAGCCGGCATCCCATATGGGCGCCAGTTTGAGACTCAGCTGCTCCACTTCCAATCTAGCTCTCTGCTATGGCCTGGGAAAGCAATAGAAGATGGTCCAAGTCCTTGGGCCCTTGAATCCACATAGAAGATCCGGAAGAAGCTCCTGGCTCCTGGCTTTGGATTGGCACAGCTCCGGCTGTTACGGCTCATTGGGGAGTGAACCACTGGATGGAAGACCTTTCTCTCTGCCTCTCCTCTCTCTCTATATATAACTCTGACTTTCAAATAAATAAAATAAATCTTTTAAAAAATAAAAATAAATTATCCAGTCTTGAATATTCTTTTATAACAGCAGAATACCCCCTGACCGCATCCACAACATAGCAGGAAATGGGTTTCAGAGGTTCTGAAACCTGGATGCCCATTGGAACCACCTGTGGAAATGTACAAGTGTTGATTCCACAAACCATAGCCAGAAAATCTTATCTAAGTGGTCTGTGGAAGGAAGTGACTGGAAAGTTCCCTGGATAATTCTTAAATGAAATCAAGTTAGTGAACCACTGGGCTACACAACTGTGTGTGCACTGATTGAAATTAACCCTCTCAGTAACACTATGAGATGTATTTTCACTTCTATGTGAGAGAGAAGAAATATAGGATTGGTCTTTCTTTGTCTGGCTTATTTCATTTAGTGTAATGATTCCCAGTTCTACCCATCTTGTTGTAAATCTCAGGACTTCATTATTTTGTATGACTTTTTTCCATTGTACATATATACCATATCTTCTTTAGCCAGTCATCAGTTTATGTACATCTAGGTTAATTCCAGCTTGGCTATTGTGTATTGGGGCTGCAATCAACATGATGGTGCAGGTATCTGTTTCATATTCTGATTTCATTTCCTTTGGATATATTTCCAGCAATGGGATATTTGAGTCACACAGTAGATCTATGTGTAGTTTCTGAGGAATCCTCATACTGTTTTTCATAATGGGTATACTAATATGCATTCATACCAACAGCACATTAGGGTTCCCTTTCCTCACATCATCACCAGCATTTGTTGCTTTTTGACTTTTAGATAAATAGCCATTCTAACGGGAGTGAGATGATACTTCATTGAGGTTTTTATTTGCATTTCCCTGAAGACTAGCAATTCTGAGCATTTTATCATGTGTCTGTTGGCCATTCATATTCCTTCTTTTGCAAAATATGTATTCATATCTTGCCTATTTCTTAAGTAGGTATTTTTGTTTTGTCATTGAATTTCTTCAGTTCCTTATATATTCTGGATATTAATTTTTTTAGATCAGCCCAGCTCTGGCCATTGTGTCCATTTGGGTGAATCCTGGATATTAATTTTTTAAAAAATTATTTTAGAGGTAGATTTACAGACAGAGAGAGGAAGATACAGAAAGAAAGATCTTCAGTTTGCTGTTTCATTCCCCCAAATGGACACAATGGCCAGAGCTGGGCTGATCTAAAACCAGGAGCTTCCTCGGGGTCTCCAACAAGAGTGCAAGGGCCTAAGCACTTGGGCCATCTTCCACTGCTTTCCCAGGCTATAAGCAGAGAGCTGGATCAGAAAAGGAGCAACTGGGACATGAACCGGTGGCTATATGGGATACCAGTGCCTCAGGTGGAGGCTCAGCCTGTTTCACCACAGTACCCTAATTCTTTAGAAGATGGAAAGTTTCCTGAAAGATCTCTATGAGTGAGATCCCAGCGGAAAGAACGGGTCATCCAAGAAGGAGGCACCTTTCTCTGAAGGGAGGAGAGAACTTCCACTTTGAATATGACCTTGTCTAAATAAGATCGGAGGTAGCAAACTCAAGAGCTTCCATAGCCTTGGCAGCTCATGACAAGAGCCTCGGGTGATTACTGACGTCATAAATAAGAGTGTCAATTGTTAAATCAACAACAGGAGTCACTGTGCACTTACTCCCCATGTAGGATCTCTGTCCTTAATGTGTTGTACTATGAGAATTAGCGGTAAAATTAGTCTTCAAAGGGACTCTATACTTTGTGTGTCTGTGTGGGAGCAAACTGTTGAAATCTTAGTATATACTAAATTGATCTTCTGAATATAAATATAATTGAAAATGAATCTTAATGAAGAATGGGATGGGAGAGGGAGCAGGAGATGGGATGGTTGCGGGTGGGAGGGTGGTTGTGGGGGGAAAAGCCGCTATAATCCAAAAGTTGTATTTTGGAAATTTATATTTATTAAAAAAAGTTAAAAAAAAGAAGATGGAAAGTTTCCAAATATTTTCTCTCATTCTGTTGATTTTTCTCTTCACTCTGTTAATTACAGAAGCTTCTTTGCTTCTGTAATAATCCAATTTGTCTATTTTTGCTTTTAGGGTCTTACTTAAAAAGCCATTGCCTATGCCAGTGTCTTAGAGTGTTCCCCTATGTTTTACTCAAGTAGCTTCATAGTTTCATGTTTTACATTGAGATCTGTGATCCATTTTTAATACATTTTTGTGTAGGATGTAAAGTAGAGACCTTGCTTCAAGCTTCTGTATAAAGAAATCCATTTTCTCAACATCATATATTGAAAAGGTTGCTTTTTCTCCACATATTGGAGGGAATTATTTTAGAACATTTGTCAAAGATAAGTTGATAGTAGATGTGTGAATTTAATTCTGTGGTTTCAATTCTGCTCCTTTGGACTATGTGTCTATTTTTATGCCATTTCCATGCTGTTTTAGTTATAACATTCTTATAATATGTCTTGAAATCTTGTCTTATTATGCCCCCAGTTGCTTTTATTGTTCCACTTTGCTTTAGCTATTCAGAGTGTTTTGTGCTTCCATATAATTTTTTCTATTTCTGTGAAGAATTTCATTAGTATTTTCATAGAGATTGTTTTGAATCCATAAATGTCTTAGGTAGTACAGACACTTTGATAACATTAATTCTTCCAATCCATGAAAATGGAAGCTTTTTTCATTTTTTGTGTACCCTCTTCTATTTCTTTCATTAGTGTTTTCAATTTTCAAGGTAGAGTTCTTTAGATTCTTGGTTAAATTTATCCAAGGCATTTAAATTTGGGGGCATTGTAGACAATGTCTTAGTCTGTTTTGGCTACTGTAACAAAATACTTTAAACTAGGGAATTTATAAACAATGTTAATTTATTGCTCACAATTCTGGAGGCTATGAAATCCAGGATCAGGGCACCAGAAAACCATATGTATGGATAAAGCTCACTGCCTAATAGATAAATACATTTCTGCTCTGTCCTCACATGAGAAAGAAGTAAGTAGCTCCCCCAGCCTCATTTTGTAAGGGCATTCATCTCAATCAGGAAGACTCTGCACTTGTGACCTAACTGCATCTTTGATGCCTCTTTTCCCAATATCACTGCTCTAGGGATTAAATTTCAGTATAAGAATTTCAGGAAGACAGACACACTCAGAAAATAGCAGATAAGACTCTCCCTGTGACTAACTTTCATTTTCTATATTTGGTGTCAATAATTTGATCCTACTCCACAAAGATTGCTTTATGCAGCTTTAAGAACTGTGTTGGCAGTAGACTCATAGAATGACAAATGCCCTAAATAGCACTCTGGCCTCAGAATCAGCCCTTAAGGCCTTCTGGTCTGGATGAAAAGCCTATGAGAGTATTTCAGGAAGGGAAAGCCAAGACTGTGGAAAAAAATGATCTACATGAAGGATCTCTGTGAGTGAGATCTCAGTGGAAAGAAAGGGCCATCAAAGAAGGATATACTTTCTCTGAAGGGAGGAGAGAACTTCCACTATGCTTACAGCCCTGTCTAAGTACTGACAGAGTTTGTGGACTAAAAAGGCTTCCATAGCCTTGGCAGCTCATGACAAGAGCCTCAGGTGATCACTGAAGTCATAAATAAGAGTGTCAATTGTTAAATCAACAATGGAAGTTACTGTGTACTTGCTCCCCATGTAGGATCTCTGTCCTTAATGAGTTGTACTATGAGAATTAGCAGTAAAACTTGTCTTCAAACAGTACTTTATACTTTGTGTATCTGTGTGGGTACAAACTATTGAAATCTTTACTTAGTATGGAGTTGATCTTCTGTATATACAGATGATTAAAATGAATCTTAATGAAGAATGGGATGGGAGAGGGAATAGGAGGTGGGATGGTTTGGGGTTGGGAGGGCGGGTATGGGGGGAAGAACAGCTATATTCCAAAAGCTGTACCTATAAAATTTATATTTATTAAATAAAAGCTTTCTAAAAAAAGAACTGTGTTGGACACAATAATAATTCTATAAGCTTACTTTATAACAGTTTTAATGATTTTAAATTTGAAAGATTTCCCAGCAGAGTAATATGGTATCCTTCTAGTGAGTGAAGGAAATGCTAATAGGGCACAGGAAAACTGGAGTGAAGATGTCTTTTCTCCATTGACATTATTTTTGGGAATGGAAGTAAGAAGTAGGAATCTTGTAAAATCTGGTGGTTTCAGTGTGCAAGTGTAGAATTGAGCTTTCTGAATATACTTGGGTTTATTCAACAGCATAATAATTTTAGTAGCAATTATTTTTCTGTGTGTAAAAGTGATTCTCAATTATGAAATAAAGTGTCCCATTTCTGTTCTTAAAAATTATTTTAGAGATACAGTGTTAGTTCACAGGAATAAGAATATATGACTTGCACTAGATTATGGATACAAAAATCAGTTATGCTAGAAAATGTTGTTATGCTATAAACAAAGAATTAGGATTATGTGTATATTATATACGGTTGATTTTAGTATCTAAGATATAGCTCATTTTACACAGATGCTGCATTTCAGAAATCTGTTTTTCCAATATGTATAAGGCTGAGAAACTCCCCTTTAGGAAAAGTCTCTCATGAAATTTGCATCTAGATCTTTCATTATAAAAGAGAAAACAGTTCCACATCTTTCTGTTTGGGGAGTTTGGATTTTCTCTTACTGCATTGTGTGGTCTCATGTTAGAATAATCTAGTTTCAGATCACTGTTATTAGTGTCAATGATAATTACACTACACATTCTGATGATTTTATAGTTTTCAGTAAGCTTCCCCATACATTATTTCATTTGATATGCTCCACAACCCTGAGTGGGAGGCAAAACAGGTGTAATTCAATCATTAATTTTCTCTCTCTCTCTCTCTCTCTCTCTCTCTCCTTCCTCCCTCCCACTCCCCTCCCTCTCTCCCTTCTTTCCTTCCATCTCCCTCCTCACCCCTCAGGGAGGACAGGTGAGGTTTGCCAAAAATCACATGGCTGATAAACGGTGGAAACAGAATTAGAACACAAGGCTTCTGATTTGTAAATCATTGCTCTGCATTTGGTCCATCTAATATTGTGCTGAGATCCTGATAATGCATGTAATTATCTGTAATGACCTTGATGAATATACTCAATAGAAACTAGAAGGTAAAGGGCAATGAACCTGGGGCAAAATCCAGAAAAGGAAAAGATGCTGGTCCTAATTGGATTGCTCTGCATTTCAGCATCTGAGCAGATGATGGAAGCAGAGAACCATAATTGCAGTCATCTTTAGCAGTTTTCCAGGGTGATGATTTAGGGTCACAGAGTACAGTTCTCTTTGAAAACTAGTTGGTGGCTGATACTGAATGAAATGTTGTCCAACTGGGAAAGAGACAAAAAGGCATCCAGTGGCTGATTCCCAAGCTGATTCCCCTTACCATACATGATTCTATCCCTACATAATGTCCAGGCAGGTTGGTGGGGTTTCTCCAGGAAATCTAAACTCATCTCTGGGATCTCCCTCATCTACTGGACCTCCCAAAGCCATGCTTGACACATGAGAGAATGCCTATCTTCCCTGCTCCTCTGGTTGTCACTGATAATCCAAATGAAAGCTACTTCAGCAAAAGGAAAGGAGCAGAGTTTATCATCTTCGCAAGAAGGTTGAGGGCTCTGCCTCTGCAGCTCAGTACTGTGAACACAAGCAAGCAGTGAGATGGAAAAAATATTTTTTAAAAAAGCCAACTAGTTTGGTATGTTATTTAGTGAGCATGAGAATTTCTGGCTGGGTTTTGGAAGCCTGCTAAGACCTGACCATGTGTAATTATCCCTGTTATTTCCAAACTTCAATTTTGTTTCTGTGTCTAATTATCCACAAAAATCCAGAAAGATCCTCATGACTCAAGACCAGCTTTATTCATATTTTGTTTGTCCTCAAGTCTGGCTATTACATTGGCTGGATCATCTGAGAAGCAGATATACAGATAATGTTAGAAGTGGAAAAGATCTGGACGGGGGGATGGGGGGGCCTATCCTAACAAAAGATAATGAAGAGAGGAAGGAGGAGAACATAAGGAGAGCTTTTAGTTGATGATGCAGGTTAGACACATGTGAAAAGAGAGGGGGAAGAAAGAACTTTGGGTAGGTAGGACCACAGGCTGTGGTGCAGCTCCAAGAAGATTGCTCCTAGAGCCCTTCTACCATTTTGTGCTCAGTCATTGGTTGGTGAATTTCCAGATTTTACATAGTCTCAGCTTGAATCCTGAGTCAGATCCTGAAGGCACCCACAAGATATTGGCAGCAGTTTCTCTTATGAAGGTAGATCTGAGTTGTACACTTCCACAGTTGCCAGAGTTGGGCAAAAGGAGGCAGATGGTCACAGCAAGCTAAGCACCTACCCATATGAGAGTTCTTCCAAAAAATTTCATGGAAAATACAATTAAAAGTCAAGTTTATTTTAGTGCAAAAGTATTTTGAATCCAACCATAGATTTTTCATACTGTGTATTTCCCAAGAACTTTTTTCATGACTCCTCATCTATGTGACAGTCTAGATCCAGCCAATGGATTTATGCCATCCAGCAAGGGCATAGATACAAATTCAGCCATCCATCCATCCATCCATTTATTTTTTGCTTTCAGTGATAGTAATACTATGCTGAAGCTTCTGTCAGGACAAGAATCTATCCTTGATGCTGTCCCAAAACTCAAATATGGATTTTGCTACTGAAATATCTTCTGCTAATCTCTGTCAACCAGTTTGTATCTCCACCCACCCTGCCTCCATCTCTCCAAATGACCAATCAGTCTATCATCCATCTGACACCAAGCCCTTAATCACATGTTAAATTCCTGTAAACCTGACATACCTGTCACTTGAATCCTACTGGTACTTTGCTCCACTAGATGAATTATAATTGATGTTCCAATCCCTTTAATTCAGTATTCTATGCATAAAAGGGGCATAGTGAATGATGAGGTTTATTGCAATCTTCTGTGGTTCAGGGTCAATGAGAGCAACTAAGAAGCAACAGAGGTGGTGAGCTGACTTGGCTGTGTGCCTACCAATTCTTAAAGTCACTGAAGCTGTTTACCTTCAAAATGACCCTGACATTTGGTAATAATATTTCATAACAGCCTCTCTCCAACTGCTATGGCAACCAGCCATGAAGATTTGAGTCCAGAGAAATCATGGGCATCATTTTGAGAGCACATTATTTTGGAGGATGAAGATGAGGAAAGGTAGAGGACTTGGCAGGTAATAAAAAGAGGTTGATTTTTAAAAACAAATATTTCTGCCAATTACAATTTAATCCTCCTCTAAATCAGCTGTCCCTGAGGTCCTTTTATTTCTTTCATCCCATTACTTACTCTATCAAAGAACATAGCTTTCACCATAATAAGAACCAATTCCCTTCTTTTTTTCTAGAACAATGTTTATGCTTTGGCAGGCTTTCCCTCGTGTGACTTAAAGAACCACATGTGTTTGCAGGCATTCTATCAAGTTGTTTAAAGAGCATAAAACTTGAAGTCATATTTTTGGGAGTAAATTTTATTGTTATGGCTTTAAAACACAATCAAATAAAAACAAGAATTCCATTAGTAGTTGAATATTGTAATAATAGAGTTGAGAATAAATTTTACTGCTATAAGAACTATAAAACAGCAATAATAAAACGCTACTATTATGGATAAATTGTGCTGAGATGATAACTATAAAACTGTAAAATACAATGATAAGGAATAATCTAATCACCAGGAAAGAGGTGATAATAATTCACCCTTGTTAGTGAGGAGCCCATGGTTCCGGCTCATTGGCCCCAGTGCTCTGGGTTGCTGGTTGCATTTCATAAGGTTACAGAGAGATCATCTTTGGCCAGTGGGGTTGGCAGGAGACCACATATTACAGTGAAATTGGACCTGGTGGTTGAGGGAAATCCAACTATCAGTGACTGCTAGGAAAATCCTGTGTAGTAATGCCAAATGTCCTCACTATATATTTTAAAAATCATCTTCAGGTTTCTACTGACAATTTGTATGTGTTATTTGACCACATACTTATAATTTTTATTTATAAATTCTTTTGCTTCAGAGTAATGGCATGGAAATACATATTTGCTTGACAGGGAGTGTATTGTAACTTTGCTTTTTGTTTAGACTACTTATGCATCTATTCATCCAGAGTCCATCCTGGTCCCTGTTCAATGAGCATGAGAATGGCAAGAAGACACCCTTAACTCCTAGGTCCCACTCTTCTTCTGTGGAACAAACAGGGGCATTGCAATCCTTGGGCCAGAATCAGCAGTGTCTGTCCACTCACTTGGGGAAAGGGGAGCTGTGCGAATATTGCACCTTATCCCTCAGTCTGAGCACCATCATTCAAATTCAAGATTGCTTTTCTTAAATCACTTTTATTTATTTATTTTCATTTTAGTTGAAATGTAAAGAACATACAGAGACAGAGAGAAAGAGATATTCCATCTGCTGGTTCACTCCCCAGGTGCCTGCAACATGGAGCTGGCCAAGCTGAAGTTGTGAGCCAAGCCCTCAGTCTGTGTCTCCAAGTGGATACCAGGGACCCAAATATTTGAGCTATCACCTGCTGTCTCCCAGGGTGCGCATTAGCAAGAAAGCTGGAATCAGAAATAGAACTGGTTTTCAAAGCCAAGCACTCTGAAATGGGATGCAAGTATCCCAAGTGCATCTCACACATGTGCCAAATTCAAGATTTCTGAGTTAACTACAACTAGAAGAGGTGATGGAAGAATATCACAAAGCATTTTCCTTTAAGGTGTAATTATCTTTAATGAACTATTCTGACTGAGGTTTCTATACCTGCTGCTTCCAGTTTCTTCCTTCTTTAATCAGCTCCAGTCAGGCTTTCCTCCCTATCACCCACATACCGAAATTGCCCTTCCAGGTTTCCAGTAGCCTCTATCCTGCTAGATTTGATGGATCAGTTATCAGTCTTCATCTGACTCAACTTCTTAACATTTGGCTCAGTGGGTAATTCTCACTTTCTTGAAATACTTTCCTCATTGGGCTTCTGAGACACAACCCCCCAAGCGGTAAAGACTCTTATTACATTCACTATTCACTCTGAACTGGAGTTTGCCCTGCTCTATTAGAGCTTTAGCAGCAATCTTAGCTTGAGACTTTACCTTTACTGATCTCTGTTTGAAACTCAGGCATATCTTAGGTATGTCTGAAAACACAGTGTGTTTGCTAGAGTCCCAGCAATGAGATGGATGTTGAGGGAGGGGAAATCCCTTGGGAATGGATTCAAACTGACTTCAGCACTCTGATTTTGAGAGACATGTGTTTTTGTGTTTTTTTTTTTTTTTTTTTTTTTTTTTTTTTTTTTGGTTTGTTTTAGAAGCTAGTGATTGTCAGCCATCAGAACAAGAGAAGGTATTTGACCCCAAATAAAGCTTTAGCTTGCACAGGAGACATGGAGGTTCTGCATGAATAATTACCATACCCACCATGACCAGAGCAGAAGATACCGTATATAGTGTACCCAGCAAACCTGTGTGGAGGGAAGAGAAAGTGTGGTCAACCCTGAATACAGGTGATGGGGATTCCTAGAAATACTTCCCTATACTTAATATAGGGAAGAAAGTTCTTTCTGGATCTGGTGGAGTCAAGAGCTTATACAAATTTGACTTCAGATGAGAAATGAAATATCAAATGGCAAAATGTTTTCTACTATCAACTATGAGGACGTGATGGAGTTAATGGGCAATTACTCCAGTGTGTTTATGCTGAGACATCCACTTACTGACTTATCTTAATTGTGGGCGCCAGCATCATGTTGCAATCTCAGAGATACTTGGTCCACTGACACGCAAGATAGGCATGGGATTTTCTGGCTCTCCCTTCAGAAAAATGAAGACTCTGCTTGGGACTCTTTACCTTTTGTGCATGCTGATTCCTGGGGTGCTAGGATATGACAGGTGAGTGTGAATTGGGAAAGGGATTGGTTAATATGATTGAGAATGTCCAAAGGAATGCTTTTTTCAAGACTTGTGAAGCTGGATTTTCCCTCGTTCCTACCCATACACACCACCATGAATTGAGAATAATGAATTTTTGCTGTTGAACATTACTCTAATAATCATTGAAAAAAAATCTATCAAACATCTAGCCCAATATATGACATATACCAATTGATTTGCTTTGTGGTTTCAAAAATAAAATTATAAAAAGATGTTTTCATAGTTTTCTGTATTTTATAATTTCTCAATTGGTAAATCACATTATTCTAATTGCTAAGAAAAATGCTCAAAATTACCAAGTGATTTGAACCAGAGATAATTACTGTTAATGTTTTTGGTTGCATAGATAGCTAATTGTGTATACAGTAGTATTACTGGAAGTTTCCATGTGTTGTAGAAAAACACGTTAAAATACGTTATAGAAAATTACCTGTGGCATTTCTAATTCATTTAAAACATGTTTTAACTCATATTTCATCATTTATCCAATTTCTGCTTTTCATTTTTACAAATAATACCATGATGACCAATCAGTTACATATTTTTTTTTGTGAATCTTTGCTCCTTTCCCTAATATAAATGATAAAAAACAGTTACTGGGTCAGAGACTGAGAAAAAGTTAAAGATTTGGCTGCACCCTACCAAATTGCTCTCCAGAGTGTTGCCTCTGTTTACACTTCCAACAACAGTGTATGAAAGCACCGCTTAAATATGTGCCAATTGTTTTTAAAGATTTATTTATTTTACTCGAACATCAGAGTTCCAGAGAGAGAGAGAGAGAGAGAGAGAGAGGTTTTCCATCTGATGGTTCAGTCCCCAATTGGCCGCAACCGCTGGAGCTGTGCAGATCTGAAGCCAGGAGCCAGGAGCCTCCTCTGGGTCTCCCATGCAGGTGCAGGGGCCCAAGGACTTCAGCCATCTTCTACTTCTTTCCCAGGCCACAGTAGAGAGCTGGACAGGAAGTGGAGCAGCTGGAACTAAAACCGGCACCCATATGGGATGCTGGCGCTTCAGGCCAGGGCGTTAACTAGCTGTGCCACAGTGCCGGCCTCCAGCCAATTTGATAAGTGAAAAATACCAGATATTGATTTCTTTGCATTTTGTTGATTCATAATAAAGTTAATTGTTTGGGTTTGTTATCAATTTCATTATTTTATAAATCACCTGTTTACATAATTTGCCCATTTTGATGGTCTTTCCCTATTCTTAATGCATTATAATTTCTTTGAATTTATAATATATATTATGATCATCGCTATGCAAATGCATTCAGAGAAATACATTTTCCATAACTTCACCATTGTGTGACATTGTAAATATTAAATATAACTTCATCATTGTGTAAACATTGTAAATATTAATATACTTATATAAAGTAAGCCTACTATGATGTCACTTGTTGATATAATCTTTTTAATCCATTTATTGATATCTGCATACTTTTTCTTTTTTAAAAGTTATACTCATGTATTTATTTATTTATTTGAAAGGTAGAGCAACAAAGAGAGAGAGGGGGAGAGAGAGAGAGAGCTTCCATCCACTGGTTCACTCCCCCAAATGACTGCAACAGCCAGGTCTGGATCAGACATACACAAACTCCATCTTGGTCTCCCACATGGGTGGGGGGGCCCATATACTTGGACCATCTTCTGCTGCCTTCTCAAGTGCATTAGTAGGAAGCTGAATTGGAAATGGAGCAGCCAGAACTGTTAATTAACCAGCTCTCCACTATGAAATGTTGGCATCTTCTGGAACTACTCTTGTATATGTAATCTGTCATTCACCAAAATATCGTTGTGTGGCTCTATTAAACTGTGTGTGCTCATAGTATGCATATAAAGTTTTCTCTTTTTCACATAGATCATATTTTGCTCAGTTAGCAGATCTCATGAAGTATGTGTGGTTAGAATAAGTATTTCCTCTTTTGCCTCAAGTTATAGTGATTTTACAATAAACTTGCTTTCACAGAATAAAGAACCCCACTCTGAATTTTACTCCATATTAATTGTGTGAACTCAGCTTGTTCCTTATATTAATAGACTGTCTGATTTCAGATATGTTAAGGGAGTCCAGGATTTATGTGTTGCCCAAAATCTGTTTTGACATCTTCCTCATTTTTTCTATTATTTACTAATCTTCATAGAAAAGTACTTTATCTTCCTTTCTGAAATTCTTCATCTGTAAATTAGAGACAACAGCTCTTACAAATTTCACAGGAAAACAATGAAAAAAAAAATAGGCAGCTTAAAAATATCAAGCACCTTAAAATTTACATGTTTTTTGATCTGGTCCCTGCCTCTAGAAGTCTACAATGAGGGAATGAACAGAAAAACTACAAAGATGTCTTATGTACTGAGACACAGCTTTAAATATGATATGAATATTGTAATATTTGGAAATAATCTAAATGCCCCTTGTCAGACTAAATATGATATATGGAAAAGGGTTGTGAGAAAAATAATTGTGAAAACTTTTAGTAGCAAAGGAAAATGCATGTCTTACACTAAAGGAAAGATGCAGAATACAAAATGAAGTAAAATACTTAGAAAAATAAAAGAAGCAATATATACCAAAATGGTGATTTTTATCTATGGTTGGTGATTTTTTTTCCTTCCCTCAACTATTCTTCATTTTGCAATTATTCTACAATGAACATGCATAACACTTCTATTTAATGAGAATGATTGCCAAGGCTCTCAGGCAGTGGGGCTCCAATAAAAGGCTTCCATTGGACAGTTACTCATGACTGCACCTGAGGAAAACATTTCAAATCTGCTTGTTCTATTTTCATTATAATTTGCTGATACAAAATAATGTTCACTCTGCGTGACTCTTACCAACTCAAAACACAGATTAGCTGCAGTTTTGATGTTCTTTATTCACAACAGAACATATGAGAGATGGTAATCTAGAAAATGTAAAATTAATGAAGATTACAAGTGTTGTAATCTTTGTCTTGAGAATTTAGGGAGGCTATTTCCTATATAATTATGAATAGTCTCTAAAAATGTAAGTCTATTTAACCATTTGCAATTTAGAAATGTGAATCTAATGACTTGAAAAATATTCAAACTGAGCAATGAGAATAAAGATTTATAAAAATGTTATTTGTACAGAGTTATTTACAATAGCAAAAAAACAAAAATGGAAGCAGCTTTAATATGCAACATAGAAGAAAATATTTAAATAAATGATGCTACATAATACGGATTTATTGTCAAATAATATGCAGTCATTAAAAATAATGTTTAAACAGATTTTTCACTGATTTGAAGCAATGTATCTGGTAGAATATGGAATATAAAGGAAGGAATACAAATTCTGTACAAGTACAGATATAATCTTCTATGATTAAGAACAATGTATGCATAGACAAAAGACTGATAGTAATTGTGCCGAAATGTGAAACAGATTTAATTCAGGGAAATGAAATTAGTGAGGATTATTCCTTCCTTCTCTTTTCTATTTTTCTTCCCCTTTTCCTTCTTTCTATACTTTCTAAATTTTCCACTTTAAATACATGTGAATTTTGTAAGCAGAAATAAATTGAAAATACATTACCCTTATGAAATATTCACAAGACTACTTCTTCACTAAGTATTTAAAATACAAATTTTTCTTCAATATTCATGGTGGGTTTTTTTTGTCTCTTTATTCATTGCTGTCAAAATTCCATCAGACAATCTTTGATCTGCAGCATCTATTAATAATGCACCCCAAAGGCTCATTTTTCTGTAAAACATTTTAGGAATTTCCATTTATAATAAATACACAAAGTACAATAATCTTTTTGTTTGGTCAGTGAGATGAGACTGGAGATATTTGGGTAATTAGCCAGTTTTCCCTTCCCTATCTACATGTATTAAGTATCATGCAAGAAATCGCCAAGCAACAGGGCATAGCCTTTCTAAGTATATAGTTTAAATATTTTCTTGAACTAGGAATTATGGTTTCTGAGGTTTAATTATTGTATCTAGGGTTTGTATAAAAATGATAAACAATTTCAATAATAGATGTTTTCACTCAGATACTAGCCCATTCACTTTTTTGAATCGTGCATGGACCTAGTCATTCAATGCTGTCTTTAGGGAGAAACAAACCCACACGTTTTGTAGCTGTGATATGGGGGAAAGCCAAATATTGGTTCTTGAAAGAGACCAATTGTGTTTAATTTATTTCCCTCTCTTGTGACATTGACAGGGTATTGAAGTCCAATTGAAGCAGAAATTCACCAGGTGCAAGTCCTGCTTTGTAGTATACAGCCAAGCTTCTGGATTCACAGGTTCTGCCAGACTCACGTATCCACCAGTTCCATATTCTCCAATTCAGACAATCTCAGGTCAAGGGTACCCAGAAAGAATGGTATCTGTATGGAAAATGTACAGACTTTTCTTCTCTTGTCATTTTTCCATAAACAATATAGTATAATGACCATTTACATAGCTTTCACATTGTATTAGGTATTATGAGTAAGATAGAGATTTAACATATACAGTAGGATGCCAGAAAGTAAATTATATGCAAACAGCATGCCATTCTTCATAAGGGACTTGAACTTCTGTGGATTTTGGTATCTACAATGCTCTTAGAAGCAGTCCCTCTGAGGATAACAAGGATTGACTTAACTCATTTTCCTATCCTATTGAGTAGACACTTGTGATAAAGAAAAACTTAAGCATTCGCTAAACTAAATGAAGGAACAAAAACCAGCCACCGCCCTTGATCCCATCACTGTCATGAGAGTACCTTCCATGATGTTGTTCCCTAGCAGGACCCGGCACAGAACCAGTGTGAGGAAGGAGAAAAGGGAGCAGGGTAAAAACAGCCTCTTCACTTTCTCTCCCCTCCCATGCTGACAAACAGGGTTAAAATTATTTTCTTGTGACTTCTTAATGCCGGTACTTATATTTCCTCTCTTGGCAGTTCAAAGTAAAATTTGAAGATATTTTCTAGGGTGTAATTATAGTTTAACCTATGTAACTAAGTCTTCAGAAAACAAAAAGAATAGGGATAATAATAGTTACCTTAAGGATTGTCATAAGGATCAAACGAGTATGTATCAAGTTCTTAGAAGAGTTCTGGTGCACTTAACTATTAGCCATTTATTACTGGCTGTGTTTGCATTTCAAATTTTCTGTTTCTTTCCATTTAATTGGTAGTTATCCAGGCACTACTTTATCACACCTTATATCCTGCTTTTTGTTTAAGGTTTATCTGGCCGGCACCGTGGCCCAATAGGCTAATCCTCCGCCTTGCGGTGCCGCACACAGGGTTCTAGTCCTGATCAGGGCGCCGGATTCTGTCCCAGTTGCCCCTCTTCCAGGCAGCTCTCTACTGTGGCCCGGGTGTGCAGTGGAGGATGGCCCAAGTGTTTGGGCCCTGCACCCCATGGGAGACCAGGAGAAGCACCTGGCTCCTGCCTTCGGTGAACCAATGGCAAAAGGAAGACCTTTCTCTCTGTCTCTCTCTCACTCTCTCACTGTCCACTCTGCCTGTCCAAAAAAAAAAAAAAAAATTTATCTATCTATCTATCTATCTGAGAGGCAGAGTTACAGAGTTACAGAGAAGAAGAGGAAGTAATCTTCCATTTTCTGATTCACTTCCCAAATGGCCACAACAGCAGGACACCAGGCCAGGCTGACCAGGAGCTTGGAACTCTACCCGGGTCTCCCAAGTGCGTGGCAAGGGCCCAGGTACTTTGGGCTTCTGCTGCTTTCCCAGGTACACTAGCAGGAAGCTTGGATCATCATATCCTGTTATTTAATGTCTAAGTTATTTTGCTTTTCACCATTATTAGGTTTTATTGTTCAGTAAATTTTTAACTCTCAAAGAAATCTTTTCTGTTACTCTTATTACTACTTTTGCATGAAGTCCTAAGGGTACATCCTTGTTGAGTTGTTGAATGGATTAAATAAGATAAATATAAAGTGCTTTGACCAGTGACTAGCATATAGTGCTCAGTAAAGGTTAACTAATATTATTATAAAATATATATATATGCTGGTTAGTTAATAAAGTAATAAAATGTGCTTCTGAAAATTTATGTATAGATTCAATTTTTATGAATTTTAAGCACACTAGGAAATGTGCATATTTTTATAAAATGATACTAATTTTGTAAAGCAATCAGCATCAACATATTGCTTGCACTAATGTATGTATATTTATGTAGGAATTCCTCATACTGATGCACCGTGCCTTAATAAAAAATACAATGATTGGTAAATAATAAAAATGAGTCCCTAAATCACATGAAGAAACAACTATTACAATTTGAATAACATTTTTCTTTTAATCTCCTTTTCAAATTTATTTTCATTTTGTAACTAGTCATTTAGATAATCCTCTCTCTTGAGATTTTTTTCATTTGGACAAGCTAAGTAAGGTAAAATTCATTCAACAATGTAATAACATATTTACAAGTCTGAGGACAAAGAGCTTCTGTTAAATTCAAATTAACAAAAATAAGTGTAGTAGAACTGCAAGGAGAAGTTCATTTCCATCAGAGTAGTTAATTGTGGTACATGATGCTAAATGAACCAGATAAAAAGATTAACATTTAATCGATCCAGTTATTGGATTTAGGTAGATATGAATGAATTTTGAGTTACAATGAATTCTATCAAAACATTTTGTAGTTTGACACTCTTCGGGAATAACGTCAGTAGGATGGCTAAATTATCATCTGTATGATTTTATTTTTAATGCCATTACAGCTAAATTAGGCTTTTGCTCCAGACTACAAAGTCCTAACATTTATTAGTAATTTACTAGGTACAATTAATGCAATAATAGCTACACATGTAATAGTTTATTTAACGACCTTAAGAATCCTTTGGGAAGGGACTATTACTACAAATGAAGAAATGAAGGCTTAGAGAAAGAGAGGAAACAATACCGTAACTGTTCAAAATATGTGGAAAAGCATGACAATCATTACAATATTAGCTAATTAGATATCTAACATAATTCTTTGCTATTCAGGATCACTATGCAAAAGTTTGCACTCTAGTATCTTTAAAATCTCATTCCCTGGTCCCCTTAATATGGTAATCACTCTACATATATTTTCTGGGTAAATGAATTGTCAGTTAGTATGCTGTCATAATGAAAATATAACTCCACTTCTGCTTCAATAAGGCCTTTCATCTAGAAAACTAGAACATTCATCAAATGTTTGTGTGGCTTAGTCATAGAGTACTAGCTGTACGACTTACTAGCTCTGTGACTCTTTACAAATTACTTAATTTCTCTTGACCTCAGCTTCCTCATTTGCAAACTATATAGACAGTAACAATACCCAGGGTTGAGGTAAGAATGAAATTACATACTGTGTGTAAATGTGAGCTCTTCAGTTCTAGCACAATTTGTGGCATAGATAAGATACTTAATAGTTTTATCAAACTGTTAAACCATAAAGAGACAACTGGAATAAGCTGGTATCTATTAAAGATATTGAATGAATAATTAATAATTTCTAAAACCAAAAGCTCTAGGCCTAAATGAGTTTTCTGGTGAATTCTGCCAAACATTTAAAAAAGAATTTATACCAACTCTGTAAATCTCTTACAGAAGATAGAAGCAGAGACAATATGTCCTAAAAAATGTTACAGGGCCAGCTGTATTACAAGTCAAAATCAAACAAAGATAAGGTAAATAAAGAATATTATAGACCAAAATCCCTCATAAACATAGCTAGAAAAATCCTCAACAAATGCTAGCAAATCAAAGCCAGCAATATATGTATAAAAAGAATTATAGAGCATGACCAAGTAAGATTTATCCCAGTTATGCAAGGCTGGTTCAGCATTCAAAACAACTAATGTTATCACATCCACAAGTTAAAGAAGAAAAGTCACACAATAATACCAATAAACAGTAAAAGTATTTGACAAAATCCAATATTATATATTATAAAAGAAAAGAACAACTTCTTCAACCTGATAAAGAACAGCCCCCAAAAATCTGTAGCTAACAGCATGAGTAATAGTGAGAACATAGAAAATTTCCCACTAAGCTCAATCAAGGTAAGGATGTCTATTCTCATCACTGCTTTTTAGCATTGAATTGAAGGCCTACCTGATATAGTAAGACAAGCAAGGGTAATAAAAGGTATGCAGATTGTGAAGGAAGAAATAAAAATGACCCTTTTTATCAGATGACATTATTGTGTGTGTAGAAAAACAGAATCTAAATCAACAACAGGATCACTGTGTACTTACTCCCCGTGTAGGACCTCTGTCCTTAATGTGTTGTATTATGTGAATTAATGGTAAAACTACTACTAAAATAGTATTCTATACTTTGTGTGTCTATGTGGGTGCAATCTTTACTTAGTAAATACTAAGTAGATCTTGTGTATATAAAGATAATTGAAAATGAATCTTGATGAAGAATGGGATGGGAGAGGGAGTGGGGGATGTGATGGTTGTGAGTGGGAGGGAGATTATAATCCAAAAGTTGTACTTTGGAAATTTATATTTATTCAATAAAAGTTTGAAAAAAAGAAAGAAAATGCGGCAATAAACATAGGAGTGCAGATAAAAAATATTTTAAAAAAGAAAAAGAAAAACAGATTCAACAGCAACAAAAGCTCCTGGAACTAATAATTATAGTAAAGTTATAAGATGTAAGATTAACACATTAAAGTAATCCCATTTTCTTTTTTTAAATTTTTTAAATCTTTTCATTTTTTTCAAACTTTTATTTAATGAATATAAATTTCCAAAGTACAGAATATGGATTACAATGGTTTTCCCCCATAACGTCCCTCCAACCCACAACCCTCCCCTTTCCCACTCCCTCTCCCCTTCCATTCATATCAAGATTCATTTTCGATTCTCTTTATATACAGAAGATCAGTTTAGCATACATTAAGTAAAGATTTCAACAGTTTGCTCCCACACAGAAACATAAAGTGAAAAATACTGTTTGAGTACTAGTTATAGCATTAAATCTCAATGTATAGCACACTAAGGACAAAGATCCTACATGAGGAGTAAGTGCACAGTGACTCCTGTTGTTGACTTAACAAATTGACACTCTTGTTTATGGCCTCAGTAATCACCCTAGGCTCTTGTCATGAGCTGCCAAGGCTATGGAAGCCCTCTGAGTTCACTGACTCTGATCATATTTAGACAAGGCCATGGTCAAAGTGGAAGTTCTCTCCTCCCTTCAGAAAAGGTACCTCCTTCTGTGATGACCCATTCTTTTCACTGGGATCTCACTCGCAGAGATCTTTCATTTAGGGTTTTTTTTTTTTTTTTTTCCCAGAGTGTTTTGACTTTTCATGCCTGAAATAGTCTCATGGGCTTTTCAGCCGGATCCGCATGCCTTAAGGGCTGATTCTGAGGCCAGAGTGCTGTTTAGGACATCTGCCATTCTATGGGTCTGCTGTGTATCTCACTTTCCATGTTGGATCATTCTCTCCCTTTTTGATTCTATCAGCTAGTATTTGCAGACACTATTCTTGTTTATGTGATCCCTTTAGTTCTTAGTCCTATCATTATGATCAATTGTGAACAGAAATGATCACTTGGACTAGTGAGATGGCATTGGTACATGCCACCTCGATGGGATTGAATTCGAATCCCCTGGTATGTTTCTAACTCTACTGTTTGAGGTAAGTCAGCTTGAGCATGTCCCGAATTGCACATCTCTTCCCTCTCTTATTCCCACTCTTACATTTAACAGCAATCTCTTTTCAGTTAAGTTTCAGCACTTAAGAAGAATTGTGTATTGATTACAGTATTCAACCAAAAGTATTAAGTAGAACAAACAAAAAAAATACTAAGAGGGATAACATATCAAGTTGCTCATCAACAGTCAGGGTGAGGGCTGATCAAGTCACCATTTCTCATAGTGTTCATTTCATTTTAACAGGTTTCCTGGTTGGTGCTCAATTTTTTTAACAGGCAGAGTTAGACAGTGAGAGAGAGAGACAGAGAGAAAGGTCTTCTTCCGTTGGTTCACCCCCCAAATGGCTGCTACAGCCAGTGCACTGCGCCGATCCAAAGCCAGGAGCCAGGTGCTTCTCCTGGTCTCCCACGCAGGTGCAGAACCCAAGTACTTGGGCCGTCCTCCACTGCCTTCCCAGGGCACAGCAGAGAGCTGGACTGGAAAAGGAGCAACGGGGACAGAATCCGGCACCTCAACAGGGACTAGAACGCGGGATGCTGGTGCTGCAGGTGGAGGATTAGCCTAGTGAACCGTGGCGCCAGCCTCATCCCATTTTCTTTCTTTTTTTTTAATTTATTTTTTATTTAATAAATATAAATTTCCAAAGTACAGTTAATGAATTACAATGGCTTCCCCCCCCCATAATTTCCCTCCCACTGACACCCCTCCCATCTCCCGCTCCCTCTCCCATTCCATTCACATCAAGATTCATTTTCAATTATCTTAACATACAGAAGATCGATTCAGTATATATTATGTAAAGATTTCATCAGTTTGCACCCACACAGAAACACAAAGTGTAAAATACTGTTTCAGTACTAGTTATAGCATTACTTCACATTGGACAACACATTAAGGACAGATCCCATATGAGGAGTAAGTGCACAGTGACTCCTGTTGTTGACTTAACAATTTGACACTCTTGTTTATGGCATCAGTAATATCCCTAGGCTATTTGAATTGCCAAGGCTATGGAAGCCTTTTGAGTTAAGTATAACAGTGGGAATAAGAGAGGGAGGAGATGTACAATTTGGGACATGCTCAATCGGACTTGCCCCAAATGGTGGAGTTAGAATTGTGCCAGGGATCCCAATACAATCCCATCAAGGTGGCATGTACCAATGCCATCTCACTAGTCCAAGCAATCAATTTTAGTTCACAATTGATCACACTGATAGGTCTAAGAGTCAAAGGGATCACACAAACAAGACTAGTGTCTGCTAATACTAACTGATAGAATCAAAAAGGGAGAGAACGATCCAACATGGGAAGTGGGATACACAGCAGACTCATAGAATGGCAGATGTCCTAAATAGCACTTTGGCCTCAGAATCAGCCCCTGAGGCATTCGGATCTGGCTGAAGAGCCCATGAGAGTATTTTAGGCATGGAAAGCAAAGACACCCTGGAAAAAAAAAAAAAAAAGAAGAAGACCTAAATGAAAGATCTCTGTGAGTGAGATCCCAGTGAAAAAATAGGGCCATCAAAGAAGGAGGTACCTTTCTCTGAAGGGAGGAGAGAACTTCCACTTTGACTATGACCCTGTCGGAATAAGATCGAAGTCAGCGAACTCATCCCATTTTCTAATACTAGCAATAAGTGGAATTTGAAATATACAACATGTTACTATTTATATTCTCACCCCCAATGAAATTTTTAGCTATAAATATAACAAAGTTTGTATGAGATCTATAGAGAAAAAATAGTAAAATCCTAACTAAATATGTCAAAGAAGAACTACATAAGTAGAGATCTATTCTGTGTTCATAGACTGAAAGACTCAATATTGTCATGATGCCAGTTCCTCACAAATTTTCTCTATAGGTTCAGCACAGTCCCAATCAAAATCCCAGCAAGACTTTTTGTGATTAAAGGCAAACTTTTTTGATTCTAAAGTTTGTATGGAGACTATGCTTTCTCTTCAGATTGTAAAAAGTTTGGAGAAACAAAAGAATAGCTAATAACTAATAGCCAGAATAGCTAATACAATATTGAAGGAGAAGAACAAAATCAGAGAACTGAGTATTCCTAATTGCAAGACTTAACATAAGGTAACAGACAATACGGTATTGGCAATTGAACTGACAAATAGGTCAATAGGAGAAAACGGGAAGCTCAGAAATAGAACCACATAAATATAGTCAACTGGTCTTTGACAAAAGAGCAAAGATAATAAAAGGAAGCAAAAAAGTATCTTTTGAACAGTAAATGTCTGGTCTGGCCCCAATAACTATACATTCACAAGCACCCTTCACAAATATTAACTCAAAACAAATCCTAGTCCTGAGTGTAAAGTGCAAAACCATAAAGCTCTATGAGATAGCATAGAGGAAAAAACTGGATGGCATTTAATTTATGGTGATGACTTTTAAGACACAATATAGAAGATGCAACCCATGAAACAAATAACTGATCAGCGGAGCTTCATTAGAATTAAAAACCTCTATCCTGTGACAGAAAATGTCAAGAAAATGAAAAGACCAGCCAAATAATAACAAAACATTCATGTCATAAAGGGCTATTACCCAAAATATACTTTGAAGTGAAGAGTTGTTTAAGTTCTTAAAACTCAACAGTAAGAAAAAGAGCCACCTGATTTACAACTGAGCGAAAGACTTGAACATATATCTCAGCAAAGAAGATAAAGAGACAGCAAATCAACATATGAAATGATGTTTTCTATCATCTGTTGCTAGGGAATTGTAGATTAAAACAATGAGATAGCACTGCATATCTATTAAAATGGTCCAAATCCAAAACATTGGCAACATCAAATGCTGAAGACAAAGTGGTGCAACAGAGCTCTCCTTCACTGCTGGTGTTTATTGCCGGTGGGGATGCAAAATGGTACATCCATTTTGGAAGACCATTGACCATTTCTTGCAACACTAAACATGCTTTTGCTATATGATGTGGCGATTTAACTCTGGTATTTACCTAAATATCCATATCAAAAAATTATACATGAATATTTCTAACTACTTGGAAACATTTGGAAACTACTAAGATGCTCTTCTGAAGATGAGTAGATAATAAACTGTGGCAAATGAAATATTATACAGCATTAAGAGAGAGATGAGGTATCAAGCCATGACAAAACATGCAGGAAACTTGAAGCACACTATTAAGTAAAAGAAGCCAATCTATAAGGGTTATATACTGTATGAGTCTGAAAAAGGCAAAATGATGGAGACAGTGAAAATATAAGTAGCTGTTAGCAATGAGGTGGAGAGAGGGATGAATTGGCAGAACACTGAGGATTTTTAGGCAGTAAAACTACTCCATATGATGCTATAATGGTAGACATATTTTATCAAACATTTGTCCAAACCTAAAAAAAGTACAACCCCAAGAGTGACCCTGTTGTGAACTGTGGATTTGAGTGATGATGAATACACATAGGTTCATTGGTTGAAACAAATGTCCCATTGTGGTGAGGGGATGTCCATAGTGAGGAGGGTTGTGTGTGAGAGTCAAGCAGATGGGGGATATTTGGGTATCATCCGAATTTTTCCCTTAATTTTCTTGTCAACCTAAAAATGCTTACAACATTCATTTATTTTTTTAAGACAAACCATTGTATAACTGAATATAATATAGCCATTATATTCAGTGCAGTGGTTAATATTGTAGGCTCTTTGGACATGGTATCAGGGTTTAAATTGCAATAACAATTTCTTTATTGAGTCAGCTTCTTCATTTCTGAAATGGATATGAGAGTACCCAATTCAGAGTTTTAAAGAGAAGTAAAACGAGATTTAAATTGCTTAGAACAGTGCATGTATCACAGTAAGTTGCAGTTCAATAAATGTTAGCTATTATCTGTTTTACAAATTTCAAAGTTTTTTTTTTTAATCTACAACATCATATTGAATTATCCCAGCCTAACTGAAGGGTTGGAGTGATACATTCACCCTACAATTGTGCCCTCCAAATTTTGTGCACAATGCTTTCTGCTGCCTTTTTCATCAACCTTTAACTCTCAGGATATCCCAGTTTCTTCATTGCTTTCCATCCTACTTTCTTCCCTTTGTAGATCCTTAGCACAGCATGGGGAAGAGGTTGTGGACAAGACAGTGAGTCCATGGAGGAGCCTGGAGACCTATTCCTATGACAAGTATCACTCCATGGAAGAGGTGAGTAAGGACACCCGGGGGAAGGTTGGTGACAGCCTACAGCCTACATTAGGATCAGAGAAGGATAGTTCATTGTTAACATCTATGAACTAGAGAGACTTAGAATCTGGGGTTATTTGCCTTGGCACTGAGTTCAAAGGATTCTCAAACATCAACATTACCAGAACCACCAGCATTGAAACTACAAAATCTGGTGATATGGAGTAAAAGGAAAAATTATTAAAAAAAGAAAAAGAAAGAAATGAACATTCCAGGGGTCCTCAGGTTCTTCATTTGTGAAATAGAAAAAGTAGTATCTATCTTGCGGCAGTTATGAGAGTCAATGAAATAAACTATACTTCTCGTCTACGGCCATACCATCCTGAACGCAACCGATCTCGGAAATAAACTATACTTCTATTAATTAAGCAAGAATAAGTGATAGATACTGCTGCTATTCATTGTTATTTGTAGCTAACCCAAGACTTAAGGCATTTTAGCATAATAAGGGGGAAAATTAGAATTCCAGGTCTCTGATCTAGTCACCTTATAGACATTCAAAGATACCCATGTAATAAGCTATTGTTCTTTATGTAGATAGCTACTTAAGTATCATTATTGTTATAATAGTGCATTTTATCTATAGATGCTCTATGATGAGTATCAATTAAGATATAAAAATTTTCTGGTAGTATATTTGTTATCCAGAATTAACTATTATTTGCCATAACCCTGGGTTGTTGTCATTCAGAGATGTCAACTGTATAGAAATTGAGTGTGAAAGAGGTCTTGTAACATGTTGGTAACAGTCTTAAAATGTCTTAAAACTTTCTTACTGCATTCACCCTTTTGGAAACCCATGTTATGGACTTATAAACAAAAGTGCAAGACTTCTTCCAAGCTTGGTGCAAGATTTGTAATTAAATCAGTATCTATTCAGGTCTACTCAGTGGACCTGAGATGATTATTTTGAGCTTGATTTAGAAACTCTGTTGGCATTTCTGGGAAGGAAATTACCATATTTCTCTAACCTCAGAATCATGGACGTTAGCAAAGGATCTTGTTGGAATTCATAAAGACAGAAGAACTTGCAAACTAAAGCTGAACTGAAATTTTTCTGGCATGATTGAGTGCCATGTGAAAGTTAAATCTGGTGGCCACATGAAGGATGTGTTGTTACACCATATTTATGAAGTGTGATTGGTGCATTATTAAAATTGCTAATCCTCTACATCTTATTTGTAAAGTTTAACAAGATGTCCTATGGCTTGGTGGCAAACTAGATCTTTAAAGGAAAGGAGAAGGAGGAAGTAATTCATTGATTTAGTTTTCTGTTTTGTTTCTACACAGAGGTTGCAATCTCAAGCAAAGAGTGCAGAGTTCAATGTCTTACTGAAAGAAATGGCTGATTATCTTAATCACAGGTGAGTCAGTAAGCTTCCCATTGATAACCAAGTCTTCCCTGACTATTTCAGATCTATCAGTGGATGAATCAGATAAGTGAGAAGTACACAGACGTGGTGACACAGCATTTCCTGGGAATGACCTATGAGACCCGGCCCATGTATTATCTGAAGGTGAGTGAGAAGGCTGGGAATTAACCACATGAGCAAAGGAAGCCTCCCTCTTCAAACCTATGGATATTTGTCTGCTATCAGGACTTTAATTAGAAATGTGGGAAAGGCTGAAAGAGCCAGTGTGGAAAGACTTCTCCTTTTCTACTCCAAACCGGGCTCTTCAAATTAAAAGCTTAATCATCTTGTGGAATCAAGCTCATGAGTAAAGAGAACTGGGTGACTGGGTATGATTATAATTGTAAGATGGAAAGAACAGCAGGGACCAGAAGTGGTCGATTTCCCACACATGCTCCAGTTAGAGACAGTATGCTTTCCACTTCGAGTTTACATTTTTTGTTTTGTTTTGTAAAATGTTCTTTTTTAAAGAGATTTTTTCCAGTTAAATTTTTTTTTTTTTAGTTTTATTTATTTGAAAGGCAGCTATAGGGAGAGAGGTCTTCTGCTTTATTGATTCACTCCCCAAATGGCCACAACAGCAAGGGCTGGACCAGGCCAAAACTAAGAGCTTCTTCTGGGTCTCCCACATGGGCGGCAGGGGCCTAAGTACTTAGGCCATCTTCTGTTGCTTTCCCAAGCCATTAGCAGGGAGCTGGATCAGAAGTGGGGCAGCCAGGACTCAAACCAGCACCAGCATTACAGCTGGATGTTTAAACCGCTAAGCCACAATGCTAGCCCCTCCACTAAAATATTTTAAAACCACAGAAACCTTCATTTTTGGTTCCTTCACTTTATGTTGTGGGAACAAAGATCCAGAGAAGAGAAGCGATCTGTGCAACGTTATAAAACCAGAGAATACCATAACCAGAGGGGAATCAGGTCACTAGATACTCCTTCCTGTTTTGCATGTCAGTGGATAAAATAGCCAAATAACTGCTTTCCCACAAGACCAGGACTTCTAGACTCCCAGAATAGTGATTTTTCTATCCTGGCTGCACATTAAAATCACCTGGGGAGCTGTCATATAATCCTGATGCCTGGACTCTGCCTAGAGAGATGAAGCTTAATTATTTCAGGATGGTTGAAGATGCTTTGAAAGCTCCCCAGGTGATCCTAACGCGCAGCCAGAGTTGACAATCCTGCACCAAACCGGTACTTTTCACAGGATGGTCCCCAGAGCGGCAGCGCCACCTAGGAACTTGGACATGCACATTCTCATGGCCCTCCACTATTCTACTGAATCAGAAACTCCGGGTGGTGGGGGCCAATGATCTGCTTTTACAAGCCCTCTTCTAAGTGATTTTTTTAATGAAAAATATTATTTTTATTTGAAAAAGAGTGGGCTTCCATCCATTTGTTCACTACTCAAATGCCCTCAATAACAGAGGCAAGGCCAGGCAGAAGCTGGGAGCTGGCAACTCAATCCAGGTCTCCCAAGGGGGTGGCAGGGACACAATTTTTCCCATGTGGGTAGCAGGAATCCAATCACTACTGTTTCTGCTTTGGGGGAGGTTGGTGTCAAGAGCTGGGCCTGAGAATTGAACTTAGGCACTCCGATGTGGGATGTATGCATTTTAACCACTGGGCTAAATGGCTGCCTGTCATAATACTCTTCTCACAAGTTCCCATGTGCTGCTGATACTGCCTGTCCACGACAACTCTTAAAGACTAACATGAGACTGGCATTGAGAATAATCATTAGTCCACTGCCCTGTCATTACTTGTAGATGTTCATTTAAGAGCACAGCTCTACATTTGAAAGTTATTGACAACTACAAATAATGTATTGGCTCAGAAATATAATTTATCCAGGCATTAAATGAACGATTGCCTGATATATTAAGCATGGGAATCCTGCCTACTTGATTTTAAGTAGGCTGTCAAACTCTGAGCAAAGTCAGCCAAAAATACTTCTAAAATTTATTCTCTGCCCCAGGCATATAATAAAGAGTAGAAAGAGTACATAATAAGGAGGCAATCAAAATAAATAAAATTAACATACATATATGCATAATAGGATAATTATAAAAAAATTAAGAGAGGGATTAGGAATTTTCTTTGAAGCACTGGCAAATAAGTGAGGCTGAAATGAGGAATTTCCTTGAATATGATCAATCTGGTCAGACATTTATCTCAATTCATAAGATTCTCATAGGGAGGAAGAGAGCTTTCATCAGTCCAACTCCTGATGGCTTTCACAAATAGCGCTAGTCTAGGCCATTTCCAAATCCAAAACAGATGAGACTGTTAAAACTGGATGTGTTCACAGTCCCTTCTTCACCAAAGAGAATCCACAATTGCCATATTAATTCCTGTCTACTCAATGCTTTGAAAGAGGAGGGGACCTTTCTTGCTGGAATGAGTGCACAGATATGTAAGAGTAATAAATGGGATGAGGAGAGAAGAAAGAAAATTGGACTGAGAGTAGAGCAATCTCTGAGGGAAAAAGAATGCAGTATGTGTTGCAAGATACTCTGTATTTGGATCTGCTCATGGTTTCAAGAAGTGTAAATAAAGAATATTTTATTTTAAAATACCTGTGATTCTTGTGCACTTTACCACCCTGAGAAAATTATATGCCTAAAGGTTTTATAAGGCTTTTACAAATTCTTGTGACTTACAAATGCTTGTGACTTGATGTTTATGCTTTTATTTCTAGTTAGGGACTAATGTAGCGTATAGGGAAGACCATGCTTTGGGTGGATGCCACAGGGAGTCGGTGGTCCTTAAAACCACCACCAAGGTTATGGCAAGAGAACAAAATTAGCAGAGGAAAGTGTCATATCGGTGGGTGTCTCCATCAGCATCCTTGCCTCCATTAAACTACAGAGAGAAGTAACAAAGGGACCTCTAGGGAAAATAAAAAAGCTGATAATTAAGCACAATGACTTAGGATAATAAGTGACTGGTAATGCAGCATGGATCTCCCCTCCAGATCAGCCAACCATCCAGTAACCCCAAGAAGAGCATTTGGATGGACTGTGGAATTCATGCCAGGGAATGGATTGCCCCAGCTTTTTGCCAATGGTTTGTGAAAGAAGTAAGTGTCTTTAGCTTCCTCATAATGGTAAACCAGCCCATAAAATATCTGTTGTTCTTGGCTACTTAGAATCGATGCCCCAATCACAGGTTAGTAATGCAACTCTTTTTTTTTTTTTTTTTTTTTTGACAGGCAGAGTAGACAGTGAGAGAGAGACAGAGAGAAAGGTCTTCCTTCCTTTGGTTCAGCCCCCAAATGGCCGCTACGGCCGGCACACTGGGCCGATCCAAAGCCAAGAGCCAGGTGCTTCCTCCTGGTCTCCCATGCGGGTGCAGGACCCAAACACTTGGGCCATCCTCCACTGCCTTCCCAGGCCACAGCAGAGAGCTGGACTGGAAGAGGAGCAACCGGGACAGAACCCAGCACCCCCAACCAGGACTAGAACCCGGGGTACCGGCGCCGCAGGCGGAGAATTAGCCAAGTGAGCCACGGCGCCGGCTAGTAATGCAACTCTTTACAGAGCTAATCAGTTGCCTCGTTTTTATTGGAGGGTAAAAAATATCTGAATGTAGAAGAAGAGGTCTCTTGGGAGTCAGAGAATAGTTTAAAGACAAGTCTGTCTCTAACAGCATTGGGAAAACTTTCTGGCCCTGAGATCCTGAGTTTTTCATTTGCGAAAGGCATAGGAAATAACTGTCCCATGTATCTGTTCTGTAGATTAAGAGATTTAGCATATGGAAAATACCTAGCACAGCAATATTTTTGTGAGTTGCTTATAGCATACTCTTGAGGGATTAAGAAACGTTTAAAAACAATATTCTTTTTGGTTAGTCTTTTTAAAAATCCAAACATTAAAAAAAATCCTGCAGAGTAGTTCTCAGAATATGGTCCCCAGACTAACAACATCAGCATCAACTGGGAACTTTCTAAAAATACAAATCCTTGGGCCCCATCTCAAACCTAATGTGTTAGAAACTCATAGGGGCAGGGGGAGGATGGGAAGAGAGGATGGAGCTGAGGCTATCTGTTTTTAACGGACCCTCCAGGTGACTGTGATGTAGGATGAAGTTTGAGAACTACAACTATAAAAACTAAGACTGCTGAGGAGTAGTTGTGGTAGTTGGGGGTGAAGGACGGGGGTGTGAGGTGCAATCACCTCTTACAATGAAGTTGAAATTGGCAGAAAATTAAGGGGAAAAGATTGCTCTTCCATGGATCATGCCAGATATTTCTCTCTTAAATTTCCAGCTCCTACAAAATTATAAAAATGACTTGAGGATAATCAGGTTTCTCAGGAACCTGGACTTCTATGTGCTTCCAGTTCTCAACATTGATGGTTACATCTATTCTTGGACCACTGTGAGTACATTGAGATGTCCTGGGATGCACTGACCTAAGCTCCACTTGGGTTCCTTCTTCTGACCTCATTCCTGCTGGTTATAAGAAAAATGTTTACCCGTGTGAAGAAAGAATCCCCCATTAGTAATAGGAAAAACTCTCCTCAAAATTTGTTATGCAAACAATCAAAACCAACTTTGGGACTGAGGGAGCAAAGGCCTTTTGGAAGTGAAGTCCAGAGCAAGTTTTTCTTTGTTGTTGATATGTTCCCAGTCTCACCATCAGATTGGTCCTTTCTCCTCCTGCTTCCTCTTAATGCTTGTGGATTGCCTGCTATGCAGTAGGGCTTCTATTGATATAAAGTTCAGACACCAACCTGTATCTGCAAGTCAGTTATGAAGATGAGGGGGATATAGATGCTAAACTAGCCTATGCTTTTCAAGGTATTCATTCACACAGGGGGCAAACCTCTTCTAAATTCTTTTCATGTAGTAAACAGCTTTCTCTTTAAGACGTTTCATCACTCTACAAGAAAGAGTCATGGTGTGACTCCTCCACTGTTCTCTCAAAGGCCCTTCACGGGGTTTTCCTCCCAGAATGGCGTGTGAATCACGTTCCTCCCTCTGAGCTTTCCTGGTGAAACTTGTCTTTATTTCCATCTCAAGCATTCACCTTCAGCTTTTAGAAGTGTGCAGAGACCAGCTCTGATACACCTCCAATTTCCCTCTCTCAAGATATTTTCTTTTCATCTGTATCACTTGGACCCCAAACTGACCCTGAAGCTTGGTCTGAGTAAGCAGATCACGTCCACAGGCACTGCTAATCTTCTCGAGAGGGAAAGACCACACTGCTTCCTCCAATTTGTTTACACTTTTGGTTGAAATGTTCCTGTTATTCGGGTTGCTAGCCCATCTGCAAGACTAAAAATTATGTACAACAAATCTCATCATGTGAAAGGCAAATTCTTCCAGAATGTTCCTCATGTTTGAGGGCCACCTTTCACCACTAACGCCGTGATTTATGAAACCTCAGGATGGTAACATCCCTGGGCTCCTCTGTTACAGGATCGTCTTTGGAGGAAATCCCGTTCACTCCATGATAATGGCACATGTTTTGGGACAGATCTCAACAGAAATTTCAATGCATCCTGGTGTAGTAAGTATATGTTTAGTAGGTGAGCTGATGAACAAAAATAGAGCAAATAAACAAATGAAGAGTTGAATTACTAAAAGTATAATTTATGAAAATAAAGGTCTTTTTCATACCACTTTCTGGACTTCCTGAACAGGTTTATTTCCTCTAAAAGGAATGATATTATCTACATAGCAAGAGCTATCAGCTCTCAGATGCAGAGCTGCCTTCAAGAGAGCTGGCTAAACAATGACAAAGTAGATTAGTGTGAAAACGAGGAGACTTCAACACATTCACAGGAATGCGTATTATGAAAAAAGTTATGCATGGCTTAAAAATATTTTTACATCAAAATAAGCTTATCATTGAATTGCATTTTCCATGAACTTTCTTAAGTACTTTCTTATACAAATATTTAAAATACATCACTTTGCTTTAAAATATATGTATTGTCATAAAGAAAGAAGAAAATTCCAAAAAAATTTTCTTGTGGAGATTATTTTATAGTAGCAAAGGGGGCAGTAAACAGAGCACACTTTTTCGTGCTTCCAAATATTAACATATTCAATGAATTGGAAGTATATAAAGAGGCAAGAATAGTTAAGAATATCACCATTAACCAGATGGCAAGGGTTAAAATTCAGATCTAATAGTGGTAATTTTGAAAAATGGCTTCATCTTCCTGCTTTACTTTTCTCTTCTGTAAACGTGGGTGAGTCACCATAAAAATAGCTGTTGTGAAAATTCAGTGTAATCTAATCTACTTCTACCTAGAAGGGACTGAGTACCTAGCATATAAGAGGTGTTCAATTGATGATCCTTATTATCATAAATGAGGAGGTCAAATTGCTTTATGTCCTTGTAAAATAGCTCTAATGAAACTTAAGCAAGTAAGACATTGAAGGAGCAATATGGGCCACTATAACTATCAGAGCCTGACCTAGGAATTTAAGAACTCAGTCTTAACCATTTGTCTCAGAGTCCCCTCAGCTTTAAACAGAATATTGAAATGTCATTTTATTTGCATCTTTCCTGCAGGGTCATACAAGCATGGAATATATTTCTAAATCATTTCTTTTTAAATAATATTTATTTATTTGAAAATCAGAGTTACAGAGAGAGAGAGTAACAGGGAGAGATCTTCCACTGGTTCACTCCCCAGATGATCCCAAGGGCTAGGGCTGGGCCAGGCTGAAGCCAGGATCCCAAGGCTTCATCTGGGTCTCCTATGTGTGTGGCAGGGGCCCAAATACTTGGCCATCTTCTGCTGCCTTTCCAAGGCCATTAGCAGGGAGCAGGAAGGGAAGTAGAACAGCTGCTACACAAGCTGGTACATATAGAATGCTGGTTTTCCAGGTGATGGCTTTACCTGCTACATCATTGACACCATAAAATCAGTCCCAATGTTTCTAAATCTTTAACATCATCTCTCCCACCTCTTTGTGTTCCTCCTTGAAAAATCGTCCTTTAGTGTCTGTCCAAGTTCACCAATTTAGCTAAGACTCAAGTAGATAACCAAAGGCAAGTCCTGATACAATCCATGGATTCCCCGAGCACTGATGAGTTCTTGCTCTCAGTCATTTCTAAACAGAGATCCTGAGGCCATCTTTGTGGTTTCCTGTATATTTCAGGTATTGGTGCATCTAAAAATTGCCAAGATTTAACATTCTGTGGGACAGGACCAGCGTCTGAACCAGAGACTAAGGCTGTCTCCAGCTTTGTAGAGAGCCAGAAGGAGAACATTGTGTGTTTCCTGACCATACACTCTTATGGGCAGTACATTCTCTTGCCATATGGCTACACCAAAAATAAATCAAGTAACCATGAAGAACTGGTAAGTCCACAGTGACATGGCCTTAAGAATAACTGCAGAAAGACCTCTGTCTTCCTTTTACTGACTTTCATTTCCAGGGGCTGGCTCCAGCCCCCCCTTTTTTCTCTCTGCTCATCTTCAGTTTCTTTTTCTTGCTTTTTGCTCTTTGCCAAGCGCCTGGTGGAGGCTTCGGGTTAAATGCAGCTTTACCTATGTTAATTAACTACCTGTTCCGTAAAGTGTCAAGTAGGGAGGCATCTTAGGTATTTGTCTATAATATAAATGAGATGATTGTGTTAATAATCTGTAGGAATATGCTTTCATTTCTGTAAATTCTCTCAAAGCTCCATTCAGCAATTACAGCTTTTAAACCATGCTTTAAAGAACTTGCCAGCTGTTAGTAGAATATGGCATATCTAAAATAACACAGCTAAATAATATCTGCTCTCTTCTCTGCTAAACACAATGCTCTATTTTATCCTAAACTCTTCCTCCAATATTTGCCTCGGAATATTTGTGAGGGGAAGTGCCCATGAAATGCAAGCTGAGGCAGGGAAGCTGTGTTTTGCATTATCTGAGGTACACGTTCTTCTCCAAAGCTGTGCTTACCCAAGCACTGGGGGCTGGGATTGCTGAAAAGGACTGGGCCCTTTTCTCCTTGGTGAAACTTTTTACAAATCAAAGAGAGAGTACAATAGAATTGTTATAATATTTGCTATCTTTTTATTTAAAAAATTTAAGTGTAAAACACACATAACATCCAACTTACCATCTTAACATTTTCAAAGGTATGGTTCAATATTTCACATTCTTGTGTAATCAATGGCAAGAATTTTCTCCTCATGGGTAATTGAAACTATATGCCCATTAACATCTCCTCGTTTAACCCTATACCTCTACCCTTGGCAACCATCATTCTACTTTGTATTTTTATGAATTTGGCTACTCTAGATAACATATATGCTCAGAATTGTTCAGTATTCACCTTTTTATGGATGATTTATTTTACTGGCATATCTTCAAGACTCATCCATGGCTAGCGTCACGGCTCACTTGGCTAATCCTCCGCCTGTGGCACCGGCACCTCGGGTTCTAGTCCTGGTTGGGGCGCCGGATTCTGTCCCGGTTGCTCCTCTTCCAGTCCACCTCTCTGCTGTGGCCCGGGAAGGCAGTGGAGGATGGCACAAGTGCTTGGGCTCTGCACCCGCATGGGAGACTGGGAGGAAGCGCCTGGCTCCTGGCTTTGGATCAGCGCAGCGCGCCAGCAGTAGCAGCATTTGGAGGGTGAACTAACGGAAAAAGGAAGACCTTTCTTTCTGTCTCTCTCTTTCTCTCTCTCTCTCTCACTGTCTAACTCTGCCTGTCAAAAAAAAAAAATCATCCATGTGGTATATGTGAGAATTTCCTTCCTTTCGAAGGCTGAACAACGGTCTATTGAATGTATAGACCATACTCTGCTCATTCATTCATCCACTGATGGGCACTGGGGTTGCTACCACATTTCAGTTACTGTGAATAATGC
The DNA here is from genome assembly GCF_051225735.1 of Oryctolagus cuniculus. Classification (NCBI taxonomy): domain Eukaryota; kingdom Metazoa; phylum Chordata; class Mammalia; order Lagomorpha; family Leporidae; genus Oryctolagus; species Oryctolagus cuniculus. Next base: position 32,956,133 of record NC_142869.1, on the reverse strand, counting down.
TGCTATGAATATAGAAGTACAATATCACTTCAGGACTCTTATTTCAATTCTTTTGTATACATAATCATCCCCTGGTATCCACAGGGAATTGGTTCCAGGGCCCCCTGTGAATACCAAAGTGTGCAGATGCTCCCTTATATAAAATGAAATAACATTTACACAGAATCTACAAACATATTCTCATATATTTTAAGTCCTCTCTAGATTACTTAAAACACCTAAAATAATGTAAATGCTATCTATTGGTTGTTACTCCATATTGTTTAAGGTATAATGGCTAGAAAATAAAGTCTGTATGTATTTTGTACAGACACAATTTTTTCCCTTAATATTTTTGATCCTTGGTTGGTTGAGTCTGTGGATGTGGAACCCTTCAAAACAGAAAGATGACTTAACTGGAATTGCTTGATCATATAGTACTCATATCTTGGAATTTTTTTAAAGATTTATTTATTTATTTGAAAGTCAGAGTTACACAGAGAGAGAAGGAGGGGCAGAGAGAGAGAGAGAGAGAGAGAGGTCTTCCATCTGCTGGTTCACTCCCCAAATGGCTGCAATGACTGGAGCTGCGCTGATCTGAAGCCAGGAGCCAGGAGCTTCTTCTGGGTTTCCCACGCAGGTGCAGGGACCCAAGGACTTGGGCCATCCCCCACTGCTTTCCCAGGCCATAGCAGAGAGCTGGTCTGGAAGTGGAGCAGCCAGGACTTGAATCAGTGCCCATACAAGATGCCGGCACGGTAAGCAGTGGCTTTACCCTCTATGCCACAGCACTGGCCCCATATCTTGGAAACTTTTTGAAGAATTACAACGCTGCTTTCTATAGTGGCATCACTGTTCTATATATCTACAAATAAGGCACAACGATTCCAATTTATTCATTCTTACGACATGTGCTACTTTGTTTATCTTAATTTTTAAAAAATAAGCTTCATATTTGGTGTATATGTTGGGGTGGTCCCTTCCACTAAGGGACTAAGGGAAGCACCAGGTCTTTTATACCTCTTTTTCTTCTTACTCTGGAGCAGGACCCATAAAACATAAGGCCTGGGTGCCAAAAGGACTACTGTAGATTTTTGCTGGAGAAAGCCCTTTCCCCACTGTCAAACATGTACACAGTTCCCAAGTACTTTTCTTACAATTCCTTTTTCTTTATTGGTCCAGGAAAACCTATTATGTGATCATTTTGCAAAATGTGGAAATAACTTATATTTACCCACATCTTTATAGTCTACAAAGGAATTTTACAGACATAGTCTACTTTGCCCATCTTAATCATATAGTCAGCTCCCTTTGGAAGTGTAGGAACTGAGACATTGACTTAACTATATCTGTAGCACCTCTGTAGACAGGAAACAGTGGTGTCTGGCCTGAAATTCATGTCTTTGGACTCCAGAGACCATATACCTCATTCCACTACCTCACACTGGCTCTCTTCAGCTCAGAAAGGGCCTACAACTTCTAGGGGCAATTATCAGATTATGTTCTCTGTCAACTATGTGCTGTCCTTTTCATTTGTGAGCTCTGGAATCTCTATTTCTTTAATAAAGAAATCTGCAGAGGCAGATATTTCAGGCGAGAAGCCCAGAACCCTCTTTATCCCCGGTGTCTGTGGCCTGTGTTGTAGATTTCTACTTTCTCCTTAAAGGGAACTGTGGAATCAACAAATGAGTCTCCAAAAGGAGGCCATTATCGATCTTTGATGGGAAAGAATTTTCTATCAGCAGGAGGATATTTGATGGGAGGAAGGGAGTCTGCCACCAGCATTTGTATACTCCGGTATTTTTCCTGGGAACTTCATTTTCTTCTAGACACAGGAAAACAGGAACTACCTGGTCATTTTGCAAGCTATGTATGTATGCAAAGATTAGAGAGCCCTGTTGCCATAGGTCAGATGGAGCAAGAATGGAGGAGCTTGGGGCAATAGCTTTGACGCTACTTGAAGGACCATTAAGACTAGAATTTTTGGCAACTCCTTAGTACCATGTGTAGAAATAGATAAATTTAACTGAGAAAGATTGCTTCAGTTCTGTGTTGCTTAGTCTCAGGTGTTGGAGAGTTAGTGTAAACATTCATCTCCAAAATTTTTCAATAAAGTGGCATTGTGAATACTTCACCAGCACATGTCAATGTTGTTGAAACTACTTAGCAGTGCTTTTATGTTTTTTGGGGGGAGGGGATGCAAGCTTTTATATGGTGCACAAAGACACAGAATCAAATCAATTTCTCTGGGAAGATTTCCATTTCTATCACTATTTACAACCATTAAAGAAGGCTAATTAACCTCTATATATTTACAAAACCAAAAATTTTTAGAAATCATAGTAAATATTACACTATTCAATCATTGTTTAGGGGAAACATAACTATATATAATTCCTTCCTAAGCTGCTCTGGAAATTAGGATACAATAAGAATGTTAATGTTTTACATGCTTAAATTCTTTCCATTTGGACTCTTTCCACATCAAGTTGTGCAAGCCATCCCAAACATGGTCCTCCTCTCACTCACCCACCCCGCCCACTGTCAAACACATTCCAGGGCCTTAATCAAACTGTTCATGTGCCTGTCTGTGAATTTATGCTTACAGGAAAATTTCTAGACTCAGTGAAGGTCTTGGTAAGCAAGCTAGAGATCTTCAGCAACATTTAGCAGCACATAACAAGTACTGTTGGAAAGAAGTTTTTATGATTTTGACTAGGGTATTCAGATTGTGCATCCTTAATCTGAAAAATATGAAATACTCCAAAATCCAGAATTTTTGAGTGACAATATGATGGTACAAGTGGAAATTTCACACCTGACTTCATGTGATGGGTCATAGTCAAAACACAGGTACATTCAAAACATTGGATAAAATTACCATCAGGTCATGTGTGTAAGATGTGTATGAACCAAATTAATTTTGTGTTTATATTTGTGCCCCATCCACAAGATACCTTATTATGTATATGCAAATAATCCAAAATCTGAAAAAATTCCAAATCTGAAATAATTCTAGCTCCAAGCACTTTGAACAAAGGATATGCAACTTGTACTTTTAAGTTGAGAGGAAGGGCAACAGAGAGACTTGTCCTAGATGGCATTGTAGTATAGTTTCATAAGGGGAGAGAACTGCATTCAGAAATTCCACCTCCAGACACAGAAGTTGAATTAGTAGTCTAGGGAATTTCCACTTTGTCACCTCAGAAGTGACTGAATCAATACAGGCAGATCACAAGTGTACATGTACACATTTCTTGTGCCTATCTTCTAACTCACACTAATTGTTAATGGAATCCTTTAAAAGAATCCAAAGTACTTTTTATCACAAAAGATGGGGAAACTGAGAGAATTGTTTCCCACTCAAAACCAGAATTTGGGGGAGAGGAAATGGAAAAGGTAAAATAAGCAAAGCCTGGCAATGGAAATGATAAATCATTGTCAAGGGGTGAACTGCAGGAAAGAAAACAATGCAGGTATCTTTAGCTGGAAAATGTAGTCTGGACCTGATCCATGCTTCCCAAATAAAAGTTAAGGCCCCCCCATGGGCCAGTTAGCATGGGGTTTCATTCCGAGAAACACAAGTGAATTAACAATAAATTCTAAGCAATTTGTATGTCTAACAGAGACTTGCAACACTTCATAAGGGAATGGAGTTGGTAAATTACAGTGGGCTTTCCCCAAGACTCTTGCTCTTGATTTCATCACACATGGCAGCTACCTGAATCCTTTCCACGCCTCACTTTCAGTTCCTTAATAGAACTTTTCTATCCAGAGTTCCCCTTTGTGACTCCCCACCTCCTGCTTATAATTTCCTCTTCTTCATACAAATAGATCTTGTGCTTCTTTCATTGTGAATGCATAAACTGACTGTAAACCTCATTCTTCAGCCTTTCCTGTCCCTAATCTCAGTTCTGGACAGTATAAACAGAGGAACTGAGACAGATGCACGTTATCTTTTTAGGGGGAAGAGAGAGAGAGAGAGAGAGAGATGACCAAAGACAATACTCAGTCATAAGTAATAACATGGCAAAATACTTACAAATAATTCAAAGTAATCTTTTTTCTTGTATCTTAACCACACACAAAAAATCCCAGGTGCCTGAAGGATATACCTTACAACTGCTGCAGGTGCTTCCCACCACAATTTGCTGCCTTTGTTAGTCTTCCTCTTACATTTCACCATACCTATCTCTACTCTGCTCAAACATTCTCACATTTTAGGATTCAATTAGACAGTGCAGAGTTAGGAAGGGAGAGACAGGGGCTAAAACTAGACCTGTCTTCAGTTAACAGTCAGGGGAGATGATGCACCTGTAAGTGCAGCCAAGCTGCCCTCAGGGGTAAAAGCAATGATGGATTCTGGTCCAGGTAAGGAACAGCAAGGGGATTTGGCTGATGTTTGTTCAGAATCCAAGAGGAAGTATTATATATTATCTGCTAGGTATTCAATAGGGTTGGGGAGTCTCGAGTCTGTTGATAGAGCTGGGCCAGAATATTCATCACAATATCAGTAAGCACAGCCAACAGAAATTGGCCTTAGTTAATGACTGATCTCAGGCAATGGTTTTCAGAGAGCAAAGCTGAGATCCTAGAAACCATCTATTTCTGAGAGATTTACAATATTGTAAGGTGACAATGTGGTAGGTATGAGGACAGGCGTGACTTCTAGCTCTAAAATTTTACAGATATGTGAGAGGTAAGTATTAAATACATGTAAGGAGAATTGGAGTGGAGTCATAAGAGCAGCATGAACAAAGGGCATAGGGGAGAATTTAGTTGAAGCAAGGTAAATTCTCATGAAAAATATGGCATTCAAGAAAGCTCTGTGAAGTTGGGAAGAATTTCAACCAGCAGAGATTAAAGGTATGGATCCCACCTGAAAAAAGCTAGAGACCATGAGGCATGTCTTTGTAACCGTGTTGAAATGAGTTTGACTATGCTCTAGGTGGGTGTACAAAATACAACGTAATAAGTGGGTTAAGCCAATATTTTAGAGGTTCTCAATGGCTGGGAAGCTTCTAGTTAGCTCAGTAAGAAATCTGGGGTTACTGAAGGCTTTTCAGCAGGATCATGATCATAGCTCTAGTCCACAAAGATCCATCTAGAAGCCAAGTGGAAACAATGAAGATAAGAATTGGTGATAAAAAGGAAACTTATTAGGAGATGAAACAGACCAAGAGGCAATGAGTCTGAAAAAGGGTGACGGCACTGGCAATGCAGCTAAGTAACTGAGAGGAGAGTCAGAGATACCTGCAGGATTGTCCATGTGTGTTTGGAAGACCAGAAATATGAAAGTCACAACAGCCTTGTTAAAGGGAGACAATGGGATTAAACAGGTTGTGTGTTGAATTGGAGGTACCACGAGGCTTCTTAATTGTAGATGTATAATGGGAAGTCAGAAATATGGTCTAAAACTCTAGAGATGGATCTGTACAAAATTCCAAGCCCACGGATTGCTGAGTTTATTTTTAACACCAGGTATCTGTATTTCCCACCTACAGATTCAAGTTGGACAGAAGGCAGCAAATGCATTGAAAGCAAAGCATGGAACCAATTATAGAGTTGGATCAAGTGCGGATATTTTATGTAAGTATCTTTATTTCCCTTTTCAATAGTATCTAAGGAACAAAATAAGTCAGTGGACTTTGGATGGTGAGAAGAGAAGAATTCCTGGGATCAACAGGGAGTACAAATCAAAATGACCAATGATACAAGGGAGTCTGTCCAAATTCATAATTATAGTCTGTAGCAATATGGCATGAGCTAAAATGGAAGAAAAATAATACATTTTCTCATACCAAAACTTCCCTTGACTTGAGTTGGAAAGAGATGGGAAGTTAGAAGACCCAGAGGTTAACACAAAGGACACTGTTCAATGATACTTGGTCAGTTAATTTGTTTCCCAGAAGCCCCATCAGCCAGAAAGCAAAGCAAGATGTGGCCTGGTGTTGCTGTTGATTCATTCTGAGAGGAGGAGTGTGGTGGGGGCAAGAGGCACGGAGTCACCACACAGACTCCGGGAGCCGAGAGAAAGCAGGCCAGAGACGAGCATCCTGCAGACTCCTTTATTTCAGTTGCTACAGCAGCTTATATAGCCAAGGCAGCCAATCTGGTTAAGGGGCGGTCTATGCCCTAATCAATCATACCCTGTTGCCAGGCAGGTTCCAAAGCCATCCAATCACAGCCTGTTGCCAGGCAGGCTCCATTGTCATGTGGTTTCTGAAGCCATCCAATCACGACCTGTTGTCAGTCAGTTTCTGTTGCCAGTGGCCATCTTGGCACAGCCTTCTCATTCCACCACATTTCTCCATTTTCGTTTATTTTTGAGCGACAGGAGAAATGATTCTTGGCCATACCATTGTTGACCCCGTTTCCATGTGGTATCCGTATGTGACTGTGCCTGTCTTAGGTTGTCCCCCAGGGGATCTTACCCGTCGTTGACTAACCAGTGATCAAAACAGGAGACCTCAGGAGTGCTTGCTCAGATAGGGGTAGGAATGAGGAACAATGGTAATCAGGAATGACATGACCACACACAGGCTGTGGGCCATTTGAGTGGCTGACCAGAGCTAATGGGGTATAAAACAGTAGCGGATGTGGACATGGGCAGTTTCTCAGGGTAGGATGATAGGGCAGGTGCATCTGTTAACAAGGTGGACTCTCAGTCTTGTTCATCTGATTCTAGTTGGCTGTCAGTTGCAGGCTTGATGTTTCTGGCTGGTACCCAAATGGGCTGTCCTGCATTCTCTGCAAAGACACAAACATATCCTCGACCCTTGGTTAGCAGAAGCCTTTTTACAGGCGTTGGAATCCAGGGCCTGAATTCTGCATCCATTCCTACATTAATGGCAAATATGTGAGTGGGATGGGTTCTAGCGGCTACCCTGAGTGCCTGGGGTGCCTGAGGACTGCCACAAATGTGAGGATCCTCACTGGGTGTGGATGGGATGACCTCGTATGGGTTATCACCTCAAGGTTGTCTAAGTTCATCCCATGGGTAGTTGAGGGGTGGCTGACTAGGCATTGCTGCATTGTCTGCTGTCACGTCATTTTCACTGTCAGAGCTCTCCCACAGTCATCGACTGTTGTCTGTGAGACAGGGACCTGGAGTGTCAGGCTCTTATCACTCACAGATTCATTATGTTTGGTAATCTGTGCGGGATTCTGAGAGAGGGGTATCTTTCCCATGTTTGAGTGTTTAAGAGTAGCACACCATGCCAACTCTAGCCAAAGGAAAGACTCCCACAGCACTGCTGCCATAACAAAATCAATTCATAGCACTTCAGCCGCTGTTGGCATTTTGCAGGGGTTTCCTGACTTTAGACAAACAGACAGTGGTGTATCCTATGCTTAGTGGGAGACTTCCTTGGTTTGTTAGGTCAAGGCCGTATGCCCACACGGTGTCTCTGGAGCATCACCTCTCTCGAGTGAGGGAAGATGACTTGGTTCCAAATTCTGGAATGATCAGTCCCTTATGTGAATTCACCAGGAGAACTGAAAGTAAAAAGAGCCAAGAAGTGGCGTGTGCTTCTGGGTGGTGTGTGCCTAACCTGGGGTCACTTAGACTGAGGACAAGGACAAATAAAGTGGCGTAGAAGGGGGTTCCGTGCTCACCCCCACAGAACTGAACAGCACACAAAACATCGAGGGGCCTACTTGCAGAAATCAAGGGGGGACCTCACCAAGTCCAACACGCTGTCTCTCTCTCAGTCACATTGGTGTGCCAGATGTTGAGGTTGATTTCTTCTGAGAGGAGGAGTATGGTGGGAGCAAGAGGCACGGGGTCACCACACAGACTCCAGGAGCCCGGTGAAAGCAGGCCAGAGGCGAGCAGCCTGCAGACTCGTTTATTTTAGTTGCTACAGCAGCCTGGTAAAAAGATCTAGAAGAAAAAAATTCAGCGAAAGGAAAATGCCCTGTGTCCCCCAACCCCCAACCATCACCTCCTCCACCTTCTAGGGACGCACAGAGAAAATTTTCCTCTGGGTCATTTTGTTTCTGTTCCTTTAAATATGTCACTTCATTATTGCCTTGCAATATTAGATTGCCTGGTCTTTGATTTTATCTGATAAACTTTAACAAACTTTTCTAGATGCCAGGCATCGTACTAGATATAAGGGTGGGGGCCCGAGAGGCTAAATAATGTACAACCCCTTCCTAAAGACACTTACTATCAAGAAAGGGGGAAGATAGCTACCTATGACACTCTAATCTGAAAAAAAGAGTCTCTACTGATTGAATATTTATTCCCTGAAACGGCCATAGAAATCTATCCATTGAAAATAACATTTTTACCTCTTCCTGCATGTTTTCCTTTGTAGATTCCTCATCAGGGTCTTCAAGAGACTGGGCTCGAGACATTGGGATCCCTTTCTCATACACGTTTGAGCTGAGGGACAATGGCACATATGGATTTGTTCTGCCAGAAGCTCAGATCCAGCCCACCTGTGAAGAAACCATGGAGGCTGTGCTGTCAATCCTAGATGATGTGTATGCAAAATACTGGCTCTCAAACAGTGCTGGGAAGGTGACCTCCATCACTGTGGTGCTGAGTCTGTTGATGTCCCTGATTGCTCTTCTCTAAGTACATCCTACCAGGCCTGCTCAACACCAGTGACATAGCTGTGGTTAGAAGGAAAGCATGTTAGTTTGTAGAGAAGTCAATTAACTTTAACTAAAAATAATTTCTATTTCAATAAAGAATAGTGTCTACATTTTAATGCTTGTTTGCTGGCAATTAATTTTAATGACTTTATAAGAGTATAGTATTAATCATCTATTACTACAGTAATGCTACAAGCCAAACACTTCTAAAACTCAACGATGTGTCAATCTATAGGTCAACAAGAAATCCTGGTGATCTTGGCTGTGATCACTTATACATCTGAGGTCAGCTTCAGGGCTCACTTGAGGCCTGGCCAGCTGTCAGTTATTCTAGGATAGCCTTAGCTGGGATAAGGAATTCTGACTCTGCTCCATGTACTTCCTCCCCCAGCAGGTTAGGCTAGTCATGTACTCATGAATATGGTAGAGAAAGAACAATGGGAGAGCAAGTCCCAGTGTACACATACATTTTAAACCTCTGCTTGCATAACATTCGCTAACATTCCATTGGTCAGAGGAAGTCAGTCACATGACTGAATTCAGAGTCAAGGGGTGGAGCAGAGCTCAATGTGTGAAATGAAGAATTGGGCCATCAGTGAAATTATCTGGTGTTTAATATCGCACCCTTGAGCTTTACTGATTTAGCATTATAGTTAGGACAGCACAGCTATAATATGAAGCAATTCAACAGGATTGCTATTATTGTATTCACTTTTAAATCTCGAAAAGTTGAGTACCAGTGGAACCCCATTGCTCTTAAAATCTAATTAAAGGTCACCTCATGAGATTCTGATGGAGCCTTTTGTAGTCTACTAGTTTTTTCTGATTTATGATCTCAATATTCAATAAGGAAAATGAAGTAGGAATAGGTTTCCTGCCCTGGGGTGTGGGGATTTTTTTTCATCTAAATTCTTTGAAAATTTTGCTTCTGCTTTTGAGCCACGTTTTTGCTGAATTTTGTGTTAATAAGTTAGGAGCCGAATTCAGGGGATAAATTATATGATATCTTCATGTAGCTGTTGCTAGTTTTGCCTATTTTATTTATGTATCAAAAAAATTTTGAGACTGTTTTCAGCACATTTTGCCAGGCTGGGGGGTTATAATAGTGAACAAGATAGACACAGCCCTGTCTGTTTTGAATTTATATTCCAGTGGGTGAGATTAGGAGCAGCAACGACACATAAGTGGAATGGGTACTGTGAATCCCAGCTCTGGGTGAATCATTTATTTATAACACTAATAAATAAACATTGTAGCTTGTGACGCATGCAATGAAGGAAATAAGGAGTATGTGGAGAGATCTGCAAGGGCCAGATTGTATGTTTAGGGATATGTGGGCATTTAATTGCACTCTAATCTATTAAGTTTCTTTTTTTAACAACTTCACAAAAGGCCAATTTATAAAAAACAACAGTATTTCCTACATTCAATCTGATCTTAAAGTAGCATCCATGACTGTCATTGCCTATGTATCTCTGTATGACACCTTGAAATTGTGCTAAGCACTTGTCAAGTTGAACAAATGTAGCTGTGACCAGCTGACAGGGTCTCCTTGGGTGTTCAGTCACCCATTTCTAAATTTCCTTGTTGGTCACAGTCACAATGCACTTCTTGGTTGTTCCCCTTTTATTGCCTGTCTTTGTTCTATTTCTTCACATTTTGCTAGTATGTGGCTGATAAGGGTCAGAAAGGAAAATGCCAGAGCCAATAGGGTTTAATGAATCAGAGAACAGCTATTTACATAAACATGTCAACTCCACAATCATGGTTTTGCCAGGAGAGAATGGTTGGGTTTCATCAATAGTCATCCTAGAATGGAAGAAAAGCAGTGTTACTCCCCAAGGCCTTATTCAAGAAGACAGTTGTGAGCTGTTCTTAGAGACACACATTGTAAGTTTTAATCTAGTCTATGTTTTTTTGTTTTCAAGGCTATTTTTAAAATAATTTGAACCTCTGAGTATTATAGGAGCTCTCATCTGCAAAATTTAATTCCTATCTAAAGATTGAGTCCATGGCCAAATTTGGAAGGAAACAGAAAAAAATTCAACCCATCAGCTTACCTCTAGTCTCCCACATGAATTTTTCTAGACTCTAAGATACAATCATAGCCCCCTTGAGGGGCCTCACACATCTCTCTAAGGTACTCGGGCACATGACATATGTTTTTCTTCTTCTGAAAGTTTTTACTTCCTCTGTAAAGCTCCTAAAAACAGTGTAGAAAGAGGAATGACCACACTGGTATTTACCTGGTCTAAAAGGATGTAATAGCTTGGGAAAATGTCACAACTGATACAACTATCACGATCTGGAGAATATCCTATACTGTGACTTATTGGGGCTTGGAATTAATTTACTGTGCCTTATATCTGAGAAGTTAGCTAATTAGCATTTCATGGATGTCATTAGAAGAGATGCAACCCCTGGGCCACAGTCAAAGGACATAATCACTCATGACAGCAGCATGAACATCAGCATATTTACATCGGTTGCTCTTGCATCCAAGTTCGAAGGAGATGACGCAAAGAGCCCAGATGCCACGTGCAACTGCAGTGAGTCGTGTTACAGGAAACAAACTCTGAGCTTGGGAATTCACTGCTTCCATAGCAAGTTGTAAGCAAATTTGGTCTTTATCCCAGAATGAGATATTTCCTCAACCCTCATTCCTTGTCCCTCGAGTAGAAAAATGACCCAGGTAAATAGTGGTCATGACCTTGCATTCTTGCCACAGCCAGAAAGATGGATATGAAATTGGAAGGCCATGAAAGACTATCTCCCAATATTCTTTGTTCTTTGGATTGAATCATATGAAATTTCTATTTTCATAGGTCAAAAATTTCAGTGATTTTATAGGGTAAACAGTTCAGTGCTAATAGAAGTATTTCCATAAAACTCTTTTATTTTTCATAAAGTTTGACTATATTGCATTTTGTTTCTGCTTTTCCTTGCACCCAATTCTGTCAGTAATTTTTTCCCATAACTTCCTACAAAGGACCTGGAACTTCTTGACTTATAGATAAATTTACAGTTTAAAGTGATGCAAAATGATAAGTTCAGGTGGCGTCTAAGCTTCTGGCTCTAATTTTATCTACATTATGGCTAAAATGAATCTGCTTCTGCTATCTAGTTCAAGCCCTTCCCTTTCTTTTGGTTATGAAGCTTACTCATTTCATGATACATTACTAAAGATACATTTTGCATATCACCTCAATATTACTTTTACCTTATATGTTTACCTTGTATCTGTTGTAAACTTATCATGTCACAAAGAGAAGTCGACTGTCAAATATATAAAATTATAATATTAAAAGCAAGAGTTTTTTAAAAAATAACTTAATTTCTGTTATGATGTATAGCGATTAAAACATTTTATGTTTATCACTTTGGATGATGCACATAAGAATCCTGAGTTAAGCACTTTTTAAAATTTGATGAAGCTGAGACATAAAGAACTTAATCAACATGATCACACTGTTCTTTTTAATGTTTATGTATTTGTTTTTATTTATCAAAAAGGCAGAAGAACAGTAAGAGAGAGGAGTAGGGGACAGAAAGATCTTCAATCTGTTGGTTCACTCCTCAAATGTTTGCAACATCCAGCATTGGGCCTGGCTGAAGCCAGGAGCCAGGAACTACATCTGGGTCTCCTATTTGGGGGACAAGATCCCAAATACTTTAGCCATCATCTATTGCTTCTCAGGGCACATATCAGCAGGAAGTTGGATTGGAAGCAGAGGAGAGATTCCATCCTAGGTGCTCTGATACAGGATGTAAGCATCCCAACCAGTGGCTTAACCTGCTGCACCACAACAGCTGCCCCAAGTCACACTGTTGGTAATAATTGTTGATTGATCTGATAACTTGTTGGGATAGGAATTTTCCTCTTCTGGGATATCAGAAGCACTCTCTAGTGGATATTGTCAGTGGTTTTCTAAAATCCACTAGGCCCCTTCTCCTGAATCCCACTCCATTATTGATGTGAATTTTGTTTTTGTTTTTTGCCTCCAACAACTCACACCAATATGACTTTGCTAGGGACTACTCAGGGCTACTGAATGTACTTTGTCTGCCACAAAGTCTACCCACAGTGAGCTAGAAGAGTGTGGGAACTCCATTCCCCATCAGAAACACCCATGCCCTGCCTGTTTGGTAGCCTGTTTGGTCCAGGAATATGAAATCCCAGTTGTCTTTCAATGGGAGCTATGACATTTTCAGAGATCCTGTGGGGTAAGGCTGAAGTCACCCCCAAAGTGCTTTCCCTTGCTTGGCTTCCTCCCTTTTCCTTTTGAATTATTTCGAAAGCATCACAAATGTATAATTTCTTAAAAAGATTTTAATGCAAATATTATTTAATGTTTAAAATATGTCTGAGAATTGTAAATGTTGTCTGGCTAGAAATGTTCCTCTTTTGATGGTGCTATCATTTTACATGAACTTTGTTCCAGATAAGACTTTGACTTCAGAAAAACATATGCATTTTCAGTTGAGCCTCTTATTGAAGGCATAGTGAAAAAGATTAGCCTTTATGAGCTCATAAATTTTGAAGTTGGTGCTATGATAAGATGAGAAAATAATAGCTATTTATTACAGTTTTTCACCCTGCTATAATCAAGAATTTATAGTCTTCTCAGATATTCCAAAAGAAGAATTTTCCTTCATGGATTCATTTACTTAAAATTAAAAATGAATTAAAAATAAAGTTCTAAAGAGCTTCAACGGTGGGTGTACTAACTCCTATCTGGCTGGCATGCTCTTTTCCCATGAAGTTCTCATGCTTTTTTTTTTTTTTTTCTGAGAACATTTTTCTTTTTTAAAAACAGATTTGTGAAAGCTCCAAATCAAAGACGAGTAATGTCCTTTCTCTTCACACAGATGGTGCAAAACAGACACAGACATACAGAGGAGGTCAAGAGGAATGTGTGTTCATGGGTTGGAGCCCCCAAAAACCCAGCTGAGTAGGTAGAGAAGCCTATAAAAGTGAAGTGAAAGGTTGGGATCAGCTGATTACAGTTCCTGAACACCAGGCAGGGGTCTAGACATTATCCGCCTAAGCTGCAGAAAGTACTAACACTTTTGCATAGTGGGAGGAAGGGCATGTATTGCATAAATATCAGTCTGCATAGATGGACAAGACTGCAGGGGTGGGGAACCTTTTTGCTGCCAAGGGCCATTTGGATATTTATAACATCATTCAGGAACCATACAAATTTATCAACTTAAAAATTAGCCTGCAATAGATTTATTGAACTTCAAGTCCCATCTTGTTGTTGCCTTTGCAGGCAGACCAAATGTCTTTGCAGGCCTTATATGGCCCTTGGACTGGGTGTTCTCCACCCTTGGAGAGACTACCAGAAGGGAGAAGTGAGACAAAGCAGTCCAGAAAATCTACTAAGCACACATACATTGAATAAGATCTAATTTCAGTTGGTGACCAAAGAAATGGAAACAAAGAAACATATCCTTGGAAATGGTGTTCTGGCACAGCAGGTAAAGCTTCCACTGGCATCTCACATGGGTGTTAGTTCATTTCCCTGCTGCTCCACTTCTGAGTCAGCTCCCTCTAATGGCCTGGGAAAAGCAGCGGAAGCTGACCCAAGTGCTTGCGGGGAGTTGCCACCCACATGGGAGATCTGGAAGAAGCCCCTGGCTTCTGGCATCGGCCTGGCTCAGCTCTGTCTGTTGTAGCCATCTGGGAGTCTCTCTTTCTCCCTCTCTCTCTAACTCTGACTTTCAAAGTAAATAATTTTTTTAAAAAGAGACATAAATCATAGATATTATTCAGAAAAATTCAACATGGGATATATGAATAAGAACATACCCAAAAACATAAGGTTGAAAGTATTGTGAGTAGCTGATTAGAAAAATTGTACTATTATAAGTCCATGAGACCTTGTATTCAATCAACTTTATTTCATTTCTACCAAGGAAGGCATAATAATGCTGATAATAGACTTATGATCCATGGAAGCCAGAAGGAGAGCAGGATGGAAAAATGAAAAGCCATGTGGTATCAGATAGGAAACAGGAAATGAAGAATCATCACATTGAATGTGTTAGTTAAAAGTTGGGGTTAATTTTCCATCTTTAAGTCAGGTGTTGAGTCACAAGCACTCTTCATTTCAATCTCACATTTCAAGCTTTATTCAGTATGGTAGCTTAGTAAAATCTTTTACAAAGTTAAAAAGAACTATAATCTTCACCAGTTTCCTATTGCACATACGCTAATTTACCCTATGACATTTATTTTATAATTAGGTTTGCAAGTCTATCACTTTAAAGGTTGACTATTTTCTTCAAGACGGTTGCTTAAGAGATTTGTTTTACAGCAGAATTCTTATTGCAAATATAAGTTTACCTTGATGCATGATATATAAGTCAGATAAAAACTATTCTTCCTGATTTCAGGAGAAGGATGGGTATTGGATCAGGAGATACATCCCCCTTCCTTGGATTTCCCTGTAGTCTTGAAGTACTTGCTATTCAGATCAGGGTCCTTGGAACAGCAACATCAGTCTTACTGGGAGCTTGTTAGAAATTCAGATTCTTGGACATTGGAGCTGTGTTCAACA
Source organism: Oryctolagus cuniculus (assembly GCF_051225735.1). Lineage (NCBI taxonomy): Eukaryota > Metazoa > Chordata > Mammalia > Lagomorpha > Leporidae > Oryctolagus > Oryctolagus cuniculus. The sequence continues at coordinate 32,940,981 of NC_142869.1, read as the reverse complement.
AAATCCCTAGGTAATGTGATGCTTTTGAAAGTTTACACAGTTTAATGTTGTATGAATCACCTGGAAAGCTCATTTTAAAAAATATGTTTATTTACTTATTTTATTTGTTTGAAAGGCAGAGAAACAGACAAAGATCTCCCATCTGCTGGTTTACTTCCCAAATACCAGCAAAAGCCAGGGCTGGGCCAGGCTGAAACCAGGAGCCCAGAACTTAATCCATATCTCCATTGGGTGACAGGGAACCAAGCACTTGAGCCATAACCTACTTCCTCCCAGGGTGCACATTAGCAGGAAGCTGGGATAGGCAGTGGAGCCAGGACTGAAACCCAAGCACTATGACACAGATTGCTGGCATTCCAAGAGGCATCTTAACTGCTGTGCCAAACACCCACCCCTGAAAAGTTGATTAAAACACAGATTCCTGACCACATCAATATATCAGTGGTAGAGCATTAGATTTCACATATTTAGTAAGCTCCCAGATTATGCTGATGCTGTTGGTCCTCTGACGAAGACACATTGAATAGCAAGAACCTAAACCAATGGTTCTCCAATATTAGCAGCCATGAGAATCATCTGGAAAGTTATTGAAATGTGAACTGCTGGGCTCCATCTCGAAGCTTCTGATTCAGCAGGTGGAGTCTGAGAATTTGTATAGGTAACAAGCTCTCAGGTGATGTTGATACTGAAAATACAGTTCCTAGGGAACACATTTTGGGAAATACTGAAATATAACACTTGACTGATAATCAGGTTAGAGCTGTCACCAGTAAACGAAGTATCTTGTTTATGCTTTTTCATAAAGAAGGGTAAAAAATACAGTAAGACAAAATCTCTTCTCTAAAGGATTTTTGGGTCTAGTTCAAAATACAGAAAAGCAAACTAACAATCCATGTAATGATAACTACTAAAATGAAGATTGTATGCCAGAAGCTAACTGAGAAGAGCCGTTAGTTCATTCTCTGCTGAGTGGGCATTAGAAGGGTTAAGAAATGGTTCATCTAGTTGTCTTTAAATCTGGGAAAACTGAAAATGGCTTAATTGGCTAAATGATCTGTGTCCCATTCAAGACATGCTTTGACATCTTGATCTCAGCCAGGAGTTTTCCACCCATATATGCTTCCAAAAAACAAACTCAATATCTTTTATAAGGGGGTATGGGGCGGTGTAGAGTATGGAGTATGGTTGGCAATGAAGAGGCTTGCAGAGAAAGCAATGGGGGAGGGGACGAGCCTAGACAAACCCTCTCTTGGCGTGGGGAGAGGAGAGGCAGCAATTAAATGTCAGACAAGCGACTGATATCTGCTGCCACTGATTACTGGAAAAAATCTTCAGGGCTCTGCCCTGGAAGAAATGGGATTTTTTTTTTGAACGTCAGAGCTACACAGAGAGAGGAGAGGCAGAGAGAGAGAGAGAGAGAGAGAGAGAGAAAGAGAGAGAGGTCTTTCATCTGTTGGTTCACTCCCCAGATGGCCGCTACGGCCAGAGATGTGCTGATCCAAAGCCAGGAGCCAGGAGCTTCTTCCAGGTCTCCCACGCGGTGCAGGGGTTCAAGGACTTGGGCCATCCTCTACTGCTTTCCCAGGCCATAGCAGAGAGCTGGATCAGAAGAGGAGCAGCCGGGACTAGGACCAGCACCCAAAATGGAATTATTAAGCCTAGGACTGAGGACTGTACCTTCTTCCAAGGATCCACACATATATTTCGTTTTTGTTTTGTTTGTGGTGTGTGTGTGTGTGTGTGTGTGTGTGTGTGAGATAAAAGATTGGCTTGAATAAAGAAAAACAAAGTGGGATTTATCACTTCATCTCGCCAAAAGCTTTAGAGGGAGTTCAAGAACAGCAGGATTCAGGGATTCCAAAGGGGTTCTCAGGATTTAGTGAGCTTTCTTATTTTAAAGTTATCAATTTTTTCCTGTGGATTTTTTAAATCAACTTTTCATATGTGAATGCAAAGTGAGACCCCACCACCACCAGCAGCAGCTCTGTGCCTAGATTTTATCTTCTCTGAAACACTGGAGAAAGACTGCTTCTCTTGTGCAATAGTTCCAGTAAAATTTCCAAAGAAGCACTGAATGGGGTTGAGAAGTTGAAAAAGTTGCATGACCGAGGCCCATTCCCAGACCAGCTTCCCCAACCACAGAGCTTGAGATAGGAAAGATCCATCCTGGAAGAAGAGTGAGGGACACTGCTCAGTGAAAAGCCCTGGTTGATACTATACCAGGAAAAGTCAGGGTCTATTCACAAGTCTCAGAATCCACCCTAGGGCATTGAGAGTATATCCCCCAAAAGAAAGGCACACAGTTTATTTCTCAACTATATACTGGACATATGTCCAACATCAGATTCAGGGTCCTCCAAAATGGAAGTCAAAGTCTGTTCTACACACTGTTTCTACTTAATAGCAGCAATCTTGTCCCTGTGCTCTTCCACAAATTCTTTTTTCTTTCTCTCTTTTTCAAATTATATTTAAGTATACAATTCATGTACTTCATATATGCAGATCTAGGAACATAGTGACACTTCCCACCCTACCCTCCCTCCTGCCCATGCTCCAACAATTCTTCTTCCTACCTCTCTTATTCCTACTCTTAATTTTTACAAAGATCTATTTTCAGTTTACTTTATGCTCATAAGTTTAAGCATACACTAAGTAAAGAGTTCAACAAATAGTATGAAGAAAAAACACTGTTCCTCAACAGTAGAGACAAGGGCTGTAAATGACCATCAAATCTCAAAATATCCATTTCACTCCAATACATTGCATTTCAGGTACTCTATTAGTTACCCCAGATCAGAGAAAACATATGATATCTGTATTTTTGGGACTGGCTTATTTCACTAAGTATAATGGTTTCCAGTTTCATTCATTTTGTTACAAAAGACAAGATTTCATTTTCTTTTTTTTACAGCTGAGTAGTACTCTATAGTGTACATATATCATAATTTCTTTGTTCAGTCATCAGTTGATGAACATCCGGGTTGATTCCATATCTTAGCTATTGTGAACTGAGGTGCTATAAATATGACTGTACAGATAACTTTTTCTTATACTGATTTTTTTTGGTTTGGGTAAATTCCCAAGAGTGGGATGGCTGGATCATATGGTAGGTCTATTTTCAAACTTCTAAGGTATCTCCATAATGTCTTCCACCATGGTGGCTGTACAGTTTTATGTTCCCACCAACAGTGGATTCAGGTACACCCTCCCCATATCCTCCCAAGGTTTTCTTGCTTGTTGATTTCTGTATGTAAGCCATTCTAACCTTTTTGTGGTTTTTGAGTTCCATTTTCCTATGGCTAGTGATCTTGAATATTTTTTCAAGTATTTGTTGGCCATTTGAATTTCCTAAAGAGCTCAAGAAATTCAACAACAAAATAACAATCAGTTAAGAAATGGGCAACGAACCTGAACAGGCATTTTTCAAGGAGAAAATTCAAATGGCCACAAATTCTTCATCAAATGATTCTCATGGATGGTTTCCAGGATTCACATATATGAAAGACACTGTAGGGAAGTCACTGTTGCCCAGGTTCAAAATTCCATTCAGTAGTTTCATGACTGTGTACCTGGGTCAAGTCACTGAGCCTATTCATGTCTCAACTGCCACACTGAAAAACTGGAATAAAGGACCAACCTTATATAGTTATTGGGGAAATTAGATAAGTCAATGTTTGTAGTATGCTTTGAATGATGTTGATTTTCCAAGACAGTGTCATTTATCCACCTGAGACCATTTTCCTAGCCACAGAGTGAGTGCCCTGTAAACATGAGAAGTTAAGCCTCACTTGTATTCTTATCACCACAGTGCCAGCTCTCATTGGAAATTTGGAAGCACAGGAGCAGAACTCTTATCCTAGAGTGCAATGAATAGTAAAGCACCTGGGTATATTAAGCTGTTCAATACCTGCCTCCAGGATATTCTGCTTTGCTTTTTGTATGCCTTCAGTGATTGTTAGTAACCAAGTATTCCCAGTATTACCTCATTTAATTTCTGGTTTCTCAGCATTCTGTTGTCCTGGAATTGATAAAATGACTCACAGTGACATCACTGAAAAGGAGTTTTCCCATCAGGAAAACACTCGGCATGGAAGACTGGGGTTGAGCAATGGGCCAAGTTCCACATCACCATGGTCCCCTACATCTTGGCTTCCTGTTGGGTCTCTGCATTTGTACTTAAACCTAAGATTCATGGATGCTACCAGGAAAAGAGGGATTACCTCCTTCATCTTCTAAGAACCTTCTGTTGTGTCCCTTCCTCTTTTTGGGTGACAGAGGGGGAGGCCGGCCCCATTGTCATTTCAAGTCCTCCATGAAATGTCGTTTTCATTCTCTCTGTCAGGTTTCTGTATCATTCATTAGGTACTCACATGGCCAGTGAGAAGCAAAGAGCAAGTTGCCAATAGTCTATTTTTTCATTAAGATGCACTTATTTATTTTGAAAGTCAGAGTTACAGAGAAAGAGGGAGAGAGAGAGAGAGAGAGGGAGAGAGAGAAATTTTCCATCTGCTGATTCACTCCCCAGATGGCTGCTATGGTCAGCCCTGGTACAGGTCAAAATTAGGAGTCAGGGGCTTCATCTGGGTCCCCCACAAGCCTGGTAGGGGTCTAAAAACTTGGACCATCTTCCACTTCTTTTCCTAGGCTATTAGTAGGGAGCTGTATTGGAAGTGTAATAGCTAGAGCATGAATCAGTGCCCATATAGGAGGTCCCACCAATAGTTTCTTGAATATTATTTCAGATTAAGAGGGAAAAATGGGGCAAGTAGGCTTATTGTTTGGGATTATCAAATAAGTCACTTCCAAAGGAAAGGAGAAGTGGGAGTATCATAATTCTAGTAGAATGATGGTAGATGGCTGGGATGGCTGGGGAATCAGCTGCCACTTTTTTTTTTTTTTTTTTTTTTTTGGCCAGGCAGAGTTAGACAGAGAGAGAGAGAGAGAGGGAGACAGAGACAGAGACAGAGACAGAGACAGAGACAGAGAGAAAGCAGAGAGAAAGGTCTTCCTTCCGTTGGGTCACTCCCCTAATGGCCAAGCACTTGGGCCATCCTCCACTGCCCTCCTGGGCCACAGCAGACAGCTGGACTGGAAGAGGAGCAACCAGGACTAGAACCTGGGGTGCCAGCACCACAGGCAGAGGATTAGCCAAGTGAGCTACGGCGCTGGCCAGCTGCCTCTTTCTTACAATGATGTCTTCTCAAAATGTCCCTGACTTCTTGTTGGAGAGTGGCATTTAGATGCTGGTATTGACAAGGGTCACTATTCCATGATATCATATATGACTGACACCAGCAATCTCACTCCATGCTGAGGTTCAAAATCCATAATATAGGTTATTCGTCCCCTGGAAGGTAAAGGTCTCTCTGTATCCATTGCTTTTATTTTATTCCAATCCATTTTGTTCTCGGTGATCATTTTAAGGCCTTGTTCTAATCCTTTCAGTTTGTCTTCCTGGGTCCATCAAGTCTGAATTTGCCCTTCTGTTGCTTCCTTGATTTCAGATCCTAAGGTTTCTGGTCACTACACCCTTCCAAAAGCCCAGTGCCCCCAACTTATCTGAGGTTATGCATGATATTACAGTGGGACACACCTCCAAAATTTCTACTTAAAAGTGAGTCTGAGGGGCTGACGCCAGGGCTCACTTGGTTAATCCTCTGCCTGTGGCGCTGGCATCTCATATGGGCGCCGGGTTCTAGTCCCAGTTGCTCCGCTTCCAGTCTAGCTCTCTGATGTGGCCTGGGAAGGCAGTGGAGGATGGCCCTAGTGCTTGGGCCCTGCACCCACATGGGAGACCAGGAGGAAGCACCTGGCTCCTGGCTTTGGATCGGCACAGCACTGACCATAGCGGCCATTTGGGGAGTAAATCAATGGAAGGAAAACCTTTCTCTCTGTCTCTCTCTCTCACTGTCTATAACTACCTGTCCAAAAAAAAAGTGAGTCTGAGTCTCAAAACTTTTAACACACGCCAATAAAGATTCTCATAAGGTGAAATGGGACATTTTATCCACTTGCTCTGAAATGGTGCTATAAAATATGACTAAGTATTCAGAGAATGCTGGATGATTATGAATTAAAGCTACAGTTTTAACCTCTCTTCCATGTCCCATTTCTTACTCTTCTATTATTTTTCCTTATTAATAGCTTTCCTCTGCTACTCTTATTTGTCTATATTAATCTAGGTGAGTTTTTTTTAAAGGTAACTATTGTGGTCCTTTAAGGCCTCATAATGTAACACAGCAGTTAACAACTTGGATTTTGAAGCCAGGAAACATTTTTCTTTTTTTATTATTATTTATTTGACAGATAGAGTTAGACAGTGAGAGAAACAGAAAGAGAAGTCTTCCTCCCGTTGTTTCACCCCCAAATGGCCACTACGGCCAGAGCTATGCCGATCCAAAGCCAGGAGCCAGGTGCTTCCTCCTGGTCTCCCATGCGGGTGCAGGGCCCAAGCACTTGGGCCATCCTCCACTGCCTTCCCAGGCCCCAGCAAATAGCTGGACTGGAAGAGGAGCAACTGGGACTAGAACCTGGTACCCATATGGGATGCCAGTGCCTCAGGCGGAGGATTAACCAAGTGAGCCACGGTGCCGGCCCCGCCAGGCAGCATTTTTCAAATCCCAGGCCCTTCTCTTAGCTAGCTTGGGTTATGTCTCTTCTCTCATCTCTACCTCCCTTGGCCACAGCATCATCTTAAACAGAGTGTACTTCCCTCTTCCTTAACTTTGGACTCACCCATGTGACTTGCTTTGACTAATTTTGTAGGGGTAGCAGTGTCTCTGTGCTAGTTCTGAGCCTTAGCCTTCTGCAGCCTTATAGGTTCCACTTTTCTGCTCTCATTTCCATCATCTTCATGGAAAGACCATGCCACAGCTGGCCCACTGGCCCAAGAAGGATGAAAGATGCCATGCAATGGGGCTGCTTGAGTCCAGCTTAGTGTAGTTCACTTCTTATAAACCCACAGATGTGTGATCCACATAAGAGTTTACTCTTGTATGCCACCAAGAATCATCTGTCATTAAAATAACAGTGAAATGAACTTTTTTTGGCTTCCTAGCTGGAAAAGAAGGGATCATTATTTTATCCTTTTAAACAGGTTTGTGGGGAGAGTAAGTGAAACAGTGACTAATGGTGGGTTCACCAGAAGGGATCGGCACTCACCTGTTATCACTGCTCCTGTGTCCTGGGGACTAATGCTCATCCCCTTAGTCCACCTGTGCTTCAATTTTCCCACCTGCTAAGAGGAGAAGGATGAGGTTTACCTGGGAGAAAATTAAAAAAATTGAAAGGTACTGTATAAATATGACACTGTCAATTCCACCGCTTTTAGATAGAGAAACAAAAATGAGTTCCCAATGATATGCTGAACTGGCCCACGCTAGAGAGAAGCTGGAGGGTGACCACTTCTTTGAAAGCTCAAGTCCGAAAATACTTATGTGAACACACAGCCTCTGCTACCAATTAGGAAAGGAAGACAAAAGGCAGCTTCCAGGAACTGATGATCAAGATGAAAACAGGGATCCAAAGACAAGGGCCACTGGTGAAAAACCATAATCCAGAGGTAAGGGATCCAGCCCTGGAAGAGACCCTGTGGCACTATATTTTACTACTATTTTTTTTTAAACTTTTATTTAATGCATATAAATTTCCAAAGTACGACTTATGGATTACAATGGCTTCCCCCCCATACCGTCCCTCCCACCCACAACCCTCCCCTTTCCCACTCCCTCTCCCCTTCCATTCACATCAAGATTCATTTTCGATTATCTTAATATACAGAAGATCAGCTTAGTATACATTAAGTATGGATTTCAACAGTTTGCTCCCACACAGAAACATAAAGTGAAAAATAATAGATGATTTTTTTAAATGATGATGAAATCAGAGCAGACCTATTGTCATGTTTAATCCCAGTGAGAGTCAAGTTGGGAATTGATAATTTCTTTTCTTTTTTTTTTTTTTTTTTTTTTTTACAGAGGATCAGTTTAGTATGCATTAAGTAAGGATTTCAACAGTTTGCACCCCCATAGAAACACAAAGTGAAATATATTGTTTGAGTACTCGTTATAGCATTAAATCTCAATGCACAGCACATTAAGGACAGAGATCCTACATGAGGAGTAAGTGCACAGTGACTCCTGTTGTTGACTTTACCAATTGACACTCCTGTCTATGGCATCAGTAATCTCCCTCTGCTCCAGTCATGAGTTTCCAAGGCTATGGAAGCCCTCTGAGTTCTCCGACTCTTATCTTGTTTAGACAAGGTCATAGTCAAAGTGGAGGTTCTCTCCTCCCTTCAGAGAAAGGTACCTCCTTCTTTGATGACCTGTTCTTTCCACTGGGATCTCACTCGCAGAGATCTTTTGCCAGAGTATCTTGGCTTTCCATGCCTGAAATACTCTCATGAGCTTTTCAGCCAGCTCCGAATGCCTTTAGGGCTGATTCTGAGGCCAGAGTGCTATTTAGGACATCTGCCATTCTATGAGTCTGCTGAGTATCTCACTTCCCATGTTGGATCACTCTCCCCTTTATTTATTCTATCGGTTAGCGTTAGCAGGTACTAGACTTGTCTATGTGCTCCCTTTGACTCCCAGTCCCTTCACCATGACCAACTGTGAACTGAAACTGATCACCTGGAACAGTGAGATGGCATTGGTACATGCCACCTCGATGGGATTGAATTGGAATCCCCTGGTATGCTTCCAACTCCACTACTATTTTAATGTAGTTCTTGCAAATCATCTCGCCCTGGATCTGATCGTACAATTTTTCCATATCTGGAATCCCCTGTGAGGGCTGTGGGGCTGCCACCATGACATTGTCAGCAAAGGTGGGATCTCCTCCCCCCATGAGAAGGCTGTTTCCCCAAATTGTTTTTGTTAGGCTTTTCCTCCAAGGGAGAAGACAACGGACAGGTCCCAACAGGTGCCACAGCGGACCCAGCTTCAACTTTGTTTCCCTGGAGCCATACTGAGGCCAGATGTTATCAGAGCTTTGCAAATGTGTGACTGAAAGTACAGGATTTTCAAAGGATGCATGTTGAAACCTATTTTTAATCTGAGGCTAGGAAATGGAACAGAGGGAAAATACTTCCTGGTCGTTCCTTACAGGTGCCAAGCTCAAGGTTCTGCTCATTTGAAGATATTCCTATGGCCTCTCTTTCTCCCTGAAACAACCAGGATGCTCAAACCCAGTCTAGCAACAGCAGGTATTTTTAATTAAATGATGTTAAGGTCACTTTAGGGGGGAGAAGGGCAGTGTGTGGCACGTGGGTTAAGCCACCACTAGCAATACTGGTATCCCATATCAGAGTGCCAGTTCAAGTCCTGGCTGTTCCATTTCCAATCCAGCTGCTTGCTAATGCACCTGAGAAAGCAGTGGACAATGGCCCAAGTACTTGTGTTCCTACCACCAATGTGAGAGACCTGGTTGGAGTTCTGGGCTCCCAGCTTTATCCTGGACCAGCTCCAGCTATTAAAGCAACCTGGGGAGTAAACCAGCCTATGGAAGATATCCTACCCCCTTCTCGCTGGCCCTCTGCCTTTCAAATAAATAAGTAAATGTTTTAAAAGAAGATGACTTTAGCCGGCGCCGCGGCTCACTAGGCTGATCCTCCATCTGCGGCGCCAGCACCCTGGGTTCTAGTCCTGGTTGGGGCGCCAGTTCTGTCCCGGTTGCTCCTCTTCCAGTCCAGCTCTCTGCTGTGGCCTGGGAGTGCAGTGGAGGATGGCCCAAGTCCTTGGGCCCTGTGCCTGCATGGGAGACCAGGAGGAAGCACCTGGATCGGCGCAGCACGCTGGCCATAGCAGCCATTTGGGGCGTGAACCAATGGAAGGAAGACCTTTCTTTCTGTCTCTCTCTCACTGTGTAACTCTGCCTGTCAGAAAAAAATAAATAAATAAAAGAAGATGACTTCAGCCTTGGCAAATTGGTGATGGGGTTCCACAGACTTTATTAAATGTATGTATTTTTCTTGGAAAAAAGATACATAAATTTTCAGATATTAAAATATTTTTCAAAGGGTTTATAATTCTTCCAAAGATAAGAAATGCTTATTTATAGGGAACACCATTGAATTAAAAAATCCAGCTATTTTGTAGAAATCAATTCAGTTAATAAGAATACTTCCTCATTTGCCTTTTTCCAGAGATAATCATTTTTTTGTCATTTCAAAGGAAAGCTCTTGATAGAGAAATCTGTTATCCTGTTCTTTTTCCTGACGATGGGCCCGCTCTCTTCCCAAGCATATTTTATTCTTCTAGCCAAAACCTGACAACTAACCTGCTCGTTAGCAAAGCTGCGCCTTCAAGACACAGTTGCATGTGCTGTGATTTTAAATTTAAACTCATAGGGGCTTTTCTGTGTTCTTGGTGTTCCCTGAAAGAATCTCAGTAGTTATCCGGACACACTGGCAAGGCCGAATCTCAGTAAACAATCACAGGGGAATAACAGGAAGAGCCTGGGCTGTCTCCACCCCTACCTCCGCGGTGCACGTGACTCCTCGGAGTACTGCGGCCAGTCCCTTAACGGTGTAAATAAGGCTATCACTTCTGCCAGAGATCCCAAGGGCATGATCCGACTGGTGCCAGGCACTCATTTACGGTAAGCGGCGCCTGCTGCCAGCCTCGGAGCGGAAGGCAGGAATAAGGATCGCATCTCTGGGCACCAGGTCCTCCCCGACCTGGTTATTTGCTTTTAATTAAGAGGAGAGTGCAACATCTTTCTTCCCCTTCAGGAATTGGTGTGTTCCAGTTTGGAGGAGCAGGAGCATACTGCTCTGTGCACTTTAGATCTTGGGTTCTAAAGATAGAAGGCCACGACCAAGTCCCTGGTTTCCCTTTGGTGGCGTTGGAGGGATGACAGCAGGCACCCTGTGTGGCTGGTTTTCCAGGAGGTGGCAGTGCGCTCCAAGCCTGTGCTGATTCCCCTACCATCCGGAGAGCATTGTAATTGAGACATGGCACGATAATGCATTCCAGACCACACAGCCACTCCGGTGTCACCTCAAAATATTTCTTACCAGTTTCAAAGTCACTGTAGCCAGGGTAGGGAGACAGAAGCAGGTGCAGCGTGGGGAGATGAGTCGGGGGAGGGACTCTTGGAGACAAATGAGACGGCGACACTTGGCGTTGCTGGGAGTGGAGTTTCCTTACAGCAAGGCCAGGAGCTACCTTGATACATATTTACAACCATTCCTGGGTTCACCTCTGAGGACCAATAAAAGGAAATTGAAGGACTTGTATTGTCTGCATTTTAATTTCTGTGTTTACAAGGCAGATTTCATTATTCTAATTCAGGGAGAAATAAAGCATCTTTCCTTTTTAAATGAAGGGTCTCCTTGCTCAGGGTGAAGAGCACAGCAAATCGTCTCTGCCCTGAGAGGCAGGGCTGGCCTCTGCTTGCTGGCAGTGAGGGGCTGGTGATGTGGGCATGATGAGCTGGGGAAGGAAAAAGGCAGACACTGGCCAGGCCGGAATTGCGTGTGTGAGACATGCCTAAGGAGCTGACACACCAACAGCATGACGGGGTGGGGGATGTGATTCCCATGACCTGACAATGACGTCTCAGAGCAGACCGAGGGACAGAGGAACAAGAGGTGCTACACAGAGATTCCTTTCCCCTGAAAGAGGCTGGTTTACAAGACACATCTGTGGGGATGCCTGAATCCAATGAGATCAAAAAAAGGGGCACTGCAGTGACACCTCAGTGTTGTCACATAGTTCACCGGATACATTCATAGCCTAGGAGCCTGACTTTCTATTTCCAGGGTTCTTAACTGTATTAGCTGTATTTGTTTGTTTGTTTGTTTGTTTGTTTCTTTGCTTGTACAAAGCTCCTTGGACCTTGCCAGAGACCTCCACATGGACAACAGGACAGTGAGGTGAGCCAGGCAGGTAGGTTGCTTGAGAAATCCATGCAAAGGATAATTATATTTAAAGAAAAACAGCCCAGCCTTTAAATGTCCTTGAATTCCTCTAGCAACTGTATGTAGTTTCCCTTGAATTTAGAAAACTGGTTGCTTTCTGTCTTCCCTAATCCTTTTCCTTTTAAACTTGGTTCTACAGTCTGCCAATCCTTCCTCCTATGAAATTCTTTATTCCACTCTCTTTCCTAATTCTTGGAGTAATCCACACATAAAGTACACAGAAGTAGTGATCTATGCTTGGCTGATAGCACTCAAAATAGGCCAGCTTTTGCAACAGCCAAGGAATGGTTCTTAAGCTAGAAACAAAGCAAATAAGCAAAGAATTCAGGGAAAAAATGACCGTTGAGTGCTGGAGTGATGTTTTCTGACTGCCCTCTGCCAAGGGACCAGTGCTTCCTGGCAGAAACCAGGCTGCTTTCTGGCTGAGTGGAGAGAAGTGCCCATTTTACAGAGTAAAAAACAATTCACCAAGTGCAGAACTGGGGTTGCGGGTACGGAGGTGGTGGCACTTCAAGGGAGCACATCAATAACCCAGTGAAGCAGACAGGGAGAAGCAGACTGGGAGAATCACCAAAACAGTTTGACATTCCAGGTTGAGACTCAACAAAAAGCCAGAGTAAAAAGAAAGACTGCCGCTGGGCAGAGCAGGACACAGAACATTCAGGCTTCTGCAAAAGAATGTGCACCAAGAATCTGATGGAGACTGTGGAAGCAACAAAAACAACCAGGGAAACTCATAAACATTTATGGAGAGGCAGCTGATCCTACAAGCAAAATAAGGAGACATCGGGTGCATCACAGGGGAAATACATGTTAAGTCTCTGCAACCTACACAATAACAGGAATCCCAAACAGAACACGCAGGCAGAACCAGCCCTAATGCGACACCGGCTACTCACCCATGTGAGAAGGATGCCTGGTCCACCCTTAGCCTGCTCCTGTTTCATTGATCTGCATGGGTTGCTTCTGTTTACTTACAGTGTTTGAGAATCCTCAGGATTATATTATTTTCCAAAAATGGCTTTATGTTTGAGTCTCAGTCCAAGGAATCAAGCATTTGCCTGATGCTCAAATATCTGAATCCAGGTAGTTCCCCTTGACCATCTGGCAGGCATGTTGTATCATTAGCCATATTTAAACTCATAAATATCAGCCAGGAAGATTGAGGAGCTGGTGCCAATATGCTACAAATGAGTCACAGAAAACGGTGTTACCATTGCACAGGAAAGGCACAAACCTCAAAAGCACCCCAATCCAAGTCAGTAGGTGTGTGTGTCCATGTCCCTTCCACCCATCACAGAGAGAAGGACCGCAAGGGGCTCCCAAGGGACACCTGGATCAGATAGCTCAGATTGTGCAGCCTGCAGCTTGTCAATGTTTGGACACTAAGAAAGAGTTAAATTTCCTAATCAAATGTGGGAAGACTGGTGGGAGAGACACTGAGACATTGTTTTTGAGAGCATTTTACTGACCTAGGTTTCTTTGTGGTTCCTGTTGGTGGTGACATGTGCATTGTCAGCTGAAAGAGCTGAAAAAAATTGCATTTTCTCCTGTTATTTTTAAGCTTAAAATATAGGGTTAGGATCAGCATCTAAAAACACCTTGTGCAAATTTAAGTATTTTAACAGTGGAACTCTTTGTTTAAACAAAGAAACAAACAAAATCTTAGTTAAACTTTGGGTTATCTGACTGTCAGTAAGAGAAACTATTGAGTTAACTGAGCATATGGGAATTTACCAGAAAGATGTTATAGTGCTTTCACATGACTGCAGGGAGAATGGAAGCGTGAGGGTTGGGATTTACAGGTACCAGGACTAGAAGTGGCAATGAATGAACTCTCACTATTTCTTTTGCCCCTGTGCTCACTAGTCTCAGGGTCAAAATCAAGAGAGAGTATATGTGATTAATCCTGGGTTGCACATTTGTCTGTACCTGAGTGGTGGAGAGCTTCCGGTAGAGGCCAGTAGCTTCCGAGGCTGGTACCAGGACATCTCATGTGGAACAGTTGGGGATGCGGGCAGAGAGCAGAGATGGAAATAATTTCCCAAATGGAAATAAGGGTGCTGTTAGAAATAGGTCAATCACACACACACACTCACACCACTACCACCACCACCACCATCACCAAGTTAAACAGACTAAAGAAGAGGAGGAGAGAACCCAGAACCCTAGGCCTTACCCCTTTATGCAGGTGTATATAGGATGTCTAAGACATTCTCTGGCACAGAATGAAAACCACTCACTTGGATCATCTTTTGACAGTGTGTTATAATGAGATCTAATTTATAATCCTCCAAATTTTTAGAGAATGAACTTTATCTTTTCACAATTTACTTCAAAATTCTTAATGATCCTAGTTATACGTTAAATATCACCTCTGAACATTTACTGCTTTCAAAATCCTACTGTGGAAATCATTAGGGAAATCTGACATCTGTATGGCTGTCCCATGCTAGTTTATGATAGGATGTCCTTCCTCACCTTCTTGATAGTTTACTCTGCCCATATATTGACCAAAGGAAGGTGAGTGAAAGAGATGTGTGTCACTTCCAGAAGGAAGTTGTGAGAGCCAGTGCACAGTAGCTATACTTGCTGACCACTGCTGCTGTGGTCATGCAGGCATGTGTCAAAAAGATGTTCCCCATCAGCCGGGGTCCCTGACCATAGTTGGAAAGATTCCTTTGCTGACCTTGCTGGAGTCATTGAGTGAAGCTGCTGTGCTTGGGAATTGCTCACTGATAATGTGTATTTTCCTTTATTCTCACCTCATACACAAATATATGGTATTTTTACAAAAATACTTGGTCTGAATCCCCTTCTGTCCCACCCCCCACGCCAAAAACAAATTCCTGCTTAGGACGTGTGTATGCTACATTTGGCGAAGGCTTCAGAAAACAGGGACTACTGGGAAGAATCTAAAACTGAGTAAATTAGTATACCTGATTAGTTACCTAATCCAACCTCTTTCTAAGGCAGGATCTACGTATCCCTATTTTGGAATTAGTCAGATGTGAGTTGGAATTCAGGCTCTGCACTTTCAAGTAATGAGATTTTAAGCAAGTCATGAAACTCCTCTAGACCACAAGTCTCTCATTTGTGACATAGGAGTAATAATTTTTTCTGCTTGCAAAATTACTGTGAGGATTTGAAATTGTGTATGTAAGTACTTATCATGGACCTGGCATTTAGGGCATATTCAACAGTGGTCCTGATTACTTCCAGACTGTAGGCTCATCAACCAGGGAGCAAGCCCATTCCATCATAACAGAGCATTGCCCATTGCTAACAAGCTCTTTCTTATTTGGTGCAAATTGGCTCAGCATCTCTGCACTTGGTGTGCTTCCTTTACTCTCTTGAATAGCAGAGATTTCTTCCTATGACAACTTATCAGATACCTGGACAAAGCTACCTTTCCCTTCTAGAAGTCTTCTTTTCTCTTGTCAAAAATATTTTCAGTTCCATTTCTCATAAGATTTCAATTCCAGTCAGCTCATCTAACCTGGGGAATGTAGTTTTAAAAATGTCTGTCTCGAGTGTCTGGTGATTAGTAGGTGCTAAATATATATGCATTCCTCTATTTCCTGAGCTCTGGTTTAGAAGACCTTTAAAGTATGGTGTGTAGAACTGAGCATACCTCTGATTCAAGTGTAGAGTACAGAAAGACAGACCCTTTTCCACTCTTCGTGCCATCTGCTCTGATCTGGATGCTATACCCAAAAATGCCACCCATCAAGGCAAAGCCTTTATTAGAAACCACGTCATGCCATGACCAACTCATGGTCAACTAAAATTACTGGAGTCTTTGATCAAATGGATCATTGTCAAGTTTCTTCCACTCTATGACTACCAGATTGATTGTTAACCCATTACTTATAATTTTCTTGTTCTGGGAACTGTTTAAGTCCACCAAACTCCTTCAGTAGCCGTATTAAGTTATCTAACACATTATTTATTCCTCCCAGTTTAAAGAGTCTCCTGAATCTGGCCAATTCACTGCTTCCATCATTAATAACTCTTTTGCCCAAGGCAGAGATAAAGATCACCTTCAGGCTGGTAGAATTCATGAAGTGACATACCCTGGGATTACAATAGTGGGCACTCAAAATGTAATCTGCCAATGGCCTCTTCTCTCTCACATGACCATAAGGATAGGCTTCCAGGATATGTTTGTGCAATGCTACATCCACCCCAAACCTCTGCTCTGTGGCCAGGATCAATCACTTCAGGGCTTATCTGACACCAGTGGGCCAATCAAAATTCCTTCTCTTGGAACCACAACAAAAAGGGCAATGGAATCTTATCCAATCTCTCAAGTTTAAGAAAGAAAAATATTCAGATCTCTAGCATGACTGTATCCCCCACGATCTCCCCCCTCAACAAAACAAAGATGAAACCAGTGAAACAGGTGCAGAGATGAGAGAGGGAGGAAGACAATGTGGATGACTTCTATGGAGGTTTTCCCTCTGTCCTTCGTGGTACCCTAATTCTTTTATAATACCTCCTCCCTTTTCTATGAAGTCAATCTGGGTGGATGTCTATTACTTGGAATTTGAGTACCTTCTAATTCTTGTAATCCATTGGCTCACTAAACCTATCTTGAGCCAAGGCTCTTCCTGCCACTCCATATGCTAGTTAATTTGTGTTGATTTCTTCCCTCCCCTATACCAAGTGACCTCTGTTTGAAGTCTGGGTCGTTAGTATGAGAGCCTGTGGTTGAGACTCAGGTGATGTGATTTATTGAGGAAATTACTCCAGGAAGAAGTTAAGAGGGCGTGAGGGAATCTACAGGAGGCAGAAAGGACTGAATAGGAGGTAGTGTTTGGTAAAGTCTAGACCTGACCTGGGGGAGGCACAGAAGGCTTCAGAAGCAAGCTGCAACATAGCTCTGTCCCAGCTTAAGGAAAGGGGGCTGGCTTTTTTAGCTCTCTAAATTAGTGATTGGGTGGGGCAGGGGGAGACACTGAGCAAGGTAGTTCCTTCAGCCAATAGCAATCCCCTGAGGAAGGGGTGGAGCTTTAAACTGCTAGCTGCCAATAGTCCTAGCACCTACTAGAGGGCTCTGCAGCCTGGTATAAGAGATGTGAATGAGGCACCAACAGTGTCTATGACAGCATCCTTTATTCTGGTTATTAAATCTATCTTACTGGTTCTAGTAGGCTTTTTCAAGGGTAGTTTCTAATAGACTTCTTGGGACACAAAGAACAATATGAATATGAATTGCCTTTTTTTGCCCTTTTCTGTTATACTTATCATTTTATTGTACTGTAACATACTGAACATCAATAATAGAAGGTCTCAGATAAAAGAGCCCATTTAGGGCAGGGGTGGGTGGTGGTGCTTGTCTTGGTGTGCACATTGCAATAAGTACTTGGGATTTTGATGCTTGTATTCCCCTCCCTCCCCATCATGGCAGCTTCCCAGAATTCATTTGGGGAAAAGCTCCACTCTTAGTAGGTTTGATGCTACTCTGTTCTAAGTGTGAGTTCTGATCAGCTCAAACCCATTCACTCATTTCCTTTGGACATGAGCACATGACCCAGTTTGGATCACTAAAATGCAAGATGTTTCCTAGAGGTTCCAGAAAATAAAACAGTTCCTTGATCTTATGACAAACTAGGAAAGATGCTTTCTCTTCCTTGATGTACGGAAAGGGTTTGATGTTGTTCAGGGCTGAAAAACCCTGCCTAGAACTTGAGCCCAGGAACAACCTGAAGAAAAGATCTAATAGCCAATGTGGACAAAATGCTCTCAGCTTCATGGAGTCCCTCAGAATATGTTGCATCTGTGCCTCAAACCACACCTGAAGCCACGCAGCCTTGAATCCACCCGTATGTGAGTCAACAAATTCCATGCTTTGCTTAAGCCAGCTTCAAATGATTTTTTTTCTTTTTTGTTTTTTTTGAAACATAAACTATCCTAAGTGATAGACTGCAGGGAGTGGGAGGAGGAATGGATTACAGTCGCGGAATGTCACCACCCACTTGTTTTTGGCAAGCTTTCACGTGTAAAACTCCCCTTGAGTCCCATAATTTATTCAGACTTAAAAGCAAGAATAGACAATTCAGCATCCCTGATAACCTCTCATAAAGCATCCTGATCTGGATGCCGTGTACCTAGACCCCCTCTGCAGGCATCTGGCTTTAGGATTTGGTGTCTACTACACTAAGGCATTGAAATAGCATCGCTTCATTTGGAAGAACTCCAATTGTGAGCAAAGCTTTGCAGAAACATCTACAATACAAAAGAAAATGACCTCTCCCATGGGGGTCTCTTCTAAAGTTTATTAATAATACATTTCACTGAAATTGTGTGATGATGTCCTTCTGACAGCACTTTGGAAATCATAAATGTACTCAGGACAGTTTAGGAGTTGCATGTGTCTTTTCATTCTGGACCCCCACGGTCCCAGGGCTGATTCCCAGGGGGCCAGGTGCAAGGAACACCAGGATTCACAATTTGGTCCATTTCTCTTCATCTTTCTTCTTTTGCGCAGTCCTTCTAGAGCTCTTTGCAATGACCATTGTAGAACTGCTTCATGCCTGGAGGTTATAATGCCCCTAGATGATTTTTAAAAATAATAATCTCAGTTATTATCATGGTTAGATATCTCTTTGTTTCTTTTCTCCATTTACAGTGCCTAATACCATCTTTGACCAGATGGAGAATGCAATTAAAATAAATATAATGTAATATAAAAATAAAACAGAACATATTGCTTTTACAGGGCAATCTGGGCCCAAGATTTTCTGCAGTGGAAATTACTGGCTAAATAAACCTATCTCCTCATTGACACAAAGCTGAGAAGAAAGATTGGCTACAACAAAATAGAGAAAGAAATGTGATTATTTCCTAAATTGAGGCAAGAGAAGTTTTGCCCAAATGGAAAATTATTGAAGTAGAAAAGTTTTTTTGTCTTTTTCTTTTTACATAAACACCATCAGAAAATTCAATAACATCACAGTGCAGGTGCACAGGGAAGGAACAATGAATAAGGAGAGTTAACTCCCTGAAGAAACGTCAAATTGAGGCAGAATACACATAAGTGGAAGGGAAAAGAGAACTGCATGGCAGGGAACTTCAAGAGATAGCAGTGGCTGCCTTTCGACCCAGGCCCTGCTCCCTTGGATGGCTGCATGAGAAATTCATCCTTCCCAATAAAACATTTCCAGTATAATGTAGCTGGATAATAACTTTGGCTACTTAATCATCCCAGACACTAACTCAGTTTGGAGATTCTTGGTATAAGTAACAAATAGACTCAGATGTACGGAAGTGAGGGTCTGTTAGAAAGATTCGTGTGTATTTCGTAGAACTCAACAACACCCTGGCCATAGGAGAGAGGGACTGGAAAATCAATAGGAACAGAGCTATTGATGATCTTTCTGTGATTATAGGGCATCTTGCCTATTCTTCTCTCTAAGTGTCTACTTTATTTTTCTATTACTTCACACTAGCTTCTTTTGCACATGGTAGGACATCACCTGCACATTCATAAAACCACATCACCTCTTGGCATCAAGACTTCCAAATAATGAATTACCATCCTTGGTTCAAGTTCCCAACAGAGAGAAATTTGTTGGTCCAGACTGGGAGTGTTCATCTCAGCTCCAAAAAGCTATGACTGATAAAGAAGCTGTTAGTATGAATATAACTACAAGTTCCCACCCCTCTGGGTGGGTGGACAGTTCTCAGAAAAGAGACTGGGCAGACACACTAAAAGGTCTTCTATAAAAATCTGGTTCCGGTTCATTATATTCATTTTTGACAATTTTTAAACCTTTTGCTTAATGATATTTTCCATAGTTGAAAACCATAAGACTTACCTTTACTCTTAACTAGCATTTGTGCTTTATATCTGTTTCCAATTTCCAAAACTTGAGAATATGACTGACAGGTGAATCCCGGTCTGTATATTCAGAGGAAAGGCATATCTACAATGTTTAACAAAGGTTAAAGGATCATATAAAGCCTATTTCATGCCTATGAGGATGCCTGAAAAATCTTGAGTGGAGGAAATAATTGCTCAGAGGGAAAACCACAGTCATAGTTAGGTGTTTCTATTGCTACATAACCAATTATAGATCTTTTGTTTTTTGGTTTTTTTTTTAACTCCTGAGTATTTTGTGTCAACATCAGGAATTGGAGGGAATATGTTCTTGAACATTTACTACACACAAACCATTTTATGTCCTGTAAGGAAAACCATTTAATTCATATATTAGTACCATGAGATGGGTTATCATTCTGCAGCTGAGAAAATTAAAGCCTCAGAGGAAGTAAAGTGGCAGGCCATAGTCAACCCAGCTAGTGAGCCTATATCTGCCTGTGGGTAGGATAACCCTACACTGTCCATTACTCAAAATTCACCTCCTCATTCTCTCTTTTTTTCACTTTTCAACATTTTACTTAAACACAAATGAAATGCATACATAAGCTGTCTGTTCATCCTCACCACACAGCCTGGTATTTGGACTGGGGACTCTGATGGCCGGCTGGACTGCTCTTTCCACAGTGGCTTTGTGATTCCTGGAGGAAACACTGTGAGCAGTCTTGACTCACTAAGGTTCGTTGCACCATCAGCAGCACCTCCAGCTCCTTGACATTGTGGATTAGGAACTTCCAGAAGCCATTGGGCAGCATGTGCTTTGTTTTTTGGTTGCTCCTGTGGCCAATGTCTGGCATCAATATCTGGTTCTTGAATCTTCACTGTACCCTGCTGTCAATACCTCTGAGTTTCCATTGATTATGCTTCATCCTTTTTTTTAAGATTTATTTTATTTTCATTTGAAAGACAGAGTTCAGAGAGAGATGTAGCAACAGAGAGAGGTCTTTGATTCATTGGTTCACACCCCAGATGGCTGCAACCACCGGAACTGAGTGGATCCAAAGCCAGGAGCTTCTTCTGGGTCACCCATGTGGGTGCAGGGGCCTAAGGACTTGAGCCATCTTCCACTGCTTTCCCAGGTGCATTAACAGGGAGCTGGATTGGAAGTGGAGCAGCCAGCGGGATGCTGGTACTGCAGGTCAGGGCTTTAACCCTCTGCACCACAACACCAGCCTCACTTAATCTTGGTATACGGGTCTAACTGGCACTGGATAAACTTCTTAGTTCTTGTTTTCATGATCTTAAGCTTCATAAGGAGTCTGAGGGCGGCCATGATGCCAAGTAGAAGGCTTCCACCTCTGCAGAGAGTGCCAAGGAAGAGTATCTCTTCATTCTGACACCACCCTTAATTGATGAAGACAGTATTTGATTTGACGGTTGCAGAGCCACAGAAAGAACAAAATGACAAGGAGTTCTTGGCCCTCCGAAACAGGTGGAGCTGCAGCCTAAAGAATATCAACCCATCTTTGCAAAGCTATTTTCTTCAGTTTTCTTAATGTCTTACCGCATTTAAGAGGGCTTCCTGCTGCAGCCAGCATGTAAAGTACTAACTTAGATGAGGTTTAATGGGATCCTCATAATTTTAATTTCTCTGCATGCTATCACTAATCATCAGAAAAACAATCAATAAGATAAAATGATATCCTCTATTTCCCCTGACTTCCAGTCCCTATAGACAGCTTAGAAATTTCTATGAAAGTTTGAATGGTAATGAAGGAAAAAAAGTTAGCTCTATATTTGATAGCTTGGTATTTTGGTTCATGACTGAATCATCATTGCTCTCCCACTGCCAGCAACTTCTTCCTGTGTGCATGGCTTTCCTCTACCTCCACAGCCAGAAGACGCAGTGGGGTCATGTTCAGAGTAGCCCTGTATATCCTGCCTGCTTGAAGCACCCTGGTGTTGCTCATAGAGTCTCACCCAGACCTGGGTTCCTGTCTCCAGGATGTCATCCCCAATTCTTAATAGCTGAGGAATTGGATCCCATCTCTGCCCTTCAGTGGCCCTATCTGTAAAATGAAAGATCTTCCAGAGCTTCCCCTTCCAGCATCAACACTTCCTTACCCTGTGTGAGAAGAGGAAGCCCTCCTCACAGTTTACCTGGTCTCCTCAGCCAAGTCTTTCCGGGCAATTTTGGCCCTGAGGATGCTATCAGATCGTCTTCAAGCCCCAGTCCTTCCTGCTTTCTGAGTCTAACAGATGTAAGTTCAGTACATAAGCAAGAGCTGCAAAGTCAGTGTGGAGCAGAGCCAGTGATGTTTAACTTCCCATGTAACTTGTACAACTCGTTGTGACATTTTGTGATTTGTTCTGCATTTTTTGCTAAATTCAGCTCTGAAATGTCATGTACTTTAAGGGGTTGCTTTTAATAGAAAAGACTTTAGTGAACCGGGACCCCATCCTGCGCACCCCCAGATGTGAAAGACCCCCTCTGGACTGTGCAACCTGGCAGCTGCAAGAGGAGTGGTGGGAAGACTACCTGCACCAGACTTTGACACCTGTTGCTCATAACTATTGTACTCAGGAAGGCAGAGGGCACCACCTGGCTAGCACTCAGTTCAGGTATTTTCAGTTCAGATATGTGAAATCCCAGCTTCACTACTTTCTTGCCCATTTGATCTTAGACAAGGTATTTAACTTCTCTATGCCTCACTTTCTCATCTGAAAAAGAGGATAACATTCATTCCCACTTCACAGGATTATTGTTATACATACCAGAGTTCCTAGTCATAGTAGGTATCCCAAACATGTTGGTTATTATTCTTCCAAACACATGCTCTAAATTCAAGAAAAAGCCAAGTTTTGATTATAAAACACAAAGAGCAATTTCACTATTGCGTAAGCAAAATAATTATGCTTTTTCATTTCTTTGAGTTTTTCAGCAAAACTATAGGGTATAAAATTCAAAGCAGGGCCAAATTTAATTTCCAGGAAAGCAATATCTGAGAAGCTTTTAAGCAAGAGAGAGGTTTATTGGCTGAAAGGCATGAACACATCTTAACTTTGGAATCATAATGGGAGCAGACAGCATGGCTGACCTCTGAGCATTTATTAATGAACTTCCACCTGCATGAAGACATGAAGCAGGGTACACTGGTCAAACAGAACTCCATTCTGTATCTCTGTTCCTTAGTGAAATATTTGTACCCCAGAAAGAACTTAAGAAAAGGGATGCCTTCATAAAATAAAGCTACCATGGGGAACATAGCAGGGGTGAGGTGCATCATTTTGCACGTTGTAGGCATGTTGCCTATCTCTAACATTATCTGCCCACATGCTGAGGTCACACATACAAATTAGCTACCAGGATCAGACAATATCACAACTGAGCAATACCTGTGGTGGACCAGAGTAACATCTAGAGCAGATCAGAAAATGCACACCATATTTAAAAGACAGCTGCTGCTTTGAACTACTATCTCCATACTCACTGAATGCCACCATACCTGTCTGTTTTACAAAGAAGTACAAGGATCTGCACTATAACACAGTGGGTTAAGCCGTTGCATGCAGCACCAGATCCCATATGGACTTTGATTCGACCTTTGGCTGTTCCACTTCTTCCTCCCTCCCCAAAGAAACTTTTATTTAAGGAATACAAATTTCGTAAGTACAACTTTAGAAATATAGTGATTCTTCCCACCATACCCTCCCTTCAACCCACATTCCCACCCCTCCTCCTCCTCTCTCTCCCCTTCCCAGTCCCATTCTTCATTACAATTCATTTTTAATTAACTTTATGCACTGAAGACCAACTCTACACTAAGTAGATTTTGACAATTTACACACACACACACACACACACACACACACAAAACTGTTTGAGAGGCCGGCGCCGTGGCTCACTAGGCTAATCCTCCGCCTAGCGGCGCCGGCACACCGGGTTCTAGTCCCAGTCGGGGCGCCGGATTCTGTCCCGGTTGCCCCTCTTCCAGGCCAGCTCTCTGCTGTGGCCAGGGAGTGCAGTGGAGGATGGCCCAGGTGCTTGGGCCCTGCACCCCATGGGAGACCAGGAAAAGCACCTGGCTCCTGGCTCCTGCCATCGGATCAGCGCGGCGCGCCGGCCGCGGCGGCCATTGGAGGGTGAACCAACGGCAAAGGAAGACCTTTCTCTCTGTCTCTCTCTCTCACTGTCCACTCTGCCTGTCAAAAAATAAAAAAAAAAAAAAAAAAAAAAAATAAAAAAAAAACTGCTTGAGAACAAGTTTTACATTTAACTCTCATAACACAACTCATTGAGGACAGAGATCCTGCATGGGAAGTTAGTGCACAGTGACTCCTGTTTTTAATTTAATAATCAACATTCTTATGTAGGATGTCAGTGACCACCGGCTCCCTGCTAATGTACCTGGGAAAGCAGCAGAAGATGGCCAAAACGCTTGGACCCTTGCACCCACATGAGAGACTCGTACAAAGCTCTGGCTCCTGGCTTTGGCCTGGCCCCACCATCATTGCAGCCTTTGAGGGGAGTAAAACAGCAGTTGGGAGATCTCTCTCTCCCTCTTCCTCTCCCTCTCTCTCTGTATCTCAGCCTTTCAAATAAATAAATAAATCTAAAAAAAGAAGTAGAAACTCATGTTTATGTCAAACTTCTCAAAAATCTAATTGGTAGGAACATGTGCAAAAAAATTAAGGCACACAGTCTTAGCCACACTGGAATGTCCAGCAATAATGTGAGCTCAGAATTGGCAGATGATTAGTTTGGGGCAGACAATGGCAGTGCAGCAGATTTCAATTCCTATTGCACTACTTTCACTAAACACATTAGAATCGGCCATAATACCTTCAAGATACAAGTAGTTTTCAAACTCCTACTTTCCATGGTAAGGGAATAATTACTACTGGATCTTACCTCCCATCACAAAAAGAGAATAAACATGATCAAAATAGGTGATGTATCTACTTTCTGGAATCAAGCAGGCAGTAAAGGATTGTGATTTTGGAGAGAGAAGAAAGATAAGATTTTCATAACTTTCTGCTGTGGGGAGGACGCTTTCTTTCCAGGATGTGGAAAACTGGCATCTAAGAAGAGCAACAAGAGCAGCAACCTTGCTCAGTTGAGAAGCCTAGAAACAGAATACCAGGCTGCCGAAGTGTCTAAAATTTGCTGAGCAGGTACCAGATAAGGGAGATAACCAAAATGAAGTCTGAGTGGGGATTTTCCATAGCTCCTTAGCTGGAGGCTGAGCTGGCTCTCTGCTGATGAAGACCCAACAAGGTTCTAGCAGAGAGCAGCTGTTGTGGGGCCTAAAGCTGTGGAGAAATAGGGGGTGATGTGGGCTAGGACGCACTGGAATTCTGGCACACCTGGAACGGAGAGGTCTCTAAACACTCGGGTGTATTCAATTGAGAACCCAGAAAAGACCTTTTGGAAGCAAGGGCCATATCCTGGGTAAAATAACTATACAACAAGATTAAAATCAAAACTGATATCGAGCTACCATATTTCTTTTTTAAGTCTGACAGAACCCAGGAGCTTCTCTAGTTATTACCTGTTTCACAGAACAAAAGTTAACACTCTAAAAGAAGATGCCATAATTCAGGTAGCCTACAATATATCATCCATAAAGTCCAATATATAATACAAAATTAATAGATAGAGGGAGAGGATAAAGAATATTTTTAAAGCAACCAGGGGAAAAAAGAAGACAGCATACATTCCAAAGGAAAATGAAGCAAGAATAGTTTAATTCTCACCAGAAAGATTTGAAGTAAAAAAACAAAGTAAGAACACTGTTAAAGTGCTGAAAACAACAAGAACAACAGCTCCCACAAGAAATTTGTTTGCAGTGAAAATATCCTTTAAAATTAAGAGTGAAATCAAGACATTTTGAGATAAGTGGAAGAAGAGAGAACTCCAGCATATGGACATTACAAGAAATGTTAACAGAAGTTTATATTTTGAACAAAATAATACCAGTTAGAAATTTAGGTCCTCAGTAAGCAAGGAGGAGAATCTAAAATGGTAAATATGCATTGAAATATAAAAATATATTTTTCTGTTTTTGCTAAAAAATTTACTCTTTAAATGAAATTGTACTTTGTCTTATTATTTATGTACACATAACATGGTAACAATAGCAAAAGGGTAGTTATTAAATAGTATTTTATTGTTGTAATATTCACACATTTTATGTGAAGTAGAAGATATTAACTATAAATATATTATGATAAACTAAATATGTGTGTTTTTACCCCTTGAAAAGTGGGGAAAGTGGTTCTTAAAGTTTTGTTCACAAACTGTCAGCCTCACCCTGAAAACTTGTTTTAAATGCTAATTACTGGCTACTGCTCAGATTTACTGAATCAAGCACTCTGGGTAAAGACTCACAATTTTTATTTTAATAAATTTTCCAGATGGTTTGAGAATCACATTGCCTTGGAATAACCCAAAACAAACTGAATAAAAATTATAAAGACATATTTGTAGGGCAATAGAGAGCAATAAATAGGCCTATAGGAACAAATATTTCTTAACTTATTTTATGGTGCCAATATATCCATTACCTAAGAACCTGCCAAAGAACATTAGTTATAAATGCAGACAATTATAGACCAATATCTGTAATGAATGTGGATGCAAAAATCCTTAATAAAATATCAGCAAATTGAACTGAGTGAAATATAAAAAGAATAACACATTATGTCTAAGTGAGATTTAGACAAGAATTTGAGGCTGCTTTAATCTGAAAAAAATCAATTGATATAATTCACCACATTAATAGGAAAAAAGATAATACCCATATGATGATGCTAAAGGTAGGAATATATTTGACAAAGCTCAACATTCATTCATGATTTAAAAAATAAACTTTTAGTAAACTAAAATTATAAGAAAAGTTTTTTCAATTTGAAAAATTGTACCTATAAGAAACCTAAAGCTACCATCAAATCCAAGGGTAAATCAGTGGAAACAACTTCTATTAGGGGAAAAATGTAAATTCCCAGTTCTATTCAAATTGTGCTAGAATTCTTAAGAAAAGAAATAGAGGGCACAAAGATTGGAAAGGAAAGAAAACAAAGCTGGTTCTTCACATATTCATATTATTACTTACAATATTCTAAGTGTATTCATACATACTAGCAGCAAACAATTAAAATGAAGAATTTTTAAACCAAATTTTAAAATAGCATGAAAAGACATCAACTATTTAAAAATAAACTAAATAAAAGGTGTGCATGATCTGCCTACAAAGAATACAAATAAAACCTAAAGAATTAGAGAAGCATACATATTTATAGACTGGAAATATAGCTATTTTTAAGAAATCAATTCTCCTCAGGCAGACCTAAAGATTGAACACAATGGTAATTTTGTTTCCTTTGTGAAAATTAACAGAATAATTTTTTAATTATGGGAAAAGTAAAAGAACATAGAATATTAGAAATAATTTTGATAAAATTGGAATACTTGTAATACTTATTTTCAAAATGTGCTATAAAGTTATAGTAACGAATATGGTGACATTAATACCAAGGCAGACAAATAAATGGGCCACTAGAACAGAACAGAATTCAGAAACAGAAACACATATAGTCAGCTGATTTCTAGCAAGTCACCAGGCCAATTTAATAGGGGAAGATAATATTTTCAACAAACAATGACAGATATCCCTTTTAAAAAAATACTGCGGGATCCAAGATGGCTAAATAGGGAAAAGACATACTGTTTTTGACCACAGAAAGATAACAGAAGAAAAAAAGAAATTGGTTCCTCCCAGGGACGGGACTCGGGGGGGGGGGGGTGTTGGAAAAAAGTTTGTCATAGAAATTCTACAGAAAGAAGAGAGATGTTGTGGAGCACCATGGAGAGTACAAACATGCAGCAGTGACCAGGGACACAGGGAACTCCTGCAGTGGAGGCTGGAGGAGATGCCATCTTCTTGGCATGAGGTCAGAAGGGTCTGTAGCAGCCTGTGTAACTGGTGATACTGCCTGAGGGAGAACATTGTGGACCACACTAACTTTGAGTCGGGCCTGGGGGGTTGGCACCCCACTTAGGTCTATGAAGTACTCCCCTCTCCTCACTCATTATCAGGTTCCTAGACTCAAACTGCCAAGGTGGACCACTGACAAGCAGCTGGCTCTTCTCCATGGTCAGGGCAAGCTTGTGGGGGTGAGAGTGGATCCCCCACTACCTGTGACAATAGGAGCCCTGTGTGCTCTGACTGTGGAAATTCTGTGACTGCACAATAGGGCGTGGGGTGTAGGTGGTCTCTGGACAATCACTGTGTCTGGTTTCAGAGGCTCAGATTTTCCTGAGTTCCTGGGGTGGGTCATTGTAGAAGATTCCAAGTTCACACTGAGGACTGCACAGATTCTTTGTGTGTTTCATGTACCTGTATGGGTGGGGTTTGTAGCCACTGTGGGCTAATCTTGGGCATCAATCACATTGGCAGAGATCATGGCAGCTCATATGATCATATGCCCGATTTGGGTGTCACTCTGGACTTTTGCCCCACCCTCATGCACTTACCAGAGCTCCAAGGTCCCATCCAGCACATGCCTCTGGATATCCACTGAAGGAACAGATGCTCCACTTAGCCACAGAGGCATATTTCTGAGATTAAAATAGTCAGAAGGGAAAACCAAAAAGCATTTCCACAAATACCTAAAAGTAAGTGTAGAAATATAATAAGCATTAACAAGGAAGACAATATAACTCCCCAAAAGGAAAACAATAGCATTTCAATGTTAGAATGTGAAGACAAAGAGATTGATGAAATAACTGAAAAGGGATTAAAAAAAAAATCAATAAGATTATTCAAAATCACCAAGAAGCAAACATGTGAGTTAAAAACATCCATATAAGTCATGGATGAAAAATTTTGCCAAGAGATATTGAAGAGAAATCAAACTGAAATATTGGAAATGAAGAATTAAATATGTCAAATAAAAAACACAGTGGAAAGCCTTAACAACAGGCTTGGTGTGGCAGAACAAAGAATATCTGAGCTAGAAGACAAATCGTTGGCAATATCTCATCAGGTGAAAGAGGAGGAGGAGGAGAAAGAGAAGAAAAAGGAGAAGGAGAAATAATAATTAGAAAAACTGAAAATAGTGTTCAGACTTATGGGATACTATCAAAGAACCTGGCATACAGGTCTTAGGAGTTCCTGAAAGTATGAAAAGAGAGAATAGATTAGAAGAAATAGTAACAGAAAGCTTCCCTAATTTAGGAAAAGATAAGGACATCCAAGTACAGGAAGCACATAGAACTTCCAATAGACAAAATCAAAAAGATCTTCACTATGACACATTATAGTCAAACTTTAAAAAGTAAAACATAAAAAAAAAAATAAAATGTGCACTAGAGACACTAGATTCCCTTCAAAGGCTATCCAAGTAGACTGGTAGCTGTTTTCTCATCAGAAATCATACAGGCTAGGAGAGAATGGGAGACATAGTCCAAGTCCTAAAAGAGAAAAAAAAAACTATCAACCCTAAATATTTTAGAAAGGAATCAAATAAATGATCTAACAATGCATCTCATGGACCTAGAAAAAGAAGACCAAACCAAACACCAATTTAATAGGAATAAATAATTAAAATTAGAGAACTAAACAAATTTGAAACCAAAAAGGGATAAAAAAAAGATTAGTGAAATGAAGAACTGGTCTTCTGAAAAAAAATTTAAAAATTGATATATCATTGCCCCAATTAACCAAAAAAGAGAGAAGACCCAGATTAATAAATTGAGAGATGAAAAGGGTGATGGTACAATGGATACCACAAAAATAAAAAGAATTATCAAGAATTAGTACAAACAGCTATACGCAAACAAGCTGGAAAAATCTAGAAGAAATTAATTGATTTCTGGACACACAATCTACTAAAATTGAGTCATGAAGACATAGATGTAAATTGAATCAGTAATAAAGACCTTTCCAACGAAGAAAAGCCCAAGACCGGATGGCTTCATTGCTGAATTTTACCAAACCTTTAATAAGACATGAACGGGCATTTTTCAAAGGATGAAATGCAAATGGCCAACAGACACATGAAAAAATGCTCAGGATTGTTATCCATCAAGAAAATGCAAATCAAATTCACAATGAAGTTTCACCTTACCCTAATTAGAATGACTATAATCCAAAAGATCAGCAAACAATAAATGCTAATGAAAATATGAGAAAAGGTACCCTAGTAAACTGTTGATGGGAATGTAAACTAGTACAATCATATGGAAGGCAGTATGAGAGAACTCTGAAATCTCAAAATAAATCTACCATATGACCCAGCCATCCCACTCCTGGGAATTTATCCAAATGAAATTAAATCAGCATAGGAAAGAGTTATCTGTACCCCCATGTTTATTGCAGCTGAATTACATTAGCTAATATATGGAATCAATGCATATGTCCATCAACTGATGACTGGATAAAGAAAATGCAGTATATATACATGCTATGAAATACTATTCAGCCATAAAAAATGAAATCTTGTCTTGCAACCAAATGAATGTAACTAGAAATCATTATGCTTAATGAAATAAGCCAATCCCCAAAAGACAAATATCATATATTTTCTCTTATATGCGGCAGTTAACAAAATACAAAAAAAGTATAAGAATTAAATGGGTATATTGTGATTTGATTGTTATTTTTAGCCTTTTTTTTATACTCCTTTGGAAATGTGGTCTTCCTACTTTTTACTTGCTGAATATTCTGGCTAGCTGTGAATTAAGCCTATGATTATAGAGTGGATTGTGATTATGTACTAGCAAAATTTAAGGAAAATAAAAGAAAGAAAGGAGGGAGAGGGATTGAGAGTGGGATGGGGGAGGGAGGGAAGTATGGCTGTCTTCTTGGAATTGTATCTATGAAATACATGAAGTCTGTTTTCTTTATATTAATAACATTTAATAATAAAATTAAAAACACTGCAAACCTTATCTGTTACCACACAAAAAGTTATTTAAAATGGTTTCTAGATCTAAACAAAATGGCTTAAATTATGTAAATTCTAGAAGAAAACATAAAGGAATCACTGGATCCTGATTGGCAAAAGTTTCTAGACAAATTTCAAAAGCACAATCATAAAAGACAAAACTGACAAATTGGACGCCATCAAAATTCAAACTCCACTCCTCTTCAAAAAGACAATTAAGCAATCAGAATGGCAAGGTTGGCAAAATACATTCACATTAGTTTTACCTTACAAAATTCTTGTCCATAATTTATACAGAAGTCCTTTAAAACCACATGTAGAAGATGGCAAAATTTTAATACAGGTGAAAATATGAACCTATATTTCACAAAGCAGATACATTGATTGCCAATAAACATGTTAAAAAGTGCTCAATATCATTAGTTATTAGGGAAAATCATAAAGGAAACTTGTGGTGTGATGGAAATGTTATATATCTTTATTGGCATATTGTTTACATAGTTTTATATTTTGACAAAACTCTTTGAACTTTATACTTATGATTTATATTTCACTATGTGTGTATTACGTAACAGTTTAAAGATGTACAGATTTGTGTTTTTTCTAGCTGATTTCTAACTACTATTTGTACTTAAGGGTAGATTAATTTTTAAAATGTTTGAATCTTACTTTGCCATTCTCCCATGTATCAGACCTTGGGTTTTAGAAAAACCAACTTATCATTTGATTGAATATGACTGAGGAAATGTGAGAAACTGGGATGCAGTACAAGCAATTGGATTTAACATATCATTACACTAATACAGAGGAAAAATGACTGGGACATCCACTAAGGGGCTGGCATTGGCTAAAGAGAAGAGGAAAAGGAAACAGTTTTGGAAATTGCTGATGGTATAATCAGTGGGACTGATTTGATATGAAGGGCAGAGTAGAGAGGTATGTTCACAGTTGAGGGAGAAATGTAGAAATATTTCTAGATTCCCACTGTAGTGGCAGAAAGATGTGAATCCTTTTCTCATTCATCAAAAGGATCCCAGCCAATACTCCTATAACAAAAGTCAGATTAACAGAGACAAGCATAATAAACTTATTTAATCAAAGTTTTACAGGACACAGGAGCTTCACAGATGAAGACCCAATGATTCAGGGAAAACAATTCTCATGTGTCCGTTGGATGAAGAATGGACAACCATTGATTTTACACACAGGATAGGATTTAAGGGTAACAGAATGTGAGAAGGCAGTTCAGCAAGTCTCATCTGTTAGATTCTTCGTAGCAGCTCTGTGAGATGTTCCTTCCTCCTTGGTATGAGTGTTCAAGGATAAAGGAGAGAGTGACCTTTCAAGATTTTATGTCTTGCCTTGGGTGGCAGGGCCATGGGAGTTGGGGGAAGAAGGGGGCAATTCGAGTTTCTAGGACCAGCCTTGGGGAAGAGGAATTCTGTTTTCTATGACCCCCCCAATAGGAGAAAGAGAGGTGGGAGACAGGAGGTCAGGAAAAGGTCAGAGAAATTTTTCTCCTGACACCCTCTCAATGGCCTTCATTTTAAAGTACTTAGTATGAAAAGTACCATATCTTGTGATATCGTGTTCTGAGCCCCCGTACTATCTTAAAGTGATTAAACTGAACGACAGTGTCCATTAATCAAGAAAGGCAATACAAGAAGAAATAGGTTAGGGCAGGAAGAGTATATACATAATAGGCTGATACAAGATGAGGTTATTTTTGCACAGATGGAGTTGATATACCTAAGGGAAACCCAAAAGGAAAGATTCAAATCACTAAATCCTCTTTGTGCTTATAGTTGAAACTTGGGTTGGTCCCTGTATATACTTTTTCAGCCTCATCAATGAATAGAATTTAATCTCTCTGACTTCCTTTTTTTACCAAAATAATTCAAGATTAATGGCTAAGTTTGGTTTTGTATTTTGAAAAGAACCACACCCCTGTACATAAGATTTTATTATGAACTATCAAGATGAGAGTCAAAAACATCTGAGTTTTGGTTAAAAGGGAGGTGACCTTCAATAAATTAATTTACACATAGCATCGTCAATTTCTTCTTCAACAAAAGGAGATTAGGAGTACAATCTTGCAGCAGTGTTGTGCGCATCTGTGTGGAAAAGAACTTGTAATACAGTAAATGCTGAATACATATCCGTGTATCAGTAACATCTTTTTAAGATGATGAAGAGTGATGCTTCACCAGCGAAGCAGCCCTTGGTAGAACTGCAAAGTATGAAAAACCTCAGACTTCATCCCTCTTCACAGCCAAACCTCTCCTCTTTTCATCATCAAAATCAGCTCTTGGGAGAGGATGTGACATCAGTCCTTGGCCTCTTGTTGTTAATGAGCTTACATCATCCTCTCCTTGCCCGCCTAGGGGGACTTCACATTCCAATCCTTCTATGTAATAATAGGAAGAACGACTTTGTTTCTGGTTAGAGGCTCAGTGTGCTGGCTGAAAGGAGGCTGAGCATGACAGGGGCCCTTCCTGGGGCCCCTGAAATCCTATGTTTGAAAGTAGCATATTCCCTATGTTTTTAGCCTTCAAGTTACCAGCTAAAAGCAAAAAGAACACTATTTCACTGCATCCAGCATATACCAATTCCCAGTTAGCCCTCTAAAGCTTTGTTCTCTACCCTCCTCCTCATCCAACCACCTCTCTGTGTGGTTTTATTTTGGATTTCAATTATTTTGATATTATTAGTAGTAATTCTCCATAAGAGACAAATAGGGGAAAAGGGAGTATTTGTCTATTATTTATTACTCTTTAGGCTAAATGTCTGCAGGTTAATTAAATTGAAAAGTGCCACCCCTGGGATGTGCCAAGTCCCTGGTGGTCCACTAAGGAAATAAAACCATGGTGAAACTGAAAGCATTATTGCATGCTGCTTTACTCTCATCAACAACGACTTCCAAATACAAATTAAGTCAATTATTGGGTGATTCAGAACAGGTTTTCTGGAAATTTAATTATCAAAATAGTCTGTGTGGGCACCACAGTCTCCATGGAGCAGATGACATGGGGCTGCTCAGGGCCGGTGGTCTCAGGTCCTGACTAAGCACATTTACCCAGAAAGTGATGGCTGAACAAAAATTCCTGCTTTGGTTTTATCAAAGAAAGTGTCCACACACAAAAACCTCTCTTAGGGGTGTGTGTGTGTGTGTGTGTGTGTGTCCTCATTTTCTTTGCTCCTTCAGCTTCCCTCCCATTAATTCATTAATTTAGTGAGTCTTTGTAAGCACCATATATTCCCCCCAAACAATAGGACAGATATTCTCAGCATCTAAGCAAAAATGAAATCAATAAAGACGTTGGAGGAGAGCAAGAAGAATGGTACCTGATAATAGCAATTATTCACAGAAAGCAATCTAACCCATTTTTAATTTAATTTGGAGTGCCATTATTGCAGGATTCCAAATGCTAAGGTCATTTTAATCATGCAGATTCCATGTCTTATTGAGTTGTGGCAGAGAATTACTTTTTTGTGTGACCCTGAGTTAGCAAGGAGAGGCTGGGCAAACAGCCAAAGTACTACATGCTCCATAATAATCATAATCTATACTTAAAGCTAGTGTGATGGTTATTAGTCATTGGCTAACCCGATAGGTAGAGTGTCACCTCTTCAGACCCTTTTGCTGTTTGACTTAGCACTTTCTTTAGTGAATGAGAAACATCAAATAAACTCTGTTTCTTGCCTGAGATGAAAGAAGGCGTAAAATACAGACTATAGAGAAAAACTTATGAGTAATTAAAAGACAAACAGGTGTAGGGGTGGGAATGGATTTTGGGGGAAAATGAAAAGAGCCTGATCTTACAAAGAAGGGCAAAATCTTCTCTTTCATAGGGGGCTTTTTGGGGATGTGTGAGGAACCAGAGATTTATTTTGAATACATTTTCTCTTCACTAAAAGAAAAAAGAATTTGGAGGTCTACTTGTAACACAGAAAATATATATTTCAGTATCGACACTGGGTTTGCATTCACTTTTATTTTTAGAAAATTCTTTTTCATTTTTATTTAGGTCAAACGCAGAGATAGAGTGTGTCTCAGAGACATTTAGAGACAGGCAGAGATCTTCCAACTGCTGGTTCATTCCCCAGATACATACAACTGGGTCAGGTGGAAGCCAGGAGCCAGGAATTCAATCTGGATCTCCAACATGGTGTCAGGGATCCAAGCACTTGAGCCATCATTTGCTGCCTTCCAGGAGTGCATTAGCAGGAAGTTGGATTGGAAGCTAGTCAGAACTTGAACCCAGGCACTCTGATATAGGATGTGAACATCCCCAGGTGGCATCTTAACCATTAGGCCACATACACATCCTTGTACACATCCTTGTATATTTTTTCTAATAGTTATTATTTGTGGATTTTATATTATATGCAGGGAAGTTCACACATCCCTTGCATACATTAGCATTATTTAATTTTTCATCACAAAACTTGCAATATATATTTTCCTCACTTGATAGGTGAGAAAACTGAAGTTTTAAGAATAAATATATAATTTGCTCACAGCTAGCAAGAGGCACAGCTGGACTTTTCAGTCTAGCGTTCCAAGT
Organism: Oryctolagus cuniculus; assembly: GCF_051225735.1. Classification (NCBI taxonomy): domain Eukaryota; kingdom Metazoa; phylum Chordata; class Mammalia; order Lagomorpha; family Leporidae; genus Oryctolagus; species Oryctolagus cuniculus. The sequence continues at coordinate 32,905,712 of NC_142869.1, read as the reverse complement.
TTCCCCCTCATTCTACATCACTGGGTTGTTGTTTTTTTTTTTTTTTTCCAGCAACCAGCAGAGGTTTTTGTTGTTGTTTCTGTTTGTTCTGACAAACAGTTCCAGCATGGCCTTTCAAAATATGCCTTTCTTGAATTAAATAGATTTCAAAGCCATCATAAAGCTCTGAGATATCTCATAATTTTTTCTCTTTTGAAGAGTGCTCCAAATATTTTATTAAGACACAACTCATTAGAACAGGCTTTATAAAGTTAGCATGTATTTGGTTTGGGAGACAAGGTCTGCCCCTGTGAACTTAACAATTAGCTGCCATGAGTTGTGTATGTTGAACTAGTGGACATTAGAATTGTCCTACATTGGGCCAGCTTGTGCTAAAAGCTTCCATGAATCAGCTAAAACCAATTTTCTCTATCATTCTGAGAGCCACCTACTTCTCTGTGCCCCACCAGGCAGTGGGATTAGTAATTTTGGTCACTATTTAATTTTGCACAACAGTGGGCATTACCACTAGCAAAATACCAATGGTAAAAAGATAAAAATGAATTACTTTTTTTAAAAAAAACCTACTTCAAAAACATTATTCTTATAAATTTGCCCTATAAAGAATGAAGACATAGTATAGCCAATAATTCAAATTCTCCAGTAAAATGAAAATATTATTGACCCATAAGAGTGCAGAAGTTAATTTATTTGCAAAAATCACCTCCTGCCACCTGCTCTGGGTGAAAAAGCCTCATGAAAGAACAATCACCTCCCTCCCCTTGTAGTCTGATATTTCTGTTTGCCTTGGGTGTGAGTTAGTGAAGGATGAGGGGCTAGGAGGAGGTGAGGGGCCAGGAGGAAGCCAAATGGGAGAGATGCTTGAGTATGCTTATTCCATATCTCAAAGCTCATATATTCTTAGAGTAACTGTGAGAGGAGCCACAGGGATCAAAAGGAGAATCGGCCACTGTGGATGATAGCCAAGCACACACACATTTTGCAGGCCAGGCAGAATTTTTGCAGGCCTATTTATTTATTTATTTTCTAATGATTTCCAAGCCTGGGCAAATTGAATTACCCAGTGTTGATTATAAAGTAGGTTAGTAGGGAAGCCCAGAAGGTCCAACTTGCTCACCATTAATGCTACTATATTTTATCTCCACCCAAAATTACTCTTCAGGGAAATTATTCTTATCTTTAATCCAATCTATAAAGACTGGAATTTCCTCAAATTATTTCCAATAATTCGGATTAGAGAGCAGCAAATTTAAATCCTGACTTTTTGACATTTGAGTTTGAAATTCAGTCATGAACTCATTAAGAAGATTTTGATTTAAAATATATTCCATGCATTTCAAAATGATATATAGTGGACTTTTTTTTGATTACCCAGAAACCATGCTCAATTCTGTTAGTAACAAAATCTCGATTCCTTTAGAGGTCGTGTACCTCTCCCAAGATGTTAATTCTATGAGACTGTAAATGGAAGTTCCTCCCTTCCCTGGGTAAGTGATAGAAACATCAGCAGGTCAGTATAACTGCCTTCCTGCGTAATTCGAGGATGGCAACACACCCACCCGGACAGCAGAGCCTGGAGAGATTGGTAGGGTCATCTTGAAACTGAAAATTTAGAAACAATCTGGCCCATTTATTACCTTCACTAGTTCCTGTTCCTAGGTTTTTTCCTTCAATTTTGTGAGCCCCTCCATTCATAGTCCCCCTACACTCTCTGAATTTCATTTTATGTAAGTTCCCCTGAACCCATTCCTTTTGTTTGCAACCAAGTGCTCTGATAAGTTGCTTTTCTGAGACTCTAAGATGAGGTGGAAGCAATGATGTTAAGACTAAGATCTAACAAGTCCAAGGATGTGGCTGACTTTTTAAAATATTTCTGAATTGATCTCATTCCTCCTTTGTATTGTTTTAGAAGCAATTGGAGCAGAAACAAATTGTGTGGAATCTGTCAATTAGCCCCCAATCTCTCGTAGACAAGTCTTAACCTTCTCCATTTTGTATTCCCTAGATGACAATGTCAGTATCCAAGCCACGCTGCTATAAAAAATAAACAAAATATATCACTTCACAAAAAGAGAAGACCGGGTCAGATTTCCAACTGGCATTTTTTGGTGAGTGTACCCTCTAAAAGACAACATTGAAACATTAAATGACTATGCCAATTTCTTAGCTTCGTGCATTCCAAAATCTATTTCCAAATTAGATATTTCATTAGGTTTAATGCATCTTCTAACCTGATTCAGACTCTTGTCTGCATTTTCTAATTTGGGCTCATTCATAATTTACTCTTCAGGAAATTATTGTATGGATAACAGCTGGATAAGATCATCCACCCTGCTCTAAGAATTGAGATAATAATAGCAAGTTAGCATGGGTTTCTTTGGCTGTTCAGATAGAAACAAACTTGAGAAATACAAGTTGAGACCCCAAGGAGGAGAATGTAAGACAGAGAACTAATATTTATTGAAAAGACACTCTTTGTCCTGCATTGCTCCCAATTAACAATCCCCAGCACTGTGTTATCCCCATTTTATAAAAAGAAGGCAATAGATATTCGTTGAAGTTTTACCATGTGCCAGGAACTGTTCTAGAAACAAAGATCACAAAGATGTAGTGTAATAAATGGCAGATCCATGAATTAAATCCAGGCCCATCTGTTCCTGAAGCATGGGCTATAAGTAATGTGTTTCCTATGACATATTCCCTAGGTCAGGATCATTTTTCCTGATATGAAAAGGGGAACAAGAGCCAGAATACGATCTGTTCTTCCAATGTTTAACACAAAGACATCAAGTTCTTTCACATACACACACAAAATCGTTTTTAAATTAAAAAGGAAGAAAGGAAAGAGGGGTGGAAGGGATGAAAGAGGGAAGGAAGGAAAGAAGGGAGGGAGAAAGAAGTAAGGAATTAGATTCACACAGCTTGATTTCAAAATGTTAGAAGCAGAAGAGATGTACAATACAATATTACTTAACATTAAAATTTACACACACACGAATACATGTATTTCAAGAACATATTGAATTAAAAAGATACACATAAATTACACAAAACGAGAGAAATGATAGTGATATGAGAACAAAATGGGGTACATACATAAAGGAAAGAAGGAAGGAAGGACTAAAGGAATACAATGCATTAATTAGCTATTGTTACAGTAACACTACAGTCATTAGAATTTCAGAGGTTTACAACAAACATTTATTTCTCAAAAATCTGAAGGTCAGCTGTGAATTGGATTTCTAACCTGGAACTATTTCATATGTTTCTTATCCTTCTCAGGCAAGTGGCTATCCACGTTTCGGTCTGGAGGTGAAAGGTGCAAGGTGAAAGGTGAAGGAGCCCAAGTGTATGACACTAACCATGCTAGGGCAATGGGGTCCAGATACCATAGGTAGAAGCAGGTTATATGGCCAAGCCCAAAGTCAAGTGGCAGGAAATATATTTCACCTACCAAGAGGCTGTGCATTGATTAAAAAAAAAAAAAAAACAAAGGGGAGATTGCATGAACAAATAGTGATAGTAAGTGATAAGCAGAGGAATATAGTTAATCAACCCTGTACACTGAAGGTCCAAAGACCAAAACAAAATACAACAAAACCAAAACACTGAACACTATGAATAGAGGAGAACAATGAGAAAGTAAGAATTTCAGATTGAGCATCAGAATTGGTGTTGCAAATAATTTTAATCATCTCTAAACTCACTATGAGGAACAAGAGTATGAAGAGAATGCATTGCCCTCTTTATTTGGAGGCTGTAAGTATACTGTTTGTATGCTTTCAAAGTGGAACTTACACTACTAAATAAAACTATGATGTTTCTCTTCTAAACAATGCTACAATGTAGTCTCAAATATCTATAAAGTTTTGGAGCTATAATATTAAGCGAGATAAGACCCACTCAGTGCAACTTTACTCTGGGCTACCAAATGAAGCAAAGTCAGCTCTCTGCTTATGCACACACACATACACATACACACATTTTATATATATATATATATATTTATATCAAATATATATATATATATCAGAAGGAAAAACATACAGAGACCTTACATAGGGGCTGTTAATAAAATATATTAATGGGAAAAATTCAGTGAATTTAACATCTAAGTTAAAGACTTGCATTTTTTCATAGATAAGCCAGCAAAATATTAGGAAACAATCTTTGCAAAACAATATGAAATTGATATCTAGAACATATAAAGAACTTTGCAAATAAAGTAGAAAAAAAAAACCAAGAAATCCAGAAGAACAAAAGAATGGGCAAAAGATGGGAATAAGCAATTGGCAGATGGGGAAATATAGTTGCCATGTATAAGATATACAGCCTGATGGAAAGTCAAGACACTATGGCAAAAAAAATACCTACACGAAGGATGTTTGTGAATGAGATCCCAGCGGAAAGAAGGGGCCATCAAAGAAGGATGAAGAGAGGAGAGAACTTCCACTTTGATTATCGCCCTGTCTAAATAATGTCAGAGTTTGTGGACTCAAGAGGCTTCCATAGCCTTGGCAGCTCATGACAAGAGCCTCGGTATGATCACTGAAGTCATAAATAAGGGTGTCAATTGTTAAATCAACAACAGGAGTCAATGTGCACTTACTCCCCATGTAGGATCTCTGTCCTTAATGTGTTGTACTATGAGAATTAATGATAAAATTAGTCTTCAAACAGTACTTTATACTTGCTGTGTCTCTGTGTGTGCAAACTGTTGAAATCTTTACTCAGTATAGAGCTGGTCTTCTGTATATAAAGATAAATAAAAATGAATCTTAATGAAGAATGAGATGGGAGAGGGAGTAGAAAGTCGGTCAAGAATGGGGCTGGGAGGGCAGGTATGGGGCAGGGGGAGAACCACTATATTCCTAAAGCTGTACATATGAAATTTATATTTATTAAATAAAAGCTTTTTTAAAAATGATATATAGCCTCAGTAGTTATCAGAGAAATCTTATTTTATTTATTTGAAAGGTGAAGTTACAGAGAGAGTAAGAGGAATGGGGGGAAGGGAGAGAGAGAAAGAGAGAGAGAGAGAAATCCTCCATCCACTGGTTCAATCAGCAATGGTCACAATGGCCAGGGCTTGGCAAGGCTGAAGCCAGGAGCCCTGAAGTTGTCTCTGGAGTTGTCTCTGGTTCCTCCACGTGACTGCAGGGGCCCAAGCACTGGAGCCATCTTCTGCTGCTCTCCCAGTAAATTAGCAGGGACTAGATTGGAATTGGAACAGCCTTATCTTGAACTCATATGGGATGCTGATGTCGCAGGTAGAGACTTAACCTGCTACATCACAATGCTGGCTCCATGATGTTTTTATTTAACAAACTGAGATACTTTAGATCCACCAGATCATCAAAAATTATACTTTTGGCCAGGATGTAGAAAAATTTTATCCTCACTGTTGGTGAATTGTAAATTGGTAGAAACATTCTGTATAGCAATCTGGGAAGTACTTAGCAAAATAAACCCCATAACTCAGGATTTTCCTTCCTTATAATCCACTCCAAAGAACCTCTTGCTCAGATCCACAAAGAAACATGGTCATAGAGAATATTGTAGCATTTTTCAGCAATCTAAGTATCCACTAGAGAATCTTGGTAACCCCTCTAGAAAAACAAGGGAAATTAGTAGGTAAAATGCAAGAGAATGAAAGGGTATATGTGTGCACAGGAATAATCTGCAGTGTCCAGAAGCAGAAAACTAGATTTGTATAGAAAAAAAGCCACTATGTTACATAAAAAGTAAGAATGAGATTACTTCTACATTATTTTAAAGCCGCTCATAAGTGACACTGCATGTTTTCAAAATAACCATAATAAACCAAATGAACACATGGAAGGTAGATTGGAAGGACCTATGAAATACTCTTGAGAAGGCACTGATGGAAGTGTAGGGGAATTTGGGGATGAAAACCAAGGGAGAAAAAATAAAACAAAATTGGACCTTGCAAGGATGATGGTGTTCCAAAAATTGCCTCAGTTCTATATACCTAAGCTAATAAATAAATAGCAACTAGGTCTCTCTAACAGTTCTATTTCTTTCTAAAGTGCCATGACCATATATATATATATATATATATATATATATATATATATATCTTCCAGTTCTTGAAGGAGTCAAGTTGCAGAAAATGCACAAGCACTGAAGAAAACAAGATCATTTAAGGTTTCCCCAGGTTAATCAGTCACTTATATGCAGCAGTGGGACAGTTATCTACATATTCTATTGGTTTTAACAAGTTTGTTGCAGATGAGTGATTGAACAATAGCATTTGTGTAAGTTAAATTGCTTTCTCTTTTTTTCACACAGTGACCACCAATTGCAGACTAAAGGCTCTATCAGATAGCTCTACATTTTTGACCATGTAACTGATGGCCAGGAAATGAACAGACTGAAAATGTTCCTACACAAGTCAGACAGTTGCAAATCTCACCTCACTTTTCTTTTTAAACAAATAGAGACATCAAGAAGGACACAAACCATAAGCAAGCAGAAAATTTAGGCTGAGCACCAAAGGTAGCACTTCAAATATATATATATATATATTTTGGACAGGCAGATTTAGACAGTGAGAGAGAGAGAGAGAGAGAGAGAGAGAAAGGTCTTCCTTTTTCCGTTGGTTCATCCCCCAAATGGCCACCACGGCCGGCGCGCTGCGGCCGGCATGCTGCGCTGATCCGAAGCCAGGAGCCAGGTGCTCCCTCCTGGTCTCCCATGCGGGTGCAGGGCCCAGGCACTTGGGCCATCCTCCACTGCCTTCCCGGGCCACAGCAGAGAGCTGGACTGGAAGAGGAGCAACTGGGACAGAATTCGGCGCCCCAACTGGGATTAGAACCCAGGGTGCCGGCGCCACAGGCGGAGGATTAGCCAAGTGAGCCATGGTGTTGGCCAGCATCTCAAATATTTTTAATGAGTCATCTTCCTACTCATTATAGGGAACATTAGTGTAATGAGATTGCATTTCCCTCTTTATTTGGAACTATAAATGTGTTGCTTATTAATAAAGATAAATGGGACCCAGGTTGCAAAATAGTGTTATGGTGTGGTTCTCCCCCAAGCATGTCTCCAACGTTTTCCAGAGCATTTGATGCCCTGTGCTCTAACACAAAGTGAGTTGAGGCCCTTTTTCATCTGGCTCTACTTGATTCTGGGCTGCTCAATGCAGTAGTGCCAGCTCTTTGCCACTAGACATATATTTAGCATGTTGGAAGGAAAACCAAAAACAAGGATTCTACATAGGAGCTAATCTGATAATTACATGGGTGTCCAAAAGCCAGACAGTAAGGATAGTGAAAGCAATATAATTAAATAACATGAACACTAGAGGAGAGTCATCTGCCTCTGAGACTAGATGCTGCACACATTTTAGCAAAGAAGCAAATGTAAAGAAAAATACAGAGCCAGAGCCCATTCACTCTGAGAAGACTGATGGAAGTTAATACCCCCAATCTCTCCCTTGACCTACTGTTCAATTTTCAGGGAGGACTCAAACTGTGATTCTAACAGAGCAGAAGAGAAGATCAGGGAGCAGTTAATTTTTGGCCACATTCCAGCTCAATTCTTCCAATTCCTGAATCTTGGGAATGCAACTCAGCCATGAGAAATTTGGAGGCCCAAAGAATATTCTACAAATACCAATTATTTTCTGTGAATTTTGTAGCTGTCAAGGTAGCATTTCCATTAGCCAGAGTCTTCCAGGTTATTTCTAAAGTCACTCAAATGATGCCTCCAAGGAGTGTGCCATCATTACTTCCAGGTCCCAGATGGTGAGGTTAAGGGGTTAAGTGAGTAGCCCCAGGCCATACACTTCATTGAGGCATCAGGTGCCAATACAGGATTATCTCTCCAAGTTTCTGACTCTTTGTACAGCAAATAAACCTTGTCAGGGTAGAACACATCACATGACATGTGCTGTTTATACAATAGAAGAAACTCTGCTGAGCAGTGCAGACCTCTTGGGATGTGACATCCGCTCTCAGAGATACTCAGCACACATTCACCTAGTACTCCTCTTCATAACATGGGGTGGATGCTGTGCTGTTTCAGCAGCAAGCACAAGAGGCTTGTTTGTTCAAAGCACTGGCATTGAGTAGGCACCAGATCTTCCATGTCATTCGCAAGACTGAAACATGTCACAAGCAAATGCACATTTTCTTAAAAGGTGCCCTCCATCATTGAAGAAGCCAAACTGTTCGCTACATTGAGGAGGCAGTATGATGTGAACAGGAAGTGTTTAGACCTTGGAATTTGACTCAGCATGATTCTCACAAGCTGCCACTTCCCAGCTGAATGACTTTGAGCCTCCTTTTCTTTGTCTGTCAAACAGACAGTACTAATTTCATAGGATTTTTGTATTATGGGTTGAATTGTGCCTTGTTCCCCTAAAATTCAAAACTCTAGTACCTGAGAAACTCACCCTATTTGGAAATGGAATCTTTGCAAATAGAATTACATTAAGATGAAGTCATTAGGGTGGACCCTAATCCAATAAAATAGTGTCCTTATGAAAATGGGAATTTAAGCCGGCGCTGTGGCTCAATAGGGTAATCCTCCGCCTTGCGGCGCCAGCACACAGGGTTCTAGTCCCAGTCGGGGCGCCGGATTCTGTCCCGGTTGCCCCTCTTCCAGGCTAGCTCTCTGCTATGGCCCAGGAGTACAGTGGAGGATGGCCCAAGTGCTTGGGCCCTGCACCCACATGGGAGACCAGGAAAAGCACCTGGCTCCTGGCTTCGGATCAGCGCGATGCGCTGGCTGCAGCACGCTGGCCAAAGCGGTCGTTGGAGGGTGAACCAATGGCAAAAAGGAAGACCTTTCTCTCTGTCTCTCTCTCTCTCACTGTCCACTCTGCCTGTCAAAAAAAAAAAAATGGGAATTTGGACACAGACACAGAGGAAGATGATGTAAATAGACGAATAGACAGAGAGAGAACGCTGTGTGAAGACAGAGGTTTGAAGTGATGAACCTACAAGCAAGAGCCTTCTCTTAAAGGGTTTAGAGAAAGCAAGTTCCTGTCATCATCTTGATTTCAGACTCATAGTTTCCAGAACTGTGAGACAATAAATTTTGTTCTAAGTCACCCAGTTTGTGGTACTTCATTACATAGCCTTAGGAAATTAGTACATTGTAAATATTAAATCCAATTACTTCTGCAAAGCATCTAGGACGCCCTCAATCAATTCAGGTCTTCTTCCTTGAAGAAAAGGATTTCTGCATTGGTATGCAGAAAAACCCACACATGCTCTCTTGCACTCCATTGTGTTCTGACCACATGGCAGATGGATCTGCTAGAGCAGGCTTAAATTCCAGAGCTCAGTGCCAGAAATGAACTTGTTCCCCAGAGGATCTCTGGGTTAGAAAGGCTTGAGGAAGGAGCCAAAACTCCTAGGTCAGAACTAGTATAGAGGAAACTCCTAACTGGAACATAAACTTTTATTTATTGGGAAGAATTGAGATGCATTTCTCCAAGGGACCCTGGACATAAAGTCAGGCCCAGCCTAATTCCTGAACTGTGGGTCCCTTCTGCTCTACCACTGGTACCTCTCAATACTCACCAGCAGATTCAGCCCTAACCAAGGTCCTGGATCCCCATAGTCCCTAAAGGAGTATCTGTTTTGAAAGTCTGTTTTGTGCAGTGGTTAAAAATGTACTCCAGAGACAGACTGCCTGTGTCTGAACCCAAGTTTGCTACTATTTGCAGTATGTACTTGGGTGAGTTTCGGCCTCTGAAAAAGGGCCTGATGATAGCAGTGCCCATCTCAAAGGATTGGCACCGACTTGCTGAGTTAGCCTGTCTAAGGTCTGTGGGTCAGGGTTAGGTACCTAGTGTGCCTATTATTAATTCTGCTGATCTAGTCCCTGCCTGCTTTCCAGTTCTGAAGACTGGATTCCTAACCTGAGGCTTGAAGCCCTTGTCCTCCAGGGCCTGAGTCAGATCTTGTTTACAGCCTCTTTCCACCATCAGAGGAGGAAGTCTAGTGGCTCCATTGTCTCTGTGCAAAGACGTTCTTGATACTACCCACCTGCCAAGATATTCAAATGTTTTGAACTCTCCACCCTTGGGCTCCATCCTCTCATGGTATCATCTCATGACCCTCTATGTTAACCCTCCAAAGAAGGGTTGAGCTGTCACCTGCTCTTTCTGGTCAAAATGAACTTGTTTCATGTCTCAGCAGCTGGCTTGGCCCTGAAAAGCCTGCCCAGACACCTCAACACAGGCTGCAGGGCTTCCTGTTTGCTGCAGCTTCCTGCGGTGAAAGCAGTCAGGTCTAACAGAGGGGTTGTGTGTTCCCACAGCCCTCCCAAATGGAGTTTGTGCCTTTTGACCACAAAACTATTAAAAGATTAAAAATATGTGGGGATGGTTGGGAACCGAACAGCGTCTAATAATAACAAACCTATCGTTTACAAGGTGTTACATATGATGGTACCAGATCATAAGATTAACAGAATAGAAAATCCAGCATTTGGAAGGCTTTATAAAAGCCTTCTCTCATTTTCAACAATTATTCTCTAACTTCCTCAGTGGATGGTAGTTAGGAAAACATCCACAAAACAACAAAACTCAAAAAGCTTAATCCTCTTCTGATCCTCATTTCCCCATAACGACTCTACCTATAAGATATTAGTTAAAAGTTTGCAAATTAAAGAGCTGAAAGCGTAACTAAGATATGGGAATATGTGAGGAGCTGGGCTTGTTAAGCTAACATTTATCAAGTACTAATTATGTTTCAAACTCTTCTTAGAACTTTATGCAAATACTATAATTGAATCCCCATAACAAACTTGCAAATTAGATACTAATCCAATCTTTTTGTAGACAGGGAAACTGAGGCAGAAAACAGGTTAAACAACTTGACCAAGATTCCAAGTCTACCATAGCTAAGATTTGAATCTAGATCAAAATACAGACCTTGAGCCCCAATAAATAAAATCCTTCCACATCTTTCTTCCTTTTTCAGTTGGTTTTGGGCCCTACAGCCTCAGAGTGTCCCCAAAGCAGGCCCCTTCAGAACACATTCAGTGACATTTGCCTGTGAAAACCACAGCCAGCAAACACTATCCTCATTGTCCCCAGCATAATGCAAAGTCACCCTGGTCCTCTGCAGCAGAGGCAGCCAGTTCTTTTTCAGTGCCATTAACTGACCTTCAGAGAGGCTGGAGCTGAGCAAAGGAATGAGATTGGAACTTGTCTTAGGGAGAGTTCACCTCTGAGAAAGATAGTGCCTACAAGGTGATCTCTGGGAATTTCAAAATGCATTGATGAAAATGAGAGTGAAGGTGACTTTTCACCTCTTGGTGAAAAGTTTTAGAAATGCAGGTAGGGTATTAGTGACCAAAACTTCACCTAAAATCCATGAAGTTAAACCTAAACTCCTATTCCTGTCTTTGCTTCATAAGCCTACTGGTAAGTAATCCTCAAGGAATTGGAGTGGTTGCTTTCTCCCTGGCAATAATGAGAATTCCTATTACAGGCCAATTAGAGCACACCCAGAACTGCCAGTAAAATGCTTCACTGACTTCACTTTATTGGTTTCATAAAACGAGTGAAAGAAATCAGAGACAGTCAACGATCCTTGCCAAGATGCAGAGTATCTTCATGAAGTAGATTGAAAGGGACCATGTGCGCTTCTGATCTGTTCTTTCTCCAGTGTGATGCTCTTAGTCCATGCCATCCGCACAGGGCTCTGGGATCCTGGGAACACCAACACACACACAGACCTGAGGTACAGCTGTTACTCACCCAAATATTTTATCTGTATCCTTTTAGTTTTCATTTGATTTTCCAAAGCCTCAGTTTCCCCATTTGTCAGTTTTAGGGGATACCCCTGTTACACTTACCTCTGGCCTAGGTATATGTTTGAGATCTTGGAGGGTAGGTAAACACTTTGAAATGCAAGAGATTTTCTTCGTTCATTTTCAACTATCCACATTACACTTCTGGATTAATGTTGGAAGCCTAGGCATAAATTATCCTTGCTTTCATTGACTCCCTATTACAAACAGTAGGGTGTGCGTGTGTGTGCATGCACGCAAATGCACGTGCCCAGCATGTCTGTCTCCTTTTCATTCTTTGTTCTCTCCCAAGGCTTTTGTGAGTGTAACACCTAGAAAGGAATGTCCTTGTCCAGCTCCTTCGCCCTGCCCAAGACTAAGGATGGACCACTTACTACCATTGCCTCCCCCCACACACACACCTTGTCAGAGCAGTGAATGAAAGGAAAGCTGAGGAGGAGCGATTTGATTATGCGCCAGTGCAGGAAAGTGTGTAGATCCACGTGCTTCCCTCCAGTCCCCCTCTGAGGCTCTCTGAACACGTCCCCACAGGAGCCCTCTGGCAGCTTGGCTGAATCAGCATCAGTAGGCTGGATGTGGTTCAAAGACAAGGCCCCTTCCCCACCCCCCACCTCCCCAGCCTGCCTTTATCCTGCATTGTGTTCCTCACAAACAACAATTATTGATGGTAATTAGCTGTCCAGAATAACAAGGATGTTATATTTTGCTCAGCATTGCTGCAAAGACACATGGGCAAATCTGATGGTGCACAATAATACGAGATCCATGGACAAACCCCCTTTGAGAATTTTGAAAACCAGGACCCCTGCCCCTTCCTTATCATCTGCAGAACCAACCCTCCTCTTTCTGAGGTTGTATTTTCTTTTTGGGTAAAATACAAATGAGTGGAGAGAAAACTTGTGTTTAAGAAAACTTTTTTGACAGTCATGTGGCTTGATTAAGAATATTTTACTATATACCCACTCTTTTGTATGCATTTCTTGGATTATAAGGCTTCAGGTCGCCTTGAAGTTGCCAATTTTGAAGCAAAAGTGACAATCAAATAGGCAGCTAGAGAGGAAAATGGGTAAGAGTTGAGAATCTCTTTAACCACTGGGGGGCCAGAAAGGCAACTTAACCAAAATAGCAGTATCAGAAAAAATCAGAACAACAAATTCACCACCACACAGTTTCTACTGCTCCATTTATTTCAACTAGTGTGGTATTAATAGAAGGCCTAGCAGCAGGGAGTAGGAAAATAAATGTATTCTCACTCACAAGGGAATGACTAAATGACTCACAAATGCAAAAATAAATAAATGGCTCCCTATGAAAATCTGAAACTATATTACCCCAACTGAAACAACTGAGCTTCTTAACTGTAACCTAACATGTTAAATTCAATCAGTTTTATTTGAGGCCATAGATAGATCGAGCGATCAATCTCCATTATCCTGGGTGTTTTTTCATCTTCATAGTGCTATTTTTCTTCCTACAAGACATTTCAGTTCATTTCCTTGAGTCTTCTTCAGTTTAATGGCTGCTTTTCAGACCGAAAAAGATCCCCCCTTCCTCTAGAGGGAACAGGAAAAATAGAGCAATGGAAAAAAGTTAAAGATGGGTATGTCTTCATTCTTTGGAGTCAAGAGAAGGACATGGGTGTGAGGAAAAGATAACAGGCAGATAAATAATGTGTATTACAGCTTGTTCCAAATGCTGTGTTAGATGTTAACAGGTGCTGCCTCCTGACACTATAAAAAGATCAACTTTTGTCTCCTTTATAATTTGTGAACAGGTAGGCCCTGTGGACCTGAATGAGGTCATGCCAATTAGCTCACTGATTCCTGCAATCAGAGTGATAATGACATCCTTAGCAACCATCCTATCGCTATGACACCAGCCCACTGCTGTAAAAGCCCTTTTCATCTACACTGTTTGCAGGTTGGACTGGCCAAAGCTGTGATCCTGAAACCTCCAGGCTGAGAATTTACATTAGCATCCTTAAATGTTATCCAGGGGTGCAACATCGTTCCTCTCTCAAAAGAGCAGCAGTGAGAAAGCAACATCTTTCTGTCTCTGAAAGGTGAGGATTGGGCTTTTCCCAAACATCATATAAATCATCAGTTGGCTCTTTGGAATCACCTCCTGTTAAGGGAAGCGAATGAACTTTATCTTTCAACATTATCCAGCCTTGTTACACTATGCATACATAGTCCTTGCATGGGAACTAGTTGTTATTAGACTGTCTTTATCAATAGCCATTAATTAGTTACTTCACAGGATGGAAATTGATCATCGAAAGGCAGCCAAACAGAAACCATCAGCAACATCTAAAGGTTTCTTCCCCAGAGTACTTTAAACATTTTTATTTTCCTGGAAACAAATTAAATATAGATAACCAACAAAAGGAGACCAATCAAGAAAATATAGTCGAAAATATCTTTGATCAGCAAATTTAGCTCCACAAAGTTCAGCTGTAAGCATTAAGTTTAAGCCAACTTTTAATAGACTGAGCCCTTCCTATCTGTCCATTATTATATGGGGTATGTTGGGAAATACACAAAAATCTGAGACATTCGAGTGGGACTGTATCTCAAGGAAGTGAAAGTTATTTGGGGAGGTAGAGGGGAAGAGAGAGATTGAGAGAGAGAGAGAGAGAGAGAGAGAGAGAGAGATCTGTATAATACAACAGGTGGAAAATGGAAAAATTAGTCTTTGGATATAGTGCCTATGTAGTCACCGATTTCCTTAAAAGACTTCTGACAATCAAAACTATACATGTAATGAGATAAGAGAAAGGTAGGAAAGAAGGGAAAAGTTGGGAAGGAAAGAAGTAAGGAAGGAGCAAGCAGATGCAATCAGGTAGGAAGGAACTTCACCGAGCAGGTGAGTAAAGAGAAGCCACTGATAGAAATCCAGGGCCTTGGCAGCTGTTGACCCACTGCATGCAGTGCACATTCCCCACATCTTCACCTGCCACCTTCATTTTCATTTCATATGAAAATACCTTCCTTTTTCATTGTTTCTGTATCCCCTCTGCCCTGCAACCAGAACTCTGTCCATCCTAGAACAGTGCTAACACAAGGGTAGATTCCCAACTGCTGTCAAAGGAATGAATAAGGAGGATTGGTTATTAAAACTGTTCTGAAATAAAATATATAAAACAAAGAGGAAGTTAGCTGCAGGGGGTAGAAACTGCATCTTGGGAGAGTGTCTGATAAGAGCAGAGCTGAAGCGAGAGCCGTGTTTTCAGACAGATTCCCTAAGCTCCAATGACAGTGTCGGCGGGCCCATGACTTCAGAAATGATTTGCAGAGCCAACGTTATCTGTAATGTCAGCAGTTACCATATATTTCTCATCGGAGGGTATCAATTCTCCGTTTTCCTAATTGATTCCAGTAACATAGATACCCTGAGTGCTGTATACAGCTCACTGATTGCTGGGCAAACATTATTGAAGTGTCAATATTTGCTCTTTTTCCTAGAGCATCATTGTCGAAAAGACTGCAATTCATTTGGGGACATGTCTCTTATATTTAATGTACAGGGAGTGCCGATACAAACTCAATCTTCATTTTATTATCCTTTACCCTTGCTCCGGACACAGGGGTTCACCTTCCAGCCACCATGGCTGTCCTTAGGCCATTCCAGAAACGTTTCCATTGGATGCCTCTTTTGGCAGCCATTACATGGTGCTATTTCCACTTTTGATGAGCCCTGGGAAAGAATCCAGGGTGTCTCCGACCACCAGTGACCAGGTTCTTTACGCTCTTCTTGAACACATTAGATTTGGAAGCTGACTTTCCTGCCTGCTCATTTGATTCTCAGCTTCTTGGGTTAATCTGAACCAAGTTTTCAGCAAAAGCTCCGTCGCATGGCTGCAGTATTGCAAGATTAACACGGACAACATGCTTTGGAACATTCTCTTCCAATATGGCAAGTACACAAGCAATTCCTTTTTTGTTTTGTTCATTTTGTCTTAGAGAAAAAGGACATGCCTTGACAAGCTCAGCAACCTAGAGGCTAGGTCCCCATTGTTCATTGAAGATAATTTTGCCTGTGCTTTCCATGTGCAAAGACAGCCATTACCCCACTGCTTCTGTCTTCTTGGGAAATCCTTGCAACTTGCTTCCCTTGCAGCTCATACCCTGCTGGCCCTTTAAATTGCCATGTGCTACTCTAACCCTGAGCAGCCCCATTCTTCAGAGTCCCTTTCCTCCTACTCCCACTGGATGAGAATTCTAGACCTGGGTTCAGACCAGGCCACTTCACTATTACATACATGGGGGTTTGGAAAAGATTTTGTAGGCAGGGTCTTTGGCTCTGATGAACCCAGACCTGTGTGTTTCCATTCCTTGATATCTAAGTCGAAAATATTAATAGCAACTTCAGTCCTTCTATCCATGTTAATGGCAATTGAAGGGTCTACGAAAACCAAAACAACCTGTGATGATCCTGAGCTGTGACCTGACCGATGTGCCAGGGCAGTAATATTTCTGATTAGTCATCACCGGGCCACCTAGACTTTCAGTTTACTTCTAATTGTATTTCAGATAATGCTATTCCCAGTTAGGCGGATGATCATTGTAATTTCTGGTAATGAAATGGCTGGGGAGCCCATTCTGTGCTGGGAAGAGAGCCAGAGCCCAACACTTTATAAGAAACAAGTGTTTATGGTCTAGGACACAGAGACGAAGGCAAGGTGCTAGCTGAACATTTACAGCATGTGTAAGCCTGGGTCTTTATCCACTGCCCCTGCTCGTACTTACGATGTTATCTTTGCAAAGTGACACCCCTCAGCTGGAAAGCACCACTGCAGAAAGCAAAGATGCTTGCAATTTTTCTCTCCTTTTCACCCTTAATGCACCAAAGGATCACTGCTGGCCTTCCATGACAGCAAAGTCATTTTCTCTTATGGTCAATAGCAGTTTGATCAATAACTTACACAACCGGCATCGAGAAATAATAATGGAGTTTTTTTTTTTTGGCAAGTTATTGAAATGATTGTGGATAAGAGCTCTGTAGATGGGGAGGGGGGAAGCAGCAGCTTCCTGAAAGCTAGGGATTCTCTGCTCTCCTTCTGCTCTGTGTTTCTTAGTATCTTCTGCCTTAGGTGCATTCATGACCAAAAAATCCCCGGCTTCAAATTTCTGAATCTTCGCACAGTCCAGCAAAAACATGATCCACAGTCCTCAGCTTCTTTCCAGTTTAACAAGCAGTACCTCATTCAACCTCATGGGTGTGAAGAATTCATTCCCTTTCAAGGCTGAAATCTGTCTTTGTTGAGTCTGTAGACGTTGATGACACTGCAGACTCTTTCCCAGACTTCTTTGTCAACAGGCTGTTGCTAGGTTGTGTTAATGACACCAAAGGGAAGCAGGAAGGGAGAACCCTGGGCCGTTATCGCTCTCTGCTTCCAGTGAAGTTAACAGTAGTGATTATGACCCCGCTGAGGTTCAAACCACCTGCCCACAGCCCCTTCACCTGAGTGCCCAGCTCCCACCAGGGGGTCCCCGGCTTCTGGCCTCTGGGACATCACCGTTCCTCTGCGTTTCTTCGGTCCTAAGGGTAGCAGCAGTTTCCTGCTGTTGATAATTCTGGGTTGCTTCCCCATTTCCCGTTTGACTCCTCACCTCTCCTACCACCTGTGTAATCCACTCGTGCGTTCAGTCTCCTCTGTTAAGATACTCAGCCGGGTTTCTGTTTTCCTGAACTGACCCTGTCACAGTCTATCCTGTTTCTTTCAGTGAATCTTCATTGGATACAGACACAGATGAAACCTTTATTCAGATTTCAAGTCCTCTCACCAATAATTAAAACTAATAATAAAACAGTAATAATGGTATCTCTCAATACCGAACCATAGTTTGCATTATCTTACATGTAGCCAGTGATGTGCTAAATGTGACACATTAGCCCATCTAATCCTTTCATAAATTAATCAGGTAAGTATTATTATGAGCACCCCCATTTTATAGATGGGAAGACTGAGGCTAAGAGATTTGCCGTAACTTGACTGTTGCCACACAAACAACAAGCATCAAAACACTGCTTTAAAAGTATTTACATTGCAAGTCCCTGGCTTTGTATCCTCTGATCTGTTCCAGGCTCTGAAAGTTCTGATGACAACACCCCATTGGGAAGGCTCAGCAACTCCAGTGTCACCAGGAGGTGACTAAGAAATGCGTCTTCTAGTAACACTGTCCACTTCCTACTTGACCCTTGGGGGTCATGTCCCCTGCTTGAGGCACTAAAGTGGATATTTGGTGGTGAGCATATACCTTGGTGGTGAAAGCCTGCATTCCACTTCAGAGTGCCTGTAGTGGATTCATCCCATCTCTGGCTCCTGATTCCAGCTTCTTGTTAATATAAACATGAGAGAACAGCAAGCAGTTGGGTCACTATCACCCACAAGGGAGACCTGGATTGAATTCCCAGATCCTGGCTTCGGCTTGGCCTGGCTCTGGCTGTGCCAGGCATTTGGGGAAGAGAACCAGTGAATGGGAGTTTCTTTTTCTGTCTCTCAAATATATAATGGATATTTTCTTTGTCTCAAAGCCGCAATAGAAGGAACACCCAAAGCACCTCTCCCTGAGGGTACTTGTGAGGGATGAGCAGCCCACCTTGAAGCAGGGATGGCAGCACAGGTGCCTGCGGATGCCTGCTGGTCAGTCAGTTCCTGAGCTCCCTGCACTCCTGCGGGGGCCAGAGCTGCAGCCTCCGGAACTGGTGCTGAGGCTCTAATCTCTCCTTACCTATGAGTTAAGAGATAAGCTGCAGAGAAATATTAATAAGACTGAAGGAAGAAGCAGTCGGGAGAGGAGGAGGGGATGTTGATGCAAACAAAGGGAGCTTGTCTAGACACCGGCTCCAGCCTTTCCACCACCTCCCCCTTCCTCTTTCCATTTTCCCCTAAGCTTTGTTTCCAAACTGATTTGCCCAAGCATTCCTTTCTTAGCCTTTCTCCCTCCATGTCTAAATATGGGAGGAGGAGGGGGTCAGGAATAAGAACCAAATTAGCCAAACATTCTACCTTCGGACTGAGTGATAAAAATAACAGCCCCATTTCAGTTCTCTGAATCATTTCAATAGTATTGGAAGCATGTGAAGGAGCTCTGCAGGAGGGAGAGCTGGGAAGAGAGGGGTTAAGACTCTCACCCTGTATTAGAACTTGATTTATGGCATGGATCAAGTTCATGTTCCTCCCAGGGTCTGGTTTTGAGCAAAAGAAATGACAATATGCCAAGTATGAAGTCCAAAACCGTCACACAGTGTATTAGCACGCCATCACCTTGGGCTCCGTGAAACAGGCACAAGTGAGAACCTGTAAGCCCACAGCTTGCTTTGCAGTGTACAAGGTATTTTTGGCCCTTCAGCCTAAGGGTGTATCCAGGAATAAGGACAGGCCACTTTCCATGACATAGGGCCACCTTCCAGTTTGTAGTTGATGAAATCTCTTCATTTTCCTTCTAACTTCCACTAGCTACTTGCCTTCAGTATCCCTTCCAAAGATGAGGGCAATGGGACAGAACTGGGAACACTAGCACAGTAGCCAGCTATGACCATTATTGATCGCTTCTAAACACTGATGTTGATGTTACTTGTTTAGCTGCACGGTTTTGTTACAGTCTATTTTGATTGCACAAAAAGTCATTTTTGAATATCAGAAAAACACAGGAGATTCAATTCTGGCTTAAATCTCTGTGTCTAACAGATCCTATGTTTTCAATCTGACGACATGAAGGGAATAAGGAAAGATACTCTTGTTTGCCTTCTTGCACAAACTGGTGTACTGCCCATGTGTGTGAGTGCTGGAGCAGCCACATGCACACGCCATCTTTTTACACCCAAAGCCAGCAGACGCCATGATGATTTAGCACTGCGATCCTAAGAGCTATTGAAAATGCAGTTTTTATGAAAAGGGGACGTTTTCACATAAACACAATGATGGTGTGAAACAAAAAATGCAAAACAAACTGTAAGACAAGACCTACAAAAGATAAATGCCTGCCTTTTAAAGTATTATTAAAAAGAGAATAAAGAGAGCAGATGGGGAAAATGGAAGACACATCTTGTGGTCTGAAAGACAAAGGAAAGGGGAATAAATGATGCCTTAACATTGAGATGCTCACTTCAGTGGCAATTATCACCGATATATGCTGCCCTGACAAGGGGAGACATGGCTTGATATAAAAGGGCTTTTTCATTTTTACTTTCTACAGTTTGTGAATAACTGGCTTCCCAAGTGACAATTACTTTGCTTCCTCCAAACACAATTCTTTCCCCTTCGACCCTTCAAAGCACAAGCACTTAAGAAATAAAACCCCACGGGGTCCTCTGGCGCTCTCCTTCCTCTGCAGTGCAAGTCTGGCCTTGATGATGTGGAGTTTGGAGAGTGGAAATAGGAAGAGAAAGACTGCATTTAAGAGAAAATCTCTTTTGCAGACCTGGTGGCCCTACAACCTCACCTGGAACTGAAACATTCCCATGCCATCCCTTTTTATGAGCCTGTCTATCAAATACCCAGACAAAATCCCGCAAGCTACCTGAGGCTGCTTCAGACCTGCTGGACACCTGAGTGTCAGCAGCCAAATGTTCCTAAGGCAAGAGGGAGCCCCTGGGCACTGGGAAGGTGCAGGTGTGGTGATCTTGGCTTGCTATGAAGGCAAGTCCCTTCACTTAAAGCTCTCTCCCAAAGGGTGCCAGAAATTCCATCAAGATTGATTCGCAGCATTGAGGTACAGGAATGGTCTATATTTCTTCTTGGAATAGCAAAAACTAGTCTAAACACTGCTTCCCGAGAGAATTCTTTCCTCCCTTTTAAGATTCTAGTACCACGGGGGAAGTTCTTATAATCAACCAAAAACACTTTAGTGTGAATTTATCTGTTTAAGTTACATTTATATAAACATATGTTTAATGAAATACATACAAAAGTCACCTTTTGAAGATGAAATCTCTCAGGGAAAATTTGAAGGGGAAATGTCAAGGTTACCAAAAAGACAGGGCAGTGCATCCATGCCAAATGCGGAGCAGCAAAGCAGAGCAGGGCCTCCAGGAGAGCCAGCCTTGAACTGAGAGGGAAGCTGTAACCTGGCAAATGTTGTGATCATCCTACTCTGCAATATTCACCATTTGGAGACTTTCAGGGGCTGGTATCATCTGTGCTGACACTATGGAAAATTATTCTGGAATTCAAAGTACTTTTCAGGCCCAGGCCACCAGTATCCTCCAGCAGGCTTCCTCTCTTCCCATCTATTCTACAACAAGCTGCACAGGGATATGAAATGCTAACCGGACTCCTGTGTGGCTCCCCAGTGGTTTTAGGGAAATGTCCAAATACAGTTTACAAGGACCAGACCCAGCTTTCCACTACCCTGACAGTGGATTTCAGCCATGTTCTCTCCCTTGCAGGCTTAGAACAATAACTGCTCCCAACCCCGCCTCCCTCTCCACCATCACAAAACCTAGTTAACTCTTCCGCAAAGATCATTTATTCCAGAAACCCAATCTTACCCTCAAGACTACACTCCTTCCTACTATGCATTTACACTGTTTTGAATCCAGCAGCTACCAACAAGTGAGATCATGGCCCCTGCTCTTGGGGGACCTCCATCTGGTGAGACAAGACACAAAACCAGCAAATGGACACACACACACACACACACACACAAATTTCAGAGGGCATTAAAGACTGGGATGAAAATGAAACAAGTTGGTGAGCAAAGGCACTCTGAGGGCAGCAGGGGGTCAGTGGGTAGGGTAGGAATGTTTCCTGTGCCTGCCGAGTGGTCAGGAACTTGGGGGACCTTCCCACAGGTTTGTCTTGTACTTTGTACTTCTCCATCATAGATAATAACTATTCAGTGTGATAAGAACAATTATTTATCTATATACCCTGCAAGATTATAAATTCAGGATCTAAGGTCCATTCATTTCTCTGTTTTGCCTCATTGTTAACACAGTGCCTGGAAAAATACCTGTTAAACAAATGAGAGATTAGAAGATTGTGGGGCATGAGTTAGAAGGCCATTGCCATTGGCCAGGTGCAGCTGATGAAGGCCTGAACTAAGACAGAAATAGTAGGGATGGAAAAATAGAAGCTACATATAATGAGTGGTGTTATAGAGGCACTAACAGGAGCTTGTGACTAACTGGAAAAGAAAAGAATAGAAGGAGAAGGGAGAAGTAGAAGGAGGACAAAGAGGAGGAGGTGGACAATGAGAAGACGATGAAGACAAGGACAAGGACAAATGCAAGGGAAAGGAAAAGAAGAGGGCCTGCATTGTGGTGCAGCAGGTTAAGCTACCACTTGCTATGCCACATGCTATATTGGAGGGCCAGTTCTAGTCCCATTGCTCTGTTTCTTATCCAGCTCCCTGATAATGTACTTGGGAAAGCAAGCAGCAGGATGTGGTTCAAGTACCTGGACCCTGTCACTCACTGGGGAGACCTGGATGGAGTTTCTGGTTCCTGGATCCAGCCTGGCCAGACCTGATCCCGATTTCTCTCTCTCTCTCTCTCGCTCTCTCTCTCTCTCTCTGTTTCCCACTCTGTCTATAACACTCTGGCTTTCAAATAAATAAATCTTACAGAAAAAAAGAAGAAAAGGCAGAGGGAGACAGAGAAGGAGGAGAAAGGAATACCCCCTTCAAGGCTTTGAACACAGGTTACCAGAGGAATGGATGACAGTTAACCGGTGTTGGCCTCCATACCTGTGGATTCTACATCAAGATATTCGACCAACCTCAGATGGAAAATATTTTTTAAACATACTGAACTTTTTTCTACTTATTCCTTAAACAACACAGTATAACAACTATTTACACAGCATTTTCATTGAATTGAGTATCACAGGTAATCTAGCAATGATATAAAGTGCACAGGAGGATAGCATAGGTTATATGCAAATACTATGCCATTTTATATAAACAATTTAGGTATCCACGGATTCTGATACCTGTAAGTTCGGGGGGCAAAGGGCATCCTGGAACCAATCCCTAAGTGAGACTAAGGAATGACCACTCGCTAGAACTAGTCTCTCCCCAGCACACAGCTAGATAGCCTTATCCAACTGCCTTCACAAGCAGGCCATGTAACAAAATCTTTGCCACTGGAATGTGAACAAAATGATGTCCACCATTCGTGGACCGTATCTGTATAAACCTTTATTTATTTATTTATTTATTTATTATTTTATTATTTTTTTTTTGACAGGCAGAGTGGACAGTGAGAGAGAGAGAGACAGAGAGACAGAGAGAAAGGTCTTCCTTTGCTGTTGGTTCACCCTCCAATGGCCGCCGCGGCCGGCGCGCCGCGCTGATCCAATGGCAGGAGCCAGGTGCTTACCCTGGTCTCCCATGGGGTGCAGGGCCCAAGCACTTGGGCCATCCTCCACTGCACTCCCAGGCCACAGCAGAGAGCTGGCCTGGAAGAGGGGCAACCAGGACAGAATCTGGCGCCCCGACCGGGACTAGAACCCGGTGTGCCGGCGCCGCAAGGTGGAGGATTAGCCTAGTGAGCCGCGGCGCCATGTATAAATCTTCCACTCAAGATTCTCAATGTCCTTTCTCCTCCTGCCATATGGATGCCAGTATCTGAGACTTGTTTGGAAGTCAGGCATTAAAAATGGTAGCAACTCTATCAACTTGGTCCCTGAATGACACGTAAAGCCCACCTTTCCCCCATCCCTGCTCAATCTGAAATCACCTTGAGCTGTTTCTACACCAAGAAATGTTTCCAAATCAAGAAATGAACAGAAATAGGAAGCGAAGAGAAAATGATGATTTGGCTTTGGGCTTAGGGAACACTGATCAATTTAGTTTTAGAAAGTAAAATGTGAAGTTTCAGAAAAGTATTCAGTAGAAAGCATCTCAAAGGAAGTTGGAACAACTAATAGAGAGCAGAGAACCAGCTGTGGGTATGATGCACAAATATAGAGGGCGTTTGTTTAAAACGGGTGGGTAATGTGAAAGCAGATGAAGTTGATAAGAGGGAGGGGATACAGAAAACAAATGGGAAGAATCTTTTAAAATCACTACGCTAAGAACTTAGAAGAATCGACTGAAAGGAACAGAAAGGTGGCCAGAGAGAACCAACATGGAAGACACTGATGAACGATGAACCAAGTGTCCATATCCTAGTAAGACACCTAGGATGAGAGGAGCTTGTATATGGTCGGGGACTGACAGTGCAGAGGCCAAGATTGGCATCAGAGCACGGTGAGAAGAGGAACCAGCTTATACCCTAGCAGCAAGACAAGTATGTGGAGGCAATGACTACAGAATCTATTTTCCCCTCCTCAGAATTATTACAGTGAAAATTTGAAAGCTGGGCCCGGCGCCACGGCTCAATAGGCTAATCCTCCGCCTAGTGGCGCCGGCACACCGGGTTCTAGTCCCGGTCGGGGCACCGGATTCTGTCCCTGTTGCCCCTCTTCCAGGCCAGCTCTCTGCTGTGGCCCGGGAGTGCAGTGGAGGATGGCCCA
The DNA here is from genome assembly GCF_051225735.1 of Oryctolagus cuniculus. NCBI lineage: Eukaryota > Metazoa > Chordata > Mammalia > Lagomorpha > Leporidae > Oryctolagus > Oryctolagus cuniculus. The sequence continues at coordinate 32,881,450 of NC_142869.1, read as the reverse complement.
AGTGCTTGGGCCCTGCACCCCATGGGAGACCAGGAGGAGCACCTGGCTCCTGGCTTCGGATCAGCACGGTGCGCTGGCAGCAGTGCGCTGGCCGCAGTGCGCCGGCCGCGGTGGCCATTGGAGGGTGAACCAATGGCAAAAAGGAAGACCTTTCTCTCTATCTCTCTCACTGTCCACTCTGCCTGTCAAAAAAAAATTAAAAAAAAAATTTGAAAGCTGCAGCAGTAGTGAGAGGGAGCCACAGAGACAAGAGAAGGCTGTTCTCAGGCAGAGCGTTTTGACTGAAGCCATGAGACAGAGGAGGAAAAGGAGTGAAAAAATCTGAAGAATGTGGGAGGGCATGGTTTGAAGTACACAAATTGAATATGCATCTCTGTCGAAAGAGGGACTCCTTCCCTAGAAGGCATTAGTGAAAACCAACATAACTGCCATGACTCCTAGAGAGGTAGCCGATGTGGACAGGGAGAAAGAGGAGCAGGTGCCAAGACTGAGAGCACATGGCAGAGATGTGACCACAAGAGGACCACATTCACCCTTCAGGTTACATCCTTGCAAAATCTCTTACCACCCTCTTGTTGTCTAAATTTCATCTCAAACTCTTGCTCTTTAATCTAGGGATTTTCTTTTCCAGTTCTGTGTATATCTTAAGATGGCATTCATCACCATTGACTTTGGGCCTGAATGCTGTGTGAGTGCCCTAAAAAGAGATGATAATTATGTGAAAGCCACTACACTGACTGAAAGAGTAGAAAAAAGCACTATTTCGCAACTGGAGCATAATTTATATGGAACCTGTTCTGGAAAACAGACTGCTCCTCTTGAATTGTATGCTCTCAAGAGTCTGGACCCCTGGAATAGAAAAGAAAATCTATGTTGTGGCCCTAGCCTTGAGCCTGAAACACAGTAAGACCTCAGCAAATGACACCACTCTTCTTAATGTTATTATGAACAATTTTCCCCAGTAGTCAGTCCAGAAACTTTGCCCCAGCACTAAATCCAAGGAGTGCTTTATGATAATTGAAACCCGGGACTTGCACGGGAGGGACACTTCTGAGAGGAGGAGAGATTAAGAGACAGGACCACCACTGGGCCTCCCCATTAATGAAGGTCAAATTTATACTTTAATCGTTTCACCGAACGAGGCGCTGTCTTCCGTCTTCGAGATGCCCTGACAGTACTGAAAGAAGTCATCTGTCACACAATCTTCAACTTGTGATTCATTTTTGGATCCCACTGCCAATCTTTCCCTAGGAACTATTATTTTTCACAAGTCTTTTAATTATCTTGTGAGATTAAATTCCATTGCAATCTTTTACTATGTATTAGTATGTTAAATGTAAACACAGGTAATGGGCTCCAAAATGTGCTTATCTCTTTAAATGCTTCTAAAGTCTTATTTTGACTTTTCTTCACTTTTTTTTAATTATGTAGAAGTACATCAGAAATGAGGTTGGCTGGCACTCTCTGACCAATGAGAGCTCCAGATACAGATCAGCTAGTTTAGGGATGCCTAATGGAGGAGCTCTTCTAAGTCATTGCTGGGATTTCTTAAACAGAATGCCCCGCCCACTTGAAAACTGGTTTGGGAAATCTGAGTTGTGTCCAGAAGGTGCATCTATTGTGAAGCACCCTCGGGTATTAGGATTAAGATCCACAGTTGTCTCTCCTGCCCTTCCATCTGGGGCTCCACCCCCTAGGCTCACAGCTTGCATGTCATTTACAAGCATATGCCCTGGCATGGAGGGCCTGGGGGCAGATGCATTTGCATTCTTGCACTACCAATAAGTGAGTCATCTGTTTCTTCCCACCCTTACTAAACCAGAGCTCTTGGGAGCAGGACCGCACTGTGGTACCTCGTAAAAGTCATGTAACTTCGACTTGAAACATTCTTGGTTTTTTAAAGCAAGAAGAAGTTTTCACTCTGTCATAAAACTTGGTGTGAGAAGCACATGTCTTAAAATTTGGTTGCTGGTTAACTGTGAAGTTTGCTTTATGAGGAGAGATTTTAGTTCCTAGGCCATTGGGCATAGAAATGTGATGCGTGAATTTTCACTTTCTTAGCATAGGAGCTCCTAAGTTGCGCGCTCTTAGGACCCAATCATTGTGTGTTTTACCCTCAGTGCACTCATCTGAAAAAAAGAACTGAAGTGCAGTGGTCCTGCTCCCCGCCTCCAGGACAAGGGGGACGCTGGTGCAGCTGTGTCTCTGGTATTCCACAAAAAGACTGAGCATTTGCTGATGCGCCGTACGCTCCTGAGGGACGGCACAGGACACAGATGCGCCCCTTAAAGGGATTGACCATGTGTCATCCTTGTGCTTCCAGAAGGTCACGGCACATTAGTATTGGTCTTGGTGTCCTTCAGAGTGATAGGGATTTCATTCAAAGTCTGGACTTGTCTGCACATTTGACACTAAATCATTTCCTGGCTCATGAAATCTATGATCTTGTCCCCTGTTATCTTATAATTTTATATGTGTGTGGATCTCATCTCCCCAATGGATTGAAGATTCCTGAGTCAGGAATTGTGATTTGCTCATTTTTAGTTCCTCACAGCCTAGTGCACAATGAGGTTTCAGTGATGTCAGAACAAATAAACAAAAGAGCTCAGGAAAGTAGTCTAAACCTAATTCTTAGGTTCTACTGTTATTAAAATTAAGTTGCATTCAAAGTTCGTGATCTTTTGGCCTTGTCCCTAATTGGCAGAAAGATAAACAGCAATCAAGGGGATCATTGGATATACCCCTGCCATTAAGGATAACTCTCTGAAAATAAACAGACCTAGTCTCTGTCCATTATCAGGCAATCATATATGGACATCATCACATCCAATTCCCAAAGTTCTATGAATATTAAAGATGCCAAGATGAAAGTCAAGAATGATGGTGAATGACAAATGAGATATATGATTTGGACTTTTCTTATTTTAGATACAGGTTAGAATTAAGAGGATTATAAATCAGTTGCTGAGGACCCAAGGAACTAGGTGCTCCAAAACACAATGGGTAAGAGCATAAATTAGTATTACTTGTGTGAGCAAAATAAACATACTTATTTAATCCAGGAATTCTTTTTTAATTAATTAATTTTTAAATTGACTAATAAAAGTTATAATTATTTATTATGTACACATGTTGTTTTGAAATATGCATGCACCAGGATGATTAACTCAAGCTCATATATGTATGCAAGCCATTGATTCTACTTCTAGGAATTTAGCCAGAGGAAGTAATATGACGATGATGATGCAAAGATTCATTCAGAGACATTCATGAAAATTTTGGAAACAACACAGCTGTTTAAAAGGTTCAGTAGGTTTTTAATACTGTACTTCATCATGGTAAGATGATTTTTTATTATTTTTCATTCTCTGAAATGAGGGTGTGTCCTATAGTCAAAGGAGTCTGCTGATTTTAATGATAGGGATTTTTCTTTCTTATGGGTGCATAATCTAACAATTATAGGTGCCTTTCACTGATTCAGTGAAGTATGAAATATTGATATGGATTACGGTCACCACATATTGTTAAATAAGAATCCTACAGAAAAATCCAATGATAAAGTCCTATTTATGTTAATTTATATGTAAATCTCTGGAAACAGATACACCAAATTTTTAATTGTGATTGTCTCTGGGTAGAGTAATGAGAGATTTAAGTTTTCTTTTTTGGCATAATTTACAACATTCATGCATTAGGAAAACTAAAGATGTTTTCAAATAAATAAGTTGCTTTGTTTTTAGCTTTCCACCCATTCTAAGATTTTTCACTCAGAATGAGAAGAATTTCAGAACTAAATTCCCTTAAAGGAGGCAGGTGAGCAACACATCGCCTTTGTCTGTCGCAACCACAATTGGCAACATGGTCATAGCCTCAGGTCCATGGTTCTTGGCTCTCAATTCTGTAATCCAAGCAATCCTTTTATGATGTGTATTAGTGGGCTGAGCTCCTGCATGACCTATTAAGTTTAGCCTAACAGGACTGATGTCACACTGACTGATGGCAAGTGTAAGTAGGCATTGTCAACATTGCTTGACAGAAGGATGAAGGGGAAAGAGAGAAAGTGATTATTTGAGGGGAGATGATAGGTATTCTAATAATGTAAGAATAGTAAGAGATGGGGGGAGACATTTAGGAGTGAAGCTAGCCATTTATCTTCTCTTAAACCAGAAGTCACATATGTTTGGTAAAGTTGTAGTTGTCAGGGTAATATTATTTCCACAAGTATTGCAGAATTGAAGAGCAAATGCTTAAAAGAATTCGGAATGCAAGATCATCACCTAAAAGTAAGAGGGCTTTAAAAAAGTATTTAATTATATTACAGTATTTAAATAACCATAATTAGACGATAGCCAGTTATTCAAATTTATTTAATGTGTGGTTTTTAAATTCCTAAGCATTGTGCTAAGCATAATGTTATGATCAATTAAATTAGTATTCTTACCCCTTTTGCTCTCAATAACTTCCCAGCCTTCCACTGCTATTAACTGAAATTTCAGTAGCATCTCATTAGTAATGGCTCATTGTTGCTATCCCGTCTGTTCCATTAATAATTTCTTTTTTTTATTAAATGAGGTGACAGCTGTCCCTCCTGTCCTCACTATTTTGTCACTATCTTTCTTCCCAAAGTAATTTTTTTCTGATCTTCCTCATTTTCATTCCTCATTTTCCCCCCACAGACAAGCTTAGCTCCTGGTGTCTTTCACAAATGGATCTGGAATTTCTTCTCCGATCTTCACCCCGCCTACCCCAATCTGTTCACGCTCTGTCTTCTTGATTTCAGTTCTGTATTCATCTCTCCCCCTTCAAAACCCCTTCTCACTTCTCACCATCTTTCTTCCCTACTCCTCCCAATTGTCTTGAGCTCCTTTTCTGCTGAACCCTCATCCCCCCTCCTAAAAACTCAATCATGCTAACTTCATTCTCTATTTCTCTTTGCATTTTAGCTTATATTCTAAATATCCAGTCACAGGAACACAGTCTTCAACACAATGAGACAAACTTAGCACCGATTTCATCCTGGAAGCCCTTTGTGATCTCAAAACTATCAATATCATACAAACAGCCTCCTTTACCACCATCGACTTATTTATTCAATTCTGGATGTTTTTCCCCTAGCAGTTTCTCGTAATGAGAAATGGAGAATGTTAACTTTGGAACAAGTCATCCACTTGATATCCAAATATAACTCCCAGGAGAATGTGTTTTTTAAGCATTTCATCTTCCAGGACTGCCTTTTACTGAGAATGTGTTGTCACTATTTTAAAGTCTTCCCTCTTGTTGATAAATAAGCCAGCTACAAACTTTTAAATTAATTCAATAAGAATTATATCTTAGTTCAGAATTTTTTAAAAAGTTATTCAGGACTCAATCTTAATTCTATCAGACTTGATTGATCTGTTTCTTAACTGTGTATGTAGAAGAAACCTCAATGGATCCTCACTTCATAGATGAGGGCCCTGAAAAGGTAGAGCTTTCAGATTTGTACTGTTCAATACAATAGCCACTTGCCACAGGTGGCAATTTAAATTTATACTAATTAAACTTATAAAACAAAATTGAATATTCTTTAGTCACACTAGCCACATTCCAAGGGCTCAGTAACCATTGTGGCTAGTGGCTACCATAGTAGAGAGTGTAGATTTACAATATTTCCATTTTAGCTTAAAGGTCTATTGAACAGTGCTGGTTTGAACAATACAAGGTTGAGGGTTCAAAAATCTGGGACTGCTTCAAGTTAAAGATGCCACTGCCCTCTAATATAATTTATTCCATAATGTTGCCTCACAATATAGGAACCTGAGAGGTCACATACAAAGGGAAACTGAATTAAATATAATTTCATATAGTTGGTCGCACATGAAAAGATGCTTTTCAGCTTACAAAGCACTTTCACATCCATCATCATATTTGAAGTCCACAACAGCCCTGTATAATAGGAATGACAAGTGTTCAACATCTTCATTCAGAGAAAGATCAGCAGCTCAGAGAAATCAGGGCTTGTCCAAAGGCACACTTATTTTAAACTAAGACATAAACCCGTCTCCTTTTCTAAATCCTTTGATCTTCCTACCACATTAAAATGCACCAGGAAGATGGGAGTCATTTTAAAAATACCATGTGCATTAAAAACATGTTAGAAGCCCCTAGCCTGAGTTTCGGTTTAAAGTTTAAATTGCTTTCTTTTTTTGGGGAGGGGGTTAAATTTCACACTTCGTACCTAAAACCAGAACTGAGGCTAGTGGTTGCATAAGATAATACATCCAAAATACTTGCAGAGCCTGTAGCTTCTAGAATGTTTTTAAGTTTTTAATGCACATTTTTTTTAATGACTCCCATTTTCCTGATGCATTTTAAATGTTTGATAGCTTCTCAAATTTACAACAGGTAAGGTAGCATTGCAATAGCCTAGATAAGAGATGGTAGCTTAGATGAAGGTGGCATTAGTGGAGGTGGAGAGAAATTAAGATGGTTGGGGAAATTTTTGAGAGAGCAATTTCCCTGTATTTGTTGATAGAGAGGGAGAGAGAATCTGAGGAACCAAGGAGGACTCAGGTTTCTCACACAAGCAATTAGATCGATGCTATTACTTTCTGCTGGGGGAAGAGTACTTGTTCCAAGAAATAAGTAAGATATGGGTGTCCTTCTGCCTAAATCCCTCAGTGGCTCCTCATTGCTCTTAGAGCAATCCAACATTTTGTCCTTTGAGACACATGTCACCTGACCACTCTCCAACTTCTCTTTTACCAAGTACCTGACTGACCCCAGTGGCCTCCTTTCTGCCACTCCAGCTCTGTAATCCTATCTTCTCCCTTGGTTTTGTTCATCCTTCCTCTGCCCAGACAGCTCTTCTTCATCTCTCCCATGAATGCCCATTGTCTTCTCCCCAGGTCTGAGAGCAAATACCAGCTCCTTAGAGGAGCCTTTTCTGACCATTCCATCTAAAAGGCTCCACACCACCATCAAAACTGCACTGTCCTGTTTAGTTCCTTCATAGTACTGCATAAAAATTTCCATCAACTTGTACATTTACTCCTTTCCTTGTTTATGGTCTAAGAAGACAAAGACTCAGATACTCACTTGTCAATTATTTCACATTTGGTTGGCATGGCAGCTTTAATTTGAACATAAATATATTTGACATCAAGGTCTGTTCTTAATCATGGGTTTATGCTATGTCCTCATTTAAAAAAATTCTCTGTGTTCATTTATTTGTTTGCTCATCAAATACTCATTGAGCACTTATAAAGTACAAGACATAGCAGACAGGCAAAATTTTGGTTCTTCAAAAACCAAATCTATTCCCTTTCTTTATATGACTTAAAATCCAGTAGGTAATTCTTTTGTAAGATGGAAAAACAATCACCAATTCATTTTACCTATTTAAATGATTTCCCTAAATCTGCATATTCTGATGAAAACAAAAGAAACATAGTGATAAGCAATTGCTTGGAAGATAAACAAGAATCTCTTTTAGATAATTTGCTGGAATGGTGGTTTCAGAAGATTTTTTTTAAATCACTGACCAAAATAAGATATATACAAGTGCTTTGTCATAAGACTGAATTATTCATGGCACAGACGTGATCCTTTAAATTTGTATTAAAGCAAAACCCTGAGATAGAAAGAATAGTGAGTTCAGCATTGAAAACCTGGGTAACAGTCCCAGCTCTAATTGTAAACTAACCTTAGCCAAGTCAGAATCCTTTAAAAATTTCTTTCTTCATCAATAAAATGGGGGTGGGGAGGTTGTGTGTGCTACTTGCCTCAGCAAAACTGTGTGAATCCAATGAGTTCATGTAAAAGTGCTCCGAAAAGCCAGCGTGCTATGCAAGGTGTTTCCACCATTTAAGGACTTCACTTGCTTCTCAGAGGATCAGGAAAGTGGATGGGTCATAGGTACCGAGGCATAGACTGCCATTTTTCTTTTCAGTTTCATCTTTCCATTCCTTCATGCTGTGATTCCATGCCCCTGAGCCTCTAGTCATGCTGTTCCTTCTGCCTGCAATGCCCTTTCCTCACTGATGATTTTCTTTTCATATTTCAAGGCTCAGTTTGAAACTCACTAATTCCTATCTCTAGGCAAAGTAATTGATCCTTCTGTGTTTTTTTTTTTTTTTGAGTAAAATGGTATATGCCTATAATTGAGCTCATGTTAAAATAATAGAGTCATTCTCTGTTTGGAGACCACAAGACTGGGAGCATCTAATGCTAACTGATAGAATAAAAAAGGAGAGAACGATCCAACGTGGGAAGCAGGATACACAGTGGACTCATAGAATGGCAGATGTCCTAAACAGCACTGTGGCCTCAGAATCAACCCTTAAGGCATTTGGATTCGGCTAAAAAGCCCATGAGAATATTTCAGGCATGGAAAGCCAAGACATTCTGGCAAAAAAAAAAAAAAAAATGACCTTAATGAAAGATCTCTGTGAGTGAGATCCCAGTGGAAAGAATGAAAGAATGGGCCATCAAAGAAGGAGGTACCTTTCTCTGAAGGGAGGAGAGAACTTCCACTTTGACTATAACCTTATCTAAATAAGATTGGAGTTGGCGAAGGCAAGAGGCTTCCATAGCCTTGGCAACTCATGACAAGAGCCTAGGATGATTACTGACATCATAAATAACAGTGTCAATTGTTAAATCAACAACAGGAGTCACTGTGCACTTACTTCCCATGTAGGATCTCTGTCCTTAATGTGTTATACTATGTGAATTAATGGCATAATTAGTACTTAAACAGTACTTTATACTTTGTGTTTCTGTGTGGGTGCAAACTGTTGAAATCTTTACTTAATATATACTAAATTGATCTCCTGTATAGAAAGATAATTGAAAATTAATTTTGATGTGAATGGAATGGGAGAGGGAGCAGGAGATGGGATGGTTGCGGGTGGGAGGGAGGTTATGGGGGGAAAAGCCACTATAACCCAAAAGTTGTACTTTGGAAATTTATATTTATTAAATAAAAGTTAAAAAAAAGCTGGGAGCATCACAAGGGTATGGACTGCCCTACATTCATGGACAATTTTTTCCACCTCTCCACAACTCCTTGCTGTAACAGCTGCTTTCCATCTGCACTCATGTGGCAATCATGGCATCCATCACACATCAGTGTGTGCTATGCCTTGCCCCTGCTGATCCATTGCACAGGTCAGTCATTTGGTACAGGGTGAAGTCCTTGGTCCAAACAGGGTCAATCAGTGGTCTTTCTTGGGAATTTTGGATCTGAAACTGAGGAAAGAAACTCAATATCTCTGGTTTTGAAGCAATAAAATCAGAGCTAATGACAGCCACGTCAAGAGCAACAAAATAGAAATCTTCAGAAAGAAAATAATGAAATAAGTGAGCTAACGGAAACAGAGCTGGGATGGATGATCCTGAGTTCTTGTGGCTCTAGAAAGCACACTACACTCCTATAGTTTCCACCAAGACATCTTACTATCCTTATAGTGAATTATGCCCTCAAATCCTTATAATGAGATTCCCTTTGAGCATAGACCACTTCGAGTTGAATTTATGTTAACAACAAAATTTAAAAAGTAAAAATAAATAGTTTTAACTAATATAAATTGCCTTGTGCATTTACAAATCCCCAGCGTTTAACATAGCTTTTAGCTCATTGTATACTCATTAGCTAAATTGGTGAATTAATTAATTCTCATCATTATTCCTATGTCAAATAGTTTTCACAATGCTAAACAAAAATGCCTGATCATGAAAAAGACCAAATACAACAATGTGGTTGTATGTATGTGGCTGTATCTTCATTTATTATGTATTGCAAAGAGAGAGAGACACACACAGATACTGAAAGACAGAAAGCTCTCTCATCCTCTGGTTCACTCCTCAAATGCTTGAAATGGCCAGGGCTGACCCAGTTTGAAGCTAAGATCCCAGAACTCAGTCCAGGTCTCCTGTGTGTATGGAAGGGACCCCACTACTTGAGCTATCACTACATGTCTCCCAGGGTGTGCATTAATATGAAATTGAAGTGGAGAGTGGAACTAGGACCCAAATCCAGGCACTCTGGTATGGGATGCCAGAGTCCCCACTGAGAATCTTAACCACTAGACCAAAGGCCTGCCCCTGGTTTTATTTCATGGCTTTTAAAATTGGACTATTTACTGTAATAGATATGTAGCACCTTACCTTTTGAGCAACCTTCTAGACTACTCTAAGTCAATTACAAATATAAACACCTAGTAAAAGAACCACACCTTTGGACATCACAGTAGGGTAAAAAGTATTTAAGGTGAAAGTGAATTCATGTAAAAGCAATGTTTTCACCTCAGCTCTGCTGCTTAGGGTCTTTGTAACTAAAACTCCCTGGGTATCAAACAAAGATGAGGTAGAGAGTTTGGCTTAGGTAATATCGATCCTCCTGACCACACAGTTGTGTTGTGAACATTCAATGAGATCATACATTAAAGACCTTAGTGAGCTGTTAAAGCAATAACCCAAACAGTTATAATTTTCACCCTTATGCTATTGGATCATGAGTGAATACTCAGTCTTCAATTTATGCCTGTAAGAGCTTATTAAAAATTTAAATAAACATGGAGCTAGTTAACCCACTGATTGCACAACAGGTTAAGCTACTGCTTGCGACACTAGCATCCCATATTGGAGAGTCATTTGAGTCCTGGCTCCTCTGTTTCCAATCAGCTTCCTGCTGACGTGCCTGGGGAGGCAGCAGAAGAGTCCCTAAGTACTTGGGCCACTAACCTATATGTGAGACCTGGCTTTTGCCTGGCACAGACCTGGACATTGCAGCCAATTGGGGAGTGAACCAGCAGGGTTCTCTCTCTCTGTGTGTCTCCCCCCACCATCATTCTGCCTTTCAAATAAATGAAAGTTTTGAAATGTAAATAATCAAATCAGCTTTCCTGTTAGGATATTGTATCACCATCTATGACTGGTTTGCAAAAATCAATGCAAAATTCCTCTCAGCAAGGGTAGACTGGTGAAGAATGGCTCAGAATCTTTTAGAACTCTCTTAGGTCTCTTTCCCTTTTCTTAGCTTCTCTCTCTTTTCTTCACCTCTCCTTGAATGTTACTGCCCAATATGGAAGCCTTTTCTGATCGTAATAATACGTTAGGCTTGCCTGACATTTTATTTAAATCCAAGTTATAGAACCAGCAAACTATTGTTTCCTTAAGGACTAAGGAAGCAGACTCAGGGTGGCACTGCTCCCAGAGAGTCTCCCTGCTGTTAGCAACAGAACTCAAATGCAAACACGGAATCCTCTGCTCAAAGTATTAAAAAAGACTGTTCTCTCTGCACAAAAATCACCCATGCAGGGCTGCCCAGTGCCCTGTGCTGGGAAGGCCAGGGGCGGAAGTGAGCAGCACTGAATCACTGCACCCCTCTGCTTCCGACTTCCTTGCCCTTCTTCCTCCCAGTGCTCTCCAAGAATTGCAGGAAGTTAGACCTCTACTCTGGAAAAAAAATAACATTCAGTGAAGAGAATGACAAACATTCCCACTGGGTTCTGTTTTCTGAGAACACATTGATTAGCTTTTCTCCAGAAAGTAGGATTTCTCCAGGATATCCCTGGAGAAAGGGCAGGAAGGAACTTGGGGATCCCCCCCTAACAAGAGAGGAAGCCCTGTGCCGTAAATGGGGCCCTCTCCATTGACTTTCCCCACCCTGGGCCCAAAACAGAAGCCACCAGTCTAAGACATGGAGTGAATTTGAGCAGCATGTCCATTTCCCCAAGGACAAAGGTTAGATTCAAGTCTAGAAAACCCTGCCCCAAAATGATTATCATTTTTATTGTGACAATGATGATAGCCACACTTATTTTATCTCCTGGTATTAACTCCTTTCTTAAAGCCATTCACCCGGATCTAAACAAGGCCTGGGCAGTAAAAGTGCCCTTAGCGTCTGGTTGTTTCTCACAATGTTGTCACATTTATCTTGGAGTACAGCACTTGGGATGTTACTGAAAGTGATTCCAAACCAGAAGAGGGGGTCTTGTCAGCAAGACCTGACATGGAAGGACATGGGAACATCCAGGGTCTTTTCAGCCATGCCCATGTTTCTCTGTAGCTGTTAAGTGCTAAGGCTCCCAGGTGTTTCAACAGGAGAGTGAAGGCTGAAATCCCAGGCAGGACAAAGTCCAATATGTCACATGTCATCAATGTGTGTGTTTATGTAGGAGAAAACAGCCTTACACATAAGAGGATGGTTTACCTCTGAAATATTGCAGCATAGGTAGCAAAGATTTTTCAATTGCACATTCTGTGAGGGATTATACCAGGTTTGGGAATACTTCAAAGGTTCCTGAAAAATGAAATTAAATAATAATGTTATTCTGGTGCAAAAACTTCTGAAACACATGCATAGTTTTTCACAGTGATCATTTTTCATGAATTTTTGGAAGACCCATGGGATGCATATGCATAATTTCAAAAATCTTTTTTGCAGCAAAATAAACATACTTTGAAATTCCATTTTCCACTTTTCTTCTAACTTTTGAAAGTTTTCTTGCATCTTGTTGTCATCTGCATACCTAGAGCCTAGTATAGAGATTATCTAGCATGCAAACATTCTTGATACATACTTGTTGAATGAATGAAAGAATGGCTCATTCAAATTCTGCTGTTGTACGATTTTTGTATCAGATGTTTTTGGAAATTATATTGCCATAGAATTTTAGAATGGGGAGACCTTAAGATTCATCTGATCCATTTTCTTGATTTTTAAGGAAAGGAAGAATGAGGCCCAGAAAGGCTAGGCAGTCCACCTCAGGTCCCACAGCTCACCAGAGGCATAGATAGAGCTAGCAAAAGGACTGATGACTTCTCACCTAGCATCCTTTGGTCTGCACATCGTGCTCCCTCTCCCATGACTTGGTAAGAAAACTCAGCTCTGTCCTCAGCTCACCGTAACAGAATTGTGTGCCTCTGGTGTGCTGCCTCTCTCCTGGCTGTCATGGAATCTCTTGAAAGGGCTTTTCTTTTTCTTCTTAAATCCTTTGCAAAGAGAGGTATCAGAAGGGAGGAGGAAGAACAATTGCTGGCCCTGTTAGGGTGAGTAGGTCCATGCAGGCATTGGAGTACATCATGAACATGGAAAATAGACCTGTTTTCCAATCTCTGTTGAACACGAGATGGTTGACTGCAACATGAAGAGGAAGAATGCCCTTGTATATTGCTCTGAGGAAGCACATTGAGTTGTCCATCTTTTCCTCCTTGCGTGGCTCTGGAAAGATCAATAAGTGGGCCTTGCCTATACCCTGGGGCAACAGCTGACTTGGCCAATGATAAGCCACAGGCCTCAGCCTGACCAAGTAAATACTTTCTCTCAGGAGCTGGGACTGGGGCCCCAGAGACTATGCCAGTTCCTGTGATGAATCAGGGGCAGGTATCTTATAGGCAATAACTAAGCAAGTTAATTAGGGGCTGTGATGGTGAACCATATTCAATGGATGAAAACACAAATAACTTGTTTATGGAAGGAAGTGCATAGCAAATAAACAGAGAGCAACAGAAATTAAATAAAATGAAAGAGAGAGAGGCTCTGATGACTCTCAGATTTTCAAATTTCCACAGAGACTATTTTCCCAATACAGAGCATCATAAAATCTGCTGCATCTTTTATTAATCCTTTTTTCTTGAAACAGTTGTTCTTTGCAAAGAGTTGTTTACTTTTGAGTTAGAAAAACCAGCAAAGCAGAGGATTAAGATTTATTCATTAATTGAAAAGCAGAGTTACAGAGAGGGCAAGACAAAGACAGAGACAGAGTGATCTTCCATCTGCTGGCTCACTCCCCAAATGGCCACAATGGCCAGGACTTGGCCAGGGCTGGGCCAGGATGAAGTCAGAAGCCGGGAGCTTCAACCAGGTCTTCCGCTTGGGTGGCAAGGGTCCAGGCACCCAGACCATCTTCTGCTGGTTTCCCAGGCCACTAGTAGGGGGCTGGATGGGAAGTGGAATAGCCGTAACTTGAACTGGTGCTCATATGGGGCACAATATTGCCAGCCTCACATTTTGTTTCTTAAAGGGCAAGTGAACTGATGCTAAGAAGGCAGTACAATTTTGAGAGTGAAAGAAGTGGAAGAAGCCTGCAGAAATGGGAAAGAAAGCCAGTGTTTGGTCTAATGGTTAAGACATTCAGGTGTTACATCCAAGTGCCAGGGTTTGATACCTGGCTCCAGCTCCTGAGTCCAGCTTCCTGCTAATGCAGACCCTGGGAGCACACAGAGATGGCTCAAGTAATTGGGTTCTTACCACCCATATGGGAGACCTGAATTGAGTCCCCTGCTCTAGGCCTCAGCCTACCATGTCCCAATCATTTGGGGTGTTGGGAAGTGAACCAGTGGATGGGAGTGAGCTTCCTCTCTGTCTCTCTCTCCCTCTTGAATTAAAAAAAAAAAAATTTAAGAGAAGAAACAGAAAAGGGGGACCAGAGAAGACGAAGACGTCAGGAAAGCAGGAACATCGCAGTGAGCAACCCTGGTGAAGCTGAGGGGAGAGAGTGAACATGGCTGCCTTCCAGATACCCCATTGACTCCATGCCCAGCGAGTCGCATTTTCCATCCCCAAGAGCAATCAGCTGCTCATCACTGCTGCACAGGGAGCGCATCAGAGGGATTTAATAATGGTTGGCAAATGTCAAATAACATTGAATCTAAACCAAATTCCAGACATTGAGGACTGCGCAGTCATTAACAATCAATTAGTGCACTCACTTTTCAGTCCAGGCATTTTTTAAAGCCTCTCCTTTCCATGACCAGGAAGCACATGCTCTGCCTCTTTTCCCCTGGGGGGCTGAGCAATGCATCACTCCTCCCGCTTAGTCAGGGAAGGAACAATTTAGGCCCTGTTTGCATTGTGGTTTCATTCCCTTGTTTGCTCCCCTAGCAACACTTTCAGGAGTGGAAGGAAATGGTGAGTGGCATTGGTACATCCTGTCCTAAGCAAAGAAAATCAGCCATTTCGCTGCCTTTCTGGGGAATTATGACGTGATAAAAGGTAAAGGCGAGATGGGGAATCAGCCGAAACTCTTCTCCTAGTTGGAAACAGTGGACTCTGGACTCTGGGACGTGCAGAAGGGCTGGCTATTAATGACACAGGAGGACGTTACGTGAACTCGGTTCACCTCTGCTCGTGTGCTGCGGCAGCAGGATTACATTCCAGCAACAGCCAGTAAACATTTACCACAAAACAAGACATCGCTCTATTGATTGCTGCGTATCTGCTTCATCCTTCCCTTTCCAAATTAGCTCAGATTTATGGCCATTCCCTTCCTGTTCCCTGAGCCAACCGCACCCTCTCGGGGTCCTGCAGGTCAGAGGACGGAGAGACAGAAGCAGGAATCTGTATCCCAACATCGTCAGGAAGCGTATTCACAATCATTTTGAACATTCTTCTGCTCATATTTTTCCCTGCTAGGTCTTCCAGAGGTCTATTTTTAGAATAACTTTCTCAGAATATAGAAAAGCCCATATTATTTTCCAACTGTGACACATATTCCTTCCTCTAGTTTTGTTGCTAAAGTCTGGACATAAAACCAGGCTTAGTGCAAAGAGCTCTGTGAACAGACAGCTGTCTCACACAGTGGCCTCAAGCTTCCTCTCTCTCTTTCTCTCTCTCTCTCTCTCTCTCTCACACACACACACACAGGGGTCCTCCAAGCTCTCAGTCCCACATGATTTCTACTTAAAAGTTGAGTTCAAGGGCATAAAGGGGGCAATGAAGACGCAGGCAGAGGGTTAAAAAAGCAAATAGGACTTGACGTACTGATGTGTCGTTGGCCTCTCAGAAACTACAGGTGAGTCTCAAGTTGTGGTCTTGCGCCCCAAAGTGGGTGAGTCCTGCAGTGTTGGTTAGATTGGCATCTTGGTTGCCAGAAAAGGCTCTGCCTGCCATAGCTCAGGGTACAAGCTGACAAGCCCAAAACCCAAGAAATAAAAATTCACATCCCCAAAGAGTTTTTACCATAGAGATCTTTTCTAAGCAAAAACTTAGGAAGGTCCACTTCAGCACATTCTTGGGAGTTTACCTAAACAATCGCCTCCTTGGAAGTCACCCAATGAGTGGTGGGGGTGGAGACAGCTCTTTTTGTGACAGGCCCTAAACAAATGCATCCCATTGCGAAGATGCACTACGCTTTAACAAATTACAAGTAGAGATGTTTAAAATCAATATTTTGGGGGGCTGGTTTAGCATAGTAGGTTAAGCCACCACCTAAGATGCCAGCATCCCATGTGAGAGCCGGTTCCAGTCCTGGCTGCTCCACTTCAGATCCAGCTCCCTGCTAATGTGCCTGAGAAAACAGCAGAAAATGGCTCAAGTTCTTGGGCCCTTGCATCCTCGTGGGAGACCTGGATGAAGCTCCTGACTCCTGGCTTCAGCCTGGCTCAGCCCTGGCTGTTGTGGCCATTTGCAGATTGAACCAGTGGATGGAAAATTCTGTCTCTCTGTCTCTTTCTCTCTCACTCTCTCTCTCCTTCTCTCTCCATAATTCTGCCTTTCAAATAAACAAAATAAATCTTCTTAAATTAATCAATATTTTTACATAATAAAACTAGAGAACGTGTATTTGCCTTATAGAGATGTTGCTTTGATTTACAAGGCAATCCCTCAATGCAAGTGTTTCTCAGACTCCAGGGTGTTCTGGAATGACCATGAACGACTGTTCAAATGCAGATATACAGGCTCTACCCTTCACACCTCCTCCCTAACACACGCATACACATAGCTGCTGCCGTCCCAGGCCTGGGGTGAAACTCAGAAGACTGATTTTTTAAAAAGAATCTTTGGTGATTCTTATGCAGGTGATCATTGATCCACACCCTGAAAAACACTGCACACAGTAGGTTTCTGCATGCATTGAAACCAAAGCCAATATCTATTTGGGAAATAGAGGTTGAACATTCCTAATCTAAAAATCTAAAACTTGAAAGTGTTTAAGCTCTGACATGAGGCTCAAAAAGTTTCAGGTTTGGGGTTTCCAGTTTTTGGATTAGGGATGCTCAAACTGGTAAAGTCTTTGAAATATTCCAAAACCTGAAAAACTCAGAAATAGACATTTCTATAGGATACTTCTGGTGCAAAACATTTCAGGTAAGGGACGCTCAACTTGTATTTACATTGGGTAAACCAAAGCCCACCTATACTGAAATGAAAAGAACTGTGAGCTAAGGAGGTGGTTTATATCCGATATTTTTTAATCCTGACGCTTTAAAATTCAACAAACAGCTAATTCATTATTGTCGTTGTTGTATTTCTCATGTGTCTTATTAAGAAACGTTGAGATTTGTAAGTATGTTGCTAACACATCTTATACAACATGCACGCCAAGTGGTTGATTCACGGGCTGGCATATCACACAGATTAACAAATGAAGTTGTGTTGGAATACTCTATGTCATCCTGCAGTTTTCTGTTTCTAATTCTATCTAGGGAAACCAGGAAAACAATCAAAAGCATCTTACTAGTAGCTTCTTTCTAGATTATGCTGAAAAATGAGTTCCCTCCAACTGGAAGATAGGGACGGGCACAGAGCAGGAGGAAGAAAGAGCACCTAGGGAAGATGGGGCCAGGTCATCAGAGGAACCCTGGACATGGACTTTGGAGCCAAGTCCTCACAGTGGTTTTTTTGTGATACCAGAAGGAAAAAAGGGGAGAGAAAGGAAAGGCAAGAAAATAGGATAAATGGGAAGAAACATAAAAAAAAAACAAGTTTGGGGACAGAAAGATGTTAAAATTTTGAAGAAACAAAGACAAGACATGAACTTTAATCACTCATTCATATTGTCATCAGACACTCTGCACATTCGAATGTAGTTAGATATTTCTAAAACTGAGAAGGAAAACATTTTTTGACAAATTTGACCTTGCAACAATTAATGTAGGTTTTAAGTGGAAAATCTGGTCTTTGTTTCTGTGAGTTTACCAGAGTATGTAAATAAGATCGGGGTTTTTCATTTCTAAAAGCTTGGCTTCTTTGACTAGTAATCCTACAAGCCTAGCTTATGTACTTCTCAGAACAGTCTGCAAACCTAATCCCAAGAACACAGTATGTCATCGAGCCACAGAAATATATCATTATTGCTTTGGCTCTGATGTTAGAGTCCATACATGATGATCCTTTAAACACACCCCTGGTCCCTCAAATACATCCCCATCTTTATAGAGTGACTATGGGCTTTCTGCTTGCCAGAAGATCTGGAAGCTGGAAGAACAGAATCAAGTCCAGAAATGAGAGATCATAATTGCCATTATTATCTAACTAGAGGTTACTAATTTGCTGAGTAGCTGTTTACTGTGATAAGTTCTGAGGGCTTTCATTTCGATCATGTAGGAGACTTTGCTAGCCACTAAATACCACGTCAGTCCCTTCATGAAATCACTAGACTGTCCTATGGCTCTGCCATGATGAGCAAAGCACTGCCTGCCTGGCTGCTTACCACTCCCACCCGAGTCCCCAGGCTGCTCACTCACTTCAATTGTCTGTGACCTTTCTCTCTCTCATCCTCTTCACACTTAGAACCTTTTCACATGAGAGGAAGGAATAAACTCACATACATTAAGATACGCATGATCGGAAAGCCGCAAAGAGGCACCTCTTCCTGGATAGATGTAGCTTAGAAATAGGAAAACTTTAGGCAAAAAAAGAAGTTGAATTGTATGCACAGGTGATGTAGAGATGCTGGCCTGGGGAATCCGGGCATGAAGGTGAGGAGGTGTGAAACTGAGCCTCACAGCATGCATACGTCTCTAGGCACTGACTGTCGACTGGGCTAATCCAGAGAACAAGACTTTCTCAGTGCAGCCAATGCCCAACACTCAGGGCTCCCTTCACAGAATCAAGGCATGACTTGACCATGAGCTTGAGTGCCTTTCTCTGAGGGAAGAGGGGTGCTCTAAGGACAGGAAATTGAGGCACAGAGTGCACCACACTCATTTTACTCCCAGGCCATATCTTCTCCATCTTCCTAAAAGACCTCTGCATCCTTAAGTAACTTCCCAGTCATCAGATCAGTCTTTATTAAATTTTCACATGCACTTAGTTTTAGATTCAATTTGAAATGTGCTCCAAGGAGCTTCATATAGACTAAGTAATTAGCTAAAGAGAAATGGTGCAGTATAGATTTTAGAGAAGGGCACAGAATAATGCCTCTCAAGTCCCACCAGCAGTAATTGGGAGCTCTAATGTAACAAGATGAGCATTTTTATTTTAAGTTATTTATTTATTTATTTTCATTTGTACTTAACAGAATGACACTTTATTAAACCAGTGGTTTGGGGAATATTGTTGCTTAGGACAAAGCTAAAACACGTATTCAGAGCTTTCAAAGTGCATCAGTTTAGAGAAAACGACTAAGGAAGTAATTAGTAGCACAAGGATTTTGCAAGAATCTTGAAGGTCACACTCTAAAATTTAAGAAACATTGCTCAGACTGATAGAGCATAACTGCAAATCGAGACCCTGGGGTGACCTCTGTTCTGCAAAGGACATGTTATGTGACTGTGGCCAACCTGGCATTCTCTGAGCCTCAATTGACTCTAATAATGTGGGAGTAGTGGAGATAGGCCAGATGCCGTCCAATTCTAGCATGCGATAATTCTATCTGTATTATAGTCACCTCTGTGACTATATTATAGTCACATCTGTCACTGGTGGAGAGGAAATGAGAAGATTAAGTCAGGGCTGCCAATTATGATATCATTGCTGGAGACATATACCAGCCAGCTCCTGGTTACCTTGAAGTAGCGGGTATAGAAGACAGTCTGCTGCAATGGAAAACATGGGAACTATAAGCCAGCTCTGGTACTCACTATTTCCCTGGTCTTGATCAAGTCACATACCCTCTTTGAACCTCAATCTTGCCATCTGCTTTTTAATTAATTACTTAACTTGATAAATAAAAAATTGTATGTATTATGTACAACATGGTGTTTTGAAATATGTATACATTGCACAATTGTTACGGTGTGCTAATTAACAAAAGCATTACCTCACATAGTTATCACCTTTTGAGGTAAGAACACTTGAAATCCAGTTAGCAATTTTTAATACTATGCATTGCTATTAACTATAGTCACTATGTTTTACAATCTCTTGAGCTTGTATCTCTTACTTAACTGAAATTGGGACTCCTTTGGCCAACATCATCCCAGCCCTTGGATACCACCATTCTACTCCTGTTTCATGAGTTTAACTATTTCAGATTCTACATATAAATGAGATCACATGGTATTTATCTTTCTGCACTGCCAGATTCTCTCTTTCAAAGAGCAAATGGTCACAGTGGTGAAAAATGCCTATTTGATTTACACAGTCTTGATGGGTAGCCCAACTTCAGTGCATGTAACATGGAAAATTCCATGCAAACATACTCTCTTGTAGCTTTGTTTGTCATCATTTCATTAGTTTTAAATACAGCATATATGCATGTATAGCTATATTATGAAGCAGATTTTTTTAAATATATTAAGGTTAAGCCAGTCAATAGTGATAGCTTTTAAAGGCTCAGATAAAATATTAAATGTTGGAGATGGAATTGTGAACCGGCTCATAATGGAAACACCATTACCTACCAGGAACCTGAAAAATGTTGTTTCAGTTAAAAGTTTTAACAATCTCCTCTTCTCAACCCCTAAGTGGAAGATGAGCTAGAAATACTAAATTATTTATCAACTCTACTAAACTCGGCTTTTCAGGAGACTCCATTAGCCCAGTGTTCCCAACTGGATACACAACCTCAGATGACAGCTGTCACGAGGGTTATGGTGCTGTACTCCCCCAGGACATCCAGGTCACACTTCCAGATGACTGCCTGTTGAATTTGAATTTCAGTTATTTTTGCACTTAAGAAGTTACCAAGCTTGCTTATTTGACCCACCAGTTGACCAGGAGATAAATACTGCTAGAAGGTAATACACAATTCTGCAACTTCCAAATGGAGAGAACACAGCAGTGAAAGTAGCAGCCATTCAGTATAAAGAGCAGATTCATTTAGTGTCCGGGCAAGCAACTCTGCTGTCTGGAGTAGCCCTTGAATTCGTATCATAGTGCAAGAAAAAAAAGTTCAAAAAGGCGGCAATGTTGGTAACATATACAAGTATTTAGACCTTTTTATACACAAAAATTATGCCTAAATAACAGAGCTTCAGTCTTCAGGAATATTCACTTACATCAACCAACTTATTTCCTTATGCCAAACAGATTAGACTTACCACTGTGTCCTCTTACCATTTCAGCACAGTGAAGGTCGTCCCCCACCTAAAATGTTCAAGTTCAAATGATTTTGTAAGTTAGAGAAACAGAATAATAAGCCTTGTTTTAGATAGTATCACAAAGCTATCCTATCCCTTCTTGCTCAAAGGTGTTTCCGGCTAAATGATTTTGGTCATGAGAATCACATTTTTTATCTAGTGCTGGAGTGACTGAAAGACCAGGGCCTGGGAGGCAGGTCTGTGGACTCTGGGTGTTTTCGCCACAGGCATCATGGAGTGTCTGGTGGGTCATCCCTGGGCTGCTGTGTGCGCACACTGCTGGCCTGCTCTGGAGATGCAGCAGCTTGTACTAGACACTGTCCTGAGCCTGCAGCACCTGCTGCTTCCTTCATGCTTTGTTAGAGCACAGACACAATCACTCAGCTTCCCCTTCAACCTGCCCCACTCCTGACCCCTGATTTCCCGTTCAGAGACTAAGAAGCATCTGTGCCCACACAGCAAGTGCAACACCACAGCCATGCTTCTAATGTTAACATCGCTATCAAGTGTCCCATCAGAGTCTCTTGACTAGGGGTGGAGGTCACTCACCACCAGGCTTACTTCCCTAAATCCAAAGAGGGCAAAGAAGGCTTGATCAAGCACCGTGTTTTGTGTGGCAAACACCTTTGCTGTTTTCTTCAGATAATGACACCACTCCCGGGGGAACTCGCTCAGCAACGAATGCTGGGCCGCTGCTTGGATTCTCTCCCTTCATCCTTACTGATTCTTCCCCAGAAGCCACGTGCAGAGGGGAAGGATTTCAGTGTTCTTGACACTTCTGAGAACCTCCATCTCTCTCTTTTCCTGGCGTCTGAGGTTGCTGTTATTTGCATCTACCGTTTTGTACTCAGCACAACCACCAGAATCTCTTGGCCTCTGATTTTTTGCCCACTTGGTTACCAAGTGTCTACTGGAAATCTCCTCTCCCACCCCTCACCTAAGTCATTCCCTCCAACCTTTCGCCTTCTCCTTCCCTGCACAAACTGCTTCCAATAATCCCTT
This sequence comes from Oryctolagus cuniculus, assembly GCF_051225735.1. NCBI lineage: Eukaryota > Metazoa > Chordata > Mammalia > Lagomorpha > Leporidae > Oryctolagus > Oryctolagus cuniculus. The sequence goes on along the minus strand of NC_142869.1, from coordinate 32,859,217 downwards.
CCAAATAGTCTCTAATTCACAGCATCACAGAACAAACCGCCTCCTTCTCTCACCAAATAAACTGCTTTCAATAAGCTTCTCCCAACCCCCTAAACAAATAACATCCCATAATCCACCTTATACTAAAATATTGCTTTTCATAACCACCAGCCATTTGCTTCTTTTCTCCCCTTGAGGAAATAAACCATCTTCAACGTCCCTTCTTATTAGGGCTCAGAGATACTCCATTGAAATCACAAAATACACATACACACAAACACACATGCATGCACACACACACACAATCACCTCCCAAACAAAAATTATCTACTACAACATTTGCCTTCCCTTTCTCAGAAAAAGAAAACTTTTATAAGGTACAGAAGGATCCATTTGTGTCTTTTTTGAGGATGTTTTTCCCCCAGTAAAATAAGCTCAGGAGAAATACAGTAAGGCATTCCAAGGCCAAACACATTCTACTGTTTATTACACATATTACATTCTTAAATAAAAATGCGTCACATAACATTTTTTGCATAGATATCTTACAATATACCAATTTAAAAAAGAATTATGAAACAGACCAGTAACAAAAATAAATTTTTTCTTCATTAATAATTTTGTAACATTAACATACCACCATCATATAATACAAATAATAGTTTTAAATCTTAAGACTTTTGTACAGCAAAAAAACTTGACAAAGTAATATATTTATATATATATATAAAAAGCTTAAAAAAAATAAAATGTCAAAAAAAGGCATAACCGAGGGCTATAAGACTGGGTACTTCTGTGATATATTATAAATACCAGAGAAGGCCTGAGAGAATGTGACCGGGGAGACAGGGTGAGGGATGGGGGCTGGGAGCAGGTCTCTCCAAACACACTTGTTAGACACATCTGGCAAAAAGAAAATGTATAGTGCAAAAATAAATTTCTTCAAGCAACTGTTAAGAGGATAATAGAAATGTGAACAAAAATGTGTGGTGGCCGGGAAAGTGTATGGTGAGAGTAGGAAGTGGAGGGGGAGTGTGGAAAGGGGCTGGGGTGGGGGAGTGGCAGGAAAGGTAAGGGGAGGCTTCAAAACATTAAACATTTATTTTTGCCTCTGTGTTAGCAAGGAGATCTTGGCCATTAACAGGTGTATTTTTCCTCCCTGGAATGAAGCAGAAGTGAAAGGTAAGGAAATTAAACCAAGGCTGGGTTTAGCTAGGAAATGCATGCTGGGGAGAAAAAAACAAAAAGGTTGAGAACCAGCCAATGAGCCCAAAAGCCTGCAGGACCCAGATTTGCAGAGATCACTCTGCCTCCAGTCCATAGGCCTAGGATTCACATGTTCCCTCTCCCCACCCACAGTCCCTCCCCTCCATGTGGAACTCCCAGTGTGGTTTCCATAGACTGGCAATTATAAGCATCCATCCCCCCCAAAAGATATTAGGCACTGGTGGCTACTCCTCTTAAAACGTCAGTAGCCTGTTTTCCTTCCGCGAAGGTACAATAGGTACAGATGCGCACGTGTCTAGGTGCGTGCACGCACACCACCCTCATTCGTCTGACGTGGGGTCCATTTTATGGCAGTAGACGGAAGCTGGAGTCAAAGCAATTTACGATTCCAAAGCTCACAGTTGAAAAAAAGTGTATAAACAGTCCCCAACAAAGAACGCATCACCCTTCCCTCGTGATCACTGAGGGGAGCCCTGTTGGAAAAAAGTATCTTGTTCGGGGTATTTGTGGGGCGACGGCCTAGGATCTCTCTCCATTTTTGATACCTGTTTCCCGAGAACGTATACGCAAATGCAAAACACCTGAAGAATACAGTACTATATCGGAAGGATGCACATAAGGAAGTTAATTGCAGCTTGATTTTTCCCCCCTTTTCCAGGATCTTTTAGGAACCAACAGAAATTTAGGAGAGTGTTAAACGCCAGAGAAAGCCCTGAGGCCTCAGGCGGTTAGTCATGGGACAGCACAGGTTTACAGGCAGGTGTTGCTTCTTCTGACACATTTCTGTCGTTCCAAAGATCCTCATTGAGGAAAATAGGCCATCAAAGAGGCATTGATGTCGACTCAGGCCAGGCCCTTAGTGTTCAAATCGAGCTATCACCATGTTCGCCGAGTTTTATCCCGGCACCCAGAATCCAAGTCTGTCCCTTCTGCCCTCACTCCTGTGCTTGGCAGATGGTCACTTCCGGAAAATGCAAGGGAAAGCTTCCAGGAGTCATTTAAACCAGGTTCTACTTAGGGAACTTTCGCTTGGCAACGTTCCGGGTGCAAAGCTGCGGCCAGAAATGCTGGCCTTTTGTGGTTTTTTGTTTGTTTTTTTAAGAAAGAAACAAGCAACAAATTTTATTTTTCTAGTAAAATATGTGGCATCTCTCTGACTTACCCTATCTTCTTCCCTTTCCTAAAAACAATTCATGCACTTACCACTATATTTTACATGTTATGAAGTGACTTCCATAGAGGAAATCATTGGAATAATCAAAAGTAATCATCAGGTTTGGTTGTTCTTGCAATCTGAGTTTCTTTCTTTTGGCTTTGCCACAGCATGCAGGAGTGAAGACCATTAGGCAGAGTAGTCTGAGTGCCCTGGACATGCCCACCCCCAAAACCCCATTTTATTTACCCTTTGATGCAAATAGAGGTGGATAAGCTCAAAGTTTATCCCAAACTAAAGTCCTTTAAAAATCTCCTCTGGCTTCAAAGAAGATTTTTTTAAAACTAGGAATCAGTTCTGCTAACATGCATGAGGTTGGCTGTCTTTTTTTACCCTGTTATAATCAGGCTATCAAAGATGTAAAAGGGCACAAGAGGTGCAGGTGGGGAGGCGATGGCATTGAGAAAAGGAGGCATTTGAAGGGTTTTGCAAGGGAAAGCGCGTGGAGAGGAGGACATGGCTGGCATGGAGTTCATTCAGGGGTCTCCAAGATTTTTACAAAATGCAGCTTTGTCATAGAATCAGAACTTCTCTTTTTCTAGACGTGATACTCATCACCACCAGGCATTAAGCTGGGGCCAATCACCCTTGAGTGGGGCAGGAGGCCAGTAGCTAGGAGCAGCAACTTAATTTCAGGCATCCACATCTCTGACTTACAGCCACGTGGTAGGAGAAAGAAGCAAAATTTGAAATAAAGAAAATGGTCAGCGGCTTAGAAACACTTTTCTACACATCACACTCTGAACCCTGGAAAAAGCGTGCTTGAGAGGACAACCACAGAAACACGATGCCAGGTTCTTCCTTGCAAGTTTGGGATCCCCTGGAATGCTAGGAGGTAACAATTTAAATGAGAAATGGATTTAATGTGTTTCAAATGTCCTCTAAAGCACTGTTTTAAATAACCAGTCCTGTGGGGGAGAGAGCTGTCTTCAGGCTGTTGACTCTGGAGGTCTCTGCCATTTCAGAGATGATGAACATTTCTCATAAATCTAGTTCCAAAACAGTCGGGGCTACCCCTACCCCCACAGTTAGGACTGGTTACCACAACAGGTGTCAGTCTGGGCTAGAGAACAGTTTCAAAGCCGTACACTTAGCACCCACCAGGTTCTGAGGCCAATTCTCACGGTCAACAGATAACGCTGAAGCAAGCAAGCACCATCATCGTGTTTCAGTGCACCCTGCTCTGAGAAAAGTCAGGAGCAGATTACAAAGGACCTCACTGATACAAAAGAGAGAAAAATTACCAAACATTTCAGACACTGATGAGGATCAGAGGGCCTTTGTTCTGCCACGTCCAACAGAGACCACAGATGACAACAAGGGAGCAAACAAGCAATGATTACTCTTCTGCATTCTTTTTTTTTAAAAAAAAAACTTTCTTTTTAATAGAGCCTTGCATTGGTCAGTTCAAAAATTAAATTAAGTATTATAAATCCTTAATAATAATAATAATAATAATAATAGCATTTGAGAGGCAAGAGCAGCTCCAGCTTGGGAGAGAACATTTGTAAATCGTGGCAGCCATGGCTCAATGCCATCACTGGTGTGTGCGTGCATTCCTGCTGGAGGCTGCTATGGAAAGGAAAAGAAAGGAACCAACAAAATTCGGGGTGTCTAAAGTTTCATCTAGTGCACTGACTGGAGGCGCTACAGTTTAATACAGCTGAGGTTCAAGGTTCCTCACACATCCTTCATCCAGAAAGGATGCACCACACATTCAAATAGAATCCCATGGTATGCCCTGATGGACTGGCCACAAAATGCACTCAAATGCAGTAGAGAACTACAAGATTGTCAGCAAGCAGTGCTCCAGAACTTGTTTCTAAGTCATTTCTATTTTTTTTAATCTTTGGAATAAAACTGATTTTTTAATACCCTCCAACTAACATATACATAATTGCCTCCGGCAAATGGACAGATTTTTGTGTGTGAATATGTGTTTAGGATGTTTTTTCTTTTTTTAAATTTTTTAAAATTTTTAAATTTTTTTTGGTCTAAATTGAAAAAAAAAAGGAAAAAGAGCAAGAAAATTCTAAGGGCCAGACCTCGAAATGCCCCAAGTGTCCAACTGGCAGCTACAGCATTGTGATAAGGAGGTTCCATTACCCTCAGATGAGTTGTTTCAACATTTCAGTGAAAACAAAGGTTGTAGAAAGCTGAAAACGCAAATGCCAAGGATCTTGAAGGTTGTTGTCATATATGTGTTTGTGTTTCTTATATTATGGTTTCCTTTTAAAGACTTCAGTTTTGCATCCCAAATATGTATGGGGTGACATTTTAACAGTCAATGAGTCAAACAGTCAGAGGAGGGCAGGAAGGGAGCCAGCTGGTGAGAAGGAGCAGCAGCCACGAGCGGACCAAACGCCATTTTTGATTTTTAGACTTGTCTTGAAGGGATGGTCCCAGAAGATACAAAATATACAATCTGTCCTAATAACCACCCCGCTTGCTTGCATAGGCCATATAATGGTCCTAAAGGCAGTCTTTGGAGTTGAGGCCAGTGCCAGCTAGCTAAGAATGCGGGTAGAGAGAGACCACTTGATGTGTGTGGGGGATGACAAGTGAGGAATGTGAACCCCCATGGAGTCAGCTTGCAGAGTGAATGCGAGGCCTCTGATGACCCCGGTGTTCTAGGTCACAAGTCATGGTGGGCCTAGCCAAAAAGAAATTAGAAACACGTCTCTCCTTTTAGACAGAACATGAGAGAAACTCCTCAACCTTTTCCTTAAAGGTCAACCCTTCGTTCCCACAATGGCATTTTGAACTGTGTGTTTTGACAAGTGGGGGAATATGAGCTCAGTGGGTATGAGAGAGGAAGCTAGGATGATGTTTTGTGAAGCCACTAGATTTGGGAGGCATCCTCAGTTTTCCCCATTCTTGGAAAGAGTGATATTTTTGGCTTTGTGTCAGGTCATAACCCAGAGTTAGATTAAATACGCAGCTGCCCTTTGAGACTAGCGACATCTATGCTGTAACTGGTTATAGGGTAGCAGTGACACACAGCACAGTGGGCGCTCACTGTGAGCTGAGGTCACCATGCCTCAAGGAGGATGAGAGAACTGTGATGTCCCATCTGATTGGCTGCTTCGAGAGCTGGACATCCACGTGCCGAGAGAGAGTTCTGGAGAGGTTTAGTCCATGGAGAAAAGGTAAAACATTTAAGCTTCCAAATAAGCTTTTTCAAGTTTTCGTTAGCAAAAACAGAGAGATTAAAAAGAAAAAATCTAGCACTGGCAATAAGGTGAGGCTCAAGGGATATACTGTGATTTATCATCAAGGACTTTATTCTCTTGGCCACTTTGCAGTCATGCTAGAAGTTTCCAGAATCCCTAGTGCATATGGTGTGCAAAAGTCAAAAAGTAAGAAAAGAAAACTCCTCCCTTGAGAGTGCAGTCTAGAGAAATGCAGGCCAGAAAGGTGTAAGGTGTAATTCCAGAGTCTGCCGCCCTAAGGCCGTTGGTATCGACTGGAAAGATCTCAGTGGTACTAAGAAGAACCAAAACCAATCAACAGTTCTGTGAGGAAGTCTGACGCACGGAATAGTAGGACTTTTCACACACAAAGGACAAATAAACCAAGAGTTAATTTTGGCTACCAAACTGCAATTTGGTTTTCTAGGTCATTTTCCCCCAACTATTTAAAAAGAAACATTAGTGCTACACATATGCAACTTTAAGACGGTGTGTTCTCCTATCAAGTTGCACTGAGAAGCAAGTTAAATAAGCCCCTCGTACTGCCGTCCACCTGCAGAGACGTCACATCCATTTTCTTTGATTTCCATTGGCAACAGCGGGAAATAATTCCAATAGTGCTGAAGTAAGCAGCCAGTCTGCCTTGCTGAGTTCACCTGGTTTCCTTCTTTTTTGTCTTCTACCATCTGGCTAGGGCAAGGCATAAAGAATAGACGTATATATTTCAATATAGTTGAGTGCTTGACAGTGTGTATGTGTGTGGGTCTGTGTGAGTGTGTATGGATGTGTGTGTGTGTGTGTGTGTACACAGAGGTTTATAAGTGAGAACTTTCTTCTGAGAGGCAATGGGTCCCCTCCTGAAGTCCAGCCCCCTGCCTCACAGCATTCCTTCAGACATTGGCCGATGCCATGGCAATTCTGGCCTTTAGGGTTTTTAGATATGTCTCTTCATATGGAGGGCAAGATGGTCAGACCTGGAAAAACACCTAGAAAATACAAACAGCAACAAGGAAATTAGAGAGGTTCAAGGAAAGATCTCAACTTCCATCACCCTTGGGAAATTATTCACCCTGTCTTAAAGAGAGGTAATACATATGTATTGAGAAACTGGGTGATAAAAGTTAACTCAGGGGTTAGACTGCTAGGGTTCAAACCCCAGTTCTTCTAATAGTAAGTGACTCTGAGCATATTAACCTCTCTGCATTAAATCCTCCTCATTAAGTGTGAAACATTATAGTACCATTTTCATAGGGTGATTGTGGGGATTAAACCAGATGATCCCATAAAGTACTTAGAAAAGCTACCCCACTCCTGGGAATACATCCAATAGAAATGAAATCAGCCCATGAAAGAGACACCTGCATTCCAATGTTTATAGCAGCTCAATTACAATAGCAAAGACACAGAATCAACCTATATATCCATAAAGTGATGACTGGATAAAGAAAATATGGCATATATTTACATGTTGGAATATTACTCAGCCATAAAAAAGATGAAATCCTGACATTTACAACAAAATGGATGGAACTGGAGATCATCATGCTAAGCGAAATAAGCCAGACCCAGAATGTTTTCCCTTATTTGTGAAAGTCAATATATATGGAGCATAACAACTGTTTGGATTTCAAATCATTGGGTATATGGTTATAAACATTGCTTCATTGAATAATACCATGTACATAATACATCCTTCTTCCCTCCACTGTGATCCTCAAGGATCACTCACCTTGTGATACTAATAGCTCTGCTTTCAAGAAAAATTAGTACATATGTGTATTATATAACTTCTACACTCGAAGGGAATGTGGTAAAATGTTTAAAATGTTAAATTTTAGAACTGAAAAATTTTAAAAACTTGGTAATAAAAAAGAATGTTGCCTGGAATACAGCAAAATCTCAATGTATGTCAACTATTAGGATCATCATTCTAATTACCTAAGAAGACAAAAGTGTGAAAGTCTTTGGACATGCATCATGCCCAGATTCTATAAAGGCCACTTTCTTACCAATGGTTAAGTTTTGAAGCTTCCCTCAAAGGCTGCAACAGCCCACAATCCAAAACTCTTGTAGGATATTAGAAAGCTAACCCTTTCAGGTTATCAGGGTTTCCTGTTCAGAGCAGGATTTCCCTGTGTTTGTTCATTCTTAAAACAAACAAAAATCCACCCTTTCCCTAAACCCAACATTCTCTATGCCCTCTGTTTGTGTCTATTCCTGAAATAGGTAAACGGACAGGATAAAACTCCAAGGAAGTGAAACAGGACAAATGTTCAATGAAAAACACCTAAGAATGGGGAAAGTATAGCAGAAAACAATCAAATTCAGTAACATCCTGTATAATCACAATTCTAGTTACACCCACTTATTTCAAGCCCTGATTTCGGATAAACAAGCTCTTTGGAAAATCCCTTAGAGATACCTCTAAATAGGATTTGATTTGCTATAAAACAATGATTAGTTTTCTTTAAAAGCCAGTACTTGATGTCTCTGGTATACAGAAAAAGCAATGTACTCTGTAGGGAATTTAGCATTTCACACGCACAACTCTGTCCTGTCCTGGGGCACAGCTCACTGCCCTCTTTCCTCCCTCCCTCTTGTCTTCCTTCCTTCTTTGTTCCTTGTGTCCCTTCTTCCTTCATTCCAATGTCCTAGAGAAAGACGATCCAAGTTGGGAAGTTCTCTTTGCAGGTGCTTCTTTTAAAACTGACATCCTTACAAGAACTCTATAAAAAGAGGTACCATTCTTATCCCAACTGCGATATCATCAGAAAGTAGCAAAGCCAGGATCTGAACCCAGAGAGTTTGACTCCACAGCCCATACACTTAGCCTCTTCTGCTTTGTGGACTGAGAAGGAAGGAGAACAGAGCAACCAATTTAGAGTGTCACAGGCAGAATAATGCCCAACCCCCAGGTGTAGACCTGTGATGGTATTGTTGCATGGCCAAAGGGAACTAAGGTTGTAGACAGAATTAATTTACTAATCAGTTCACCTTACAATAGGGAGATTATACTGGATGGCCAAGGTCCATTACAAGGGTCATTAAAAATGGAAGAAATAATGTAAAGAGAGAACCAGGAAAATGATGGCATTACAAGGACTGGGCCATTTTGTTGATGGAGGAATTGCATCCTGAACCAATTCAGGGCAGGATTTCCAATGATTGCAGGCAGTCTCTAGAAGTTGGAAGATGTAAGGAAATAGACTCTGTTCCTGCTTCCATAGCCTCTAGAGAAGAATGCAGTCATGACAGTACCATGACTTCAGCCTGGTGAGACCTATGCTGGACCACCAGCCAACATAATTATAAGAAACTAAGTTTATGAAGCAAATAAGTATGCTGCTAAAAATGCATGGCAATTGGTCATAGAAGCAACTAGAATTAATCCTTAGGTTAAGGTGGACAGGCCTGAGTAGTTAGGATCTATGAGAAATCAACAAAGCTAGCACTAAGAATCCCACTAGGGGACAGAGCAGATGCTCAGAACAGCAGTTAAGACTGCCTGGCCGGGGGGGGGGGGGGGGGGGGAGGGAGTTGGAGGGGGAGGGGCAGGAGCAGTGTTGTAGCACAGTGGGTTAAACTGCTCTTGTAGGACCCAGCATCCCACGTGGGTGACAGCTCTGAGTCCTGACTGCTCTACTTCCAATCCAGCTCCCTGCTGTTGAGCCTGGGAAAGCAGTGGAAATGACACAAGTGCTTGAGCCACTCCTGTCCATGTGAGAAATGTGATCAGAGTTCCAGGTTCCTAGCTTCTGGCTGGCACAGCCTCCGCCATTGTAGCCATTTTGGAAGTGAACCAGTGGATGGAAGATCTCTCTTCCTCTCTTCCTCAAATAAATAAATAAATGAATAACAAAACAGAACAACAGAAAAAAAAAAGACTGCTGGGGACATCTGAGTTGAGGTGTCTTCTCATTTTCAGCTTCCTTCTGGTGCATATGCTGGGAGGCAACAGGTAATGTCTCAAGTACCTCAATCCCTGCCACTCACATGAGAGACCCGAATTGCATTGCCTGCTCCTGGCTTCAGCACCAGTCTGCAGGCATTTTGTGGAGCAAACCAACAGACAGATCAATCAATCACGTTTTCATAAAGTAATCAATCAATTGATTATTTTTTTTTTTAAAAAGAATCCCACCCATCCAAAAGAGGAACAAAGGGATTTGAGATGATGAAAAGTGATGAGAGATTCTGGCAGTAGACAAAATCCCTTTCCTTTTCTACCTCATGAGAACTTTCAGAAAAATAGCATTTTTTTAAAGATTTATTTTATTTACTTGAAAGGCAGAGTTGCAGAGAGAGGGAGAGACAGAGGTAGAGAGAGGTCTTCCACCTGCTGGTTCACTCCCCAAATGGCTGCAAGGACTGAGGTTGGGCCAGGCTGAAGCTAGGAGCCAGGAAATTCTTCCAAGTCTCCCACGTGGGTACAGGAGCCCAAGCACTTGGACCATCCTCCACTATTTTCCCACGTTAGCAGGGAGCTAGATCAGAAGTGGAGCAGCTGGGACTCAAAACAGGGCTCTGCAGGCCAGAGCTTTAACCCACTGTACCACAGCGCCAGCCACAAACTGTATTACTGGTGTTGAAATTTAAATGAAAGAATCATTCAGTCATGTATACGGGGTCTTCAAAAAAGTTCATGGGAAATATGTGTTACATATTTTTCATGTTTTTTTTTAAGATTTATTTATTTATTTGCAAGTCAGAGTTACACAGAGAGAGGAGAGGCAGAGAGAGAGAGGTCTTCTATCTGCTAGTTCACTCCCCAGTTGGCCACAACGGCTTGAGCTGGGCCAATCAAAAGCCAGGAGCCAGGAGCTTCTTCCAGGTCTCCCACGTGGGTGCAGGGGCCCAAGGACTTGGGCCATCTTCTACTGCTTTCCCAGGCCACAGCAGAGAACTGGATAGGAAGAGGAGCAGCCAGGACTAGAACCGGTGCTCATGTGGGATGCCGGCGCTTCAGGCCAGGCTGTTAACCCACTGTGCCATAGTGCCGGCCCTACATATTTTTTTTAAAAATGCATGGATTTCAAAACCTATTGCACAAAAACAAATTTATCATTTAATTTCATTTTCTACACGTTTTGAACCCCTGTAGTCATTCAGTCTTCATTCTGCCTTTATTAATTGCTGCTTCCTATCACTATAAGGACACGTATCCACTTTTATCCTTCAGGTTCTTTCAATAAAAAAAAAAATCATGGAAAAATCTTCAGCATGGTATGAAATCCATCAATTGCATATGATTATTTGTACAAATTCTAGGAAATATATGATGTTTAGGATTAAATCAGGTCCCTCACCCCTGAGGTTTTTATTTAAATTCAATATGCCATAAATAAATATAAATAAAAATAAATCTTAGCTATGATTATATTTATTAATTTCTACTTGCTGGAGCCTACATACAAACATTAAAAGGTAATAGATAAACTCAGCATTTAGAAATGCAGAATCAAATAATTTTAAGGGTAATACACCTGCATAGGGTAATTATAACTCCACGGCAGCCAGATGGTCTTAAATAAAAAGATTCTTTTTCTTTTAAGGATGTATTTACTTGTTTTGAAAGTCAGAGTTACAGACAGAGGGAAAGCCAGAGAGAGAGACATCTTCCATCTGCTGGTTCATTCCCCCAGAAGGCCGCAATGGTCAGACATGGGCCAGGCCAAAGCCAGGAGCTTCATCTGGGTCTCACATGTGAGTACTAGCGACCCAAACACTTGAGCCATCTTCTGTTGCTTTTCCAGGTGCATTAGCAGGGAGCTCTATCAGAAGTGGAGCCGCCAGGAAACAAACTGGCACCTATATGGAATACCACCATCATAGGCAGCAGCTTTACCCACTACACTACAACACTAGCCCTAGAATGTTCTTAGTGATTGAAATTTGTGTATTTTGGAGAAATAGCCAAACCCTATCACCTTTTCTCTTGCTTATAGAAAAGTTACTATAGTCACATGGTTATTAAGCCAATAGCAACCCTCTGGAAGATCCAAGGGCTAAGATATTGGTCAGTACTTCTTAGCACTTGTAAGTGGGATGAAACAAAGATGGAAATGGCCCAACTGAACTGCCCATGATCTTAGATGTGCTGCTCCTGTGGCAGTCTTCTCGGACAATCATCGTGCTGAGTCTGTGGGACGATGGCCTGCACGTCACCAAATGGAAACAGAGCCCAGTGTACCACCATCAGCAGCCTCATGCTCTGTGGACTGAGAAATGCCTCATCCTTCCAGATGGGCTACACTGTTCAGTCTGATGGTGAGGAATGGCAGAGCCACTTCACTGCTTTCTGCCCTAATGCTAATCTGGAGCCAGAGGTCTCAAAAATCCAGTGTCCATAAGGGCCAGGCAAAAGAAAAAAAGAAGTATAGTTGTTCAAGTGTGAGAAATATATAACACCCGTGGACTCTCTCTTTCCACATCAGATAAGGCAAGCACACAAAGAAATATTATTCTCTTTCAAAGAGGAAACAGCAAGCATGATAATACCTGGCGACCAATGCTTTGTCTTCATGCTGGGGAGACTACAGGGAGTGATGGGAATATCCCGTGACCACTGCAAATGGTAGTGATTGCTATTCAGCACCAGCCAATGACAGACACATAGGAATATGAAACCACTGACGCTGGTTCTGATTTTGCCAGACAAAGGCAGAAATATAGACCTTTTTTTGGTGACATTTAACAATTTCAAATGATGGCCCCAAAAAAGGAAAAACTTGTGTATTTTTAAACTACCCTATATGTAAAATAAACGCATAAGTTCAACTCAGTACACATTAATGAAAAAGGATGCCTAAACTCTAAGTAGCTTCCAAATAGGATAACCTGACTGCTCCAATTTTAAATGGCAAGAGGTGGTGCACTTACACATACTGTGGCACCAACAGGATACAGTGTCCTGTTCAAAACTACGGCTACGATGCCCTGCTTCTGAAGGTAAGTGTCTGCTAAGGAATGCCAAGTCCAGAGTCAGTCTATGCTTCCCTTTCCTCTGCTTTGGGGCCCCACCAACTCCCAAGCCGCCTCCCAGACCTGTCTATTCTTAGCACAATCACTGCAATGGAAATGCAAGGTGCTGTTTGTCATGAGACACTAATGAGAGTCCAACCCTCATTTCTGACATTGTTGAAAATATACTTTTTTTCTATGCCACAGACTTTTATCTACTCACAATCCCCCCTAAATACCACATCACATGATTTATATCATCTGTTTAGTAAATTTCTACTTCCAGAAACCACAGTATATTTTGATGAAGAAAATAAAGCAAAAGATTAACCAAATTACCCATCTCTATCATCTCTTTTGCTGAAATATCCAATAGGTTTGGAATTTTTTTCCATATAAATCATCCAACGAGCTTGATGGAACCCTAATACTTCAACTGTTAGGAAGTCCTAAGTGCCTCGAGTCCATTGATTTGGAGAGAAGAATACTAACTCTGACAATGGCCTCATAAGACCCTTTATCCACTTCCAAGATTATGGAAAAAATGCTCATCCTCTGAGCAACTTCCTCAATACCCTTCAGACATGGTGGATTTGTGTGTGGACCTACTACCATCCTACTTGGATAGCACACAAAGAAATCACCTTTGTCCCGTGGAGAGAATGGAATGCTCCCCCAGAGGACTGTGGGCAGTCACCATCTGCACAGCTTCTTTGTGAGCCAGGGCTAGAGAGGAGCGAACCACGCACATTTGAGATGGGAGTTGAAGGAAGATGTAAAAAAGGGAAATCTGACTGAGCACGCTGTGCAGAGGAACAGCTGCTGATTCATGTAAATTCAGGAGGACTTCTATGGAATGGGATGGAAATGAACCACAAATTGTGTTCCTGGGTAGAGAGAGCTCCAAGGCAATGGGGGGTGAATAGCTGTGGGACGGGTACTTCCTCAGCCCTGGGGTGGGAGGTTATCTCGGGCTCCAGGAGGCATGGGCTCTTTATTTAGTTCTGACAGAATGCAGATAAGAGGAAAATAGCCTCTTCAGGAAGAAAGAAAAAAAGAAAGGAAGGAAAAACATAACTGTTCCTGTATAAGCATCTTACAGGAGCACCAAGCCAACTTGGCCATCCACGAGACCGTGCTCCAAACACGCATTGCCATGGAGGAAGGCCTGGTGAGCAGGAGGTGCGGGCACAGAGTCTGAGGGAGGCAGGATGTGCAAGCGATCACATTTCCTCCCAAGGAGAGCCAGGCCTCTGCTGACTTCCTGCACACCCCCTCCTGCCATCCTGCGAGCTGCTGCCCAAGCCAGGGAACCCTGAGGCTTTCAGGAGCTTTTATCGTATTAGAAGCATTTTTCTCATCATAACCGAGACCTTTAGTATTGCATTAAAAAGATGGTTAATTTTCTTAAGCTTCCTTTTAAACACAGAAATAGGATTAGAAGGATAACACGCTCAGATGCAAGCCCATTATTTGATTATGTCTAAACCTAATCCTGCCTTCACCTTGGCCTGCAGAGTCTCCATTTTGGGGTTTATTGGTTGATAATGCCAGGGCTGTCAGATACTATTACTTGGGTAGTATCTGTTGCTACGTGCTCTTTCTTCTACTATCAAATGCTGAAGGTTTGAAATTGAATTATAAGATAAGTTCTGAAAACCTTGCCATCTTTTGGACCCTTGTACCTGTTTTCAAGGGGGGAAATAATGGTGTAGGCCCCCAGAGAATGGGATCTGTCTTTAGAAAAATTCACTTCCAATAATGGTTCAGTGAACAGCCTTATAACTAATCTTCCTCCCCACGAGCAAGCTTTCTATTTTTTCTTACTATGAAGGAGGAGGAAAAGTGGTACTGATGTTAATAAAAAGATCAGGAGAAGCAGCTACAGGTGACCATTTTCTATGCGATTACTTTTCCTATTATACTAAAATTATCTGTCGCATCATCTCCCTGAGGGTTAGTCTTGTGGATACGCAGTGACTAACACAGTTCCTGACCCAAAGCTATTGCATAGTAAATGCTGTATCCACCTCTGGTTTACATGGAGGAGGGCACTGCATCTCCTTGGTTCTCTAACAGAGATGTAGAAGTCATTTACCCATGAGACAGGCTGGTGATGAATCTAAGAGCACACACAGAGCCCACCCCCCACCCCCTAGCTCACATCTCCCCTCCCCAGCCCAGCAGCATGCAAGTCTCTTTACCTGTCGCAGTGGTTGCATTTAAAGGGCTTTGCACCTGTGTGTTTCCTGTAGTGCCTTGTGAGCTCGTCGCTTCGTGCAAAACGCCACTCGCATCCTTCCCACGAGCACTTGTAAGGCTTCTCACCTGCAAGGAGAGAAGGAAGGGCCCCGGTCAGCAACAAAACGCCTTGCGTCTGAGCTGGTTCTGCTGTGCCCGGTGGTCAGTCTTGGAAAGGGCTGTTTAAATCATTCTTGAAAGATTAGGTTTCCTAACACAGCCTGTCATTTTTTTTTAAACATCTCCTGGTGTTTGGAGCCTTTTTTTTTTTTAACCTTCAAAAATGGTTTCACAAGATCCTCAAATCTGAAGTTGTCACATCAGTTCCCAGAGTCAGAGCACTTCCTTCGACTGGCGAGGGATCAATTTTTATTTATTTTCTACTCCCTGGAGCACTCTGACCCCCACAGTCCAAGCAGAAAGGAAATGTGCTATTTTCATCTGAACCACAAATGCTTCTAATTCTATTTTTCTTCAGAACCTACAGTAATTTACCATTTCAAGCTTTTTAGTCTCCTGTCTCCCCTTGCCTCCCACCACAAACAGTAGCCAGGTGGCTGACTGACAAGGCAAAGAGCCCAGGTCTCCCAGAACCACTGTAAATGGGAGCGGACGCACAGTCAGGAGAAAGGACTACAGCACGAGAGTAAAACAGAAGCCTCTAGACAATTGCTGGCATTTATGGAAAATACTGTCCTAAAGGTCCTACTTAGGAAGCCCATAAGTTAATGACTCCAGAACACTCCTATTAGAGAGCAATATACATTATCACAAAATATTTTAAAAGCCAATTTGTAGAGCAAGGTTTTAGCCACGGGGAAGCTGCTTATGAGATGAAATCGGAGCCCTTGTGCTCCAGCGACCTTTTCCTACAGGAGGAATATGTAAAAGAAAGCACTGGACTTTGCCTTAGATCCCCTTTAAAAGAAAAACACAACTCATCACGTCTGTTACCAAACATGACAAATGTTTACCCTCCCAACTGTATGGTGGACTGGTTCTAATTCAGCAGAGAAAGAATCTGTAAAACCCCATGAAATCAGGAAGCACTAAGAGGCAGGGAAGCACAGTGGTTAACAGCCAGAAGTCAACCTTCCCCATCGCACTTTCCAGTTCTTCAGTAGTTACTAAGTCTATCTGAGTTTCTGGTTTTTAAAGAGATAATGAGACTGTGTACCTTGGAAAGGATAAGTCAGCATATATACTAGGGTGCTTCAAAAAGTTCACAGAAAGAATTAATTAAAAGAAAGGCTGACTTTGGTTCAACGAAAAAACAGATTAAGTATTTTGATTCAAAACAATTTGAGGGTCAGTGTTGTGCAGCAGGTTAAAACACCACTTGCGACACTGAATCCCATATTGGAGTGCCTGGTTCGAGTTCCAGCTGTTCTGCTTTTGATCCAGCGCCCTGCTAATGCACCTGGAAAAGTAGTAAATAACAGCCCAAGTACTTGGTTTCCTACCACCTGTGTTGGAGACCCAGATGGAGTTCCTGGCCCCTGATTTTGTCCTGGCCCAGACCTAGTTGTTGAAGCCACCTGGGGAGTGAAACAGTGGATGGAAGATAATTCATTCTAATTCTCTCTCTCTCTCTCTCTCTCTTTCTCAAATAAAAAATAAATCTTTAAAAATTTTTTGAAATCCACATATAGTTTTTTCATAATATGCATTTTCCAGGAACTTTTTGAAGACCCTTTGTATGTATAAATTTCAATTTTTTGCACTAAAATAGACTTTTCATTCAATTTAGCATGAGGGTTTTCAAGTACCCTCAGCTGTTATTATATATTAACTTGAATGGCAGCTGGCACATATATGATTCACATAATAGGTGAAATACTATAAACCACCAAAGTCACAATTTCAGGATACATAAGTGCCAAGTACTATGGCTGTCCCATTATTTCTCCATTTTTAACAGCTGAGTCTTCATCAGGCAGCCCTTAAGAAGACATGATCCAGTTATTATACTTGACCTACTTTATTCCTTTCACCTTTCCCCGTCCCTTCAAACCTGACTACAAAGCTTTCTCGATTCTTTATTTGTATCACCTAGAATCAAACCAAACATGCTTGAAATTTTTATTTCATTAAATCGGTGCCCTAGTGAGCCTCTGCTCTGTAAGACACATATTGAAGAGGAACGAGACACATAGGTCTTTCTTTAAAGGGAACCAAGAGGACATGAAGGAGGGCTGGAAGCACAGGAGGAAACCCATTCATTTTTGGAAACTAGGGGAAAAATATGAATCACTGAGCTGTGATAAAAGTTCACCTTCTGGCTCCTTAAAACCAAAAGTTTAGAAAAGATGCACCTGCTAAAGAGAAGATAGCTGAGCAGGGGGGGGAGGGGGTTTCACATAAACTCTGGAGTCAGCACTCTTGGGACCTTGCCAAGATCATTGCAGACACTTGGCCTCAGTGTCTTTATCTGCTAAATGGGGTGAGCTTATTAACAAATCCGTGTTTAATGTGAGGTTTAAATAAATCAGCATACATAAGATACAATCTTTGAATCTGGCACATAGCTGGTGTTTGATTAATCTCAGCTCCCTTTTTAGCCCATGTAGCTGTGAAGGCTGCTGGAGAGACAGGGCTAACCAGCTGTCAATAAAATTTTCAGAGCTCATGGCTCAGACAGCCATGCAGCCACTCTAGATAGCCTTAATACTGGAAAACTGAGAACATTTTAAAATTTTGTTTGTGAACAACCACAGATCAAGAAAGATGGGGGGTGGGAGGGAGGGAGGGAGGGAGAGAGAGAGAGAGAGAGAGAGAGAATGAGAATAAAAGAGACATAGAACTTCTATCTGCTGGTTCATTCCCCAAATACCCACAACAGCCAGGACTGGGCCATGTTTAAGCCAGGAGCCAGGAACTTCATCTGTGTCTCCCCCATGGGTGGCAGGCACTCAAGTACCTGAGACATTATCTGCTGCCTACCAGGGTGCTCATTCAAGAAACTGGATAGAAAGCAGAGGCAAGACTCCCAGGTACTCCGATATGGGATACAAGTGTCCCAAGCAGTGGCTTAACCCATTGCACCACAACACCCAAGGCAGCATTTTAAAGCTTAAATATTTTCTCAGTGTGTTGAATGTTCTTGCCGTTTGTTCTCAGTGAGTGGGAGACTGAAGGGGAAGTTACAGACCCCGGAGCCCTCCTGGAGGGACTTCTCCACATCATTTCCTCAATGCTATTGATCGCCCACAAAGCCCTGTTATTTCAAGGGGAAATTTGACACAAACAAAAAGAGAATGAGGTCCCTAAGACTGAAGAAATTCCAAATATCCTCCAACCTCAGAGGCCTTCCAGTGTAAGTCAAACTGCACATTCCTGGCACCTTAGGGGAACCAAACACACCCCATAGGCAACATAGCACCCAGGAAACCCCAGGGTCTACAGCAACAAGCTGAGACATCCAGTTCCCAAAAATCAATTTCACAATCGAACAGATCCATCCATCATAGGCAACCCCTTTCTGAAGGACACAGGAAGGACACAGAAAATAACGGAGATGGAAGCAGGTGTCTTTGGACATCTTTCTTCATTTCAAACCAGTTGCTTTTCCCTCTGCTGAATTCTTTTGGCTGGTTTTGTTCCATTTTGATAAATAATATCACAGACTTAGTTATTTCCCAGGAAATGATGTTGACGCTTAGTTAATTCTCAGCACACACCAACTGCCCCATCCGGAAGCAGTTTCAGGGTGCTTCTAGTGGCTGTGTGCACTAGAAAGAAACTGCAGTGAGCTTGACATGTCTCTGAACCTGATCATCTCACACTGTCTCCTGCCTGGGGCCAGGTGCTCGACAGAATAATGCCACAGACATGCCTGTATGTGCCCTGATATCTCAGCAAAGCTGTATTTATAGGGATTCATCAAGCTATTTTGCAGTATCTGATAGTTTACCTTCCAGTTGCCGATTCTATAAATATCCACTAATAAGACATCGAAAAAAAATCAAGAAAGAATTCAGCTAAATGAAGGAGCAGTGTGTGAAACAGGCAGAGGTCAGAAATTGGAGGAGCAGGAAAAAACATAAAGAGAATTTGATATTTAGGGCACAAGAAGAGTGGGGTTAGCTGGCCTCATTTCCAGGCTCCGTACCCATGTCCATAAACCACCCTCCCTGGCAGGACAAGGCAGTAAAGTTCTCCTTGTATTTTCAGCACAGCAAGAGTGTCTCTGCAAGACAACACCCATGGTGTGATCTGGGGGCGGGGCCACTGCTAGCCACAAGCTTTCCTCCTAGGAGCTTACATGAAGACTTCTGCTTGTTTTATAAGAGGCATGGGTTTCTTTCTTTATAAAAGCAAAAAAAAAAAAGTTTTTTCTTTATTAAAAAAAGATGGAGGGATGGAGAGAGAAGTTCAGTAACTAGGTTTCCCGCAAAATCATCTGTCTCCTTCACTCTACTCGTTCACCCTCCCTGCTTCTCCTTTCTCCACTCCCCATACTCATGGGGATAAAACAGAAAATGCCAGACCTCTGTATAACACTATGCCAAATCACACCTGGAATAATGCACACCATTCAGCTCACTGCACCTCGAGAGTGAACGAAAATGTTCAAGAGAGACCAAGTCGAGACAGGCAGAAGAAAGAGAAAAATTGAAACAATGGGAGTCAAGTCCAGAAGGGGTGTGTGACCGCGGCCAAGCACGCCCTAAAGGCAGATGAGGCCGCTTGGCTGTGCCCGCGCACCTCATGGTGCTCCAAGTGGAACGTGCTCTTCAGAGCCTCCTACATTTTAGGGCAAATATCAAGAACCACTTTTCCAGTCTGGCAATAACACCGGGAAACTTGTTTCCCCAGGGGAATACACGCCACCGCCTCAGAGGTGACAGTACATGTAATCAGGTGTAAATAGATTTATAGCCAGATGAGGGCTCTTTGAGAGAGGTGAGGGTGCTTGAGAAACATGACTGACATTTAGCGAGGTTGAATCGTGGCAACAACTCATGCTCTCCACAAAATGGATTTCAGATGGAATGTTGCCTGAGCCAGTGCAGAATAAGTCTCCTTACCTCATGATCATCAGCTTGGGTTGATCAACAAACACTATCATAAATATTTTTTTAGCGTATACCTCCAAAATGTATAGATCTGTTCACAAATTACATAAATATTGTAAGGTCCTAGAATATTATAAAAATGCATTCAACAGACCAATGGAAAAAGAGGGCAAATTAAATATAAGCAGAAGCTATACATTTTTTGTTCTCGCACTCAAAAAAACTATAAGTTACATATAAATAGAAGCCACACATTTTTTCCGGCACTCAAAAAGGCTGTGTTATACAATTGTATCTCGGAAGCCACGGCCCTGCGGGATAAATGAGAATGGCTTTGCTCCCAGCCCTGTCTCCCTGGTCCCAGTGCCTCCATTCTTGGCCCCTGTGGTCTACTTTCCCTGCAGCTTTGAAAGTGCAAATCACAGCCTGGATGTCCCTCACAGTCTCCTTTAATCTATCTATTTCCATATTCCTATTTCCTTTGACATCCCCTGGATTTTATTTTATGCAATTACTATCATTATTCTGCAAAGGGTTCTTCAGGCTTCATCAGATGTCAAAAATGCACACCACAGTCAAAAGGTTAAGGTGAAACTGAAATGCAATTGTTCTGATGACTCCCGTCATTCTCAGGATGCAAGTCCAAAGCCCTTAAATTCCTGGAGAAGAGAGGCTACGTGATCTGACTTCCACCACCTTTTCATTCTGCTCCTTGATTCAACACCTTGCTGCCCTACCTCGAACACATCTACCTCAGGCCCTTTGTACTTGCTACTCCTCCCTCTGCCTGGAACACTCTTGCTTTCTCACTTCCTTTAGCTCTCTGATGACGTGACTCCTCTCAGATACTTTTACTGTCTTCTGTAGAAAAGCAGAAGCTGTCACTTTCTCCATAGCACTTAATCACTGTGGACTTCGATTGCAGGTTGTTGACATTTATTACGGTCTGCTTCCCGCACGAGAGCATACGCTGCGTGCAGGCCCTTGTTTGGCTCGCCTTGATACCAGCAGCTCCAACACAGTACCTGCCCCAGGCTTATTGAACACATTGAGAGAACTGAAAAGAGCACCTTGACGTCTGCCACAAAGACCTGAGTACCGGGAGAGGAATGGCACAGCCCAGCGATTTCCAGTCCTGCGCCTTCCCTCTAGGGAGCCGGCTTATGAGCAGAAATGTCTGATTGTTTACACCTGATACTCCTCTTCGACGGGGACTACAGTGTGTCCTTCTACAATGAACTGGGGATTCTTCTGCCATCAAAGACCATCTCCACTTCATCCCTACCTGCCAGGCTCTGAAGAAGGAAGACTCCACAACTCTTCCTGTAGCTCTCATCTCGCACCTCATGCCTCAGCCTCCTCAGCAACATCCCCTTTGGGAAGTAAAGTGCCTCACTTTATGGAAATCATTTGTAAAGGTTTTCTCTGAGTATGTATTTGAGAGAGCATAACCTGTATATGGAATGTGCTGTGCTATACATGTGCCTCTAAAACACAGATTGCCATATAAAATATGAACATGCAGCAGAATCTTGGATTCAAAGTTTCAAAGTGCCTTGAAAACACACATGGCTACTACAAATTCTCTGCATCCGATTTCTGATCTGCAAAATTTCACATTCTTAACTCAAGTCCTAAAACAATTAGGGCTTTGACATGTCCAGGTTTCTGT
Organism: Oryctolagus cuniculus; assembly: GCF_051225735.1. NCBI lineage: Eukaryota > Metazoa > Chordata > Mammalia > Lagomorpha > Leporidae > Oryctolagus > Oryctolagus cuniculus. The sequence goes on along the minus strand of NC_142869.1, from coordinate 32,837,716 downwards.
CGAAAGTAATTGTACCTGTTTATTTTATTTTAAAAAACATGGTTACTAGCCATTTGGGTGTGTTAAAGTCCTAGTCCCATCAAGATCTGGATCAAGAACTTGGAATCCTTCCAGCCCAGGAAATGGAAACACAACCTGGAAAGGAGGAAGAATACTTTGAAATGGGTTTATGCTGCTGCCCAGCACATCCAGAGGAAATCAGTGAAGACCCATCAGTTGCTTTCTCACCACACTCAGCAGTACCTGGGGAATAAAGATATTGTGGAGAGAAAATGTCACTGAGTTTCCCAACACTAGGAGCAGAGGAACCAAAAAGCATTACTCCATATTGTGGCAGTGCCTACTCAAGGTGTAGGGACTACTACCACTGAAAAATAGAAAGTTATGGGCTCTGCTTTGGAAAAGTGCCTGACCTTCTCTTAGATTCCAGTTGAACCGTAAATATATATTTTTTAATTCAAGGATTTTGGCTTAGCTAAATAGAAAATAAGACAAGGTTTTATTTTCCAAATTTCAAGAGCATTTATAAGAGCTACTACATAAAATAAAACATGGACTCGCTGATTTATGTTTCATGTCAATTTTTCATTCATTCAGGACTTGCACATCCAAAGGCCCACTAGCTGCTGGGACTTGAGTTGCTGAATTTATACAAAGTACCCGATCCTTCACAGGGCATACAAACATTTACACTGTTCCTGCCTTTCTTCCTGCCTTCCTTCTTTTACTCTTGAAACAATGATAAAACAATGACCATCCTAGACTAGGTTAACTTTTCATAGCCCAAATCACCACCTAAAAATAGCTGCTCAAAGGTCTGTAATCTAAACTTACAGCATATCCTCAGTGAGGTACAGCTCCTATTCCAGCAAGTGAAAAGGGGTGGGGCTGTTGACAACTTCATCATCCAGTACAGTAGCCACTGGTCACATGTGGCCATGAGCACTTGAAATGTTGCTCAAGTAATACTTTGCTCAAGTAAAAAGAACTGAACTTTTTAATTACCTGTGATTAATTAAAATTTAAAATCTAAAGAAGTATAAAATATTTTATACTTATTAAATATTTTTAAAGTAATTAATTTTTTTTTTTTTTTTTGACAGGCAGAGTGGACAGTGAGAGAGAGAGACAGAGAGAAAGGTCTTCCTTTGCCGTTGGTTCACCCTCCAATGGCTGCCGCGGCCGGCGCGCTGCGGCCGGCGCACCACGCTGATCCGATGGCAGGAGCCAGGAGCCAGGTGCTTTTCCTAGTCTCCCATGGGGTGCAGGGCCCAAGCACCTGGGCCATCCTCCACTGCACTCCCTGGCCACAGCAGAGGGCTGGCCTGGAAGAGGGGCAACCGGGACAGAATCCGGCGCCCCGACCGGGACTAGAACCCGGTGTGCCGGCGCCGCTAGGCGGAGGATTAGCCTAGTGAGCCGCGGCGCCGGCCAGTAATTAATTTATTTTTAAAAGAAACAGATGAACAGAGAGGACTGTTCATCCCTGGTTCACTCCCCAGATGCCCACAGTGGTCCCCAGCTAGAGCTGAAGCCAAGAGCCAGGAATTCAGTACAGATCTCCCATGTGGGTAACAGGGATCCAATTACTTGAGCCATCATCACTGCCTCCCAGGGTTTGTATTAACAGGAAGCTGGAATCAGGGGCTAGAGCCAGGTACTCTGATATGCAATTCAGTTATCTTAACCACTAGGCTAAATACCTGCTCCAAAAGATATTTTATACTCTTGTTTGGTTGGACTTCATTTAACTCTCACTACTGGAAATTTAGCATATGGGTTGAAATATGCTGTATGTATTTAATATACATTGGATTTCAAAGAGAACATAAAAAATGTGGGATATATCTCATTAATTTTTCCATATTTATTTTACATTGAAATGCTCAAATTTTGATGTATTAGCTTCTGTAAAATATATCATTAAAAGTAATGTTATCTGCTTCTTACTTTTTAAAAATTAGGTTATTAGCAAATTTTAAATTATATTTTACAGATGTGGCTTGTATATATTTTTACTTTGGACAGCACTGGTTTAAATTATGTTTTCTACATAGAAACTCCACCACCAATTCAAGCCTTGGGGCTCCTCCTTCCCATATTTTCCTCCAGGCTCAGTCCATGGACTTGCATCTAGTGTTTCCATTTCCACATTTCCTTTTATGGAAAAAGCACTTTCCTAGACTCAGAATCTCAGAGTGACCCTGAGCTGCAGGAAAGCCAGTGGGGGAACGATGTGGTAGCCAAGTCCAGTTGCTCTACCTTTATGGAGTCTCTCATCTCCACCTTTCTCTTTATTCCCATCACTATCATCGTGACTGTCTGGAAACCACGACTCCACCAAATGCAACCACAGCCCTCCTCTGTTCTGAGGGTTCCCTTCCCTGTGGCTGTTTCAGGATCGCCTCACCCATTTGCTAAAAATTCAGATTCCAAGTTCACATCTCAGATCTTTCATGTCAGAATCTGCTTTTAGAATCTCTATGCATGGGTTCAGCAATCTGAGGAATTAACATGTAAGGCAAGATATGAAAGAGATGAATTTAACTAGGTGCAGAGTGAAGAAGTCTAGCAGGGTTAAAGAACAGCAAATACGAAAGTACTGAGAATAGCAGCTTCTTAAAACATAGTGAAGAGCCATGCATGTGGCCTGGTCAGTAGACATCTGTGTCCCAAATCAGAGATCCTGGGTGTGGGTCCTGGCTCTGGCTCCTGATCCCACCTTCCTGCTAATGCAGACACAGGAGGCAGCTCAAATAATTGGGTTCCTGCCTCTCAGAAACCTGGATCACATCCTTGGTTTCCAGCTTTCAACTGTCCCAGCCAAGGCCATTGTGGGCATTTGGGGAATGAACCAGTGGATGGCAGCACACATTCTCTCTCTAATATACAAACAAATATAAAAATCACAAATGGCAAGCAAATCAAATAAACCTTCTCTGATTCCACACTCCATCTCCAAACTTAATAATACATTTGGAATCCCTCTCTCTCTAGCTGGGATGTGAATTTCATGAAGGCAGCAGACAGCTTTGACTTGTTCTCCACAGAGGGTACCACAGACTTAATCCATATTAGAAGCTCAGACAATATTCTTCCATCACCTATAAAAGTGCCATAGGAAACACAAAGCAATTTCTATCTTGAAATAGTTCTCTTCCCTCGTGGTCATCTCTCTTGCCATAGCAATCCTCTAGTATGTTGGTGCTCAAACTTCAGCTTGTTTTGGACTCCCCCGAATGGCTTGATAAAAGACAGGACCTCACCCTGAGAGTTTCTGATTTAACAGGTCTCATTCACTGGGGGGGGGGGAGGGGGGTGTCAAAGAATATGCACCTCTCGCAGATTCCCAGATGATGCAGATGCTGTTGTTCCAGACACCATGCATAAAGAACAACTGCTCTAATGGGAAAAAATAGACTTGTCTCAAAACATGGGTTATTCTGGTTCTGGCTCTCCACATAATAGCAATGTGGTCTTGGAGAGCCGATCAATTCCTTTAAGACTTACAACTTTCATCGTAGCTATAAGGATTCAAAAGACATGGACCACAGAAGTGATTTTCCAGTGAAAAATTCCCAAATGAATGTAAATTGTAATTATAAGGGCAATGGTATTACAATGGAGCTTGCAGGATACAAGAAGCCAGGGGGAACTAAGGGAATGGAGACATCTGTCCCCTGGGGGAGTAGGAGATGGGGAGGACACAAGGGCTTCTCTATGACACTTGAACTGGATCCCAAGCAATGCTCTGACTCCCTTCATGAGCCCATCTGCCTCGTGAAGCATGGCCAGGGAAACACACAGGACCAAGCAAATCCTGCAGAGCCATGTTCCATCCTCAACAATTGTTACATTTCTCTGAAGTGTTCCTTTGGATGCAAAGTGTTAGATTCTTGGTGAATCTGAAATGCTGAAAGAAGACTGGGTTGGTTGTGAAAATTAGCAATCAGCCAAGATACTTAAAGAAGTTTAGCTGTTGAAAACTGTAGATTTCTTGCAATGCGGCATTCCAATATATGGTGTTTAGTATTGTTTCATGTTTCCCATAAACCAAGGCATAACATAAAATTCTCAAAGTCAGGGCTGGCATTGGAGTATAGCATGTAAAACTGCCACAAATTCTCAAAGTCAGGGCTGGCATTGGAGTATAGCATGTAAAACTGCCACCTGTGAAGCCAGCATCCCATGTGGGCACTGGTTCGAGTCCTGGCTGCTCCACTTCTGATCCAGCTCTCTGTTTATGGCCTGGGAAGAGCAGAGGAAGATAGCCAGAGTATTTGGGCTCCTACCCCCAATGTGGGAGACCTGGACGAGGCTCCCGACTCCTGGCTTTGGCCTGGTCCAGCCTTGGACCATCAAATGGAAGATCTCTCTGTGTGTCTGCCTCTCCCTCTCTCTGTAACTCCATCTTTAAATAAAGAAATAAATCTTTAATAAAGTTTAGATCCTCAAATTCAAGTTTCTCTTTAAAAAGGTGTAGAGTGTTCTACTTTCTAGTAGACTGAGAGAAGTATAACTAACACCATCCCTATTCAACCAAAGCAAGCAAAACCTCACACCTCTTAAGATAGATATTACAGTAATTCTCAAAAGATTGTGGACTCACTTTAGAATTTACACCTCAACAACATTCTTACCTATACTACATTTTCTCAAGTTTTGAAACAGGTAAGAACGACCACTTGAAGAAACTACATGTCTTTTTAGCAACAGAGTTAATGTTTTCCTACACTTTTGTCTTATTTTTATTCTTTCTATTGTTCAACATTAATTTTAAAAATTATTTCATCAGCTTTTGTTAGATATAAATCCAAAGAAATTTCATGTCAGCTTGGAAATGTAAATATATTTTAGTGATTACTAAAATAAATTATAGTTAAAATAAAATTCAAAGCTAGATTTTTACTAAATTTGAGGAGAAAAGTTAATAAAACATTCATCTTTTCTTTCCAAGATAATAACTATACCATGTAAATTTATTTGAAATTAACTTGTAGGACATATCCTCCATTTAGCAGTGTAAGTTAAGTTCCCTCAAATTATTATGTGTAAGTTAAGTTCCCTAAAATTCAATATGATATATGTAGGTAGAAATTTTATTGTTAAAAAATACACATTTTAAACTCACCTTTGGTTTTTGCATTCAGATGTAACAATAGCCATCTTGCAGAGCACATATAAAGAAACAGCCTCTTTTTATTAGAACAATGATCAAACTATTAATTTTTGAATCATGTTAAGAAAAAGAGAAGAAAATTACTGTCACTATAAATAACATTTCCCACTACGACTAATGCCAAAGGCGTGACCAAGCTGCTCCACAAGGGACGATACCACTAAAGCAGGAGTACATTCTTTCATAGTAAACAACAGACATCAGGAAACTGCCCCTAAAGATCGAACTGATTTCAGACGTTGGCAACTTACGTATAGAATTCCAAACTAAGGAACCTATTCTTGCAGGGAGGGTGGCTGAAGAAAAAGGATAACTGTGGGGCACACAGCTTTGAGAGCTGCTGACCCTATATGACCCCTCTACTGAGGAGGTCTTCAGAGGGCTGGGGACAATATGGGAGGACTGGATGCCTAGGAACCATGGAAAACGGAGAAGCATGGAGGGTGAGTACAGCTAGGGAGAGGAAGGAAGACCAAAGCAAGCTTCCTCAGAGCAGGGACCCATGGTCACCCATCAGTGGGCACATAACATATTAGCTGACAACGCCTAATTTGTTGTCCTGGATATATTGATTTTTTTTTCTTTTTGCTAACTAAAAATTGGAAAACCGAAAACAGAGTCATTTACTGTCAGGATCAAATGTTAACTTCCTGATATATGAACATTTAAAACTACATGGCCAATGGTATAAAAAAAACCATAGGAGAGGATAATCCAAAAACCACCCAAGATCTGCTTTGGGGAGCTACAAAACGATTAGCTTCAGCATCTTGAATTTGTTCTGATTAAGCTAATGATAACATTAATTGTTATTCCCTAATTATATAAATGCAGATGGTGGAGAATTGGTCTACACATATCAACAGATCATAGGGTAAATTGCCCTAAAATTCAAAAACAAAAGATGTAGCCGTATCTTCAGGAAGCCCAAGTAGAATAATTCATGTACAGATAATGGAGAAAAGGGCCTTCCCCTAGATGGCTACCACTGAAGTTGAATAGACATAGATCCAGTTGCCTAGAGATTTTTTGAGGCAAATATCGAATTAGAGAAGGTTTTAAAACATCAATATGTCTACATAATTCTCTTCCAATGTCATCAAATATTTTATTCAGAGACTGAATCTCCTCATTAGATAAAGCAACCCAAATATGTGCCTTCCTCAAGTACAAATTCTAAGGAAAATAATCCAAAAAGAACATCGAAGCTTCTTATTTTGAAAATGGCAACCTAGGACAGGCACTGTTCACATACGACTGCTTACATATTTAGGAAACATGGTCATGGACCTGTGTCACCTGCCTTTCTGCCCTTCTCATCCAGTGGGCCTGACATAAACCCTCTACTCTCCCACAGCCCTAAAAGCCCTCCCCAGCCTTTCCCATTTTGGGGATGACTGACACCACATCTCCAAGTATTTCGCCTCCTCAGAAAACTACAGCCGGTCTAAGCTTTCAGTCTTTGGCCGCTTAGTTACTCTTACCTGTAGATTTTCATCATTTGATGTCTTGATCCCTTGTCTTGCCTTCCTCCATCCACATTAGCTGGAAAGTGCTTTTAACACTGGCTCATCCTCCATCTCCAATTCAATAAACACTGATTAGGTCTCCAACGTGCAGGCGGACACTAGCCTAAAGGCTTCAAATTTCCCTTTGTTTATCGTCCACAAAGTCCAGCACGGGCTCAGGCGCACTGAGTGCACTCAATATGAGGTTTGTTCATTAAAATGCCAGTGAGCAATCAAAACTCAATAGTACAGAAGTCTTTGTTACCACCTTGCTTTCTATACTCATAAGCCCTAATATGCATTATCTCCAAACTACACCTCTCTGTCCACACTGAGCAGGCAAAGTCGAATGTTTGTCTTTTAAGATGTATTTATTTATTTGAAAGGCACAGGTCTGGCATTACGGAGCACTAGTTTAAACTGCCACCTGCAATGCTGGTATACCATATGAGTCCCAGTTCAGTCCAGCTGTTCCACTCTGATCTAGCTCCCTGCCAACACACCTGGGAAAGCAGTGGAAAATGGACCAAGTGCTTGAGCCTCTGACACTCATATGGGAATATGGGAGACCCAGATGGAGTTCTAGGCTTCCAGCTTTGGCCTGGCCCAGTCCCAGCTGTTGTGTCCATTTGGGGAGTGAACCAGCTCATGGAAGATCTCTCTTTATCTCTGCATCTATCCTGCTCTCTGTGTAAGCATAACTTTTCAATAAATAAAATTAATTTTTAAAAAAGAAACAGTGACAGAGAGAAGGGGAGAGACAGAGAAGAGAGATGTCGCTCCCCCTCTTCATGGAGGAATGACACTAAACCCTGCCTAGGCTTCCTATCCGAGTCAGGGCACCATTATGTCGCTCCCCCTCTTCATGGAGGAACGACACAGGATCCTGCGCTGTTCTTTCGTCTGCTCGGCCCTCCCCGGGTTTGCTGCTGGTTCTTCCCGGGTTGGCTACCGTCCCTTCCACCTCCGTGGAAGGGCGGTTCCCCCTGCCACTTTCCCCACTTCCGCGGGGGAGCGGCACACCGCCGGCCGGCTCTGTCGGGGGCTGCTCAGGTGTTCCTTCAGATGTTCCTTCAGATAGATGTTCCTGGTGCATGTTGTCTCTCTCCTCCTTTATAGTCCTCTTCCTCCAATCCCAACTCTGCTACCCACACGCCGAGTACGCTGCTCTCCTCCAATCAGGAGCAGGTCCTGCAGCTTGTCAAGTTGGTGAGAGGCAGCTGGGTAGAAGCTGTTTCCTCCTCTCCCAGCGCCATATTGTGGGAGAGCAGATGCATAGAATAAGTCTTAATTCCAGTAACTTAGTCTAGTCCGAGTTGCTCCCAGTTGCTCCCCACGAAAGAGAGAGATCTTCCATCCATTGCCTCATTTCTCAAATGGCTGCAACAGCCAGGGCTGAATGAGGCTGAAGCCAGAAGCCAGGAACTCTCTATCCTGCTGTCCTATATGGGTTGCAGAAGCCCAAGGACTTGGGTTATCATCCACTGCCTTCCCAGGCACACTAGCAGAGGGCTGGACCAGAAGTAGAGAAGCCAAGTGCTGAACCAGCATACTGATATGGGATGCCAGCATCACAAGCAGCAGCTTAACCCACAGCACTATAAAGCCAGTGCCTCCACAAAGTCAAATTACTAAGACTTCTGGCTTACTTCACTGACAGTAAAAATACAGTCCCTATAGTATAATAAGTTGAATTCCAAATTGGCTCTAATGTTCACATGGCTAGTTATTAAAGCTAAAAAGAAAAAGGCTTCTACATTAGAGAACTTCTCAGGTGAGAGCACAGGGCCCAATATGTTTGATAAACCAGTGCATACAACACACGGAGGAGGAATTCCAGAAGATATGAGCTGCCTTGAAACTTGGAGGATGCCACGAACAAAGGCAGTGAGCATTTCAGGGAGAAGGACAAGCACATGCCAAAGTTCAGATACAAGAGATAACAACTTACCATCATAGAGGCAAAGGATAAATGTACAAGGAAGAATCTCAACAATCAATTAAACAGGTGGCAGCAGTCATATCCTCAAGCGCATTGACGACAAACTACCCTATGAAGAAACTGGTTGCCCTGAGGCTGCACCCAAACCTGTGCCTATTTGTACTCTCAAAGCTGGGCACAACACATGGCCCTATTATTCCAAAAAGCATATCCTCTCAGAAGTGACTGATCAAGTTGGATGTTCCTTCCTTCTTCCTTCATCCTCTTTCTACTGCTCCCTAATAGAAATAATTAGCAAGAAAAAATGATTGAAGTTGCCACAGAAACCACTCTAACACACACACACACACACACAAAACCTCTCCCCTTGCCTACCAATCTACAAACAATTCAGCACAGACATATTGACACCTACATATGTAGAAACACCTCCAGAAGTCTGTCAGCCTACATACCTCTAACCTCAGACAGGCTTAATTTTGTCTGTGCTAAGCCCACAGCTACAAAATACTTTGTCTTTATTGTTCTAATGAAGAATAAAGGCATCCTGGGAGGCAAATGTCAATACAATGTGACTTTACACTCTGGAGGGGCTTGCTCTCTCAAGTTATTCATTTCCCAGTCTCTTCATATTATTCCAATAAAGTAACAGTCTCATGAAACAAAAATGTAAATTAAGATCCCATTCAGAACTTCTGCTATCCCACAGGAATCTAGTTTTCATGCAGTTACTTTGATTTTGCAACGTTATCACAAAATAGCAAAATAGAATGTATTAGGATCTCTCCTTCGCCATGTCATGCCTTTAGAATTTCAGCACACTTTCAAAGTGTTTGAAGTTAAAATGTGTGCATCACAAGCTAGAACAAAACTATTCTTAAAACCCAAAGCAGAGCTGCAACTTCCAGTTGTCCCCTGTATTTGTTCTGCCTTTTCTCTGTAGTAAGGGTACTCATAAATGTATTTGAGTTCATGGCCAGCAGAATAAAGACTACATTTTCCAGCTCTTTTGCAGTTGCTTGTCAATATATGACTAAGTTCTAACTGATGAGATGTGAGCAGAAGTGACAAGTGCAATTTTGAACTGTAGTTTCAAAGACTGGGACAACTCTTCCCCTCCCCATTTTCAAAAGCAATCCAAGAAAACCAGGTTCCTGGAAAGCAGGCCTGGTGATGGCCACGTGGAATTGAGAGGACCTGGGCAATTCCTTAGGAATAGAGACCCTAGGCAGTGGGGTCAGAGAGGGTCAGGGGATGGGAGCCAATAGAACAGAAGGAGTTTGGGCTTCTGACAGCCTCTCAGAGCAGAGCTGCCCATGAGCCTGGATTTTATTTTAAAAAAAGAAAGGAAAAAACTTATATCTTTAAGCTTCATTAGCTAGTAGTCTCTGTCACAAAGCTTCATTTATGGCCTAATTAATTGCAAGGGGAACAGAAATGAACAAAAGACAATTACATATTTCCAAATGGTCAATAACTGCAAGACAGATATTATTTCACACATCAATCTCATTTTGTTTCAGCAAGGTTGCTGAGGTTCCTGGAAATGGTATCTCACATATATGGGTACAGTGTGGTAAACACACACACAACTCACAATCAGAGAGCCTAGATTCCTACTGTAACTATTTACCCCATGTTCATAGTGGTTACATTCTCTTGGATTCTCACTTTCATCCTCTGGAAAATGTGTCCAATCCTTCTTTGGTATTGGCTTCAGAGGGATATTGGGAAGGGTAGAAACAGACAGTAAGTCAAAGCACTCTACAGGAAAAGTATTTATTAAAATATTCCCCATGAAAAATCCCTCTTCGTATAACTTGACTCATACCAGCATCCAGTATCGGGGTATACCTTCCTAGGTAAATAAAGGGCCTGCAATCATCCGTTTCTGGCTGAGACAGTGCTAAGGTATTAAAAGCAGACCACCTCCTGAGGCTGCTGTTTCATTTATTCATCAGAGATAAGACTCCAAGCCTTATCTCCCTGACTTGCAATGTGTTATTCATCAGAAAGCCAAAGTGTTTGGATCAAACAGCACAAACTCAATACCACATGTTGAAAAACAACCCAAAGCACCCTGTTCCACTAAAATTTGGTGCATATCTGACTGCATTGCAAATCTCATCCACTGAAACACTGGGCTTTTCTACTGGCTATACAGGTAAACAAACCTGATGCAACATATATACTGTCCTTCCTCTCACGGGTACATTTACAGAAAACAAAATGTGGGAGAAGCACAAAACATTATCCATAAACAAGCTAAACAATAAATCTATCTTTGGAGAGAAGAAACCTGAACTGATCATCCTGGGCCAACACCTGTCGTCCAGTTCTACCTGTCTTCAGTGTGGGTAGTGTTTTACAAACACGGGGAAAAGGATGTTGGCTATAATTTATTGAGCATCCACTCTGGAGAGGCCGGTGCTTCATGTGTATTCTATCCTTCAGTATTCTCAATAGTTCCATGAGACACAAGTGTCTATCCTAGATGAGGAAACTGAGGATCGGAGAAAGTATGCCATCCCTTACGTTCATCAGCTTGTAAATTCATCCAGACAAGACTCAAACCCAGGTGGTCTCACCCTCGAAGTAGTCAACTCTGCCACTTATTTAAGTGCCAACAATTAAAATAGAACAAATGCTCACATTATTTCTGTAAGCATTTTTCAGATAAAACAAGTGTTTCAACAGGAAATAATGTAATATATACAAGCAAAATTGGCATTTTAAGATTTGATTATTGTTTATAGCCCATGTCTATACTCTTGAGAAACAGTGGTTTTTCTATTTACTGTTTGTTGACTTCTTTATTTAGTGGAGGGTTAAACTCATGATTATAAAGTAAATTGAAAGTATGTCATTGCAAAAATTAAAAGAAAAATAAGAAAGGAAGGAGGAGGGATGGAGAATGGGAGCAAGTGAGGAAGGTGGGTTAGACTGGGAAGTATCATTATGTTCTTAAAACTGTATATATGAAATACATGATGCTAGTTCCCCTTATATAAAATTTTAAAATTAAAAAATAAATAAGTAAGCAAAGGAATGGAACCTGTTTAGACTAGAGGCCACAGCGTGATCTACAACTTGCTCAGCTTCCCCCAGGGCCTGTGGCATCATCCTTAGCTCACAGAGAGGTCACTCGCTGGAGAACCTTAGTGTGGGTGGGCCCTCCAGTTTTCACAGAGGAAAACAACCTCTATAACTTGTCCAGTGTTTTTCATTTCATTCCCTTCACTTCCTTAAGAAACATCTATGCTGCCTAACACAGCTCTAGATAAACTAAAAATGGAAACCCTTGAGGCTGACAGCAAACCAAGGCGTTCATTCCTGCCACACACCTTGTGCTGCCAGTGAGACCTGTAGAAGGGTAGAATCATGATGGGTCAGTATAGGGCTTCTTCTCCAACTCCATCACTGGAATGGGAATTGTTTACATCTATGCCATATTCTTCCCCACTAGTCCAGGAGCAGGACAAAGAAGGGGATAGGAGTGTGTGCCCTACAAGGACAGAAGGATACAATGTGACTATAGAACAGTCACAGGTCAGACCACACAAGGACTTACACAGCTGCATGGGCCAGTGTGGTAGCCACTTGCACAGGTAGTCCCTGAGCACTGGAAATTGAGCAATCTGAATGGAGATGTGTCCCAAGTGTAAAACACACATTGGATTTCAACAACTACAAGATGAAAAAAAGAAGCAAAAGAATGTAAAGTCACTCATCAATAGTTGATTTTATGTTAACATGATAATATTTCAGATATATTTAACTAGCTAAAATACAGTATCAAAATTAATTAGCATAATTAATTTTAAATTATGGTTGCTAGAAAATTCTAAATTATATATGTGGCTCACATTATATTTCTATTGGAAAGTATTTTTCTAGATCATGTTTAAGAATTTGAACATAGGCGCTGGCGTGGTGGCTCACTAGGTTAATCCAACTGCAGCGCCGGCATCTCATATGGGCGCTGAGTTCTAGTCCCAGGTGCTCCTCTTCCAGTCCAGCTCTCTGCTGTGGCCTGGGAAGGCAGTGGAGGATGGCCCAAGTGCTTGGACCCCTGCACCCATATGGGAGACCAGGAGGAAGCACCTGGCTCCTGGCTTCTGATCGGTGTAGCTCTGGCCGTAGCGGCCATTTGGGGAGTGAACCAATGGAAGGAAGACCTTTCTCTCCGTCTCTCTCTCTCACTGTCTATAACTCTACCTGTCAAATAAATAAATAAATAAAATCTTAAAAAAAAGAATTTGAACATAAAGTCAACCATTGTGAGGTTTTAAGCAGAAGCACGTTTTATAAGAATTGAGCTTTAAAAATATCACTCTGGTGGGGCTCTTGGGATGCTGCTATCCCATATCAGAGTACCTGGTGCCAGCCCAGCTGCTCTGCATTCCCAATCCAGCATTCCTGCACCTGGGAGGCAGCAGATGTTAGCCCAAGCACTCGGGTTCCTGACACCCATACAGGAGACCTGGATGGAGTTCCATACTCCTGGCTTTGGCCTCACTAGCTCTGGTTGTTGTATTTGGAGAGTGAACCAACAAATGGAAGATATCTGTTTCTGCCTCTGTCTCTGTTTCTCCCCACCATGCCCCACTTCGAAATAAATAAATAAAATTTAAAAAAAATTATGAGCATCACCCTGGCTACCAAATGGAGAATGGGCCGAAGAGGACAATGAGCAGACCAGCGTGGAGGCCCTACCAACTCCCAGGAGAGAGAAGATGATGGCTGGACCTTGGATGACACACTCATAGCAGTAGAGATGGAGGGAAGTGGCCAAGTACAAAACATTCAGGAAGCAGTGCCCCAAAGAGATGGAAGCTGGTTGGAAGTATGCGCACCAAGGATATCTTGAGGGTGCTACGGTAAGCAGAGCGGATGTATCCATCCTCTAGTATTTTCACTTCTATGGAAAATGTGGTCAAATCTAGTAGCTTGTCTGTGTGAAGCTCGGCTATAAGATGTGGCAATCACAGATGCTCTGAGAACCTGGGATCCAGCACATGCTGTTCCAAAATGCTCTCCTTCTCAAGTGCTCCCAGAGCAAGGGCCTCAACATTCTGCCAAGAAGCACTTCGGGAAGCAAAGACCAGGAAATGAGCTGAAAGCACAGCAAATGGTCTGGGCTGGGGTGGCAAGGTGGGGGCAGGGTCTTTCCAGCAGCACCCTCTTCCTGGCTTCCTCCCTAGGAAAGCCGAACACAACACTGCAAGGCAGCCAGCTCCGGAGTGCGACTCACACTTGTGAACAGGCATCCCCGAGCCCTCCTAGGCTTCCATTTTCTCATCCTGAAGATGGGAACATCACCACCTACCTTACAAGGATTCAACGGGTGCCCCACAGATGGGGAATGTGCCAGAACGGCTGTTATCACTGAAGATTTCTCCTCCATTTCAGCCCGTGAGTGCCCGCTCCACCCCCTAAAGCCGAGGCACTGGGTGTAAATGGAACCTAGCTGCTTCTCACCTCGCACAGCAGAAAGCAGGACAAATCCCGTGGAAAGCCAAGCGGGCCTTTCCAGTGTTAAGAGCACAGAGAACTCACACCAGCCGGCGGCAGCTGTGCCATCAGGGGCCTGCTCTTTCCAGGGCAAGCATTATCATGAATAATTAAAGCAAAGCTCTGCTTATCAAAATAAATGAACAAAGGAAGCCGCTTACATAGCAGCCGCCCCCACCCTCCCCCAACTTCTTCTTCGTTGTTTTTTTGGTTTTGTTTTTGTTTTTTAATCGTTTTGGGGGCAGCTCGTGCTCCTTCCATCTGATCATCTTCAGAGGCCGCCCTATCAATTTGAGTAAATTAGCAGGCTTCTCTTCCATATGGAGCTGGGGCCATAAATCACAAATATGAGTGTGTGTAAAATTATATAGCATAGGCCCAGTGTAATAATAAACACATTTATATTTTATAACTGCTGTTTTCTCCACATTCAAGCAGCCTCATTGCCTGGGCCCTGGAGGTTCCCAAGTACTCCCCACTGGCTCCTATGCGGCAGGCTCGCTGTGTGCGCAGTTTTCTCCTCCCCCCCTTGTCACGGAGCGCTCTCTGCCAAATGCCAGCCGGCTTCTCTTTGTGCTGCAGCAAGCAGCCAAGGAACCACTGCACTCGAAGCCGTCTGCAGCCGAATACAGGCGCAAAGGAGCAGGTGACCTTCCGAACCATGCCAACACGGGCCCTTGACCCAGTGGCCTCGCCATCTAAATCACCCAACTGAAAAGACCTAGGTTTGCACAGTGTGAATGTGTTTACACAAAGACTTAATGCCTTAATAGAGCAAAAGCTGTTCACTTAATTTTAATTATTGCTGTTTTCTCCTCACCACAGATTTTTAAAAATGTTTAGCAGTGGGCTGGTGGTAACTGATCCCATAAACTGTGCCTACAGCCCTTTCAGCTCACACAATGATAGTACTAGGAAACAGACAGGAAAAGTTTCCCTGGGCTGGAAAGCCTCCTCTCCAGCCCCTGTCCCTGGCTTTGCTCATTAGGCATTCTTTTTGTAGAAGATGCACACCAAGAAAAACCACAGAAAATCTAAAAGGTCTGGTTGTTGGGCTTGAGGGTGCAGGGGAGGGGGCATGGTGGGCACTGTGGCACAGTGAGTTAAGCCACTGCTTGGTGTGCCTGCATCCCACAGTAGAGTGCCTTGGGTTCAGGTCTTGCCTCCATTTCCAAGTCAGCTTCCTGCTAATGTGCATCCTGGGAAGGCAGCAGCTGATGGCTCAGGTGCTTGAGTCACTGCCACCCATGCTGGAGATCTGGATGGAGTTCTCGGCTCCTAGCTTCAACCTTGTCCACCCTGGCTGTCACTGTGGATACCTGAGAGTGAACCACAGGATAGAAAATATCTCTCTCTCTCCTCTGCTCTCCTCTCCTCTCCTCCCCTCCCCTCCCCTTCCCTCCCCTTCCTTCTCCTCTCCTCTCCTCTCCTCTCTTCTCTTCTCCTCTCTTCTCCTCTCTTCTACTCTCTTCCCTCTTTCTCTCCTCCCTGCCTTTCAAATAAATCAAAGTAAACAAACTTTAAAAATATATGACTGGTGGGAGGGGATGGGGGCAGCAGGTACATTGGTGGGTTAGAAGCGTTCCAATGTTTCACAGCTAATTCTAAGCAAGCAAAGGCTATCAAATGGGAAAGAGGGTCCTGCCAATTAGAACCCCTGATTAAGAATATTTCCTTTGGGGAGTAAATAGAAAATAGATGGATCTCACAAAGAAACATCTATAGATAAACACTCCTCAAAGGAGTAGACCCTCCAGGGGTAATGTCTGCTGTTCCTTCCACTTTCCAGGATCCATTTTCCTGTGTTAACGCTGTTCTTTCTTCAGATCTCTGGAAGACAATGCAAGAGCCCGTGGCTCAGAGAACCCCACAGATCCTTTGGGCAGAATATTAGAAAGCAACTCTTCTTCACTGTGTGCTTTTCTGAATACAGAGAGGAGATCTACATGTGCCTGCAGCATCAGAACCTGCGTTTGGATGTGCAGCCCATTAATGAACTTATAATTCCTCTATCTACCAAGAGATTTCCTTCTTAAGACATTGAACTCATATCTAAATATCCTCCAAAAAGTAGGTAAAAAAAAAAAGTATCAACAGAATTGACCTGAACTCCACATTTATCATACCAAGAAAAATAAAGACACAGAAATAATTTGGTCAAACTCACCCTGCAAAGCTCTCATATAGCTAAGAAAGAACATACTATTTCCACACCAAGGTCCACCCATCCACAGCTTTCTTCAGCTTTGTCCCTAAGGAACCAGTTTAGGCAGAACTGTCTATTATTTCTTGCCACAAATTTCCTAAAATATGCAAATGCACTACTACTCAGATATAATTTCAACAATCAATATCTTTCATTTGTTTACGTCTTCAAAAACATTTTGCTTTCTTAAAATAGGCAAAAAGAATTAGAACCAAAGATTCTTAAACTCAATAAAACAGATAAAATATAGGTATAGACAATACAAACACTTAATTTTCTTAGCTATTCTGACTTTGTAGTCATCAAGAATAAGTAAGATAAATCACACAGCATTTGTGTGAGTTAAATAGCATGGCAAATATTAAGCCATTTAATTTCTTGGCCATAAACACAACGAAATTCATTTGTATCATGTGTTAAGCCTGCAAAAGAAATAATTATCTCTAAATGAGAAATGGAATGGGACAGGCTCTTTTACAGTTCAGCAGTAAAAGCTTTGAAAACGCATTCTCTGAGCCTGTTTCCTCACCTATAAAATCAATGTGACAGGAATATTTACCCTACAGGTAAAGGAGGGTTAAGTGAAATGGTATGTGTGAAAGCACTTGGTGAACCATAAAGACCAATACAAGTGATAATATCATTGCTTCTTTGGTGATGCAATAATGTGACGGTAGCCATTCCCAGGCTTGGTCCCCAATTGCCTTTTCAATCCTCAAACCACCCAGAGTAGGAGGATCTCTGTCTATCCCTTCTTTAGCACATCTGCTCTGGGGAGCTGACTAAACAACCATTGCACCTTCAGGTCACCAAGATAAACATTACTAATGCTCTACTGAGTCTAAAACTAATGTCCGTTAACAATTGTGATCCAAAACATGGCACTACCCATGACCCCACGAGGCCAGCCCACTAATGACAATCTCTCCAAGTGGCAAGGGATAAGCTAATCTGTGTGAAAGTCACAGATGTCTCGTACTCCCTACAGCCACATTCACATGTATGAGAGGAATAATGTCAGCAGTATTATCTGCAAACAGCAAGGACAATGCCATACAATTATAATAGCATATTGTCCATTGTATCTGGGGATGACATGTCTGACAATGTTATTTTATATGCATGTGAATGTAGCTGAAAGGGCCAATGCATAATTCATATTTCCTGACAAAATGCAGGCAGAAAGTATGTGTCCATTAGATAATGCCATTTAAATCTTTTTACCTGAAATAGCACCTTTCTCCCTAAGAACTCAAAATGCTTCCAGTGCAGGTGCTAACCAGAAAAGTGAATAATAGGAAATAATAGGAAATACTTTGAAATAGCAAGCACAAAGACAATATGGAGTTTTTCCAACAAAAGTTATATTTTCTGACTGAAAATACAGCAAGTCTCATTTCTGCACTAACACTTAATCTTCCTTTTCATAACAAGGAAACATTGTAAATTGTCTAGGCTGTGATAAGAAAGAACAGGTAGAGAAATGATGAGGCCACGTGGCCATGCAGATCCTTAGCACACTATCAGCCAGACTCATTTCCTGGCAAATCACCTCTCCTCCCCCCAACCACCCCCAGCACCCTTCCCCCCACCAGCCTGGCAGCTCATGTGATTCAAACCCCTGCCTCAGCAAAAGCTCGAATCATTACAGGTTGGGAGCCTTCAGGGCTAGGGGACGGGTGTCATGAAGAGCCACAACTACTGGTGTTAAATCTAGAAAGCTAAGCATCCGGGGTGAGGGTGGGGGAGGGGATTTCCTTTATACATCATAAGGGGAATACAGACCATCTTCTAAGTCCTCACAGAAGTAATAAATGACACCATATTTTGATTTAGTTAATATTCTTAAAGATCACAAAAAAGAAGGCAAGACCTGGTCAGCAGTCTTTAAAGGAAAAGGTAATACTTTGCAAGTAGGTCACAGCCAGCGAAAGAGAAGAGACCAAGGCTGACTCGGGCCAGAATCAGGCCAGGATCTATCCCCTCAGCACTGTCGATACTTGAAGCCAAATGACTCTTTTTTTAAAGACTTATTTATTTATTTTGAAAGTCAAAGTTACAGAGAGAGGGCAAAAAAGAGTGAGGGATGGAGGGAAGAGGCAGGGGGAGAAAGAGAGAGATCTTCCATCTCCTGGTTCACTCTCCAAATACCTACGATGCCCAGCACTGGGCCAGGCCAAAGCCGGGAGCTTCATCCAGGTCTCCCATGTGACTAGCAGGGGCCCAAACACCAGGGCCATCTTCTACTGTTTTCACAACCTATTAGCAGGGAGGTGGATTGGAAATGGAGCAACTGGGACACAAACTGGCCCTCATGTGGGATGCCAGCATCACAGGCAATGACTTAGCCTACTGTATCAAAACACAAGCCAAGCCCCTAGAAGATTCTTTATTGCAGGCCTGTCTTGGGTGTTGTAGAGTATTTAGCAAGATTCCTGGTCTCTACTTGCCAAATGCCAAGAACACACTCCTTCCTTTTGACATGATGACAGAAAATGTCTCCAGATGTCGTCACAGTGCTCACAAAAATTTCCCTTGGTGGAGAACCAGGGCATTAGGCAACTAATCCTCTCACATTTCAAAAGAAGGACTCAATGAAAAGATCTGCTCTCATGGGTAAGGGCCTCTTCAGTCATTAAGCGGAGATCCCAATCTCCATGCCCCCACCACCAAGAATTGTCACATGACTTTGTCATATGACTTTCATGTTCCTGCTATACCTTCAGTGGCCTCAGAAGTTCCTTAAGGATATAAGAAGGCCCAGCTGAGTGAGTCATGCCCCTGAGCAGTCCAACTTTGTCTCTCAGGCATAGAGCTGTGTGCACACCATGGAAGGGGCACCATTCTTGATTAGCACAGAGACATGCTAAGGGCTAGCAACAGCCCCACTGGGGATCTAGCCACCACCCAATTCCTCTTTCCCAGGTTTATCATCTGACTTACCTGATATAAAACAAAGTAGCTGTGTATAGCCATGAGTATTAGCAAAGCAGATTTTGGGGGACCTGGGAGAATCCAAAAGTTGAAGCAGCTATATGGATTATCTCCTCTCCTCTTCTCCTAAAGCATTGTGCCTGCACTCCCCCATGGCTTTAATAATGAAGACTTCCAAAGAAAAATATCTGCTCAGGGCAGGCATTGTTGCAGAGCAATTTAGGCTACTACTTGAGATGTCTCACACCATCTTGGAATGCCTGGTTGGAGACCCAGCTACTGCTTCTGATTCAATTTTCTGCCAATGTAAACCCTGAGAAGAGGCAGATGATGGCTCAAGTACTTGTCCCTGCCTCACAGGTGGGAGAATCCTGTGGAGTTCTTGGCTCTTGACTTTTGGCCAGGCCCAGCCTAGCTTTGGTGGGCATTTAGAAAGTGAAACAGCAGATGAAAGATATCTACTCCCAACTTTTAAATAAATAAATATTTTAATGATTTTCCATTCCAGAAGAATATGAAGAATAGAAACATTTATTACTGGGACTAACCACGACCACATGAGCCTTCAAAGACCCCTGCTTTGGGTTTCCCAGTGCCATAGTGAGGACAGGTCACTCAGTTCAATCAGTATGTAAGGAAAGCAAGACAAACACCCAGGACTTCTGTGAATTTTTTAACCCCAAGTCAAATAGGGATGATCCACAATGCACTCAAAACTTTGTTGTTCTGACAATGTGTCATTAACAAAGACTAAACACTTGCACAGTCAAGATCACCCACCTCCCAAAGTCAGAATATAAAATCTGTCAAGTGATGAGAATTTTCTTACTTCCAATGGCTCCTCACTAATTAGATGGCTAAATCCTTTACTGGACAAATACTTTTGAGTGGCTAACAACTGGCCCTTCAGATAAAGATAGCAGAAATAATACTATACCTGATCTGGAATTATCTTCTGGTATAGGGTTTTCTTTCACAGTTAAAAGCTACTAACACCTGGGGCCAGTGCTGTATCATAGTGGGCTAAGCCTCCATCTGCAGCACTGACATCCCATATGCGCGCCAATTCTAGGGGAGTGAACCAGCAATAGAAAACCTTTCTTTCTGTCTCTCCCTCTCTCTGCCTGTAACTCCACCTCTCAAATAAATGAATAAAATCTTTAAAAAATATGTTGCTAATGGCTAACTGGGTTCCATAAGGTCTATGGAATATGGCTACATTCTCTCCATCATCCTAGCCTAGCTTAAGGCCTTCCATCTATTTTAAGGATACTTTAAGCAGAAATAATTATACAGAGTTTGATCTGATCTTATAGTAGAAGGGCTTGTCATTCAGAATAGACTTCCTCCTGCCTCAATTTTGATAGGGGATAGCAGATCGCATTAGTATGGGAAACAGCATCAGCCATTAGTGTCAAATAAAAGCTGTCTTTGCTAACTATCTCTGTGCACAGTCACACAACAGGCTTTGAGCTTCCTCAATAAAACAGCTCTTTCCCAGGGGGATGAGGAGGTTGCCTCTTCAGGGGGTCCCAATATACACGCACTTTCTAAACTACTGAAAGTGCAAGTTCCTTGGAGCACGACCTCACTTATGAAGCATCTTCCTCCTCACACTTCCAGTGAGAATTTCTTTTTCCTTTTTTTTTTTTTTTTTGACAGGCAGAGTGGACAGTGAGAGAGAGAGACAGAGAGAAAGGTCTTCCTTTGCCGTTGGTTCACCCCCAAAATGGTTGCTGCGGCCAGTGCACCGTGCTGATCCGAAGGAAGGAGCCAGGTGCTTCTCCTGGTCTCCCATGGGGTGCAGGGCCCAAGCACCTGGGCCATCCTCCACTGCCCTCCTGGGCCATAGCAGAGAGCTGGCCTGGAAGAGGGGCAACCGGGACAGAATCCGGCGCCCCAAGAATTTCATAAAGATGAAAAGGACACGTCTTCTTAACACAGGAAATGACAACTATAGAGATTAATTATAATTTTTACTTTCTTTTTAAATCAAAAATTGTTTCCATATTTATTTCACATGCCATTTGTTCTTTTGCCATCAGAAAAGAAGCTAAGGTATGCAACACGTGTTTATTTCTGTGTAAATTCAATGTGTCACCCCAAATCATGGAGACATACACTGTGCACATCAGGGGAATTAAAACCACCAAGGAAAGTCAGAAGGGACTAGAAACCTTCCTTTATGTGCCCTAAATGCATAAAACAGGGAAATCCCATAATACTTTTAGTCTATTTTATTTCTTTATACTCTGTATGCTATCAAGAAGAGTCACTACAAAAGAATTTGGTCCACTTAGGAGATAAAGTGACTCTATCTTTAAGGCATTAAAGATATTGCTTTGTTATTAAGCTAGCAATTTTAATGTTTGTGCAAATTCTGTTAGTGTCCATATCAAACATACATGTGTAATATGTTGCCAGCTTTTGAGAAGACCAAATCCCTCATTTAGGTGCTAAGTCTTCAAATGTCTTGTTTCTTTTAAACTATATTCAAAAGGTATTTGAAGAACAGAAAGACTTCAAGATTCTAATGTGTTTTCATAGCTAAAGGATTTAGTTGAGAAAGCAGGATGAGGGGACGCAGGTGCCAGACATTGTGTAGAATTTGCACTTATGCTCCATTAATTGCCAGCATATCTTCCTCTCCCTTTCCGTCCCCTCCCCCCATTAAATCCCTCTGGAAAACAGCAGAGCAGCAGGCCCAGACTGGTACCCAGCAGCAACACCAGGAGCAGAAGTAGCCAATTACCCTCCAGAATACAAAGGGGGGGGGGGGGGAATGATGCAGTTACCTAGCAACAAGAAAGAGCAGAAACAGCTGTGTAGCAGGCCCAGGCTGGTACCCAGGCAGAAACAGGATAGCCAATTAGCACACTGTATTTAATGCTGATGTGGTTTCCTAGTAACAAGCTGTACAAGTCTGTCTGTTGCATGTTCTCCCTCCCTTCTTCACATTTTCCTCAATCACACACAGTATTACTATTTGCCCTAATTACTGTTTCTCCACTGCTTCAAGCGACCATTATTTTGTCCCCAGAGAAATTGGAAGAACTCAGGAAAAAAATCTTCTGTAATGACAGTATTTAGTTTCAAATTCAGTTTAGCTATAAGCCTTGAGACACTAAACAACAACAAAGAATGAAGGAAAAATAACCAGCAAAGCATTCTTTGCCTAAATTTACAAGTAGTGTATGATACCTTTTCTACATTCTCATATTTACATGTGAGTAAAACAAAAAACGCTTAATAGGACATACTATCATTTTGCCATACACTACATTTTCAAGTAGGTTGAATTCTCTGTATACTGAATTTATTCCTATTGATTTTCTGACATTCTCTCCTGAACACTAGGAACATAAACCATCTTATTACCTATATCAGAGATGGGAAATGTATCTTTTGTTGCACCTTTAAAAATACCAATACTAGCTTCAACAGGCTCATGACCAATTGAGAATTCAATAGGAGGAATCATTATTTCCACTCAACAATAGAAGCTGAATACAGGTGAAGGATATGTATCTCATAGTAAAAGGATTCAAAACATCATGCCATAAGTTCATAGCCAGGTAATGAATTCCATTGAGATGACATTAAACTGCACAATGTGAGCACACAACATGAAGACAGAAAACATGCCTACTGCAGGGTCATTCTAAAATACTTCTTATTTCATCTTAATGCTCTTATAATCTACAGTATATTCCAATCAGCCTTTTTCTTGAGTCCTATTCATTAGGACACACATGATGTAATTCCACATTTTTAGGGCATCCATTTGACTCCCAGAATCTCTCTCACTGAACATTGGCTTCAATATTGAAAAATTTATAGTCCTTACAAAATACCTCTGATACAAAAAGAGTAAGGGGTCCAGAGGAAGATGTTAGACACAGTAACACACCTCAGTGGGTAACACTGCTGCAGAGGAAAAGGACTTTCTCAACTGAGGATGGCTGCTACCTTCCTGGCTGCAGCAAAAGGACGGGCAGCTTTTATCATCTTGAGCTCAGCTAGTGAAATGGGTAAAACAATCCTACCTCAATGAATCTAAGACTTAACAAAAAAGTATGTTTGCTTGAAAACAGTACATACCACTTTACTGAATCCTATAGACTTCAGTGTTGATTACGGTAAAGAAAGGGGATACACTCTGAAGGCACAAACAACAAAAGAAGCTTAAGTATATGTTTTTCTGATACCAGAGAAAGGGTTGGTAATATGAGTTTTACATTATAAATCCATTTAACACTGCAAACAAAATAAAAGGAGTCTTACTTGAATGAGGATAACTTTTGAAGGGGAAGAAAGGAAAAGATGCTGGTTCCAAAAAAGAAGGGGAACTGCCAAGGGGGTGGGATTAGAACAAAGCAAGCCACAGGTTCCATAGGAAACTAGCAATGGGAGACACTTATTTTCCATCTGTAACAACTCCTGGGGTCTAATCCTGTGTCTGTAACCATAGATGGTGAGGGAAAAGGTAATGTGAACAGAAATATGGGACAGTCTATTGTAAGCTTATTCTCACTGCAGACATTCCTGGTTAGGTAATACCACTGGTGAATGAATTCCTACTCTGCAGGAATGCAGAGTAACTCAGTCATAGGTTGGCCAAATAATCAACACATTAAAGTGTCACCAACATTGTATTACTTTGAATAGCCTTTCTCTACCAACATACAGCTTAATAGCTGTCATGCTAATACATACTTTCATAAATGGTTGGAAAGAGGCTATTTGTAGAAAAATGCAGAAAATCCAGCAGCAAAGGAGGGAGAACAGTGTGGCAATGATATAAAGTGTGGAAGGTTGCTCCAGCTTCCAATATTCTCCCAGCATGCTAGCTTTCAAAGTCCTGAAATTCTATTAGCAGTCTGCCATAGCTGAAGTTTCAAAAAAATAATATAAAGTTGCTTACACTGGTTGACAGATGGGTAATAAATCAATCAACAGTGTATTACTACCACATCCTTTCTGAAGTCAAGGAGGGTAAAAGAAGACTGGAAGTGCCAGAGTACAGGAAGGTACCAGGCATTACATACTTAGGTGGAGAAGGCAGAAGAAAAGAATTGAGGTTTTAGGAAGCAGACTCACTCAACCCATCCAGTTTGCCTCCATTAGTGTGGTTACAAAATAAATTGCCTACTTGGGAAAAACAAGCATTCTCCATTGGGTACATGAGTAGCCTAGTAGAACTTTATGTAACACCACACAATCCACCTATGCCTACAGTATAAAAAGTTTGTTTCCTGATCATTCATTATCAAAGTTTCAACTATAATTTCTAGCAGAATTAAACAAGATCATTTTCAAAGAATGACACATTATTTTACAAATGTTTTATCTGTTTTAAAAAGGGATCATTCCCAGTGTTTCTTTTTAAAGTTATTATTATTATTATTATTACACATGACTTTCTTAAGCTCTAAATTCCTTTTTTTTTTTCCTAATTAAATCACTCCATTATTATTTCTACTTCAGGAGGTATGACAATTAGTGTACCACCAATTACTCTTGTCAAGTTAGCCTCATTCCTTACAAAGCTCCTAACATCATATATACAGGTTAATTAAGATCATAACGGTTATTAACATTCTTATTATAATAAAGACAGCTTCTGTATATTATCTATTAAAGGGGACAGTTTTTACAAGTTCACACTTGACCTTCCCAATGCCATTCTTCCCTTAAACAGACTTCTCATGAATCTCTTTCCCTCTTTTGTATCAAAGAGAGCTTGGCCTGTCTTTTGAAACTTAGAATTTACAAAATTCTGTTACTTCCACTGCCTTTTCTGAGATGAGATTCCTCTTTTTTCTTCCCTTTCCTTCTCAGCCTCTTTTCACCTTAATCTATTCTCTTTTGAGATGATGCTGCAAATAGAATGACTCTGTGGAACCATATTTGAAACTTTTGCATCAACAAGGTCCTCAGACCTGGAAAAGGAACAATGTCTGGTACAGTGAATGTTCAAAAATATTGTTTATGATAAATACTCATTAATTTCATATTTTTTCTTTCTCTGTCATTATTCTAACAACTTGCTTACTGTGTGACTACCAATTAGCCACTAAAAGGACATCTGGAATAGGCATCCCACAAAGGCTATATTTATCACCATTTAACAATGATAAAAATGAATATGTTTGCTGTGTATCTGCTGAGGTTAAGCCATTCTAACCTATATTTATTTACATAAAGTTATCTTCATCAGTGTTGAGAGTTGTTGCATTGCTAAATTATCATGTGACAAAGTTCTAAGATTTTCTTGATTCCTAAATTCTCCCATCAATTATTTTCCACCACCTCATTTCACACCCCTTCCTTGCAAACTCCTCTTAAGCCTGTGAATATGTTAAATCCAAACTATCAAATCCTCCCATTAAATTCTCTCCACCTTGTGAACTCAACATTTAACCCTTATTCTGGTTTCCATTCCATAATCATGGTTGAATGAGTCTCTGCCTCAACACCCTTACAAACTTCATTAGCAGCCATGTGTCTCAGCATATTAAAGGCCCTTTATGTCTTAAAATTGCCCTATTTCTGTTGCTATTGTATAAATTCAAAGAATTCTTATCTATGGCACTTAGGAAGTAGAAAGTGGGCGATAGACCCCCTACTGTTCCACACTGAGGTATTTAATTTTATCCCGATGATACGTCTGACCTTGAATTAGGGTTTCTATTTATATAAATTAGTGTATTATCACATTGGTATCATTTAAAAAGATGAACGGCAGCAATAAGTATCCTGTCTAGAAAGAGAAAAACAAGTTTTTATTTCCAAATCATTCACGCTGCCTCTGAGAGCTGATGCAAGCCACTACTCTGGTTAAACGCTCACTCAACATTTGGCACTGTCTCAGGATGATCTGCCATGGTGTCACTCCAGCGCAGTGCCTAAGACCTTCGAGCACTTAGTACCCACTTGTGGGCTGACTGAAGGGCATACAGAAATAAGAAGCAAGATGATCTACTAAATAGGGTGCAAGTTAAGGGATGGGAGACATGGGTCAAATTTTAGTTGTGACAGTGGAGGGCTGCATATCCTGAACCAAGTTATTACATGTTTGGTCCTCAGTTTCCTCTATATGTGATAATGCTTTTCTTTGCCTTTCTGATTTCACAGGGATAGAGTGTTAACATTTGTTATTTTAATGAGTAAACCAGGACTGTTACATTGTGATTTAATGCTATAACTAGTACTCAAACAGTATTTTTCACTTTGTGTTTCTATGTGGGTGCAAACTGTTGAAATCTTTACTTAATATATGCTAAACTGATCTTCTGTATATAAAGAGAATTGAAAATGAATCTTGATGTGAATGGAAGGGGGGAGGGAGAGGGAAAGGGAAGGGTTGCGGGTGGGAGGGAAGTTATGGGTGGGGGAAGCCATTGTAATCCATAAGCTGTACTTTGGAAATTTATATTCATTAAATAAAAGTTAAAAAAAAAAGAAAAGCTCTCTTTAATCCTAAAGATTTATTTATTACCATTAAAAATGGTTATAGTGAGGAATATAATGATGTTAGCTACAGCTGTAACTATAATAGGCCTGGGAATGGAAGACACTTCCTTTGCTATTTCCTTGTACTAGTTCTTAGTCACCTGAAGTAGCAATATGTTTAAGAATCTTCCTAACTCTTATCTATTTAGAAGTCATTTAAAGTGGTTTGCATTGTCCATTTGCATATAAACTACATGTTTTTCATTTCTTCTCAACAATGGGTTAGGAAAGAAAAAAAAAATCTGACTCTTTTTCTATTGTTGGATGTTAAGAGCTTAGATTGAACTGATACTCTTTGGTTCAAAGCCTGTAAACTTTTTTTAAAATTTTTATAGAAAGCTTTTATTTAATAAATATAAATTTCATAAGTACAATTTTTGAATTATAGCAGTTCTTCCCCCCATAACCACTCCCTCTCCCAGCCCATTCTTCATTAAGATTCATTTTAAATTATTGTTATATACAGAAGACCAGCTCTACACTAAGTAAAGATTTCAACAGTTTGTACCCACACTGACACACAAAGTATAAAGTATGGTTTGAAGACTAGTTTTACCGTTAATTCTCATAGTACAACACATTAAGGTTAGAGATCCTACATGGGGAGTAAGTGCACAGTGACTCCTGTTGTTGATTTAACAATGTACATTCTTATTTATGACGTCAGTGATCACCCGAGGCTCTTGTCATGAGCTGCCAAGGCTATGGAAGCCTCTTGAGTTCACAAACTCTGATATTATTTAGACAAGGCCGTAATCAAAGTGGAAGTTCTCTCCTCCCTTCAGAGATATATACCTTCTTTGATGGCCCCTTCTTTCCACCAGGATCTCACTCACAGAGATCTTTCATGTAGGCCATTTTTTGCCACAGAGTCTTGGCCTGAAATGCTCTCATGGGCTTTTCAGCAAGATCCAAATGCCTAAAGGGCTGATTCTGAGGCCAGAGTGCTGTTTAGGACATTTGTCATTCTATGAGTCTGCTGTGTGGCCTGCTTCCCATGTTGGATTGTTCTCTCCTTTTTAATTCTATCTATTGTTGTTAGTAGACACTTGGTCTTATTTCTATGATCCCTTTGACACTTATTCCTATCTTTTTGATCAATTATGAATTTAAACTGATTGTTTTAACTAGTAAGATGGCATTGGTACCTATCAACTTAATGGGATTTGGAGTCCCACGGCAAATGTTTACCTTTACCCTTGGGGTAAGTCCAAGGGAACATGTGCTGAACTGTACATCTCCTCCCTCTCTTATTCCCACTCTTATTTTTAACAGGGATCAATTTTCAATTGGATTTAACCACCTAAGAATAATTCTGTGTTAAAAGTAAAGAGTTCAACCAATGGTATTAAGTAGAAAAAAAATACTAAAAAGAATAAAATAGTAAGCTGTTTCTCGACAGTCAGAACAAGGGCTGATCAAGTCATCACTTCTCATAGTGTCAGTTTCACTTCTACAGGTTTCCCTTTAGGTGCTCAGTTAATGGTCACAGATCAGGGAGAACATATGATAATTGTCCCTTTGAGACTGGCAAAGCCTGTAAACTTTGCGATGCTAAGAAAATTACTTAACTTCTCTGGGTTCTTATTTTCCTCATCTGTAAAATTAAAATATAAATTTATAAAACTATAAAATCAAAATATAAAACAAAAAATAAAAAAGTAATTATATCATTGGGTTAATCTGAAGACTAAATGGGTTAGAATTTTTTAAAGACTTAAAACAATGCCTGGCAAATAGTAATTGCTTTATAAGTTGGGGAACAAGTAAAGTAAATAATATTTCAAACTTTAAAGAACTATACATGTGTATAACACAAGACACTTTTGTTTGTTTCCTAAATACTGTACTTTTTCTTTTGTTTGTAATATTTTTAGCTATCTTTTCATTTAAAAACCAACTATTTCTTTGCCGGCGACGCGGCTCAGTAGGCTAATCCTCTGCCTGTGGCGCCAGTACTCCAGGTTCTAGTCCCAGTCGGGGCACCAGATTCTGTACCGGTTGCTCCTCTTCCAGTCTAGCTCTCTGCTGTGGCCCGGGAGTGCAGAGGAGGATGGCCCAGGTCCTTGGGCCCTGCACCCGCATGGGAGACAAGGAGAAGCACCTGGCTCCTGCCTTCGGATCAGCGTGGTGCGCCAGCCGAAGCGCGCCAGCCACAGGGGCCATTGCGGGGTGAACCAATGGAAAAGGAAGACCTTTTTCTCTGTCTCTCTCTCTCACTGTCCACTCTGCCTGTCAAAAAAATTTAAAAATTAAAAAAAAAAAAGTATTTTCCTAAGTCCTGATGAAACTCAGAGACTGTGTTACTGCTTGATTCAGTGACACCCTACACTAAAGCAGAGGTAAAATGCCCAGCAAACTGTATCCTTGTTTGACTATTCACCTGCAAAGTGGTCTGGTATACCCTTCAGTGCAAAACCTAGAATAGTCTTAGCAGTAGGCTGTAGCGACACCAGTCCATGGGGAACACCCTCCAAATAGCACACGAGAAAACACAGCTTCTTCCTACCTCCCTCCAGGTGACCAAGAACCAAAGATTTAGTTGTTGACCTCTGTCCTGACTTTGTCAGCATGACTCACTCTTAATAATATAATGCAGATACGCTTTTCTATGAATTTTCAAATTGGAAAGTCTTCTCAGGGTGGCAGACATTTGGCCTAGCAGTTAAGATGCTAGGTTTGGAGTCCTGACTCTGGCTCCCATTTCCAGCTTCCTGAAAACACACACCCTGGGAGACAGCAGGTGATGACCCATGTAGTTCTGTCTCTGCCACCCACATGAAGGACCTGGAATGACTTCCCAGCTCCCCGCTCCAACCCAGCCCACTCCTGGCCATTGTGACCATTTAGAGAGTGAACCAGCCAATTGGATTTCTCTCCGTGTGTCTCTCTCCGTCTCTGTCTTTCAAATAAAATTTTTTAGACACTAAGAAACAGAGAAAAGTCTGTTTTCTTAAGACAAAGTACCATTTCAATTACAAGTTTTTCTTTCTTCTCAGAAGTAATCAAGAAGAAATGGGTAAAACAAGTCTTTCTCATTTACATAGAAACTGCTAACATTTTAATAAATGGTTTTCGGGGCCAGCACTGTGGCGCAGGGGGTAACACTACTGCCTGCAGTACCAGCATCCCATATGGGTGCCTGTTTGAGTCCTGGCTGCTCCACTTCCAATACAGCTGTCTGTTATGGCCTGGGAAAGCAGTAGAAGATGGCCCAATTCCTTGGGTCCCTGCATCCACATGGGAAACCTGGAAGAAGCTCCTGGCTTTGGATCAGTACAGCTCCAGCCATTGTGGCCATTAGGGGAGTGAACCAGTGTATAGAAGACCTCTCTCCATCTCTGCCTCTGCCTCTCTGTAACTCTGCCTTTCAAATAAATAAATAAATAAATAAATCTTTAAAAAGATTGATTTTCACTGAAAATGAACATAAAAGGAGTTTTTTAACATTGAAAGTGGAGGTTCTCCTTGCATCAAAATATAAGGATTATTTAGCTGACTCAGAGAAGACGAATAAGACTATCATCATGATGGTTGAATTTCTGAAAAAGATATTCTACCAAAAAAAGGGAGAAAACAGAGTGGGAGAGAAAGGTCTGTAATGGTTTGGCTGCTAAAGGACAATCTTATGCTCATGTAGTGCTAAGTGCTCTTCCCAATAAATAAACCACATGTCCATTTCTATATGCTTTCTTGCACCAGGATCCGAAGATTCACAACATTCTCTTGGTCTCACCCCTGCCTATCTTCTTCCATCTCCAGGCTAACTATCTTATTCCTACCTTCACCTCCTTAGGCAACCAGCATTTGTGCCCTAACTACCAACTTGAACATCTGCTATCTTAATAAAAAAAAAAAAAAAAATCACCTCATTGCCTAACATCCTCTAGGGCAAATAGTCTGAAGGATTCAGCATCCTCAAAAAGAAGACACAGAAGGCAGGGGCAGGGTGAGGAATGCGTATCTTTTCCAGCTTAGTAAATCTATCTGTTTAAGATCACATGAATAACACTTTGAAAGTTTCTCAATGCAAGCAAATCCATGTTCTGGACAGTGTACTGTCTTCCTTTATGCATGGAAGATGGAGACTCACACATTTTATTTTATTGTATGTTTGTAAATGTGTCTCCTTTGCAACATATTACCATACAAAAGGATAAAGTGTGTGTGTGTGTATATATATATATATACACACAAAACTCCAGAGAACAAAACGCCAATATTTCCCCCTCTTTCTCTGGGATGGATTTCTTTTTTTTTTTTTTTTTCAAATTTTTCATTCTCAAAATACCTCCCCAACTGGAAAACACAAAAATATTTCCACTGAATTCAAGTGAGTCCTGTGTTAAAATAGCTTTCATGAATCCAAACAGAGCCAGTTTCTGAAAACTTCCTTGCAACATTTGATCCGCAGCTCTCCCCACCCCACTCCTGTATCAGCAAAACCTTTCCAACCTGAATTCCTATTGTCATATACCTTTGCCCAGAAGCTTTTACCAGTCCATTTCCAGCTATGTTTGCATTTAATTTGGTGCCATCCTTCATGCTTTTCTCATTGCTCTTAGTTCATCTACACCACATAAATTATCACCCTTGTTTTCAGTTCCCCATGTGCCCCATTCACACCAATTCCAAATAAATACTTCTGATTCTCATCCATTTAATCCAAATGAATGCACATTCTCTCCCCTCATCCTCCATCCCTATCTGATCTCCCCTCTTGTGTGTTTCCCTTTCTTCCAGCACCTACTTTTCCACTTATGCTTGTCTCCGAGGAAGGTTTTACAGGCAAGATGCTTCTGTGGGCTGCAAGGCAACTGCTTCCTGCATTGTCTTAGGGAAGCCGTGCTACTTTACACTACGGCCAATGTCACAGACTCAGTCTCCCCTTCACAACTGGTGTCCACGGCATCATCCCCCACCCCAACACACACTGCCCTGGTCAAGCATTAGGAATGAAAAAGAAAACTTCCTTGCTTTTGGATGGTATTTAACTTTGGTTAACTGGCTTCTGTCTGCTTTACATAAAGCAGTTTTTCTCAACAATCGTTACTAATCCATACCAGCAACAGCAGTAATAACTACAGTCAAACTCTGCCACTGTCTTTAATGAGCTCTTACTACCTGCCGAGTATTTTACAAGGATTTGCATATTTAATCTTCCAAAAACCTTATAAGGTAAATACAAAGATCTCTATTTTACAGTTGAGGAAGCTGAGACTTACGGAAAGCAAATCACTTATTCAGGTCATAAATCTAGGAAGCAGTAGTCAAGACCAAACCCAGGTGTACTTGACAAGCACACCCTGTTCTTAATGGCTCTGCAATACAGCCCTCCTAATCATAATCCAGTTCCCTATGGGGAGGAGTTATTTCCACCTCAGCTCACATAAGTCAAGGGGCTTCAGGTGCCGGGTCACATAATGAGCCCCACCCTCACTGGCAATGCACAGGAAACAAAGCACCAAATAACGTACTCATCTAGCAGCTGCCCTTCTGATATCTCTGTTGAGAAGAAGGTTTAGAAAGAAGAAAAAATGCTCTGGGCTCCCCCAAAAAGACCAGCTTCCCCAGAGAGGTCCAGCCTCCATGCTAGGCAAGGATGTAGCCTGTCAGTGCAATCCAGAAAGGTGGGCACAGGCAGAAATGCCAGAGCTGCAGCAGATCTCAATTTTATTCCTGCCTCTTCCTTGTTTCTCTGGTTTCCTGGGGGCAGGTGGCGGGGAATCATGCTTGGAAGCCAGAGGACACGGCTAAGTTTTGTGGTTACTCTCTGACTTCAGGAAGACAAGAATATAAATTCAAACTAGCTTCAGAATACTATCAGAGAGGGAAAATCTGGCAAAACCAGGAAGCATTACTCTTGGTGTATGTGAAGTAGAAAACTTGAATGCAAAATCTGATGGGAAACACAAAGTGGGACTTGACCTTTGATCAGGAGGATTCACAAATTGTGTTAGGAGACTACACCATGAGCCAAGCAGCAAGAGCCACCTGGGAAATTAAGTTTAGAATGAGAGGGTCCATGCCTGAGCCTCATGCCAAGTAGGCAACTGACAGTTCTCATTCTCCCCCGTGCATAACTCTGAGACTCAAAGCAGGGATTCCTAAACCTCTGTATTACACATTCTTATTTCAGGAAAGGTCTGGCTGTCCTGGAAGAAGACATTTTAGGAACTCCAGAACATTAGAGCTGAAACAGGCCTTAAGAGCCAGGTTGTTTGACATATGTGGAAAATGAGGCTCAGTGAGGAATTAGGACATGCTCTAGGTCACAGAGCTGGTTAGTGACAGAGTCAGAACCAGAACCCAGTTGTTCTGATTTTCCACTGCTGACTTCCTTTGCGGCATAGTCTGAGAACTGCCAGAACACCATAGGCTTCTAGCTCATATGTTAACACCCATGTCTCCAAGAAAACTCTTGCATCGCATGCCACTTATACCTTTTGGGATATTCCCTATTCAACTTGCAGCATGTAAGAAGTATACAAAAACCATACAGGGAATACACTGTTAGAGACTCATTTAAATACCACCAATCACAGTAATAGCTACTACCATGCCAGTAGACCAAGAAGCGGCACCAGCCCTAAGCTCCAATCTCAAGGCAGAACATGAAGCCCAGTCTTCAGGAAAACACTAGTCTCACTCGTTTCTGTTTAAACCCCAGTTTTCCAAATTATTGCACTGCTCAAAAGATCAGCATGATTCCCTGGCATCACCAGGGAAGTCCTGAGTGAAATATGCAGTCCCCGTTCCTCCCTCACTGCCCTTACCACACACATAGCAATGTAATCGCTTTAGCAACTTCTCAGTAACAAGCTCATTAAAAAGCAATTCTGCCATCTCTCCATAAAGCACGCGCCAGAGAACAATGCAAAAGAGGAGCTGCCAATTAATTATAGAATGATCACATCTAATGAACTCCGAAACCCTCCTGCTGGTGGTGGCTTTCATGAAAACTCAGGGATACTGGGAAAACAGGGGATGGGGAAACCCCGGCTACCTTGTTTACCTGTAAATGCTTTCAAATGTGCCTCCTCAGATCCCAGGGTTGATGAAAACTCCCTAGAGACACATGCAACAATGAGCTGTGTCAGGAAAGGGACATGCACAGCTTTGAGTCACCCTACGGGGGCCCCCTCTGGTCATGCTCAGCACTGTTAGATTCCGTGCTGTGGCTGGCATCGCCTCTGAAAGCAGTTCACAGACAGCAAGTGACAAACCCACGTCCCGTGCTCAGGACATCTTGAGATCTCAAGGTATGAAGTGAATCATTCCGCTTCCCCAGCCCGGCCTTCCTGCCTGCCTGTCACCAGCTCCTCAGTATAAAGGCACTTCTCAGGACGCAAGGGAGCCCTTCCCACCACGAGGCAAAAGGAGGAAAAAGAAGAAACCACGTGCAGCCAACTTGTACCACTACCTGTGTGAGTCCTCTGGTGGGCCTTTAAGTGGGAGCTTTTTGTATAAACTTTCCGGCACCCGTTAAACTGACAGCGGTGAACCCTCTTCTTGTTTTCGGGGCATGCTTCAGCCCCTACCCCTCCTTGTTCACTGTCGCTCTGTCCACTCTTAACTGCCCCAGCTGCCGCCACGGCTGCTGCTGCTGTCGCCACCCCTCCCACCTTGACTGAGCTGAGCGCAGCCTTCTTGGCCACCAGTTTCAACGTCACCGTGCCATCCACGGCTGAGAGGGTCTGTGAGGTTTTGACCAGATGGCGGCTGAGCTCAGGGGAGGATGGGGGCGTTAATGAGGTCACTGCGTTGAGCTGGGCCTGGTTGACGGCTGCGTAGCTGTCTAGAGAAGAGCTGGTTGGCTGGAGGCTGAGGCAGGTCTCAGATAGCAACTTGTCCCGAGAGAGCAAAATGTCCACTGCTGAGCTCTTCTCGCAGATGGCCGCTTCCACAGGGAGCAGCAGGGGGTCTAAGCGCCGGAAGCTTTCCTCAATGCACGGCGGAGGAGAAGCACGGAGGAAGCAGTCCAAGTCCTCACCAAAGGTCTCTGAGATCCTCCTGGGCTCCGTCTGCAGGTAGCGTTCCAACTCAAGGCATGTCTGCAGAGAGGAAGCAGGGAGGAGAGAAACAACCATCAGAGGTCAAGAACACCAGGAAGCCACGTGTTGCCAGGCAGACGGACAGTACACAGAGAACCGTACAGGGCTGCTCTCAGATATGCCCCTTGTTATTTAATCTGTGAATACTTCGCAAAAGTCTGCAAGGGTCACACGAGATTTAAACTGCTGGGGGAAGAACTGGAGCCTCCAAAGGACTAGCTCACACCTTCCAGGTCCCAGAGAATATTCGGTGCTTAAATGGTGCTCTCCTGCCCACAACCCAGTGCACTGGGTCAGATGCTCCAAGCTTCCTGAGGCGCTCCCACGTGAGAAAGTGGTACACAGAAATGGACAAGGTTTGCATACCAAACTTCCAACAGACCAGTTTCATTTTTCAAAATAGACTTGAGCGAATCACAAAGGAAAAGTCATTTTTTTTTTTTTGACAGGCAGAGTTAGACAGTGAGAGAGAGAGAGAGATAGAGAGAAAGGTCTTCCTTTTTCCGTTGGTTCACCCCACAAGTGGCCACTACGGCCAGCGTGCTGCAGCCAGCGCACCGATCCGAAGCCAGGAGCCAGGTGCTTCCTCCTGGTCTCCCATGCGGGTGCAGGGCCCAAGGACATGGGCCATCCTCCTCTGCACTCCTGGGCCACAGCAGAGAGCTAGACTGGAAGAGGAACAACCGGGACAGAATCCGGCGCCCCAACCAGAACTGGAACCTGGGGTGCCGGCGCCACAGGCGGAGGATTAGCCTAGTGAGCCGCAGCACCGGCCAGGAAAAGTCAATTTTCTAACTGACTCTTGAAAATAAACCATATCCACTCAAACTAGGAGGTGACCTCAGCAGTGATCAGCCAACAGTAGTGCCACCTTGGGCCTGAGTTCTCTAGTGAGCAAGAATGGATATTGCTCTAAAGAGTGCTTTCTATAAAACCTTTGAGGCAGAAAAAAAAACCTTGTTTACACAGCAAGCTATTAAAAATGTAATTGCTACATACTTTATGGCAGGAGGCATGAATCTATTACAATGATTTAGCATCTCTGACCATGTGATAAAAATAAGCTTGAAAACAGCTATTGAGACCTATTCATGATAGGACCCACTGTCATTTCAACACAAAATTTTCATCTTTGGGTGGATGTTCAGCACAGCAGTTAAAGACACCATCTGTGATGTCCACATCCAACACAGGAGTGTCCAGGTTCGAGTCTTAGCCCCACTGTGATTCCAGTGTCCTAACAATGCACAACTTGTACCTTCAATGGTTGGGTCCCTGCCACTCATGTGGCAGACTTGGATTGAACTGCAAGCTCCTGACTACAGCCTGGCCCAGCCCCAGCTGTTGGGAGCATTTGGGAAATGGATAAGTGGATGGAAAAATCTCTGTGTCTCTCTGCCTTTCAAATACATTTTTAAAATTTTTTTCACCTTGTAAAGAAATAAGGGAGAACCGAAAAGTTTACTTTCAACAAATCTTTATCGATAGTCCTCATAAGTCTGTAAGATGGTAAAAATATCTTTATGGCAAAAACTAGACGCTTAAGTTTGTATTTTAAAGCTCTCCTAACAAAAATTCTGCCATTCTAGCCTCTTCTATAGAACAACAAGGCTAACTGACATCAATGGTTCAATTGTCTTCATCTTCTGGACTTCAACAAAACAAACCAATTGCAAATTTAAAATGTAACTAGCTCCAAATTTACTGTCTGTATGAGCTTTTAATCCAATGTTCATTCTAGGCTTTATTCTGTTTAGAATATATTTAATGATATACCTAGTTGTGTTGCAACTGTCAAAGATTTTATTTTGGTGACATTTCAAGAGATTAGTTTTTAATTAGACTTGTAAAACTATTACTAAATAAAAGTATCAGGTTTTAAAATAATTAAACAGCTTAGAGTCTCACTGATACTTTTTAAACATTTTTAAAAGATTTATTTATCTATTTATTTAAAAGGCAGAGAGAGAAGGAGAGGGAGGGTGGAAAGGGGGGTGGAGAGAGAGAATGAAAATCTTTCATCTGCTGGTTCACTCTCTAAATGGCTGCAGTGGCCGGGGCTGGGCTGGTCTGAAGCCAGGAGCCAGGAAGCTCCTCTAGTTCTCCCACGTGAATGACAGCGTCCCAAGCACTTGAGCCATCCTCTGCTACCCTCCTAGGTGCATTGGCAAGGAGCTAGATTTGAAGTGGAGCAGCCAGGACCTGAACCTGTTCCTAGATGGGATGTCTACCCGGCAGGCAGAGGCTTAACCTACTATGCCACACTGCCAGGCCCTCACTGATGATTTTTAAAGATATGAACTAACAGGCCAGCGGGTGGCTCAATAGGGTAATCCTCTGCCTGCGGCGCTGGCACACCAGGTTCTATCTCAGTTGCCCCTCTTCCAGGCCAGCTCTCTGCTGTGGCCTGGGAAGGCAGTGAAGGATGGCCCAAGTCCTTGGGCCCTGCACCCGCATGGGAGACCACGAGAAGCACCTGGCTCCTGGCTTTGGATCAGCGTGGTGCTCCGGCTGTGGTGCGCCGGCTGCAGCGCGCCGGCCGCAGCGGCCATTGGAGGGTGAACCAAAGGTAAAGGAATACATTTCTCTCTGTCTCCTCTCTCTCACTGTCCACTCTGTCAAAAAAAAAAAAAAAAAAGATATAAACTAACAAATGGTCCCAATCTTCATTCAATACTCACATTACAAGTGTTCTTTCAACTGCAGGGCTAAAAGTTGGGCCTTGAATGTGTTGAAGACACAATACACTAGACCATGCCAACTAGGAAGAGACTAAAAAATCTCAAGATAAAATGACATGAATAGGGGCTGGCATTGTGGCGTAGCAAATTAAGCGGCCATTTGCTACACTGGCATCCCATATGGATGCTGGTTTATTACTGGTTGCTCCATTTCTGTTCCGGCTGCTTGCTAATGTGCCTGGGAAAGCAGTAAAAGATGGCCCAAGTCTCTGAGCCCCTGCACCCACATGGGAGACCCAAATGAAACTCCTGGCTCCTGGCTTTGGCCTGGCCTAGTCTCGTCTGTTGCAGCCATTTGGGGAGTGAACCAGTGGATGGAAGATCTGTCTCTGTCTCTCCTTCTGTCTCTCTGTAACTCTGTCTTTCAAATAGTTAAATAAATCTTTTTGTAAAGTGACATGAATATAGAAAGCCACATAATAACAAATGATAGAGTACTGGAAAATTCATAAGGGATGAGTGGGCAATAAATTCTACATTCTATATGGAGGTATTAATCAAGAATAGCCTACTGGAAATGTGTGCATTTTTTTTTTTACTTATTGATCAGGTAAAAACTGTGCTTCAGTAGCTTCCCACCACTTTATATTAGGAAACAATACTACCACTTTCTGAGGTATAAAAATTTGCACTATCCTCATTTATCCCCTTTTCTGAAATATACGGCTCAAAAATTTTCTCTTCCTTTTTCCACATCATTGCTAAAAGTTATCATTTACTTCTTTCCAATACTGAAACCTCTAGTTTTAGCTCCAGTCAATTCATTTCTGAATTATAATATCTTACTTCTGAAACCTCTCTAAACTTCCCCCTTCCTTTTCTAAACCATCACCCACCAACCAACAGCACCTGGTACCCAGCAGGTACATAATATCTGTCAAAGACAAAATCAACTTTATTCTATTACTTGGATCATTCTTCCTCCTCCACTCATCTTGGAAACATTTTATACAGCGCCATACTCTGAGAGATTGTCATCCAGACCTGACTACCTCTGCTGACTTAAGGTATGCAGGTAGTTGCTTTGATATTATGTTCACTGTTATATGGTTATTTTCAGTGGGGGAATCTATCATTACTGGAGGCAGAAGTAAAAAGTGTATTGTTTAATATTGCTAGATACTTTGTGATTTTTCCAGATATCCTTCTGCTGTTGATTTCTCATTGGATTTCTTTGAGGTCAAATATCATAGTTGATAAGAATTTCAATCCTTTTCAAGGTATTGAGGCTTATCCTGTGGCCCAGAATATGATCCATCCTTCTAAGGCTGGTAATCTTAGAAATGACCTATACATCTCATTGGGAACACAAATGTAATGCTTCTTGAGTTTTGCCCAAAAGGCAGAACCAGATCTCAAAGACACAGACATGTTCCAGGTAAAAATCAGCTCAGTCATGGGTTATGAGATGCCCCTGAGAAAGTTCCCTGCCTCTGATGCAAGGGTCAACTCACACCCACCCCAGTCACCATGGGCTGTTGATGTAGCTCTGTATGCCCTGTCCCCTTATATATTTTCCAGTTCAAAGATTTGAAAGTCACTAAGAGATCATTGTGATTGTTAGGAGACCCAGATTTCTTCAAGTTCAGAGTTCTGAAGAACTGAGATATTCTAATCACATTTGCACATTCTTCTGGGAAGATTAAAAAATTCAGTATGCCCTTGTTTAAATCCCAGGAGTGCATGAGTCACACATATGATCTGAAGATGTAAAGATTGCGATCATGGAAATATAGGAAACTTTGGACCACTCCAGAGAGGTCAAGACTTGCAATCCTGATACAGGGCTCTACTTCCAATTCCAGGTTCCTGCTAGCACATACCCTTACAGGCAGCAGGTGCTTGTTCAAGTTCTAGTACTTGGGCCCCTGCACCCACATAGAGACCCAGATTGAAGT
Source organism: Oryctolagus cuniculus (assembly GCF_051225735.1). Taxonomy (NCBI): domain Eukaryota; kingdom Metazoa; phylum Chordata; class Mammalia; order Lagomorpha; family Leporidae; genus Oryctolagus; species Oryctolagus cuniculus. The sequence goes on along the minus strand of NC_142869.1, from coordinate 32,798,225 downwards.
CTGGGATCCTGGCTTCAGTCTGGCTCAGTCCCAGATGCTGTGGGCAACTGGAGAGTGAGTCAGCAGATGGACTCTCATTCTCTCTCTCTCTCTTTTTTCTCTCTCCCCTCTTCTCCTCTCCCTCTCCATGCTTTTCAAGTTTATTATTTTTTTAAAGTTAATGAAAAAATATCTGTCTTGCCTCAAAGTATTCCTCCAACAATGTATTTGCTAATTACAAAGATAACATGAATAACTACAGTGGAGAAACCTGGCCAACACTACCTTAACCATGTGATAAAAGTTAGCAGTACCCATAACAACTCATACTGATAACATGTACCCCGACCTTATATGCTAAAAGGACACATTCCTGTCAAAAATGCATCTCTTCAATTTAATCATGACAAGACATCAGAAAAATTCCAAGTTGAGGACCATTCCACAAAATACCTGGCTAGTATTCTTTGAAAGTGTCAAGGTCTGGCTGGCGCCGCGGCTCACTAGGCTAATCCTCCACCAGCAGGCACCCCAGGTTCTAGTCCCAGTTGGGGTGCCAGATTCTGTCCTGGTTGCTCCTCTTCCAGGCCAGCTCTCTGCTGTGGCCTGGGAGTGCAGTGGAGGATGGCCCAAGTGCTTGGGCCCTGCACCCGCATGGGAGACCAGGAGAAGCACCTGGCTCCTGGCTTCAGATCGATGCAGCGTGCCGGCCACAACGTGCCTGCCATAGTGGCCACTTAGGGGGTGAACCAATGGAAAAAGGAAGACCTTTCTCTCTGTCTCTCTCTCTCTCTCACTGTCTAACTCTGCCTGTCCAAAAAAAAAAAAAAAAAGTGTCAAGGTCATGAAGAGCAAAGGAAGACCAAGAAGTAGCAGATTGGAGAAGACTTAAAGACATATGATAACTAAGCACAAGAGATCCAGCAAACCAAAGAACATCGGGCGGAAAAATACTGTAATTCAAATAAAGTGTACAGATTAGTTAATGGTATAGTGAAATTATCAGCAATAATTTCATGGTAATGATAATTGTCCTATGGTTATTTGCATTATGGGAAGCTGGACAATGTGTGTGTGGACCTCTATGTACTATCTTGCAATTCTTCTTTAAGCCCAAAGTAACCTCAGAAAAGAGAAGGGGAGACATACCCATCAGCCGACTAGAACCTGTTGGTAGATTGTGAACTTGGATGGAGAGTCCAAATGTTCGTCTATCAGAATCAGAGATGTACTCCATTCCAATGACGCTCCAGCCAGCAAACTCCAAGTGTGAGTCAGCAAATGTCAGTTTAGTGACATAAATTGTGTCTGTCTGCTACCTCACCTTGGAACTACAAGGCTTGCCTCAGCATGTCCTAACAATACAGCTTAAGGCTCTGGCCACCAACCCACACCACATGAAAAATCATTACAATTAGCAATGAGGAAGAAACGTTCCCAAATACAAAATGATTTTCTTATATATGTGTAAGCTACAAATGAGTGTTACAAAGGCTCTCTGAAACCTCCGCTGAGATGCATGGTTCCCTCCTCTCCTAGTTTCCTTATAAATCTTGCTTGAAATTGGTTTTAAAATGATCACCTGGAAACCTTTTTTAGTACTCTTCATACTCATCCTCTTGTGGAAACATAATTATTAAAAGTCAGAGCTAGTTAAAAAAAAAAAATCAACCTACTACTGCCATACCTCCGGCTGAAAGATGACAGGATAATTCAAATCTCACAGCACATTTTAAGTATACCAAAATCTCGCTGCTACCAACAGGAATCAGTTACTTTCATGGGATCAAGAAAAATATAAGATAATTTGTCATATATGGCTATGATGCCAGACAGAGTTAACTAATAAGTTTCATTTAACCTGTCCTTATCTCATCATTCAGTTACATGGAACTGGGCTGCCAGCTTTTGCAAACATCTAGTGTCACTTTTACTATTTCCCCTACAACTTTTCCTTAAAGCATTTCCTTCATCTCTTTTTCATCTCTACTTTCTCTTATGCCCATATGCCTGAAATGATCTTTCATTTTCCCTCCTAATAATCATGCTTTCATTAAAAGCTCAATATATAGTCTATCTCCTTCAGGAAGTCTAGAAAAAAATGGAGTAATGAAAATATGCTGACTGTCAAGTGTTGAAATATACCACTCCTCAACCCTGAACAGTTAAACGTTCTCTCCAAAGTGAATCTAAGAGTACACAGATTGCTGGGACGTCTGGTGTATTAAGATTGTTACCCAAAAAGCAATGATCATATTCTTTACATGATTCTAAAACAGAAAATTAATCATTTGAAACTAAATCTCTACCTGTTATCTCACATGACAGAGATATCTAAGGGTATAAAGTAAAGGGGAGTTACAAGGAAGGGCTAGAATTTTCTGGAAAAATTAGAATCACTTCCATATATCAACTCGCTCCTGTCCCCACCACTTTAACTATATCTGGTTGATTCAGATTCTCTAGTCCAGGTTCCTCCATGTAATCTCTTTTCAAATTAAATGTTTAGAACATAAAAATTCTAGTTTTTACTTGTCTCTTTTACTTTGAACATGAAACAAAATCATTAGTACAATATTTTTGCCACCACTCAATAATTGTTCCAATATAAGTAATTACTTGGAATATTTGGATCCATGTATATTTAAGTTGGGAAGTCAAAAAAAAATTGCATTTTGCAATTTTTTTTTCTAAACTAATAGAGTCAATGAAATCATGGTCCACCTCATACTACCTATGTCTCTAATCAGTTATCCATCATTCGTGGTCCTTTTAGCCAGCTTTCCTTATTCTCAATAATTTTATCTATCTTGCCTAGCTGCAAAAATATGGGCAAGTGAAGCTTGCCATTTTGTGGAAACTTGCAAAGTCATGCTTCCTCTGTAATCAGACCTTGACCTGATGACAATAACAATGATGCTGGTGATGTTCCTGGTGAGGAAGGGGTGAACTTTGGTTCCCAGAAAGAATGTTCACCACGTAATTGCAAACGCAGGTGAACTGCACTTAGTGTCCCAGGGGAGTCTTTTCCTGACATTTACTATGTGTGGTTTTGTCACGTGCTATTAACCATGGTACCACAGTCCCCAAAGAGTATGAAGTACAGAAAGAGAGAAAAGAATCCCTGGCCTTTCTCCTGGGAGGCGCCCAAAGCCCAGTTGCGTTTTTGTGTTTGAAATCTTCACACACATCTCAAAATGGAAATTCAGGGTGACACAAAACAAGCCAATGATGAGAGAGGGCTGCTTTCTTTATTCAAGGCATCTTCTAAAATGCTCATTTTTTCCTGACTTCTTGAATGTGCTACACTTCACACTTTTTAACAAAAATGATGGATTCCTCTGATTCCTGAAACCAACATAAAAAACTGTAGGATTGAAAAGATTGTTACTGATGTTAAGTTTGTGACACTTGCCTGTCAAAGTTTGATACGGTGTAATGATTTGGACCCATTTCTAGTCTTTTAACATTAAGTCATCCATAAAAGACAGGAAAGGCAGTGGCATTATGGCCAGAGAGATCTGGTACCATTTAGACGCATTATACACACCGTGAGCTCACAGGAGACACTCAGCTACCATGTACTGCAGCCATCTTGCCCTCTTTCCTGAGTTTCAACATTGTAAATTGGAGGCAGAAGATGATCACACAGACCCTACCTCATGGCAGACAGGATACATGAACCAGAGATAAGAAACAATCTCCTAAGACCTAGACAATATTTCCTAAGACAGTTTTAAGCACATGATCACTTTCTTGACTTCCAATGTCAGGAAATACTAGGCTAGAAGGTTAAGAGACAATGAATTTTGTCTAGAAAACATGGGTAAAAAAGTATACTGTATAATGAAAATCTCTTACTGCATTTTTTAGCTATTAGGCTTCTTCTCAAAAAAAAAAAAAAAAAACATCAATAGCACACCCCAGAGGTACAATAGTATTACACATTACTGTCAAAACTGCTGAACTCCACAAAATAACCACGGAACTACAACCAGTGTAAGATCGCATTCCTTGCAACTGTTTCTCACATCAACTGCTAGCTGGAGCTGAAACCAAATTAAATATTTCCCTCTAGTAATCTGTAAATTCTGAGAGGCAATGCTGCAAAACTTAATTTAATTCTGGGCACACATGAAGGTTGGGAGATTTCTATCAAAACCTCTTCTATGTTTCTCCTCCCCAAACTATTTTCAACATACAAAGAAAATATTTGTTTGTATATTTTTCCTTGGGGAGGCAGGAGAGGAAGGAGGCAAGATTAAAGGCCTGGGGAGAGGGAGATGTCTTTGAAATTACTTTCCCTGGGCACATGATGCTAAGCAGCCTCAAACACCCCTTTCATCTTCCAAGGATTCCTTACTAGCAATGCATAAAAGAAATCCCCAAAACAAATCCAATCCAAATTAAACGTGAAAGTAAGCTTTAAAGTCACGTAAGCTGGGCCAAGTGAGGAGCTGTGGCCTGGGTCTTATACTTTCCTAAAGGAAGGCAACGGGGTCCCCACCACCTCCAACAACTTAGAAAGGCACTTTGCTCTTTCATAGTACCTGTGACCTTCAGAATTAACAGGGTCCCCTAGAGAGAAGGTGACCCAGGCACAGGTAAGTTCTACCGGGCACCAGACTTGGTTCACTATTGTTTTTACTTTTCATAATATAATCATGTGAAATCTATTAGTCTGCCCCCTACCCACACTTGCAGCTAAGAAGAGTCTGCTTAATTACCTTTAAGAAGAATCGCTCATGAATACTTGACCACTGGACTGTCACTAAACGCCCACTTCTGAGTGGTCAAGTGATATTGCTCCTGTGTAACTCGGTCACAGAATCTGCTCCTGCTGGCTGTCCCCGCATCAGCCAGCCAGGCTGCTGTGCAGGTCGGCACACACTGGTGGAAATCCCATTTGTTACTTTGGCTCTGGAAAGTTAGTTTAATTAGATGTCCCTGCTTCATTTATTGCATGTCCACGGTCAAAATTAAATTCAGACCTTAAATATCAACGGAAAACAATTCTACACACGCCAATAGTAAGAGCAGAGGGCTGGATCTGGATTGAAAGTGAGATTTAAGAAAGAAAAAAAAAATCAGAAAAACCCACCATGACACTGCCAACCAGCATCTGCTCGGGGGTGGGGAGGGGAACACTCACTGATCCCAGCTCCTCACCAGAGCCCACCGGCTCGGGGGCCTCCCTTCTGAGGACTGATGGCTTCCCAAGAACAACAATGGCACTGACGATTTTTCAGCTTTGCCATTAATTTTCCATAAAGAGCAGTTTTCTTGACGAGCCCTTGTGTCAGGCAGGGCCTGATGCTTCAGAAACCTGTAATTATTCTTGGCTCCCCACCCCCCACAGCCTCTGCACCTGTGTCACTTCAAGGCACCAGCTGGCCATGTCTTGCCTCCTGCCTCTTAAGAGGGGGGGAGGGAGGAGCATCACTGAAAACCCAAACTCACAATATTCGCCTCCTCTTCCAAAATGCAAAAACAAAAGAAAAATTTCAAACTCACCAATCTCAACCCTTCTCCTAACGGGTCTTGCCAAGGGAAACAAATACACATTAATTGGCTAGAGAGCCCTCATTCAGACCAAAATTACTGACACACACAGTAACAGGGAAAGGTCTGACAAGGGGTTATTAATCCTGTTTTACTGCCTGCTCTTCCACACCCCTCCACCCGCTCCCATTAACTTTACACACACACACTCGCACATCCTCTTCAAACTCCCTGGGCCCCGTGACACTCAGTGGCCAAGACAGGAACATGCCGAACCAGTTACATCATCTCCCCTTCCTCTCCCAAATCACTTGTACAGGCTGACTCAGGCTACTGGGATTTTCTTTTCTTTTTCTTTTTAAAGCAAACTCATTTCATTGACTCCCTCCTGGAACAGTGTCATATCCTTCTCAGCTGGATTAAATATGGCCTTCCCCTACCCTCCATTTAAAAGTATATTTGCATATATGATTCCTTCTTTTACTACAAAGCACAGTTACATGTGTGTACTGTGTTTTTTCTCTCTCCCACTCACAGCTTGAATTTCCCAAGAACAATAGGTTCGTTCAAAGGCCACGGGTGCCCTTAGTGGCAGATACAATTTCGTGGCTGGTGATCCCAGAGGATACTTGCAAAGCAGAGAGCCTGCAGGAACCTCCACTAAGGAATGTTAAGGACAATGTGGGGGATGCAAAGAGAGATGTTTGCTGTCTCCTTAGACCATGGAAAATGAAACTAAGTGCTAAGCTTGGCTTCCTGCATGGACAGTATTACTGCTACTTAGTTGGAGACACCTAGAAATTGTGCTGCTCACTCCAGTTAAGGGAACAGACTGGACCCCATGTGCATTGAGACGCACAAGAGTAGGGGTTAAAACCACTGGCCTTGGAACCAATTCTGGGTCCAAAATCAGTTTATACACTTTACTAGTTCCATCTCCCTAGGGGAAGTGACTTCTCCCATGCCTCAGTTTGCTCTTGTGTAAAATGGGGTAATGGTAGTACCTGCCACCCACGAGTGCTGTGAAAGTTCAATTGATTGATGGATTCCAGGTGCTTAGAACAGGGGTGTATGTTGTAGCTACTACCTAATAAGTGTTGTTTTCATTATATTTCCAAGAAGAATGAAAAGGCATGGAAGAATATGAAAAATACCAAATGATTGCCCAAGTAAACTCTGTGGATATTAGGGCTTAAGCAGTCAGGGGATCCTGAATCAGGAAAGTCAGCCCTGATCAGCCAGCTAAGTGGCTTTAACCTCCTTGAGCTCAATGCCCTTATCTACCAGGGCAGGGCACTGAACTTCTAAGAGCCTGACAAGTGTGGAATTTTACATATGATGCCATGAAATAGTAGTAGCCAGGAAAAGACCTAAAATGAGAATGGTTCGCTCAGAATAGGCTCAAAGAAACTGATGCAGGGCTCTGCTGTCAATGGGCAGGGGAAGACAGGAGCCTGAAGAACTAGAAGAACGTGGTTCTCAGACCTTGCTCTGCTGGGAGCTCATGGCCTCTGTTATAAGGCCTCAGAAGACCCAGGAATCTGAGAAACTTTAATTTTCTGCTTCATCACAGGTATCAGCCTCACCAGCATTAAATATGTAAGCTTCACTAGAATGTGGGCTCCACCAAGGCACCCAGATCTGTGACGGATTTGTAGCCTGCCTGCCTGCCTGAATGAATGAAGCAACTCTCAATCAAATAATCAGTTGAAAAGTTAACAGTGAACACAATCCTGGGTAGGCATGGCTGCTACAAGCTAAAATTGCCTCTTTCTTCACCACAAGGCCATCAGAAACAAGGTTTATATGTTTATTTTACTGACATTTCTTATAGGATACATAACTATCTTAAGATTTAATTTATTATTTAATTTATTATTATTTCTTATGTCATCGATGTTTTTCATTTTAAAGAAAGTATTTGGCTGGCGCCGTGGCTCACTAGGCTAATCCTCCACCTGGCAGCGCCAGTACACCGGGTTCTAGTCCCGGTTGGGGCGCCAGATTCTGTCCCGGTTGCCCCTCTTCCAGGCCAGCTCTCTGCTGTGGCCAGGGAGTGCAGTGGAGGATGGCCCAAGCCCTTGGGCCCTGCACCCCATGGGAGACCAGGATAAGTACCTGGCTCCTGCCATCGGATCAGCGCGGTGCGCCGGCCACGGCGGCCATTGGAGGGTAAACCAATGGCAAAGGAAGACCTTTCTCTCTGTCTCTCTCTCTCTCACTGTCCACTCTGCCTGTCAAAAAATTAAAAAAAAAAAAAAAAGAAAGTATTTAACACTGAAGGCTGGGATTCTAAACTGAATGAAAAATTTAAGTTCACAGGGCAGCCCTGAGCATATGCTCCTGTGTGGGAGGTCAACACCAATTCCCTTGCCCCAGAATGTCCCTCTCCCACTGCTGCTTTCTCTTACCCCCTCTGGCTTCCAGGAACCACCAGGAAGAGAATAAAGGCAAGTGGACACAATACTATCTTCAACCCTCATTTTTTTCTTTTACTGGTGCAAAGAATACTGGCCTTGGAATCAGTTTTACTGCCTCCCTTTCCCACATCACCCTTAGCCTTTTCCAATAAAGTACTCAAGTACATGACGTTCACTTCCTTCCAAGCAAAATGAATGAGCCATGCATTCAAAGACCCCTTCCAATTCACACTTCTTGCTGATAATCCTTCAGTGGCCTGCCCTCATTCTTACTGCTTTACCATGGCAAACCAGACGCCACATGATCTGGCCTTAATTCTCTCCACTCCTCCACTTCTTCCTTCAGTCCCTACCCTCCTCACACCAGGCCTATGTCTATATCAGAGCTCTAGAACCTGTCATTCCAGACCCTTGAGTGCAGACTCCCTGGCTAGTGCACACCTGCTTTTTAGAAATCTGTTGTGTTCCAGCTTTACTGTCACCTACTCAAAAGCCTGTATTTCATCTGCCCAAATAGACTAACCCAAACATCCCATTCATTCTCCATCACCCTGCCTGGCTTTGCTTGCATTTTAGTATTTACTGGAGAGATCTGAATCATGTGTCTGCATGTTCACTGTCTTTCTCTACTAGAATGGAAAGCCCAGGAAATTAGAGAAATGGTCTTATGTACCAAGGAGTCCCCACGCCAAGTGCTGCACCTGAGAAAGGCCTCCAAATTGTACCAGCTGAATGAATCAGCTGAAGCCATTAATCAGGTCTGGGACTCCAGGAAGCACTCTGCCTGGTCAGGAAATCTACTCCAAAATATCCACCTTATTAGGTCAAAAGGATCCATCATCATTTCTCCTCCATTACAAGTTGTAGGGCTGGGAAGGCACTTGCTAACTCACACTCACAAGACAAAGGGGTCAGTCTTGGGAGCACACCCCACCTGCTTCAAACAGATGCAAAGGGCATTTCTTCCCAGCAGTCTGTATTGCATCATGGGCTCCGAGTGTCACTACGATGAAGCAAACCCACCTCTCTCCTCACCCCGGTGACAGGTGCTTATTAACTGGTGTCCTGAGGGAGCAGATTAAAGACAGAGGCCCCACACATTTTACATGGTGTATTCCCATTTCTACCAGCTGAAAGGACTTCCCCAGGAAAGGCAACACCAATCACTGGTTTCCAAAGCATTTGGGTCACAGCAACATGACGCCCAACATTAGCAGCCCTTAAATGAAAAGGTCCATTCAAATTTAGCAGTCAATATGGACCCATGTTTTCTGTTACTCTAAATACCACACTCTTCACTTACATAGATGAGATACTTTGAAATTCCTGTGTTGGCCCATTCTGGTGCCTTTCCCATAAATTCCTAAACATGGAAGCATTTCCTTCCCCTCTATTCCCTTTAAGAATTTTACATAAAAAGGCATCTCTAGTGAGAGGTGCTATTTATTTCAGGACCATTATTTCAGATACAGAAGTCTCAAACACTGGAAGGGAGCCAAAATCCAATTAAGAGGGTATGGCGTTTGAACTAAGCAAGAGCTAAAGGGTGGAAATATTGAATATAAACTGCACAGGGTTCCTATGAGAGAGACAGAGAGACAGTTTGTGTGTGCAAGCCACTCACAATGAAGTATATGTTTTTCCTGGTAATTCTTTATTATTTTATTTTTAAAATTTTCTATTAACATACAACACTTATAGATTTTTATGTATTTTTGAAAGCCTTTCTCTAAACCTGTTCCTGTTCTCATACTCATATAGTTGTTCTCTTTCTTATTTATTATGTTAGGGAGTTAAGAATCTTTCACATGCTGGCTGGGAAGAGGTGAGGCAGAAAGGAAGAGATGGGTTTCTATCATGTAAAGTAACATTGTATTGGCCCATTTTTTTCAATTTATTTATTTGAAAGACAGAGTTACAGAGAGGCAGGAGGAAACACAGAGAGAGAGAAAGAGAGAGGGAGAGAAGGAGGGAGAGAGAGAGGGAGAGAGAGAGGGAGAGAGAGAGGGAGAGAGAGAGGTCTTCCATCTACTATTTAACTCCCCAAATGGCCACAATGGCCAGAGCTGGGCTGTTCTGAAGCCAGAAGCCAGGAGCTTCTTCCACGTCTCCCATATGGGCACAGGGGCCCAATGTTGTGGGTCATCTTCTGCTGCTTTCCCAGGCCACAGCAGAGAGCTGGATCAGAAGTGGAACTGCCGGTTCTCAAATCAGTGCCCATATATACCAGCACTGCAAAGGGAGGCTTTACCCTCTACTCCACAATGCCAGCCCTGGCCCATTTCTGAACCACAGTAAAACGCTGCATATTTCAAGTGAACTGTTCAACCCAACCTGATTAGGGGAAAATCAGGTACCAAGTTCTTAAAGTTTGGATTCCAGTAGCTCTGGCAGCTCCCTTCATCTTGAGTGGCTCACTGATACCAGATGACACAACAGACTCTGATTGAAGAAGAGACACTAATTTGAATCATCACTGCCATCCCCTCTCCCCTTTGTTGCTGTCTGAACCAATTTCCATACAGTTTCAAAGAAATCATCAACCCATGCAAAGGGGAACTCCCAATGGAACAAGAACTACATTAGCAGCATACAGGGGGAAATCTAATTTCCAATCCAGTTGCTTTGTTGTTTCAACCTCCAAGGAAGGTTGCTACATTTGCACAACACAAATTAAGTTTTAAAACACCACTGTGATCTAAAATTAATAAAAACCTCTCATGGGGAAAAGGTGATCCTTGGTACGAATCTCCTTGTGCAATGGAGGTCAACTCCACCAGAGCTTGTGGGTGGTCTGGGCCTTTGAGGTCTCCATTATCTGAGCCAACAAAATATTTAGAAATGGCATATACTCATGGAAACCACTGCATCTGTACTCATAGCTTATGGTGAATTCATTTTTAGTTTAAGACAGTATCCACATTAAGAATTCTCAAAGTACCTTGTTGACAGATCTCATAGAAATGTATTTTAATGGTCTAAATTAAGGCTTCCTTTTCAGCATGACAAGATATGCCAATGTGATTTCCTAGTGCCCTACTTACTGAAATAAACCTTGTGGCCAGACACCAGTGTGACTACATCATTAATTAACCTGAACTACATACCGGAACATTGCTGCTAATAAAACTCCCGTATAAAGAAAACATGTTTTCTCTACTGAGAATCCTGGAATGTGGGCCCCAGCAGAGCCAACACCTTAACTAAGGAGACATTTTGATGTTTGTGTCTATGTCTGCGACTGCCACAAAATTTGGTCCTAGTTGGCTTGATCTTCAATAACTTGAGATCCTCCTTGCACATGCTTTTTTTGAAAAAAAGAAAATGAAAATGACATCTACACTACCAGGATTTGCTACCAGCTATGTGAATGAAAGAATTACTTTTGCTAAAGAAGGTAGTGCTTTACTGCAGTGTTCTTAAAAGCACACTCTGAGCTTTCAGCCCGCAACTTACTGAATCAGAAATCTACAGAAATCTTCCATTTTCTCTGGAAAATAGGCTGACAGAAACAGGAACAAAGTCCTCACTATAATGTTCAGGTGAAATTGGGACTTTTCCAATCCACTCCATATGAAATGACATATACTTTTTTTTTTCAACAGAGAATTCTTTTGGGAAAAGCATCTGAAATGCTTATCAAGATTTGTCATGTAATGTCATACTTGGGAGTCCCCCTGGGAGACTACATAGGCAACAAGGATTAAAATCTCCATCCTATCTACAAAGAACCCAACCTTCTAGACAAAATAAGGTTTTACACAATTCTGCAACCATGCTACAAATAAGACCAGAAACAACCAAAGTTTTCTTGGCTATTAACAATTAGTCTTTGCCTGGTCCAACCATGAACCACCAAAGATCTCAAAACATTCTAAAAAATCATCATCCCTGAGTAAATTTGGATGTTTAGGATCTTCCAAGTTAGAAACACTACCAGATCCCAAATTTCATTTCATAAGCTTTCACCTACATTTATCTAAGTCGTTTCTCCTGGTGAATGGTTTTGGTTTTGACAAAATCCCTGTATTATGAAAATTCTCTGAGTTTTCTCTTGTCATTCCATACCTTGGTCAAACTGTTTCATCTACTGCAACTTGTCAACACTCAGTTGTTGACATGGAAAATGGAACTAGTTATCACTTTTTAAGATCGAGACTAAGGGCCAGGCATTTATCACAGAGGTTAAGTTGCTTCTCAGGAAGCCTACACTCCCATATCAAAGTGCCTGGGTTGGAGTTCTGCTCATCTGATTCTAGTTTTCTGCAAATGCACACCCTGGGAAGCAACAAATGATGGTTCAAGTAGTTTGGCCCCTGCCACCCAACTGAGTTCTGCTTTTACCTGGCCTAGTCCTGGATTTTGCCAGGCACTTGAAGAGTGAACCAGCAGGTTGGAGATCTCTCCATCTACATGTATATCCCTTTCAGTTTCTGTGTCTTTCAAATAAATAAATAAATAAGCAAATATAATATCAAACTAAAAAAACTTATAAACATGAATACAGTTTATTTAAGACTTCATTTGTTTATTTGATTAATGCAAAATACATGGAAACTAGAATTTACTTTAAAAAAAGAATAGAAACTTGCTATTCAACATTTAAGAAACATTTCTGAATTTTAACAAATACAAAAATACAATTTTGACTAAATGAGATTCCACGCCTTCCCCAACAGTGCCCTTCACAAGTGGTTCTTGGCTTATTTTCAACACCAATATTATAAATCACCCAACTCTTCTGTTCAAGATTCTAATTGAAAACACAACAAGGAGAAACACACAAGAAACAGAAGCAGTAGGAAAGGAGGAAAAGTAGAACAATGGGAAACAGACGAACAGCAAGTATCTCACCCTTGTGTAAAATTCCTGAATTTCATAGCTGTGTCTCATCAGTAACACATCTCCAAGGAGGATCCTCCAAACCTGGAGAAGCACAGCAGTTCCAGGACAAAACTAACTCCTGGTGCTGTCCCTCACGTGGAACAAGACCACTAATTTGAAAGTGCTTTTGTCTCCAATGACCCAGCAGGGATCATTGAAAGAAGGACAGACAATGGTGAAGAGGATTATTGTAGTCCAGAAAAGCATGGTAAGGGGAGGCCGTCTTTCTTAAAAATTAAGTAATTTAACTATTTTTTGGGGGTGGGTATGGGGAATGGTGTGCCTAAGCAATCTTAAATAAGAAAATCCTTCAACTCTAGGACTTTTTCTAAGGATGTAAAATCAAAGACAAGGGGAAGTGATGGGGAAAACACAAACCAAATTCAGGAGAACTTTCACCAGCCCCTCCCACACAATTAAGCCCTTTTGTGAGTCATCTCCTCTTTGGGCATTGGTTTCTTCTATTAACAAAACAGATGAGATGTATACAATCTCTTCCAATACTATGGAAATCCTCTGACTTTGAATATATGACATTTCTTATGTCCAAATTTTGCTTGTTAAGGGAAGCCAGGCATGAAGAACATGAGATGTAGTACCCTGATCCCTCTGCAACTGGACTTGCCATGTCTCCAGGTATCTCAGTTGCAGACTCAGGGCTGTAGTTTCTGCCCAGCCACCTGGTTCTACATGGTTATTCTTGGAATACTGGGGTACACAGATATTATTTCTAAGGTTATAGCCATTAATGCCCTTATTGATGAAACTAGATTAGGATTCACAGACTCAAACACACATGGGGTCAAGGGGAACAGTACAAAGAAATGCTGATTTGGACACATCAGTGAAACAGTCAAGGAAGATGACAATAAGCAGAGGTGGAGACTGGTGAACTGGGGAAGTTACTACATAGCTAAAAGGGGAAGTTGCTACACAGCTCAAACTCACTGAAATCATGAGGCAAATGGAAGTACGGTATTGCAAAGTTTTTAAAAGAAGCTAAATTTCCACAAGGTTGATGTGAAATCTCCAGGATTTTTGAAATATTGGTAACAACTAGGAATACTGGTAAATATTGGGAAGTGGGAGTGTGTAAAATCAGCATGGGACCAAAGTTGTCATTTTGAGATGTGTGTTCTACAGGAAAGGAGAGGCAAAAGGAAAGACACAGGCATTTTAGGGCTACTCTTTCTCTTGTAGAATCAGATCATAAGATAACTTAGAACTTTGTCTCCTACAGTACCTTCCAGCTGGGGAAAATTAAGCCCCCTCCCAACAGAGTTTTCCTATGAAACCCTCGGGTTGAGGGAAGACCCATCTGGATGGAAGAGTGAATGAACAGCATTTTTCTGAGTTATCTGCTCACATACTCTTGCCCAGTGCCACCCAGCTTGAATCCCTACTCTCTTATTAAGCAGAAGGCAACAAGGGCTGTGACAAATCCACAAGAGCTTTGAGGTCTGCCACCAAGTTTTAAACTTTGCACATTGTTTGGCATAATCAGTAATTGCACAATAAACATTCCTTAAATGATTTTTTTTTTAATCTTGAATAAGGGCCACTATCATTTCTTATTGCATGCTGTTCTCCAAGGTGATTGGGTCAGTCCCAGATTGGCAGATTTGTTCACTAGGACAACAATCAGAAAGAAAGAACTGTTGGCTAAGATAAACAGGCTATATCTGTCTGATCTCTGTTGCCCTTTTGGGCACAGGGTCTGTATGTTTTACTTGTTTTACATTAATCCAACAATTATCTACTGAGCTTCCACTTTATAGAAGATACTGCTCCAGAGACTTCAAGGGCTCCTATATTTTTGTACCTGCCTATAAGGTGCTCAAGGTATATACATAAGGGCTACAAATACATTTAATTAAAGGTGACATGTTATATATGTTACTAAGAACCAGGGTGAATAAAGTGCTATGGCAACATACAGAAGGAACCAATGCATTCTTCATGGAACATCAGTGCTGCTGGGTGAAGTTATATTTGACTTAGATCTCGACAGACAAATGTGCTTTTGTCAAGTGGAGAAAGGGAGCAACAACAGCCTAGGAAAGAGCAGACATGAATAAGGGCACAGATGCATGAAAGCCCCACTGTGTGTGGAAAAGGATGAGCAGTTTAAGGGTCCTTACTTATGGGGTACATAATAGGAAGAAGCAAGAAATGCAATGGAAGGGCCTAGAATATGAAAAGGATTTTTGGTGAACAAAGATTGCTTTCCTATGGGCTCAGCCCTATCACAGCATTTACTGAAAGGCAGTAGCCACTTCTGTAGTTCCTTGGTAACCATTTAGGGAAATATTACAGAGCCCAAAACATACTAGTGAGGTTCAGTAGTCATACTAATGTTGCCCTGTAATATTCCTGAACTGAAATATTTAGAAAAATCATTTGAGAGATTTTCTTGTTCAGATTCACGCTTCCAGTTAAAAGCACATGCATAACAAACCACAAAATGAGAACAACCACCAAAAAGATAAGAAATACTGCCCCCAAAAGTCTTAGCTAAAAAACAATAAAATGCTACTGAATGAAGCACAGAATTAAATCCAGCCCTGAGCTGCCTGGTAGTAAAGCAAAAAGATCAATAATAAGTTAAGAAATTCTCTCATCAAATCAAACAAACATCAGCTTCGCTGAGGTCAGCTGATCTGTGCACATTAAAAGGTGAAGCAGAAGGAGAAGAAAACATGGAAGAGAAGATGAATAGGAGGAGAAAAGGAGATGAGAAACAAGGAAAATCTCCACACCAAAAAGTAAGGTTTGATAAATTCCTTTATTAAAAATCCTCAAACGTTTTGTTGATCAGAGAACTGAAGGTTCAGGTCCTAGGTATGTTTTTGTCCTTTGCAGCCTCTTTCTGTTGATGTTTTTCTGGCTTTCTAAACAAAGAGGAAACCTCACCCATTCCTCTAGACACGTTATTTATGACCACATTCTCTGGGCCAACAACCCTCTGCAGCTCCTTGAGGCCCTTCTTAAGGGGGCACCAAGCGATTGGATCTGGTTATAGAGGGGCTACTGCTACTAATCAGGTTCAACTCTGGTGAGTTCAGTGAGGGCTCTAGGGCAAGCCTCACTCATTAAGGACAAAACACACTGGCACATTTGACCTTTGGAAATCCAGCCCTCGTCCAAGTTTCCAGATTCAAAACAAAAGCTCCAGGGCTGGAAACAGAGTTGGAGGAAGCACTCTGCTAGCTTTGAGCCCATCCCCCATGCATCCCCCGTGACTGAGAGGCTCACAAAATCAATAGAGCAGCATTATTAACTGCAATATCATAAGAGAGGACTTTGCTCTCTGCTGTAGTGGAGACAGGAGAGGGGGAGGGGCAGGCTGGCTCCCAGGGAATGGATGCTTCATTAAAGTCTTAACTCTGGGGAGGCAACTGCTGTGCAGCTCAACAGATGAACCCCGTGTGTGTTGAGAAGCTCCCATAAACACCTTGCCCCTGGTCTAGGAGTTGTCACAGTAGAAAAAAATGCACAGTTAGGCCAACCAAAACCAGAATGGCAAAGAGCTATTGTTTGGCATAGATTTCCAAGCATGCCAGCAAGTGCTGTCAGGAAGCTCTTCTAAGGCAAAACTTGTAAATGCATCAAACCAATGTGTACTCCTTCATCTGCAGTCACAAACGCTAAAGTATCACGTTGCCACTAAATTTTTTGCTGTTTTCTTGGGTCACCTCCATATACCAAAATAAGCACTTCACATTTTATCACCAGCCCAAAATACAGAGGTATTGCTAAACCTGCAAGGCAATAAAACCAGCAGTTCTATCCCTGACTACCTTCTGATTTGCTCAGGTCCCCAAGCCAGCTGGATCACTGTTTCCTATCCATAGCTCACAGGACTCAATACAGCCTCTGTCCCCAGGTGAGTATAACCAAAAAAATCTCATGAACCCCCAATGAGCAAGGGTTCATGTACTCTTTCCCTTCATTTGAAGATATACTCTGGTCTCTCTCTTATTCTGCCATCATCCCTGGATAGTGCCAGTAACTGTCATTGTCAGCTGCAAATTTGCTGACATTGAAGGTAAACAAAGTAAGTTTGCACATCTCTCTGAACCCCCAAGTCTTTCCTCTAATCATGCAAATCAAGCAAATTTCTTATCTCTGTACACTCATGGGTGTTTTCAGCTTCTCTGCTTCTGGCATTTGATTCTAGACACAAGGTTAAGTACCCCATGTTGCATATCAGAGTCACATCAATTCAATCCATTTGCTATTTAAAAGCCATCATTCTTCTCAGAAAGTTTTTTCCTCTTTATCCATATACTAGAGCAGAATCAGACAAATGTGGTCTGATATACTTGTATTTATTGATATTATTCACATCTGTCAACAGAGGACAATGTTAACTTGTGACTCAGTCCTAAGGCAGAATTTAAGGAATGGAATACTCATCATATCAATATAAAAAAATTGTCACCATTGTTGATCATAAAGTATCTACTGCTTTTATTTTTTAGGAAGTACCATGCAGTGGCATATCATTAAGGCATTTATTGACAGGTTTAGTTAAAATTTTTTGCCAAAAGGACCTGAACAGACATTTTTCAAGAGAGAAAATTCAAATAATCTTCAGACATACGAAAAAATGCTCAGGATCATTAGTCATCAAGGAAATGCAAATAAAAACCACAATTAGAATGGCTCTCATACAGAAATCAACAAACAACAAATGCTGGCAAAGATGTGAGGAAAAGAGTACCCTAATCCACTGTAGGTGAGAATATAAACTAGGGGCAGCCACTGTGGAAGGCAGTAAGGAAATAACTCAGAAAACTGAATAAAGTCCTACCATATGACCCAGCCATCCTACTCCTGGGAATTTACCTAGGAAATGAAATCAGCACATGAAAGAATTATCTATACCCCCATGTTCAATGCACCTCATTTATAATAACTAAGGTATGGAATCAACCCAGATATCCACCAATGGAAGACTGGGTAAAGAAATTTTGGTGTAAATATACACTATGGAATACTACACAGTGGTTAAAAAACAAAAACTTTCATTTGCAACAAAATGGATGCATCTGGAAACCCTTATATTTAGTGAAATAAGCCAGTCACAAAAAAGACAAATACCATATGTTCTCTCTGATATGTGATAACTAATAGAGCACCTAAAAGGTAATCTATAGGAGTGAAACTGACACTTTGTAATGCAACAATTTTGAACAGTTGACTGTTGAACAATAATTTTGTTTTTTTTTCTTTTTTCTTCATACTATTTAGTTTTTTTTTCTTCAGACTTAGTGTAGGATTAATCTTATGAGTATGAAGTTAACTGAAAATAAATCTTTGTAAAAAAAAAATAAGAATGGGAATGGGAGAGGGAGGAGGAAGAAGGGTGGGATTATGGGTGGAAGGGAGGTAGGGTGTGAAGAATCCCCATGTTCCCAAATTTGTGTATGTGAAATGCATGAGGTTTTTATTCCTTAAATAAAATTTAAAAAAATCTCTTGTCAAACATGATTTGATAGGTAACATGGAAAACCCCATTAACCTTTCCTTTTCTATACTTCCTCATTTCCCCTCTGATCACATAACGTGCTCAACTCTAACATCCACCCTGGTCTGGCTGTTGCCTTGGTCTCTGCTGGCAAGGGTTTCCACATCATCAGTTCTTGAAATATTTTAGGACATGTTTCATTTTTCCCTAAACAAAACAGTATTTTTCAGTAAAGTTAACTTGTGAACTTGAAATGCTACCACATGATCTGAAACCTTTTTTTTTAAGTACTTGAGTGAGTTTCTATCCTCTTTTTAAAAAAATCAAAACTAAACCTTGGAAAAGCATACATATTCAGTTTTGTAGAGAAAGGTATAGCTCTCCAGATGGGGAGTCTATGCAATTCATGATCTCAAGCATTTTATGGCCATATGTCCCTGCAAATTACATTGGTGGCAAAAATCCAGATGTGCAGTCAAGTGTTTCGTCACATTCCTGACCCCAGAATCAAAATTCTCCTGTGTGAGGTTGATGCAAATGTATATCCCAACAAATCCTTTCAAAAGTGAGCTGGGAAGTTGACAATCCTGCACCTCTTCACTTCTATTCCCTCTCTGTGTCTAAAGCCAGGGCAAAGGGATTCTGTTACCTGTTACTTCAGGGTTTCCACCCAACCCAACCTAGATCTTAGCCAGATAGACCAACACCCTGGATAGCACTGCTTTCCAGGACCAATCTCATGCAAACTTTCTCTTTGAATGAATGGTTACAGAGCTACTCAGTCCAAAATGATAGATGGGCTGAAACTCTGGTAGAATAATGGCCAGATCCAACTAACAGTATTTCAACAAATGTAATATTTCTACTTTATCCATAGTTTTTTTTTTTTTTTAAATCAGGGTACTTGAAATAAAAATTTAGATTTCTGGCTTATCATGCAAAACCAGAAGATCTGGCAATAGGTTCTATATCCTTTAAGAGGAGCAAATTACTAGAGCTGAATGGCACCTGCAACTTTGGACAGAGTCTATACTTTCCACATCACCACAGTCTCTACCACTTTCTACTGCCTTATATTTCTGCCAGTCTCACTTGCTGACATCACCAGCCTGGCTTGCAGTAGCCATCTTTATGACTCTTGCCCTCCAAGGTTTCCCTTGCCAATGTCTGCTTTAAGGGCGCAGTCTCCTATCATTCCTCAACCCCCATCCAATTTTCCACCAAGTTCTTGATGCCCTTAACATATGATACACTCAAGTCATTTCCTGTGTTAATGTCCTTTTAGTCAAGATCACAAGGACAAAGGAATGTCTCCTTACAAACCAATTTTTTGTTCTACCCAAAACACGTAGTTTCCATCAGCTCTTAGGAATACAAATCTTAATCTTTTCCTCACTGCTACTAGGTCCTGTTGATTCCTTCGTCAAAAAAAAAAAAAAAAAAAAGAAAAGAAATTGGTATATTTTTCTTTCTGAGATAGATCTTCAATAATTTTCTGGGGAGAAAAACTTTAAAAATATGCTGTAAAGAACACCCCCACTCCAAGCTGTTGCTTTCTCTCCAGGAGGCTCTGCCTTTGTCTTCTGAACTAGCTGTACCTTTTCTAGCACTTACCACTGCAAAGTGTAGCAGGGGTGCCAGACTCACATAGAAGAAGGGGCCTCCTGGGCCCACATCCCAGGCTTGCCTACATCTGTTCTACTGGAAATGATGTTAGTCAACCAAGAAACTGCCAGCAATTCATCCTGGCTTTTTTGTGCTTACACTGTGCTCAGTGGTGGCAGTGGCCACTGTGCATCCACCATTGATGCCACAGTCACTGGTGAGAGAAGCCTTCCAGAGAGCTTCTCACAGAGATGCAGATAGGCTCTCATTTCAACCAGTGTTCTGGGTGACAGAATGGGAATGGACTTTGTACCTGACACCCAGGCTTCCAAATCCTTGTTAATATGGCACCTATTGGAAGCAGCCTGTAGATCACGCATCCAAAGGAGAAGAGTTCAGGGGCTGTGGTCAACACAGTCAGTGTGGTCTTTGTGTTGAGAGCTCACCCTCCCTTCCTATCTGCAGTTACCTTCCATCCAGGTGATCTCAGGCTGGGATAAAAGTGCATGTCCCTGAGAGTAACACACCGCTGTGTTACTCCAACCCTAACATGGCATTAAAAAACAGGCTTAGATTACAAGTCTTGGTAAGTCCAGGACTTCCTATCCAGGTAAATCCCCATTTTCCTATTCTCTAACCAAATGTGACATTGCATTGGTCAATGAGTCATTTTAGCCACAAAGACTCTCACCTTTAGAAGAAAGCTGTCCCGATGGTACTCACCTCCCAGACTTTCCTCATCAGTGGATGCCATGACCACACACATACACACACAAATACACACAATTGTTTTGTGAGTGTGGTAAAATATTTTAATGATTAAAATGTATTTTTAAAATAATGACAAATATATCACCTTTATCCAGACATTCTGACATCTATATATGACAGACTAAGTTTATTTTCTCAAATTCTAGGTGAGAACTAATACACGTGAATACACACAAAATAGATTAGTAAGTTACATGTGCCCATTTAGACAACCAGTAAGAAAATTTTCAGTGCCATAAATAAAGCACAAATAATAACTCCGTTTTAACAAATAAGAAAGGACTAAAGTCTTACTCAGAAAACAACACAAATCATAAAGAGGAAGAACGTCAACAAGAAGTAATAGTTTAAGGCTTAAAACAAAACCTCCCCTACCACAGAAGAGAAAACAACAATGCTGTGACAGTTCACAAAGCACTTTCACAATCTTTCACTTGATTGGAACAATCCTATCATTATAATCCCCACATTGCAGAAGGGAAAATACAGTTCAGTATTTGCCCTGGCTTATACTTACAAAGTCCAGACTAAATTCTAGGTTTTCTAATGTCAAATGCCTTGAATTTTCCATGACACCAGTGTTTTCCAAACTTTAATTTCATTTCACCTTCTGCATTTTTAGTAAATCAGCATTTCTGTATGATTTGCATGTTTTAATCATCTCATTAAGGCATTATATATTAAGCCTGCATGTGTTTTAACATTATTTCACTACAATAACCATTAGTAGAAGATAATCATAAAGTTAAAACCAAGAAAATAAAATATATTAATTTTAAATGGGATGTTTGTCAAAAACTGAGTCTCCTTAATATAAAAAAAGGAGGGAGCAAGGGAAGGTAGAAAGGAAAGGGCCACATGCACATGCAGCCCTAGAGAGGTATGGATGACATGTGACAACAAAGCAAGCTCTTCACCTTGCATTAGAACGACTGGAAAAAAACTGAAAAGGGAGTAAAACTGCCTACCAAGGTGATTCTGCACTATTTCACACTGTGCTCATGAAGCCCTGAGAGGAGCAGCCCACCCTTTGAGAAGCACTAAGCCTAAACTATGCTGGATCACCCATTGTGCTAACATGCAAATGTGTTTAAAATATTGAAAAGGGGCTCACAGTTCCTGAGTATACAATACTGGATTGGACTTGAAGAATGACTTCTAGAGCACAGGTAGGATATCTGAAAATTAAGGTGGGAGGCAACGGAGTGAGGTGTCTGGAGCTCCTCAAGTATCAATACTTGTAAAATCCTAGTGTCTGTGGGTAAGGAGCATCAGAACAAGCTCATGGATGCAAAAGCAGGAGGAAAAAGCAAGCAGGCACATCTTGGGTGGGAGGACAAATGGTTTGCATTCTGTTTCTTTTTTGTAGGAAAACCATTTGTGTAAGGACACTCAATGTCCACATATTGCCTGCCTAGCTTTCTTTTTTCCTTTCTTTTCTTGTTCTCTTTTTTCTTTCTCTTTCTTTTCTTGTTATCTTTTTTTCTAGAAATAATTTTCAGAAATAGCTTAATACTAGCTGATTTTTGTCATAAGATAAAGTTATTGTTTTTGGAAAAATTATACACTCACACACACATGGATGATAATGACCCTGAGCCTTTATGTAGCACTGAGAAATTTTTAAAGACAAAGATTGGAGAAAAGGAGGAACACCCGGTATCAAGTAATACAAAAGAATGGCTTAAGAAAAGAATGACCCTGAAAATCACCATCTGGTCAACCTAAATGATATCCTAAGTAACATAAGGAAGCCAATATAAAAGAATAAATTATTTTAAATACTCCTAATGTATAATAACATCCTGAAAGCATTAGAAAATGAAGGCCAAGTGCCTTGTCGGCAGTATTTGAATGCCAAGTGTAGGAAGAAAGCAAATTACTTCAGACACAGACAAGCACTTTATTATATAATACCCTAGACTTCACACCACAGGCATTACTTCCTCCAGGAAACAAGTCATATCAAACCCACTTCTACATAAAATAGTCAGTGAAGGCAGTTTACTAAATTCTGCAGAGCATGCTTCTATTTCAAACCAAGAAAACTCAGAACTGACTACGTTTTTCTTCCACACTCAGGAGTTCTCCCCACAACTGTCCAGTTGGGTTTCTGGGAGTGGCAAATCATGACAACAACAGTCATTTTGTTAAGGAGCAATGTCACGTGAAAAAAAATCTTTCCCTTAGACCAAGAAGAAGCTGCAAGCTCAGGAAAGTCACAGTCAGTTTCCAAGTTGGAAAATGTTGCAAATACCAGTAAGAAATGAGCATGCTCTAAGCAACTGCTCAGCCCCGGCGGGGGAGGGGCAAACCAGATGGTCTTTTCCATCCCAGATTTCGATGATCCACAACAGAACCTGGATGACTAGGAAAAAGTGAGATGCAATTTGGAAATTGCTTTATAAAATAGAATCCCAAACAAAGACATTCAACAAGGCAGAGAAATGACAAAGAACTGAAAATGAATTCTGGGTTACAGCAGACAGTAAGCCAGCTTGGGACCGATGGAGAAACAGAGGTAGTCCACAAATCATAGCATTTTGGAGGAGAAAGGTGGCTTAGATAGTACAAGTTCAAGAGTCACAAACCCAAAGTTGTGCTCACTGGGCCAGAGATCAGACATGAAATGAGTTGGAAACCAGGGAACAAAGTTAGCTGAAGAGTATAGCAAAAGTTCTAAAACATTCAAGGTATAAATAAAATCTGCATGCTGACCACATCACATACATCTTCAAGTCAGTTTAGCATAGGAACTTCCTGTACATCCCTGACAATCTCACTGTTCCTAACTACTGCACGTACACATGAGAAAACTGAGGAAGCAGCATTATTTGAGGATATACACAGAGCAGAGGTTGTAGTAGCAGAGCCCGGAAGCTAGGATTATATTACACACAGAGACAATGGCAAACAGAAACAAACCAATGACATTCAGGCCAACGTCTTCTGCACACCCCTCGGTCCAGGTACACTCAGGTTCACATGCTTCATTTCTTCAAGAACAAATTAAATGATATCTAGTTAAATGCAGATCTACTGAAAATTGGAGGAAGATACAAGGGACAACTGTGCAGAAAACGAACATCAAAGTGGTCAGGGAGTCAGACATTTCATTTTTAATTGAACTTTTAAACAACCGTCAGAGGCTGGCACTGTCATGGCGCAGTAGGTTAATCCTCTGCCTGCAGTGCCGGCATCCCATATAGGTTCTAGCCCTGGCTGCTCCTCTTTCAATCCAGCTCTCTGCTGTGGCCTGGGAAAGCAGTGGAACATGGCCCAAGTCCTTGGGCCTCTGCACCCAACTGGGAGACCAGGAAGAAGCTCCTGGCTCCTGGCTTCAGATCGGCATTGGGGAATGAACTAGCAGATGGAAGACTTTTCTCTCTCTCTCTCTCTCTCTCTCCCCCGACCCTCCCTTCCTCTCTCTCTCTCTCTGCCTCTCCTTCTTTCTCTGTGTAACTCTTTCAAATAAATAAATGAATCTTTAAAAAAAAAAAGTCAAGTGTCCGATGTTCCTTCTAGATATACCTCAAAGAGCAAGGTAGGAAAAATCTTTAGTTAACACACATTAAGAAAATGAGTAAGCCCAAGAATCCTTTTTTTGTAAGTGTAATTCCAGGGCTGGAGGACAGGGATCTCACTGAGATTTATAAAATATTCTTGAGGAAGTCCATAAAGTGGAGAGAAGCATGTGACCATCCTCCCCCAGGGAAGCAGGAATCAGAGTAGACAAAAAACTGGAAAGTTCCTTCAGGGTACCTACCCCCTGCTAACCAATGGGGCTTTCCTCCCCTGGTTTCTATGTATCCAAGAAAACACAAATACACAGTCCACAGAAGGAGGGAATGTAGTCTTCACACAGAGTTGGCATCCCTGAAATAAATCTCTCCATAGGGGCTGAGCTAAACCTTACACATGAAGAAATAATCTTCGAATTTTATAGCAGCATATGTATGATTCTTCCCCCTCCCCCATAAAACTCCCAACATCAACAGCTCCATCAAATTATGGCTTTTCAGAGGCCAATTCCAAAACATCCTCCTTTATCACGGAAAGAATATTCCTTGTGTGTGAGAGTGCTTCCATTATGTCTTATTTGAAGGGGGAAAATGAAATAAAAATCCTATCTGAAATATTTATAGATCTCATAAAACCTGATTCACTCTTATAAGCTGTTGTAAGCTCAGTCATCAGGTGAGGCAGAAATGGCAGGTGCAGTAACCAGCGCTGTATTATGTTATATATGCCTAATTCTGACTCTTTAAAAAATAACTGCATGCTGGCAAAACTGAGAGGAAGTAAGGCATAAGTAAGACTGAAGAGAAAGAAAGAGGAAGAGGTTGAACATTTGCATGAGCAAGTCTAGCAAATTCCAAGGTTGTCAAACAAGCTGGTTTCTGGGGGCAATAGGTATTGCTAGTCTTTCCCTAGTTCTAAGTACAAGGTAGTCAATTGGAGCTTCTCCTGTGTAAAGAAAGGTAAAGGAATACCTTGTTCAATTCCCAGCATACTCCCCCCTAGCCTTCCCTTATGCAGCCTCCCTTAGACTTCAAGCTCACTGGGATCTTCAAGAGACCAATGATACTCTTTAGAGAAACAGCATTGTACTACTGATTGAGGGGAGACTGGGGAAGGAAGGAGCAGTTATTGAATGCATGCTATGTACCAGAAAGTAGGCCAGAGAGCCAATTCTTATGGAGAAACTAATAACTCATTCTACTGATGATGAATGAAACTCAGAGATGTTAAGTAACTGTCTCAAGGTTCCAGCTCTGCCTGACTTCAAAGCCTCCATGTAATTTGTCTACTATGAAACACTGTGACCTTAGGCAGCATATAGCACAGTGCAGTCCTTTTATAGATAAGAAGACCAAGGCACAGAAGACAGACTGGTGAACCTCAAATCTATACATATCCACTGATTGTCAGGCCACAGCCTTCAGCTTCCTAATCAAGTGTTTATATATATATAAGCAGGTGTTTGTATATATAAAAAGTGTCAGCCTACCTAGTGGATCTTGGCTCAACCACTTCCAAGTTGAGTGCTTTACGCAAGACATTTAATGCTTCAACCCTCAATGAAGATAAGGAAAATATATATTTCACAGGGTTGTTGTAAGAATTGAATAAAATGATACATATAAGGTGCTCAAGTGGGATCATCTTTGGTAAGTATTTGATACATATTACATATATTATGATGATGATGGCAAAAGTGACCAAATGAAAAAAGGGAAGAGGAAAGTATAGTCTATCAATGGTTTTGCAACTCTGTTGCTTTGCAGCTGCAGAAAGACAACTTGCTTAATCTTCCTTTGCCCCAATTTACTTGCCTCTGAGTGGGAAATTCTGTAACATCTGCCTTCTCCCTAGTTACAGAAAACAATGTGCTCATGACAAGAGACCGTGAGCAAAACACCCTGAGCCCTTTAGGACATCCATTCAATACAGATGTTTGTTAGGTTCTCATAAGCAAATAGGAAAATCCCATCACAGATAAAAATCATCTCTTGCTCTACATTAAGGAAAGAATCAGGGGTCAACGCTATGGCATAGTAGGTTAAGCCTCTGCCTGCAATGCCGGCATCCCATATGGGCCCAGGTTCAAGTCTCAACTGCTCTACTTCTGATCCAGTTCCCTGCTAATAGCCTGGAAAAGCAGCAGATGGCTAAGTACTTGGGCCGCTTCACCCATGTGAGAGACCCAGAAGAAGCTCCTGGCTCCTGGCTTCAGATTGGCTCAGCTCCACCATTGCAGCCATTTGGGAAGTGAACCAGCAGATGGAAGACCTTTCTCTGTGTCTCTCCCTCTGTCTGCAATTCTATCTCTCAAATAAATAAACAAATCTTTATTTAAAAAAAAAAAGATAAGCAAAAACCTTAAGATAGGAAGGGAAATGCACAGGTTAGGGCTGAACAAGCTTTGAATGCAAAAGTAAAGTCAGCAACTCAAGTCTGACATTGAGCATCATCTGCAACAGCCCACAGGAGAATCCGTTCTGCAGAGGCCTCCTCACAGTGTTGGAGGAGCAACTGTGTTCCATGAACAGGGTCTGGAGTGGCTATATGAAAAAACACTGAAACCTTAAAGGAAGGGGTTGAGAGTAGGGAGAATCTATTTCCACTCCTTTGAGCAAATTTTCTGCCTCTCCAAAAATAAGTGCCAACACTATGACCACTCCACTGAATTCCTGCTAACTTGGTTTTGGAAGGGGAATGTGAGAGTAGGGTCAAGAGCAGGTGGGCAGTCCCTTGCAGGGCAATTGCTTCATGGCTAATTGCCATTTTCACAGCTGGGTTGAGCTTTCCAAAAGGCATCCTTCCACCCTGAGCTCTGAGCTCCTCTCCTGATGTTCTCTTGCTAACCATATCCCCATCAAAGAGAGTTTATAGATGAAAGGATTCAGCCACAGTACATACAATTTTGCAAACATCGCAGTTTGAAAAAGAGGTATTTCTAAAGCTTCTTTGTGAAGATCGCTGCATGCCCACAGTTAATACCACAGGAGCTGAGCCTTCTGTGGATGTGGACACAGCCTCCTTGCCTGAATGTCCTCAGCAGCAATTCTTCTATGGTCTATTTTTGTTCTTCTTACTAGAAAGATGATTTCTTTGAAATTCTTAATAAACAGAGTCTACTTCCAAACAGTGTGGTCAGTAAGAAAAACAGACAGCTGGTAGCTAATGCCTATCTGACATCATTTGACAGATGTACATGTATGCACCCATCCCTCTAAAACCATGGGGCAGGCTTAGGTAAGTGGGAAAAATCATGGCTGAGGACCTACCAAGGATGAATTATTTGGAACACCGCATGGCTGCAGTTTAATGCTCAGCACCATAAAGTTTCCAGAAATTGAATTTGACCAGGTTAAGCAAGCCTCTGGTGGGTCACAGGAAATGTGAGCCAAGTAAGACTGCCTTAGACACATTAAGGTGAGGGAAAGCAAAATAAGAAGGATCGAGCAACACTTGGGCAGCTACTGTAAACAAAGAAGCTGGATGAAATACATCTGCTCATTCTGTCCTGCTTTATAATAAACCTCTGGTGCACTCAGACTTCAAAATATACAAGAAATGAAATATTTCAATGGAAGGAATAGGCACCTGCCACTGTGAAATACCATTAACCCTCTACAGATCAATGGTTCAGAGCCTTGGCTGTTTCACAAACACTGATGCCTAGGTCCCTTTCAAAGGAATATTTATTTAATCAGATTGCATAGAGCCATGATTGAGAATCACTGCTAAAGAGATGGTCAAACCTTACGTGATAGTCATAACATACAACCCAAATAACCACCTGTGTGCAGGACTCTCTGAAAAACAGATCATATATGGAATCAACCCAGATGTCCATCAACTGTTGGTATATATACACTATGGAGTACTACTCAGCTGTTAAAAAAAATAATGAAATCCTGTCTTTTGCAACAAGATGGATGCAACTGGAAACTATTATACTTAGTGAAATAAACCAGTCCCAAAAAGACAGATATCCTATGTTTTCCCTGATCCAAAGTAACTAGTATAGTACCTGAAATGTAATGTATTGGAGTAAAACAGACATTTTGAGATCTGATGATTGTTTAGAGCCCTTGTCTCTTCCATTGAGGAACGGCATTTTTTTCTTTTTACTATTTGTTGAACTCTTATTTAGTGTAGGGTTAACTATATGATCATTAAGTAAACTGAAAATAGATCTTTGTAAAAATTAAGAGTGGGAAGGTGAAAAGGAGGAGAAGGAATGGTTGGAAGTTGACCGGGAGGGAGGGTTGGGGGGAAGTGTCACTATGTTCCTAAATCTGCATATATGAAATAAATGAAACTTGTATAACTTAAATAACATTTTTAAAAATACAGTAAAAAACAGATCATACATTAAAAGTAGATTAACAAAATTATAACCATGGCATCAATTCTGCCTTAAATCACATAGGCTAATTAGAAAAAAATAAGACAACAGGGGGAAAAAGGAGGAACTAGAGAATGAACAACCTTATCCCTGGAAAAATATCATAAGGAAGTAGTGAGTTCTATACAACAGTGCAGAAATAGTAGCAATTATTGTTCATTTGGGCAAGGAAGGGAGTTTCCTGGAAGAGGTGGCAATTGTCTGAAAGTTAAAGGATGGGTGGAATTTGGACAAATGGGATTAGGAAGAAGAAAGGGAAGATGAGGGAAAGGGTGAGGAAACAACCTAAGGACAGAAGCAGGAAAAGCAGTCACTCAATTTGTATAGCATTTAGGACACACAAAAGTGGGTAGAATTTGCAAATGTTTGTGGGTCTGCTCTTGATAATGGTGAAGGATTTACAGGATCTGAAGAGAAACCAGAGGGGAGTCCTACTCTAGAAACACCCTGACTCTTAGAATTTGGGTCTCTCCCTAAGTGTAGCACTGGGCCACTATGATTTTGGAAGCTGGCTACACCATGAGCTGGGGATAGAAAGACAAACCCAAGGAGGTGACAAGGGTGACCCCAGAGCAATGGTGGTAGGAGAGGAGACAAGAATTTGAAGACACTAAAGTATCTTGAAAATCAAATCAGTGGGATTTTGCATTTCATTTTTTATTTCAACTAATGAGATTTTCCTACCTAATTTTTTATTAGATTCAAAGGGAAGAGAGGAGCCAAAGATGGCATTATCAAACCTTGATCATGAGAAGAATGATCAGATTAACAAAAGAAATAGGGAGTCCAAGAAAAGGAAAAGTTCCATGGAAGAAGCTGATGTATTAGCGGTTTGAGATTGAGCTGAGGCATTGGTGGAACAAGCACCAAAATCCTTGACTGTCAGCCCCACATTTCCAGTTGAGAAGGGTGTGCCTGAAACCCAGGAAAGTATCAGAAATTGCCAGTGAGGGCTCTGAGGAAAAGAAGTCTCTGTTTGGGAAGGAGACTTCAACTCCTAAGATCTCAGAATGAAAGAGATCTGTGAGATGAATGCCAGAAGAGAATTTCACCATCATAACTGGGAGAGACTGCACAGGGGAAGGGAGGAGTAGAAAGTAAGTGGGGCAAAGGCATGGAGAGAACCTTGTACTGTCTTTCCTCAAAAGGGAAATGGTGGCAAGTAGGTGGCCTCGTCCTAAAGTCCTCAAATAACTTTTGGGGGAAAAAATGCACAGAGGTTGAGGGTCTTCCCAAATGCATATTACAGTATGAAGTATTTTTTTTAAATGATTTATTTATGAGGAAGAGAGAGACAGCCTTACACCTGCTGGTTTACTCCCCAAATGCCTACAAGGACTGGGTCTGGGGTAGGGTCAAAACCAGCAGCTGGGAACTCAATTCAGATCTCCCACGTGGATGGCTGGAACACAACTACTTGAGCCATTACTACCGCTTTCCAGAATCTGCACTAGCAGGAAATTGGGATCAGGAGCTTGGAAAACACACACACACACACACACACACACGTACTCCTAAGTGGGTGGCAGCAAGTGTCTTAACCTCAATGCTAAATGCTCATACATATGCAGTACTTTTTGTTTAAATTTATAAAACATTACACCTCACTGCTCATCCTGCTATCTCAGTAAAAACACACTTCAAAAAAGATTGTCATGAATTGACACATAGGTTTCTATTTCATGCAGTCCTTTTGTCGGCAAAATGTCAGAAACAAGGCCAATTCATATTTTCTGCTTTCTATATAGAACCTCAGTCCTATCTCCCAGCCAACCCCCTATCAAATATGCCGTAAGGTAACTTCCTTACTCCCCATTTATTATTAACTGATGTTACTTTTTATAAGATTATAGTATCATTGAGGACTTTTAAAAAAAATTCAGTATGGTGTATATTTTCCAATTTACTGCACGTTAAAATTGGAAAGGATTAAATTGCACAAGTAAGCCTTTTAAAATTTTTCAATAGCTTGGACTGATGCCTAGCCAATTCCCAAAAATTTGTTTATTAGTACTCTCCAAAGTTAAAGGGTGACTTCCTTGTCTCTCTTTCAGAGAAAAAAGTTCACAAAGATAGAAGAATGAGAAGTGAGTCACCTGAAAAACCCTGGGCCATAGAACCAGCAGTGTTAACTAGCTGTGTGAGCCTGGAGAGTTCAATGCCTCATCTGGCTTTAACATTCACCTGGTTCAACCCTACTATTTTAGGATTGAGGAAATCAAGACCCTTTCAAGATCCGAAATTAAAAGATCCAACGTTCCCAGCTTTGGTACAAGGCTGGGTGCCTGCCTTTCAATATGACCCTCAGGAAATGTCAATAAACTCATATTCAGAAATAGATATCACATATGGCTCTACATTAATTATTTTAATTAACTCTAATCATTTCCGAATGACACAGACATGGATGCTATTTCCTGGTCATTATGGGCATGTGTAGTCACACTGTATACTCATCTGCCCTCAAAGTGTCCAGCTTCCAACCTGCCTTCAGCTCAAAACATGACCACAACAGAACTTAGGAAGTCTCAACATGTTTTATAAACAAGAGTGTATCAATATGGGTAAATACTGATAGGCACAGGTCAGAATTCCAAAACACAGAGTTTAATATATCTTGTTTCAGCCATCATGTTCTATTCTGCTCCTTAATTTTGAACATGCTGTATTTCCCTACTAGAATGAAACTGCTAGGGGACAGACTTCATATCCAATTGGACTTTTCATCACCCACACACAGTATTCAGTCCATAACAAAGGCTTAAGAAATGAAGTGCTTGTTGTGTTACATTTTAATACAAACAAAGAAAACCCCACTGCGAGACTGGATCTATCTATCAGCTCATGGTACCCCCCTAAAATCAGAAGCCACACACCTCAAGCAGGAGGAGTCTAGCCTCATAGCCCCAGGCTGTTGCTAATACTCAGTTATAGCAACTATATGTCAAGGACGAGTGGATTGAGCAGCTAGAAACTGTTCCGATGGAGAGTGGAACAGACACAATACATTTAATGTGACCAAACTCTTAGGGTCCACAAATGCCAAGTGAGGAAAACAAAGAAGACACAAGGCAGTAGAAACAATTCTGCAAAAGAGTAGCAGGAAATAAAGACCAGGTGGAAGAGGAGCAAGTTCATGACAAACCTTGGTAAAAGCAAATCCTAATAATGGCAATACTCATTTCAGAAGCTCTTAAAGTAGACTGAATAAGGATGTTTTCTTATTTGAATGTTCTGAAAGGAGAATATCATGTGTGTGTAATTTCTGTAATTAATGTAGCATTAATTATTAGATACTGTAACTTGTTCAAGCAACACTATTAGCAGTAGTAGAGTTTTCTATTCACTGTTCTTGGGAAGGTTGGTATCTGGAGGTTAAAACATTTCCACTTGCTTATGAAGTTAAGCACAGCTGATTTGGGAAAACAAAGAGATTAGCAGAGAGATGGACTCTCTGTCCTTCACCCTTTTGGCTCTACTCAGGTTAAGTTGCGGAGCTGTCCTAAACTTTCAGCAAATCCCAGTGCCCACACCAGTGCACTGAATGACTAGAATCACAGAGACATTCTCAGCATTCAGCAGTCATGGGGTCCAGAAAAGGTGATAAAAAACACCTTGCACACTGCTGTAACTTCAAAAGATAGGGCCATCCACCAGCCAGTTTGTTATCACAGCAGCTATTCTAGCAACACGAGCCAGCTGAGGCCAACCAGAGTAAACCACATTTTTCTTACCCTGGTAGGTGCAAAGTGTGGTGAAAGAAAAATTGTAGTGCCTTCTTGGATTCAAAAAGTTAAAACACAGGAATTCTCTGAAGTGAGAGAATCTGAAGATTCATTAAGAGAAAGGCTATTACAAGCCCCATTAGGACCCACTCTAAACTGTCCATCTAATTCTCCAGGCAAATGAGCCCCCACTGTCACTTATATTTAGAATATGCTGGGAGAGATAAAACAGCCCACAATTGAATGCTTAAAGTCTCTGACATCTCCTTGAATAAATCATCGCAGGGCAAGACTGTCACCCTGCATCTTTGCTCTGCCTCCTAAATGGATGGGACCCCAACATTTCATTCTCCCCAGGGCAGGGAGTAGGGTGGGAGGTTCACAGAGAACAAAGAATGGTGACTCCCTTCCCCTTCCCCCTGCTAAGGACAGATGTAGTAAAAAATCCGCACTGGAATGTTCACCTACTTTAAAATAGCAAACTGCAAACAGGTAGACTGCATGACAATTTCAAAGCTCCTAAATCTACACAAAGATGTGTCTATTAAAAGAACATGGAAATGAATCTATTAAAGAAAGGCCAAGTATGTGATTGATTACATTCACATATGCTCTCATTTTTAAAGCTACATTTATTTAGTGACTGTGTCCTTATAAAGACAAAGCTGGCTAATAGGGGCAGTTCTAATTTTTTTCATCTATCAAGTCACTGTTTCAAATAAAGAAAGAGATTTACGGTAACTGAAGAACACACAAATCACATACAAAAAAAAGCTAGCTATTTTATCCTTTCAGTGTGGTTAGTAAGGCTCCTTTGTGTCTACAAATTTCCCTGGGTGGTGCTGTTGCCAAGAAATTCTAATTCATGACAAGGGTTTCTGCAAATTGGGGACAGAGGCAAACCTGCAGATGGATGGACCCTACAGTTTGCTTTGTCTTTCTGGCTGAGACAGCACCTGGCTGCTCAGACCTGTAGAAGGCAGTGCAAATGCAAGATCTCACATAGAAGCAGCAATGTGGCTTCCACACCGAATCCCATCCCTGGTACCATGAGGTTGTTCCTGCAAGGCAACCATTTCTCTAGGTTGTCCTCTAGAGGTGCCTCGTACCAAAGGCCCTCATAAAAAGTATTTCAAGATGCCTGAAACCAAGATAAAATTGCAGTGCTGTGGGGACACTTCAGTCCTTACAGTAGCCAAGTATGCCATTAGTTTAAAACAATGGAGGAATGAGGGAGGAGGGAGGAATGTTCTATGATTTATTTATTTGTTTCCAGTAGCAGTGGAAAATTTTCTCCAAGCTAAAGGGAGGCCTGAAACTGACCCCATCTGCCAATTGTGAATCAGCATTAATAACGAACATAATTCCCTAAGAGTTTTCAAGTAAACATGCCATGATCCTCAATGACATGAAGCAAAGCTAAGTCCAAATAAGACTTAGTACATTGCTACTTGATCTATACTCATGAAACAGCAGCCTCACTGTAAATACATAAAAATTCTAAAAATCTTTGTATAGTAGAGAAGAAAATAATAGTATTTTATCAAATCCTTTTTATTCTCTAGGTCAGACAGGAGGCCCTCCCCAAGGAGACCTATAAACAGATCTTCCTCTATCCATCATCAAATGGTATCCTATAAGCTGTTCCAGCCACTGTCTTACCCTTGACTTTTGCCTGCTTTTGCTAAGACAGATCTTGGAAAATTTCCCGCAAGTTTCCAAAGAGCTTAAGATTGGTAGCTTTAAGAGTTGTGTATCACCTGAATTTCATAAAATAACAGGCCACGTAAGCACGGTGTAATTTACAGTTATGACAGGCAGAGATGATATTACTTGGGCCGAGTACTTAAGCATGCAGTCAGAGCCCAGAAATGGAGCGCTGTTAATGTAGGGTGTCCATTTGGATTTTAAAAGTATATCAGCAAGGCTTTTCAGAATTGGAGCCACATGTGGCTAATGCATCATTGCCTGAAAATCCAATGTCAAGATGATGATCTCCATGACAGGAGGTGGCCCTGTCACAGTCAATGACTTTGTCACAGACTCACTGACTATTAAGCAGGACAATTATCCTACATCCTAAGTTTAAAATAAAATCCCCTAAATAGTCCATCTTCAATTTCCTGATGCACAGATGTTCTTGGGTTTATCATCCAAGCCACCCTTTCTCTAGAAACCAAATCAGATTATCAGAATCTCCATATTTTGCTCATCTCCCTGAGGCCAGGTACACCGTTCACTTTAAGAAAAACATCTAATAATTACTCTTTATTTGACCTCTAAAATCTGATTATCCAAGAGCATCAGGAAACTTCCCCCTGCCTGGGGTTCTTTGTAGCAACCTTCTCAAGTTGTTTTGAGCAAACAGTCTCAACATTTCACCATCTGATGGTTGGTTTGGAACAAACAGTTCCGTATAACCACCACTACCCCTCACACTCAGAAACTGCAAGAGGATTTGGGGAGGAGGAGGAAGGAAGAGATAGAGTTAAAGGTTTCTGCCATTGCTCTATGTAGTGCAGCTGTGACTGGAGAGTTCTGAGCAGGAGGCTCCTGAGAGTGCTATCTTGCGCTTATAAAGTGCTTTTCCACAAGTTGCATTTCAGAAGGACCTGAAATAAGCATGCCTCTGAAATAACTTGGCCAAGAGCTTTAAGGTGAGGGTGCTTGACAGTTGGAGGCAGTTAAGGCAAGGAATAAGCAGGGAACTCAGATGGTGAAAATCTCTTTGCCTGCAGACACTAAGCTGGAGATTCCAGTGAAAGGGGGGAGGAGTAGAGAGGGAGGGGGAGTGGGAGGGAGCAGCAGGAAGAGCTGAGTGGGACTCTGAGGAAACAATAGATGGAAGAGATCCTCTGATGGCCAAGCCCATGATGTTGCCTTGCAGATCTGGAGTTCCTCCCAGATCTCTCTTTTCTCGATCTCTCCAACCAGATCTAGAAAAGCAGGTCTTTTCAGGAGAGGCCTTCCCCGAAGCAATCTCTACTAACTGCAAAAACTTGAGCCAAAAACAAAGTTGTGTGATTCATCAGGAGGGAACGCTGTAACAAATAAAGCCAACTTTCTTCCCTCCGAAACTGCTCTGCTTAACAGTTAGTCACAAACAAGGGCTGCCTTGGGCAGGCTGACTAAATCAACAGATCCCCTTCCCTAACCTGTCTAGACAGTTGTTAATATGCAACTGATGTGACACCAGCGAGCTGACAGCATGAAATGAAGGCTATTTCAGAAATGAAATCCTGGCAACATTTTGGTTTAATTAGCATGTGAAAAAAGAAGAGGAAAAAGATTGATGGAGTGAGTGCCTTCATGAGAGATAGTCTTGTTAAAGATGCATTGAAGAAATGCTTTATGCTAAAAATGTATCAAGTGTGTTTACAGAGAGCCAAAGTCCAGAGTATCTGCCAGCATCCTTGAAGAGGAATGCATGTGCTGACACACAGACACCAGAAGCCAATACCTGGAGGAAAACTCACAGCTTCTAATCAGGAGAGAACAACAACTAGTAACAATGGTTCAGGCAGAGGATCCTTGTTGCCACTCCAGCTCCTTCTACCAAAAGCCAAACCTCTCTCGATGAAAGCAACAACTGTTACATCCCAGCCCCAAGCTGGCAAATCCTGCTTTGGATGCTGGCAGAGGAAATTCAGCCGTTCATTAGCCTTAACAAGCTGCTGTCACTGAGCCTGAGCGGAGAAGTTACATGAGCAGCCACACACCAAGCCTCTTGCAGCCCTCCCCAAGGGCAAGTGGCTTTCTGCAGCACCGACTGTACAAGTTCACACTTCCGATGTGCAAATCTGGACTGTCTTCCTGGACTTTCCATGGTGCACACTCCGGGGTTTTTAAATACCCGTGCTCCCCCCGCCCCCACCCACCATCTTCCCTGCAGAATGTCCCCTCAGCAGCTCCTAATCGCTGCTGGAAAAACCACCGTTTCCGCAGCAGACCCAGCCCTTTTCACTGACCAGCACTTTACTGGACTTCACAAAGCCCGGTGAACTTGTCCCCAGCCCCGCTTCATCCTCGCTGGGACACCCAGCCAACTTAGTGTCCGTGCCCTCAGCATCCTAGGAGTTTCCTAACTAGTCCTCTAAGACAGAGTCCCGGGCATGGAAGCACATGCCACCCTTTGTCCGAGCTTGTGCCATCTAACTGGAGAGGGACCCCAGTGAGAGAGGAGAGGAGAGAGAGAGAGAGAGAGAAGGGCAGGGGCAAAGGGTGTTTTCTCTCCGGAGGCATTACACTGGGGAAGCCCAGGATGCATTGTCAGCCCAAGACAGACACATCTTCCATCCTCCTTGTAGATATCCCTGAGTATCTTTTGTCACTTGCTCTGCTGCCTTCTGCCCACGTTCTAATCTCAAAAGCAAGCTCCTATTCCTTTATTGACATTAGCTCCTTACCGGGAAAACACTCCTGCCCCAACATCCCCCACCCCCATCTGACAGTCGTCAGCACCAGTTGAAAGAGATGAACCTGATTAAGGTACCAAGAAGGTAGAGCTCCTGCACGTACTGACGTGGTATCCTGTCAGCGATCGCTCCTAAAACCCCAAACCCCCTTCCCACCCGGCTCCTCCGAACCCCAGAAGTTCGGCAGATCTGTTCGGGGAGGGGGGTGGGTGACAGGGAGCCCCCACAACGTGTGCGCAAGGATGTGTGTTGGTGACTGAAACGCAGGCAGCTGGGACCCGCTGCTCCGCAAAGCACACTACCGGTACTGGGGCCGGTGGAGAGGTAAGCGCATAGGACTGTTGCAGAAAACATTTTAAACAAAATACAGTCCAAAGAGATATAAAAGAAAAATAAAATGAACAAACAAAAATTCAACCCCAGCCCACACCAACGCAGCCCCTTCGTCTCCACCGACACACGATTTACACAAGTAATTTAAATCATTCACCTGCTGCCAGGTCTCCTCCAGGGATGGCAAAGCTGAGAAGTAGCCGGTGTCGTGGACAAGTTGTAGCTCCTGGAATATACTATAACTAGCCAACACGTCCATGCTGCTGCCGCCGGGCACAACGCGAGGAGACACCCTCCCCCGGACACAGTCGGGGCTGTTTGTTTGTCAGTCTGTCTGGCTCACCCCCCAAGAAGGCAGACATCCAGTGGCCCTTTTGTTTTTGTTTTGTTTCAGTCAACTATAAAGGAAAAAAAAATCAATGCAGGAGAGAGGGAGCGAGGAGGTGAGAGAGGAGAGAGTGAGCGGGGTGGATGGAGCGAGGCATCCAGCGTGTACAGTGCAGACGGCTGCCAGGAAAGGGGACTTCACGGGAGTAACAATTCCCTTCCAGGGCTCTGATCACTCCGGCGCGTGGATCAGGACGGGGGATGCAAACTCACTGACACGAAGCTGCCATCTATTTCTGCAGCGCTGTTCGCTCCTAATGCAATCTTTGCTCTTTATTTTGGGAGGTTGCATTTTTTTTTCTCGCGATCGCTTCTCTCTCTCCCCCTTCCCTTCCCTCCCCACCCCCCACCCCAGCCTTGCTAGTTTGTAGTCTCTCCCCCCTCCCCTTTTCTCCTCCTCCTGCTCTTCCCCCTCCCCAAACTCCCTCCCTCCGCCCAGCTCTGCGCGCAGCCGTGGGATCTCGGAGGAGGGCGTCTATTAGGCCGCGTGTGACCATGTAAGGTAAACAGGGGGCTCATGAAGTCACTCAGGGCCAATGGGGAGCGCGGAGCGGGGCCCGGGGCGGAGCCTGGCCCCGGCGGCGGGCACCGATTGGCGCGCTGCGGATCTCCCTGCTGCCTTACAAGGCGGCGCGATGCGAGCTATTTTTAGAGGGCTATATAAGGGGGTTGAGGCGGCCGCGCTGCGGCCGGGGAGCGTGAGCGCGAGGGACGGGGCGGGCTGCGGCGACGCTCGCGCCGGCTCCCGGGACGCCGAAGCGGCCGGGCTCGGGCTGCGCGCCGGCCTCCGACCCGCGCCCTGGTGCCCGATGGAGCCCCGCGCGCTCGCAGCCCGCGTCCCTAGGCGGGCAAGGGGTCGCGCGCTGCCGTAGTGGTCCTGACGCGACCGGGCAGGAGAGTGCTGGGTTAGGGAGGCTTCCTGCAGGAGAACCGGGCTGGGAGGCGCGGGGAAGCCGGCGGGGGCGAGGACATGTCCCACCCCGCCTCCTGCCGTGGCCCTGGCGGGCGACCGCGAGCGAGAGGCGGCGCCAAGGAGGTCCTCACGTACTCATAAACAAACAGAAAAGGGAGGAAAGGCACCAAAAGTCCCTTCACGAATTCCTCACGGCTGCCATGGTGCAGGGCAGCAGCGCCTGAGGAGGAAGTGCCACACAATGGCAGAGAACAAAGGCGAGCGGTGTGAGGAGAGCCGCCTGCGCCCGCCCCCGCGCCGCGCGCTGTCCCCGCCCCGTGCGCGCGCCCGCCACTTCCCGCGCGCTCCTTCCGACCCGGCCGGGGTGACTGCGAGGGGCGCTAGGGCTTGAGGGCGGCGTCGGAGACTGGAGGTGGCGGGGCCTTGCTGTGTGGCTCTCGGCCGCGGTGTCTGCACGCTGCGTTGAGGCGAGGAGCCTTAGGAGCCGGCGCATAGACACAAATAGGAGACATGGTGTTAGCTGAGCTGTGAGGGCTGACCAAGGGCTTGCTTGACCTTAAATGGTTAGTGTTGGTTCAAGTTTCCCCCAAATGCACTGTGAACAGAACTTCTACTTTTTGAAAGATTGCAGAATTTTGTACTTCGTTCTAGCCATAACGGAAGGAAACACATTCACCTTAATCCACTTCCTCCTGTCGCCTTCCTTTCACTACATGGGACTTGGTATCACAATATGGGAAAGATTCTGCTTTGTGGAACAACTTGAAATTTAGTATTTACCAGGGAAAATGAAACAGGAATAACTGGAATGGAGGAATGTCTGACTAATTTACTTGTTAGCATCTGGAATTCTGGTTGGGCAGATTTACAGCATTCGTTGTGTAATTTGTGATTTTAATAAAATGATGGCTGTGTAGGATGTCCAGGGAGGCTCCTCTTTACCGGTTGTGTGACTTTCAGTAAATTAACAGATCAGAGCTTCTGCCTGCCACTGTAAGAAACCAGAATACTTGGACCCATGGGGGCCGAGGTGGGGGCATATCAGAATCTTAGAGACGGCAGGGAGAGGAGGTAGAAAGCCCTTGCTGCTTACTTATAAGGTCCTCTCTCCTGCACCCCCACACCATACTAGTAGGATAGGGAAATGAGCAGAAGGCCATTGAGAAGCACAGGACGGAAGCTATGTTCATAGAAGGAAATTCCATAAAGGAGGCAAAAGACGGGGCAAGAACAAAGTATCTGATTTGGTGTTGGAGACTCAAGTGAGCTTTTTTGTGAGCGTGTTACGTTGTTACCATTTTGGTACAAATAGAAACATGCTTGCTATCGTGTGAATTTAAAGATTTCAATAATAGCTGTTGGCCATTTATTAGGTACTTAGAATATTCTGTATATACCCAAATTTTCCTATGTGATGGTTCATTGAATCTCAGGAGAACCCCAAGATAGGCACTTTCACTATCCCCCAGTTCTGTGGCAGAAGACACCAGGTTTGGATATAACCAGTAAGTTTGTTGGTCCCACAGTCAGGAAGTGGTCAAACTGGGGTTCAATCAGAAGCATCTGAATCCTAGGACTGGGGGACTGCTCCAGGCTTTTTGAGGCATTTATAAAAATTGGAAGGGAGCCTGGAGGAGTTCTGTTGAACTTTTCCCATGTAGATGTTAGCCATCCAACTTACAAAGGAACTCAACTAAAATTTTACAAAATAAATCCTGAAAATCCCGTTATAACCAGTTTTAGAAGGTTTGAAGAATATTTCAGAATTGGTTCTAAGAGATTTATGCAGCAAGGTGTTCCAAAAGGCATATTTTCAATAGTAGTCACACTTACTTACTTTTTCTAACCTAAAGACCCTGGGTTCATATTGCAAAACACATGCAAAGTATCCACATGTATGCAACAATCAACAAATTAAAATCACAAAGGAACTCTGGCAATCAAGTGAACCCAAAAAAGCAGCACTGTTACGACTACCACATATTAAATGACTTCTCAGTGCACACATTCATATCAGATCTTCACAACTATGTTGGGAAGCTACCACTGCTCCATTTTATATAGGTGAAAATACTGATGTTCAGAGAAGGCATATAATTTGCCCTCTATTATGTCTATTGTGTGGCAAATGCAGATTCAAATATAGGTCTGCCACCAAGTTCACTATGAGGTCTGTCTCCTCTACAGCATTGCTTTGGAGGACATTGATAATACTTCTAATAATATTATCCTTTGGAAGTAATGCTATAGGAAATAGTAGTAACTTGTAAGTTACTTCCCAAGGACTTAGAAATGAAGATAGTTTAGCTAAAATAATAAAGTTTCATACTTAAACAGAAACAAGGCATTGTTTCTTCCCACCAGGAAAGCTCTGCTTCATTAGTCAGGAAGCCCCATTATCCTGATGTGAATGGTACCAGGAAAGCCCCCTCAAAGGAAATCTTAAAACATGGGCCAAATTGCAGAGCAATTAGTTAAAAAAAAGATTTGCTTAGGACTTCATTTGGAAATAAAACTCTATGCTATTGAAATGCATTTATTCTCTACTATATCAACACAATTTATGTTGTTAAGCATAGCCATGTGCTAATTGAATTAATGAATAAATATTAAATCAAGAAACTTATTGTTGGCTTAATTTTCCCTACAGAATATAGCACCTGCTGGGGTTGAGAGCACCACACTCCAAAGTTTGTCACCTCAGATTGCTGAATATTTTGAGATGTAGGAGACTGGGAGAACTACAGAAGCAAGATGGTCTCTGATCTTCCCCTGGTCATTTAAGAGTTGTTTCTTCCATGAAGCTGTTCATGAAAACTAGAACCCTGTTTGGAAGCAAGTCATACAACCTAGGAAGGTCACTCTTCAATTTCCTTCCTTCTCCCTTGAAGATCCACCCTCATGTGACAGGTGTCCTGCTCGGCACCCACCCCCAGGCCAAGAAGAGTCTGAACAAATAAGCCTTGCTAAGTTCTGCCACCACCCCAGGCTTATTTCCCTTAGATCATGCCTCCTTTTGGCAATCATACTTCTACATGACTTCCATTCTTCATCAAACCTAAGCATAAAAATATACACTTTCCCCTGAGGGTTTGGGTCTTCATATCTGAAGTCTCTCATGCCAATGTAAAACTTTAATTAAATTTGTTATGCTTTCTCTTGTGAACCTGTGTTTTGTTATAGGAGTGTCAGCCATGAATTTGCGATGAGTGAAGACAAGATATTATTTTGCTCCTCTACACATCTTACAACAGGCTTTATTTCATATTTGACTTTCTTTTTTTAAATTTTTTTTCATAATTGACTTTCACAGCATGATCAAAAAGGGTCATTTTGTAAAAAATGTTAGAGAGCTGCCTAAGTTCTCCCAAAGGTCTCAGTTCTTTGATATTCAAAGTATGCTGAAGCAACAATAGAGTCATCACCAGTGTTGATTATACCTTCATTGTTAGTTTAATTCTAGATTCTCTTTTGCCACTGGTTTTATCAACCTCACTTTCACTGATACCCTGAAACCTTAAACTTGAGGCAAGATTTCCAATAGAATTGTATGTATTTGCACTGTAATGTAAATTTTGCCACCACAGGGTATGAATAGAACAGTATTTCATGTTCTAAGGACTTCTGCTTCCTACACTATCTTACTCTAATGGAAGAAAGTGTGAACTTAGGGAGCCTTTACGTCATAGAAAACAATTGTCAATGAGGTGTGGGCTGTTAAGTAAGATATCCGAAAGACATACTTTAAATTGAGGGAGAAAATGCATATGTGGCCACTTGAGAATTTTTTCATGATTGAGGAAAAAAAGGGGGTGGGGTGTCTTCATCAGGCCTCTCCTATCTTGGATAAAATATTTCCCAAGAGTACACAATTCTTTGTTTTCATTCTGTGCTCACTTTCTGCTCATAACTTGACTTCCCACTTGTTCTGCCTGCAGGGAAAGAATGTACTGGTTGTAATCACAAGAGCCTGGTCACTGTGACACTACTTCTTGTTATTGTCAATTAATACAAAGAGATTTTAGTTACATGTTTGCCTCTTGTGAATTTAGTTAGCCAAGGTCTGATCTGACTTCCTGGGGTCTTCAATTTTGAGACCTGACATGCTGAGGTTCAGGACATGGTGGGCTTAACTAAAATTAGTCTTGAAGAATTAATCAAGAATTCTTGGCAGGTAACCTGCTGATCTTCCCCAGAAAAGATCTGAGTCTTGCTATTGGAGTTTAGAGATCTGTGGGTAGGTTATACTCTAATAAAATATATGTTTATTTTAAAATAAAATGCCAAAGCCCACCCTGAAGATTGAAATGTGATTGTAGTGGGGTCAAATAAAATGAGTAAAGGAACAACTTGGAGCTGGTGCTGTGGTGTAGTGGGTAAAGCCACTGCCTGCAGTGCCAGCAT
This sequence comes from Oryctolagus cuniculus, assembly GCF_051225735.1. Lineage (NCBI taxonomy): Eukaryota > Metazoa > Chordata > Mammalia > Lagomorpha > Leporidae > Oryctolagus > Oryctolagus cuniculus. The sequence goes on along the minus strand of NC_142869.1, from coordinate 32,755,496 downwards.
CCCATATAGGCGCCGGTTCAAGTCCCGGTTGCTCCACTTCCAATCCAGCTCTTTGCTATGACCTGGGAAAGCAGTGGAAGATGGCCCAGATGCTTGGGCTCCTGCACCTGTGTGAGAGACCCAAAGGAAGCTCCTGGCTCCTGGCTTTGGATTGGCATAGCTCTGGCCGTTTTGGCCAATTGGGAAGTGAACCAGTGGATGGACGACCTCTCTACCTCTCTCTCTGCCTCTCCTTCTCTCTCTATGTAACTCTGACTTTCAAATAAATAAATAAATCTTTAAAAAAAAAAAAAAGGAACAACCTGATGTGCTGTTAATGATGGGCTTGTAGGCCAGGGAGAACATTTGCCTCTTCTCTCTAACTCCAGTGATCTACCACTTGACAAAAATTTGCTCAGGACAAGAATAAACATAAGAAATCCAAGTACTCAGCAAAAGTTCACTGTCAAGAATGTTGTGCTAGACCCTAGAGCATTGAACATTTAGTGTTACTGTGACTTGTGCTACTTGATTCCTATGGAAATTAATATCAATAGGCACATTTCTGGCTTGAATTACCATGATTTAGAAGTGTCAGTATCCTTGAATGAAAAACAAAAATCATCATTTAAATTCAACCAGTCATTCAACATGTTACATAAAATATTCAGCCATTTGACATATGCTATATAGAGCACAAGGGTTGAAAATAAGATGCTAAACACTGAACACTGCTGATGTCACATAGTAGTGCTATATCTTAGAAGTCAGAAATGCACACAAAGTGTCCAGTCCAGCCTTCATCAGATCCACCACTTCCCTTGGCAATATTCCTTCCAGGAGACACACAGTTCCTCCAACGATGGGAAAATCCCAGTAGGCGCTGAGATGTACCTCTGAGACGGAGTCCAGTCTGACTGGCCACTTAGGATTAGCATCTCAAGCTATTCAGGGGATTCCAGACAAAGATTTTGGGAAAGAAACCAGTAAGAAACAAAAAAGATTTCTAAGAACTAATTTTAAAGAATAATTGCCTTTTCTATACAATGATAAAAATGCCAAGATAGTTGTGAAACTAGTAAAAAGGTAAGTTGCTAATGTTTTACAGAGTACTGCCATTCATAGTATGTGAGGCACAGTTTGTAAGACTGTGTTGTGTTCATCTAGAGCATTTTTGTTGTGATATGTTGAATACAACACAGTGTTACTGTCAATATATTGAATATCACTGTCAATGTTTTATCAGAACATTATCATTTTTCTTTTAAGTGCGCCATTTCCAAAGGATTTGGTATGCAGTAAATGGGATTGAAACAGCAGACTGCCCTCAGATTTTGTAATGGAAATCAATGGGAGAATCAGATCGATTTGATGGAAAGTCTCTGTACAGCAAACTTTGCTGACAATGAACATTCCTTTAAGCGAGGGATACCTATTCCACAAGTGCCCAATGATGAGTTTTTATGTATATGATAGATCTGGGTAGTTTGGAAGATTAATAATGTCAGCAACAGTTTTTTTGCTGACTGGTCATGCATTTGAATTGCACTGGATTTTCTTTACCAGAGGATGCTTATTTGAATGGTTACAAAAGTCAGCTGACTCAGTTTTTATTACTGGCATTTCTCTTGAGTAAGCTTGGCAAATGCTTTAACCTCTTAGTTATGCAGCCTAAATAGGGGGAATAATGCTCTATTGCTCTCCTCACAATGCTTTCCCAACTCATCTCTTCCTAGAGCTTTGCAATTCTCAAGGAATTTTCTAAGCAAGTCTGTTCCTGTTTTATTCCGAGTCATTTCATGCCAGTTCCTCTCAAGCGAGGCATCATGGATGACATGGTCTTGACTGTGTTGTCTCTATGTTGGTCATTATTTGGGAAGCAAGGGAAATCCCAATAATGAAAGCCAAAAAACCATCTAACTCAGGGTCTTCCTCTCTTTACCCATTTGTTGAAATGTGTCGAAACACAGCCCTTTCTGACCACAAATTAACTTATCCTTGGCTTTTCTGCTGTGTTGGTTCTCTGTCATTGAGGAATGTTTGCAATAAATCAGTTTTTATTTCATGCTTTCTACATGTTCATGTGCAGCATTGGCCTGGTTCAGATAATAAACTCCTAGGGAACATTTGCCAAATTAACTCTGTACAACATTTAACATGTTCTATGGTGCACGTAAGCTATCCTTTTAAAAAAAGTGATTCATTAAATAGCATATAAAATATTTTAATTAATTTTTAAAATAATATAAATCCTTCTCCAGTATTGTTTACACATTGTTTTATTTGTGTCAGCTCTGTCAAGTTGGCCTAAATAGGAGGAAGTGATATTACCTCAAAAGATGTCAAATGTGCTTGAAAGAAAATAAAGATTCTAGGACTCCTAGAAAAAAAAATCTTTATAGTTAAAACTGCCAAAATCAAGGAAAAGGATATTAGACATATTATCAAAGAACCCACTTTACAGAGTGATTTAGAATATTATGCATTGTTTTGAATAAATGTTTCCTAGTCTATCAGGAAACACTTATGTTTGTTAGATTTTAAGAGAAACTATAACATTTTACCAAGCAATATAATAACAGATTTCCTGGGAACTAGTAACAGCTTGGGCAAAAGGAAGGTTGGAGAGAACATATTTGCTAAATTCTCTTCACTCTGTCCTGGGGTAAAGGAGATTGATACCAAATGAACTTTGAAGGCCACTAAGGATGGAAGGAGTTCTGCTTTAGTAGCCTTAAAGAAATTGGCAACTTTGAATTTCCCCTTTCTGACTTGTCTTTACCATAACAGCCTTCTGATTTCTGGACAGATTCTATGAGCTTGCCCTTCTTAAACACATAGTATCAACTTTTATTTATTTACCTACTTAATTATTCTTCTACTTCCAGGGAGGAAATATGAATAAAACAGTAAAACATAGGAGCTGCAATTAAAAAAACTATTAATATTAAATAAAAGACTAAGGTCAAGTGCCAAAGGAGATAACAGGCTGCCATTATCATTCTAACTGCATTTCCCATTAAATACTGATCAAGCTATGTTGTTATTTATAAATTAGTTCCTTGTAAATTTGCTTAGAGTGAATCAATGCCCCTGGAGCACAGAATTTCCTCTGTGAGTTTAATCGTTATGTGTGTGTGTGTGTGTGTGTTTAACTGAGAAAAACTGATCATCATGTTTTTCAGTTCTAGTTGGACCCACCACCCAGATAGTCTCATTTATGGTTACTCACATTATTTCAATTACTCAACAGCCATTGACCACCCATTCTGCCAGCCACTAGGCTGGGTACTGGGGCTGTAAGGGTGAAGGAGATATGATCCTTGCCTATAAGGAACTAAAATGTTGACTGAAGAGAAACTTAACTTAAAAATCGTGAGGTAATGCAACACAATAGATCATTGGGGCATATTTGCTGTGTATAAAGAAAATAAACAAAATGATAGAAAAAGATGCATATGAACATAAGCATTAATGAGCTGACAAGAAAATAAGGAATTACTGGATTAAAATTTGAATGAAAGTGAGACCAACATGACTTTTGACAGTGTACACTCTTAAACTCAATTTTGCCAGCAATGGATGTATATTAGAAAGAGTTTTAAAAATACCATGAGTGAGAGAATCCCACAATCAGAGTGCTTTGGTTCAAGTCCTAGCACTAGCTACTGACTCCAGCTTTCCACCAGTGCAGACACTGGGAGGTAATGGTGATAATGGTGGTAACTGGGTTCCTGATAACCATGCAGGAGACTTGGATTGAGTTTTCACTCCAGCCCTGGCTACTATGGGTATTTGGGGAGTAAACCAGCAGATAAGAGATACTCTCCCCTCCTCTTCTCTCCTCTCCTCGCCGCCTCCTCTCCTCTCTCGATTCCCACCTCTCAACTAAATTATTTTTTGTGATTTATATGCTCTTCCAGCAAAGGCAAACTAACTGGTGTTGGATGAACTGTCCCTCTGAGAACAATTACCACATATAGACAAAATGTAAAAATACATGATGAAGGCATTGAAAAGTAACAATACAGCAAGAATCCACCAAGGTTATATCCAAAAAAGAAAGGAAACCCTGAGAGAGAAGCTCAGTAATCAGCATTGTTTTTGTTCTATTGAAAGAAGTGCCTAAAGCAGTCTTATTTATGGTGTGATCTACAGCCCCAACAACATCCTAGGTACTAGTCCCCCCCTTCATCCCCTCCCACCTCGCCATTGCTGGAAGCCAGGTGACCACATGGACCAACCACCGGTGTCAACTCCACGCACATCCTAATGGAATTCGCCACTCCTACTTCCTTGCTCCCCCACCTCGTTCCTGAACACGTGGCTTTCTCAATCTGTCTCTCTGTCTCTCTCTGTGTGTCTCTCTTTCTCTCTCCTTCTCTCTCTCTCCCTCTCTCTCTCTCTCTTATGCTTTCTTCCTTCTTCTTTTCCTTCTTTGCCCCTTCCCTCCAGTCTGTCGGGTTTTTCCCCCAGTAAACCCTTTCTCTTAAAAAAAAGTGCCTAAAGCAAATCTGAACACAAAGCTGAAGATGGGACACTAAGTAGAAAACATGTGTTGAAGAGGTGATAAGATGAGCAAAGGTTTTACCGAGTTCAAAAGACTGAGGGCATAAATATTGGAGTTTACAGTCTGCCCAATATTTAGGGTAAAGTAGGTATGAATGGTAGAAATAGGCTACCCCTTACAAGTACTGAAGTCTGACTTTGAAAGGTCACAATCCCTGATTGGAATAAAGTGATCTGTCTCTAGTTGAGCTCCCTACCAGGAGAAAAGAATAAATCTTCTATGTGAAAATATAACCCAGAAGTTTCAACTATCTCTACAATTTTTTATACTCAATCTCCAGCATTCATTTAAAAACAATCAAGTATAAAAACAATAGATTATCTAACAAAGTGGCAATTAAGCAAGAAATCAATAACATATAACAGGAGGGGTGAGCATTGAACCTATTGGCTAAGACAATGGTTCAGATGCCTATGTCCCATATTGTAGTACCTGGGTTGATAACTGGCTCTTGCTGCTGACTTTAGCTTCCTGTTAATACAAATTTTGAGAGGCAGTGGTGATAGCTCAAGTAATTAGGCTCCTGCCACCTATGTGGGAGACCTGTGTTGAGTTTCCAACTCTTGGCTTCAGCCTGACCCAGAGCTAGCTGCTGTTGGCATTTGGAGATTGAACTATTAGATGAGCATGCTCACTCTTTGTCTCTTTCCTGTCCTACTTCCTCTCCTCTTCTCCCCCCGCTAAAAAATTTTAAAATATATTACCAAATAATCTATGGCCAAAACAATATCATAATAAAAATATTTTAAAATAATATTTTGAACTACTTAAAGATAGAGATGTAGAAAAATACATGAAAAATCATATAGAGTAAAATGTTAATAGTAGAATACCTGATGTTCACTGGAAAATTCTTTCAATCTTTTTTTTTTAAACTTTTATTTAATGCATATAAATTTCCAAAGTACGACTTATGGATTACAATGGCTTCCCCCCAATACCGTCCCTCCCACCCACAACCCTCCCCTTTCCCACTCCCTCTCGCCTTCCATTCACATCAAGATTCATTTTCGATTATCTTAATATACAGAAGATCAGCTTAGTATACATTAAGTATGGATTTCAACAGTTTGCTCCCACACAGAAACATAAAGTGAAAAATAATAGATGATTTTTTTAAATGATGATGAAATCAGAGCAGACCTATTGTCATGTTTAATCCCAGTGAGAGTCAAGTTGGGAATTGATAATTTCTTTTTTTTTTTTTTTACAGAGGATCAGTTTAGTATGCATTAAGTAAGGATTTCAACAGTTTGCACCCCCATAGAAACACAAAGTGAAATATATTGTTTGAGTACTCGTTATAGCATTAAATCTCAATGTACAGCACATTAAGGATAGAGATCCTACATGAGAAGTAAGTGCACAGTGACTCCTGTTGTTGACTTTACCAATTGACACTCCTGTCTATGGCATCAGTAATCTCCCTCTGCTCCAGTCATGAGTTTCCAAGGCTATGGAAGCCCTCTGAGTTCTCCGACTCTTATCTTGTTTAGACAAGGTCATAGTCAAAGTGGAGGTTCTCTCCTCCCTTCAGAGAAAGGTACCTCCTTCTTTGATGACCTGTTCTTTCCACTGGGATCTCACTCGCAGAGATCTTTTGCCAGAGTGTCTTGGCTTTCCATGCCTGAAATACTCTCATGGGCTTTTCAGCCAGCTCCGAATGCCTTTAGGGCTGATTCTGAGGCCAGAGTGCTATTTAGGACATCTGCCATTCTATGAGTCTGCTGAGTATCTCACTTCCCATGTTGGATCACTCTCCCCTTTATTTACTCCATCAGTTAGCATTAGCAGGTACTAGACTTGTCTATGTGCTCCCTTTGACTCCCAGTCCCTTCACCATGACCAACTGTGAACTGAGACTGATCACCTGGAACAGTGAGATGGCATTGGTACATGCCAACTCGATGGGATTGAATTGGAATCCCCTGGTATGCTTCCAACTCCACCACTTGGAAAATTCTTTCAATCTTAATACATGTTTGAAAAATCTTTATAATACATTGTTTTTAAAATGTAACCACAAATTCACAGAGATACAAGTCAGAGGAGAGACAGAGGAAAAGGGTGAAAGTAAAGCCAGTTTTGAATGTGAGGTGCTGTGTATGAGCCTGAGTGAGTGTGTGTGTGTGTGTGTGTGCATGCGCAAATGAACCTTTCTTTTTCATATTGATGCTCATTCTATAGGTATTGAATTAAGTTGGTTTATAATAATTTATTGAATGCTCATTAGGGACTGAACCTATACTAAATGGTCTTAAGTATACTCTGTCATTTAATCCTCCAAACAACACCAGAAAATGGGTGTTATTGTCCTCATCCATTTTACCAAGAGTTTAAGTAAATTTCTCAAGGCATTACAGCATAGAAGTAGTAGATCCTGGAAGTGACACAAATGAGCCTGGATTTCAAGTTTCAGAGTCATAAATTAAAACTCATAATAAGAGCAAATGTAAGCTCTTCAAGAACATATCATTTTTAAGAAAACTTTAATAAATGTAAATTTTGAAAGTACAACTTTCAGATTATAGCAGTTTTCCCCCATAACCACCCTCCCACCCACAAACCTTCCCATCTCCTATTCCCTCTTCCATACCATTCTTCCTTAAGATTCATTTTTAATAATCTTTATATACAGAAGATCAACTTAGATTTCAACAGATTTCACCCACACAGACACACAAAGTATAGAGTACTGTTTGAATACTAGTTTTTCCGTTAATTTGCATAGCACAACACATTAAGGACAGAGATCCTCCATGGGGAGTAAGTGCACAGTGACTCCTGTTGTTGATTTAACAACTGACACTCTTAATTATGGCGTCAGTAATCACCGGAGGCTCTTGTCATGAGCTGCAAGGCTATGGAAGCCTCTCGAGTTCACAAACTCCAACCTTATTTAGACAAGGCCATATTCAAAGTGGAAATTCTCTCCTCCCTTCAGAGAAAGGTACTTCCTTCTTTGATGGACCATTCTTTCCACTGGGATTTCACTCACAGAGATCTTTCATTTAGGTCATTTTTTGCCACAGTGTCTTGGCTTTCCATGCCTGAGAAAGAGAGCATATCATTTTTAAAATTCCTTTTATGCTTCCTTCAGAACCTGGTACCATGCTTGACACAGAATGGCATACTTAATAATCCTTATTCCATGGTTATATGTCATGACAGAGGCAATAGTACTCATTTGGTACCATTTTTCTCTATGATTTCCATCCTTCCAACATGGCTTCAATCCATCCATTCATCATTCAACTATCCATCAATGCAGTGATCAGTGATGACTTACCAAGAATAGAATAATTTTCAAAGATTAGGGAGTATCAGAGAGAATCATACATGAGTATGATACACATGTACATTGCATCCAATATTCGAATAAAGATTTTAAAAATATTTTGCTTCTTATTTGTAGATCTATCATTAAAAGCTTGATATCCCAACATTTTCTACAACTTGCAATTGCAACAGGTTCCCAGTTTCTATATATATTTGAGTTTTGCCCACACTTCCACAGTTTTAACGAATGGCCCAACATACACATTTGCAGGACAAAAGAAGTTAAGATTACTTCTAGACCCTCAGAGTAAGGAGACACCCTAGAGACTAAGGTAAGAATCACAAACTCAAATGCATGCAGGCCACACAGGTAACCTCAAAGAGGAAGGGACCAGCTGAGGAGATAGATCACTCAAGAGGGACATCCCATTTTAAGGAGTTGTCTACTCCTCCACTCCAGCTATTTGTGGTCACAAGGGGATACAGAACCCTCATATACTGCGTGATCATGTAATTTCTCAAGAAAATCCTGAAAAATGGATTTTTATTTAAAGCCTCCTGACTTTAAACTTTTTGGCAAAGGATGCAGATTTATAAGCAAAAAAAATTGCATCAAGAAACTACATAATCATGGACCCAATCTGACCAATGGGCCAACAATATGTAACCATTGTATTCGTAACTACCCCTTCTGCAAACTATGAGTTCTTGGCAGTATTCTTCACCAAGAATTGTCTACCAGCTGTGGCCTAACAAATCTGGTAAGCAGAAATTCCCATGCATCACCATGCACTTCAGGTGGTTCTTAGTCGTTTCTTCCAACCTGACACAGAGTCTACCTGGCCTCTAATGTCTTCATACTGGGCATTGCTTGTCTTTCCCCAGATACAGCTCTTTCCCCTTCATATACCAGTCTTTAAGCAATATTAAGGCAATTATAAACTTTCCCCAAGCCTTTTCTTCCTTGGACCAAACATCCCCCAGTTCTTGCCAACAATCCTTTTCACAGTAAGGGTTTCATCCTTCTATTCTTTTGGTTTATTTGGATATGCATGTTGTTAAGGCCCACAGTGAGGAATACAGAATGCAGTTCAACTAGTGCATGGGCTGAGTTGGATTGTGTTTTCCTTTGTTTCTAACACTCTATCTGTGTTAAGGTAATCTAAATCTTGTATTTTGGAGGTGTATCTCATGGTTAACTTAAATTTACCATCCATTAAATACTTACAGGAAATTTTTCACACATGTACTATAAAAACAGATCTCCTTCATTCTATATGTGTTGTTTTGCCCCAAGACAAAACTTTGTAGGTATAGTTACTAAACTTCACCTTTTTGTAGTTGACTGAGGTTTCCTTTCTGTCAAAAGTCTTTTCAGCTTCTTGGTTCTTTAGTTTGACCTATTTGTTATCCTCAATCCCATGTCACCTATAAATTGGATAGGCCTGATTGTAGTAGGCAATGTGGATGAACTTGCTGTATACCAAACATTGTTTTAATGCTGTATTTGCATATATTATTTCATGTTCATAATCATACACCTATTAACTACCAATAATATACCTATTATACATACATATACATTTGTATGTGTGTGTGTGTGTGTGTGTGTACACACACACAAATGGAGACTCAGAGAGGTAAAGTAACTGACCCTGCCCAGACAGTTCCTAAGTGAAAGGCTAGGTGAGCTGAATCCGAAGCCTGCTTGCTGAATTATTATCTTGTGCTTTCCCTCACCATTTCTGAGGGAAATGTAAACAACAATAGAATCATGAACTCTTACTTTACAATAACATCTTATGTTCTGTATAAGGAATTAGAAAAGAGGAGTTCATAGGTTCAAACAGAAAGAAAATAGAAATACAAATTTCCTGACTTGATCAGTTTATACTATATACATGTATTGAAATGTTCCATCCACCCCATAAAATGTACAAGTATTACATAGATTTTATTTAATTTTAAATATATTTTATTTAATTTTAAAAGACTGCCCTCCAAGTTGAAGTTCATCAAAGTCCTTTTGGGGTAACTTTAAAGCCAATGGACTTCTTTATCATACATTCTATACTTCATATCTTGTCCCCAAAGATACAGAAGGTTTGGCTACTTTCTAGGACATACTGTGTCCACAATCCCTTTGCCTTTGGCTAGATCACCTCTGAGACAAGGATATTGTGCTATTTGACCTTACTCCATCTTGGGCAGAGGCTAGTTCTAGGAGATTGTGACTTTCTCTTCTGGGTCCATACATGCCATCCTTGAATAATTCCAGAATATTTTAAGAAAGTGTGTCAAGAATAAAAATATAGTCTGACTCAGAAAGGGATTTTTTTGGTGAGCACCCAAATAAATTGATCCTGAAACTGAACCCCTGTAATGTAAAAGCAGGACCCAGACACTTATCTGTCTCTCTTAGCCCAAGATGTCCTTGTCTGTGTTTACTGAAAGGAATTCACTGACTTGAAGAGTGATCCAGCTGGCCTTGTAAGGTTCCAATCACTCAACTCAAGGAGTTATTTGCTTCTCCAATAGATAAAACCTTGATGGCCAGTATTGTCCAGAGTGGTTTGTTTAGGGGAATACCAGGTCTGCACAGAACGTAACTGTCACCTTCACATAACCCCAAGACCAACTGGAGCCCACCTGACCATCCTAAATTCCCTAAAGAGTACGACACCACTGATCAATCAAAGGAAGGTCCTGAGCAGCACTCACCAACCAGAAACTCAGACACAATCTCATCACACAGCTCTCAATCCCAATTTCCATCTGCAAGAACCTTCACCCCTCACTCCTTGAGGAGTCTTAGAATTAAGCAATAGCTGCCAGGCTCCTTGCTTTGTGCTTTGCAATAAATACATTCTTTCTTCTACCACCCCAGTGTCAATGATTGGCTTTCTGCACATCAGGTGGGCCGACCCAGTATGAGGTTCTATAGCAGCACCTCCAACTAGCTTGGGGTGTTACTTGGCAACATTACAAGGATAACTGTGGTATTCAGGAAAACAGGTTCTTGGCCATGGGTCTCTCACCTGGGTACCCCTAGCATTGCTAGTTTTTAAATAACAAGTCACCCTGTCCTGATGCCTTCAAGATACACTATTTGTATTTGTTCTCAGTTATCTCACCAATATTCACATATTCTTTTAGAATCTAAGGTTGTTAAAGATACTGCCTCCAATACAATCAGGGAAAAATCTTGTGATTCCTTACTTTTTTCTCAGTAATGTTCATCCTCAATACGTTGTCAAAATTTCAGTCCCTAAAAGAAAACTTCCTGTGCTTGGGTCTGCTTCCCTTTCCGTGATTTAGCCCTTGCTATCCCAACTGGGGCCTTCAACCTGGTAGCCCTAACAACAGCTAAGAGCTTGTTAGAAATGCAGAACAGCAGACCCCAGCAGACCTACTGAATTGCAAGATGCATTTTAACCAAATCCCCAAGTGATTTGTGTGCACATTAAAGTTAGAGAAGCATTGTTATAGGTTCAGAGCTCATGATCTATTTTTTTTCTGAACTTGTAAATGGCTTGCTGAAGCCAAGAGCCAGTTCCATCCAGCCACGCCCACCTACCTGACTCTATTTGCTCAGAGATAATGGAAGTTGTTTCCTGTGGTGCCACTTCCACTTCATCAGTTGGTGTCTTTTGGTTGGTTAGAATTAGATTTAGAAGAACTAATGTCTTTCTTTCCACTGACTACAACTTCTAAGAGAGGCCTACTTTGTCCCAACTTTCCTTCATTCCCAAGACATAGAAACTGAAATGTCCCTTCTGTAATTGTTCTTTGACATATGAATAGACCTTTTATTTTTATGTCTGTTTAACTTGGTCCTCACAACACCTCTATGATGTTGCTAGCATGAAAATGCCAATGGAATTAGATTATTTGTCAGATAAAAATGCTGAGACTTACAGCAACATGTGCAAACACCATATACAAATAGTGGCAAAAGGAATGCTGGTATCCATACCTCTTCTATACTTTCCATGGCACAATTTTGTATCCAATGTGTTATATCAGCTCTCTGATGGGTGTTAGAAAGAGTGCTACCCATCTTGCGGCCAATTATCCCGCACAACTATTTTCTCCCCTTTGAAAAATGCTTTTGGTTACCCCACCCCTCCCCAGTCATTATTCATTTGCTACCAGAATCCTAAAGCTTAGGTTGGAATATGTGCACCTAAATACATACTTTCCTAGCCTCCGTTAAGATAGGGGTGAACAGGGGCACCATTCTGGTGAATAAGATGCAAAAGGTCATCTAAGTTATATTAGTTTCTAGCAACTACAGTAACCAAGTACCACAAACTGGGAGGTTTAAACAACAGACATGTGTTGTCCCACAGTTCAGTTCTGAAATTAAAGGACTCATAAGATTGGTTCCTCTTAGGATTTAAGGGAAGGATCTGTTCCAGGTCTCTTTCCTTGGCTTGTGGATGGCTGTCTTCCCACAGAATTGCATTCACCTAGAATGTACATCTCGGTGTCCAAATTTCCCCTTTTTTAAGGGCATCAGTTAGATTAGATTAGTGCTCACCCAAATGACCCCCATTTTAATTTGATCACTTCTGTAACACCTATCTGCAGGTAAACTCACATTCTGAAGTAGTGGAGGTTCTAACTCCAACATATCTTTTCTTTTTTCATTTTAGAGGAGGACACGGTCCGACCTGTAACAAGGGGAGGGGTGTGGGTTTTTTTGGAAACGTTTGCTTTCCTTGTAAAAAGGGACACCACAGTGTACCTTCCTTCCACTGCCTCTGCTGCTCACAGCCTCACAGACTGCCCCAGCAGCTGAATCTTCCCAGCCATATTGTGATTGTGAGAGAAAGACCCAGATAGCCAAGGAGTTGAACCACCACCAGGAGCTGCCTGACTGTGCGTATCTTGTTCCATGAAAGAGTAAACCACTGTGCCTTTCAGTCCTTGTAGTCAAGGTTTCTGTCATTTATCCCAAACATGTTCTGTAAAGCATTGACTAGCTTTGTCTGATTTGATCAAACAATACCCATAAAGCCAAAGTAAAAGTGTTAGTTATTATCAGGTTGTTTACAAGTGGCTTTGAATGGCAGGGGTTGGATAAATCAAATGCCGAAAGTATCTTACCTTTATAGACAACTTGAAAACAATGTCTAAGAAAAATATATACATCAGAGACTGTTCACCTACTGTTGTCAAATTTCCTTTTGTTGCTAGTTCTTGGAGGTGACTGGTGTCTCCAACCCCCAATGTTGTTCTTAACAAGCCAATAAAAAGGATCCTGCTTGCTATTCTTAGCATTTATACCAAGACTGGTGTGAGAGAGAATGAGGTCATGGCTTGTTACCCTCAACAGTGGAAATTTTAGCAAGTCCTTCCATGTACTTTGACGACTGAACATGAGATCATCTCTGTAGTTAAATTTTACAGTCTTAAGGGCACCTCTGCCCACTCTGCCATGCTGGGTCCTGTAAAAATCTCTTTTGGAGTTCTTTGGGAAGTGAAAGAAGTCTGGCACCATTGGCTGTTAAAGCTCCAGAAACTGCAAGTGTGAAAGAGACTCTGCCACAGAGCCAGGAAGGCTGTTCTGTGAACAGGTCAGGGGCCAGGCTGTGCAGGAGAGTCACCAAGGGCATAAACTTGAAGGAGGCACTCACTCACTCTCGGGGATGTGCAGGCACAGGCCTGCAGGCCAAGGGCTGAGTGCCTCTTAAATGCTCATCCTAGAAGCTTGTTGGCCTCTCCCTTAGCCCTGCCCCTGAGTAAGCATAATTTTTAATAGACATTGTCATCCCTTGCATTCATCTCAGTCACTGCATGATCTGCTTCTTGGTTCTAATCTGGATGCTGTAATTAATTTTGCTTGAAGACCTAACCTTTTAATGGTAATCCTAATAAGAACACATTTGCAGAAAAATAAGATTCTTTTCTTCCCCTCACACCCCGGTTTTTAATTTTTTACAACAATAACTGAGTACTTGTGTTTGCGGCACTATACTCAACTTGTGTAGGTTTATTATGTATACAATGTGTACAACTCACTGAGAAATTCTGCAACCTAGGCCTTCATAGTCCACTTTATAGATGAGACTAGGAGAGAAGAAGTACCAGGCCCCAGGCTCTCAGAGGAGAGGGAAAATTTCACTCTGGGGCTATACCCAGTGCCTGCACCTGCTCTCCCTCCATGCCTCAATATCCCTGTTTTCTAAGCTTGTCTTGTATTAACTCTCTGGATCACCACAAATTCCACCTCTTTATCTCCTGGCCAGATTTTTTTAACTGGACTAGAAGATATTATTGCTTTGCTTTTGTGCTTCTGTTCTCTTTTCTACTCCAAAAATAAAATCATTGAGTTTGAGAGTAGATCAGTATGTCAAGTTTTCTCAAAACATCCTTGAAAGCCATTTTCTGATATAAATGTCTAGCGGGCAGAGCTAAATGGGGCCACCAGGTAAGAAAGCAGGACAGCCCCCACACTTGGGGGCTACGAGGAGAGAGAAAATGGAAAGGAAAAATCTTATTAGGTTTTGTAGGTCAGGGAAATCCTTTCTAGCCTGGATTTTTAAACCCTCTGAATTTTAATTGAAAGTATTTCTCCAGGGTATTTACTTTAACATGACTGTGCACTCTCAAAAACATATTCCCTGTCCATATTAGAAAAAATATTACACATTCCAGGGAGACAAGATTGCGTTAGAAGGAAGAATTTGAAGATGTGCCCTTTTTGCTTCAGACGGTGACCGTGAAATTGCTGTCAATCATAAGAGCAGCCAGACTTCTATCAAGCAGCTCTGCTAGGAAAAACACGCTGCTCCAGGGTAGGGCTCAGGACTCCAGGCACCCATGTGGGAATCCCCATTCCTTCTTAAAAGAAAGAAGCAATATTTCTCTCAAGATTTATGACTATCCACACCAAAAAAATGCCCCCAAATGAGACAGTAAAAAATTGGGTTTAATGTATCTAGGGGCTATTGTTAGACATGTATGAAAGTTAATGAACAAAAAATTTAAGGTCACCCTGATTTCTAGTTTCAGGCTTGAATGCAAAATATTGCTTCTACTTTGTAAACTACACAGACACATGATATACTCCAAAATATAGAAATTCCCAATTGTTCCTTAATAATGAATGCAAACCCAAGGGCTAGCTATGTGTTATCACTTTTTTGAAAAATTCATATATTCATCATTGCCTGAACTAGAAATGACTATAAGGTCTTCTTTCTGTACTACAACTAACTGCCATTATTAGTAAAAATGCAGATTTTTGTAATGCCCTGGTTTACCCAGAGCTTTTTGTCTTCCTGCTTCAGTGTATATTTTCTTTTGTATCCCCTCTTTGTTACTGTGTCTGTAAAGCATGTTACCATTTCTGATTTACAGATGGGAAACTTTCAGAGTGCTGAAAAGGAAGATGACATGAGGTCAAGCAGTCATGAAAAATTGGTCCTTTAACCCGCTCCTATATTGCAAAGAATTAATTCTCTGTAAAGGCAGAGAATGGAATCTAACAATAAGAAGAAAGAATTTTCAGTTGAAAGAGTGATAGAGCATTAAAACACATTTCCAAATTAGGGACCTTCCTTTCCAAATGCCTTTAAACACAGAAGACTGGGTATTCTGGATGGTTTCAAAGCTGACCCACCTGAGCCAGGGCATTTATTGGGCAACTTTTTGAGGGCTCTGAGTAAAATTCTTATGATGCTATGACTAAGTGATCATGCCTTAACACCTTCCCCCACCTCTTACTCACATTTTCCCAGCCCTCTTCTTAAGGAAAAACTCACTTCAGCCCTTCCTTGGAAACATACTTTCCTATAGTACTTCAGAGTCTTTGCCACAGCTCCGCTACACTGTCCCCACATGACACTCGGTTCCCTGCTCTGTCCAGCAGGCATAGAGCTAAGGTTCCTTCCACAAGACTCTCAGCACTAATGAAAGGTGGAGAATATGTCCCTTGTTCAGCCATCCATTCTGATCCACCACTGAGGGCAGGGGAGCTTTCTTTCCTGGGTGCTACCCGATTCATAGAAATCAGCTGTCTCTCTGCCTCCCACTCAAGTTCAGTTCTACAGGTCTCAGGGATCTTTGCAGTTATAGGAGGCTCAGAGACGACCAGTATATGAGTACAGCCATGACCTCCAGTGCCAGCATGTAGAATGCAGAGGGTGTATTCAGCCCAGCCATGAAACAAGAAGGTATACGGAGGTAGAAGTTTGGGGCGGGGGTGTCTACCGTCTGCAACCCATGAGGCTGTTAACCTCCCATCTACACTGTGGTGTGGCAAAAGCAGCACAGCACTAATCAATGTAGTGCTCAGGCAATCTGGGTTCTGATTCTAGAATGCACACTTTCTTTGCTTCAATCTTTGCATTTAGATCTAACAATTTTTTTTGGAATGATTGTACATCAGGTACACATTCCCAACATTTAATATAACGTTCCCAATATTAATATAATATTAGACAGTTACTTATTTGTGGTCATCTAGTATCTGAGGTTGCCGGATTTGGTAGCCTTGTTCTGATTTTCTTCTGAGAACTATGTCTCCTCTAGTCACAGCCCATGAGCTTGGCATTGCAGTTGAGTTCTTCTCATCTCCAGGTATGAAGCAGTGGAAATAAGTCTGATCCACCCATAATTCTTTTTTTCTTTGGACTGTGTGATTGATTCAGGAGTGGGCAGCCCACCTGAATGAATCACAGGACCTTCCTAGCAGTTACCTGAAGGGAGTTGGCTGTAGCTCCATTGACCTAAGTATTGGGTGTGGCTGTGCTAGGAGCCTTTTAAAGCCACTGAGACCCACCATAGAGAGCCTGAGAATGAGCCAACCTGGGGAAGTAATGAAACAGAACCAAGAAATCGATCCTGAATTATACTGACCTGAAACTGTATCTATTCCTGTACTTTTATTAATAACATCCCTTTTTTCAGTTGAAGCCATTTTGAGTTGAATCGTCTATTAAAAATTCAATTAAAAATCTACTGATACACAGTCTCATTTTTTCTCACTGCTTGTATTTGCATAAAAACTGGCAGAGCTAGTAAACAGTATTGTCATGAACAGCAAAGAAGATAATGAGTATAAGAGAAATTTCAAGAGTACAACAGAAATAGGAAAGCATGAAAGATTATTGTCATTCATCCTCTTGTTATTTTTTCTCTTTAATCACAATATTTAAAATCTGATTTCTGTGAAGAAATTGTGAAGTCTGACTTATGAAAGAAAGCTCATTAAAGGTTACTGGCCTGAATTCTTTTTTTTTTTTTTTGGGGGGGGGGGGGGTTGAGGTCAGTAAAACATAAAACCAAGTGAGCATCCTAAATTTCTCCCTACCCTCCCCCCTCCACCACACACACCTCTTATCACTAAGTTCTATCAAACTCTTTTTAAATGTCTGCTCAGTCTTTTTTCCTATCACTCCTTTCAGTAAGGTTCTCATTATTTCTTATATGAACTGCTGAATCTGGACTCTAGTGTAGGGCACTGAGGAAGGAAATGCAGGAGGAATTTCAAATTTTTAGCATTGGTTATATTTGCTGCATGAATAATTGCCCCCAGTGTTAGTGGCCTACAGCAATAATAAGCAGTTATTAATTCCCAGTTTCTGTGGGGGTAGTGTTCAAGAATGGCTTAGCTAAGTAAGTGGACTCCGAGTCTCTTATGAGGTTGTCAGCCAAGGCTGCCGTCATCTGAAGGCTTAACTGGGCGTGAGGATCTGCTTCCAGTTTGGCTCTGTTCACATGCCTGGAAAGTTGATGCCAGTTGTTGGCAGGAGTGTCTCCCATGCCAAACGGTCCTCTCCATAGGGCAGTGGAGCATTCTCAGGGCATAGCAGCAGGCTACCCCTAGAGCAAACGATGCTAGAAAAAGCAAGAAAAAAGCCGCGATATCTTTTACGACCAAGCTTCAAAAGGTATGCTTTGTCTTTGTCAATGTTCTTTTGACTGCCATGATCACCCCCATCTAACACAAGAAGGAGAATCCAAGGACAAAAATCACAACAATCTGTGATCATAGGTGTTACCAAAGTTGGGAACAATCAAAACTTTAATTTGGGATGTTAATTTTGGAAATAAAGTTTTTATATAATGTAAAGGAGATGTGAATGGTGGCAAGCTGGATTTGGAGATTGTGGTTCGGAAGAAAGATATGCATTGGTAGTCATTAATACAAAGATGGCAGCTAAAGGCAATGAGCAAGATCCCCAGGATGAGTGAGAAGAGCATGAAGGACTGGGTCACCAGCACCTGGAGATGAACACAGAAAGAAAAGGGTGCACAGAAAACTAAGAAAAGTCATCTTGAGAGGCAGAAGCAAAGCACAGATACAGCAATATTAAAAGAAGGGGAATCACACCACCGAAATCTAGAATTCTATGATATCAGTTAATAGCTATAAAGATAATGAGTTTGGCTCAAGGACAATAGAAATACAATGAGAAATCAGGTTTTTAGAACTTGGAAGCTACTGTATTGGTTAAATTTTGTGCTATCTTTGAGAACATAGAATTTTGTTTTGGTGGAGGTAATGGAGTTGTATATATATGTGTGTGTATATATATATCTTTATTTTATTTAAGTTATACAAGTTTCATGTATTTCATACATACAGATTTAGGAACATAGTGATACTTCCCACCCTGTTTATTTGAGAGTAGGGTTATAGACAGAGATAAGAAGAAACAGAGAGAAAGGTCTTCTATCTGCTGGGTCACTCCCCAAATGACTTCAACAGCCAGAGCTGGACTGATATGAAGCCAGGAGCCAGGAGCTTCTTCTGGGTCTACCATGTGGGTCCAGAGGCCCAAAGACTTGGGCCATCATCCTCTACTTTCCCAGGCCATTTTCAGAGAGTTGGATTGGAAGTGGAGCAGCCAGGACCCAAACCAGTACCCATATAGGATGCTGTTGCTGCAAGTGGAGCCTTAGCCTACTACACCACAGCACCGGCCCCTATATATTGCTTTTCAAATTGAATGTTTTCTTCTCTACACATTCTGTCCCTATATGTCCTTCGATTCTTTCCTTGTCATTAAAATAATGCTGATTATTATTTGGAGTTTCACACTTGGTTTTTCAACTTAGCAAATTCTCCTATCTTTTCAGGCCATAATAATCTCATTGTGCCCTCTGTGATCTTGAGGGTTCCAGAATCTCTAAGGCCATCCCTGTGGTCTATAACATCTCATGATACCATAGTTTATAAAAAGTGTGCCAGGCTTAGGGTTTTGGGTTGGTTGATGGCACCTTGATCATTTATAGTTGTGAGAATAAAGTTTTAGAAAATATACCTTTAATAGAAATATGAACTACTCCTGAGCACATTAGTTTTTTTGTTTTATTTTGTTCTGTTTGTTTTTTGTCATTGATCAGGTTGGGTCTGTGTGACTTAGAGATATGTTTTGTTTAGGACTTGTTAGTCAACTTATGATCTATTTATCCTACATCTGACCAAATATGTTTGCTTTGACCTATTTCACATACAGCCATTTTCTGTTTACTTTTCAGGGAGGAAGAAATGCTTGGTCAGCCAAGGAAAAATCTGCAAATGTTAGCAAGAGAATCTTGTATGACAGCTTAGCAAACCAACTGTATTTTGACCCTTTTCACTATACTCTGAAGAGTTCAGGTTTAAGTCCCTTCCAATGGCTCTGAATCACAAGAAAATAAACTAAATTGATCAGTTATTTATCAGGAAGAAAATAACTCACATTCTTTCCATGCAAATGAAACCTACAAATGGGATTAAAACTCATACCCTTAAATGTCTTATAATAGCAGTTGATAGGACTAATATCTTCAGTTTTCTTCCCTCTTCCTTCCTTCTTTGCAAAAAAGACACAGGAATTTCTTCATTCTTTCCTAAATATAGCCACCTTTGTCATTTAGAACAGCAAACTTTCTTTAACAGCTACACAATAAGGTATTTCATAATGGTGCACAAAGATGGTCCAAGCTAAAGAAGGCTATTGTCCACTATGAATTTAGCTGTAGCTTAGCTGGAATACTGCTACAATGGCCATTCAGTCATCATTATGGGTAATGACAACATTTATGGGTTGAATTGTAACCCTCCCCCCTGACCCCAGTCCTAAGCCCAGTAGCTCAGTGTGTGACTGTATTTGGAGACAGGCTCTTTAAAGAGGCAATGAAATCAAAAGGAGGGCATTGGGCCTAATCCAATATGACTGCAATCCTGGTAAGAAGAGGATATTGGGATACAGACACACACAGAGAGAAGATCATGTGAAGACAGAGGAAGTAGCTGGCTACCCACAAGTCAAGGAGAGAGACCACAACAGAGGCCAACCTGGCAACACCTTGAACTCAGACCTCCAACTTGTGGAATTGTGAGGAAAGGGATTCTGCTCTTACGGCCACCCAGATGGTGCTATTTTGTTATGGCAGTCCTGAAGGACTAATATGGCCACCAAGTAGGCATAAATAGCTCTGCTGTCTGATTTATTAGATGATTGGGTCTGTGAATCCCAGAAAGCCACGATACCTCAAGCAGTGTGGTTGTCTCCAATTCTGTCTCGTCTGGCAGATCAGACCTCTATACCTGAGTCTAACTCACTCCACTGTGGGCTTTTGTTATTGTTTAATCCATGTGTAACATATTATAATCTACAACAGCTCCGACAATAAGTAGCTGGAAAGCTACACTTCTTTTAATGCATGCATACACATGCAAACACACTTTCTGTGTGAATAGCTAATAAATATTCTAATAAGTGTTCTAATGACCAACAAGAGGCACATTCTTAGCAAGCCAAGGTACTCTTGTAAATGAGCTACATGGGAGGAATTTAGAGTGCTTTGTGTGATCCCCCTTCAGCCATATATTAAGACTAAAGGATTGAATATGAATTGTCGGGTATAGTGAAAAGCCTCTCCTACATATTTTTTTCTTCTTCACTTAATTCAGAATATATGTTTGGAAGAATGCCCACAAACATGAATTAAACACAGGAAATAGAGACCATTAACATGGGAACTCAAATAAGTACAGAAAAATGGTGTTTTCATCTGAATAACATTACCCCAAGTAATGCATAATATTTATGGAACTTTTGCTGTTTAGGACAACGGTTCTCTTTCTGGACCTCTGACTTCTCTGGAAGGGAGAGGGCAGAGAGAGAGGGACGAGCAGCCTCAGTTTACAAGAGGAGAGGCTAAGGGACAGAGAAAGTCCCTGAATGCCCTGTGTCCACCATGTAGTACAGGGGCTCAAAGTCTTGACTGGTCACTCAGAGTTTTAAGCAAGCAGCATCTAAGCGTGAATTTTTTATTCATTTCTTTGTGAATGATGTACTACTGCAATAATATAATATGTACATTACAATATACACACCAAAATAGAAATCTTGTAAGAACGAGTTTACATTCATTTTCTCCTCACAAATTATTTCGTGTTTTCCGTGTGTCATAGTCTGCTCTGGAAACCATGGAATTTTTGGATAGGGTGTGGGAGTGTGTATTGGGGGAGGCAGGTCTTAGGGGTCCCTCAGACACATCTATTTTATGAAGCTGCTTCTTTCTATTTCTAAAAATAACTGATTTGTGTGTGTGCAAATGACACATGCTGTGTTCTCCTTTGTGTGCAAGGCTATCCTCTCCATAGAGCTCCCCGAGGGTCAGACATTAAACATAAGCACAGGAACATCTTTCCTTTGCTTTAGACAGGGAAGTTGCTATGCCCTTTGGTCCACCTATTCAAGTTTGACTGGAATCACACCTTAGGTATGATCATGTATTGCACTTAAAGATCACAGTGGAGGGGTTAAGCCGCATAGTGGGTTAAGCCACCACCTGCAACATCACCATCCCATATGCTCCACTTCCAATCCAGCTCCCTGCTAACATGCCTGGGAAAACAGTGGAAGATGGCACAGTAATGGGCCCCTGCACCCATGTGGGAGACCAGGAAGAAGCTCCTGGCTCCTGGCTTTGGCCTGCCCTGGCCCCAGACATTACAGCCATTTGTGGAGTGAAGCAGGGGGTGGAAGAGCTCTCTAGTGCATTAGCACACATCCTCTCTCTCTTTCTCTCTCTCTTTCTCTGCAACTCTGCTTTCCAAATAAATGAAAAACAAATCTTTAAAAAACCACAGTAGAAGAAAATAATAAAGTGATGAGGATCAGTGTTAAAGGCTTTGGTCATTGTTCCTCCTTTTAGTTGAACATGAATATTTGGGATAAACAAAGACAAATGTTACCTCCCCTCAACAGGTATTTGGGAGCAAGCACTTATTTTAAGCTCAGCAATTCTATTTGTTTCACTTCCATTCATTTTTCTTTGTACTGAATCTGAGTTGAATTCAAATCAGTTCCTATTGTTTAAAATTGTAAGTTTGGGAGTGGCATTTGGTACAGCAGTTAAGACACTGCTTGGGAGTCAGCTCTACTTTTGATCCAGCTTCCCACCAGTGTGAACCTGAGAGGCAGAAAATGAGGACTCAAATACTTGGGTCCCTGCCACTCATATTAGAGGCCTGGACTGGGGTCCATGCTTCTCTTTGGTCTGGCTTAGCCCCAGCTGTTGTAGTATTTGGGGATTGAACCAGCAGGTAGGAGTTCTCCCCCCACCCCTCTTTCTTTGCCTCTCTCTCTCTCAAATAAATTTAAAAATTGTACAAAAGTTACAAAGTAATTTTGCTTTAAAAGTAATTCTGATATTCACATCTGAGTAAAAGAATAATTAAATCTCTAAATTGGTTACTTCCAATACTGAAAGGAGACTACAGATCTGCAGTGATGCACGAGATATAGTCACTTGTGGGTTAACTGCATAAGCTGTTCATATGGGAATGAAGACACCATGGGTTCTAAGCACCCCTACCCCCCCCCCCACATACACATCCCAGCGGAGACAGGTTACATATCTCCACACTGCCTTGCTGTCTGCATCCTGATTAACACTACCCTCATCTGCAAGTTAACTGACCAGATTTGCAAGATACTGCCTTAGCCTTAAAGCTAATTTTTTTCCTTGCATGTATTTAGCTGAATGATTCATAAAAGCCCCAAATCACCAAAATTTGGGATTTTAAAGCTAGATGGTATCTCAGAAATCATCTAAAGAGGCAGCCTGTGAATAAAAACCATACGATTATCTCAATAGATGCAGAGAAAGTATTTGATAAAATACAACACCCTTTCATGATAAAAACCTTAAACAAATTGGGTAGAGAAGGAACATTCCTCAATATAATCAAGACAATATATGACAAGCCCGCAGCCAGCATCATAATGAATGGGGAAATTTGGAAGCATTTCCACTGAGATCCACACCAGACAGGGATGCCCACTTTCACCACTGCTATTACTGCTATTCAATATAGTTTTGGCAGTTTTAGCCAGAGCCATTAGGCAAGAAAAGGAAATCACAGGGATAGAAATTGGAAAGGGGGAGGGGGGAGGCGGCTCTTAGCTCAGCGGGTTAACGTCCTGACCTGAAGTGACGGCATCCCAAATGGGCGCCAGTTCGAGTCCCGGCTGCTCCTCTTCTGATCCAGCTCTCTGCTATGGCCCGGGATAGCAGTTTCCTTGCACCCATGTGGGAGACCCGGGAGAAGTTCCTGGCTCCCGGCTTCGGATCGGTGCAGCTCCAGCCATTGTGGCTATCTGGGGAGTGAACCAGCAGATGGAAGACCTCTCTGTCTATACCTCTCTCTGAAACTCTGTCTTTCAGATAAACAAAAATAAATCTTAAAAAAGAAATAACACCGGTTGTTGCTGCATTCATTATTAGTGAATGAGTAAAAACATTCAAGGGCATTTGGGCTTCTGTTAAAGATACTTAATACAGCACTTTCTCTAAAGCATTTTCAGTCCTAAGACGCTGTTTTAGCACTAGTCTAATGGCTAAAAGTAAAAAGTGTAGCTTCTAGATTTCAAATGATATAAAAATAGATGGGAAGAAAAAAATCTGAAAAAGATAAGACGTTATTGTCATGTTTCAAGTTTGTTTATGCCTTAACCTTTTTTTTTAATGTCTGCTTGTACATCTTTACCTTGTAACTTCACATTCTCTCTACTATTGGAAATCTGCATTGTGAGACCCAGCTCAAGATCTGTGAGGTTGTATATACATCAGCTTCAGGCTGCAAAAATTTATCTTAAAAAAAATTGTTCTTATAGTAAAAAAAAAAAAAAAGATAAATTAGAAAGGAGGAAGTCAAATCACCCCCTGTTTGCAGATGACACGATTCTATGTATAGGGAAACCAAAAGACTCTACCAGGAGACTATTGGAATGCGTAAGAGAGTCTGGTAAAGCTGCAGGATATAAAATTAACACACAGAACTCAATAGCCTTTGTATACACAGACAAAATCTTGGCTTAGAAAGAACTTATGAGTCCCACTCACAAAAGTTACAAAAAGCTTAAATATCTTGGAATAAATTTAACCAAGGAGGTGAAAGTTCTCTACAATGAAAATTACAAAAATATTGAAGAGAGAAATAGAAGAAGACACAAAAAATGGAAAAATCTTCCATGTTCATAGATTGGAAGAATTAATAACATCAAATGTCGATACTACCAAAAGCAATTTACAGACTCAAAGCAATCCCGATCAAAATACTAATGACGTTCTCAGATCTAGAAAAAAATGATGCTAAAAAAGATGAAATCCTGTCTTTTGCAACAAAATGGACACAATGGATGTATAATGGAAACCATTATATGTAGTGAAATAAGACAGTCCCAAAAACCCAAATACCGTGTTTTCCCTGATCTGTGGTAACTAATAAAATACCAATGCAATGTGTATGAGCAAAATGGAGATTTTTAGATTTGTTGATTGTTTACAGCTCTTGTCTCTGCTGTTGAGGAACAGTGTTATTTTCTGCTTACTATTTGTGAATTTTTTACTTAGTTTAGGGCTAATCTTATGAGTATGAAATAAACTGAAAGTAGATCACTGTAAAAATCAAAAGGAAGAATAATAAAGGAAGGACGAGGGAGTATGGCAGCATGGGCATGAGGGAGGGTAGGGTGGGAAGTACCACAATACTCCTAGTCTGTATATATGACATACATGAAAGTCGTTCTTCTTAAAAACTAAATAAATTAATTAATTTTAAAAAACAGTCAACCTGTACACTTTCTAGCAAAGGCAATCAAGCCCAGAGAAATGAAGTGTCTTGTTTAAGTTCACCAGTGTGTTAGGACAAAGCCTGGACTATAACCTTGTCTTTTTGTCCTCAAGTTCGATAATAACAACTATGTTGATGATAGGTTTTACAAATTTATGGCTCTCATTTCACTTGTTGTGGCTTATTACTTCTATTTATGGCTTTATTATTGTTGAAGCATTGTTGAGTAATCTCAAACCATTTGTGTTAGGAGGTAGGGGACTAAATATTTATATTTAGAGGTCAGGACAGCTCTCCTGACTCTCAGTGCAATGCTCTTCCAAAGAGGGCAGCGTGTCGGAAGGCTGCGGGCTCATTGTTGCTTCACTGTTACTGGAAGTTTCTGCTATGTCTGTGGGACCACGAAGGCTTGCAGAAGCAAACAGCATGCTCTGCACACTTGTGGGCTTCCTTCCTAGATGGAAATTCCTCAAAAATGATTTTTGAAAATGGTTTTGCAAGTAAACGTAGAGGAAATTCATGTATCTATTAAATAAATCATTTGATAGTAGTGCATAAAATGATCAAAGTTGAGAATATAAAGCCTTGTTAGAAACCATTATAGTGTAGAGCTTGGAAAAAATAAAGTAAGTATTTGGGAGGACAGAAATCTTTGTAAGTAGTTTTGTATTGACTTAAGAACTCAGAACGAAAAGCTAAAAAAAGAAATGTGCGAACAATAGCTTGAGAGAACAGCAGCCATAGAGGGGGCATGGAAGGTGAAAGAGACATTTTTGGGAGATACATTTGATGCTCCCTTATGGAAATACACCGAGATATCAAAAAGACAGTGATATTAAGTCCTTGGCTAGCTACCGATTCAACAACTAAAATCCATTTTACAAAATTATCTGGATAACACTTGAGTAGTGAGAGTGACAGGTAAAAAAAAATACATTGAATTATTTCTAACCCTGAGAATACAACTAAATAGCAATAATACCAAAACGAACAGTAAGTTGAATTTCAGGTCTAATAGGGCAGTAAATTAAACATGACTTTTAAAAATTACCTCATACTAGATGATTGCTTATAATTGTTGTCAGTAACCTTTTAAATGACTACCATTGTAAGGAGAAAAGTGTCCATTACATTATTTCATATATTTATGTTTTGATAATCTCTCAGTATCCACTGTGAAAAACATTGGTAACTATTTGCTTTTATATCTTCTATAGAACATTCCAAACCTGGTAGGAATAGTGGCCATTCCTAGCACATTTTGCCTTTAACTTACTGGTCTTAAACCAAGGCTGTCAATCATTGTTGGAACAAGACAAGGTGAATTTGATGCAGTGAACACACATCCATCAAATGCAAGTTCAGGAATATGAGCACTCTGCTCGAAATAGGGTTTAAACATCACACAGACCTTTCCATGGTCAAACACAGAAACAGAGCTCTTAATTATTCACTCATTCAGGGTGGGTGGGTGCTTACAGATCATAGGAATCAGATATGAAGAACTGTCAAATTCCAACATGAAACATCTTAGCCAAAAGAATTATACTGGGGAATAGCCTAGTAGCAGTTTTACTTGCTAGGGTAATATAGGGAGGTATCCATCATCATACTTGAAAAATAGAAACCAAATATGTAAATGTAAATTGACTTCATCTCAATAACAAGATCAATAATAAAAATAATAATTAGGTATGTATGACACAAAATATTAAAGGTCTTGTGTTCTGTTTATGTTAATAATAATAGAACCTCAAGGTGCAGCAATGACGAATTAGCTTATTTTAAAGCAATTATGTGGGAGGCAGCTAATAAAACTGCATTGACATTATATACATTTGTCTTTCCACAAGAACTGCAGCAATCAAATTAAATTTAAAAGAATGCACTAAAATACTCGCTACCCAAAGGTGATCAACAGATCTTCCTTAAGCATCTAACTATGATAATTAGGAAGGTAATGTTTGATTTGCCCATAAAACTCATTATTTCTTTTTCTATTTCTGGGATTCATTTATCTCACTTACCTATGACCTGTTTAGTATGGATCTGGGTCACTTTTAAATTAAAATGAAAGAGTATGCATTTTGGGGTAATGAGAAGCCCACAAAAGGACTGTGGGTTTATCTAAAATGCAGGCATTCCCTAAGTTAAAAACACTCAGCTTAACGAATATACATATATGAGAGCAGAGCCCAGGGAATGAAAAGTAAAACAAACCTTGTCAACCTCAGTGTTTGCAGGATCATGCAGGTGACACAAAAGAATAGAGCCATCCAAGTGGGAGACTATCACCTCAGAGCCACTGAATTGCTGCCACAATTCAAACCTTAAAAAAATACTGTATAGGCCTCAAAAAAGACTTCCATGAAACAGCATGGTCCAACTTCAGCTAACATCCCAGATATTCAAGGGGGATAATTCTATAGACTTTATTTATTCCAAGGCGGTAAACCCAGTCTGCTATGCTCCTAAACATGTTCCCAGAAAGTGAACCAGCTCATCCAGGATTGGTAAATAAAGGAACTATGTGAAGAGAACATGAATGATACATTGGATCACACAGAGTTTTCTGCTTGAACATTAATACTTTGTGTCATGTAGTAATGGCTTCTGGATGCAAAATACTTTAGCCCAGCTCAAGGCAGCAAGCCCCAGAGGAATACAGGATTGTCCTCTTCATCTCGTTCTGTCTCAGCAGTGATTGTTTACAGTTTCCCCCTCTCGTTGTGCTTTTTGGCCTTGTCTCCATAATCTTCAAACATAATCCAATCATTCCTTTAACAAGGAAGCCTATCAAGCTACCTGTGTTCTTTTGTCTTATGCTCACTATTGTATATATTTAGAGAGAAATTAATGACTTTCATTTCTAAACAACTAGAATTTAATTAAACTTATTGTTCCTATTGATGATCTATTTACAGTGTTGCCTTAAAGCTAATTGGCTTGCCTCCATATTATTTTTCTCCAAGTGCTGTTATTTTGGCTATGGGCTTTTACAGAACATAGCTTTTTTATTTGTTTGTTTGTTTGTTTTTTTCCTTCTGGAATACAAGTTTGTTGAAATGTAGAATTTCAAATTAGATCTATTCACTGATTAGTATCCTTAAAGTAGCTTTCAATATGTGTGATTCAGTTTGGGCTAAGCCCTTCCATACTTTATTTCATTTAATATATTATTTCTCAAATAATCTTAGCCACTACTGATTGGATGCTGGACGCCAAGTAGACTGCAAGTTACTGTGGATACAGTGGCAGGCAAAACTGATCTAGCCCTTACTCCCATAGAGCTAGGATCTGAAAAGGCAGATCTAATAATTCCTATCATAAACTACTGGGCAGAGGAACACTCTACTTCCTAAAAGCCAAAGCAGTGAGAGGGAGCCTCCCATTGCTGGCTCCCTTGCCACAGCTCTGTAAGGAGGAAAGGGTTCTGCCATACCACATACCTGCCAGTGTCATCCCCACCACAGTCCATAGTCCCCAAGGCCCTTTGTTTTAGACTGACTCTTGCCTCCCCCTCTACTGTCAGCTCTGTGATCCTGCCCTCTGACCTCAGAATTTTGGATTTGGTCACTCTACAACTTAAACCTCATCTTTCCCTGCAGCTTTCTAGCTAAAATAAGCTCCTCTGTTCCTCATTTTCAGCTCTTGATCTTACCTGAGACAGGCATCCCCTATTCCTTCTCAGCTCTGCAGACCAATGTCCAATCTCCTGGACAGTCCTAGATCTCAGCAAAGAGTGGTTCTGGACGTTTGGCTCCATTCTTGAGACTCCTGTACAGTATTGTGCAGTCTTCCATAATCCCTCCTTGCCACTCTGTGGAACCCATTGTCCCATGGAAACAAGGTGTCTGCATGCCCCATTAATTCTTTAAAACATACTCAATGCATTACCTAAGAAATTCCCATCCTACTAAAATTCCCATCCAATTGCTTCCCATGACCTTAAAGTTAATCCTGACTCCTCTCGGGGACCAAAGCCTTGTGTCACCTGGTCCCTGTCTCTTCTTTAGCCTCTGTTCTTACCAAAATGGCTTACTTCTGAGTGCTCTTCTCCTCCTCCATATGAATGCTTTCTATATTTTTAAAGTTTCAGTACAAAGTCCTCAGAGAAGCCTGTCATTTCCTATCCCTGCTTGCTGTAATTTGTTTCCTTAGATAGTCCATATTATTTTACCATCATATACTCTGCACTGGCTCAGAGAAAGCACACAACATATAAAAATCTCAATTAATATGCTACTTATATCATTATTAAGAACAATAGAACACTAATATTAACCTAATGGTATGAATGCTATAGCATAAATAAGTGAATACTTGAAAGCTTGACAAGGAATCTAAATACCAATTAAAATCTGATTTAAGGGGAATAGTCCCAAATTCAAACATCAACTTAAAATATTTTAAAAAACAATCTGGCAGCCTGTGATTCCTCTTAGGCTCAATGACAATACTGTATTCTGGAAGCTCTCAGGGGTAGAGTTGGGGAACGGAAAGGCCAAAGGAAAATAAAAGTGTCCCATCTTTAAGAACTAGCAACTTAACTGAAGAATAAAACCCAAACATAAAACACCTTAAGAATGAATATCTGAACAAGTTCTATACAGACAAAAATGTGAATTGCAAAAGTTCAGGTTAGAAAATGTGGAAAAGGAAGGCATGATAAAATACATGTTATCCTAGAAAAGATGGATTGAACCTATGTTTTGAAGCGTGTAACTTGGATGAGAGAAGTGAATGGGCTATTGAGCACTGGAATGTCTCAGGGAAAACCACAGAAGTAGAAAAAATGGATATTACTTAGGCAATAGCAGAGAATGGAAAGGAAGGAGAAATGCAGGTGATAAAATACAGAGATTTAGAGAAGGGTTTGGATGTGGTGTGAGGGAATTTGTGAGGGACATTGATTTCAGAGTGAAGAATTTGGACCCATTTTGTAAGGGATAGGTAATTCTTGATCAGAGAAGTATCATGATGATCTGTGTACTTGAGGACAATTGAATAATCAGCTGGTTTCAGAATGGCATGAACCAAAGAGAGATGAAAATTAGAGTAACCAGGGATGGCATTGTGGTGTAACGAGTTAAACCACAGCCTGCAACACCAGCAACCAACGTGGGCACCCATTCAAGACTCGGTAGCTCTACTTCCAATCCAGCTCCATGCTCATGCATCTGGGAAAACAGAGGATGATGTCCCAAGTCCCCAGGGCTCTGCACCCACATGGGAGACCCTGATAAAGCTCCTAGATCCTGGCTTTGGCCTGGCCCAGCCCTGACCATCACTGTCATCTGGGGAGTGAACCAGTGGATGGAAGATCTCTCTCTCTCTCTCTCTCTCTCTCTGTGTGTGTGTGTGTGTGTGTGCATGCGCGTGCGAGCCTCTCATTGTAACTCTGCCTTTCAAATAAAATAAATATATTTTTCAAAAAATTAGAGTAACCAGCTTAAAGGCTATTGCTATCTGTTTGACTATCTCTCTATTCTCTATTATTAATCTATCATCCTATGTATTTACTACCTATTTATTTATCTATCCATTATCTATATGACAAACATAACCCAAACAATTAAAGGAAATCCAAAGGATGCACAAATTCAAGGGACATTGTAAGGGGTTTTAGGAAGGAATTAGGGGGAACTCTGTCCATCCAGGCTATCATTTCATCTTCAATTCTGAGACTTCAATCTAAATTGATTTAGCATGATTGATCTAGCATGATTTACTCTTCTGAAGACCTTAAGAGAAAAGTGACAAAAACAAGGAACTGCCATAACGAATGAGATCTTGGGACTATCCCACTAAGTGTACCATTGACTACAGCAACTAGGGTTCCTCTGAGAGAGCTGCTTCTCTTCCAAGACTTCAGGAAGCATGCTAAAGACCACCAAGTGTCTAGACATACACAAGATCAGGCTACAAAGGTGCTGAATGCAAAATAGGTCAGTGTGTGATTCAAGAAGGCATTTTAAAGAAAGGGCTCGCCGGTGACAAAACTCCACCTGCAAATCACATGAATGTCTCTATGCTGAGAAACACTCACTCAGGAAGGAAAAAGAAATGGAGCCATGACACTTATTTTTTCTGCACTAAGCATGTAGGAGGATTATTCCTAACTAAAATCACCACCAATTCCTATCTTCACTTCAGCATCTCATTCAAAATGCAATTCATCTAGAAAACTTCCTGTGGCCACCCCAAAAGTTGGTATTTTTCCTAGCCCAGTAGTCCAAAGTATATACAGTACTCTCCTAGATAAATGATTTCACTTTCCATAGTTTCCATTTTCTATGATCAGACATGCCGTAAATATATTGTTTCTTCTGACTCTTTCAATTTGATCACATTCATATAACTTGTTATAGTATATTTTGTAATCATCCTGCTTCATTACTTTATTGTCTTAATCTCTTACTGTGCCAAATTTACAAATTAAACTTTATTAGAAGTATGTATGCATTGGGCAAAACACAGTATATAGAGAGATTGATACTACTGATGGTTTCAGAAATCCACTAGGTCACTTGGAATGTATCCTTCACAAATTAGGACCACTGATATTTCAAGGGAAAGAATATTTTAGGGGCCGGCACTGTGGCATAATCGGTTAAACCTCCACCTGTGGTGCTGGCATCCTATATGAACACCAGTTCATGTCCCAGCTGCTCCTCTTCTGATCCAGCTCTCTGCCAGTGGCCTGGGAGATTAGCAGAAGATGCCCCAAGTGTTTGGGACCCTGAACCCACTGAGGATATCCAAAAGAAGCTCTTGGCTCCTGGCTAAGGATCAGTCTAGCTCTGGCCATTATGGCCATTTGGGGAGTGAATCAGAAGATGAAGACCTCTTTCTCTGTTTCTAACTCTGCCTCTCAAATAAATAAATAAATCTTTAGAAAAAGGATATTTTAAAAACTTAGATCTTTTAATGTCATCATATTAGACTATAAAAGGAAGCACTATTTACCCTATAAATAGCTCAATTTTTCAAGCTTCTCAAGATTTGGCACCCACTCATCTTTGGAAGAACATTGTTATTGCACTAAGTGGCACACCTGTGCACTACTTTGACACTTCCTGTTATTCATTTTATAATTATATTCTTTAATAATTTTATGAATGTTTTCTGTCTAAGTGTGTTATAATTCTCCGGAGATGCAAACCTAATGCTCTAAGTTTGGGTATCATCCTGTATTTCCTCTGCTATTTCTTGGCACACAGTGGTATTCCATAAAGGCCCTTTTCATCAGATCAAATTGTTAAGTCAAGAGAAAAGTCAATGGTTTATAGTTAGTGCTAAATCTTTCATGACTGGAGAAGAAAGGAAATGAGCAAGTATTTCAGCCTTAAAATGGCATGGGAAATTTGTGTTTTTTTTTTCTCTCTGTAGCAGTTCGAGTAGATAATATTGGATTTACCATGTAGCAGGGATCATGGAAGTGCAATAGAAAACCCAGATGACAGTATGAAATGTATTTTGTGTGTATTCACAAAATTCCACAGAATCAATCACCATCCCTTTGACCGAGTTAATATGAACTCCAGTGGCAGTAACCCACGGACCTCTAATAGAATTCACCGATGGGAAATAGTAACAGTTCCCGTGGAAGCATTACCTTCACTGCCAACTGTGATCTATGGATGACAGCCTCCCAGAAAACACATTGACACAATAGGCTGTAATGACTCAGATGGGGCCTTTATGTGATATCGGGCCAGTGATCCGCAGACAATGTCTCACTGGGAGGTTTCTCAATTGCCTTCTTCCAAAGATTTCCCTCATGCTTTCAGAGCCTGCTGTCCAGGTACTTTCCCAAGCTTAGGGATGTCTGCCTGTGCTCTAATGTTATCAAAGTTTGCCCCTAAGGCATCTCCATTACACTAATGAGCCACTGCAAAGCCAATGAGAAAATGAAGAATAGCTGTATGTTTAAGACTTCATCCAACCTCTAATGATGTAAATGTAGTTGTGTTTGCTTATGAAAGGCTATTAAGTTCCAATAGCAAGATTTAGGCTTCATTTTTATCAAGCCCTGTTCAGCAGTGTGAAAGCTACTTTGTCCATACCTACAGAAGCTTGGCCACCACTGGGTCAGTCAGTCCATCAGCTAATGAGTGTTGATGAATGTACAACCATCCCTTTGTATCCACAGGTTTTGCATCCTTAGACTCAACTAACTGTAGATCAAAAATAGTTCTTAAAAAAATTGCGTGTGCACTAAATATATACTGACTTTTTTCATTATTCCTTGAACAGTATAGTATAAAAACTAGTTACACAATATTAACATTGTATTAAGCATTAAAATTAATCCAGGGATGTTTTAAAATATCTGCAAGGATTGCATAGGTTAAATGCAAGTACTCCACAGAATTTGTATAAGGAACTTGACATTCGTAGATTTTGGTATCCACAGAGGCTCCTGGAATCAATGGATGCAGAAAGAAAACTGTACTAATAATTGAGCAAGGCATCATTGTATATGTTGGGGAATGATTGACTTCTACCCTCAGTGAACTTCTGATTAAGTCCCAAAAGGTAAACTGACCCAAATGAACCCACATGTAATTATGTACTAAATTAATAGGCTGGTGTATCCTGTTTTCTGGGCTGTTTGTTCAATGATTCTTCTTTCAAAACTGCTTAATGAATGCCTGTATTTCAGTATCATTGTTTTAATCCAGTGCCACAATGAGCATGTAACATGGCACTAGACAGTAACTCAGATAGGTAGTGCACAGTAGAGGAAAGAGTGGTTTTACTAGTGATGCTGAAAAGACCTGAATCTTATAGTCTTAGCGTAAGCCAAGGGCAATAAGGTAGGAGGGCTAGGAGGAGGGAGAGGGAAGATAGGGGATCATTATCCCTTGAAAATAACTTTTATGTCCCAGGTACTCAACAGGTTGTCTTATTTTAATTTAACAAAAAGCCTGGGTGGTAGAAATGATCATGATTTTACACCTGAAGAAATGGCAACTCAGAGAGACTATCTGTCTTGTCCCAGGTTCTATAACCAGAGAATGACCCAGTTAGGTATCAAAATGTGATCTTTCTGTTTAAAAACTCACACTCTTACTACTCCACCATCCCAATTCCCTGTCTTACCTTCTATCATCTTGACCAAAGCACACAGAAAATGGCTGACTCATCCACCCTGCTGCAGAATCTTATTCTTCAAAATGGTTCCTAATCCAAGGTTGGTGGGAAAACAGATCAATCAAAAAGAAAAAAAAATGGAAGACAAATCCAAAAGATACCTCTGCAAATTCACAAAGCAAAGGCCAAAGCTAGTGTTTTGCCAGCACACCTCAGGCTGGCCCCAGCATCCATTCTCACTGGTCAGTGCAAAAGTCATTTAAGACGTGACATATTGTAAAAATATCATCCCTCATAATGTCCTTAATGGGTTCCTGAAATTTGAGGACATAAACTCTTGTTTTTTCAGAGGAATAATGTCAAATCTGAATGTAGCTCTAAGGTTAAAAGAAGTCATATGAAAAACACTTATGGTTGGGAGAAAATTCACACTGAGGCAAAAATCAATTACTGTAGTCATACACATTATTTTTATAAGACCTTAAGACTGTCAGAAAATGAGTATCAGTTTTTGTTTAGAACTTATTTTTTTTGTATTTTTCTGTGGTCTAATTTAGGAAATATAGGAGTTAGATTTGTATTTGGTATGTAGATACTTTGAACGAATAATAACTATTCTTCTAGCTATTCCAATCCGTCTCCAATATCTAACTCCTTAGACATAACACTTCCAACAATTTAGTATGAATCTAGATTCTATTTATAAAGGAACATAAAATGTATCTTAAATATGTTTGTTTTTATAAAAATTAAGTCACATATTGTGGTCACTTCAGCAGCACATATACTAAAAAATTAAGTCATATAAACTACTCAGCAGCTCGCTTTTTATAAATAATGTATCAAGGACAAGTTTCCTTGTCAATACCTATAGATCTACTTTGTTCTTTTCAATAACTGCATGAAATTCTGTGTATGGATATACTGTAATTTCAAGTCTTATTGACATATATTTAGATATTTTCAGTATTTTGATATCTTAATGCTATAATAAGTATCCTTGTGCATTTTTGCACATTTGCATGAACATTTTGGTCAGAAAAGAGTACCCTTTTAAATAGCTTGGTCTCCTTTTACCACTTTTTATAGAAATGTATGCCTATGTTTATTATTATGTTTTATATAAGCTACTGATACATCATAGTACCAATATGAAATGTTTGTGTTAACATTATATGTCTAGTTCAGTTCTTAATCAGATACAACTCCAAAATACAATATTGCTTTGGTAGTTTTAGAGCAGTTCACTTTTAGTCAAAGTTGATGGACCAAAATTTAACCCAAAATGTGCTAAAGCACTGTCAGAACTCAAAACAGTAACTCAATGAGGGCTGCAATGATCACAGAAATTTTCTTGAGAGAGATGGAAATGCAGCTGTTTTGAAACAATGATAAAGTGGATATGTTGAAAGAGGAGGGGAGCCAAGAATGAGAACCTGAGGAGTCAGGACCATGGACAGAGAAAAGATGCACTGGATGGAAAAGAGAATGTTGAGAGGCATCCCAAGAAACAAGATATGAGGTGCAAAGTGAGATTTTATGATGAGAGCTTTTGCAAAATGGGTCAGAATGTCTAGATTTAATGTAAAAATAGGAAATCATGACCAGTGAACAATTTGGGAGAGTATCTAACAAAGCTGTCAGCTATATGAAGTAGAGTGATCCAACAAAAAGGGATATTTAAGTGAGACTACTACTCAGAAAAAATAAACATAGTCCACAGTAACAGCTATAGCATACCAAGACCTTACTCCGTGCCAGGCTCTGTGCTCAAGTTCCATCATCTCATTTAATCCTCCTCAGGACCACCCTTTGAGTCCATGTGATAACTAATCTCATGAGTGTGGTATGCTGGCTCCAAAAGATTAAATGATTTTCTCAAGGTCAAATAGCCTACAAATGGGACCAGCACTGTGGTGTAGCTGGTAAATCTGACACCTGCAGTGCCAGCATTCTATAGGGGTGCAGTTCGAGTCCCAGCAGCTCCACTTCCTACCCAGTTCCCTGCTAATATCCCTGGGAAAAGAGCAGAAATCAGACGTGGACAAATGTGGGAGATCTGGAAGAAAATCCAAGCTGCTGGCTTCGGATCAGCCCAGCTCCAGCTTTTGCAGCCATTTTGAGAGTGAACCAGCATATGGGAGACCTCTCTCACCCTCTTTCTGCCTCTGCCTCTGTGTCTCCATAACCCTGACTTTCAAATAAATAAATCCTTCAAAAAATAGCCTGCAAATTACAGAGTTGGGATTTTGGTGCATGTCCAAAGCCAGGCATCAGAGCAGAAATGCAGATTTATATCACAAAACTTTTGGAGATTACAGTCCTTACTAATTTGCAGCATTAAAAAGGAGATGTTTGGCTGGTGCCACAGCTCACTAGGCTAATCCTCCGCCTGCGGCGCCAGCACTCTGGGTTCTAGACCCGGTTGGGGCACCGGTTCTGTCCCGGTTGCTCCTCTTCCAGTCCAGCTCTCTGCTGTGGCCCGGGAAGGCAGTGGAGGATGGCCCAAGTGCTTGGGCCCTGCACCCACATGGGAGACCAGGAAGAAACACCTGGGTCCTGGCTTCGGATCAGCACAGCGCGCTGGCTGTGGCAGCCATCTGGGGGGTGAACCAATAGAAGGAAGACCTTTCTCTCTGTCTCTCTCTCTCACTGTCTAACTCTGCCTGTCCAAAAAAAAAAAAAAAAAAAAAAAGGGAGATGTTCATTCCCCACCCCCCAGACTGCTGTTTCTCTCTTTCCATGAAAAAAGTTTAAAAACTGTAAAAAATTAATAAATTTAAATCACTCCTAGGATAGCTTCACCCAAGCTTTTGAATCCCTTTGAAAAGTACAACGTACAACGAATAGGGCCGATGTCATGGAGCAGTAGGTTAATCCTCCGCCTGCGGCACTGGCATCCCATATGGGCTAGCCCCTGCTGCTCCTCTTCCAATCCAGCTCTCTGCTGTGCCCTGGGAAAGCAGTGGAAGATGGCCCAAGTGCTTGGGCCCCTGCATCCGCATGGGAGACCAAGAAGAAGCACCTGGCTCCTGGCTTCAGATTGGCGCAGCTCCAGCCATTGCGGCCATTTGGGGAGTGAACCAACGGAAGGAAGACCTTTCTCTCTGTCTCTCCCTCTCACTGTCTGTAACTCTACCTCTCAAATAAATAAATAAAATCTTTTTTTAAAAAAAGTACAATGAACAAAATTCTAATTCCAGTTTTGTCAACACATGGAGCTGCATCACATAATGTTACCTGAAGTCTAGGTACCTCAATCTTATCATTCACAAGGTAGAACAGATATTACAGATACATCCTAGCTCCTAAATTTCATGGTGCTCTTATTCTTTGTTTTTTTGTTGTTGTTGTTGTTGCGAAATGATGTTAATTAGAGGAGGATTGACGTAACAGAATCTAAATCTTACTTTGCTCTAAGAACTGGATTATAACCTCTTATAATTCCCATTTTCATTTATAAATTCAATCAGTTATGGAGTAAATGTTTCTTGAGGATCTTCTATGTCCCTGCTTTTTTTCTGAATGTGTCCTATGTTCCAACATGTGA
The DNA here is from genome assembly GCF_051225735.1 of Oryctolagus cuniculus. NCBI lineage: Eukaryota > Metazoa > Chordata > Mammalia > Lagomorpha > Leporidae > Oryctolagus > Oryctolagus cuniculus. The sequence goes on along the minus strand of NC_142869.1, from coordinate 32,717,930 downwards.
CTTAAATCTTAACTCATTTATCTTAACACCAGTGCTATGAAGTATTTCTTCATAATAATGAGATACAGTGAGATTAAGTAATTTGCCTAAGATCATGCATCTTTGTAGAAGAATCAGGATTTAAGCCCTGACAGTCAGGTTCCCAAGGGCAAACCCAATCTCAATGCTTTGCTCAATAACATTACATCCTGTCTCTCAGGAAATATCTCATCTCCTGTAAGTAGACTTAGTTCTTGGACAAGGCGGAAATAAAAGCCTTAAAGAGAAGCTATAGAATTCTGTAGCTTATACTTTGGAATTCCAAGACTGATTCTGAATTCTAGTTTTGGCACATGCTGGGTGACCTCAATTTTTCTAAACCTTTTCTCATCTACAGCATAGGGATACAATGCTGTCTAACATATAGAGTTGTCACAAAGCATAGAGATACTGTTGAGTGCCACAAAGTGAATTAGAGAAGCACCCACATTACTTTAAGAAAATATTCGAGCACTTGGGATGTTGGAAGGTATTTATAGAGACAGCAACCATCTTGCCTTCAGCCACATGATCTCTTAATTTTAAGAAAACTCTAGGCTGGCACCGCGGCTCACTAGGCTAATCCTCTGCCTGCGGCGCCAGCACCCCGGGTTCTAGTCCCGGTCGGGGTGCCGGATTCTGTCCCAGTTGCTCCTCTTCCAGTCCAGCTCTCTGCTGTGGCCTGGGAGTGTAAACTCTACAGTCCTGAAATGTTCATTCAGAAGTATAGGTATTTAAATATTACAGTTCATTTCACAGATGAGTACGTTCTTAGGGGTTACCTATGTTTCCGATAAACCATCACTAGGAACCAGAATGCAAAAACATTCTAGGACTATTCGTGCTGAGGGGAGGATATGTTTCCTCTCTGATGGGGCCCTGATGAAGATCAAAGATGCCTTGTGTTTTGTGTATGATTGGTTGTGTAATAATCTTCAACATCGCTGGATCACTGTATTGGCACCAGAACAACCCACAGGGAAGATTAGCAGGACTGTACTGTACTTCAATTGATTCCTTGAAACACTTCCTAGATGAGGACATTATTTGCATTTTCTTGATGGTTAATCCAAATGTAGAGCTTCTAATAGTTCAGATAAGACATGCAATGAGTTTGTGGGAGTGAAAAGTAAAAACAAAGAGGAATCCCAATAACTATTCCCATCTTTATAGGCCAAACTCCTTCCTATACTAAACAACTATGCCAATATAAATAATAAGTATTGAAGCTCATGGATCTGCAATTTCAAAGCATAAAAAAATACAACTAAACCTAAACAGAAATAGTTTATAGATGAGAGATATTCAAACTCATCATACTAGAATTATACCATGTAGGGCAGAATCTAAATCACAAACAACTAGCCCTTATAATTTAGCTTTTAGTAATACAAGATTCAAAGCAAACAGAATAGGACTCCAAGTCTTAATATCTTTAGTTACAGCTGCAGAAATTACTTCAGAAAATTAACCACCTAAGACTTAGTTTTCTTATCTGTAAAATAGAGTAAAAAATACTTCCTACTTCACTGAGCACTTATGAGACTCAAATGGTATAATACACATAAACTGTTTAACATGGGCCTGGTAGATAATAATAACTCATGAAGTTTTTTCTTATTGTTATTTCAAGTTACTTTGCATGCATTATTTCTGATTTTTTATACAGTATTTCAAAGTAAATAACATTAACTCCATTGGACAGACAGGGAAGTGCAGCCTCAAACAAGTCACATGACTCATACCAAATTAAATAACTGCTAAGTGGCAGACCAAAGTCTTTATGACTCCAGAGCTGAGACACTCTGATGTACTCCATTCTGCCTCTCAGAGTTGCCTTAGCATCCACAAAAACCACCATTCTGGCTGAAACAGTAAAGTGGCCCATCCTAAGTCAGTTTCCTTTCAGCCCCAGACCTCAGCTCTAAGGACATATTGAGAAAGGTTCACCAAACAGACAAAGAAATGCTGATGTGGACATAAGGCCTTTCACCATAAAAGCTGACCACTTTGACCAGCATATTTTAGCAGGGAATAAGGTAGTTTTGCCTTCCAAAATATTTGCATTTGCATCTCATAACCAAAGGAGAAGAGCAGTATCTTTTTTTTTATTGGCCCATAACCTTTCATTTATGGGAGTTTGGTGTGCAATGACAGCTGTTAACACAGCAGGCCACCTCCTGGCATTCCAATGATGGGTATATTAGTGCCATCACAGGGCCCAGGCCTGCCATAAGCTTTTCATGAATCAAACTATCACTTATTTTCCTCTTACAAAAACCACGAGATGATATCCAGTCTGTGCTTTTCAATTGATATTGTTCAGCCATACAACAGCAAGATCATAAATTTTAAGTGCCTACTATGATTTGGTCCTGTTACTATACCATGCGCCCAATACCACCACTGGGAGATGGGTGCAAACAAAGCATAATAATATTTTTACAGTGAAAACAGATTGCAACAAATCCTAAGAAGTGAAGACAAATCCAATTGAGGAGTCTCATTAAATATTAATTCTCCTTTCGCTCCCTCTGCATCCCCTCTACCTCCTTATACAGTATATAAATCTTTTCTTATAGGATTTGGAATATGACTAAAACAATAATTTTACTCTTTCCACAGATAGTGCAATAAGGGGGAGAGATAGTAAGAATAACATGGAAGAGGAAGAACTAGAGGCCAGTGTTCATGGTGGCTGTATTAATAGTTCACACTCTAGGGTGGGCATTTGGCCTACGAGTTGAGACACTGGTTAGGACACTCATAACCCACATTGGAGTACCAGGGTTCAACTCATAGCTCTGGTTCCTGACTCCAGCTTCCTGCTAAGGCAGACCTTGGGAAGCAGAGGTGATTGGTCGAGGAGTTGTGCTCCTGCCACACACATGGAAGACCTGCCTGTTTTCCCCAGATACTGATTTCAGCCCCAGTGAGGGGCCATTGCAAGCATTTTGGATGTGAACCAGCAGATAGTCTCTATCTCTGTCTTTCTCTCTCCCTCTTAAATAAAACCAATTCACAATCATGTATCATCTGTCTCTTCAAACCAAGATTCCCTCCTAACTTTCTTTCTTAACTAATGTTGCTACAGTTATCCTAAGCATCCAGCTTTGAAGCAATGAAACCAAACCTGTGACTTGTCCTAACTTTGTGCTCACACTCAGTCACTAGGTCTACAGATACTTTTCTCGCCTCCAACCTCCATTTCCATTCTCATTGCTATCACTCTAGCAGAGATCTTTAGAATCTAAAAACGGAATTATTGCCATCAAGAATTCAACTCTGAATGCAAACAAATCTGGATTTGAATTCTAGGCCAGACTCTCCTAGTTGTGTAAACTTGGACAAGTTAGTATTTTCAAGCCTCATCAGAAAAATAGAAATAACAATCAATAACTCCTTTAGGGTTGTTATAATAATCAAGATATTGTATGCCAATGATTTCATTATTTTTAACTTTTATATAATCAATTTCTTCCCTCTTTATCTCTTTGAAGTTTCTTCCACTAAAATAAAACAACAATGAGTATATCTTCTTAGCAAAACCCAAACAAAACTGGGTCCTCAGTAAGACAAATACTCAAAACTGTGACATCTCATTCAAAGTCTTTTAGTATCAGAGTCTGAGCTATCTTCTGAACACATCTCCCCTACTGCTGCTCTTTGACCAGAGTTCCCTCTGCACTACCCAACACACTTTGTCCACCTCATTATTCCTCATACCACAGAGCATGTTGTTTAAATGGAATCATTTTGTATACAGTAAATCATAATACATAAGAAATAAATAGGTACCAAGGTGTGAATGGATTGTTTACAAGGAAATAAATTGTCTACCCTCTCAATGTTTTTCTTCCATCCTTACTAAGCAAGCTATTTTCCCAGATAAATTGTATCATGGAGTATCAGTTCCGAGCCAGCTGATAAATATAAATTCAAGTTTCTGATTCCCAGGAGCACAGATGATTTGGCCCAGAGCACCAGAGAGTGAGTAAGGTCAAAACCAAGGATCTAGGACAGGTCAGTGTCAGAAACCAGGAGAAAGTGGCAGGTTCTTCTCAGAAACTACCTAATGGTGGTAGCAAAGGGCAAATATAGGGAAGTCACTGGGAGACTTCCAAAAATCAAGAACCAAGTATCCTAATCAGGAGAAAGAAAAAAACTAACACAAGGCAAAAATGTTGGTATTATTGTCATCAATATCATCATCACCATCAACAACATCATCATTATGTCTGTAGTCCCATCTCTGAACCCCTTAATCATAGATGTGCTTTGTATTTTAGATCCATTAATCAAATTGATTTACTTTTTAAAAAGATTTTCTTTATGTGAAGGGTAGAACAACAGGGAAAGATAGAGACAGAGAGACCTTCCATCTGCTCTTCACTCTTAAATGACCAGAAAGCCAGATATGGGCCATGCCAGAGAAAGGGGCCAGAAACTCCATCCAGGTCTCTGACATGGGTGGCAGAGCCAAGCACCTGTGCTATCTTCTATGCCAACTTCAGGCACATCAGCAGGCAGCTGGATTGGAAGCAGAGTAGCCTGGGCTTGAACCAGAACTCCAATGTGGGACACCAGCATTGTGAGCAAGAGTTTAACTGACTATAACACAATATCATCCCCTCACATCGATTCTAGTCCATTCATATTTCCTCAGAAAATTTTATGAATTGAAATTAGAACCAATAGACTCATGTCAGTTCAGGTCAGGCTTTGCCAATGAGTTTTGATACCAATTTATAAACAAAACAACTTTTGTTTTTGCCAGTTTGGGGGGTTTCAGTATCACAAATGAGACAATATGAACTAAGAGAAGACTTACCAGTACCAGGAACTGTGTGAAGAGCTCCATGTACCTGTTGGGTTGACTCTTGCATAACAGGTGTCATCTCTACTGTGAAATCAGGAAACTGAAGCCCCAGGAGGTAAACAACTCTATCAGTCATCTAATAACTCGATTACAGCCTGCAAGTCACAACTATGTGTAGTATAGGATTTGGAAACAGGGATCCTTCTCTTCTGATGACACAGAGTCACATGACAAAGCCATTCATGGGCAGGGAACTCATGTTTCTTCTTTTAACGTTTATTTGTTTATTTTTATTTATTTTAAAGGAAGAGAGACAGAAGAGGTTAGAGAGAGACTCCATCTACTGGTTCACTCCACAAATGCCCACAATGACTTAGGCTGGATCACACTGAAACTAGGAGTCAGAAACTCCATCTGGAGTCTCCCATGTGGATGGCAGACATTCAAGTACTTGGGCCATCACCTGTTGCCTCCCAGTATATTCACCAGCAGGAAGCTGGATCGGAAGCAGAGGCAGGTCCCTGGCACTCCATTATGAGATACTGGCATCCCAATCCAACACCCAACCCACTGAGCCACAACACCCAACCCAGGAACCCAGGCTAATAGTGAAATGTGTTGATGTAAATCTAATTTATTCATCTTATATTGCTGCTTTGTTAGCATTGTGGCTGGCTTTTATACATCTCTCAGTATTCTGAAATTCTTCCAGGATTGCTTTGGATTGTATTGTAGTAAACAAGGCCTCTTAAGCTGATATTGTTCTATTTTCTACTAATGGTCAATTTAGGAAATATATATATATTTCAAACATTATTTTGATTTTACAACAGCTGCATCCATTACCTGGATCTATGGTATCATGAGGTGAACAAAAGAGAATATTGTTTTGAAAAACTAAATTTTAAAAATTATACCAGTGAAAAGGAAACAGAGATCAAGTTGTCATCCTTTTGGCCTGCAGGTCACATTTGTGCAGCACTTGTTATGGAAGTATAATAAGACAACCACAAGACTGCAACCTTGTTGGGGACAGCTCTATTGACAAACAGCACTGCCCTGGTACATTGGTGCTTGCATCTGATACACACTTCCCCTGAACCCACCCCGCCTCTTGGCTTGGAGCAGCTCCAAATTGGCTCTGTGGAGTCCGTGGGTCAGTGACCTTGGCTCCCACCACCAGCATCAACCCGAGTGATGTTTTCCATTCAGTCACTCCATCATGATCACCAAATTGGCTGAAACCACGTGGGAGGGACAGAAAAGTAGGCAGAGGGGAAGCAGAAAGCACCCACTTTCCCTACCTGCTCCCCTTTCCTACTCTCCTGAGCCCAGGGGACTATCTCAATGTGGACCTCTCCTCTGTCAATAGACACCATTCAGCAGAATAATTTTAAAAATTACTGATCCCTGGAGACTTATCATTCAGAAGCTCCTACAAGTATCACCCCATCTCTCACATGGACAGTCCCTTCCAGAAATACTACCTTTTGGCATTTGTTTTTCCCAACTACTAGTTTTCCAGTGGATAAGTCATTTGCCACATCTGTATCCCTTTGGACTTGAATGCCCTTGGAAATTACGTTGGTGACCCATACTTGAATTGCTAAAATGAGGTTTAGGGAGAGTAAAGTGTAGTCAGGCTGGGGAAAGAAGGAACAGTTCAGCCTCTCTCTAATGCATGTGAGGATTTTTACTCTTACTAATATTAATGACAATTATCTGCCAAATTCCCTGAGCATTGAGATGAAAATATGTGCTTTGGTATAGAGATTTCCTGTTACACTGTTGATAATTCATTGTGTGAAGTGATCAACTTATACTATAATAATGGCACTTATACATCACACTTTGAAGATGCTTTTTATTGACTTAATGTGAATATTATTGCCATCGTTTATTATATAGAAGTATCTGGTAGTAATTGAAATACAATATGGTGTCATTAATCATCCTGAATACAAAATGTTAACTTTAAACTGGTCACACTGTATTAAATGCTCCTCTACCCATAAAGCAATTTGGTTTGCAAGTCTGTAAAAAACTGGATGTTTAGGATTTAATGTAACTGGTACTTAAGCACATTTCTGTGTTAATAAGCGGTCTTGTCTTGTTTGGGTAGGTTTTCCCTTCCAATGTGAACTCACTGGATAAGATGATTGTTTCAAGTCATTTGGACATAATTGCAGGACAAAACTGTTTTCACTCGGTGATGGCCTAGGGCACTAGTTAAAATCATATCTATATTTTCAATACTTAACACACGGGAATCCTAAACAAAGCAAGTGGTACCATCAGACACAAACAAAGTCAATGAAAATGAGATGGAGGGATAATTATAGATCTCCACCCACCCATCATTCTGTCATACACCACTTCCAAGTCTCCTTTGTCATCAAGTAGAGACAGATCTTATAGGCCAAATTATCTGGGGGTCTGATGTTTCTTTTCACACAACTGAACGTGGACTAGTTATAAAAAAAAAAGCCTACAACTTGCAAACTAAAGGATAGAAAACTTTCCTTTTCCTTTTTTAATTAGTAATTAATTTAATTTTTATGAAAAGGGAGATTTCATATATATGGTTCTAAGAACATAACAATACATTACACTCCATCGCTTCCACCTCTCTCCTCCCTCCTTTGTTATTTTTCTTTTAATTTTTGCAATGACATACTTTCAATTTACCTTATAATCACAAGCTTAATCCTCCACTAAATAAAGAATTCAACATGCAGTAAGTAGAAAAGAAAAATTTCCTTTTTCTATTTGGGCTGAGCAATACACAAAGAGAGAGCTGTTGTGCAGTTTTGTATATAACACTAACTTTGTAATGAAGAAAAATTTAAGTCCATCTTTAACTTGCCTTTTATAGCAGAAAATATTCCTCAGGCATATGACAAAAACTATTTACATTATTGATAGTCCAACTATAATAAGCTGCCTCCATTATCCCATCATTTACAACAATAAATCACAGGATGGTGTCTTTATATTTTAAAAATTTATAACACCATTTCATTTTTGTTGAAATAGTCTTTTTTTAATTATAGAGGTAAAACAAGCTGGTAACAGATAACCTGCAAAATACATAGAAGAAATTAAGTCATCCCTGCTGCTTCAAGACAGTAGTTTCAAAGGCCCATGTAACCGTTTTGTATGATGCAGACAGGTGTTTAAAATACTCTGGGAGCACCCTCTCCTTTCCTTTTCATTCAGGATAGGCAGCTAGGCAATTTAGGACTCTGTCTGATGGAGTGTTTCTCTGTCATAGCAAATTCAACTTTTGTCAGTAGTACTTCTCTTTTTGGGCACGTTTCTTTCTGTCCATTTTGCAAAAAGATTAAAATGAAAATGCATAAAGAGTCCCAGAAGGTAGTCTGCTTTGAAAAGCTGCTTCCTTGCCTTAGGCGTGGTTTGGAGGGCAAAGGTCAAGGATGAGTCATGGAAAGCCCCCGGGGCTGTCCATTCGGAGGAGCTCATCGTCCTTTCATCTCTGGCTGTTTTTGTTGACACCAGCTGTGTCTGCCTTAATCCTCCCTGTGCGTTTACATCTTTTTTCTTAATAATCCATAAGCAAGCCATAGAAAGGGGGCACATGCAGACTGGAAAGCAGTGGCTGGGGAGCAGTGAATGGGAAGAAAAGGCAGAGGGAAAAGAAGTGTAACGGGAAACAAGTTCCTGTTTTATAAAACGTCAGAGGAACGAACAGTCCATCACACAATATTTGACTGGACATGCGTTAGTAGAAGCCACAATTCTGATACAATATCCAATACCTGAAACGAAGGAGTGAGCATATGTTAGATTTCTAACAAGAATCTCGAAGGGCTTCCTTCATGAAGAAATTTTTTTTCAAATGTAACAGACAATACATTTCGTGACTTGGAAGGTTTTAGGAAACAGAATTGTTGAACACAGCTAGCATTGTGGATTGTTTGTATTTTGCATGTATGTTTCCAATCAGCAATGTGCTGCCTTAATCACTCTCTTTCCTAAAACATAAAGGTGGAGGTAAAATAGGATTTGAATGGATCTCTGATGCCCTCAGTGTGTGAAGACAGAAAAGCAAGCAGTAGAAGAAAATTAGATCATCTTTGTCGAATGTTTTGGTCAAAAAGCATATGCGATTACACTGACAAAGAGGGAGGGTTTATAAGAGAAGGAGATTGAGAACAAAAACAGCAGAAGTCCTGAAAATACACGGTGCTGGGCTACTCTCACTAACAAGCCCAGCTGAGAGCACACAGACTGCTGGAAGTCTGTGAGTACGTTCATTGACAGACGCTACCTGCCTGCGGCCCCACCTGTGGAAGGCCGCGGGTTGGAACCCTGTGCTGAGGTTTAGAGAATGAGAGGTGCTGAGGAGACTTTTGAAGAAAGATGGAGGGCCACATTACATCAAAGGCAGAGAATACACTAGGTGACATGTAGGGAATTTTCTGCGTATTATCACTTCATTTCTCTTGCAAAGGAGAAAATTTCTTTAATATGAGCCACAAAGATGTTGGAGGAGTGAGGGAGGAAGGTTGCCTCTCCAGAGAGCCAGGAGCCCAGCCTGGATGTGACGGGTAAGGCAGAGCAGCTGAGTGCCCTGATAACCCGTGGCAACAGCCATTCCCAGAACAGCTGTCAAGCAGTGACTTAAATGGATGACCCAAGTGCTGGGTTTGTTTTTATTTGGTTGCTTGTTTTCTAACCCTGATGTATGGCTTTAAGCACCTAGGGACTTTCTTTTTTGGAAGAAATAAGCTGACAGGTATTTTAGGTTCAGAATACCCCTTTTCTTTAATACCCAAGGGTAACAACTTCACTGACATGAGCGCCAAAGAACTGGTAAATATATTACCCTTCAAAGCCCAAAGCCCAAAATTTAGTGCATGCTTTGTGTCAATACTACCATTCTAATTAGTGCTTCCTCCCAGTTTTAAGAAAACAACGTGACAAGTGCCAGTTCTCGGTTCCTACCCTAACCTGGAAGAGTCAGTCTACCTCGATCTGACTTCTAACTCTTCTTCCTTTGCTGAGCCGTTTAACTTAAGGCAACATGGACCTTCTCCAGTTTGTACAGGTACAAAAGGAGGGTAACAAAACAATCTACTTTCTCACAATCCTACAAGAGATAAATGAGTTAGCTTACATAAAATATTTTGGAAAGCACAGAGTTCGTGATTAAGTCTAGTAAAAGTTAGGTGGCCATTATTACTATATTTTAGTACATGCAAATGCTATCAACTGTATAAAACGTTATTATTTTATGTACCACTAAAAGAAAACTTGATGCCAATAAATTGTAACAAAATGCTTTCTTACAGTCTTTCATCTTATACCTTTGCAAAAGTTCTTCTAAATTATAACAAAAGTATATTTTAATCATATATCACCCTCATGCATACATTAAGAAGGAAATGTAAGTTCAATAATTTAATGTATCTCTAAAACATTTTAGCGTTAGAGCCTGATTCCACTGCATTTCTTTTTGACTTATCAAAGTTCTGTACAAAGACCACCAGCGAAAATGCTGATCACACAAAACTGGGTTTCTTAAACTCGCTGAACAAGCAAGCACCACCTTGCCAGAGCTTCCACATTCTCCAAAGGGGACGCTGGGAAAGGGACTTCTCCTGTTCCGTGAAGTGTAGGAGTGGTCACAAGGTAGTTTGGGGCAGAAGTTAGTGAGGGGGGGCAGAGATAGGTCCGAATGTGTAACGAGAAAAGTTGAAGTCAAGTCAAGTCTTGGAAAATCTGAGTCTGAACAAGCTGGTAAAAAAGCTTCTTAAACTAAATTTGCTACACATGTCAAGGTCTAGATAGTTCATCTGCTCTGTACATCTCATACTACAGTCTTGTAAGTTGTGGTTGCTGCCTTGGTTCTAGCCCATTATTATCAATGTCCTCGTGTTTCCACCTAACTTCATGCTTTGCACCATTAAGAGCTAGAGTAAAGGGGTGGCATTGTGGCACAGCAGGTTAAGCTTTTATAGTTATATCCCATTTCAGAGTGCCTGGGATTGAATCTTGCCTCTGCTTCCAATCCAATTCCCTGCCAATGTGCCTGAGAGGCAGAGATGATAGACCACAGACGTGGGTTCCCACCACCTACATGGGAGACTCAGAGCTTTGGCCTGACCCAACTTTGACTGTTCTAAGCATTTGGGGAGCGAACCAGTAAATGGAAGATTTCTTTCTCTTTCTCTCTCTCTCTTTCTCTCTCTCCCTATCACTCCACCTTTCACGTAAATAAATAAATAAATATTTAAAATAAAACAAGAGTGAAAAAAATATGCAACTTAGAATCAAGGACATACAGTAATAAGTTGACAACAACAAAATTAAAATCTCGTCTTGGAAAGTAGAACCAATGAAATGGTTAAACTCCCAGTAAAGAGTTATTTCTAGGAGATAAGTAAAAAGATATTTCATAAAATTACTGTGTAACACAAGAATATTTATCCACTTGTAGGCAGTCCCTTAGAACTTAAGAGTTTTTATTGTTTGTTTTGTTCTGAACCTTATTATTTTAGCATTAGTTTTATCTCCTCAACTTAACAATTTACTAATTTTTCAAGTCTTTTTCTACCAGGAAGTTGCCCTATCTCAAAAGAAATGTTGTCTAAACCATGTAAACAGGAAACATCTGAAGTGTTTTGCCTATGGAACTGCTCTTTCATGGGATAAAACCAAAAAAAAAAAAAAAATGAGGATATGCAAAGATGCTTTCTTAAAGGAATGTTTTTTTAATTGGATGGATTTGAATGTGCCATTGTAACTTGCCCAACAAGCACAAAGGCAGTCCTCAAGAAGATAAGTCCAAGAGCAAGCAATCTACTGAAACTCTGAATACTGTACTCTCTGAATTCCAAGAAAGGCTCAGTGTATGTTTACATGTGTTAGTAAAAGCAGCACCATCTTATCTGAGGTGCAATCTTAAGCCTCAGGTGCCACCTTTGGCTCTGGCCCAGTCGCCATATTGTACGATAAGTTTTGGTTTCTCCAAGATAAGGTTCAGTTTCCTAAGTCCAGCCTGGTTTACCAGAAATCAGGGGACCAAATGACCCAACCATACACGTTGCCTTCACCCCACCCATTGAAATTCGCTGTTCTTAGTTTCTTGTCTCTGCTAAGCTATATAAGACTTGTTCTCCTAGTACAGGCTATTGGTTTCTCTTGTGCACAGAGAAGCATCCTTGTTGGCTGACAATAGACTTTTCCCTTACTCAGGTGTTTGGTGTGTTTTGTAGGGGTGTTTTAGCATGTGTGCCTATTCAAGTGCTGAGCAAAGATACAGAGGGAGAGAAATGAAAATCCGTGTGTATTGCCAATATTGTGCTTTTCTCTGAAAGATTACCCCAAATGTCAGGCTCCTAGATGATGGCTACATCACCTTATGCCCAGAATGGGTCAAGAAGGAAACTTCATTATTGCCAGAGCAAATGAACTTTAGAAGCCCTGTGCATGAGCAGACATTAAAGCTCCATCACCATCCCATACCTGATAGTAATTCAAACTAAAATAACACTAGGTCAGAAAATAAGTTTGATTTCTCCAACAGAATTCTCCATGATCATTTTGGTGCTATATTTCTGAGATATGGAAAATCTTGGGTTTTTTTGCTTTTTTAAAGATCTTTATTTATTTGATAGGTAGAGTTACAGACAGTGAGAGAGACAGACAGAGAGAAAGGTCTTCCTTCCGTTGGTTCACTCTCCAAATATCCGCAATGGCCGGAGCTATGCCGATCCAAAGAAAGCACTTGGGCCATCTTCTACTGCTTTCCCAGGCCACAGCAGAGAGCTGGACTGGAAGAGAAGGAACCGTGGACTAGAACCTGCGCCCATATGGATGCTGGCACCGCAAGAGGAGGATTAACCTAGTGAGCCAGGGCGTGGGCCCCTTTTGCTTTTCTTAACAAAAGGAATGTGAGCTACACCTGCCTGGAAAGTGTCCTGAACAAAAGCTTTTTCTGCCTGCTGGGCAAATCCTCGCTGGGTGGCTTCTTGGTTTGCTTCTGGGTCAGGAAATGGTTCTGGCTTTAGGCTAAGTGCAATGGAAACATTCTAATAAAATTGTGTACAGTTTTTGTGTTCATTTGTGAGCACATTCTCCTGCCCCTTGCCTAACCCAGTGTCAAAAGGATGTTTTCTCAAAGTACAATTCAGATTCTCTTTGCTGCAGATTATTCACTCTGCTGGCTTCCTTTATCTGAAATTATCCTGGGGAACCTTTGTGTTTGAAGCACAAAATGATATGAAAAGTCAAATGTAAAAAAAAAAGGAAGGCAAACCTAAAAGCCGAAGGCGGGTGTTGAAGGCTGGAGAAGCACTCCTTGAACTCCCCAGGAGTGGATCAAAGAGACAGCCATAAATTGCAACAAAGGCAGAGATCTACTCTGCTCTGCAAGGCAGCCAGAAACACTAGAAATGTTTCATTATTGATTTCATTAATTCTGTGATAGCAATCTCAACTGACAAGATTTGCAAATCGAATCATTTATTAATGAATCATGTCTGTGGAGTGTGCCCAAGGTTGTCCTCAGGTCCCAGCCTCTGGGTGGCTGAAGCCCTCTGCTCTCTTGCCACAGTGTGACCTTGGGATTTCTAAGACCCTCACCAGAGATTTGCGTCTCTCTGAGCTCACAGGCATAATCAAAGGTGACTGCCAGGCATAGCCCTGCTCTCAGCACCAGCCTGACGACCCCTTTCCAGGATGAGTGGAGCCAACATGGTGTCGTCTTTTCTTAAGGAACACTCTGAGAATCACAACACGGCGACGTGTGTCGCTTTAAGTGGTGGTGCAATTAGGAAGGAACCGTGGAAGCTGTATTTGCATTGTTGTTACCCCGATGCAGATAAGGTTAACCTGACTCTCGACTGAGACATTGATTTTTCCTGGAAATTTCTCTGTGGCTTCAGATATTTCCAAAAATCTAAGCCCGTTTCCTTGGCGACCGCCTAAGCTTGATTTCCTAAGAACCAATGTGGCATGATTCATCAGTCAACAGTGAAGCAGCAGCCACCCAACGTACAGGCTTCCTAAAGATTTCCTGGAAAGCAATCCCCACCCTGAGTGTTTTCTTAGGCTCTGTTGTTGATATTTCACAGAGCACAGCTAAAAAAAAATAATAATAAAAGTCCCGGAACCGTGTGTGTGAGGAACAACTGAGTTTACAGAGATAATGAAATGCAGAAATGAAAACCCCTCAGCAAAACCCCTGTAGATGCGCCTAAGCTCTGTTCATTAATCCGTGATCATTAGAATTATTTGCAGAGGTTAACAGCGGTGGCACATGGTAATTAAGCACTCCCTCTCTAGCAGAGGGATCGAAAATGCCTCTCGGCTGACGGCGTCCAGTCTTCAGGAGCTTTTGTGTTTGCTCTACAACTCGGGTTTCCCGTAGAAGAAAGAAGTTGTGTTCTACCTAGCCATGCCCAGATCCTAGTTTCTCTAACGACAGGTAACATCGGGTTTTAGCCATAAGCTCTGGACTGAGAGTGATAGATGCATCACTTCCGTCAATGACAGTGTTGGGCAGTTTGTTGAATTCTTTTGCCTCAGTTTCCCCACAGTAAAATGGGGATGACAAATGCCCTCTTCAGACTGTTGCTGTGACAATTTAATAATGATGACAATGATAATGGCTAACATTCATTGAACACTTTCAATGTGCTAAGTGCTGTTCTAAGTCCTTTACATGTACCCATTAAATCTCGTTTTACAGATGAAGAAATTTGAGCACAAGAGATTGAGTAGCTTGTCCAACACCAAGCTGTGAAAGTGAATAATTAATTCACTTTGAGACGTCCAAGTCCCTTGAGGGTAAACTTCCCAAAAGTGAAGGTACAGATTCACTGTTTTGAAAAATCTATTTCCCTCTTTCTTCTAGAATGAGAATTATATGTGTGCACGGAAGTGACTTTATCCTTGACAGTGGTCATCATTTGGATCTAGGCTAGAATAGCAGCATAATTCTGTTTGTGAAGCAATCCATTAATAAAGAAATGCTGGAATGTAGAAAAGAGATGTACCTCTCTCCAGTTGGACCAATTGCACTAAAGGAGGTAATATATGCCAAGCTCTTAGTATGGTGCTTTTGCATACTAAGTGCTCAATAAACAGAAGTGATTATTACAGCAGTGAATGTGCAGAAGAGCTGCATAAAGTCTCAACCATGTTTTCACTTGACCCATGCACATGAATCTGGACCTACAGTAGTTACCCCCTCCCCCGCCTTACCCACAGAAGATACATTCCAAGACCTCCAGTGGATGTCTGAAAATGCAGATAATGTTAAACATATGATTTTCCCCTCTTTATCCAGTAAAGGAGAGATACACTGAGAAAAGGGATGATTCACAACCCAGGCAGGATGGTGTGAGATTTTATCATGCTGCTCAGAAGGACATGCAATTTAAAACTGTGCATGTTTATTTCTCAAGTTTGCCATTTAATATGCGTATTTTCAGACTGCGGTTGACCACAGGTGTCTGAAACTGCAGAAAGCAAAGCCATAGATAAGTGGGGACTACTCTACTCAAGATGACAGCCCCCCCCCAAATTATACAGTGAGACTGATCCATTTCAGTCAAAAAGTAGTTGGGTGGTTTGTAATATTAAAAAGAAAGAAGGGAGGAAGGAAAAGAAAAGTAGGAAACATTATATTAAAAAAAAAAAAACAGTAAACTTTCCAGTGCTCAGGTCCTGGGAAAACATAGTTTTAAAGGGCTCAGGTCACCTAAAAGGTAATCTTTAGTAGTGAAATTAATACTTTGATATGTGATGACTTTGAACAGCCCTTGTCTGCACTGTTGAAGAGTTGAGGGACAGTTTTTTTTTTTTTCATACTATTTGTTGAACTCGTGACTTAGCAAAGATTTAATTTTATGTATATAAAGTTAATTGAAAATAGATCTCAGTCAAAAATAAGAATGGGAATAGGAGGAGGAGGAAGAAGGGTGGGAGTGTGAATAGGTTGGGAAGAATCACCATGTTCCTAAAGTTGTATTTATGAAATGCATAAAGTTTGTGTACCTTAGATAAAAGGTTTTTGGGTAAAAAAAATTTTTTTAAAAAAATAAAGGGCTCAGAACTTGAGAGGGGAGTGTACGGGGGTGTTGTCTGTATTTTAAGAAGATACCAGCCCATGGCAGAAAGTAATAGGATATCGCCTCCTTTCCCCAACACAAGGTTCACAGGATAGCCCCACCTTCCAAATCCTTGCTCTTCATTCACACTGTGGTTGAGCCATGCTTGTTTCTCACGTGCAGTCTAGAATAAGGGTCTCTGCAGAGGAATCAAAGCCCACGCCTAAACTTGGCTGCTTCTCCACACACAGCTCTACATTCACTAGCAGTGCTGATTCCTCTGCATGTTTTTGTGAATCTATTTCTTACCTTTTCTTGGATGGGGCATAGCGGGGGTGGGGTGAGGGAGCATTTTGAAGCGGGGGTGGGGTGAGGGAGCATTTTGAAAGAGCAGCCTTGACCCTTTCCACAAAGACAGATAATCACTTGCAGCATCAAGAAAAAGAATTACAGGTGCACTCGGGGGCAGTTTGGAAGTCCCACCAATCCTCTCAGGTTGGAGTACCCATTGCCACAGCCTCCTGCCCAGGAGGGGAGCAGAAGGAGGTCTCTACTTTACTTCTGGTGTCACCTTTGTCAGTTCCCGCCTGAATTCTCCTCCATGAGATTGACCTCACCTTGGGCTTGGGGGTGCTGAGTGTGATACACAAGGCAGGCAATGCTGAAACCAAGACTGCCATGATTTTGTCAGCTTTTACTGCGGTGTGGGGTGGGGGACAGTTTTCTAAGCTGGGATAATTGGCAATTAATGGTATGTGTTGGTGAGATTTTGCATTCATATACTGAAAGGAGGGAGAATATTTAAGTAATTATTCAGGAGTAGACGCTCTTATGCCACCATTCTGGGGAATTTAAGGTAGTTGTTAAATAAAATTTATAGAGAACCATTGGCTTTGAGCTCCTGCCCTTAGCTCAACAAACCAAAGCAAACTGGCGGTGCCAGGGCTGAAGTTCCACAGCGTCAAGGTAAAGCTAACTTTGACCTTCTAAAGAGAAGGAAAACAGCCCAATCATTAAGCAGGCCATGATAAGGAAGTTCTCTTTGCTTTAACATTTGCCTGGAAAGTAGCTTTGAACCAACTGATACTGACTAGTAGATGTACCTCTTCTGCTCACCTCACCAAAACACTCATTCCATTTATAAAAAGAAACATTGCCTGGTTCCAGGACCACAAATTAAAGCTAATTCAGACCTTTAAATTTGTTGTGTCGTCTTGGTGTAGTGGGGATTTTTTAAACATCTATGTGCATCTCTTCAGACTGTCTAGCTTCCAGCCATGCCATATTCTATTTTCCATTCATTAACTGACCCAGACAGAATATGAATTCCACCTTTACCCACTCTTTCCCAACCTGCTCATTTAGTAGTCCTTTTACTTAAAGATTCCTTTCCCGCTAGTTTATGACAGTGGATCTGATGGTGCAAAATAAGAGATGCTCACACCCCTCTCGGTGAGATGATGAAAGTAGTTATGTGTCTTGGATTTGAATTGGGAGAGATTAAACGGGAACAACAAAGACTGAAAGAGAGAAAGATTCCTCTTGTTAAAGTAAATTAATTAGTTGGATTTATATAGGAAGACAGAAAGGAAGAAGCTAGGTTGTGTCCCATATTAATTACTCACTTGGGAGAAGTCAGATTGGAAAGGCAACGGGGGAGGGCCATCAGGCTACCTTAGGAGAGAAGGAGCTGTGGTCGTCCTCTCTTTGCGCTCTCTTACCCCTGCAGACGCAAACACACATCCTCGTCCCTGACATGAAAATGATGTCATCTTCCTTTTTGACTCACCAACCAGACTACATTAATCCCCTGCAGCGCGAGGGCCAGCGGGAGGCTGCTTAAGGGACTCCAGGCCTGTGAATAAATGATGATCCAGTGGTTAGGGGTGGCGGCCTGGATACACTCAGGATGCATTAAAGCTATTAGCTGGAAGAGGACTGAGAGCACGATTTTCAATCCCAAAGAAGGACCAGGCCATGTAGAGAACAGGGTAAAGAAACTCTGCAAGCTAGGGCTGCTAGTGGCTGCTATGAAAGGAGTGTACAGTATCACCCCTTGGGCCCTATTTGTTTCTATTTAGGAGGGATTTTAGGATTAGGAGAGCCATAACTCTGATTACTTTGGCAATCATTATACTACAACTAGCCTTGTCAAAATCCTGTCGGCAAACTTGTGTCCCCCTGGTTGAATCTGGCCTATGGATAGTTTTTGCTTGGCCAAACCATTCACATTAAGCTGATATTTAAAAAAAAATCAAGAGACTTCACAAAAATATGGATTTCTAGGCTGTCTTGAAAAATCTAGCAAGTCTGAAAATGCAGGCGGGCATTTCAGTATGACACCAAGCTGCTGGAACAGAGACCCAGCTTTCTTCTCTTACCAGTCATATGCTTTCCAGTTTGCAATAATCCCCGCCACTCTATATTACCTTCTTCCTGTCCCACTTCACTAATTCCCTCGACTCATTTACATCTACTTTGGCCCCTATCGACCTCTGAGTTTCTAACATCTGTTTTAAATGACTTCTGAGTTAGTTTCAACCTGAACTATAAGGTTGAGTTCCAGAGCTGCAGACTTCTCAGTTCCTGCTTCTGCAAGGGTTAGCCTTGCCCGCGAGCCTGCTGTAAACATGGCCACATCTTTCTGTGAAGATGCAGCTCTGAGATATGCACACTCAGCTGCTGCAACCTGGTTAGGGCTGGTGGCTTCTATGGTTTGAATGGGATTTCTCCACCCAAATTCATGCATGAATCCCCTCCCAACCCCACAAAGTCTTATGTTCATGGTGTTAAGAAGATGGAAACTTGGGGCCAGCGCTGTGGCGCAGCAGGTTAAAGCCCTGGCCTGAAGCGCCGGCATTCCATATGGGCGCTGGTTCGAGTCCCAGCTGCTCCTCTTCTGATCCAGCTTTCTGCTATGGCCTGGGAAAGCAGTAGAAGATGGCCCAAGTCCTCAGGCCCCCGGAAGAAGCTCCTGGCTCCTGGCTTTGGATCAGCACAGCTCCAGCCGTTGCGGCCATCTGGGGAGTGAATCATTGGATGGAAGACCTCTCTCTGTCTCTATCTCTCTGTAACTCTGTCTTTCAAATAAATAAAAAATAAATCTTTTTTAAAAAAAAGACAAAAAAAAAAGAAGATGGAAACAATCTGACTATTGTATTGGGGGGGGGCGGCGCTTGGGAAGTGATTAAGTTAGATCAGATCATTAAGAATGAAGCCCTCCTGAATGAATCCTGGTGGCTTTATGGGGAGAGGGACCACGTAGTTAGAGACACACACGTGCATTCCCTGCCTCTTGCCATGAGTGTTCTTTACCACCTTGGGACTCTGTCAACAATAAGGTCATCGCCAGATCAGAACCTAGACCTTGCACCTGCTGAACCACAAGACAAAAGAAACTTCTTTTCTTTGTTGACTGAGCCTGCCTTGGGTGTTTTGTTACAGTAGTCAAAAGCTGCCTAAGACGGTGGCAGTGAGAACAAAGGAATGTCTGCAAAGGGTCATAAATGCAGCAGGTCTCAGCAGTGAGAATGCCCACCAGAAATAGGCACTTCCAAGAATGTCACCAGCTAAATCAAATGCCAGCTGAAGTGGCCTGTATATCTGCCAGAAACCATGTGGCATGTTTTGTGATACTCACTTCCCAGTGTGATGAGATGTGAAAAATAGCCCCCACTACTACCACACACAGCCTACCCACGGTCCCTGGTTCTGACTCCTCTGAATAGGCCCTCATCTCCTCCCATGATGCCCCCCCTGCTTATTTAAATAGATAAAGCTTTAGCTTGACTATTTTTCTGTTCACATGAATTTCCAACTGGAAATGTTATCGAAAGACAAAAGAAAGGGCTCCAGTGACTTAAGGCAACCAAATCCCACATCGACTATGAAACTTCCTCCTCCTTCCCACCCTCCTCCAAACCCTAAGATGCTTTTCTCACTCTTCGCTTTTCATCTCCTTTCTACTCCTTCCCAGTCACTTAACCCAAATGGGAATGAAGTGCTAAGTGGTTCCTCCCTCCCTCCTCTCAGCTGTGCCACATTTGGGTGCTCCTAAAAGGCATCTCTCAGCCTGCAACTGGCACAAGAACCTTATGTTAGCAATCTTTTTGCTTAAAACTAAAGGACAAAGTGTGTGTTTAAAAGATGGCTGAGAAGCCTGGGTGACTACTGTGCCCCCAAAGAGACTATAACAGACTGCAGTAAAAAAGTACCTGGTACAGGGTCAGAAAATGAATAATTCAAACTTCCCTTACATGCTGAATTAACCTTGACTTATTTCATGCTTCCCCGCCCCCATCACACTGACTTTTGCTTCTCTCTGGGCTGGAGTTGGCTGGAATCATTCAAGTGTGTATTTTAATCCCTCCTGGAAACTTCTTCTGCTCTATTTGGATCACAGAACGTGAGAGCAATTGGATAAGCATGTGCTCACTGCCCTGCGGGAAGGGGTGTCATTGTGGAGACCCACAGCGATGGGTGCTGGGGGCACCAGCCACACCCGTATAAAAGGACCAACAAATGTCCTTCTACCAAGATTGACAGCAAGGGGCTAGAGCAACTTGGGACTTAGGAAATGTTCCCCTTTCTATTTTTGACAATACTCCTTTAAAGAACGTTTTTATTCCCAACTTCCTTATGTTGACATCAACAGCAACAACCATCTCCTTCACCCTGCCAAGAAAACAAGAATCCTCTTTTCAGACTCAGATCTTGGAAGGAAGGCAAAAAAGGCACTCCTATTTTCCTTAAAGTTACCTGCTATCCCACAGCACAATCATAGATCATGGCAATATCTTCTTCTTCATGTGCTAGGCACAAAGCTGTATAGGGAATCAAGTTTATGAAACACAATACTCAACTTGCACCCAAGATGCACTCACAGGTCCTTCTCGCTGATGAACCTGGCAAGAGAGAGGGAGCTGGTCAGGAGACAATGTGTGCAAGAACAGCTAACAGGAGGATATGAACCTGCCTGTATGTATGAAGTGGGGCTTCCCTAGTTATGATACGAAATAAATGCTATGTGTCTCAAAGGCAATGTCATTGAAAGAAGATGATGATGTCCTAAACAAAAAGAAATGTGGACTTTGACTTAGGAAAGTTGTTCTTGTCAGTATTTTAGGGTCAGTTTTCATAAGAATTCTGTCAGTACTGTGTAATAGAACTTTCTGCAATGTGGGAGGTGTTCTGTATCTGTATTATCCAATATGATGATCATAGACACATGTGAACCCTTGGCAACGGCTGTTGTAAGAGAGAAAATGTATTTGAATTTAAATAGCCACATGTGGCTTGTCTAGTATATTGTACAAGACTAGATGCCAAGATGCATCCTATTCTGTACTTTTTTTTCTGCTTTCCGCAGAAAGTCTTGTCATATTATTGACAACGAGGAGGAAAGGGAGTAAATATTGGATCAGACTGTCTGTAGGTGCCAGCCCGGGGGAAAGTGTTTTCATGAAGGAACCTCATTTACATGTGGTAGAAACCTTGAAACACAGCTAGTACAGTGGACATTAGGTTCAGTAGTTAAGGCACCACTTAGGACATGCACATTCCATATCAGAGTGCCTAGGTTCCTGTCCTGATTGGACTTCTACCTTCAGCTTCCTGCTGATGCACACACTGGGAGATAGCAGGTGATGATTCAAGTACTCGGGTTCTTTTCACTCACATGGGAGACCCAGACTGAGTTCTGTGTTTCTGGCTTCAGCCTGGCACAGTCCCAGCTGTTGCAGGCATTTGGGAAGTGAACCACCAGATGGAAGATCTCTGTCTCTGTGCCTTTCAAAATTAAAAAAAAAATCAGTTTTAAAAATGCTTAAACTTTGCTATCAATGATACTAAACCCATTTTACAGTTAAAGAAACTGAAGGTGACAGATCTTTGGTTAGTGGCCTAAAATCACAAGATGAACAACTGCAGACATGAGTCTCTGGATCCAGCCCAACAGTCTTCATTGCAAATAAATGCTGTCACTGTAGATGCTATCCCCATTTCACAGCAAGAAAAAAGAAGTTATTAATTTAAGAATAAAGTCCAGGGATAAGTGGTAGGGACAGACATTTGTGGCCTTTGGCTACAAGTTTCTTTCAGACCTAAGCATAGGTTGGAAGAATTCAATGAAGGAGCATACAATGATCTTTCGCTTCTTGGTGTGCACGGTGTGGCTGGTAGGTCTGAAATGACAAGTTCAAATTCCCTCCTGCTGCTACTGTATGTGATTGAGATGTACAAGGAGGAGGAAGTCTTTATGAAGCAAAACAAGAAAACAAACAGAAGTGCCCAGAGCAAGGTATTTGTTGAAAATTCCAAAGTGAAATATTCTCAGAGCGGGGAGACTCACCCTTCATCTGAAATCACTCAGATCTTGGGCTATGCAACAAAGTAGAATTATCCAGACGTGGGTAAGTCTGGCACCCCTGGCTAAGGCACTAACCAAGAGGGTGATGAGAAGAAAGCTTTTCTCTGCTGGGAGCCCTTCACCCAAGGAGATTCCTAGAAGGTGATGTTGATTGTAATTAGAGCCTCATTCTGAGAGGAGGTCTGTCTCAAATCCCAGGCCTGCAAGTGCAGCTGGTGGCTGGGACGCTGCTACCTGGCACTCCCTCCAGAGACAGCCTCAGCTGCTCTTGCCGGCTCGAATCATCACTTGGTTTTGTTTCCCAGGGTAGGGCTAGGTGGGGGGTGGGGTGGCAGTGAGACCACACCGAGGAATCCGGCAGTAACTGTCAGGCAGGCAGCTTTGCACAGCATGTGTCTGCCCTTGCCTGGGCAGCAGACTCCTGTTACTCCCCGGTCCCTTGCTGGCTGTTCACTTTCTACACCAATGGGCTCTGAGGTGACAAGTTCAATTCCCAGTTCTGTCAAACCTGCATTTTCTTCCCTGACCTACTTTTCCCACTCTGCAGTGTTGGAACAATGCCTTGCTCTGTTCCCTGTTTAGACCCATCTTTTGCCTGAGCTGGTGCAGAAGCCCGGGCCTTTGCCAGGCTTTTTTGCCTTGAATTGCTGACAAGTGTTGACGGGAAAAGAAAAAAAGAGAAAGAAAAAAAATCCTCACCATGAAACGGAGTCCAGCTCTCCCATAGATGCCCAGTCTACAGAGGGAGTCACAGTTCCTTGTCAGTAAGGAAAGAAATCAAAAGGTTACGCTTCACATTCTGCATCTCTCTCCTCACCCTGCATTTCCCAACCTCCCAGGCATAGAGAGAAGCAACCGAGGCAATGCCAAGAGCGCTCCTGACCCCAGAAGCATTTCCAGCTGCCAACTGAGGCTCTGTTCAAGACCACTGTCGTCCCCACGCTCCGAAAACTCCTCCGTGGAAAGGAACAGACTTCCCAAAGCCTTCTGTGGAGAGAACACCCCCGGAAGGTTTCTCATGCTCTCAGGGAGTCTCAAGACAGTAGAATGGCCAAGCAGGCAGCAAAGGAGCCCATGGGAGGATCCTGTGCTGTCTGTAAAATGACTGTATGATCTGCAAATAAATGTAGCATACTGTGACCTCAGAAGAGGGCATGGTAGAGAAAAATAAGAAAATAATAGCCGACATGTATGGATTGCTTACTGTATGGAATAATCATTCTGTGGTTTTACACATATAAGATGTCTAATGGTCATAAGTCCCTTTGGGGCAGGTCCAGTTGGGATATGCACCCATGGGGATCTGCAAGACCTGCACTTGTTCTCCCAGCTTGGAATATGTGCCTCTTGCAGTGTGCACTCTCCCACCAACGCATCCTCCTGCATTTGCTTCCCCCTTTTCTTCATCTTACCTGCTAACACCAACTTGGGGGGCTGCACCCTCCACAGCATTCTAGCAGTTCCATCCCACTCCAGCAAACTCAGTCAAGGCCACACTGGCCCTATCATCCAGATGAACCTGGAACAATAGTCTCCCCTGGAACACCTTGCCCGCTTTGGATAATTCCTGAGTTTCCGCTCCTAAGAGGATCTGAACAAGCATTTCTCAAATTACCTCCCCTTTCAGCTGTTTGTGCTGAGTGCAAAAAGGGCCAACCCTGAGCACTATCCCTCCTAGTCTCCCCAGTCTAGGGTGTGCTCCTGGTCAGTTCTGTACAAGGTGGTGGAAGAGGGGCTCTGGGGGAGGATCAGCCTTTCAGGTAAAAGGAGGCAGCTCCACCAGGAATGTGTTGGCAGTTGCATCCTCTTTCCTGCGAGGCCAGCAGTTCAGTGGGGACACAGAGTTTACAGCACAAGACAGTCACCTGTAACACAACAAAGATACAAGAAACCTGGCTGATGTTGTTGAATGGCTGCACCACCCCTGGAACTGCTGACCTCCAAATTTATTGTTAGATTTAAAAAATGTAACTTGTGTGGTTAACCAATCCCTAGTTCTGCTGTTCTCTTCCTTGTAGAAAAAATGCCTCCTTGAGGGTACCCCCAAGAGCGGCTCTCCTGAACATCCCGGGGCGGGATGCTGTCTACCTCACTCTTCCTCACCTGCCTCATCCCTCCCCTGCTCCTCTTGCCAGGAAGTCCCAGAAAAGACAACATGGCCACTATCAAATAAATAACACACACGGGGCCTGCTGGACCAGCTAGAATGAGTGTCACTGGAGGTCTGGGAGAGTCGTTCCATCTTCATTCCCAGTCACTCAAGAGAAATTTTCAAAGCCCAGTGATTTTGATGTGGCTTCCCACAACTGTTTTGGAATCTGCTAGACCTGATTGTTCTTTGTGATCCCATCATCAGGGAGAAGCGTAACTGGTTTAGCTCCCTTCCAAAGGAGGCAACAGGGAATCGGCTCAGGTGCTTTGTGGGGAAGCTGTCTTCAGTAATGCCAAGGAACAGGTAAGGGCGTCGGACAGCCCTTTCTAGGGCAACTGGGGTCCCTCACCTGTGAACAGACGTCCGCTGACCCTGTTTGTTCAGAACCCAGTCAACCTTCTTCTACATTTTACTTAAAAAAAAAAAAAAAAAAAAAAGATGTATTTATTTGAAAGTCAGAGCTAGAGGCGGGGGGGGGGGGGGGCGGGGATAGAGATCTTCCATCCGTTGGTTCACTCCCTAAATGACACAATGGCCAGGGCTGGGCTCATCTGAAGTCAGGAGCCAGGAGCTTCCTCCAGGTCTCCCACATGGTTGCAGGGGCCATCTTCTGCTGCTTTACCAGGCTGTTAGTGAGGAGCTGGATGGGAAGTGGAGCAGCCGGGACTCAAACTGGCACCGATATCGAATGCCAGCATCATCGCAGGGGATGGCTTTACCAGCTAAGCCACAACACTGGTCCCTTCTGCTACATTTTATATCTCCCCTGATTGTGAACCATCCTTTTTATTTTTTGAAATTTATTTATTTATTTGAAAGGCAGAACAACAGTAAAAGGAGTGGTAGGGGGAGCTTCCATCTACTTGCTCATTCCCCCAAGAGTTACAATGGTCACAGTGGCCAAGGCGGGGCCATACAGAAGCCAGGAGCCTAGAACTCCATCCGGGTCTCCCAAGTGGGTGGCGGGGGTCTGAGTACTTGGGCCATCCTCTGCCGCTTTCCCAGGCGCATTAACAGGGAGCTGGATCGGAAACAGAACAGCCAGGACCAGAACTGGTGCTGCGATATGGGATGTGAGTGTCACAAGTGGTGGCTTAACTCACTGAGCCACAAAGCCGGCCCCAGTGAACCTTCTCAAAATGACTGGCAGTCCAAGCTTCTCAGCCTTATCCAGCCAAAAGGTTGGAATGAGGCCCAAGCCCTGCCAGTCAGATTCACATGGAAATTTTAGTCTTGAACAGAATAAGAAACTGAAGATGACTGAAAATATCAGTACTTTCCTGAAGAGACTGTCCACTACTTCCTGCTACTTAAATTTCTCTGGTTCCATTACTTTCTGATACTTGATTTTCAGCTTTGGCTTTTACTAAATCACTACTACAGACCCTTCAATTAATTCCTTTTTCCCCTTGTGAGTTTCCAGATTAATATCTGTAACTTACAACAATAGGACCTCAAATTACAGACTTTTTAAATAGTGAAACCCAGGGCTTACACCTGCTACCCCCACTGAGACGTCAGAATATGTTTGTTATACATCCTTGACTGGCTCTGGTATTAGCGTGAAAAATGCCCAAATAATTGCCACCTCCCCCTAAAAATCTGGGTCACTTCTGTTTCTGGTCTGCCATGTAGTTCTCAAGCAGACACACAAATGGCAGTTGTAGCGGCTCAGAGGAAAGAAGTGTTCAAAAAAAAAAAAAAAAAAAGAAAGAAAGAAAGAAAGAAAAGAAAAAAAAACTTCTCTGTCTCTGTCTTTAAAGCCATGAATGAAATAAAGGAGACTGTGTTCATAGCACCTGACTCACACGATTACGCTGGGTCAGCCATCAATATGTAGATAGAAAGAAAATAATTGGCGTAAACTCCTTGAAATTTCTGCCTACAGCCTCCCCAAGGAGGCCTTGGGGAGATCCAGCTAGCATTTGAACAGCCAAGGTTTAGTAATGAGAACTGACATTCTAGTGTGTAGTACAAAAGACACTTCCCTCCTGGAACCAGGAAAAGTACTTTAATCAGCCAAAAAGTTGCTACTGTATAAAGGGGGGGGGGCATAAAATACTCCCTTGTTCATTGTTTCTCTACCACTGCTATGCCCAGCTTCTAATAAATGTTCACGCCCCCTTGGCATCGTCTATGCCTGCCTCATTAATGCCATTTGCTCATTGCTATGCCAGGAAACCCAGCTGATTCACAGGGAACCCTGAGCTGAAGGTTGCCCGGGTTTCAGGTTGCTTATGCACACAATTCACACTCCATGTGTTAGGGCTCCCTCCTTTCCTCAAATCACTCTGTGTGTCTGCAAAGTGGGAAATGGGCTTTGAATTGTCTCTGGCTCCTCCCTGACCAGTCAAACCCCGGGGTGCCTGCAGAATATTTATTAGTTGTAAATTCAAAACAACCATCACAAAGAAAGATAAAAGGTTAAAGTCACAACTGAGACACCCAGAGTGAACAGCCTGAGAGATTGGAAAAGGTAAGCTGAGAAAACACTCAGACCCCTCTAGCACAAGCTAAAGATAAAACAAGGCGTGTTCTGTGCCCAAGGCAGAAAATTAAAAATTGAGCAGGTTCCATTCCGAGAGGCATGTGATGAGGTGAGGCTCCTTCTCCACACACGCACCCACCCTCGTCCTTGCTGATGTCCAGCCTCAGCTCTTTCCTGCTGTCATTTCTTTTGTCCCCCCTGCTTCCAGCTGAGGCAAATACTCTGTTAATAATAAGTTGCATTGCCAGCATCAAAACACAAAACACATTCAAGGCAACAGTCGTAAAAAATAACCTCAGAGAGGCATCAGATCCTGAGGACTCTGGGTATATCTGCACAGCCTCCGTACCAACGGCCAAGCGCATCCTTTTACATTTTTAGAACTTAAAAGCCGGAATAAGAGCAAGGTCAGCTCTCTTCCTTGGAACATCCTGCATCAACCTACTGGTCCATACAGAGTAGAAGGACTTGGTCCCCTTACCCTGAATCCATTCTAGCTTCATTGTACCCTAGAAGAAATGGCAGAAAAACACTACGACTACATTGTAGTTCAACTCCACCTCTACTCAATCTTGCTTTATTTATTCCCTCAGCAACATTGTCCCTGAGATCACTCCCTACTTGATGTATTGCATTAAATTTTTTCTAAGTGAGAATAGACTGGGGGCATCTTGAAACCCAATCTCCTACCCAGAAACTATAGAAGTCCCCTCTGTACCACCCTTGGAGAGGCTCAAGTAGCCTCCCCTTGACCCTGGCCTGAATGGTTCCCATTCCCTCGCCCAGAAGTTGAGAGGAGGCACTTTACTTTGGGGAGGGCAAGTCTCTGACACCAGAGTCTCCAGAATTCTGTGAGGAGGTGAACTAGAGGCCAGGAAGACAGAACAGCTTCTTGGCAGAAAGATGGTGTGTAAAGATATTAAAATGTGATGGTCTAGTAAATATGAAAATCTAACAATAGCAGAGGAAAATATCAAATGGTACCTCCATGCTGTGGTCTGCATGTTTGTGTTCCTCTAAAATTCAGCTTTATGTTGAAACCCAACTCCCAGTGCAACAGCAGTAAAATGTGGCCCTTTTAGGAGTGATTAGCTAGTGACCGCTCAGCCTGCATAGATGGGATTAGCACCCTCCTAAAAGAGGTCCAAGGGAGTTTGCTGATGTCATCTGCTATAGGAGGAGCAGCAAGAAATTGCCACCCATGAAGCAGACAACGAGCCTCCACCAGACATTGAGCCTGCTGGGACTTTGATCTTGGATTCCTTAGCCCCAACAACTATGAGCAATCCATTTCTGTTCTTTATGAATTACCCAGTCTAAGGTATTTTTAATAGAAGCCAAAATGGACTCGGGTACTAAGGATTCTTTCCCTTTTAAAAGCAAGCTAATGAAGGAACACAGTGGTCTATCCTGCCAAAAGAGGTATAGAAACAACACAGGGAATTTATGATAAAAGGCCAAGGAAATGGGCAAGAAAAAAGGAGCTGAGAATACAAGGACACTACAGAGAGAACCGTTAAACAAGCATCCTGCCCCTGGCTTATCTCCTTTGCACACTGAGCTCCCAGAGGCTTCCCACAGCGGAAGATTGACACCGAGAGTTTGGCTTGTCATATAGCAGGCATAGCAGAGAAAAGTTGCAGGAGAGGCTCTCAAGCATGGAGTCGGCTAACTTCTAATAGTCAATGTGATGCTAATTTTTAGTTAGTCTCCAGATAATGTCATCAACTTTTTTGATGAAGACCCAAAACACTGTGGGCAACATCAAGGTGGAAAATATGGGAGCTTCTGATGAGTTAGTGTAGGTCTTTTGGTGGGAGGAAGAGCTTCATCTGAGATCAGATGACAGATTGTAAACTCTCCACAACAAAGAGAGACAGCATGTGTGAGTATGTGATGTATCTAGGACATTAGGGAGTAGTGAAAACTGTGGACCTTTGATTAGTCTCTACCTAGCAAGAAAGTTTCCCAATGTTCTGCTGGATAAATGATTATGTTTGTGGCTGAATGTTACTCTCAGGCTGCCAATGTGCAATCCCAGCTATAAAAGGTGAAGATCTTCCTAGATAATATTAAGCCATCATCTGCTGCACATACTCAGGGAGCAAATCGGTAGTCTCATCACTTTATTCCAAGTCAAAGAATAGCCCCTTAGGCTTCCCTATTTGGTCTTTGCTGCCACTATCCCTAATACCATTACTACATCAGAAAACTAAGCCAATGCAACTGCCAGAGTGGAGAGGAAGAAATAAATAAGAGGAGAAAAATGTTGAATAACACTAGCAGCAAACTAAGTGCAGGGTTAATACTATTCCTCCAAGATTGTTCAGATGTAATATCTTAGCTATTTACATAGAATTCGACCTTGGCCTCTAAAGACACCGTCCTCATTCTTGAAGAAAGAGAAAGCATGAACATCTATTGAATACCAACGCTCTGCCAATCAAATGCCAGATGCCTTCCCCCAGGGGAACAAGGACTATAATCTACATTTTTTCCTTTCAGCCCTTGATGACTCTGATTGTCAGACCACTTCATCTGTGGCTGTGTGGCTAAGTTTTATTATTGAACAAGTCAACACGCCTATGGAAGCGGGACTGCAGAAACCAAAGAAACAACCTGATGTTTGCAACACTAACACCAATTAAAATAAAAGCCACATAAGCTTAAACTGTAGCAACGTGAACAAAAAAACTTACTTCTGTTCCCAAGGCTCCTGAGCAAGGGCTGTGCTTGACTAACTTGGTACACTGTTCTGATTTGAGGGGCATCCAGGCAACAAGTAGACATGGAAGCAGGAAGAAATTCAACAAATTCAGAATTGAAACCAAATGGAGTCATTTCCAATAGGACCTCCCAAACTTCCATTGGAAAGGAAATGGAAGGGTTTTTTTTTTTTTTTTTTTAAGCAAAAATATCTTCCTGGATGTATCCTTGAACTCACTTACTTTATAGATAAAAAAACTAAGGGTAAAAGTTGTTCCAAGTTGTTCCATTTTAATCAGTACTGGCAGCTATCACAAATTACTCTAGACTGGGTGACTTGAGCAACAAACGATTATTTCTCACAGTCTGGAAGCTGAGAAGAGTAAGACCCAGGGTTCATTGGCAGGTCCAGTGTGAGGTGAGGGCCTGCTTCCTGGTGTCCTCACAAGGCAGAGCAAAGAAGGAAGCCAGTTTTCTGATAAGGGCACTAACCCCATTCACGAAGGACCCATTGTGACCTAATCATCTTCCTAAGGACTCACCACCTAACACTATCTCAATGGGGATGGGTAGGCTTTCAACTTAGGAACTTCACAGGGACACAATATGCAACCCCTAACAGACCAAGTCTGTGTGCTAACTGTTACTTCAGAAGGTGAGGGTGTTGAGCTATATCAGGGCTTCCGTTTCAAACTCCATCGCCAATTTGTTAAATAAATTTATCACATTCTTGAGACTATGTGTTCCTCTCCCACTCCTCCATTTAAGAACACTCCTGATACACCCAAAACTCTACATTTACTCGTTTCATAAATATATATTAAGCACCTCATGTGTGCCAGTCTCTTGGTGATACAGATACAGTGGATTCAAGGAAGAGTTAGTCAAGAATGAGACAAATAACCAAGGAGTTTGTGTTCCAAAGGAAAGAAGTCTGGAAGAATTACTTGGTCAAGAATGTATAATGCAGGCTTCGGTGTTGTGGCACAGCACAGTTAAGCTGCCACCTGAGATGCTGGCGTCCCATATTGGGCGTCCCAGTACCGATATCAGTTGTTCTGCTTTCAATCCAGCTCCCTGCTGATGTGCCTGAGGAAGCAGTGAAAGATGGGCCCCTCCCACCAACATGGAAAACCCAGATGGAGTTCCATGCTCCTGGCTTTGGCCTGGCCCAGCCCATGCCATTACAAGTATTTGGGAGTAGTGAAGCTGCAGATGGAAGATCTCTTTCTGTGTGTCTCTTCCTCTCTCTGTCATTCTGCCTTTCAAATAAATAAGATGAATCTTTTTAAAAGGATACAAAATTTACTAATCTCCTTTGTTGAAGTTAATTTTTCCATGTAACTTAAGTCATCTTACTCCTTTACATAGGCATTCTTAGATAAAAAATCTTTTGTATCTTAGAAAACAGATCCAAAGATTTGTGGGTTCCAACATGATATATCAGTATTATTGTTATCATGATATTGAAAATAGCAATGCTAAGGTAGGCTGAAGATGTTGTTTGTACCACCAGCCTAGATTAGAATCTAGCAACTACTGGACCAAGTCACTGAAGGGCACTTGAAGGGTATTAGACGAAGAAGACTGGTTAAAAGGAAAAGAACAGATGAGAATGAATGGAGAGGAACTGAGAGGTAGAGGGAGAGAGGAAGGGAGAGGGAGAGAGAGATACAGAGAGACTTAGAGTATGAAATAGCATCAGAGACAGCATGTGTGAGTGGGAAACAGGGCCAACAGAATCTGGGTACTACATGGAACCAGGGCAGACACCTCAGCACATAACTAGCTGCCTACCTGGAAGTTATGCTAGCACCTAGGTGCCTTGCTTTCCCCACCGAAGTCCTAGCCCTGATTTAGAGCCCCTTAGTGGAACATCAGCACCGCTGGTATCCAGCACTAGCCTGGAACACCTGTAGTGACATCTGGATGTAGAGACAGAGGGCCTGCTTGACTCCAGTTCTTTCCCTCTCTCATGCTACTCCTTCCTGAAGCTGTTCTCTAATTCCAGACCACAATGCACTCTTTCCTCTCTCTGCAAGGTTGTCAAGCATTTAGGGATTGGTAATTATTTCACATGTATAATTTTGTGTCTCCAATTGGCATATGAGCCATTCGAGGACAGGCAGCATGTCTAATCATCTGCAAGGCCAAGGAAGGTGATGGGCACAAAGTAGGTTCTAATTAAGTGACTGAATGAATAATTGATTGCTTGGTTAGTTGGAATGATACTGCTCAGCTGCAGAGCTAGAAACAGAAAATGAGCTTCAACTTACTACTTGACCCCTGGTATGCCCAGTCATGCCTGCATCCCCTGCAGTACAAGAGGTGGCCATATCCTGTTTCCCCTAAGCAACTGTAATCATCACACACAACAGGTGTAGTGAGAACAGCTGAGCATGGTATTACCTTGGGGTTAGAAGTCCCAGTGAAGAACAGCAGAAAAAGCAGAATTCAAAGCAATTATTTCTATGGAAAGGAGAATAGGAGGAGATTTGAAAAAAAAAAAACTTCAAGAAATTAGCTCACTATTGTCTTTCCTTCAATAAGAAAATGTCTAGATTGCAATATACCTCCACTGAAATGGAATGCAGCTGAAATTCAAAAGAAACAGATTTCCACAGGCAATGCCCAATTTCCAATCCAGTGGAATATTGCTAGTTGAGATTTTAATCCCAGCACTATAAAGGAATTATACTCATCAAGTCTCTTATGGGTTGTAAATAGTCCCCTAAACACCAGGATGGGTATAATCATTGCACAACACCTGTCTGGGGCATATGATGCCTGCCTTTGTCCTCCAGCCCTCCTGGCCCATCTGCAAAGTAGACACAATCTGGTTTAGACAGAAGAGTAATAAACAATTGCAGAGAGTTAGGGCTATGGCCTGCAAATGCCACTTACTTGATCTCAACATGCTTGGCTTCTGATCCTATCTTGACTGCTTCTG
Organism: Oryctolagus cuniculus; assembly: GCF_051225735.1. Taxonomy (NCBI): domain Eukaryota; kingdom Metazoa; phylum Chordata; class Mammalia; order Lagomorpha; family Leporidae; genus Oryctolagus; species Oryctolagus cuniculus. The sequence goes on along the minus strand of NC_142869.1, from coordinate 32,685,349 downwards.
CACCTCTGGATCTGTAGCACTGCAGAAACCATCCTCTCCAGACTCCTGTTTGGATGGGGTTTCGCTGCTGCTGATCCCCAGCTTGTCCCTCCTCTGGCTGTCCAAGTCCTGCGTTGCTTGCCATGTGCAGCACAGCTCTTGCCCCAGGAGACATGTCATGCGGCTGCCATCTTGCCTGAGCCAAGTCTGGTGGCCCTGTGACTGCACTGACCCAGACCCTGGGAAACCATACGAGCTAACAGAGATGACAGTATTCACCGAAGTCTCATCTGGACCAGAACATGGCTGGCAGAGGAAGCTGGGCAAACTTTCATCTCTACTATAATTTGCCTCAACTGATTCACCTGGAGCCTGAGGGGCCACCAAGGGAATACAAAATTCCTATGCACTGCTGGGCCTCAATTATGCGTCCAGATGTGGATGCATGAGAAGGAGGTTGGGGGAGGGAGAAGGGCAGGCACCCTGAGGCAGTTTGTGGGGAGGAGAAATAAAGCAGCTGAGGAAGAGAAACATGGAAAGAACCTGAAGTATGAGCCAGGCTTAGCAGTGGGCCCTGAATACGGAAACAGGTCCTCATTGTGACTCAAGCTCATGCAGATAGCTGATGGTCCCATCTCAGCTAAGTGTGAAGTGGCAGTGCTATCTTCCTAAACCCAGTGATACTCTGGTAGTCAGGCAGCCTGCTGAGAAATCCTCCCTCATGGAACATAATGCCCAGGAAGAGAAGCTCCCCTCCTCTTTGTCCAAAGGCTGAAATGTGGTCAAGACCTGTGAAGATTGGGAAGGAGTGATGGGTGCTGGGACAGAGGCCAGAAGCAGAGCAACAATTCAATCCAGAAGACTGGACAGGCACATGGGCGCATGTAGGACACCCCTTGGGACTACAAGCATATTTTTGTTAAAAATGAAGAAAAAATTGCAGGCAATGGAGAGGAAACTGGGAAACTTGGCAAACTTTTATGGAGTTGGTGGTGATACAAGCACCAAAGGTAATGGGACCTTCTTCTTGCTCACTTGCTGGTAAAGCTTGGGAATCATTTGGATACAGCAGAGTCCCAAATACTTGAGTCTCCTTCACAGGATGTCATGTGACATCTTACCCACCAGGAGCAGTCTTGCTTCCCCATCTCTGTGCTACTCACTGACTTACAGAGGTCAGTAACCTGGGAACCATCAAGAACTTGAGCTTCCGTTGTTACAAAGCAGCACACTTTCCCCTCAGCAGAGAAATACAAAGCGATTCACAACCGCGGTGATCATTCCAGCCCCCTTTCCCCATCATGAAGACCACCTGTGCCATCCACAGCCTTCCCTGGATTACAAGAAGCCTTCACTCTACCCATGATTCCAACCTGAGCTTTGTCTCCTGACACATTCCGAGGTTGTCTTTTTTTTTTTTTTCTTTATTTGACAGACAGAGTTAGACAATGAGAGAGAGAGAGACAGAGAGAAAGATCTTCCCTCCATTGGTTCACTCCCCAAATGGCCGCCACGGTCGGTGCTGCGCCGATTGGAAGCCAGGAGCCAGGTGCTCCCTCCTGGTCTCCCATGCGGGTGCAGGGGCCCAAGCACCTGGGCCATCCTCCACTGCCTTCCCGGGCCACAGCAGAGAGCTGGACCGGAAGAGGAGCAATCGGGACTAGAACTCAGCGCCCATATGGGATGCTGGCGCCACAGTCAGAGGATTAGCCAAGCGAGTCCCCAGTGTTGTCTTTCTTGTACTCTATGTACCTCTAGTCCAAGAGGATAACAAGTGGACCTCACCACAATTATGCTTTCATGTTTCCAATCAACCCAGACATGCCTCTCGTCTCCTCCCTGGTCCTCCAAGCTCACAGTCTGTTTCCTTCTGTGGTGAGGTTGGGCAAGACCTCATGTTTGGGGTGGAGAGCCATGAATCATGGACAAGAGGCTCTGGGAACAGCAAGTCTCTGCTGTTTCACTCACATGTCCTAAACAGCCTGGTGGGATCCAGCTCCAGCCCAAATGGAGCTCCTCACTCATGACTGATGCCTTCAGGAATGTGTCTGTGCAAGCAAAGAAAGTTTCAAATGCAGGGGAATGGAGTCATTGATTTTTTTTGTTTCTGAGCTGGATTGCAAGAGAGCCCTAAAAGCTGGTTGACTACACGAGTGAGCAGGCACAGGCAGAGACCTGAGTCGTACCGCTGAGTCATCTAAATCTGGTTTAGATCCGGTTTTCTCAGGGTACAGAAAGGAACAAAGCTCCCAGTGGAACTATCAGATAGCTACAGCCTGGAAGGATTTTTAATAGATGAAATTTAGAGAGAATTTGAATATTTTATGTTGGGGAGGTAGGGTGCCGAGTGAGATGGCGATGGAAAGAAAACACTCAGTTCAAGTGATTCCGAAGGACATTTAACTGATCTAAATATTTGTCAGCCTGAATTGCTACATTCACTCTCACCTGCCTGAAATCAATACACTGAAGTCAAACACATTTGCCTGCACCTGAGTATGGACAAAGAACTTCTCAAAATTGAATAGGCAGCAGGCAAGGGGAGAGAGAACTGGACAGGGAGCCAGGACACAGGAGTTCTTCTCTTCGGGGGGAGGAGCACCTGGAAGAAGCTGCTGAATCCCTTTGGAGTCGGCTTCGAAATTCTGCAAGTCTACAGAAGGCTTTAGTTAATCTGCATGTTGTAAATTATTGCTAAATACCCAGGACAGCTCGTGTGTGTGTGTGTGTGTGTGTGTGTGTGTGTGTTTAAGGTAGGGACTCAGCTGCTCGAACAAAAGCTTTCTCTTTTCACTTCAGCCTTGAATTTCACAGAATGTGGGTGCTCTGCTGTGCACAGAAGGCAAGGACAGACTGAGCACATGGTTTTCTGCACTTTGTAAGGAGTTCCCTTAAGATGCCTGTGTCAAGGCCTTTTCATTCTGAGTCATTTGAGTTCTGTTGAGACAGAGGAATTTGATGTAAAACTCATTTTTCACCAAATGTCTGTAAGTTGTGTGCGCTGGCGCTGGCTGCCTTTGGAGGTGGGTTTATACACACAGTAGCATCCGCATTAGGCTTCACCTGCGTGCACACAAATGTAGGATTATGTGCTGACTCCACGTTAGTGTGGGAGAAGCAGGGATAATGGGGCCTCTATGGCTCCTGCTGGCTACAGCTAAGCCGGCACCGTGTGACGTGGAGTACCCAGGGCCAGATTCCCTCAATCCCCACTCACTGCAGCTGTGCCACCGAGAACTGCTAGATCTTGTGGGCAGCCCTACTTCTGTGAACTCACAAAAAGGCACTTCTGGGCCTCACACATTCTCTTCATACCTCTGTCTGAGGAGAGGAATGTGGCAATGAAAAATGACCACTTTTGTCATCCTTAAAGGGGTACATTGATTACAAAAATTTTCTCAGTCTTTTGTCCTGCCCTGAGGCCAAGTCTTTGCAATGCAACTTGGCATTTCTTCCCATCAATAAGTGGAGTCTTTTTCTCCACTCCTGAGATCTGGGCCAGCCTTGACTCCTTTTGACCAGCAGAATATAGTGTAAGTGATGGAGTACAAGTCCTAAGATTCACCCTCTAATTGAAAATCAAACTCGATGAAGGGCGGGACGGGAGAGGGAGTGGGAGAGGAGAGGGCCACGGGAGGGAGGGAGGTTTGGGGTGGGGGGAGCCACAACAATACAAAAGTTGCACTTTGTAAATTCACATTTATTAAATAAAAAAAAAACTATATAACAAACAAAAAAAGAAAAAAAGAACTTAATACTTTACCCTTTTAGTATTTTTTATGTTCTACTTAAAACTATTGGTTGAACTCTGTAATTAATACACAATTACTCTTAGGTGTTTAATTAATGCTATAATTATAATATAGTACTCAAATAGTATTTTACACTTTGTGTTTCTGTGTGGGTACAAACTGTTGAAATCTTTACCTAATATATGCTAAATTGATCTTCTGTATATAAAGATAATTGAAAATTAATCTTGATGTGAATGGAAGGGGAGAAGGAACGGGAGAGGGGAGTGTTGTGGGTGGGAGGGAAGTTATGTGGGGGGGAAGCTATTGTAATCCATAAGCTGTACCTTGGAAATTTATGTTCATTAAATAAAATAAAATTAAATTAAAAAAAAGAATTAGAAAAAAAAAGATTCACCCTCACCAGATGTTGAGCTCTCTTGGACCCTGAGATTGCCCTGTGAATTAATTTGCAGTTTTGGGTCACAGAGACACACGGCCCACTCCCCCCTTCACCTACCCAATAGCCACAACTGCCTGACATATGCATGACACCTTCCTAGACCAAGCAGCCCTCAACCAGCATGCCTCCTAACCACAGATACATACATGACCAAACCAAGGTCAACTAAACTTGGCCCAAGTTAGAAGATTGCTCAACTGACCCACAGACTTGTGAGGAATAATAAATGCTTGTGTGTGCTAACTTAAGTTTAGGGGTGAATTGTTACACAGCAAGAGCCAACCAGGAGGCTTATTCCCTGAAGAAAGAGGGCATATGCATGACAGGTTGGTAACACTACCCTTCAGGCATTCCTGAGCTTGCTTCTGCCATAGGTATTGACTGAATGCCTACTGTGTGTCAGGTATTCTTCTGGGCTCTGTGTATACAATGTCTCTGCTGTCCTAGAGTGTACATTTCAATGGGTGAAGACAAACTCCAAATAAATAAGTTAAAAATAATCAGCTAGTAGTAAGCACCATAGAGACCATTTCCATGGGAATATGATAGGGAATAACAGTGGGGATGCTCTAGGTTTGGTGGGCAAGGAAGTCTCACGAAAGGGATATTTAGACTGAGATCTGATTGTCAGTTTAGGGCAAGCTACATAAATATTGGGGGAAGATCTCTCTAAGCAGAGGAATAGCAAGTGCAAAGATCCTGCAGCAGGAATATGATGCAACTGAGAGACGAAAGAAGACTATGCTAGAGCCCAGTGGGAGAGGGGAGAAGCCGAGGTCAGAGCATGCAGGGCCTTAAGCAAAGTAAACAATTTGGACTTTGTGCTAAATGCACTAAACGAGCTATCTCCACATCTAAGATAAGAGTCACATTATTTGATTAATATTTAGATGTATTCCTCTGGATGACAGAGTGGTGATTAAAGGGCAAAAGAGGAGGAACCGAATTGGCTAGGAAACTCCTGTAGTCAACAAGACCAGGGCAGGGTTATAACAGTGGAAGCTAGGAACAGTCAGTTTTGAAGGAAGAAGTGACAGGACTTGGAGAGAACTGGGTGAGGACATTTATGGTGACCTAGACCTTTGTTCAGTAACTGGATTACTGCAATGGAAGAGACCAAGGAAGGAGCACGTGGGAGGCCTGGCCACATGTGCCTGAGACTCCTGATTAAGGCAGCGAGAGGCCAAGACTGTGGAGGGCCTGGCACTCTGGGAAGGGGTCAGCACCAGAGATAAAGATTGGGGGTCACTGGCATGAAGGTGAGATTGGCCCTGGAATGGATGAGAAGAGACTCAGGGCTCTCCAACATGTGTGGGCTGAGTCTCTCAGGAGTCAGCAAGGGAGAACCAGTCGATGGAGGGCAAGTGAGGAGGGATGCACAGTGCCACTGAAGCAAGAGAGGGGCACCAAGGAGGAGGTCACAGTCAAGTGTGCTGAACGCTCCTGACATCCATGGGGGCTCAGGCCTTCCTGTAACTATTTGTGGGGAGCAACTCGGACTAGACTAAGTTACTGGAATTAAGACTTATTCTATGCATCTGCTCTCCCACAATATGGCGCTGGGAGAGGAGTAAACAGTTTCTACGCAGCTGCCTCCAGTTCAACCAATAAGCAGCAGGACCTGCTCCTGATTGGAGGAGAGCAGCGTACTCAGCGTGTGGGTAGCAGAGTTGGGATTGATGGAAGAGGACTATAAAGGAGGAGAGAGACACCATGCACCAGGAACATCTGAGGGAACACCTGAGGAACATCTGAGCAGCCCCCAAGAGAGCTGGCCGGCGGTGTGCCGCTCCCCCGTGGAAGTGGGGAAAGTGGCGGGGGAACCACCCTTCCACGGAGGTGGAAGGATCGGTAGCCAACCCGGGAAGAACCAACAGCAAACCCGGGAAGGGCCGAGCAGACAAAAGAACAGCGCAGGGCCCTGTGTTGTTCCTCCACGAAGAGGGGGAGCGACAACCATTCAAATATTGTTTGCCCTCCTCAATTCCGTGCACAAGAGAGTGAAATTCTCTTCTGAACTTCCTATCCCTTCAGGCTTCTATTCTAGATAGCTGGAGTACTTAATTCCAAACCCATCACTCCTCCAGTCCCTCTTAATCCTGTTTTCTGTGGGTCCAGTTATTCCCCAAACTCCGTGGCTCTCCACTGGCCCAGACATATAATGTCCCATGAGGTTAGAGAATATCTGAATTTTCTGCAAATGATCAGCTCTGTGAGGGCAAGGGTGGCGTCTGCATTGTACGTGCAACATCCCAACACTTGGCAAGGGGCCTGGCCACTAACAAATTCTTATGATATTGGGTGCATGAAGCCATTCCTCTCAGTGCTTTATGTGGCTTCTATCTTGGACCAGGCAGCCCCGGCTGCCCCCTATCTTATCTCCCTGGGGACAGAAGAGAGGCGTTTTGCTGACATTTCCCAAATTAAAGATTCTCTAGGGTGCAGTATGGCCCCCACTCTTGTCTTTATAGGTAGCATCTACAGAGCCCAGGGCTCCTGAACCACCACTGCTGACTTCTCACCTGTTGGCTGGTGAGACCTCTCCTGGTGGCTTGTGTCATCTTTGGAGTTGGGATAAGTCATTCCCTTCATTGAGTTCAAGAGTCTCATCTACCAGGTCCTCACCTTTAAGATTTTTGAAAGCATTTGTTGCTGCAGGATTTTTCAGCTGCTTTGGATTCAGTTCACCTATCTGCAAGGTCTGATGGCTGGATGATAGGCTAAGCATGTGTCAGCTTGACCCAAAACACTGTTTGTCTAAAAGTCAAGGTTATAATACCTGGCAGTCTTATCTTGGAATGTGCGCCTGACTTTTTGACCATCAGAGGAATGACTTTTGGCCTATAAAACTGTCCTCAATGCTTGTGTGTGGCTCAATATCAAAGTTTTCCTTTCTAGGGGTTCATTTGGTCCCTCTCAAAGGCAGGCATTCAGTAACCATTCGTGCTAGTGAACCTAGCACGACTCACTACTCATCCGAGTGCAATGGTATGTTCTGGGACACAGTCTGGGGAGAGGAGGCAGAGAACTAAAAATTTAACCTCATTTGACCAGAGCCAAAGGTCACCCTTTAATCATCAGGGTATTTTTTTTTGCAACTTTCAAAGTCTTTTTTAATTACTCTGAGCTTAACTCTGTAACTATTCTGCTACCACCTTCTACTGTAAGGAACTCATTAGCTTGGCCTTTGAAAGGAAATTATCACAGAAGCAAAATCAGATTTTAGCTGAAGTCAGGACACATATTAAATCTGATGCTTCACAGCCGAACGCAAGCCTCTCTACCTCTGACAGGCTTCTCCCGGCCGTGTGCAGACAGACACTTAATAAATGCTTTTGATGAAGGTCCCTCTGTCTTAAAAGGAAATTAGATTGTTCTGACAATATCTCCTCATCACTAAACTGCTGGTTATTATCCAGCAGCCTCTGATTCTCTCGGTGTTTGAAAATTGATTGCTTAATGTTTTGCATTCCTCTATGTCCACACTTCGAGGGTGAGCAGCCACGTGTATAATTCCCAGTGTAGGTGATGTGTTTGTCCTTTGCTGATCTTTAGACATTCCATTCACACACACACACACACACACAAATGTTTTTGTTTCAGAATTCCTTCATTCGCTTACACACACAATTCCAGGGCAATTCATTCACACACACGCATGCAATTTTTGTTTTAGAACAATTTCCTAAGCTCTTTGTTCATTTCTTTTATATTTACTGATACCAAGCATGGATGGAAGAGCCCTGAGCTAATCCCTGGGAATACACTGGGATGTGAGGCAGAGCAGATTCATTTCTTTTGGAGCTTAAAAATCTAGTGATGATTATTTCAGATTGTAGGTAAGGACAAAATAAACACATACTGTGATGGAGAATCAATAGCAAGATCTCTCTGGTCTCTCTGAGACCTGAAGAACAAAAGGGAGGAATCAGACAGTGGAGGCCGAGGGAAGTGGCAGGTGCAACGGCCCTGGGGTAAAAAGGAGCTTCGTTTGTTCTAGGATTTAAAGGAAGGCAAAGGGAAGTGGACAAAGATGAGAGTGAGTCGTGACCACTTTATCAAGTGCCTTACACATGGAGTGAATGCACATCCCCATTTTCCAAGAAAAGCCCTGGCTTTGACGTCCGTCCCTGTGCAGTTATGGTTAGGGCCTCCATTCACTCTCAGAAGTATCCGGGTTCACATGATAAATTCTATGGTCACCCAACCAAAGGGCATCCCACAGCGTTGAGATTTTATAATATGTGAACTAGGAAATCATTGGAGAATACTCAGCAGAAGAACGACAGGGCTGGATTTGCGTTCTCAGAGTGTTCCACCTGTCATTGGAAGAAGGCCACGTGTGGAAGTGGGGAGAGCTACGGGAAGGCTATCTCAATGGCTCTGGGAAAAAAGTTGGTGGTCAACAGAGCACCACATTTTAAAATATGTTGTGTTTCTACCATCATCCTTCCTTGAAGCTCCTGGTGGAGGTTCCAACAGCATAGCCTAAGATGCACTGCCTAAATGCTCCACCCCTGCAGGCCTCTCGGCTATCTGAGCTGAGTCTCAGGCATTGCTAAAGCAAGCTGCCTTGCTGTCAGATGAGCCTTCTCCCTGTGGGCTGTATACATCCTGAAGGATTCGTCAGCATAGGGGTAGGAAGGCCACACGTGCTTGCCTGAATTCAGGACTTTTCTAAATTCTGCAGCACCTGGTGGGATGCTGGAGCCTTGGCTGCAGCTGCCCTGCCATTGAGCTTTCCCTCCACTTCATCCTGCTGCCGTTGCTTCCTTCCCCCACAGCTCCCGAGAGCTCTCCTGCCCCAGTCATCTGCAGAGTCTGGTGCCTGCAGAACCTGCCCTACAGTGCCAATGCTAGCACAACTTTCCATTAAAGTGAGCTTTTGGTGTTATCTGTCCTGGCATCTCCATATCTCATCAAGGAGAACTTCCCCTGGTGCTTTCCTGTTGGGAATATAAAGGTTCTTTTTCTATTGCCTTTTATGTCCTCTGCAAATTGAATTGCCTAGTTTGTTTTGACTTGGATAAGTTTATCTGTAAATGGTTGTATTGGTTCATGATACTGGTTCTCTGTAAGCTGGTGCCCTTCCCACTTTTTATTGCATTCCAGGTAGTTATTTCAGATCCTGTAAAACAACAGCTCTTCTTTAAACACCTTGATCTTCCATTACCTAAATTTAGTTTCTTCTTTTGGTACGTGAATTATTTCCTTTGAGAGTATAAAAATCCCATAAATTCCTTTTTTATTTCTTTTATTCATGAGATTATTCTGAGTATTTCTATATAGCAATTTGAAATGTATTGAAATAAATTACAGTAGGGCCCCATTCTTTATAGCTCATTATCATCAAGAATGCAATATATCATGGATTAAATCATGTTCTCCCCAAACATAGCTATAACCAACAAAAGACTGATGCAGGGCCATTAGAGTATAATAGGGAAGAGCTGGTAATCTTCTCAAACTAACCTGTCATGTCCTCAGTTCGCCACAGGCATAGTGGAATAAATATGCATGAAGGTGAGGGAGTGGGAACCAGAAAGGGGTAGCGACATTTTCCCAGGACTTTGAGCCCTGTGCCTGTTTGAGCTTATGTATGTAGTGAAGTCTCTTGACTGGTTTCCAGCAATCTAGCTATAGGAGGTTCCCCATTCCCATCTCTGTTCATGCAAAGGGCCCATGGGAGGTGGGAAATAGCATCTGCATAGACTCACATACTTTAGTTCTCTCCACTCATTCATATATTCATTCAGCAAATAGCTTCGAGCACCTAGGTAGTACTATGCCCAGGTAGCACTGTGCCAGGCACAAAGTTTCTTGAAAAAACATTCACACCCTCACATCCTGACTTGTCATACTTCTTGGTTCTGAATTGCACAACAGAATAATAAAACTATTCCACTGTTTTCCCCCTAACAATTTTCCTTCTTTGTTAGAATTTGAAATTTCCTCCATTTCAGAATACTTGTCATGAGATTGCCTTTGACTGTGGAAATATTTTTTTTAAGAGTGTATTTATTTATTTGAGAGGCAGAGTTACAGAGAGAGGGAGAGACAGAGAGAGGGGTCTTCCATCTTCTGGTTCACTCCCCAGACGGCCACAATGGCCGGAGTTATACCAATCCGAAGCCAGAAGCCAGGAGCTTCTTCCGGGCCTCCCACAAGGATGCAGGGGCCCAAAGACTTGGGCCATCTACTGCTTTCCTAGGCCATAGCAGAGAGCTGGATCAGAAGAGCAGCAGTGGGGATGTGAACCAGTGCCCATATGGGATGCTGGCACTGCAGGCAGAGATTTAGCCTATTACACCACAGTTCCAGCTTCAAGAAATGTTTAATTTTCAATTAATTGTTCTTGCTATGGAAAGATGAAATTGATAAGAGTATCTTCCTTAGCTGGCAGAGAGGTGCACATATGCAAATACACATACATACACAACCACATGGAAGATGAAGGCAGAGATCATAGTAAAAAAGCAGAAGCCAAGGAATGCCAATGACTGAGAGCACACCTCCAGAGCCAGGGAAGGGCATGGAATAAACTTGTCTTCACCATCCTCAGAAGAAACCAGCCCTGCTGATACCTTGATCCCAGACTTCCAGCGTCCAGGACTGTGGTACAATACGTTTCTGTGGATGGAACTTTTGCTAAGCAGCCCGAGGCAACTCATGATCAGTGTGCCTGGCAGCCAACCACGGTCTTCACAATCTCGGGCATCCGAGGAGCTCCCACCCCCTGCAAAAGACAAAGCAGATTTCAGGGACGATGTCAGCCACCAGGGCCCATTCCAGGGACACTGGGATTTGTTCTCTGTGTTTGAGAAGAAACTTTGCTGCCAACACTTGTAAAACACTTGCAGAGCTGGCCCCGTGGCATAGTGGGTAAAGCTGCCACCTGCAATGCCGGCATCCCATATGGGTGCCAGTTCGAGTCCCAGCTGCTCCACTTCTGATCCAACTCTCTGCTATGGCCCAAGCCCTTGGGCCCCTGCACCCGTGTGGGAGACCCAGAAGAAGCTCCTGGCTCCTGGCTTTGGATTGGCGCTGTTGTGGTCAATTGGTGAGTGAGCCAATGGATGGAGGACCTCTCTCTCTCTTTCTGCCTCTCCTCTCTGTGTGTAACTCTGACTTTTAAATAAAAAAAAAAAAAAACACTTGCAACAAAATTACATAGAGGAAGTGGGCATTCAACCTAGAGGTCAAGATGCTCATGTCTCATCAGAATCCTTGCCTTTAATTCTCAGCTCAGGCTCCAGAGCCCAGCTTCTTGCTAATGCAGACCCTGGGAGGCAATGGTAACGACTCTGTGGCTGGATCCCTGTCTCTCATTTGGGAAACCCAGATTGAATTCTCAGCTTCTAGTTTTGACCTGACCCAGTATGAGCTGTTGTGGGCATTCGAGGAATGAACCAGCAGACAGGGAGATAACTCTCTATTAACTAACTAACTAAACTAACTAATAAATAAATAAATAAATTGCATGGTGTGCTGTCAGGCAGTAGTTGATGCTTCAGGAATCCCACCTTTGCCAAAACGAGGAGCGAGGGCTACGAGTACAGGGAATACATGAGACAGAACACATCTGAGGAAAGCAGGAACTGCACTCATTTATTCCACACAGAAGACTTAAGGAGAGCCTTCCAAAAAGGAGAGCATCTCCTATGTGGCATCGAGCCCCAAGAGAGAGGAAAGGTGCAGCTCCCCCCCCCCCCCCAGCACTGCCCAGGTTGTCAATCACTTGTTTCAATAACGTACACACTTGTTAAGGTGACTCTGCCAATTTCTGTCCTCACACGGCACATATTTATTTTCTGTTTTTATCCTAAATTTACAGGATTCAAGAGAAAAGTTTTTTTTTTTTTCATTTCAAAAATTTGGACAGTCTTCTTTTAGACCTATGGTTAAATGGATCTTAGCTGAATTGATCATAAGGAACAGTTGTGCTCAGATCAGCTGGAGGCAGCAGTGACCATTGTCGGGATCCACGCAAGGTGGTAAGAGAGAGAGTCACTGAAACCAAGAACTTGGGATAAAAATAGAGCACACTTACAAAGTGTGCACTTTATCTGTGTTAACTCGAGTGTTCCTCACTCTCTCTGAGATAGATAAGGTAATTACCCCCATTTTATAGATGGAGAAACTAAGGTACAGAGAGATTAAGAACCTTGTCTAAGGTTGCACTCCAGTAAGTTACAAACTAGGGTTTGAACTGGTAGCTGGCTCCAAGAACATTCCCTTAAGCACTGGGCTGTGCTGCCCCTTGGGAAATGAAGCAGATTGGAGTTTTTCTCTCTCTCCCTCCTTCCTTCTCCCATTTCCTCCACCTTTCATGTCTCCTGCTCCTCTTCTTCCCACCACCTCTCCCTGTCTCTCCTGTACCACATACCTTCTCTGCTGTTTTGGTGACTGCCTGGATTGTTATTGCTTTCTGTTCTGCATAACTTGTACTTGCTCTGAGTGCTTACAACCTTACACCTGTAGTCTGCAGGTGGCCCACCATTGCTATTCTCACCTCCATTGCCCACTGCCTTACAGAGATTTCTTAATTCAGAACCTCAGTACACAAAATCCTAGTAGGTCAGTTCCTGGCTGCTGCCCACCCGGGTACACTCAGTTGAGGCTATGGGTTGAGTCACAGGGACAGACCACAGTGAGTGGCCACTAAGAGGGATGCCTCGCAAACACAGAATCACCTTTGCTTTTCTCAGAAAAACTATCTGCTGATCAATTGTGTCACAGATAAGCCTGCCAATCACAACTCCAGCTCTTCATGGCCTGTGCCTGAGCCAACAATGTCCCTGGTATAATAACTCTCACGCATGCTGTGTATCACTGTGTGATGCTGATAGCTGATTGTGAGTGAATAAATGGGAATCTTGTCTGGTTCCTCCAAGAGAAGACAAATGGGCCTGAGCTGCAAGGCATATCTGATCAAAGGGCAACCCAGGCCTCAGGAGGAGGCAAGAGACAGAGGCCTAAGCCACCACACACTGAAAAACAGCAGACATCAGTTTCTCCAACAAACCAGCAACCTCCGTCTGTGTTGGGAGAAGAGACAAAAAGAACCTGCCTAGGCCAGGGGAATGCTATATTTGGCCTACAAAGAGAATCTAGATTTCTCTGGGAGGCAATGGGAGAAATATTGAGCTACAGGGAGGCTGGGCTCGCAGAATCAGACCAGGACATCCTGCTTAGAGCACATGAAATCTCTGTATCAGGCCTCTGAAGTCACTGCACAATGCAGCAGGTTTCTGTGATGTGTATCTGCACTGCCTGCTCACCTGAATATATAAAAGTGTTTAAAAAGTCTACAGAAGATTTCTGCTCTTTTAAACCAGCTATTCCAAGAAAATATGCCAGTGATACATTACTATGTTTCCACGTAATCACTGAACAGATTTGTTACAATGCTGGACAGGTGTCAGGTCTGTTTCTCCCAGCCTTCCACACCTTGCAAGATCATTCAGCTTTCCTTCCAGACATTTTGTTCCTTTCTTTGATACACTGGATTGACTGAAAACAGGCTGTCCATAGACTTCAAGAGAACAAAACATTTTTTTTGCATTAAAAATAGAACCACAACAGGCACAAGATAGTTACATTTAAACAAAGGATATACCACATCATCTGTTCTTAGAGCTGATCCATTTTCAATACCTCCTGAAACACCCAACAAACGGTCCTTCTTACCACTAAATCAGAATTGGTGGAACTAGCATAAGACATTGCTGATTAACCTTGTCAACTTTTTTTTTAACAACCCTCATTGTTTATGCCATTGTAGTAAAGGATTCCCCTCCTGCATGCAGCAAGTCCAGAATGAAAGTGGGTTGTTGCCATAGCAACAAAATACAAGGCAGAGAACTCCAGAAAAGGGGGAGTTTCTACGCCCAAGGCCACAGCCATAAGAAAGCCCCAGGCCCGGGAATGGTGGCAGGAGAGAAGCAACCTGTCCTGACTTCAAACTGCCAGATGGCCTGCTGTTGACACAGGGTTCCCTCCTCCCCACCCCCAACTAATGATTTGCATAATTATGAATCATTCATTCAGAAACTATTTCACTTAAGTATACATTGACAGACTCATTAGGCAGTTTTTCTCTTTGAACAGCCTCGTATTAGAAACTTTCTCCAAACACCTGGCATGCTAGTGCCTTACATGCAGATGCTACCTAAGGAGTACAGATTGAACTGCTTGTTGGAGCCCATCTTGAGCAGGGTATTGCCCAAGATAAAGAGAGAGAACAATAGGGGCTCTCTCAGAGGGCTTGCTATTTAGTGGGCGGGCAAGCATGTTAAAGACCACATCACCTTACCCATCAGCTGAAGTACAGCCTTGTGCAGGATGTCACAGCGGGGAGAATGCAGAAGACAGGGGAGAACACACAAGCAGGGGAGAAAGGTACAAGTGTGGGTCACTTAACTTGAGTCCCAAATATAAGGAATGAGGGCTGACCCCCACCCCTCCCCGTTCCTGATCACTTGCTTTGGATGGTCCTGGCAGAGAAGGTAGCATGAGCAAAGGCCTCAAGGCAAAAAGAGCCTGACCCACGCAGGAGACTCAGGAGATGCACAAGCAGCTTGCAGGTGTTGAGCAAGTCTGCCAGGCAGGGAATGGCGCAACACAGACACAGAGGTGGCCACAGGGTTAACAGGACGTGGAAGTGGGTGGGCAGTAGCGGCACCCACCTGACAGAGCTTGCTTTCTGGATAGACTCCTGGCAGCAGCTGGAGAAACACTTTAAGGATAAGATTAGAGTCAAAGGACCAATTCCAAGGCGGATTCAGACATCCAAGCAAGAGACCACAAGAGTCTGAATCCGAGTGGGGCGTTAGGGCTGGAAAGGCGCGAGTCGATTCTAGTCACTTAGCTCCTCCGTACGATTCACCTCCCCAAATCGCTGAGATCCAAATCCCCTTCCTCCTCTCTTGACCCATTTCAACACTAAGAAAATCCCAAAGAAGGAAGAATAGATTTGCTGCAACTAAAGCTCCTTCAAAAGTATATGACTAGCACATTTGCCCAGCCACTTACAACGCTCATCATCACTTTAAACCCTGTTGACTGAGTTGATGGACAGGCAAAAATATTTCTTTCTTGAATTCAGTCTAGTACACCGATTCCCGACATTAGCGGTCGTGAGGGTCAGCAAAAGAAAGGCGATTTTCAGCAAGATTCTGAGCAATATATCAATGCCAACTCGGAGTGGCAGGCAAAACAAAGCTGATAAAGCTTCATGTTGAGATAAGATCATTCCTCCCTGGCTCTTCTGGTTTCACAGTGAATGTTAATTTTTAGAGCATTCCTATAAAGTAGAAAAGTGGCAACGGAGCTTGGCTCCATTTCAGTAAGGGGGTGGGGGATGGGGAGCAGCGGGGGCATTAATGCCTGGGAAGATGAGCAGACTTATCAGAGGCAAGGCTAGTTGGAGGCGAGCTTGAAGGCAGAGTTTGGGCTTCTTAGTTTCTCCTCCTGGTTTTATCATCGCAGCCCATCCTGATGAGGTTGTTGTAGGTAACACAGCCTGTCCAGATTTCATCTAAAAAGAGGAAGCAAAGACTTGGGTAATTCTCCAGATAATTTCTTTAAGAGAAGAAAAAAAAAAGCAACCTCTCTTTCCTCCAAATTGTTTGTAATTGATGCAATACAGGAAGTTTCACTGCTTTTTAATGAGTTCCCAAACTCAAATTCTGTTATTTAATTTTTTTTTTGAAATCTGCATTTGCCTGAAATATCTCGGTAATTCAAGTGGAAAGGGAGGTTTTGCCTAAATTATGAAAATAACCTCAATTTACTTCTCCACATAACAGAGGGAGAAATGGGCACTGCATGGTATTGGGTTGTAGGAATCAACCCCTTCTCTGTAGCCTGGGGCACGTGGATCCCCTTCGGTAATAGGCTAGGGGTAGAGGGAAACCCCTGGCTCAGACTCCTTCCTGCTTCCCACTGTAAGTGTGTGAGTGTTCATCCTTTGCACATTTGTACCTGCCAGGAATGTAACAGACACCACTGGCTTCACTTTTCTTGCATATAGATGAAAATGTAGGATGTATACTAATGACTCCTTTAAGTTCTTGCCAAAGGGTCAATCTTGGACTCAGCTGATTTTTGTTTATGCCTATAATGGGTAAAATGTGCTGGCAGTGATGAAGCAAGGAGATGACTGCGTTGGCTGCTGTATTGCCAGAGCACATGTCCCGGTTCTTTGTTTGACTTTAGTCTCTGTGATCTGCCACGCTGCTTTTGTCTTTCCCTCATTCAAGCCACTCTTCCCTTAACTCCTTTCTTCTTGGATCTCTGGGGATAGGGTCACACGCCCCTGGATGCTTTTAGTTCAGAGAAAACCTTGGATTACAATGAGGTCCACAGGCAGCAGTTCAGCTGAAAAGGAGCCCTATCCTGGAGTGATTTTGGAGTCAAACTCTGAGGGTGCCAACAGTTTGCCTCTTCACAGGGGCTCACAGACAAAAGCTGCAGATCTTGACGACAAACAGAGGCAGCTCCTTTGGGTGGGCATGTGGTCTGTCCGGCTCCCAGCAGTCAGAAGAGCCATGAACAAAGGACACTGGCCAGGCCACCCTGGTGCATAGCCGGAGCACACGGGGTGTCCTGCTTCCCACAGCCCCCATCTGCCCGGCTCCTTGCAACAGAGACCCCAGCACGGAGGTCACTGTCACCTGGATTTGCACATCTCCAAAAGGAAGTCACGTTTCGCAGATAAAATCACTACCTTTTTACACCCTGAACCATTAGACACGTTTTCCCAGAATGTAAGAGCAGTCAGCAGACTCCATCCAAATCATTGTCTCTAAGCGGTTAAGTCAAGAGGAAAGGAAAGAAGGGAGGAGGCAGAGGGTGGGGGAAGGCAGGCAGAGGCTCTGGAGTCTTTGTTTCTCTCCCATCTGGCTGGAAGCCAGAGGCAAAGATCGAAGAGACCTATCCTTTGTGCACTGATCTGACAGTCATCCCCTGTTACCACTCGGCAAAATCAAAGTGAAATGCATTCACACATTCATGTCCACCACTCAGGAGGCTACTGAGAAAGCCAGGTCTTCCTATGCTGAGTGGCAGCCAGATTTCCATGCAGCATTTTGTTTTCAAGGTCATAACAAAATGAGGAGAGTTCCACTTTCTCCACTCTGGTCTGGCCCTGTTCATGTTCTCCTAGTCCTCCAAGGGGACCCAGAGCATGTGCTCTGTGGCTTT
Organism: Oryctolagus cuniculus; assembly: GCF_051225735.1. Taxonomy (NCBI): domain Eukaryota; kingdom Metazoa; phylum Chordata; class Mammalia; order Lagomorpha; family Leporidae; genus Oryctolagus; species Oryctolagus cuniculus. Next base: position 32,667,970 of record NC_142869.1, on the reverse strand, counting down.
AAGGAGAGAGAGATATCTTCCCAGTCTCTCTTTATCAAGTCTGGTTAAGCTTTAGCATGTAAAGTTCCAGGCCATAAATAATTCAAAAGGCATGAAGAAGATTTTCTTCATTCTCCATCTATCCTGCACACAACACTCCCCCACTCCCCCACCCCCCTGCTCTCTGGCTTATAACAAATGCTAATTTAATCAACTGGCAGTAGATTGTCCTGGTTGCTGACTCATGCCAGACACGGCCTCTACGGACTGGCAGGGCTGTGCCATCTCTTTTGGAAATGAACAATGAAGAAGTGCGGTCCCGAGCTGACCATCTTCCTTCTTTTGTCCTCTCCACTGTTTCCTTGTTCTCCCCCTCCCCCAGAAGGATTCTTTACAAACGCATCTCCTGATACACACGCAAGCAGCTCACATGGCTGCCACACCACCTGCAAGGGTCTGAACTATGCAAGTCGTGCAGCTTCCCAGGTGTTCCTGCCAGCAGGCAGCACACAGGAACTTCCCCGTGCTCCCAGGGGCCGCTCTCTGGATAAAGCCCCTGAACGTGGCTGGGGGGAAGGGAAGAGTGGGACTGCGAAGATGGATGGGAAGGGGAATGAGGCAGAGCCAGCCCTTGTTATCCAAGCTGTGAAAGCGCGTGTGTCAGGAAGACAGCATGTGTGTTGGGAAACCCAGCGGCTCCGGCATGGAAGCTGATTAAAAAGTGTGGAGTAGCCTTTTTTCACCAAACCAGGGGGTTCCTGGACCCAAGGCATCTGTGAATGAAGGGTGAAGGGGAACAATTTTCCAGGAGACAAGGCAGGGGAGGGAGAGGACGGGACATTTAAAAAATGCCTCTAAAAAGAAAGACCAAGAGACAAGACAAGACTCGTGGTAAGCATAGGGTAGGCCCATGGTCTATTTCCTTTTCCTCCTGCTCTTTTGAGCTGGAAATCAATGTCTTATGAAGGAGCAGCCTCCATCTCTGCCCCAGAGGGGATCTTTTAAACCCCTCCCCACCATGATCATCCAAATACTTGCTAAGCACTAATGGAGAGGGGTCCACTGTGAGGAAACAGAAGACACTTTACCCTCTCATCTCCAAATGCCTTGGAAAGTACTTAGCGGCCTGCCCAGCACCAGCCTGGCAGTTATTTCATTTGCTTTCTCCTCCTAACCACCTTCCCCGCCCTGCAAAAGTACCCAGAGCTGGTAGCATTAGGCCCATTCAGAAGAGAGACTGAACTCAACGGGAGGAAAGACAGGCAGCGCTGATGGCATTTCCATCAGAGGCTCTGCTCCCTGGGGAGGGGGAAGCACACAGTCGGTCTAACAGCTTAGACATCAGGCTTATCATTCATAAAGAAAATACAACAGCAAAGCCTCAAAACTTTTGGAAAGGGCTGACTGATCTGCTCGTCAGACCCCAACCACCAAGCACAGTGTGATGGTCCCTGTTCCTTGGCTGGTTTGAATGGTGAGTGAGCGCTGTTCTACGTCTAATTGCACCTCCCCTGTCCTTTGGCCACCCTCACCACTCCTGACTGTAAGCTCCCTCTGGCCAGGCATGTGGTCTGGGAAATTTGGAGTATCCCATTAGGCTAAGAAGGACGACTTGAGCAGAGAAAATCCCAACTTTCTGGTTGGTTGCTAGCATACTTCAAGTCCCTTCGATTGAAAACACTGCTCCAGCCACAATTCTTTTCCATTTCCCTCCTGCTGTGATCAATCCCCCTAGAATGGTACCTATGTATACATTCCTTTGGGGGCATGTGCACATGTGGGCCTTAGACTGATTACATTGCTTAACATCCCTGTTTCGGGGTTTTTTTCCTAGAGGCTCATCGCTGACAAATAGGATGCATGCAAAAGCAAAAGCTCTTCTCCCTGAGAGCTAGGAGAACACACAATAACTTTCCGAGAGGAAGCTCAGGAAGGAGAACAAACAAGAGCCTTCTCCCCAGCATCCTCAGTCATGGCCCAAACATTCTGCATATCTTCCTTCTGATTTACGGTCCTACAACTTTGGGGTTACAGGGCAGCTGGGAAAGAATCAGCCCTGGCAGGGGGAAACTTTTGTGCCCAGCACACAGCATTCTAAGGGCACGTGCTTCACTGCCAAGAATAGAAGGCGTGGTTCACTTTGTCCTTATTTGACCAGAAGGCTAGGCATGGAATGCTGCCTCGGTGCCTGGGCTGGTCGTAAACAAGCACAGGGCCGGGGTTGGCTTCTAGGCTGACCATTTGCACAGTAACTCAAGTGAGGCAGCAGACATGAGTCAGGGGGCAGAAAAAAGCTGGAGAAAGGGTAGGGAGCACAGTCTTCTCAAGCCTGTGAGATGGTGCTTTTCCCGGAGAGGCTCAGCCCAGCCTCCAGGGACAGACTGTGCACCCTCCCCCATACACTCTGCCACCTGCCAGAGCCATTTGCAAAGCAGCTTGCAAGAGCAGCTAAGTGAACGAGCCGCTTGTCCAGCCTCCATGCAGGAGACCAACAAGGACTTTGTGCATTGCTGAGAGGAGCAATAAAAAGACATTAAATAGTTTATCTATTTTGAACATTTGCAATATGAACCAAGGTTATATACAAAGCTGAGAACCCAACATTCCGAGATAGCACTGGCCTGCAAGGTTAGGTCCAGTGGAAAGATAGAAAGAAAATTGCTGCTTAATGCCAGTGATCCTGAGGTGTTCCATAATCAGTGGATCACCAGATTTACCCTGGCCTCCAAGAGACTGGTGTCGTGCTTCATTTTCTCTGTTGAGCCTCTTCCACCTGCTATCTGCCACCCTCGGGGGTCTGAAATAAAAATACAGCTATCTCCGTGCTATCCGTGAGGGATTGGCTCCAGGACACCTCAGATGCCCAAAGCCATAGATGCTCAAGTCCTTTATATAAAATGGCATGCAACCTGCACATCTCCTGCATGCTTTAAATCATCTTTCAATTGCTTATAACACCTACACTACAATGTAAGTGCAGCATAAATAGATATTACACTATATCGCTTTAAGGAATAATGACCCAAAAAACCAGAGACCTCTCTCTCTCTCCACCCCCTGTCTCTGTAACTCTGCCTTTCAAATAAAAAATCTTAAAAAAGGAATGAAATCCTTCCATTTGCAACAAAATGGATGGAACTAGAGATCATTATGCTAAGTGAAATAAGCCAAGCCCAGAAAGACAAATACCACATTTTCTCCTATTTGTGGAATGTAATATATAAAGAGTATAAAAATTGTGTGGCTGTCATATCATTGTATATTTGGTTATAAATATTGTTCCACAAAATCATACCATGTAAATGGCAATATATTTTCAAAAAAGATTTATTTGTGTATTTGAAAGACAGAGTTAGAGAGGTAGGGGAGTTAGGTAGGGAGGGGGAGAGAAAGAAAGGAGAAAGAGAGAGAGAGAGGGAGGGAGGGTGGGAGAGAGAGAGATCTACTGGTTCACTCCCCAAATGACCACAACAGCATGGGCAATGCCAGGCCAAAGTCGGGTGCCCAAAGCATCTCCTGGGTCTCCCACATGGATGCAAGGACCCAAACACTTGAGCCATCTTCCACTGCTTTCCCAGATGCTTTAGCAGGGAGCTGAATTGGAAATGGAACAGCCAGGACTCAAATTGGTGGCCATATGGGATCCAGGTATCGCAGGCAACAACTTAACCCAGTACAGCACAATGCTAGCCCCAGAATTTCATCACTTTTTAATGGATGAATAATATTACAGTGTTTATATAGCACATCTTCTTTATCCAGCCATCAATTGGTAGACATCTAGATTGATTCTGTATCTTTGCTATTGTGAATGGAGCTGTTATAAACATAGGAGTGCAGGTTTCTCTTATGTGCTGATTTCATTTCCTTTGGATATATTCCCAGAAGTGAGATAGCTGGTCACATAGTAGATTAAAAAATTCTCAAGGTAACTAGCCATCAGGGCAATGCAAATAAAAACCACATGAGTCATCACTTCACTCCAGTTAGAATGGCTATTACCCAAAAGTTTTTAAAAAATCAAATTCTGGTGAGGTTGTGAGAAAAAAAAGGTACTCTAATACACTGTTAGTAGTCATGTAAACTGGTACAACCATTATGGAAAACAGTATGGAGAACTTTAGGAAAAAAAATCTGAATATTCTTTTTTTTTAACTTTTATTTAATGAATATAAATTTCCAAAGTACAGCTTATGGATTACAATGGCTTCCCCCCCATAACGTCCCTCCCACCCGCAACCCTCCCCTTTCCCATTCCCTCTCCCCTTCCATTCACATCAAGATTCATTTTTGGTTCTCTTTATATACAGAAGATCAGTTTAGTATATATTAAGTAAAGATTTCAACAGTTTGCTCCCACACAGAAACATAAAGTGAAAAATACTGTTTGAGTACTAGTTATAGCATTAAATCACAATGTACAGCACACTAACGACAGAGATCCTACATGAGGAGTAAGTGCACAGTGACTCCTGTTGTTAACTTAACAAATTGACAATATTCTTGATCAGCAGTTTGTTGAATCCTTGAGGTTGCAGCGACAGCAGATACAGACATTGGACTGCATATGCTGATCGGATGAACGGGTTACTGCCTGTCTTCATTCGTTACAAGTTTCAGCACTGCGTACACCTTTTGCTTCTCTGTGTCCAGCCCTTTGTTTGCTGGCGCTGCCTGTGCAAAGCAGCACCGGCAGGGTACCCTAAAAAGCCGCAGCTCAATTTCCCCTAATCCTGGAAGGTTGGCTTCTTCTCCCGGCCTCTCTCCTTGGTGTGTGGGTGGCCGTCTTCCTTAGGTCTCTTCCACTGTCTTTCCTATGCATGTGTCACATCGTAATTTCCTCTTCCAGGGACACCAGTCATGGTGGACGGGGCCCCCCAGATGATTTCCTTTTATCTTAATCCCCTCTTTCAAGGCCCTGTTCCCAAAGCGGTTACTTCTTGGGATGCTGAAAATCGGTCCTCTGACACATGGATTTGGGGAGGACACGATTCAGCCCATAAAAACACTGATGATTTTTTTTCTCTGGGTTTAGTCTATCTAAGCAATGATGTTGGCAAACAAAGATCCTATCTCTGACCCAAGAAGCTACAGAATCTGTCCTGCTGTGTCGGCCAACCAGCCCCACACTCTCTCCCTCAAAGACACAAGACCGAATAATTCTGCAGCATCACAGGTAGTAGTAACAGAAAATAAGTGTTTTTTTTGTAAGTACTAATTTCCCAGTCAGTCATCTCGCTGAAGACGGAGGCAGAGAGGGCAGCAAAACAGCTATCAAGGGCTTGCCCTTTGTTCCTCTCTTCCTGCCTCCAGATTCCCCATTTTGGTAGCCTGTTCCTTTGCGTGACAGTGGCTTCTGCCTTGCTGCCTCTTTATCAGCACCACATCTGAGCAGTTTATTTTGGTAACAGAATGAGGTTCCACTTGTTTTGAACATAAACTCAGATTCCACATTTGATCAACCCCAGTTGCAGAAACAGCTCCACGTGGCAGGTTCATGTCTGGCTCTCCCCAGTCTGTGTCTTTCCTCCACAAGAATAACTCTGATTCCACCAGGTGGCCTCATCCAAATTGCCCCAGACAGAAGCCACTTCAAGGAGGGGCAGGGTCATTTCCTAATTCCCAAAGCATCTGTCTGTCCCATTGGAAATGCAACCTGCCCAGGAAAGTCCCAGCCTCTGTCCAGCCCTGCTCAACCCTACACAGGGACAGGAAGACTGAAAGCTCTCTGGGGGTAAATTTTGGCCTCATGACTAAGGGAGAGTTAAATGGGTAAGAATAAGAAAAAAAAGTACTCGTGACATTTTTAATGCTTTAAAAACTTCCATTCAAAGAGTTCTGGCCCTACACCAGAAATCTTGTTGTGTGTGTGTGTGTTTTGTTTTGTGAAAGATTCATCAGAGCCCAGCATGTAGGAGACATGATGAATTTGGCATCTTAATCCATATGCCTATATGAATTCTAAGAATGCACATTGGTGAAGTTTTTAGAACACCTTCATATAAATTAAGTCGGAGGGAGACATCAATGCTGATATATATTCAGACAGACAAGGAAAATTAATTGTAAAAATGGGATGGGAAAATATCTCCCATTCATCATCTTCTCTCTCATAATTCAACCCTACATTTCCAAAGATTTAAAAATATTATAAGGAAGTCTTAATTGATCAAGATTTGGAGCCAAAGAGTCTAACCTCAATAAGTTAATACTATTTGTTCATTCACAGTGCACAGCACACGAAACTGTAGACTGAGCAATAGATACGCAAATCTCCATCCTCCAGCAGCACATAATGAGTGAGGAGACACAGACACAAAACTATAATTAATGACAGAAAGCAAGAAAAGCTAATCAGCTCCAGCAGAGCAGGATAGACACTCTGTGCTATTGGGTTTCAGAGTGGGAATGACCACCACAGTGAAGGGGTCTCAGAGGAAGGGATATTTGAGCTTGCCTTGGGAACTTGGGCCAGTCTTAAAAGCAGTGAGAGCTCACACAGGCTTTGGAGTGAGAGCATGATGTTACACAAAAGCTGGCATGGGAGGGGAGCGCCCTGGCACAGGGCACAAGATGTGCGGGAGCAGACAGGAAGCAAGGCTGCAAGATAAGTTGGCAGACCTTGTCCATGCCCATAGCTGTGGCCCAGGCATACAGCAATGTGCACCTGAACTAAGAGCTGTCAGAGATGGTAAAAAGAAGAGACAGATGCTGGGAAGAAGGATAAGCAAAATTTGGAGCCTTCATGACTGTGAAAGACAGAGGACAGGGGCCTGGTTCTGACCACTGACCAGCTCTCAGAAGAAGACAGTTGCCCAAGGACAGGTCCTGCTCCTGGCTGGACACCTCTGCTAGCCTTCCTCCCTCCTCACTCCTAGAAATAGCAAAATCACCCAGCATGCCAGGCTCTCTGGTGGGAGTTCCAGATCATCCCAAGAATGTAGCCCTGTCCTCTGACCAGAGAGGAGGAACGTTCCGGGCACAGGGATTAATTGTGCAAGGCCAGTTGACAAACAAGTCCCAGAGCTCCCTCTGGCTTATGTAACCCCTTTGGTATCAACCCCCAAAGTGGAACTCCATCCCCATTGTGTGTAAATGTGTATCATTTGGTTATAACTCGATCATTCAGATCAAAACACAAACTTTTGTCCCTTTTGGATTTTGCAATGATTTTTTTTTTTTTTTTGCTAGCCCCCATTAAGCATCTAATGTGTCCATTCCCCTTTCCCAACAGCCTTCATTCTTAGTTGAGTCTCCCACATAAACTCAGGGGCCACATGATCTAGGTTGAGCTAACCAGGGCATTCCATCCACCTGTCCTTGATGACATGTTTATGTTCCTGGTTCAAATAGCCCCTGAAGCCAGACGTTTATATGCATTTCATTCATATGAAATAACTTCCCTTTATTGCCTAAGTTACCTTGAGCTCTGCACACTTCTGCTAGTAATTAAAAGTCCATGACACAGGTCCCTTGTTTAATTTTGTTATTGTGGAAAGGTCTCTGAGAAGAGAAGCAGAGCACAAGAATTCTAGGTGCTACTCTGGACCGGGTGAACCTTTGTAAAAGCCCTGCCTTTCTCTGGGCTTCAGTTTCTTCATTGGTTATACAGGAAGTTGCTCAAGCCAATTGCTAATGATCCTCCTGGCTTTGATATCTAACTCTACAAGCTCACTGCACTGTTAAGCTCTAGCAAAGCTGACTATCACTCCTGATTGGCTTCCCTCAGTCGTGGCATTACTTTGGCCCGACATCACACTGTGGCCCATGGACATCAGGTAGACCACATGAGACTGAAGAAGGAAATGTGGGTCCAGACTTTTGAACACATGAAGATGTGAATTGACAGTTGTATGAATAGAAATAGAGCCCCAGTCTTTCCTTATTTATTCTTCAGGGCTAGGGAGGAAATGGACATGGGAAAGGTGGGGAAGGTCTGGGTTTGGATAGACAGATTGAGCTGGGGTGAACATGGGAGACAACCAAAAAGAAATGTCCAACTAACAGTGGGAAAGTTCACACTTATAGGGAAGATTCTCCAACTTGAGTTAGCATAAAAATAGCCAGGTGATTTTGAGATGGGTGAGGATAAATCTAGGGCTGAAACTTGAGATAGAAACTCTACTCAGCAATACTTTGATATTTTGATCGACATAGAGGTGACAGGTGGAACAGGGGAATCATGTTTGGGGAGTGGGAGAAAGACGAAAAGAGGCTTACAGACTTAAACTTGGTCAACCATGTTTTGTGAGAAAGAGAAGAAAAAGAAGAGGGAAAGGCCATTACACAGCAAAGGAGGAAACAGACAAGAACTGAGTTTCCCTGAATTGCTGCTCCAGCCTGGCTCTTCACTTATATCAATACATGGAAAACCTTGAGGAGCAGTGTTAGGAAAGAAAGGAAAAGGACAGTCTAGGAGAGGCATCTCTGGGCTTACATCCTTGGCCTTGCATAATGGAGCAACTTGCCCACCGTCCAAAGAATGGTCAAGAAAGGGAACATGAAATCACACTCAGGTCTGGTCAGCAGCACCCAGATCATGGGTATACCACAAGAAGGAAGGATCCTCACCTCTTCCATTAGAGATGGCATCAGATCCTACCTGCATCACATGCCTTACCTAAATTTAGAGAGCACCCTCTCCAAGTTTGCTCCTTTGGTTCTCTGCTCAGGGCTTCTCTGAAGCTGTGGGAGTTCCACAAAGGGAGAACTTAGAGGCACTGATGTTCCTTTTCCCCAACCTCCAACCACTAAGAGCCAATGGATTGATGCTCCATTCCCTTTCTGTATCCCTATAGCAGAGATATCATCCATCTGTATGTAGACTTTTCTGCCCCCTCTGCCTCAGTCTCCCCACTCCACCTCTCCTGCTTCCTGGGATCACCTCTGATATAAACCATCTGCCCTTAGTTACTTGACAAGGACTGTGTTCAGAAGAACCTGGACCAGGAGAGAAAGGAGCTAGCCTCTGTAGCAACAAACCAAAAATGCTGGCAGAAGCATGAATGCATATTTCCTTTAAAGCCCCCAAATGCTAAATAAATGGAACAAATCTCAGCTTGTCTCTGTAATGACCAATGGCTGAGCTGTGTCCTGTGGGACAGATAGAGATGCTACCCTGGACAGAATCCAAGGACCCTCAGTTGTAAATTTCCTTTGGCAGAGTGAACATGTAGTGCTAGTTCTCAGAACTCCAAGATGAAAATGCAAACAACAGGCATGAGCCCCATCCACATCATAGCAGACTCGCCCATCCCCTTTAGAGGGTTACCTTCCCCAGTGCAGGCACTGTAGCCTGGCAGCCTGGGGCACTGTGAAGCCTAGTAAAGTGTTTCATTTCCCTGTTTGATTCATCCCCATGATATTTTAAAACCTAAGATTACTTAGCAGATGTGAAGCTTAATCACAGTGGAATTTACAGTAAGCCCATTCAGTGACTTATGCTATTGGCTAGTGCTTGGAAGCATTTGAGTTAGCTACTCCAGATCCATCATATTTAGGGGAAAGGGCTTCCAGTTGTTTCCCCATGTTGCCTACTTTCTAATTCCCTACCTCTTCTCCATACTGGATTTTTCTGATGGTTTTTCTCTCAATCACTTCCTTGGTCTGCAACAATAATTTTCTTCAATAATGCTCCTACACTTGGAGTAATGGTGATCCTGGGAAGAATAAGCAACTCTCATTTTTCCACACCGACCTGGATGCTAATTCATTGTTTAATTGCCTACCATGTGGGCTGTTGCAAGAGAACAACTCCACGAAATTCTTGAGACGACCAGACGGAAGTTTCCAAAGCCCAGAAAGGAGTTAAGGCCTCATATCCCCATTCTCCCATGGACAACAACACTTTCCTATCATGGAGAGCACCTGGAGGGTCCCTGTTCCTCTGTGCATGGCTGAGCATGTTGCTCAGCTTCTATTCTTCCTCAAAACCTTTTCTGTTCTGCTACCCATCTCCCCTCAAAGGGCAGTTCCCAGAGCATGATGTTGGCTGCCACTAGAGATGACCTTCTTTTGCCTTTTGAAAACCAACCATCAACCGTCTTTTGCCATAGGCTTCTCATGCCCTGCGCTGAGTTTTTTTTTTTTTTTTTTTTTAATTTTCCTTACATGTTATTGTTTTAGTGATTTAACAAAGCAAATTTCACTCTTCATTCAGCCATTCCTTTTAGAGGAGACTCAGACCTTACCTTTGTATATCCACAGGGTCGTCTAAGGATTTTTCCCAAAGAAAGTAGACAGGGAGGTCTAGTTCAACATTAATGACACACTGACTTTAGCCCTACCCTGAATTGCCACTTCATTTAACATCACAATTGCAAACACGTCCTTTATCATCCTTAAAGGTCATCAAGGTTTAGCATAGCAGGGAATAAGGTAAAACATGTGGCTGAACAAGGATACTTTGCATTCTCTACCCAGGGCTCATTCACAGCTAAGGGATTTGATATTTGCCTTAAAGGCAGAATGGTCTGAAGGCCAGATATCTGCACCCAGATTTCCTTTCTTGTTTTTCCTCTAATCTGATGCAATGTTTTTCAAATTTCAATGTGAAAATAAATTAGAATACAGGTTTGTATGTTTTGCCAGTGATGTAAGGGCTTTTCAAGGGCAATTCTGAGTTTATATGATATTCACGTTAGGTGTTGATTATAGAACCTAAAAATATCACTTCTAAGATGTGACTCTTCTGTTTGGAAAGCTTTCTTCAACATGAATTCTGCCAACAGACTAGAATTTCTAAATGGCTGCAAAATTTTAAATAGCATTTTTTTTCTCGTTCATTCTCTTTGGTCTTGCTACCTTTGGAAAAAGAACTCAGCCCCTCAGACCCAGAGTAGACAGTTGAAAGCTCCCATGAACCCCAAGGCACTGCGTTGCAGTTTCTCTGTGGTAAAGGCAAGGAGAGAAAAAGAGCAGCGGCAGCTTGCTTTATTTCCTAACCAGCAGAATGACTCTGGCTATAAAATCCAATACCATCCATCCCATCTTTACATGTTGAAGTACATATCTCCTTGGACCCATCGTATGTGTCCTGAATTTCCCAACTTCATTTCGAGCCCTATTTCATCTGTCATTGCTTATACCTCTGCTCAGGTTCATGGCAAATGGTCTGCTTCTGTCAATGACTTTTTCATCTATGTCAAGGAAAGGCCCATTAGACAAATCCAATGGGACAAGTTCAGAGAGTTTGTCAGTTCCCGTCACTTTCAGGTCTGGCTGTGCAGTGGAGCACGGACTCGAAACAGACTTGTCAAGATGGGCAGCATCTTCTGGAAGAAGTTTATCTCAATGGAGAGAAACACGTGATGGGTGAAAATCACCAGAACACCAGCACTTCAGCCTGGTGAGCTGAAAAGAACCATCTGTGATTAAATCACACTACATCAGAGTCTCACTCCCCACGGCGGGGTGGGGAGATAATAGTACATATCCAGGAGTATTTGAGGGGTGCTTAGTAAGAGCCTGATATAAACAAGGAAGCTATATTTTCTAATTAATATTTTTTAGTATTTTAAAATATCAATAATTGCTAATAACTTGTAAGAGAAACGATACTTTATCTTATTTCATTGAGAAAGCAGGGTACTCTACATCTTCTTATCACCAAACTGAGTAAGGTCCTCATTCATCTCCAGCCTCATATACTGTACCTCAGCTCCTACAGTGAATGTTTACTGTCCTTGTTGAAGTCTGAGGCCAAAGCCTGCTCTTGTTCATGGCTATTTCTCCCTGCATTGCTTTGCCAAGCTTTCACTCCTACCCTTGTCCTTGTCTCCAGGATTATCCATTCCTCTCTACTTGGTCATTCCTTTCAGCTTACATGCATACTGTAACAGTTCCCATGAGAAAGACAAGCAATCTTTTAACTCCATATCTTCTTTCATTTTTCAGTTTGTCATTTTAGCAAAGATCTTTCTCAGCTTTCCCCCTTCCTTGTTTTAACATTTGCCATAGGGTTGGGGGGGGGGGATTGTTATCGAGGTCACCAATAACCTCCACATAACAAAATCCAATACTTAATTACATGTTTGCCCTAATTGGTTGTTCTATATAATATCCTTTTTGCTGATATGTTCATTATCTGCCACTATCACCCCCCCATAATAGAAGCAATTCTCATGGGAAAATATCAGCTTTGCTCTGTTTTCCATGCACCCCCAACTTCCAGAACAAGTAGGTTAAGTGCCCAATAATTATTTGTTGAATGAACAATTCAATCATCATGAGGGGTTATAACAAGGATGTGGCTCAGCTGGTGCCTGGGCATTTGTAAAGGGTAAGAATAAGTCTCTTTGAGGCAGATCTGTGTTATTTTTTTTCTGGCCTAGTTTTTGCAGAGGTCTAGGAGGTGATATTGTCCCTTCTCAGAAATGGAATGATAAGGCAAGAGAGGAAAGCTGATATGTATTGACTCTCTTCTACATAGCAAGTACTGGACTAACTGGAGAGCTGTGAATCCGTAGACAACTTCCAGTGCAGATGAGTTTTCTCAGCTACTGTCTGACCCAGGCCAGTATTGCAGTGTTATTCCATCTCCACTAGCTCGATGAGCCTCTTGGTAGGAACTTAACTATTTTGCAGAAATGGCCAAGTCTGATAAGCAGATGCAAAAGATTCAACAGAAGCTGCAGGTTAAACAGGGTGCCAGGGAATGTGGAGACTTTATGAACTACACAGAGAAGATACAGATGAGGTTGTTCAGAAAAGGCAGCAGGAAAAAGCACCCATGATGTGTGCTATTAAGACATGTCAGAAAGGCTGCTCTAATAACCTGTTTTTTCTTTTGAGCAATATCAGACTTGCATAAGACGTGACAGCAAGAGCTAAAGGACAGCAGATGAAGGAAAGAACGTGGAAAAGAAGAGATTTCTTCCCAACCCATATCTACTCTGATACCAAAATCAGACAAAGATAATACAAGAAAACTATAGACTATTTTCCCTCAAGGACACAGTTGCAAAAATGTTAAACAAAATTTTAGCAAATGAAATCTAGCAAAATGATACATCATGACCAAGTAGGATTTACGATCAGAATTCAAAGTTGATTTGATACCTGAAAATCAATCATTGTTACTCACTGCTATATTAGCAAAGTAAAAATCACATGGTCTTCTACATCTATGTAGTAAAAGCATCAACAAAATCCATCATCTGTTCTCAATAAAATCTCTCATCTGAGTAAAAATAGAAGAGACTTTCTGGACATGGTGAAAAGCATCTGTGAAAAACTGCACAGTTAAAATCTTATTTAAAGGTGAAAGGTATGAATATTTTTGTCCTAAGATCCAGAGAATATTTGTTCTCACCACTCTGATTCAACATCATACTAGAGGTTCTAGCCAGTGCTATAAGGCAAGAAAAAAAAGAGAGAGAGGGAGAATCAGCTAGAAACAAGGAATAAAACCGTCCTTATTTTTTAATAAAATGATTGTCTATGTAGAAATTGGAAAGAATCTGCTCCATGTATTAACTAGCTTTAAAATGATTCTCAACACTTATATAGTGTGCTGAGTGATGTACATTTTGCTGTGATAAGAACTTTCAATGTACTCCCCCTCCTCTCAAAAAGTTTACATCACACCTTCTCAGACCTCCACGTATGAGCCATTGATCTAGGCTAATGGAGTCCCAAGTACATATAACCTCAGACACTTTGTGCCAGACACTTCTCTAAAGATCATGCACTCAGGCTGTGACAGGACCTCCACCATTAGCCTTTGAGCAAATCTCCAAAGCTTTACTGGTCAACACTAGCTCTCCACTCTAGCATCCAGGGATCTCTGCTGCCATTCATCAAGCCATATAAAGGTACACTTTGGATTTCAATTAGATTTTTGCCTTCCACAAAGGCCTGCTTCCATCCTAATTGAGCAACTGGACTTTAGTAATTGGACTTTAACAAAATTGGAACTTACTCTCTATGTGAGTAATGTACCTCATCTGTCAAGTGTATTTCCTGTGAGATTTGTTCTTGTTATTCAGCCTCTCTTTTCATTTCTAAAACTTTTAAAATTGTAGCCAGCATTGTTGCACAAGAGATTCAGCCACTGCTTGATACACCGGCATCTCATGCTGGAGTGCTGGTTCAAGACCTGGCTGCTCTGCTTCTGATCCAGTTTCCTCCTAATGCACCTGGAAAGGTAGAAGATGGTCCCAAGTACTTGGGCTCCTGCTACCCATATAGGAGACCAGAATGGAGTTCTTGGCTCCTGGACTTGGCCTGGCCCAGACCTGTGTGTTTTGACCATTTGGGAAATGAACTAGTGGATGGAAGATATATCTCTATCTCTCTCACTCTCACTCTCTCTGTGTTGTACTGCCTCTCAAATAAATAAATACTTTTACAATTTATTTTACTTTTTGTCATTTCAGATTGACATGTAGTACGTGTGCATTTTTGTGGGACGCATCCCAATATTTCAGCACATATACACAAAAGAAGCCTATCAAACCTGGCCACAAAAGAAAAATAGGTCAGGGCTTCCAAAATAAAATACATATTCATTTTGGAATATTTTTAGTATTGTTTTTATTGTCAAAATGTAAATAAAGCAACAGAGTAAGGTAAATAAGACAACAGAGTTCAGTGTGATTTTATTGTTAGTTTTCTTTTCTAAATATACTCAGCAATGTAAGAAGTTCATAACCTCCATTCACAAAACACATGTAGCTATAGAGTATCGAGTAGCCAGATGCCACATAAAATATAAGCTGCCCAGTTAAATTTGACTTTCAGATACAAAACAAAGACTGCTTTAGCATAAGTACATCTCAAATTATTCTAAAAAAAAGTTGATATAATAAAATCTAATAGAATTATCTAATAAAAGTGTTAATGAAATTGTCTAATAAAATTATTATTTACCTGAAATTCAAATTTACTATAATTCTGAAGTTTCATTTGCTAAATCTGGCAATCCCATACCTACACAGGGCCAAGTACTCTACCACTCTTTCCAGATTTGTCCCACCACTTGACAGGTTCTGTTAGGGCTGTAAAGAAAGAAAAAAAGGGAGAGAGGGCAATTTTGAAAAGATTAAGCCAAGTGACCCACTTACTTTTTAAGAAGGACAGGTTTACTTCCAGACCCCCTTTGAGCTCCACCCCCAACTCTCAGGTCTTCTCTTTGTGATTCAGAAACTGAACCACTGCAGAGAAATCCCTTGCATTTCCCTAGTCTTGATTTCCCCTGATCTGAAAAACAGCATTAGTCTTAGAATTAGCAAAGAAAACAGGTAACAGGATATGTAACAGGACTTCTATAAGTAAAGTGCTTGGCAAGCCCTCTCTGAAGTTGTAAAACAGAAATCAAACAGATTAGAAGAAAATAGCAATGGAGGGTGTAGAAAAGAAAAGAGAGGGAGTGGCAGAGAGAGAGAGAGAGAGAGGCTGAATTATATGTGTACAGGTACTTGTGTCTGTGCAACTGTCAGAAAGATTGAAGATAAAGGAGCCAGGTGAGACAATGCATGCAAAATGTTTAATGGGGGCAGAAGATTCCATAGTGACCTGATTTTTTAACAAAAATAAAATAAATCAGATTGTGACTAAAGCAAAAACTTGACAACTGGGGCAAAAGCAAGAATAATCTATAAATCACTCTCCCTGAAACAGGTTTAAGTGGTGACTTGAAACACATGCTAAGTGAGAAAGGAAGACTGAGAATGAACACAGCTTGGAGCTATGATCAAATTAACCTTATAGTGAAATTAATCCCATTAATACCTGGCACTGTATTTAATGGTATCTTGAGGTAGGGCAGTGTTATGGACTGAATTGTGTGCCCCCAGATTCATATATTGAAGCTCCACATGACTATATGAGATTACAAATGTGGGACTGAATCTGATAGGACTGGTGGCCCTACAAGAGGAGAGAGGACTTCCCCCCCCACACACACACACCCACAACCACACACAGAGAAAAGGCCATGCAAGCATGCAGGAAGAAGATGAAGTCCATGAGTCAAGAAGACAGCCCTCCCCAGAAGCTGGCTATGCTGATGCCCTGATAGTGGACTTTCAGCATTCAGAACTCTGAGAAATAAATGTTTGATATCCAGGCCACACAGTCTATGTGAGTTTGTTATGACAGCCTGAGCTGACTAAGATGGGAAGGAAAGAATTAAAATCTGTTTGGAGGAGCACCAACATACCCATTTTACAAAACTTATTGTGTAAAAAGGCTAGTTAATTTGACACCAAGTAGAATATGAAGCAAGAAAGTGGTAGGCCAGTCTTGGGTTTGTCACAGCCCTAACTAAAGGAATTGATCATTGGAAGTCAGCACCTACGTGGAGGGCAGGCATTTAATTAGTAAAGGCAGGTGAGCAACACTGTGAGAGTATTCAGCATTAATTGAAGAGATTTGAATGCTAAATTAAAAAATCTGAGAACTTTATTAATTTGGCCTTCCTCATTCTTCTTTTGCTTGGATTATAAAGCAAAAAATAGATGATAATCATATGAAATCTGTCAGCTAAGTTTCATTCATTCAAGGCATCACATGAGGGAATAGGAAGATGCGAGATTTACAGATTTAGAAGTCTCTCCTCACAAGGACATACAGTTGTATCAGCATAGAGGCTCAGAAAGTTCAAGCAATGCAAAGCTGGATTTGAAAAGACTTTAGATAAATGGTTGTTATGAGATTGAATATTTAAATAGATGTATTCACTAACAGATGGATGGTTGAGTCAATGAATGAATGAATGAATGAGACTGTGATTGTTACAAAGGTTCACAGAAGGGGTGGAACCCTAGAACACCAGCCTGTGGCTGCACTGGACATATTTGATCATAGGTATTGACTATTTTCTGGCAAATTGATGGCACACTATGCATGACTTCTCCAGTGGGACTATCTGAGAAAAATGGACAACATTATTATTATTATTATTTTTTTTTTTTTTTTTTTTTTTTGGTTTCCCAAGAGTCTAGGTTTCAGCTTCCTGAACTGGGATTCTGACAATTCCATTGACTCTTCGTTAACATTCCCTGAGCTCTGTCCTGTTCCCCTGTCATTATGGCAGGCCTGTTTCATTGACTAATTTATTTATTCAAGAAATATTTATTAAGTGCTTACCATATGCCAGGCACTGTCCTTAGATAAGTCAGAAAGCATGCTTCAGCTTCTGCTAGAAAGGACAGAAAATAAACCAACAAACAAGATATATGTCATCAATAGCGCTATGAAGAAAAGGAAGGGATGAGGGATAGAGGAAGGTCCATTTGGGAGTGTAAGGTTTAGGGTGCTGGTCAGCTGGGGGAAGATCACTGGGAATGAGACCTGTAAACAAAGGCCTGAAGAAACTGCAGAAGTGGCCCACACAGTCCTGGGGGTGGGGGATGGGAGGGGAGGAGGACCTGCTCCAGTCTGAGAGAGAGCAAAGCTATGGGATGGGAGTGTGCTGGGAATGGCAAGGAGAACAGTAAATGGACCTTTGTACCAGGACAGAGGAATGGAGAAGGAGGATGCCGTGACAGTGAGAAAGGAGGAAAGAGAGACCCACAAAGGATGCTGTTCACCCTGTTACGGAATTGGGCTTTCACTGTGAGTCACTGAAGTGATTACATTTTTATAATTTAATAAGCTTGCTCTTTTAACAGGATTTTTAACAGGGTTCTCTGGCTGCTGGATTGAGACTATGAAAAGTGAAGCTGGCAAAGGTAGAAACAGAGAAACCAATATGGAAGTATTCTAAGCATCCAAGTAAGAGAGGATGGTGACTTTGACTTGGTGTTAGTAGCAGATGCAGTGAGAATGCCAAATGTTAAATATATTTGGGAAGTAGGGCCAATAGGATTTGGTGTTAATTTGGATGTAGTTTTTGAATGAGGAGACTCCGATTAGTAAGAACCCCAGTACCAATACTGACATTGCTATTACTTATACTTGTACATTTTGTGCTACTACTTCTTGTAATTCTACTATTACATATCCTACTAAGAGATCTCAAGTAAGTCACCAGTGCCATTTGAATCAGATCCCCCTGGCACTACCATACCCTCCCCTGTTCCTTTCCCATCTAAATGTGACTTCGGCTAATGGTTACTCCAATTCTGCACCCTCCACTGCTTCCCCACTCAATTTCCCAAGCCCAGCCCAGAGTCCATCCTAAAACTCTCCCTGTCTACTTCTCCCATCCATTTGTAGGATCCCACTGGTTGGAGACTATGGAGTTTTAAGGCGAAAGGGTTTTATAAGGATAAAAGCAGGTCAGAGTAATGAAAGTCTTTCCAAGCCAGGGTAACTGTTCAGGGAAAGTATTGGCCATGAAGAGTAGCATGGAATTGATCAGTACACACAGTTAGACATTGATATTCTGCACCTTTCTAGCTTTATACCCACCTCTGTTTTTTAGATTTCAAAACATTTTAAATCAAAATGAGATTTCTATCATTTAAATAAGAGTAAGCAAGAATCTCAAGATGGTGGCTTTTGCAAACTATTAGTCCTAGCTGTGATTGTTTAAGCAAGAAAGAAAGGAAAAAAGGGGGAGAGGAAGATGGAACAACAACAAAGAATGATTCTTTCCAATTAGCTGTTTTATGAAAAACCAGTAGTGGGTTACCACAACATTCTATACTGTCTATTTACCTAGCTTTTAAAAAGAATCCCAGCCACTAATCTCCTGCACATTGCTTTATGATTTGAGCAGGAATTTTTAAAAGTAACAATTGGAAAGAAATCCTCTCAAAGAATGCGACTGAGCATTCTAAGTCTAAACAAACCATTCTGGGGGTACTAAAAACAAAACGCCACAAAAATACTATTGGACACAATTGATGCAACAGATCCTGGCTTCTGCTTTTAGGATTCATGATCAGGATTTTCAGACATTCAGAATTGCTGAGGTCTGTGTGAGCACGTGTTGTTGTTTTGAAGGGTCTAATACTATAATTCTCATATGTGGAAATTTTCCACTGACTTCAGTTTTACTAGTATGAACCACCAAATCCTCAAAGATTGTGCCAGCACCATGTGGAGGCATATTTCCAACATCCTGGTGGAATAAATTATAAGATATGATGAAGTAGTTATTTTCTGGCGCTTGGTGTGTTTTATTCCTCCCACAAACAAATGCAAACCATCACAAATTAAATAGATTCCTCAATGTCCTAAGGAGGCTTCTTATGCAGTTTTTTGTATACTCAGCAGTCGTGTTGCAAGAGAAGTTAAAGGGTCAGCCTCGAGAATTTGTTTTAGTGATAGGACATGAATGGAAAGTGGAAAGTTTGAAGGCTTTACCCTGAAGAGATTCTGGTGGAGGACAGTGACAGAGTGGTTTGGGTGTGGTTTGCTGTGGGCCCCCAAGGATTTGTGTGTCGGAAGCTTGTCTCAGTGTGGCAATGTGGGAGGTGACGGAACCTTTAAGAGCTGGGGCCTACAGAAGCTCCATGAAGCCATGGAGTCTTTGGGGGTGCTGGTTTCAGAAGGAATGGAAGCAGTTCTTATGGGGCCCTGGTTGTTTCTCATAAGATCAAGCTGTTAGAAAGAGCCATAGTACTAGCCACAGCTAGCACTTTACAAAGTACTAGCTCAGGATGCATTTGGTCATAGCAAAGATAACTAACACAGTGCATGAGCACCAGTTTCAGCCCCTTAACTTACATGTTTCCCTCTGGGCTCTTCAATTTGCCCAAAGTAGATTTGCCAAAATGCTAGATTCCTTGAACCTAGCCACTACCCCCACTCAGCTTGGTGACTGAAATAATCTTTCAATACTTATAATTCCATAAGACACTCCTCTTCACTTGTATCCCTGTATCCCTAGTGATGATACCTTACCTGTTCTTTTGTTTTTCCTGAAGAGATGAAGCTGTCAGATTTACTGTCAACTACAGTAACTGGTACTGCTTCTGTTACTTTGAATTTGTGCAACTGGGGACTTGCAACTAGAAACTCTGAAACTGCATCTGGACAGCATATCCATGCATGGCCAACTTATCTACTAACAACAGCAGGCATAGTGCTTAGGGTCCACAAATGTCATAACATGATCCGGTCTCCCCTTGCCTCTCTGCCTTAGCCTTCATCTATGGGGAAAAAAAAAAAAAAAAAAAAAAAAACCACCAGAATCCCTGATTACCGGCCTTGCCTTCCTTCCAAGGTATATAATTTGGAAGTCATAAAAATAGGTGGCCAGTGATAGATCCCTCTTTCATTTTGCCAACATGTGTCTAACTCTACTCTTGACCCCCACAGCTGATCAGAAATACATGGTGGTGATCAGCTTTGGGGCATCTACTCACCCACAGCCTCTTTTTAGGATCTGCTGTTGCCTAAGGTCACTGCCACAGAGTCAGTTCCAAGTCCAAGTTTGTGACAAAAATGCAAATATGGATAACAACTTATTCAAGCCTAAAGTCTAGTTAGTGTGGCCCCAGAAATTAATGGGCTCCATATTCTTTAACATACCTCTGGCTAGAAATTATAACTGAAGCCAGGAGTTACAAGCTTCAGTGAGCAGATTAATTAGAAGCCTTGAGCATTTGGAAGACAGTCAACACTAGTAGTTGAGCAGACAAATCTTTTGGTTAGAAATTGGACCTTAAAAAAAGAAATTATATCTTAATGATAGTTAAGAAAATTATTATTGAATAGTTATATACCAGTTCCATAATTTAAGTCAATCCATTGCTTAGATCTTAGTGCTGAGTCTCAGTCTGTTTCTGTACTGCACTAACAATAGTAAAAAATTTATTTTAATAGTCTTATAACCTTGAAGCTATAAATGCTTGTTATGGAAAACTATATATATATAGAAATTTATTACTGAACTATGTGGTTCATGCTAAAAAACAGCATGTGTTGACTTGCTATAATCTCTATTTGTCATAGAAGGTTGATATAAACCACCAATCTTATGATAATTAACTCACTATTAATTCACAGCTCTAGGTCTAATCTAGTCAACCACCATAAAAGGGCTGTGCATTCTCTTAAAGTTAAGAACATAGCTAAAGGCATTCTTGCGCATAAGATTTATTTTATACATATAATTAAAGTGGTGATAACAATGTATCATTTAAACACAATGAGAACTTGTTCACCACATTACTAACAAGATTCTAGGAATTCCACTATTTCCAGTTCAGATAATGATGTCATCTACATTTGTTTTCAAATAAAGTAGGGGAGTTGAAAATGAAGAGGATCGCTCAAAGGGTAATATTATTGACGAGCTGATTAAGGTGAGAATGTGGACACGTGGGATTATACACAAAAACACTTAACACAGAAGGCAAAGTATACTAGGTGCTCAATAAATTCACGCTGAATCTGATTTGTAACAATTAAAATCAGCTTCTTTGACTTTAAAATACCAAGGAGGAGCTGCTTAAGAGGGCATAAGGTTTATTTTAGCTTACAGTTTTGAAAGTATACAGTCCAGGGGCCAGCGCTGTGGCGCAGCAGGTTAACACCCTGGCCTGAAGCGCCGGCATCCCATATGGGTGCCTGTTCGAGACCTAGCTACTCCACTTCCAGTCCAGCTCTCTGCTATGGCCTGGGGAAGCAGTACAAGATGCAGTACAAGATGGCCCAAGTCCTTGGATCCCTGCACCTGTGTGGGAAACTGGGGGGGTGGGGGGGGGAGTGGAGGGAGCTCCTGGCTCCTGGTTCCTGGCTCCTGGCTTTGGATTGGCACAGCTCCAGCTGTTGTGGCCAACTGGGCAGTGAACCATTGGATGGAAGACCTCTCTCTCTCTCTCTCTCTCTCTCTCTAACTCTGACTTTGAAATAAATAAATCTTAAAAAAAAAAAGAAAAAGAAAGAAAGTATACAGTCCAAAATCAGGTAACCCCTTTAGTTTAGGAATCTGGTGAGTCCAGGGGATGGCAAAGATCAATGACATGGTAATCTAAGAGGCAGAGGGAGAATCTGGACCAATCTTGGCTTAAACAGTCATCCCTCTCCTGAGAACTAGGTCCAAGGACCTAAAGATCCAAGATCCACAGTCACTGGGTCTCTTTCCTGGACACCATACTTATATCACATCTCCACTCTTAATCGGCTGATCATTACTCCATTAATCATTTATGTAAGACTTTTGGGACCAAGCCCCCAACATATGAGTCTCTGGGGGCCACCAAAACTATTATCCAAACCATAACAGTCTTTATACTAAAGTCAATCTACTGATAAAGGAAACAAGTAGAAGTCAAGACATGAGAGCAACCTCTGCAAAGCTACCTAACCCCATCCCAGGCCCAGTGTCCCCCTTTTGTCCTCAAAAGGAGGCTGTGAAAAGGAAGCCAACCATGTGAGATTCCCAAAGAGAGGGGAGAGGTGTGCTGTTTCTTTTCCAACTCACATCATCTTCCTCTGCTCCTTCAGGAGCTTTGTCAGGTCCTGCCACCATGAGCCTGGTGTAGGATGCTTGAGCTGCCCCCAGGAACCCATTCCTCACTTGAACTATAGATTATCAGTTCACAGGCATTCCCTATTCCCCTTTCTCCCAGATTTACATACCTACTATGTAGACCGAGAGCTGGGAAGACTTGCCACTTCCAGGAATGACTTTTGCTGGAAATAAAAGTAGTAGACCTCCTCTAGACATCAGTCATTTTAGGATCTTCCAACACTGCAGAGATTCTCCTCTCCTGAGGTCACACTCTTCTCCAGACAGACGCTCATGGTGGGTGATTACCAATGGACAACACTCACTCCTGTTCCCGGCCAGCCTGACACCATAGTTCAGCATCCTCCCGTGCTGGATCCTGCTTCTGTCTCCTTACCTCCTCTGGTGCTGCTCTGTGGAGTTATCTCGCTCTGGAGAGACATCTTGGATCAGCTGTTTTGTATTTCGATCTCCTCATGAAACTACTGCCAAATGAGTCAAGCTGACCAACAAATTCAAGTGGAGAAAGAGAGATATCTGGAAGCTCATTAGATTACTTCAGTGGACCTAGCTAATTCAACAGTTAGAAGTAAAACTATTTCTTAAATAAGACCTTTGGCAAGGCTGTAAAGTAGCATAAAGTGGTTCCGCTGACACTTCTGAAGGGCCGCAGGGTCCCAGAGAGATGAAAATCAATGGATCAAATAGACCAGCGGTTCTCAGCCCACTGCAGACTTTGAAAGGTACAACTATCTGGGACTGCCTCAGTGATTCAGTTTCATCAGTGTAAAAGTTCTTGCAGTGACTCATAAACATTTTGGTTTCAGAGTCTTTGAACTCATGAGCTCCAAAGTACTTTCGTCCTCTGAACTTCTCTTGTTCCATAATAACCCCAGGTAAACAAAACAGGACCTCTGCCATTCAAAGCTAGAGAAGCAACTCTGGCCTTTAACACTAATGAAGGGATTTATTTTTTAATTACTCACATAATACCATTGACTATACTTTCTTCCAAAACTTAAACAAATTAAATTATTGGTACACTGAGGACCCTTTGGCCTCTCTATCCTGGTATTAAAAGACTTCTTCTTATGCTCATATATCCCTCTCCTCCTCTGCTGCAAACCTCCTAAAAGTCAGGTCTCAAATTGCCAAAAAGTTAATTAGAGGGGCCATCTGACTCTGGGAAGATCCCACACTGGCATTACCTGGGCTACCTAGGGATCGATTCCACAGATGTTAATAGGACTCCCAGCTTTGTTGTTATCCAAACCCCTCTTTGGATCCCTTCTGCCTTTCTGAAACTAGAGAAAGATGTACAAAACTACTGGCCATCTTGACTTTGGTGGTTTCATTTCCTGTATCACCTCAATAGAGGAGAGGGCAGAGGTTTAGTTCTCAAATAGATGTCCTGACCCATACATGTATTCTATCTAGCCCTCAATGATCTGAAAATTAGCTGATTGAATTTTCTCTAGTTATGTGCAAAAGGGCACTCACTTTTTAGAATTTGGTTGATTCTCTTAACCTATGTCCTTTTAAATATTTGATTTTCAATGGTGTTTTGTTAAATTTGAAGCTGGCATTAAAGCAGTTTGCACAATGTTTGGGATTATTCATGGTCAGCTGGTGCTTGGGACTCTTTAGCTCTTCTTCAATAGCTCCATTTAGGGATAGGAAAATAGAAGCTCCTGATCACATCTTTTGTGAAGGGTCTTCTACTTGGGAAACTTGGATACACCCAAGGATCTGATCTACAATTTGATTACAAATAGATGTCAACAGAATTGTGGTGATAGTCAAGTTAAATGGCTTTTATTCTAGAGAGCTCATAGATGCCAACACTTAATATCTTTCCCAGAGATATGCATTCATTTATGTTATTTTCATAAATAGGTGATATTATTTTGTGGGTACTGTATAAATGTTTCTATGCTGTATATAGCATCTACTAATTTGCACTCAACAGCATATAACTGTCTGATTCATTTTTAAAATGAATACTTTTTAGCATAATACACATTAATACAAGAGCACACATTATAAAAAAACTTACACAAGGTGAACATTATACCAGTAACTAGCACCAAAATGAAGAAATATTATGGCACCAAAAGATTCTTCATGGCCTCCCAATATTCCTAGCCCCCAGTTACTAGCCTAAATTCTATCATCATATATTTGTTTTATTGGGTTTTGTAATTTATGTAAATGAATTTATACAGTGCCTGCTATTTGGTATCTACTTTATATCTTTGAATCATATCCATTGAAGATTCATCTATGTTTGCCTAAGCAGTAGTTTGGTTTTTTTCATTGATTTAATAGAATACAAATTATTTATCCATTCTACTACTGATGAACATTTGTTTTTTTTTGGACCAGGTGCTATTATGAATACATCTGCTATGCATGCTTTTGTATTGTATGCATCTTTTGGGATATGTATGCAAGCCTTTCTGTCGAGTATATGTCTAGGAGTAGAACTGCTAGGTGATAAGATATGCATATATTCAGCTTGGTAGACACTGCCAAACACCTTTGCAAAATGATTGCACCAATTTACATTCAGAAGTGTTTGAAAGTTCTAGTAGCTCAACATTCTTGCCAACACCTGGCATTTTCTGTCAGTCTTTTTTTTCCATTTTAACCATTCTGGTATATATGTAGAGGTATTTTATTATGCTCTTAATCCATTTTTTCTTGACTATTAATAAGGTTGAAGACCTTAAAAGTGTTTTGAGGTGTTATTAAAGTTATTAAAATAAGTTTATTTGACATTTGGATATCCTCTCTTGTGTTGCCTTCATCTATGTCTTTTGCTTGTTTTAAAGTGTCAGTGAATTAATGCAATATGGTACTGGCATAAGGATAGACCAATAGATGGACAGAAAACAATAGAAGTCCCACAGCTCTCCTGCAACTTGACTTGTATAAAGCTTAAAGTGATGAACAGCAGGGGAGAAAATGTGTTTAGAGTTAATCATGCTGGGTCAAAGAATATTCATATGGAGAAAAAATATGTCACCTCAGACCATTCTGAAAATATATTCTAAATGGACTGAAGAACTCAATGTGAAGTGTAAAGAATAAACATTTCAAGAAAAGTAAAAGGGCTGGTGCCGCGGCTCACTAGGCTAATCCTCCAACTGCAGCGCCGGCACCCCAGGTTCTAGTCCCGGTTGGGGCACCGGTTCTGTCCCAGTTGCTCCTCTTCCAGTCTAGCTCTCTGCTGTGGCCCGGGAGGGCAGTGGAGGATGGCCCAAGTGCTTGGGCCCTGCACCCGCATGGGAGACTGGGAGGAAACACCCGGCTCCTGGCTTCTGATCGGCGCAGCGTGCCAGCCACAGCGGCCATTTCGGGGGTGAACCAACGGAAAAGGAAGACCTTTCTCTCTGTCTCTCTCTCACTGTCTAACTCTGCCTGTAAAAAAAAAAAAAAAAAGTAAAGGATAATATCCTGATGATGGTGAAGAGGAAAAAGATTTCATAAATAGGATACAAAAAGCACTCTATAAAAAGTAAAACAAGAGAAAATATAGTATGGTCACTTGCTACATATCATTCAAGTCAACAATAAACCGTATGTATAATACAAATCCCATTAGATTCTAACACATCCAAGGTGTGTAGTAGGCTATACCATCCAGACTCACCTAAGTACGTCGTAAGATGCTTGTCCAAGGACAAATTGCCTAAGATTGCCTAAGGATTCATTTCCTAGAATGTATCCCTCTCATTAAGTGGTACATGACCACACTTTAAAAATTTCAGGAGCCAGTTTTGTGACTCAGCAGTTTAAGCCACTGTTTGAAATGCTTGCACCCCAGATCAGAGTGCCAGCTTGAGCCCTGGCTGATCTGCTTCTGATCCAACTTCCTACAATGCATCCAGGAAGCCAGCAGAAGATGGCCCAAGCACTTGGCCCCTGCCACCTATCTGGGATACCAGGAAGGAGTTCCTGCCTCCTAACTTCAGCCTAGACCAAACCTGGTGGTTGCAGCCATTTGGGTAGTAAATTGGTGGATAGAAAATCTCTCTCTCTTTCTCTCTCGCTCTCATTCTAAAAGTTTATTAATTAATCTTTAAATTAAAGATTTCATTTCATCACAGGCCACCACTAATAATAAGTTATTTCACAATACATGTATTTAACAAGACTCATCCATAACAGATTCTTTTAACTGCTGCATATATTCCATCATATGAAGGCATCATAGTATCTACTTATCTTCCAGCAGTGATCATTTGTTTTTCTAAGTGTCTATTATCTAAAACTGGGTACTGTGAATACATTTGCACATTTTTTAATGTTTTGCTAATGAATTACCCAAAAGTGGATTACTGAGTCATGAGATAAAGCAGTGAGTTTCAAACCACAAAGACCAACGGAAAGATATTTTCCCCCAAATTAGTCTTATCCCATCTTTGAAATCTCACTCTGCATCTATCTGCACTCTCTTTACCTGGGCCATTCCCAGGTTGCTCCTCTTGAAGATCCTAGCAACCTAGCTTAGCCAGGGTACACAGGCTTAAGGAACAGACTTAAGAATTTTGATGAGGGAGAATAAAAGTATATAGAAAATGTAAAACCCTAATATTATCAGCTTCTCAGATTTCTAAAATAAATTATATTTATGGCATAGTTATTGACATTAACAATGTAGCTTGCATATTGGTGATAGGTAAGAGTCCCAAGGTCTTTTAAAATCAGTGACTTATCAAGTACAAACCTCATTAACTAAGTTTTCAGACACCTTGTCATTTTCAACCTTAGCTAATGAAAGTATTTTTCAAATACATATTTAACCCACTTTCCTGCTTGGTAAATACAATATCCTGAACCTGCTGACTATTTCTTTACAAGTTTAAAATCTTAAGATCCTCCAGTCCATAACTTGAACATCAATCTCATCATACATGACGTGAATATATAAAATGTCCCTGGCACATCTTGCCTTACAAATTGGCTATAAACTGCATAAAGGCTAGACTCCATTCAGATTCTGATTCCATCACATGTTAAGGTTTGTATCCTTCTGTGAGAATGTCTGAGGAGTCTCAGCTTTCCCATCTACAAACAGGAAGGCACTGCAGAACATGGTTTCCAGTAGTTAGTGCGTGGTACATAGTACGACTCAATGCATGTTCCTTTCTCTCCTCCTCCAAATGTTTTCCTAAATCAAATTTAAATGACTGTAGAAGATAAGAATGAATTGTTCTGATGCTAGGATATTAAAAAAAATCAAGCCTAACAAGGTATGTTGTCTTGTGAATTATATCTCTTGTCTGAAAGCAGGATGACGCAGAATTCCAGCTGACTGAGATTTCTAATGATTTGGTTCCCATTAGTAATTGGGGAAACCTTCAGGCAGGCAACTTGACAACATGTATCCCATTTGTTCAAAGAATCCCACTCTCACAATGTATCCTAGGGAAATAATTGAGAATGAATATGAATAGTCACTGAAAAGTTGTTTTTAATATTAAAATATCAGAAGCAATGTAAATGCTCATCAATTGGAGAGTCATAGCACATGCTTTGGATCATTCATACAACAAAATATTATATAACTATTAGAACTATGACTCCTTATTTGTAGTTATAATGAATCAACAAAATATTGTTAAGAAAATAAAGCAGATTATAATACAGCATATATTAAATACTATACACCATTTTTGCCAAAAATGTGTCTGTAGGCATGTATACATAGAAAGGCTTAAAAATAAAACCAAGAGGCTCACATGTTTATGTCCAAGTGTTAAAGAATTATTTTTTCTTTTTAATAACTTTATTTTTACCTGAATTCTTTTAATGATACACATGCATTATTTCTATAATTTAAGAGTTTTTTTATTAGAATTTTTTTGGAAAACAAATCCAATTGATAATTCTGTACTAAGAAATCCTGAAAACCTCAGAATGAAGAAGTTGCAGTTTGCTGCTTACAGCCCGAAGCCAAGGTTTCTTAACCTCAGCACCCTTGACATTTGGGACTGGCTAATTGTTGTGCGAGGTTGCCCTGTGCATTGTAAGAAGTTGAGCAGTGTCCCTGGCCTCTGCCCACTAGATGCCAGTAACACACATCACTCCCTACCCCCAAGTTATAACATCCAAAAATATCTGCAGACATTGCCAAATGTCCCCTGGGGGACCAAATTGCCCCAGTTGAGAACCACTGCTTTAAGGAAACCAGAGGCCTAAAATTAAAACCCTTGTTTACCCACACTGAGTGATCCAATTTCTCTGCACTTCCATTTCCTCATCAACACAAAGACTAAATAGTCTTAAAGATATCTTTTGGTACAGAAATCTAGAATTTTATAGGTTTGTAGAAAATCAGCTGGACCAGAGGAAGAGGTGGGCCTATGGCCAAGCAGGAAGCCAGGAGCACAGACAGAGTTGTACCTGTGTCTCTTGATTGTAACCACATACTTACTCGTGTGGCAAGTATTTAATGAGTAGCTACTATACCCCCAGGCACTGCTATGGGTGCTGGGAAATAGTAAGAATTAAAAAGAAACTGGCTTGAGAGAAACAATCATGCTCAGGTAGATTAATTGGAAAAAAAAAAAAGAGCATTTTAGGTGGCAGCAAGTGACATAAAGTAGGTAACACGGTCAGGGACAACTGCTGGAATGGTGTTGGAGGAATAAGAAATGGTGGATATGGTGGTCTCAGAGGCCCCAGAGAGCTGATACCTGATCTAAGAGCTGAATGATGATGAGAACAGAGCCAAGCAAACGTGGGTGGGAAGGACGTCCCAGGCAGAGGGAATTGTGTGTCAGCAGTGAGATGGAGAAGAGCTTTGACCTGCATTAGTGACAGTGTCACAGCAATACGGACATGGTAGAGACAGTGTCAACTGATATTACTAATAGTAGAGGAGGACAGTAAGTGTACAAATAATCTCTGATTTTTCCATAGTCATGGTGGTGGAAATTAGATCCAGAGAAGGCCCTCACTTCAGGACCTGTCTCTGTCATGTGACTAAAAAATTGTGTTTGGGGAAATTTTGGAAACAGATATCCCACCCCCCCAAACTCATCAATGCCTTTCTAGCACCAATGAGTACTGGGCAGGGTTGGGGGGGGTGCCAAGAAGATGTCTACTGAATTGCTAAAGCAATCAATTGAGGAGATAATCTTTTTCATGGTTGGTAGGCTCAGGGGAAACAGGCCCAGCGGATAAAATGATAACTAGATTTAGTTGACAATTTGCTTTGAGTAAAATGTCGAGCTTGTAAATAATTTAAAAATAGCCTGTCACTCAATTGCAGCACGTCCTTTAAGAAATTTTAATCGATGCAAAACACATTTCTCAAACACCAGCTTCTACCCCTTCTGAAAGCAGCTATGGGGCTACACAAAAAGCTGTGACATGAGCAGACAGTGCGTGTAGTAGGTTACTAAGGAGCTACAACCCCAGAACCCAATATTACGACAGTCTTCCGCAAGCTAGAAATTAGCTAGCGCAACTATGTATGATGTGGAACTGCACAACTCGTTCAGCTCATTTTCCTCAAGGGCACAGAGAAGCTGAGGTTTCAATCCACTCATCAGAAACAGTCCACATGCACATAAACCCTGTGCATTTGGGCTGCAAATGGATTGTCTCTATACTATCTTTGCCAAAAGCTCAGTATTACAGACAAGGAGGATGGGAGGAGGGGAAGGAAGGTGAAGTGAGATGAGAGACAAAACAACTGTCTGAAATTAAGGTCTAGGGTCAGCTTGAGAAAGTGAACCAAGAATACAGCAGCGCATCATAGGATTCAGGGTGAGACCTCCCGACTCCCACAGCTACAGCCAATCTAAGCTAACACTCCTTCCTACCCAACATCCACGTCAGCACCAGAACACCAGTGAGCATTCTAACTGTGAGATGAGCAGATGTCCTGTTTCCCAGGCCTACAGCTTTCCCCTGGGTGCTGCAAGAACAGAGGCAGTGGCTTCTCTTCCTTTATGTTTGCCCAGCCCTGCCCACACCCGCACTGCTGGGACACACAGTCTGGTGTCCGCCTTCAACTCAGCTGAACTTTGTGTCAGCGGAAACCAATCATCGTCCGACCTACAGTGCCCAGAGACGCAGCAGCAAAACCCCCAGGGCAACAGAAGGCTCCATTGCTTTTGGGGGAGGCTCCTAGAGAAGAGGTTTGAGATTATTTTCCCCCAGCACCTGGAGAATTCCTTTTCTTCTTTTTTTTTTTTTTTTCAAACATTGACATAGATTAAGACATCATCCTTAATTGCTAGCGTGGTAGCACTGGTTTTGGAAATAAACCAA
The DNA here is from genome assembly GCF_051225735.1 of Oryctolagus cuniculus. Taxonomy (NCBI): domain Eukaryota; kingdom Metazoa; phylum Chordata; class Mammalia; order Lagomorpha; family Leporidae; genus Oryctolagus; species Oryctolagus cuniculus. The sequence goes on along the minus strand of NC_142869.1, from coordinate 32,637,351 downwards.
CACAATCAGAGAATAGACAGCTCCTGAGCATTTAACTGAATTTGGCAAAACGTGTGTTTTTAATGAATTGACTATCATCGATTATCAAAATATATATGAATTGACTTTATCCCTTAAAGCTCACATGCTAAATAATCTGAAAAGCTGTTAATCCTGGATAGATTTAAAGATAATGGATAATGATGCATAATTCATAAATGCTGTACGGCAGGATATCTATTATACAACTGTTAATCTCTAGCAATATCATTTTCATATTCATCTGTTATTATTTTACTTAAACCAGATTGCCAGAAATTTTTGGAATGCTAATTTTTAACATCCATCCTTACAGCAAAATATCAGTTCCTCCTTTTAATCAGATGCAACCATGGAGACTACACAAGGATGTTGCCACCTCCCCTCCACCTCTGGCCCAGTTTACACATAAGCACGCTCACAAAGACACGTGCACATGCTGCTAGGCTCTGCTATTGACTACTGAACAGTTTCCAGCCTGTCTTTGTCCCAAGGTCAATCAGACTCAAGTTACACTTTTTTTTTTTTTTTTTTTACTTCATGTGGGAAGATTCTTCATTGGTGAGCTTATTTAAATTCCTTTGCAGATACTGAGCCAAATCTGCTCAGGCTCTAGCCTCGTGGGGGCTTTTAACTCAAGGCTAAATATAAATAAATACCATGTAAGACAGTTCTTGATGAAACATTAGAGATCATTCTGATTATATGGCTTCTGGGTTCTCTCTCTTCTCTATGAAAAACCCATGGTGGAAGAAAGGACCTGAGCTGCAGAAGGGAGTAGATTTGTAAATTGCTGCCAATGGACCTCCTGAGCTTAATGGCACAGGGCAAAGCAGCAGCTGATCTTGGCAAAAGAAGCGGATAAATAAAATTACCATGAAATCAGCTTCCCTTAAAATACCAGCTGTCAGCTCCCTCCAACGTTTATAAATTTGGGGGCATGTTATTGTCACATTGTGTTTCACCCAGGGTCAGGTAGCAGGGTGCCCTTCATTTGGGAAAGGGTCCCCAATTCCCCACATACAAGGAAAGTTGAAGCAAAGGGTTTGCCTTTATTCTTTCTCCCTCTCTCCCTTGCCACATGTTCAAGAATGAAGTCAGTCCAGGCCAACCAATAGCTATTGTTGTATGATTACACTTGCTATTACTTGTTCCTAAACTATTCACCCAATTATCCCTTTAAAGAATGGAGCTGCTGGTTTTATAAGGTAAATTTGTTGGTGGAGACAGGGGATCTATATGGATGTGCAGAAACAAGATAAGGGCAGAAATGTTGCAAACTTGGGAGAGGAGAGGGTACAATTCTTATCCCCGCTTTGTAGTCCCCCACTGGGATCTAGCCTCTGTCACTTCAAAAAAAAAAAAAAAAGAGAGAGAGAGAGAGAGAGATTGGCAGGACATGACTTGGGCAGTGAAGCTGTGAAGTGCAACTCCTTTCGCAGGTAAAAATGGGAGGCACACAGTAACATTTTTGAAAGCCAACCTTAGCCAGGCCTTGTGCCAATTCTTTGTGTTATCTCACTGAATGTTTGCGACCACCCCTCAAGATGGATTTTGTTATAATTCCATTTTAAAAATGAGCAGATTGCAAAGGGAGGCGCCTGTAATCTTCCCACCTGTACTGGGAAGAAACCCTACGTTGTCTTGTAAGCAGCATGAGGCCCCCTGTCCTGCAGGGCTGAGAGAATGGCTACAAACCACAGTCACATACTGGACCAATCACTCATGCCCAAGCTGAAAGCATGTGCTTCCAGCTGACATGGATTCGTAGGGCCCCTGTGCAAATACCATAAGCATTGCTGGGCATGTTGTCCAGGGAGACTCGCCTGAGTCACGTGGGAGTCGCATGGACAACATGGGAGAAAACACCATGACAAATCCTACAGAGTCCTTCTCCCTCCACCCTCCGTGTACATCATTTTGAAGCCCAAGGGAAAACCTGAATGAGATCAAACATAGACTAGCTACTTTACTCTTAATTTGCACCAAGCTATAGCCCTTGGCAGGAAGCAAGGTGAAAAATCCTATTGCACTTCATAGCAGCAAGGCCATTAAGCTTTTCTCTTACGTTGCTATCACTTTCTAAAAACAAAAAGGAATCTCACAAAACTGAGTCCACAGTTGGCACATAAAGACTGTTCATTGGCTCATTCAAATAGTAACTCTTTTGTTATTGTTTATTGAGAAACACACAAGCATAAAGCTTTTCCACAGTGCCTGGATGTGAACACTGCATAATCCATAGAAAACTGTAGTCTTTACCCAAAATGAGCTTCCATTCCAAAACAGGTAAAATTGAACACAATCAGGCAAAATTCACACTCCGCCAACTGAATAAAGGACCTGCTGTGAGTGAGCCAGAAGGCTTGGCACAATCCAAATGGGGAAAATTCTATTTTCACTCAACTATAATAAAAATCACAATGTTTCACTCGTATAAAGTGCTTTCAATGCTATCCCCTTGTTTGAGCTTCTTGAGGCAGTGAAGGAGGGATGGTCATCCCCACTTCAGACTCAGGTCCAAGGTCATGATCGGTGGTTGAGAGAACTCAGGCTGACCATGGCCAGTTACATGACTAATTCCAGAAAATGGATGAGGATTTTCCTGCCTGAATTTTGAGCCTAAGAACTGGTCATTGGCGCAAATAAAAGCACACACTCATGCTGGCTCTTATCCTTGATTCTACCTGGACTCAGGCAAGAGGAAATTATATGTCACATGTGTCCTGCAGGGTGAGGGAGGACAGGTGACAGAGTTCCTAGGAGGGTTTTCTTGAAGAAAGTCAAGAATGGCCAGTGATAGAGCATGGTGACTTCCCTTGATCTCCCTTCCCTGAGTGGCATGTCTGTCCCTCCCCTATGTGGCTCCTTTCCTCATTAAATTACCATGCTGGGCACATGGTGGCAACACAGAGGAGTTTTCCATAAATTTGAGTTTAAAGGGATAATGCTCAATGTTAAATTGTTAAATCATTCTTTACAAGACATTTTTACAATTTCAAGCTATTTTCCCAAATAGGGCTGCATAGTAAATTAATTATTGCATTAGTAGTTTATTGGAAACTCTTGTAAATAGCACTTTTACTCAAAACAAATACACACAATCAAACTCCAAATGTTTGTTCACATATTTTGAATCCGTTACAAAGCATGTGTAATTTTAGAGGGAAAAGTATTCTTAGTAATTTCACTGCCTCATTTTTTACTGGAAAGAGTTAGGTTCATCTTCCATCAGCGTAGAGTAATTTATCACAGTTCCTCACACAGTCCCGGCCAACATAATTGAGGACTTTTTAGGATTTGAACCAAGTCAGAGGCAGTTAGTTATTCATCTAGTAAAAACAACTATAGCATTTTGGCTTACACACATATACTAAGAAGAAAGAGAAATAATTTTTTCATTCCTTAAGGCTGAACATAAGAAAGGTAAAGCTTCCGTGATCAGTAAACATGCAGTGAAAATCACATTCTATCTAGTAGACATGTTCCAAAACACTTTCATTCCACTTTTATAAATAAATGATTGGTATTAGAAAATCATGTGTAATGAACAGAATATATTTTAGCAAGATGGTCCCAACCAAGGTAGGCAAGAAATAAAATTTGGGTAAAAATGTTCCTGTATCATCCTTGTAAAAGTAAGCTATACTCAAATTCTGTGTGAGTAACCTGCATTACTTTTATACGCAATTTGGGTTTTTCTCCAACTATATATATTTGATGCATGTTTTAACATGGCTGAAATTTAAAAGGCATTAAAATATCCATGTAAAGAGAAAGCTTTCATAAGAAGCATGTATCTATGTCTTGTTTCTCCAGAACTCATTTTTTTCCACATTTAGCCCAGGAGTTTTTGCTAAGCTCAAGCATACTCACAGAACAATGGGTATATTTGAAACCAGAATGCTAGAAGTCAGGCCTGAACTAAAAATCAATGCTCTCTAGGTATTCCATCTTTGCAGAGAACAAGGCCATGCATTGGCCCACATTTGTATTGAATGCTCTGTGAACACAGAGGCACAAAAAGAGCTAAAATCCAAAGAAAAAAAAAAAACCACTCGAATGTCCATTGACAGTATAATAGGTAAACTGTGCCATACAATTATAATGAAATACCAAACAGCAATGACAAGGCATCAACAATTACTCTGCTTGCAGCATAGAGGAATGTCACAACCATAATGTTAAGTAAAAGAATCTAGACAAGTAAAGAATTTAACTGGATGGTTTCCTTTCTGTAAAGTTTTAAAAGAAGCAAAACAACCAATGCTGTTAGAATTCAGGAGAGTGGTGACCTTTGGGAGAGGGGTAGTGAACAAGTGTGGCCATGAGGGGTCTTCTAGGTCCCTTATGGCTTCTATTTCTTCATCTATAGGTAACTTATACAATTTGGCTTCAGTTTCTGAAAATTCATCCAGATGTACAATTATGTCAATTATACTTTAATAAAGAACTTATTTAAATATAAAAAAAGGGTGGCCAAGTTAGCTCTCTTCAAAGCACAGCTTTTTCCAAGTGCTATTTGGGGTGTGAGCTCTGCTTCATACCCTCTGCAGGGGAGCAAAGCCCTTGGCATTTTCAGCACAAAGGACTGGGCACTCACCATCATAAGAACCTTCATCTTCTCAGAATTTTGTGGTGAATAAAACTTCTCACTCAATAAAAGGGAAAAGTCTGACTTCCACGAGCCAAATATCCTCTAGTGTGTGTCATGCTTGGCCATTACCCAGGCACACAGAACCAGGATTCCAGAGGGGCTGTCCGTGGTTCTAGTTAGATGAACCATTTGCCCAGCCTGTCTTCCTACCAGAGACCATGTTGGTTTTGACAAAATCTGGTGGGAAAAGGTTACCTTCTGCAAACTACTCCTGCACATCACCCAGATTTGAAAGGCTACTACAAGGGGATTATTACAATTCTCCTGCCAGGATTAAGAAAGGGAACCTTTTATTTGGTCTGAACTTCCTCAACAAATGCACCACAGCTATTGCATTTCAGCGTATTCCTTCTGAGGAATGAAGGGTTCTGCTCCACCCAGACCAGTGCTCTTCTTGACATCTGGAATCTCCTTGGTAAGCAAGACAGGGAGGCTCACAAATGAGAAGACAAAACTCAATTCTGAAATTAGTATTGGGGGAAAATGTCAATATGCTGACAACTAGAAAAGGCTCTAGATAGATATTTTGTCATCTAGCTGAACAAAAGAGAATGGGACATAATTCCTGACTCTGGCTCTACACTGGATCTATAATCTTAGTCCTTCTAGCCCTGTCTCTTGTTTGCAACATTATCTTCAGATAATCATTTGAGTTCTCTGGGATGCAAATACTTTGCTGGCCAAAGTTGTCCTTATTCTTCAAAAATTCAGAAGGGTAGGACAAAAGTTGGCTGGGTACTGCTTTGCACATTCACAAGTTTAAGTGACTCTCTGAATGTGAAATCCAGCGTTACTGGTGTGCCCTTCCTTCCTAGACCCTATCCAGCCCAGCTGTGGTGACTGAGTTCTACCTTCTGCAAGTTACTGCAAGTTACTGGTGTGCCCTTCCTTCCTAGACCCTATCCAGCCCAGCTGTGGTGACTGAGTTCTACCTTCTGCAAGTGGTGAGGTGAGGCACATAAGTCTCCCAAGTCATGGAGTGCCCTCTGCCTTGAGGGGCACTCTTAATTTCCTTTCATTTTGAATGTGGCCTCTAGCTGCCACCCAGCCACCTTTCAGTGTTTTCGACTCTCTGGAATTTCCTTTCCTTGTTTTGAGACGTTAAAAATTCCTAACAAGATAATTCCACTTTTTGAGGAACTGATGAATGCTAATTCACGAAAAAGACAAGTTTCCCATGTATTATTCTTGCTTTGGGTGTTGAGGAGAGGCAGTTGTGACCGTTGACAATTTAGAAAGAACACGTTTTATACTAAAGTGATAGAGCACACAGAAACCAGGGGGAAATGAAGTGAAAGCATTGCTAAGACTATAATTCAAGCAAAGGGAAAAGTATAATTTTATTTCACCTCCAAAGGGTGATTTGCATTCACATTTTTAGGGAACCATATCTGTAGTGAAAGTGAGCTTCACCTGTAGATCAAGCCCGTTCAGCTCTTTCAGAAATGCCAACAGAGTATCAAGAAAAAGAACGCTTCCCTTAGTCAAGCATGTAATCACATATTTCCAGATGAGAGGCACAAAAAAATGATTAAAGCTTTGGGAAATTGGGTCTATAGAGAAAGACTAATGGGACTGGCTTCCTATCTCCTGGAGAAGAAGAAAAGACTGGTAAGAAGAGCGGGGTCTCAATTGCCCTGTGCATGAAGGAATGCACACAATCATGATTCTGAGAATTAACTGAAGGAATACAGGGTCATTAAGAAAAACAACCAGATATACTTTACTTGCATGTGAGTTTTACATTTTTGAGTTGTTAAGCAAAAGAGACATTCAGAAATATCCAACATCAAAAGAAGTCTTTGAGTCTGCCTGGAAACGTTGGAACAAAAGTTTCCGGGTTCATTCTGGTTGGTAGCAAAAACACAAGGTCAGAACAAGTTTGGGGGATATCTCTTAGAATTACAGTTTCATGACCTTGGCAAGCATTAAGTTCAACAAGATGACAGGAGTGTGAGCAGAAGTAACCGAGGCCCTCAGCACAGCATCCTCAATTGCATGTAAATATTGTGACAAGTCTACATCATTTCCCAAACAATAGGGCTGCTCTGAGTCAATCAGATCCATCAAATGAGTCCCTTAGTATGACTTTCCTATTTCTGTAAATGATATCACCTTTGTGCAGTCACCCAGGCGTGATACCTTGGAGTCATTTTAGACTCATCTGTCTTCCTCACTCCTCACTGGCAGTCTGTCAACAGTGCCTGTTGAGTCTTCCTTCTGTCTTGCTCATCTCATCTCTGCCCCCTCCTTTCCATTCCCAGGGCAAAAATCCTAGTTCAGGCCATAATTAACACATATGAGTAAGAAAACTAATGAGATTGTTTAATTCCTGTCTCCTTAATTCAAGCTCTTTTTCAATATTTCTCAAAGGGTGGCCAAAGATCACCTCCAACAAAATTATCAAGGGAACTTATTAAAAATGAGTAATTCCCAGAATCCAGACTTGTTTCAGAATATCTGGGGTTGCCATGTAGGATCTGAATTATTTTTAAAAGATTTATTTATATGAAAGGCAGAGTGACAGAAAGAGAGGGAGAGATGGAGAGAGATCTCCCATCCCTTGGTTCACTCCCCAAATGCCCACAACAGCAGGGGCTAGGATAGGTGGAAGCTAGAATCCTGGAGCTCCATCTCAGTCTCCCACATGAGTGGTAGCGACCCAAGTATTTGGAACATTATCTGCTGGCTTCCCAGGCACATTAGCAGGAAACTGGATCAGAAATAAAGTGGCCAGGGCTCAAGCCAGCTCTCTGATATGGGATGCAGGTATCCCAAGTGGTGGCTTAACACTCTGTGCCACACACCCACCCCAGGAATGTTTAAGAAGCTCTCCCAATGTGGTACTATGTATCCTAAAGTTTTAGAAATGCTTTTCTACCAATTAAATCCACGTGAAGATTATTTATTCTTTTAGCCAACAAGAATTTCAGGAACAATTCCTCTTTTCATTGGCCATTCCATACATTAAAAAGTCTTAGGTAGTAAGTGTTACTATTACTTCTTACTTTTGTTCTTTCCACATTCACTAGTCACCCATCCTTGCTATTTGACCCTGTATCTCAGTAATTAATATGTAATAGGTCCCCTTCTCAGGAAGAACACCCAGCAAACTACAGCCTGGAGGTCAAATCCATCCAATTTCCTATTTTTGTAAATAAAGTCTTATGGGAACTCAAAAAGTCTTAATTGTGCTTGTCCACAGTAGAAAAGATAAATGAAATGTGATATATTACTACAACATGTTACTACACAGCAATAAGAAGGACCAACTACTCTTACACACAACAATATAGTTAACTGACAGATAATGATTAGCAAAAGGAACTAGGCATAAAAGAGTATTTACAGTATGATTCCATTTTATGAATTTAAGAACAGGCTACTCTATGGTGATAGTGTGAGAATAGTGGTTATTTCTGGGGTATTATATTGACTCAATAGAGGGTACAGAATGCAACTTCTGGAATATCCAAATTGTTGAGTCCAGAGGTAGTCATGTGTATTCATGTCTAAAATTTATTGAGGACTGTGCACTTCACTGTATATTATACCTCAGTTATATAATAAAAATAAATAACAGAGAGAGGGAGAAAGAGAGAGTGCGCACTCAGTGATTCATCATTGCCTGGAGGAAAAGTCCAAACCATTTAGTGGATCTTTTAAGATTTTTTTTGGTATATCCATAACCTGATTTTTAAAGTCAAAATCCCACTGCTTCTGTTACATAAAACTCTTCTCAAAGAAGAGAGTAGACTGGGAAAGGTTGGGAGGAAGAGATAGAGAGAGATTAGATAAGGGGCATCAAAACACAGGAGGAATTCATTCTGGGATTCTATTGCCTAGCAGGGTAATTATAATCCACAACAATCTATATTTCAAAAGAACTAGAGAAAAAAAGGATCCAAAGTTTCCCAATACATTAAAATGATTAATGTTTCTGGAGATGTAAATGCTAATGACTCTGATTTGATCACTATACAATGTATTCATGTATTGAATTATCATACTGTACCCCATAAGTATGTATGAGCATTATGTGTCCAATTACTTGTGTGTGGTTTTGCTGAAAGAGCTCATGGATTCTTACCCTCTCCTTCTCGTTCTCCTTTATTCTCTTGCCACCTCACCTCATCCACCTAGAATATGATTCTTTTTCCATCCGAATCTTACTTACATCAAAGTCTGACTCTATTTCCTAATGCTCCCTTTTTCTGACTACTTATGGGTTGAATCGTGTTCCCTGAAAAGATATGTTGAAGTTCTAAGCCCTTGTACATTATTTGGAAAGAAGATGCAAATGTAATTAGTTAAGATGAGGCCATAATGGAATAGGGTGGAACCTAACTACAGTGTCTGGTATCCCTAGGAGAAGGTGATGTGAAGACACACAAAAAGGAAAAATACCATGCAAAGAGGAACACAGAGGGAGTGGCCTTTAGCCTAGTGATTTAGATGCCTATGTCCTACATCAGAGTGCCTGGGTTCAATTCCCAGCTTTGGCTCCTGACTCCAGGTTCCCACCAGTGCAGATCCCAAGAGACAGTAGTAATTGCTCAAGTAATGGGGTTCCTGCTAGTCATGTAGGAAGCTTGGATTGCATTCTTGGCTCCTGACTGCCCCCAGAACTTGTGGTTGTATGGAGAATGAACCAGTGGATAGGAGTGCTCTCTCTCTTTATTCTCTCTCTCTCTCTCTCTCTCAAATAAATTTTAAAAAATTCTGTTTTTAAAAAGCTCGACACAGAGAATGGAGTGATGTGTATACAAGCCAAGGAGTGTCATAGAGAGCCAGGTACCACTGGAAGCTAGGAAAGAGACAAGCAAAGATTCTCCTCTAGAGCCTCCAGTGAGAAGCTTGTAACAGTTTGTTTTGATTTTGAACTTCTAGAGTCTAGAATTACAAGGGAATAAGTTTCTGCTCTTTCAAACTGCTTAGTTTGTAGCAACTTCTTAGGGTAGCCCTAGGAAACTCCTAGATGACTCCTACCCATAGTCACTGCTCTTTCTAATTTCTATAGCTCCTAAATTCTGAATAAATCATTTGGCCCCTGTGGTAACCTGCCTCCTCCATGGTTGCCAGTGATCCCTATCTCATTAATTCCTTGGTATAGTACTCGTCCACTGTGATAGGACTGACCATCATTACCAGCAGCATGCTATATAAATGCTGGGCGGTTTCTGGGGGTAGATCACAGAGGACATTGCAGTTTCTGCCTGGACCTCTAAACCATTCACTCTCAGGGAAGCCAGGTACTGTGTCACAAGAATACTCTGGAATCCGTATGGGAGAGTTCCCCTGGAGAGAAACTGAGGCCTCCTGCCAAGAGCCATCTGAGACTCAGAATTAATATAAATGAGCAAACTTGGAGCAGATCCTCCAACCCTATGCAGGCTTCAGATGGCTGTAGTCTTAAGTTCTTGACACCGCCAACTTGTCAGAGGTCTTAAGCCAAAACCAACATGCCAACTCTTGAACCCTGAACTCACAGAACCTATGTGAAATAATAAAAAGCTATTGTTTTAAGATAATAGGTTATGGGATAATTTATTCTGTAGCTGTAAATAATTAATACAAGCCCTATTATCATATATTGCCTTTTTGTTTCTTAAATCTTCTTGGGGGCCGGCGCCGCGGCTCACTAGGCTAATCCTCCGCCTAGCGGCGCCGGCACACCGGGTTCTAGTCCCGGTCGGGGCGCCGGATTCTGTCCCGGTTGCCCCTCTTCCAGGCCAGCCCTCTGCTGTGGCCAGGGAGTGCAGTGGAGGATGGCCCAGGTGCTTGGGCCCTGCACCCCATGGGAGACCAGGAAAAGCACCTGGCTCCTGGCTCCTGCCATCGGATCAGCGCGGTGCGCCGGCCGCAGCGCGCCGGCCGCGGCGGCCATTGGAGGGTGAACCAACGGCAAAGGAAGACCTTTCTCTCTGTCTCTCTCTCTCACTATCCACTCTGCCTGTCCAAAAAAAAAAAAAAAAAAAATCTTCTTGGGGAGATCTTGATTTTTCAACTATATTGCCAATTCTTTGAGGACAGGTATCAAGTATATAAAGGCTTGTGGAAATGGAATTAAAAGATAAGTTTATTTTGGTGCCAAAATTGTGACATTATGAAAAACATAGAAATTTTCCATTACCTTTTTGAAGACTCCTCATATGCATGGGATATCAAATTTTTTGTACCAAAATAAGCTTATCTTTTTAAAGATTTATTTATTTATTTCAAAAGCAGAGTCATGGGGGCAGAGTTGGGAGAGGACAGAGAAAGACATCTTTCATCCATTGGTTCACTCTCCAGATGGCGGCAATTCAGGGTTGGGCCATGCTGAAGCCAGGAGCCAGGAGCTTCTTCCAGGTCTCCCTGATGAGTTCAGGGGCTTAAGCACTTGGGTTATCCTCTGCTGCTTTCCCAGGTGCATTAGCAGGGAGCAGCTGGGACTCAAACCCGCATCTGTATAGGATGTCAGCATCTCAGGTGGTGACTTTACCTGCTACGACACGTTGGCCCCCAAACTTGTCTTTTAAATTCATTTTCTATGAACTTTTTAAAGTACACTCACATACCACCTGCCTAGTGAACACGTGTGAATGAGTGATTGAGCATAGCGTATCCCATTAGGTAAGTGTTCAGAATACTGCAGTGAACCAACAAGCACATCTCTTATTTAAGGGCCAAGTGGATGGAATTCCTGTCACAATGCAACACGGGAGAGATGCTGCACTTGAAGCCATTTTGGAGCCATATTTCTTTCTCTCCCACCCATTTCCTGCCTCTCTGGTGTTGCTTTGTTGGCTTGTGAAATGTAGGTCACCTCTAGTGGCATGACCTAATTAGGAAATGTAATTTAACAGGGAAAAAAAATAAAAGAAATCCTTTGAGATGGCAGATTTGAAACAAAGAAAAGTGGTTCTTCTCATTTTATGTTTTTGGCAACAGCTTCCCTACTAGAGTTATCCCCTTCCCACCCCCAAGCTACACAATTTGTAAAGCACAAAGAAGAAAGGTAGAAAAGGCGTTCAGGAGCAGCTGGAAATGATGAATTTATAATGATCACAGAAGGAGAAAGAGTAAGCTTTCCTGCTCTGAAGTGGCTCTGTGGGGCTGCTTCTTGGCAGCACAATCCGTGAGATGTTGGAGGAAGAAGTATTGATGATGCTGATACAAAGGACCACACACCCTCAGGAGGGGAGCAGACCTTATGGCTGATCTAATCCAACCCTCCAGGAAATGCTGGGCTACCTGTTGTGTTTGTATCACAAGCAAACCCCAAAGACAAAGCATCTTAACAATAGAGCTTTTTTCCTTCATACATTCTGCACCCTTATTTTAGAAAGGAGATAAAGAAGCAAGCTAAACAGATTTTAAGGGTTCATTACAAAATCAACTTCCTGGGGATCTCATCCGGCCAGGTTGGACTCAGTCCATCACCCTCACCTCTTCCTCTCAGAGGCATGATGCTTGATTCCTGTAAAATGCTTAAGTGCTTTCTGAATCACCCCCAGAAACACTTAACTACACTGATCATAATTGAATGCATTATTAATTCTTTCTTTGAAAACCGATATTCCACGTTTGTCATTAGACAATTCCATTTATCCATCCAACAAAAAACAAAAGCCTATCCTATGCTTGACCTCCTGATGGCCGATATTTAAGGTAAAAAATATTATCTTAGTCCCATTTTACAGATGCACAGAAAGGCTAAGTAACTTGCTTAAAGTCAGACAACTAATAAAGATGAAGACAAGAAGCAAGCCCACGCAATTTGAATATAGAAACTGTATTTTTAATCCCTTACACCACTTTAACTATTAAACTGTACTTGTCTCCACTTAGGATCAACGGGCATTTACTGTAAAGGCAACATATCTGTGTCTCTCTATAAGACACAGGAAAGAACTCCCTTTATTTTTAGCCTTCTTCTCATCCCAACACCCCCAAGGCAGATGTCATACTATCACTTGTCCCTGTAGTTCATGCACCAGTGACTCGCTGTGTTGCTGAGCAGGGGATTCTGATATGCCCTCCCAGTGCCCCCTCCTACTGAGAATCACTACCCTAGATTGAGGAGTTCCACTTGTAGCACGACAGCATGAGGAGTTCTGAAGACCCACTTCTCAGCCAAACTGCTGAAAATTATTTTTAAAAACAGTAATTTAAGATCTCTGCAAATAGTCCTACTGGAGTATAGCAAATGAAGAAATGTTTATTCATGAAAACCTAGTAAAACTCAGTAAGAAATCTAAGAGTTAGTAGTATTTGAATCAAGATGTACCCCCATCCTCCCCTCCTACCACTCAGTGGAGGCTCTACTCCGAACTGCTCCAGCTGAGAACCCGAGGTTCCTTGTTCTTCCCCTACCACTCAGAGGGCTAGTTCCCTGGGGCTGTTTCCCCATTAAAGTCAGTGTCATCCCAGAGTGACCGTGGGCACACAGCATCATTTCTCATTTCCCCCAGCTACTTATTGCTGAGGCTAAGTTCTGGGGGAGTGTGGCCAAGAACTGGGGGCTTCCTTCTCCAAGCCAGCCCCTGTTTGTGTAACAGAGGTCTTGCCTTGGAGATGGCACTTCTGAGAATATTGGGGTCCCAGTTGTACTTGGGTTGTGCATCTGGGGCTCTTTTCCAAGAGAGGGAAAATGAGGAGACTGGGGCTGTTACCCACTCGCTCCCCACGTCCTCCACCCACAGAGCACTCAGCTTCTAAAGCAAGGATGTTGCTCAGAAAAACACATCATTGTCCCTGCTCCCTGCACCAGAAGGCAACTGTGGCTTACAGATTTTGCCTAGGGGAGAAGCAGGCCGGAGAACAAAGCTCCAAACCTCTCCCCAGAGGAACTGACTTCTTTTGCAACAGTGTGAAGGCGTTCAAGTCTAAAGCTGCCCTCAAAAACAGGGCAAGCTATATTGTAAGGCATTGGGACGAGAGATTGGGTAGTCACGGGGAACAGACTTAGCTATAAGACAACTAATTTTTGCTGGACAAAAAAGGGAAAAGACATCTTGGCCTCCTGAGAGAAGAAAAAACTGCAAACACCTGACCTTACAATTTTCCTTTCAAAGGAGCCAAATCTGATTCGGTTAGACTATGAAGTAATTTGTGCCCAGTGCATTTTTTGAAAACAATGGAGCAATCAGCTGGCAATTAATGACTTTAACAGCTGCATGTGGTCAAGGAAAGAGAGAAACCATCAAAGAAAGCTCAGGGAAAATCAGTATTATCCCAGAGTGACTCGGGCTTACTGAACACTGAGCCCTGGAGTCCACACTGGGGAAGGGGTGAGTGGAGGAAGAGGAATAGGAACAAATTTCACTAAAATAATCTAGCCAGCCACTAAAAAATAAACAAGCAGATAATCCCTGGTGAAACTAGTGCCCAGAGATGCCCTGAGACATTATCTAATATGTACCGTTTCTAACAAAATCTATGATACCTGAAAGAAACAATATGACCCACACACTAGAAAAGAAAAAGAGACAGAAGAAATTACTGTGACAGTGACCAGATGCCAAATTTCACAGGCACAGATTTCAAAGTAGTAATTAAAATAAAAATGCTCAAAAAACTAAAGGAAACCATGGTTAAAGGAAATAAAGGTATGTACAAGACAATGTTGCATCAAATAAAGAGAGAAATTATGTTTATTTTTCAAAAAGAACCAAGTGGAAATTCTGGAATTGATAAGTATCATAATCAAAATGAAAAACTCACTAGCAAGACTCAATAGTAGATTTGAAGTGGCAGAAGAAAGAATAAGAAAACACAAAGATAGATTGGTAATGTTTACAAAATCTGAACAGAAAAAAATAATGAAAAAAATGAACAGAGCATCAGGCAAACATGAGACAACACTAAACACCATATAAGCACACTGGGAGTACATAAAGGTGAGGGAAGAAAAATAAGCAGAAAAAGTTATTTGAAAAAATTATGGTGGGGCCAGCACTGTGGAACAGTGGGTTAAACTGCCACCTGCAATGCCAGCATCCCATATGGGTGCCAGTTTGAGTCCCAGCTGCTCCACTTCTGATCCAGCTCTCTGCTGTGGCCTGGGAAAGCAGTAGAAGATGATCCAAGTCCTTGGGCCCCTGCATCTGCATGGGAAACACAGAAGAACCTCCTGGCTCCTGGCTTTGGATCACTGCAGCTCTGGCCAATGCAGCCAACTGTGGAGTGAACCAGCAGGTAGAAGACCTCTCTCTCTCTCTCTTTCTCTCTTTCTCTCTGTCTGTCTGTCTCTCTTTCTCTCTGTCTCTCTGCCTCTGCCTCTCTGTAACTCTGCCTTCAAATAAATAAACAAATCTTGAAAAAAATAATGGCTGAAAAACACTAATTCATACATTCAATTTTGGAGATCTCGATGAACTTCAAATCAAATAGAAATAGACACATAAATAAATATTGAAAGCTAAAGATAAGGAGAAAGTCATGAATGCAGCAAGAAAAAGAAATGGCCCATCACAAGGAAACCTCAGTAAGATTAACAGTAGAATTCTCGACAGAAACAGTGGAGGCCAGGAGGCAGTGAGATCACATTCAAAGTGTTCAAGAAGCCTATGTCCAACAAAGCTACCTTCCCAAAAGGAAGTCAAAATAAAGATATTCCCAGATAAACAACAATTGAATTAATTATTAGCAAAGCAAGTGACCCCAGACAGTAATTTGAATCCACACTACAAAATAGAAAGGAGTGGTAAAGGTAATTATGTAATTAGAAAGGATATTGGAAATGTATATTTCTATCCTCTTAACTCATTTAAGATATAATTTTATAAAACAATGTGCATTCCATGTACTGCTGCTCTTATAACATGGAGAAAAATAATATATTGTCCAACAACACCACAAAAGAACTGGGGGGGAAAAAGCTGTATTGGGCTTAGGAAATGACTCCAAATGGTAACTGGAATCCACAGAAGCAAATGAAGAGAATCAGGGGACGGCGCCGTGGCTCACTAGGCTAGTCCTCCGCCTGCGGCACCGGCACACGGAGTTCTAGTCCCGGTCGGGGCGCCAGATTCTGTCCCAGTTGCCCCTCTTCCAGGCCAGCTCTCTGCTGTGGCCAGAGAGTGCAGTGGAGGATGGCCCAGGTGCTTGGGCCCTGCACCCCATGGGAGACCAGGATAAGTACCTGGCTCCTGCCATCGGATCAGCGCGGTGCGCCAGCTGCAGCGCGCCAGCCGCGGCGGCCATTGGAGGGTGAACCAATGGCAAAGGAAGACCTTTCTCTCTGTCTCTCTCTCTCACTGTCCACTCTGCCTGTCAAAAAAAAAAAAAAAAAAAAAAGAATCAGGAATGATAAAATAAAAGGGTTAAATATAATAAAAGCTATAAATATATACTTGTTTTCCTCTTTTGTTAATTTCTTCTAGAGGCATAAAATTATATGAAATAAAAGATATAAAAATGTATTATTGAGCTTCTAATATTTATACATGTACTATGTATAATAATAATAATACCAGAAAGAAGGAGCATAGAGAATACAGTTACACAGAACTAACATTCCTATAGCTCACTAGAATTAACTTTGCATACATGCGATGTTATTTTAGAGAAGATGTATATGGTCCCTATGGCAACCCATAAGGAAATAATTGAAAAAGCCGGTCAGGGTGCCAGATTCTATCCCGGTTGCCCTTCTTCCAGGCCAGCTCTCTGTTGTAGCCCGGGAAGGCAGTGGAGGATGGCCCAAGTGCTTGGGGCCCTGCACCCCATGGGAGACCAGGAGAAGCACCTGGCTCCTGCCTTCGGATCAGTGCGGTGCGCCAGCTGCAGCGCGCTGGCCACGGCGGCCAGTGGAGGGTGAACCAGCGGCAAAGGAAGACCTTTCTCTCTGTCTCTCTCTCTCACTGTCCACTCTGCCTGTCAAAAAAAAAAAAAAAAAAAAAAAAAAGAATCAGGAATGATAAAATAAAAGGGTTAAATATAATAAAAGCTATAAATATATACTTGTTTTCCTCTTTTGTTAATTTCTTCTAGAGGCATAAAATTATATGAAATAAAAGATATAAAAATGTATTATTGAGCTTCTAATATTTATACATGTACTATGTATAATAATAATAATACCAGAAAGAAGGAGCATAGAGAATACAGTTACACAGAACTAACATTCCTATAGCTCACTAGAATTAACTTTGCATACATGCGATGTTATTTTAGAGAAGATGTATATGGTCCCTATGGCAACCCATAAGGAAATAATTGAAAAAGCCGGTCAGGGTGCCAGATTCTATCCCGGTTGCCCTTCTTCCAGGCCAGCTCTCTGTTGTAGCCCGGGAAGGCAGTGGAGGATGGCCCAAGTGCTTGGGGCCCTGCACCCCATGGGACACCAGGAGAAGCACCTGGCTCCTGCCTTCGGATCAGTGCGGTGCGCCAGCTGCAGCGCGCTGGCCACGGCGGCCAGTGGAGGGTGAACCAGCGGCAAAGGAAGACCTTTCTCTCTGTCTCTCTCACTGTCCACTCTGCCTGTCAAAAAAAAAATAAATAAATAAAAATAAAATAAAAAAATAAAATGGTACTTAGAAAATAGTCACTTAATGCAAAAGAAAGCATAGAATAGGGGGATGACAAAGATAAGAGAAAATGGAAGGTGTAAGTCATACTATATAAACAGTAATATTAGATATGGTTATATTTACAGTCTGTATAAAAGATATTTTCACACTGGGCATAAAAGCAGAGACCAACTATATGTCATCTACAAGAGACACACTTCATATTCAAGGACCAAAATATATTGAAAGTTAAAGAAAAGTTACATGTCATGAAGTTGCAACCATAAGAAAGCTGGAATGGCTATAATTATATCATACAAGGCAAACTTTGAAGCAAAAAAGTTTGAAAGGTAGAAATGGACATTTTATAATTAGAAAATGACCAGTCCTTCAGGGAGCTATAACAATTATGAGCAAATATGCAGTTAGCAACAGAGCACCAAAATACGTGGAGCAAAAACTAACAGAAATTAAGGAAGTAATGGACAATTCAACAGTCATAATTAGATAACTTGAGTACCCTACTTTAAATAATGCATTAAGAAAATGAGCAGAAGACCAACAAGGAAATAGAAGACTTCAACTAAACTATAAATCAAGTGGACCTGAGATCTATACATTACTCCATCTAACAGCTGCAGAGTGGAGATTCTTCTCAGTGTTTAAGGAGCATTCTCAAGAACAGAGCATAAAGG
This sequence comes from Oryctolagus cuniculus, assembly GCF_051225735.1. Lineage (NCBI taxonomy): Eukaryota > Metazoa > Chordata > Mammalia > Lagomorpha > Leporidae > Oryctolagus > Oryctolagus cuniculus. The sequence goes on along the minus strand of NC_142869.1, from coordinate 32,619,484 downwards.
GGCCGGTGCTGCAGCGCAGTAGGTCAATCCTCCAGCGGTGCGGGCATCCCATATGGGCACCAGTTCTAGTCCCAGTTGCCCCTCTTCCAATCCAGCTCTCTGCTGTGGCCTGGGAAAGCAGTAGAAGATGACCCAAGTCCTTGGGCCCCTGCACCCGCATGGGAGAAAAGGAAGAAGCACCTGGCAGCTCCAGCCATTGCGGCCATTTGGGGAGTGAACCAATGGAAGGAAGATCTTTCTCTCTGTGTTTCCCTCTGTGTGTAACTCTACCTCTCAAATAAATAAATAAAATATTTAAAAAAAAGAACAGAGGATATGATAGCCCACAAAATAAACCTCAAGAAAGTCATATGGATAGAGGTACTGGTGCTGTGGCCTAGCAGGCAAAGCCAACACCTGCAGTACCAGCTTCACATATTGGCATTGGTTCAAGTCCAGGCTGCTCCACTTCCAATCTAGCTCTCTGCTACAGCCTAGTAAAGCAGTAGAAGATGGCCAAGTCCCCAGGCCCCTGCATCTGTGTGGGAGACCTGGAAGAAGTTCCTGGCTCCTGCCTTCAGATCAGCACAACTCCAGCCATTGCAACCATCTGAGAAGTGAACAAGTGGATGGAGGACCTCTCTCTCTCTGTCTCTGCCTCTGCCTCTCTGTGATTCTGCCTTTCAAATAAATAAATAAATCTCTTTTTTAAAAAATGTTATATGGATAGGAATATCTCAGGCAATGGCCTCCACACACAATGAAATAAAATTAGAAATTAATAACAGAGAAGAAATTTGGGAAACTTGAAAATATGTGGAAAGTAGGCAACACACTTCGAAATAACTTATGGGTCCAAGATGAAATCAAAAGATAAATCTTAAGATGAAGATATAACATAGCAAACCCATGAAGTGTAGCAAAATAAATGGCTACAAATATATTTGTAGCTGTGCCTGCTTATATTTAAAAAGAAGAAAGGTCTCAAAGCAATGACTCACCATTCTACCTTATGGCACTGGAAAAGAAGAGCAAACTATGCCCAAAGCAAACAGAAGGAAGGAAGTAATTAAAATTAGAGCAGAAATTAATGAAGTAGAAAAATAAGAGCAACGAAGAAAAATCAATAAAATAAAAAACTGCATCTCCAAACACACTAACGAAGTTGACAAATCTTTAGCTAGCTTCACCAGAAAAACAAGAGGGAAGACTCAAATTGTTAGAGCCATAAATGAAAGAGGGGACAAAAGCAGAGATATGGAATCAACCGAGGCATCTATTGAATAAAGAAATGTGGTACATACATAAGATGAACTATTACTCAGTCATAAAAAGAATGAACTCCTGACATTCGCAACAAAAATGGATGCAGCTGCAGGTCACTATGCCAAATGAAATGGGCCAGACACAGAAAACAAACACGTTTTTCTCTTATTTGTGGAAGTTAATGTATAGAGCAGTGGGGTGGATATCATTTCATTTGGTATTTAGTTATATATATTGCTCCAGTGAATCATATCAAGTAAATGACATTATACTCTTCCTTCCCCCATGTTACGACCATTGTCATGAGTTCCCCACTCTGTGATATCAATGTCTCTGTCTTCAAGAAAAAACAGTGTAGATGATATAGATTTGTGTAATGACTACACTTGAAGTGAATTTGACAAGATGTTTAAAAAGGTAAATAATAATTTTTAAATGCAAAAGATAAGAAAGCACACAGACACAAAATTAGAATGTGGTCCTTTTGGTTATAACAACAAGGTTTTCTTCGAATATTGGCATCTTCTATTAATAAGAAATAGTGAAAGATCTTTTTTACCTTTAGGAACATGTCGTGTTTTATCAAAATAATTTCTAGTGCTTCATGTTGTCTTTATTAAGATCTTTGTTTAGGGGACCACTGTTGTGGTGTAATGGATTAAGCTGTCTCCTGCGATACCAGTGTCCCTTATCAGACAGTTTGAGTCCTGGCTGCTCCAATTCCAAACCAGGTCCATGTTGATGCACCTGAAAAATCAGCCCAAGGATGCTTGGGCCCCTGCACCCTCATGGAAGACCCAGAGGAGACTCTTGGCTCCTGGCTTCAACCTACCTCAGCCCTGGCCATTGAGGCCATTTGGGGAGTGAACCAACAGATAGAAGATCTCTCTCTCTCTCTCTCTCTCTCTCTGCCTCTCTCTCTCTCTGCCTCGCTCTTTCTCTCTGTGCCCTCTCTGTAACTCTGCCTTTCAAATAAATACATCTTTTTTCCTTAAAAATAATCTTTGTTTAGTGGAATTAACCTAAATGCCCATCAACAGAAGACTGGATAAAGAAATTATGGGATATGTGCTCTATGGAATACTACCCAGCAGAAAAAAAAAATGAAATCTGGTCATTTGCAACAAAATGGAGGAATCTGGAAAACATCATGCTGAGTGAAATAAGTCAGTCTCAAAGGGACAAATATTGTATGTTTTCCCTGATCTGTGACAATTAACTGAGCACTTAAAAGGAAAACTGTAGAAGCAAAACTGACACTATGAGAAGTGATGACTTGATCAGCCCTTGTCCTGACTGTCGAGGAATAGCTTAATATTTTATTCTTTTCAGTATTTACTTTTTCTACTTAATACCATTGGTTGAACTCTTTACTTAGCACAGAATTATACTTAGGTGTTTAAATCCAATTGAAAATTGATCCCTGTTAAAAATAAGAGTGTGAATAAGAGAGGGAGGAGATGTAAAGTTCAGCACACATTCCTTCAGGCTTACCCCTTAACGGTAAAACTTTTTTTTAAACTAACAATAAAAAGTAAAAAAATAAAGCTCTTAAAGAACAAATAGACAAAAAATAAACTGTATATGAACTTCACTATACTAATCAATAAGACCAGTTCTAATTCACTATGTGATATTATGAAAACAACAAGAGACATCAAAAAAGAAATGAGATTTTTAAATAAAATACACATATATAAAAAGCAAAAATTTGTGGGGAAGAAAAAAGGGAAAACAAAACAAAACAAAAGGAACAAAATAAACATCACTAAAAAGAACAGACAAAACAACAGTATATGAACTACACTAATTATTTTTTTTTTTTTTTAGGCTAGGAAGCTAGTTTTATTTGTAAGTTTTATAATTTTTTTTTTAACTTTTATTTAATGCATATAATTTTCCAAAGTACGACTTATGGATTACAATGGCTTCCCCCCCATACCGTCCCTCCCACCCACAACCCTCCCCTTTCCCACTCCCTCTCCCCTTCCATTCACATCAAGATTCATTTTCGATTATCTTAATATACAGAAGATCAGCTTAGTATACATTAAGTATGGATTTCAACAGTTTGCTCCCACACAGAAACATAAAGTGAAAAATAATAGATGATTTTTTTAAATGATGATGAAATCAGAGCAGACCTATTGTCATGTTTAATCCCAGTGAGAGTCAAGTTGGGAATTGATAATTTCTTTTTTTTTTTTTTTTACAGAGGATCAGTTTAGTATGCATTAAGTAAGGATTTCAACAGTTTGCACCCCCATAGAAACACAAAGTGAAATATATTGTTTGAGTACTCGTTATAGCATTAAATCTCAATGTACAGCACATTAAGGATAGAGATCCTACATGAGGAGTAAGTGCACAGTGACTCCTGTTGTTGACTTTACCAATTGACACTCCTGAACTACACTAATTATTAAGATTAATTCTATTTACTATGCTAATATTTTGAACAAACAGTAAATGAATTACACTACACTAACTAATGGTAAAACTTGCCATGGGACTCCAAACCCTAGTTTTTTATTTTATTTTTATTTATTTATTTATTTTTTTTTTTGACAGGCAGAGTGCCCCGACCAGGACTAGAACCTGGTGTGCCAGCGCCGCTAGGCGGAGGATTAGCCTGTTGAGCCACGGCGCAGGCCTCCAAATCCCATTAAATTAGGATTTGGAGATCTCTCTCTCTCTCTCTCTCTCTGCCCTCTCTCTCTGTAACTCTGCCTTTCAAATAAATACATCTTTTTTTTCTTGAAAATAAGTACCTACCAATGCCATCTTACTAGTTAAAGTGATCAGTTTAAGTTCATAATTGATCATAAAGATAGGATTGAGTGTCAATGAGATCACATAAACAAGACCAACTGTCTGTGTATAATAATACATAGAATTAAAAAGAAGAGGCCAGCGCTGCGGCTCACTAGGCTAATCCTCCATCTGCGGTGCCGGCACCCCAGGTTCTAGTCCCGGTTGAGGCGCTGGTTCTGTCCCAGTTGCTCCTCTTCCAGTCCAGCTCTCTGTTGTGGCCCGGGAGTGCAGTGGAGGATGGCCCAGGTCCTTGGGTCCTGCACCTGCATGGAAGACCAGGAGGAAGCACCTGGCTCCTGGCTTTGGGTCAGCGCAGCACACCAGCCACAACACACTGGCCTTAGTGGCCACTTGGGGGGGTGAACCAATGGAAAAAGGAAGACCTTTCTCTCTCTCTCTCTCTCTCACTGTCTAACTCTGCCTGTCAAAAAAAAAAAAAAAGAATTAAAGAGAACGATCCAACATGGGAAGCAGGCCACACAGCAGACTCATATAATGACAAATGCTCTAAACAGCACTCTGGCCTCAGAATCAGCCCTTAAGGCATTTGGATCTGGCTAAAAAGCCTATGAGAGTATTTCAGGCATGGAAAGCCAAGACACTGTGGCAAAAATGACCTACATGAAAGATCTCTGGAGGTGAGATCCCAGTGGAAAGAAGGGGTCATCAAAGAAGAAGATACCTTGCTCTGAAGAGAGGGCAGAACTTTCACTTTGATTTCATCCCTGTCTAAATAATATCAGAGTTTGTGGACTCAGGAGGCTTCCATAGCCTTGGTAATTCATGACAAGAGCCTAGGGTGACCACTGACATCATAAATAAGAGTGTCAGGGCTGGCACTGTGGCTAACTTGGTTAATCCTCTGCCTGCGGCACCATCATCCCATATGGGCACTGAGTTCTAGTCCTGGTTGATCCTCTTCCAGTCTAGCTATTTGCTGTGTCCCAGGAGGGCAGTGAGGGTGGCCCAAGTGCTTGGGTCCCTGCACCCTCTTGGGAGACCAGGAAGAAGCACCCGGCTCCTGACTTCAGATTGGTGCAGCACTGGCCATTTGGTGAGTGAACCAAAGGAAGGAAGACTTTTCTCTCTATCTCTCACTGTCTACCTGTCAAATAAATAAATAAATAAAAGTGTCAATTGTTAAATCAAAAACAAGAATCACTGTGTACTTGCTCCCCATGTAGGACCTCTGCCCTTAATGTGTCATACTATGTTAATTAAAGGTTAAACTAGTTTTCAAACAGTACTTTATACGTTGTGTGTCTGTGTGGGTGCAAACTGTTAAAATCTTTGATTAACAGAGTTGATCTTCTGTATAAAAAGATAATTAAAAATGAATCATACTAAAGAATGGGATGGGAGAGAGAGTAGGAAATAGGACAGTTTGGGGGTAGGAGGGTGGTTATGGGGGGAAGAACTGCTATACTCCAAAAGTTGTACCTATGAAATTTATATTTATTAAATAAAAGCTTTCTATAAAAGAATCTGTTTAGAAGAAAAATGAATCATTTGTTTATAAGATACCAGGATTTTTTTCTTTAACTTTGTAACTTTCTGTATTTGTCTTTACAACTTTATAGCACTTTGATTAAATAGGTAACTATTGTTTCACAATAATAAAATTTTTTAAGAGATTTATTTATTGTATTTGAAAGTCAGAGTTACACAGAGAGAGAAGGAGAGGCAGAGACAGTGAGGTCCTCCATCCACTGTTTACTCTCCAATTGTCCGCAACGGCTGGAGCTGTGCCAATCCAAAGCCAGGAGCCAGGAACTTCTTCTGGGTCTCCCATGCGGGTACAGGGGCCCAAGGACTTGGACCATCCTCCCCTGCTTTCCCAGGCCATATCAAAGAGCTGGATCATAAGTGGAGCAGCTGGGACTTGAGCTGTTGTCCATGTGGGATGCTGGCACTGCAGGCGGCAGCTTAACCCACTATGTCACAGTGCCAGCCCCTCACAGTGATAAATTTAAAAAGCTTACAGAATAAAAGAGAAAGAGGGGGACATTACTACTAATATTACAGAAATAAAAAGCAGTATCAAAAATATTATCAATAATTGTATGCCAATAAATTAGACAATCTAGATAAAACAGACTAGCATCTAGAAAAAAAAAGCCTACCAAAACTGACTGAAGAATAGATTGAGAATCAAAAAAGAACTACATGTAAGACACAAAATTAGTAACCAAAAACCTATCCACAAAGAAAATCACGCTCCTATGATTTCATTGGTAATTTCCATGAAACATTTAAATAATTAATATCAGTCTCCACAACTCTTCCAAACAACAGCATATGAGGAACACTTCTCAATTCATTCCTTGAGGATAGTATTATTCTGATACCAAAACCAGACAAATATATTACATACAAAGAAGAAAACAACAGACCGGTATCTCTTATGAATAGATAAGAGATATCTTATCGAAAGATTCTCAAGAAAACACTAGCAAACTGAACTCAACACTATTTAAAAAAAAAAAAAACTTTTATTTGATAAATATAAATGTCAAAACTTTTGGATTATAGCGGCTTTTCCCCCCATAACCTCCCTCCCACCCTCAACCATCCCATCGCCACTCCCTCTCCCATCCCATTCTTCATCAAGATTCATTTTCAATTATCTTTATATACAGAAGATCAACTTGGCATATACTAAGATTTCAACAGACTGCACCCACACAGATACACAAAGTATAAAATACTGTTTGAGTACTAGTTTTACCATTAATTCGCGTAGTGTACTACATTAAGGACAGAGATCCTACATGGGGAGCAAGTGTACAGTGACACTTGTTGTTGATTTAACAATTTACACTCTTATTTATGATGTCAGTAATCACCCGAGGCTCTTGTCATTAGCTGCCAAGGCTATGGAAGCCTCTTGCGTTCACAAACTCCGACCTTATTTAAACAAGGCCATAATCAAAGTGGAAGTTCTCCTTTCACAGAAAGATACCTCCTTCTTTGATGGCCCATTCTTTCTGCTAGGATCTCACTCACAGAGATCTTTCATTTTAGGTTTTTGTTGTTGTTGTTGTTGTTTTTTCCACAGTGTCTTGGCTTTCCATGCCTGAAATACTCTCATGGGCTTTTTAGCCAGATCCAAATGCCTTAAGGGCTTATTCTGAGGCCAGAATGCTGTTTAGGGCATTTGTCATTCTATGGGTCTGCTGTGTATCCTGCTTCCCATGTTGGATCATTCTCTCCTTTTTAATTCTATCAATTATTAGCAGACACTAGTCTTGTTTATGTTATCTCTTTGACACTTAATCCTATCATTATGATCAATTATGAACTGAATCTGATCATTTTGAGTAGTAAGATGGCATTGGTACATGCCACCTTGATGGGATTGATTTAGAATTCCCTGGCATGTTTCTAGCTCTACCATTAGGGGCAAGTCCGATTGAGCATGTCCCAAATTGTACATCTCTTCCCTCTCTTATTCCCACTCTTATATTTAACAGGGATCACTTTTCAGTTAAACACCTAAGAATAATTGTGTGTTAATTAAAGAGTTCAACCAGTGGTATTTAGTAGAACAAAATTTTTAAAGTTACACAGCATAATCAAGTTTGATTTATCTCAGGAATGCAAGATTGGCTTGACATCCAAAAATCAATAAATGCAATGTACTCTATTAATAAAAAATTCCACAAGGTCTTTTTTGTCAAGAAAAAAAAGCTTTTGACAAAATTCATCATACTTACATGATAAAAAAAAAATGCAACAGTGGCAACACTTAGCTGAGCAATTAAATGATACCAGTTAATATAACTGTGTTCTACATTGTAGTATCTGGGTTCAGTATTGGGTTCTGGCTCCTGACTCCAGCTTCCTGCTAATGCAGATTCTGGAAGACAGCAGTGGTGGCTCAAGTAATTTGAATTCTTCCACCCACCTGGGAAACTTGGATTGTTCTCCCAGTTCTTAGTTTTGGCCCCAGCCTGGCCCCAACCTTGGCCATGTGAGGAGTAAAAGAGTGAATGAGAGCATTCTTGCTCTCTTCCTGTTTCTCTTTTTTGTCTCTGTCTCTCAAATATGAAATATTCTAGGAACAGTAAGGAACTTCCACTAACTGATAAAGGAAACCTATGAAAGCCCACAGCTAATATACTTAATAGTGAAATACTGCATACGTTCTCCTAAGATCACATACAAAGCAGGAATGTCTGCTCTTGCAACTGCTGTTCAGCTTGCTGCTAGGGATTCTAATCAGACCATGCAGTCAAGAAAAACAAACAAATGCCACCTGGATTGGAGAAAAGTAAGTAAAACCATCTCTATTCATAGATGACATGATCTTGTCCACAGAAAATTTTAGAGAAGTCATAAAAAAAACTACTAGACCTAATAAATAAGTTTCAGCAAAGTAGTAGGATAAAAAAAGCCAATATTCAAAAATCAATTTTATTTCTATATAAGTACAATGAATTATCCCAAAATGAAATAAAAAATAATAAAATGTTAGGAATAGATATAACAAAAGGAGCATAAAACTTACACCCTGAAAACTGTAAAAAATCATTGTAATAAATTTAAAATTATCTGGGGCCAGCATTGTGGCACAGCAGGTTGAAAGCTGCCTCCTGCAATACTGGCAGCCCATTTGGATGCAGTATGAGTCCCGTCTGCTCCGCTTAGAATACATCTCACTGGTAATGCACGTGGGAAAGTAGCAGAAGATGGACTGAGTCCTTGGGCCCCTTTACGCACATTGGAGATGCAGATGGATCTCCAGGCTCATGGCTTCAGCCTAGCCCAGCTCTAGTCATTGCAACCATTCGGGGAGTGAAGGAGCAGATGGAAGATCTCTCTCTCTCTCTCTCTCTCTCTCTCTCTGTGTGTGTGTGTGTGTGTGTGTGTGTGTTCCTTTCTCTGTAACTCTGCCTTTTAAATAAATATTTTTTATAAAACAGAAATTTTAAAAGATCTAAACAAAATGAAAAGCATCTGATGTTGATGGATTGGAAAATTTAAGATTTTTAAGATTGTAATACTCCCCAAACTAAGCTACAGATTCAATGAAATCCCTATCAGAACCCCACTTGTTTTTCTTGCAGAAACTAACAAAATGATCCAAAAATTCATATGCAATTGGAAGGAAACAGAATCACTAAAATCCATTTTGTGAAACAATCAAGTTGGAGGATGCACACTCAACAATTTCCAACTTAATACAAATAAGCATAATATACAATGTGATCTGACATTTAGTTACAGATAGACATACAGATCAATGCAATAGAACTGAGTGTCCAGAATTAAATCCATGAGTCTGGTCAGCTAACTTTTAACAAGGATGCCAAGACCATTCAATGAAAAAGAGTAGTATTTTTAACAAAGGTGTTTAGACAAGTGACTCATCACAGACAAAAGGATGAAATAGGACTTTATATACAAAAGTTATCCCAAAGCATATCAAAGACCTAAATGGAAAAGCTAAAGTTGTAAGGTTCATGAAAGAAAATATAGGGATAGGCTGATGCCGCGGCTCACTAGGCTAATCCTCTACCTTGCGGCGCCGGCACACCAGGTTCTAGTCCCTGTTGGGGCGCCAGATTCTCTCCCGGTTGCCCCTCTTCCAGGCCAGCTCTCTGCTATGGCCCAGGAGTGCAGTGGAGGATGGCCCAAGTGCTTGGGCCCTGCACCCCATGGGAGACCAGGAGAAGCACCTGGCTCCTGCCTTCGGATCAGCGCGGTGCGCTGGCCACAGCGCGCCAGCCGCGGCGGCCGTTGGAGGGTGAACCAACAGCAAAGGAAGACCTTTCTCTCTGTCTCTCTCTCTCACTGCCCATTCTGCCTGTCAAATATATATATATATATATAAGGATAATTCTTCCTGACCTCAGATTTGGAAAGAGGTTATTCAATATGATGCCAAAAGAATGAGCAATAAAAGAAAAATGTATAAATGGAACTTCATCAAAATTTAAAGCTTCTGTGCTTTACATGATACTATCAAAAAAGTGAAAAGAGCCCACAGAATGGGAAAAAATGCTTGCAAATCATGTCTGATAAAGGACTTATATCCATAATATATAAAGAACTTTTCCAACTTATTAATAAAAAGACACTGCTTTTTAAACATGCAAAGGATTTAAATAGATGTTTCTTCAAAGAAGACAGGCAAATAAGCACATGAAATGATTCTCATCTATTAATCATCAGGGAAATGCAAATCTAAATCACAAGATACCATCACACATCAAGTAGAATGAGTGGAATCAAAAATTTAGATAATAATTGTGAGTTTATAGCAATCAGAATCTCATACAGTGCTAGAGGGAAAATAAAATGGTACAGCCACTTGGGAAAACAGTCTGACATTTTTCAAATGGTTAAACATAGATTTATCAGATGACACTGCTAGGTACATACCTTAGAAAAATGAAAATGTGTGTTCACCCAAAAACTTGTACCCAAATGTTTATAGTCACATCATTTATAAAAGCCAAAGGGTAGAAACAACCCAGATGTCAATCAACTGGTAAATAGCTAGGTAGAATGTGGTATATGCATATGCTGAAATATTATTTGGCAGTAAAAAGGAAGAAAGTATTAATGCATGCTAAAAGGTGGATGAGTTTTGAAAATATTATAATAATGAAAGGAAGTAGGCACAAAAGACGATATATTGTATTATTCCATTTATATGCAATGTCTAGAGTAGGCAAATCTATAAAGACAGAATGTAGATTAGTGGCTCAGTGTTGACAAGAAAGGGCAGGAGATAGCTAAAAGGTACAGAGTTTCTTTTCAAGGTGATGGAAATATTCTAAAATTGACTGAGAAGATGGTTGCATACATCCATGGCTGTACTAAGAACCACTGAGGTGAATGCTTCGGGTGGATTCTATGGTGTGTGATTTATATCTCAATACAAATTTTATTTTAATTCAGCAACAGTCTATAAAATATCTGACCAATACTCATCAAAACTGTCCAGGTCATCAAAAACAAGAAAAATCTGAGAAATTATCGCAAACTAGAGGCTGAGACGATATAGTGACAAAACATAATGGGGGCTCCTGCATGGGGTCCTACAGCAGAAAAGAGGCAGCAGGAGAATCCATTGAAACCTGAATCAAAGTTTAATTAGTTCATAAGGTATTGACGCCAATACTTAATTCATGACAAATATACCCCAGCAATGTGAGATGTTAATATCAGGGGAAAATGGTAGAGAGATATATAGGAATTCTGCATTATCTATGAAACTTTTCTGTTCTAAAACTATTCAAATAAAATGCTTAATTATTTTTTTTTAAAAATGAATCACTACTCGAATCAGTGTTCTTTGCCTTCTCTTGTTTTTAGGAGTTAGTGGGGGCTGGCACTGTGGCTCAGCAGGTTAAAGCCCTGGCCTGAGGCACCGGCATCCCATATGGGCGCCGGTTCTAGTCCTGGCTGCTCCTCTTCCGATGCAGCTCTCTGCTATGGCCTGGTAAGGCAGTAGAAGATGGCCCAAGTCCTTGGGCCCCTGCACCCACATGGGAGACCTGGAAGAAGCTCCTGGCTCCTGGCTTCAGATTGGCGCAGCTCCAGCTGTTGCGGCCATCTGGGGAGTGAACCAGTGGATGGAAGACCTCTCTCTGTCTCTACCTCTCTCTGTAACTCTTTCAAATAAATAAGATAAATCTTAAAAAAAAAAAAAAAGGAGTTAGCTGTAGACAGTTGGATTTGCCATGACCCCCTTTATGGAGAGGCCAACTAAATACTGTTTGTTAGGGATGGGTGCTACTGGAAAGGACAGAGTAGGGTGGGGTAGGGATCACACAGTTGAACACCACGGATAAGGGAGAGAGGGAGCAGAAGATTGGCATGGCATAGACTGGCATCTACTCCTGGTAGCCAGGCAAAGTGGATCCTGCCTGAAAACATTTAGAAGGTTGGAAAAAAGCAAATTGAAAAGAGAGAGGGACTGGCTAACCAAAGCAGGGGACCAGGCCAGGGTTTGGGGCATGGAGTAGTTTCCCCCAACGTCATCTGTGCAGGAAACATCAAGGCGGAAAAACAAAAGCACAGGAGCCCTCTAAGTGCCCTCTCCAGGCCACATAGATGGTCATTCTTCTGTCCAGCAGACAAGTCTTCATAATAGTCCATTCTTCCCAAAGCATGAGGGGTATTCAGGTGAAGACCAAGTCCTTGCCTCGTGGTGCCCCCCCCCCCCCCGGATGAGAGTCCTGCCAGGCATATACACTTGATGAGATGTTGTTTTAGCACAGCCTTATAGGAATGCCTCATAAACATAGACTCCATTGCCGAAACAAGCAAATGATCAGGATGTTGGACTTCAATAAAAACAGAAAGATGAGATCTGCTCACAATATAGAAATGAAATCACTTAAAAGACACATTTATGGGCATTTACTACAAGTCATGACCTAAATAAGAGGCTGGGATAGGTGACAAGTGTACTCCCTCTCAGCCCTTGAGAAACTCACAATCAAGGTGAGGGGGGTCAGGGTCCGAGAGGGAGGAGTTACAAAGAAAGAAAAAGAAGAAAACCACAATATAATGTCAAAGGGCTCATAACACGAGAGATCTGAGCTGATCCTTTGCTCCTCCTGTGGAAGCCCAAGTCAGATGAAAACCCACGCAAGGGAGAACTCAGCGTAGTGGACACGTAAGAAAGAGTAATCCTGATGGAACCTCATCCACCCTTTGCTGTGTGCCTGTCTGAGCCAAGCTAAGAAATTGACCTGTGCCGGCGCCTCAGCTCCATAGGCTAATCCTCCGCCTTGCAGTGCTGGCCCACCGGGTTCTAGTTCCGGTTGGGGCGCCAGATTCTCTCCCGGTTGCTCCTCTTCCAGGCCAGCTCTCTGCTGTGGCCCGGGAGTGCAGTGGAGGATGGCCCAAGTGCTTGGGCCCTGCACCCCATGGGAGACCAGGAGAAGCACCTGGCTCCTGGCTTCGGATCAGCACAATGCGCCGGCTGCAGCGTGCCGGCTGCAGTGGCCATTGGAGGGTGAACCAACGGCAAAGGAAGACCTCTCTCTCTCTCTCTCTCTCTCTCTCACTGTCCACTCTGCCTGTCAAAAAAAAAAAAAAAAAAAAGAAAGAAAGAAAAAGAAAGAAAAGAAATTGACCTGCATGCTACACCTAATCACGAGGCTTTACAGGGAAATACATTTTGGCTCCCATTGTCCAGGTGGTGAAATTATGATTGAGAAAGGCTAAGTGACTGGCCCAAGGATACACAGACATGCAGTACTGGAACTCAGTAATTCTTTCTCCAGACCCATGTACTTATTAGTCTCGAGAGCACACTGGGCAAAGGAATGAGAGGTAAAATCAACCGATCATATCCTTATTTTAAAATAAACTTTGAAGAAAGATAAAAGAGAGAAAAAACAAATCCAATTCTACATTTTCCATTCTTCAGTTCATCCTGATAAGCAGGTCAGCGTCAGCCTGATTAAGGAAGATGGAAACGGGCAGAAAAGAGAAATGATAAATGTGCAAGTGTTAGCCTCACTCCGGGAAGCCTGCTGCCGTGCAGGGGGAAGGCACAATCAGCCTCAGCTCCGAGTTAGCACTGCCCATGCCAGGACTATTGATCCAGTGAGACAGTGACACAGCAGAATGAATTAATAAATATGGACTCAGGGCCATGACTGCTTCGGAATAACATATGCACCCAGCTAGTGTGCATTTTAAGGTGATCAGGGGCAGAGCATAGAGATATTGAGCAAGAAGGGGGTGAAATGTAGGAGGAAAAACTGCAAAGAGAGCCGTTTGTTTGTGTGTTAGGGCTAGGAGATCTCAACTCCCTTGGGCAGAAGTCTCTTAGCTACATCATTGCATGGTTCTTCCAGGCAGGGGCACAAACACATGTTCTGGGTTCTGAGTGTATTGTACACATGTATAGATGTAGGCCCATTTGTAGTAATGTGTGTAAATGTCTTGGCCATACATCTGATGCCAGAAGCTATTGTAGCCAAAGTAGGGGTAAGTGTGCCACCTGAGGCACACTCCAAGAACTCTCATACAGTTGGGTATCACCAAGACATTTTGGGACAATTGGGCCCTTTTCAACCGATATGTAAAAGCTCCACACCTCAAATCTCTCATTTTTATCTCTATTCCCATTCTAAGATCAAAACTGGCTCTGCCATGTGTCACTTTTGCCTGTTGCTAGTGTGGCTTCACATTTGGTAAATCTGCATATATGAATTTTAAGAAATTATAGATGAGGTGTGAATATCTGTATAGATGGAACCAACTTGAAGATTCCTTTTATAAAGTCATGTTTTCTTACATTTGCCAATAAGAACTTCCTGAGAGATTTTCTTTCTTAAAGGCCTCCCCAGCACATTCATATGGATTCTGAATCAGAAAAATATGACATTGCAGAAGCACGTATGTTGTGTACATTGTGAGCTGCACCTGTGTTGAAATGGGATAAGGGGGAAGGTTGTGGGATTGGATACTGCATAGGGATTATCTGGGGATCCAGTTATCACTATAGATAATTAATACCAAGATTCTTGGTTATATTGGGGTATCCTTTATCCCAGTTATCAACACTGAATTCAGTTTCATCAGATATAGAATGTCAGTGTCAGAGAGCAAGCTAGAATATATTTTGTCCAACTGACTTGATTTACAAATGACAAATTCAGAATCTAGAATGTTCACCACCCTATTCAAGATCATGAAACTCGGCAAGCTTGGTAAATATTTTCAGTCTCATAAACATTTTAAAACTTAGGCTATTGGACCCGTGTGGTCCAACCCAGCAAGAATATGAAGCCATTACAATAATTTCCAATCAACCCCAGGCTTCAAAAAGAAGAAAATTGAATACTGTTACCTTGCAAGAATTAGGGTGTGACACAGGTGTGGGTAAAAGTTTTGTGGGGCTTGAAGTATATACAACTCAGAAGCCCTTCCAAGAAAAACAATGCTAAACTACAAATCATAAAATTAGGCATATAGAATGTATTTCAAAAAATTAAATAAAACAGTTTTTTTTTAAAAAATTGAACAAATAGCATCCATATCACAAATACAGAAAATAATGTGATATTTTACTAATTAACTTCGAGGCATGCTTTTATGATATTTGTTCACCCACATTTTTGGCTGCATAATCTTTGATGACTTCCTCATATGACAGTGATTTTGTAAATATTTTTCCTATTGATAAAATAGAAATATAATTTGGTCTTTACTAGCATCATTGATTAAAATTTATCTTTTACGACTGATAGTTTAGAAAACCCTGTTTTCAGTTCCAGGACTCACTAGTGGCCTTATGGCATTGTTATGTAAACTAACAGGATGGTTGTCAAAATCTGGGAAAGTATTTGTCAAGTTTCTTTCATATATAGGAGGTATAAGATTTGGAAAAACTTCCTAAAAATCACTGTACTGCCATGTCTTCAAACAATTCATGGAAATAAATATTATGAAAACACTATGCATGGATTTCAAAATCCTTTTGCACCGAAGTAAACATATCTTTTAGTTCCATTTTCCATGAACTTTTTGAAGTTCTCTAGTATTTGAATAGTGTTATTCCTTGTCTAGACACATGTACTCAACCTCAGGCATTTTATTGAAAGACTAAGAACCCTCTTAGACCCACAAAGGAGAGCCACATGCTGCTGCTCCTCTCTCGACGTCCCTTGGCACAAAGCGAGAAATCTGGTGAAGGCATGTCTACCCAACACCAGCATCTCCACAGCTTAACTTTGCCCTAGAACTTCTTGTTCAGACAGCACCCATCTAGACCTCTTCCTGCAATCTCTCCTGCCAAGGGAAACATATCCTCAGTGGGAGCATTCCTTGGACAAACTCAGAGCCACGGACAGAGCCCACGCAAAGGAAGAGCCCTAAACTCAAAATTCACCAACTTTAAAGCAAATCCACATCGATGTGGCACCCAGAGTCCCTGTGATGAATGAAACTGTTTTCACCTGGGACCCCAACCCAATCGAGAAGCTACTCCACCCACCAAAATGTGCAGTCTCTAAAAATGTCAACACTCCCGCAGCAGGGCGACCTCACAGAGACAAAGTCAGAAAGAGATAGAAGAGATAGAAATCCACATGTCTCTGAACAATGAAACCTTCCTGTGTGGTGGCTAAGTGGCAGCCCGTCTGCCCTCCTGAACCACCACGGTTCCACCTTGGCATCCCTCAGTGGTCAGTATCGCCACGTGTCACCTGCACAGTGCTCCCATCTGGCAGAAGCTGGGCAATTGTTCCTCAAACCTAACCTTTGCTACAGTTTCTTCCTCTAGGTGCTGGTCTTTCCTTGGCCCTTGAACAGCCCAGGACACAATGCAGGGGGACTTCCTCAGGCACACTTTCCTCCCCTTCACCAGTTACTCATTGAAGTGAGGTGGGGAAAGGAGTGTGAGTGACCAATGAGACTTGCCCCCTTGCCTAAAATGAAAAGACTGGGGCCAGTGCTGTGGCATGGCGAGTGGGTAAACTCACTGCCTGCAACACCAGCATCCCATATGGGCACTGGTTTGAGTCCCAGCTGCTCCACTTCCAGTACAGTTCCCTGCTAATGGCCTGGGAAAAGCAGCAGAAGATGGCCCAACTGTTTAAGCCCCTGCCAACCAAATGAGAGACCCAGATGAAGTTCCTGGCTCCTTGTTCAGGCTGCCTCAGCCCTGGTCTTTGTGGCCGTCCACTTAGAGGACAGCCCTGCAACAAGATGCACAAGGCGAATGCCCCTTATGAATACCCTGGCAACCCAAGACAAACCAGCAAGGGACCCAAGACTTCTTCTAATGCACACCCAGGTCCATGCCCCTTCTCCTCCTTCCAGTATCTCCAGGAGCTCTGGCTCTCTCTCCTGGCCTCTAAGGTAAGGGCACAAGAGTGATAACATCCTCTTTCTTATGGTGTACATCTTTAAACAGAGGACAAACTCTTGGGTGAAAATCCAAAGCCAGTGAGTTTAATAAACTAATAGGTAGAGATCTTAGAAAAAGCCTATGCATATTAAAACAGGGTAAAACAGAGCAGTTCATTTAAAACTCAGAGTCCCTATTTTAGGGGAAAGCTACAGAAACTGAGTTGTGTGGTAGTGAGCCAGGGTTGAGGGAGGACCTGGGAGGGGGCTACACGGCTTGTCAGAAAGGTCAGAAGACCAAGGGTAAGGAGAAGGGACAAGCTGGCACTGTCACGAATACTATCTTGCTGGTGTCTCTCTCTCTAACACACACACACACACACACACACACACACTCAGCACAAATGCCTTCGGGGGTGGGGATGCTGTTAGCAGCATTGAGTCTAATCCAAGTCTCTCATTTTGTATTCCTGCACCGTGAGGGGCGGCCAAGTGTGGGGGCAGGGGGAGGCATCTGGGAAGGAGAAGGACAAATTTAAAAGGGAAGATTTACGAGGCCATGAAGATGTTCCTCCCAGACTCCTGAGTGCAGGAGGATGACTTATTTATTTTATTTTCATTTGTAACCAAAACCTTCCCCTGACTCCCATTGGCCCCAGCTGGGAGGGGAGAGAGGGCCGGCCCGTCAGGCGCGCATCACCGGGCCAACGGGAGACAGTGTGGCGTGATGCTGACGCAGCCCACTGACAAGCCAGAGAGAGGCCCAGGGGAGCCGCTCCCAGCCGAGCCGCCAGAGCCGGGCAGGTAGAGAGCTGACAGCTGGGGAATTGCGACAAGGCGCCGGGCTGCGGGGGGCAGGCTGGTGAGACAGCTGGACTGGAGCGAAGGTGTGATTTCTGTGATGCACAAACATCGCTGTTTACCCAGGTCCCTGACTCCATCAACCTCTCCAGCGTTTAAATCCTCTCTCCCTGACCCCTTCCTGCATGCCCCCATTGCCATTCAGTGATGGTTCCCTCCCCCACTCCTTTTGAGAGAAGGAAGAGAGCAGATGAATACAGATTAATAACATCAAATGTCACTTAGTGGTCAGCTGGAGAGGGACAGTCTCTCTGTTGTCCTCAAGGCAAATGACTGAATGGAGATCTGCAGAGCCAGCAAAAGAGCAGCCACTCTGGGAGACAGGCTCAGGGACTGGGCAGGGGAGTGGGGGTGGGGCGGCTGTGTCTGTGCTGGGGACTCCCGCCTTCGCATTCCTGGTGTAACAGCATGAGGTGCAACAGTTATCAAAGGGCTCGAGATCTGCCCAGCATCTCAGGGACTGAGTCCTCCTTTCAGAAATGGAAGCTGAGAAGGAAAGGGTAGCAAAGCCTCAAGCCTATGGATGCATCCTGAACCTTCTTCAGAGCAGAAGATTTAAGATGTACACCATAAGAAAGAGGATGTTTTCACTCTTGTGCCCTTACCTTAGAGGCCAGGAGAGAGAGCCAGGGCTCCTGGAGATACTGGAAGGAGGAGAAGGGGCATGAACCTGGGTGTGCATTGGAAGAAGTCTTGGGTCCCTTGCTGGTTTGTCTTGGGTTGCCAGGGTATTCATAAGGGGCATTCGCCTTGTGCTTCTTGTTGCAGGGCTGTCCTCTAAGTGGACGGCCACAAAGACCATACTCATAGGCCCACGTATTGAGGCTCGCCGAATCATTGCAGAGGCCTTCCATTTGGGCCCATCCACCATCCTTTCGTGCAGAAACTACACAGAACTTGACTCATGAGCTGTGTCGAGCACCTTGCCCAGCCACTCTTCTGAATGATGTTCAGCACTCTGAGAATCTCCCTTGTCGCCGCACAGAACCACACTGCCTTCTGAGTAGAGCCACGTCACAACTTCCACGTCTCAGATGACAGGACGGGCACCGGGGCTCTGATGGCTGCAGTATTCAGGCTGACTTGAGCCACTAGTGATCCCCAGAAGCCTCAAGGTCAGTGGCTTCTTTGTCCTGAGGACCTGTGCGTCTTTGCCCCACCCCCCACTTCCCTGTCTGGATTAGGGGATCTATCCTTCCAATTTTACAGATGGAACAAAGACCTGATTGAGCAGATGTGACGCCTGAGTCTCTTATTATCTGTCGCTGTGCAAGGGGGCAGAGTTGGGGATGTTTTTTGTGGCATCATCTGAAGGTCTCATATTATGAACACGATTAGGTAGCCAGGCTTCACCCTGTCACCAAAGTAGGAGCTGCAGATCTTAGCCCCTTGGCTCAATTCTGACACCTGCTTGGTGTAGAATGCCTAGGCTCTGAACTTAGAATTTCTAAGACTATCATTCAATTTAATCCATCACTCCCCTGCTTAAAATCCCTCTATGACTCTCTACTATCCTTGCAACAAAATGATAACTCCTTACCGAGTTGTTGGAGACCCCGTGTGATCTGGATTTTTCCCATCTCAGACTCTGGCATGTACACCACTCTCCCTCTCACTTGCCACCTCCAATCACACCAGGCTTCTTTCTGCTTCCTAAGTCACCCAAGCTTGTTGACACTACATCATCTTCACACCTGTTGTTCCCTCTGCTGATAATGTGCTAAAGGTGCTAGCGTTTGCAAATCAGATGACCTTTGACAAATATGGGCTACTCAGTGGCTACACATCAAGCACAAGTACACAACAATAAAGCAATGGCCTTTCTTCTTACAAACATATTGAGGGGAAAGAATTTGAAATCATACACACACACACACACATATGAATAAAGAAAGATGCTACATAGATAAATAGATCAAAGTTGTCATAATGGAGAAAATAAGAATCTTTCAACTTGTTCATTAATTCATGAACTTAACAGACATTATTCAGGCATTTTATTCCTTGGGCTTCTTTATACTTGCGGGTTTTTGTTTCTATCTGAATTATGAACAGTGATGGGAAATAACCATTACAGTATTTATAGCCTCCAGAAGTTTCAAATCTCAGGGCCAGCACTGTGGTGTAAAGGGTGAAGCCACCACCTGCAACATCAGCATCACATGTGGGCACCAGTTCAAGTCCCAGCCGCTCCTCTTCTGATCCAACTCCCTGCTAATGTGCCTGGGAAAACAGTGGAGGATGGCCCAGGTACTTAGGCCCCTGCTCCCACATGGGAGACCCAGAGGAAGTTCCTGGTTCCTGGCTTCAGCTTGGCTCAGCCCCACCCATTATGGCCATTTGGGGAGTGAATCAGCAGATGAAAGATCTCTGTCTCTGTTTCTTTCTCTCTCTCTCCCTCTCGTTTTCACTCTTGCACTCTCTCTCTCCCACCCCATGACTCTGCCTTTCAAAATAAATAAACAAATAAATAAATCTTCTAAAAAGAAACAAAGGGAGGAAGAAGTTTCAAATCTCACCTAGAGTGAGCTAAAACATCATCCCTTCAGAGGTGTTTTTCCTGGTCTCCTTACAAATGTAGCTGTCCCTGTCCTCTCTCCACTTTCTAACACACAACCTGTTGTGTTGCCTTGATAGAATTTACTACTGTTTGAATCATGCATTTTCTTGTATACCATCTGTCTCCTCTAACTAGAATTTTAATTCCATGAAGGCAGGACCCTTTTCAGTCTTAGTCACCACTATCACATAGAATAGCATCTAGAACATGAAAGGTTCTAGAGAAATGTCCTCTAAATAAAAGAATTAATGAACAAATGATTGCTTGTAATCCCAGGCTAGTGATAATCTCTTTTTTTAAGATTTATTTATTTATTTGAAAGGCAGAGTTACAGAGAAGCAAAGGCAGAGAGAGAAAGGTCTTCCATCCACTGGTTCACTCCCCAATTGGCTACAACAGTCAGAGCTGCGCCAATCCAAAGCCAGGAGCCAGGAGCTTCTTTCAGGTCTCCCATGTGGGTGTAGGGGCCCAAGGACTTGGGCCATCTTCCACTACTTTCCCAGGCCCTAGTGATAATCTCTTGAGTCTTAGTTTTCTCATCTTTAATGTATGATCAACAATAACATTCCTGTCCTCTTCAAAGGATTAAAAGAGTCTGAGATAAAATATGTGTATAAAATTCAGTTTCTTGGAAAACAGAGCCAGAGGCAGGGGTTGACTCCTGGTGCCTTGTGTGTGAAGTACTGTCCCACAACCCTGAGAATGAAAACAAAAGAAAAAAGACAAAGAACAGGAAGAAAGGACAGGTTACCACACTGACCATGTCGTGGCCACTTGTGAAGTCACAAAGGGAAATAACCAGACAATTGGCAGGAGCATCCAGTGGACGACATGGGACATCGTGTAGGAGAGACCCTACCTTGAAGAAATTGATCAAGAGAGGCTAGAACAGGGGCCAGTATTCACCCTCTGGAGACTTTACCGCTCCAGCTTACCTCACCCCTGTCACCACGCCATATGAAAGTCAGTCAACTCCTATGGCCTCTGCTTGGCATTTCATCCAAGTTGAAGTGGCTGGAAGACCCTGGTCCTCAGACCTGTGGCCCCAGGCTTCAGACGTAGCAGCTGCTTAGGAATAAGCAACTCAGAGTCCAAGCCAGAGAGTGAGTGAGGATGAGAGACTCTCAAGATGATAAGAGAACCCAATGAGGATCTGCAGATGCACATATTTTCAATAGAGTATGAGAAAGCCATTTGAAAACTGTGAAACCCCAAACAATGAAAAGTGATGTTTTATTGGTCTTTCTTTTTTTTCCAGTTTCTTTTTTTTTAAACTTTTATTTAATGAATATAAATTTCCAAAGTACAGCTTATGGATTACAATTGATTCCCCCCTCCCATAACTTCCCTCCCACCCGCAACCCTCCCCTTTCCCACTCCCTCTCCCTCTCCCCTTCCATTCACATCAAGATTCATTTTCAATTCTCTTTATATACAGAAGATCAGTTAGCATATATTAAGTAAAGATTTCAACATTTTGCACCCACATAGAAACACAAAGTGAAAAATACTGTTTGAGTACTAGTTATAGCATTAAATCACAATGTACAGCACATTAAGGACAGAGATCCTACATGAGGAGTAAGTGCACAGTGACTCCTGTTGTTGACTTAACAAATTGACACTCTTGTTTATGAGTGTCATCAGTAATCACCCTAGGCTCTTGTCATGAGTCGCCAAGGCTATGGAAGTCTTTTGAGTTCACCAGCTCTGATCTTATTTAGACAAGGTCGTAGTCAAAGTGGAAGTTCTCTCCTCCCTTCAGAGAAAGGTACCTCCTTCTTTGAAGACCTGTTCTTTTCACTGGGATCTCACTTGCAGAGATCTTTCATGTAGGTTTTTTTTATTGATCTTTCTTTAATTCAAGTGTCTTTCTACCTCATAGTCTCTGTGCTTGTATGAGTTTGATAAGCTTTCAAATAGACTGCAAATGAAAAGAAGTATCATCATTCTATTATTTTTTTAAGTATTAATTTTATTCATTTGGATAGAGTTACAGAGAGAGGTAGATCCACAGAGAGAGAGAGGTCTTCCATTCTCTGGTTCCCTCCCCAAATGACCACAACAGCCAGAGCTAAACTGATCAAAGCCAGGAGCCAGGAGCTTCCTCCAGGTCACTCATGCGGGTGCAGAGATCCAAGGAGTTGGGCCATCTCCCACTGCTTTCCCAGGCCAAAGCAGAGAGCCGGATCAGAAGAGGAGCAGCTGGTGCCCATCTGGAATGCTGGTGCTGCCGGCTGGAGCTTTAACCCATTGCACCACAGCGCTGGTCCCACCCACTGTTATTTTTGAAACAGCACCTCTCTCAAGCCACCTCATTTCCTTATAAAAAATCCTTCTATATTGGGGCTGGTGTAGTGGCCCAGTGTGTCAAGCCACTGTCTGTAAGGCAGGCATCCCATATGAGCGCTGGTTCGTGCCCCAGCTGCTCCACTTCTGACCCAGTTCCCTGTTAATGCACCTGGGAAGGCAGCAGAAGACGACCTAAGTGTTTGGGCCCCTGCCACCCAGGTGGGAGACCCAGAAGCTCCTGGTTCCTGGCTTCAGTCTGGCCCAGCCCTGGCCATTATGTTCATTTGGGTAGTGAACCAGAGGATGGAAGATCTGTGTGTGAGTATCTCCTTTCTCTGGAACTCTACCTTTCAAATAAATAAATAAACCTTGAAAAAAAGAAAGCATTATTTTAAAAAATCCTTCTTTCCAAAATAGGAAACATAACTGTGTTCTGTTAAAGTGGTTTTCTTTTTCTGCTATGTTTAGTTATATTCTTGAGAAAAAGCAGCAAATAAGAGCAATCCACATGCGAGACAGTTTTCAAGTTAACCCCTTATCTTTTGAGTCTCTCTCCATCACTCTTTTTCTATAACATCGACTTCATTGAGCCCATTCATATGTTGTCTGCATGGTGACCACTGTAAGCACACCTTCAACATGCCATTAAATGTTAACAGAACAGAGTCCATGCAATGGTTCAGAAGAGAATAGAATGCCTCTACGAGCAATTACTTAACCTGTTGACATGTGGCCACTTACGAGGTGTAATCTGCAAACCCAAGACCCGTATTATCAGAGAGGACCTGATTCGGGGTCAGTCT
Organism: Oryctolagus cuniculus; assembly: GCF_051225735.1. Lineage (NCBI taxonomy): Eukaryota > Metazoa > Chordata > Mammalia > Lagomorpha > Leporidae > Oryctolagus > Oryctolagus cuniculus. The sequence continues at coordinate 32,596,084 of NC_142869.1, read as the reverse complement.
GCATTAAGCAGCCTCAGGTGCTCCAGATTCAGATTGTATTCCAGGGCCCCGTCGACTAAAATGCCTGGCACATAGTAGGCTATACATACAAACACATATCATGTACATACTTCATTAAATAAGTGACTGAATACACGTAGTTAGTCTAGACTAGAAACTTGAAACCTGAAAGCAGGGAAGAACATTGTGGTGCAGTGGGTTAAAATGCCACTTGGAGCTGGCGCCGTGGCTCACTTGACTAATCCTCCACTTGTGGCACTGGCACCCTGGGTTCTAGTCCCAGTTGGGGTGCCGCTTCTGTCCCGGTTGCTCCTCTTGCAGTCCAGCTCTCTGCAGTCGCCCGGGAAGGCAGTGGAGGATGGCCCAAGTGCTTGGGCCCTGCACCCCATGGGAGACCAGCAGGAAGCACCTGGTTCCTAGCTTCAGATCGGCTCAGCGCGCTGGCCACAGCACACCAGCGGTGGCAGCCATTTGGGGGATGAACCAACGGAAAAGGAAGACCTTTCTCTCTGTCTCTCTCTCTCTCTCTCTGTGTCTGTCTTACTCTGCCTGTCAAAAAAAAAAAAATGCCACTTGGGATGCCCACAGCCCATCTCTGGAGTGTCTGGTTTGAATCCCAGCATCTCAACTTCTGATCCAGTTTCTGGCTAATGTACACCCTAACAGGCAATAGATAATGGTTCAATTACTTGGGCCCCTGCCACCCACATGGGAGACCATGATGAAATTCCAGACCCTAGCTTCAACCTGGTCCAATCCTGGCTGCTGCAGCTGTTTGGGATTTGGGGAGTGAACCAGTAGATAGAGAGATTATCTATCTATCTATCTATCTATCATCTATCATTTCCATCTCAATCTCTAGCTCTTTCTCTCTCTTTCTCTGTCACTTTGCCTTTCAAACAATAAAAATAAATAAATACACTTTAAAAGAAAAACCTTGACGCCGAAAGCACAGCTTCAGAATGGAAGAGCCTGGGTTCAAATCTGATTTTTCATAAACCAGCTAGTGTGACATTGGGCAGTTTACTTAGTCTTAATGTGCCTCAGCATGTGCCTTGCTTTTTGTTTCACCTGTAAAAATGAGGATAATGTTTGCAGTGATAGCTATCTCATAAATTTGTTGTAATAATTAAATGATGCATGGAATGTCTCTTAGCCTAGTACACAGGAAATAGGAGGTGAGGGTTATCTTTGGTGATAATTAGGTGGGTATCACCAGCTCATCACCTTGCCTGTGTGAATCGAGGGAAAGGTATATTTTTACATCATGCCATTGACCTTCACTAGTTTGATTGGACCCAGGTTTACATATGTTTAGAATCCAACATAAAAACTGCCTTTAAAATTTTGTGTAGCCAAAGAGAATCTCATAGCCAGCATGGCAGTTTATGCCACTTTGTGATACACTGTGTTTTCAAACGTGGTGGTATCAATTGATTTAAGTATTTTATTGAATGATTTTACTGTTTTCATGCCCAGAGGCTTTTTAAAATGGGGACCAATTTTTTTTTTAAACCAAGTAAATAAATGTGTAGTCATTGCACTTGATATAACAGCAGCACAAGCAGTAGGTTGGAATTTCCACACAGGCTGTTTAACTATTTGCCCAATGGCCTGGAGGTTGTCTGAAATTTTGAGGGTGAAGCAGAAAGGGCTGGTGATGAACCGCACCCTCACTGTCCTAACCCCTTGTAAGCTCTCATCCCTGAAGTACCTGCCAAGTCTGGGCCACATGGGAATTTGCTCATCCTCCTGCAGCGAAGGAGTGGTATTTTGACCTCAGTTACTTCTCAAGTACCTCTGACATCTAATCATATCTCCCCATCACTGGTAGAATAGTGAATAATGAGTCAGCATTTTAAGACTATTCCTGCAAAGTATTGTCTATAACGATATTGCACACTGAAAATCACCTTAATTTTAGTGCAAAATAACTCTCTACCATCCAATATATAAACTCTTCAACACTGAAGTTAAATAACTTTGCACCATTAGTAGTAAAGCCTTCTAACCTAGTATACCACTCTGACCTAACATAGCTCCAAATGTGATGCAATATGGATACATATCACCACTTTTGAACAACTCTTGGTAAACATGTTTAACCTAAATTGAAGTAAACCTAGGGAATAGGGGAAGAAGTTAATAAAGTCTCAATAAAACAGTAAGAAACCTCCATAATGTGAAGTGTTCTACAAGATAACTTGTGCAGCCTCTCCAAAAGTATAATGTAGTTTTTTAAAAAATGAAGAATATATTCCTGATTAAAGACTAGAAACACCAAATGCAATGTATGACTTTAAATGAATCCTGATTTGAAAAATGGCAGATATAATAAACTTTGGGTTCAATTGGGGAAATTTAAACTTAACTTAGATAATACTAGAGAATTGCTGGTAGTGATGCTAGATGTGGTTATTCTGAAGAACATCTTTATTTTTAGAGGATGACTTTTGTGCCTTATTCAGTCCACTGTGTGACTGATTTTCTGCACTTTTGGTCATACCTCAAAGGAAATATGTGATAACTACTCATTACCTGTAATGTCTGCTAAGCATTTGTTCAGAAAACAGATGAGATACACAGTATTTCATGTATGTAATGTGTTTGGTTCATTGTCTACTAGACAAAGCCCCTATGATACTCCCTCACCTCTTGCTCTCAAATATTTTATCCTCATTCTTCATACCCTTTTGTAGTGCAGACTTTAGAGTCCTAGGCCCATCAAAACTGGGGTCATCTTTCTGTATTCCTCCTATTATTGGTCTCCAGATCTAAAATGACAGAATTTCTCAGCATAGCCATTGACAAAGAAAATGCATCATGGAACCAAACACATAGTTTAATCATTATGGTGGTAGAGCAGACACTCATTTGATGGATGAAACAGAGGAAAAACCAGGAATTAATTAAATTGGCAAAGCCACAATGCTTTGGGATTTCTGTGTCTTCTGCCCATCACAGTCTTCAAAGTTATTGTAATAATCACGACTATATGAGGTCAACTATAACGTTATCATTTTTTATTGTGTCTTTCCATGGGCTGCATAACCAGAATACAGTACAAATGTACATGAAATTGTTCAGAGTCAGAGGTTAAAATAGAGCTAAAAATCAGGACCTGAACAACTGGCTGAATTTTGAATTGCTTTTGTTTGAAGATGTATTCTAAAAAAAATTTCAGTCTGCCAACTTCTGTAAGGAGTCCTTCCACAAGCAAAATGAATAACCACATTGCAAGACATTATAATTTTATCTAGACCCCATTTTAGAGACATCTCATAAGAGAATATTTTATTCTTTTCTTTAAAACCTAAAAAGAAAACTGTACATGTTAGTTCCATGCTGTCTTTTCTTTCTTTTCCTCTTTTGACTTATTAAAGTCCCATTGGATTATCAGCACTATCCTAGGAATCTAGAACAGACTAGACAATGGGAACAAAAAAATCCAAATTCCTGTCAAGACGTTATACTCTAGTGGGCAGTGGAGGCAGCTTAACCATGAACAAGGAACAATGGAGCCTGGAGGTGGGAGAGACCTAGCTTAGATATCATGATCCAGAAAGGCTTTTCTAAGGAGATGACCTTGGAGGTGAGACCACTCATCAGAGTCAGCCATGTGGAAATCTGAGCAAGGGCATTCCAGACCCAAGATCCAGCTAAAGCAAAAGTCCTAGGGCAGGCACAAGCCTGGAGGATTAGCAAGACAGAAAGTAGGCTTGAGTGACTGGAAGATGGTCAATGACAGACTAAAATGAAATGGAAGTCTTGGTTAGGAGATTAGAATTATTTCTAATTGCACTGGGCAGCCATTGGAGGCCAGAGCGAGAGAATGGCATGATCTGATTTACACTTGACAAAGGCCCCTCAGCCTGAGTTTTATGATCAAGGACTACCTCTCCCATCAGGCCAAATTCCTCCTGCAATTAAACTTCATTCTCTCTCCTCACAGTGAACAGATGTTACTTGATGCCAATACCAGTTCAGATGCCCGAGGAAATGTCAAATGGCTACATCAAGGTCCCCAGAATATGACAATGAACACAGTAGGAAGACCAAGATGATGACTGTCAACCTGAATCATAAATCAGAAGCCACAGCTGAAAACAAAACCTGTTTCCGAAGCCCCACCCCACTGGGGGCCATGCCAATTCTTCTTTAGCCCTCCAAATGGGCCTTACATTCTCGCTGATGCCCGGACCTCCTCTCCTCAAAACCAATCTGTAGCATTGGCAATGTTAATATCTTGGAAGACTGTCTCCAGTAATCATGGTAGGGAACATATGGAGGTGTAAAAGGATATTCAAATGGGACAGGCAGGACTTCCAGGGCACTGTCTCTCCAGTCAAACAATAATTCAACTGGCAAGGATCAAATAAATAAAAATAAATCATTTCAAGTCTCTGAAAATTGTCCGAAGGGCATAGAACAGAGAAATATTTATTCAATATCAACTCTCAAATTTCATAAGAACACCAAATCTGTGGCATTCCAACCTTTAACTCTCTCTCCCTTGCTCTAGTTCCTGTTACAGAAGCTGTGTACTGAGCCTGCACGTCAAAGAAAACTGGGGTTCCCCATAGCACACAGTCTGTGGCTGTGGTTTCACCCTGCCAAGGGCATGTTGGCAATGGTAGTGCTCATTCCCCTCTCCTCCTACCTGGTGTTGCGGAAGCTGCCACTGAGAAAGCTGGGGTCCTGATTGCCTTTGCCCCAGTGCACTCCCTGGGGAGGTTCCATGGTGGGAAGGGCAAGCTAAGAAGACCAGAAGTTGCCAGTATCCCTCATCCCCAGTGTCCACTTGTAGAGCTGCCTTCCAACTCCTGGCCAGGGGTGATGTGAACCTAAGGATCAAGAGCTCTTCAACTCTACCAGAGTTAGGCTATTTGGAATAGAAAATGGAGAACTCCGTGACTAAGAGTGCTGTCAAAAACAACAGAGATCTTGCTCAGAGTAATGATGAAGAGGCTTGTAGCTCCAGAATACAAGCAAAACAACAGAGCAGTCAGAAAGTAACAGAGAAAACCAGGGAAAGAACAGCAAGGAAAAGCTCTCCTGGGATCAGCATCAATACAAGGTAGAATCCTGCCAGGTCCCAAGGGTTAAAGACATTTTCTGACCAGACATGGTCTGGAAAATAAGCTGTCCTGACCCAGAAATGACTTCTAGGAAGCCAGGCTTAAAAACAAAATCACATACCTGTGGCCAACTGGAAGATTATGGGTATGCCCAAGGCTGAGCCCTCTCAGGAGCAATCAGGGCAAGAAACTTCAAGCTACTAATCCTCGGCTGAATGTAGGGGCAATAAACACAAATTCCCTGGAGTGCAATAGCAGCCTCTAAGTCACACAGACACTCAAAGGTAAAAAGTACAATCTAACTGCTTAAAGAAGCTTAAGTACAACCTTTGACCTATAAATAGCTTATGCAGACCCAGACCAGGGGTCATCCCAAGGTAGCTAGGCTAACAGATGAAAACAAAAGAAAAAATCTAAGCATGGACAGCAGAGGCTGTACCTTCTGAGACAAATAAGTAGGATTTGCTCAGTCTAGTCACTAAACAAATAAACCAATGGCAAAGCAACCACTGTCACTCCTGGAGAGAAGAAGGAACTGGAATCAGTATCCAGAATCTCTGTAACATTTTATCAAAATGTCCCATTGCAGCAAAAAATTGTGAGACATGCAAAGAAACAGTGATAACAGGGCTGGCGCTGTGGCATAGCGGGTAAAGCCACCTCCTTCAGTGTTGGCATCCCATATGGGTGCCAGTTCAAGTCCCGGCTGCTCCACTTCCAATCCAGCTCTCTGCTATGGCCTGGGAAAGCAGTAGAAGATGGCTCAAGTGCTTGGGACCCTCCACCCATGTGGGAGACCCAGAAGAAGCTCCTAGCTCCTGGCTTCAGAATGACACAGCTCCAGCCATTGCGGCCATCTAGGGAGTGAACCAACAGACAGAAGACACCTTTCTCTCTCTCTCTCTCTCTCTCTCTCTCTCTCTCCCCTCCCTCCCTTCCTCCCTCCCTCCCTCCCTCCCTCCCTCTGCTTCTCTGTAACTCTGCCCTTCAGATAAATAAATAAATCTTGGAAGGAAGGAAGGAAGGAAGGAAGGAAGGAAGGAAGGAAGGAAGGAAGGGAGGAAGGGAGGGAAGGAGGGAGGAAGGGAAAGAAAGGAAGAGAAAAGAAACAGTGATAACAAGCACATTTACCCCCAAAATCATGGTTTCTATTACCATTTTCCAAGAGAAAGAAACAGGATTTCTTGGAAAAATGAGTGATCATAGCTGGGGAAGAAAATATAAACACTGAGCTTGGAGCATCTTCTAGTGACAGAAAGTAAGAAAATATTGGAAAAAAAAACAAACCCTGAATTGATGGGGATGTGTCAAAGGGACACAGGAGCCAAATGAAGGGGCTCTCAAGGGAAAGCTGGAACAATTTGAGCAACAAAATATGGTATTGGATTACAAGCAATATCATAAAATAAATATCTATGAGTCCATACGGACACAAAACACAGTCCAGATAAGCAAATACATTCAAGAGAAGAGCAAATCTCCTGGCAAGAGAATTTCAAATAATGTATATAGAGTGTATGTTTCTGATAAACAAATTCCTACTCTGTAAGTATGTATGGTTCATAATAGTTTCCTTCCAAAGAATGTAATATAGAAGAGGGGATGGAGGACAATCGAATGATGGAGAAACTTTAGCCAAGTGATTGAGATAAATATCAACAGCAATAAATTCCATACATACTACCCTTCACACAATGTGATGAAAATGACACTTGGCCTCATGGTTTTCCTCCAAACCCCTAAAACATCAGTCTAACCATGAGAAAAACAATAAATTCTAATAGAAAAACATCCTATAATATACTTCACCAGTATGTAAATATAACCATATAAATAATAACATTAGGTGTTGCTGGATTAAACAATTCAATCAAAAGTAAAAGATTATCAGGTTGGTTTTTTTAAGCTAACTATATGCTGTTTATAGGAGACATATTTTACATTGAAAGATACAAATAAATTGAAAGTAAAATAATGGAAAAAGATATACAAAACAGATATAAATAATTGTAAGAGAGCTAAAATTTGCCTGAAATATCAGATAAATAAATATTGCAGATACCCTGTTTGCTGCACCAGTCATTATATGTTACACCTCTACAGAATGCACCCTACCATAGTTTAGTTTGCTAAATTATAACATCAAGGAAAAATGCTGAAATTTGGGGGAAAGTGGATACAACTTTAGGAAAAAATTTCATAGTAGCTAGTACTGTGACACCTATCTTTGAATTCAGTAATTCCTCTTCTGGATATAAACCCTACAGGAACTCTGACTGTGGGCAGGAAGAGATATCAACTAAACTATTCATTTCAGTATTGTTGATAACAGGAACAAAGTAAATAATCTAAGTGTTCACATCAAAGGAACAGACAATCAAAGTATAATATATTTTAAATAAATGAACTTAGGCCTACATGTATCAACATGGATAAATCTGCAAGAATTCCTGTGGAGGAAAAAATTACAAATTTATGTTAGAGTATGATACCATTTACATCATGCTTTCAGCTAATATAATAACCTATATGTTACCTAATAGTTAGTAGTAAAGTTGTTAAAAACAGTGGTATAATCATCCCAGTATCACTGTGGATTGGTTCCAGGACCTCTATGGATGCCACAATCTGCAGATACTCAAGTCTTTTATATAAAATGGAGCGGTATTTGCATAGACTACAATACACACTACATCCCACATGCTTTAAATCATCTCTATATTTCTCATAACACCTTATATTATATAAATGTTATGTAAACAGTTCATCTACTATATCATTTGGGGAGTAATGACAAGAAAAAAATGTCTATACATTTTCAGTACTGATGGACTCTTTTTCGAATATTTTCACACTGCAGAATCCACAAGTAGGGAAAGCTGAGGTGGTAATGATAAACACCAGATTGAGCACAATGACCTCTAGATTTGTCAGAATAGAATAGGCTGTGAGGTGACAATAAGTACATCCCTAAATCTTAGCAGTACTATAAAATAACTATGTATTCCTCACTCTCCTGAGTCTCATGTTAGTGGCTCTCAGATCCTCACACCTGGGACATGAGACCTGCAAGATGCATCACCCAGGAAAGTGGAGAGGCTCCCTCTTGCCTGCAACACCTTGATCCAAAAGTGATTTCCACTCACAGTTCCGCGGCCAAACGTCACATGACCCCCAACTTAGATACCAGGTGATTTCTAAATCTCTGTGACAGTGGCAAACTCTGAAATAAGAGAGAAGCAAAAGATCTGAGAACAATATGGAGGGGACTTCAACTGATTCTGAAATAAGTTATGTAGCACTTGTTAAGGTGTCATCAAATAAACTCTTTTACTTATGTATTTTTATTAATGTAAAGGTAACAGATTTCAGATATTCTATAGGCACAGCTCCAAGAAGACAACCTGGAACTTCACACTTCCCTCTCTCCCCCCAACTCTTGATGAAGGTGAATTGTGGATCTATGCACATTCACTACATGATTCTCTTCACGTGCTTGTTTGTATTATTTCATTAATTTAAAAAAGAAACAACCCCGCTTTTCCATCATCTCAGTTCTTGTATGAGTACCTTATGTGTGATATCCAGTGGACCACAAAATTCTGAGATCAAAGTATTCTGGCTGTGATTTTATCACATTTGTAAATTTCTCCCGTTTTCTTTTTTTTTTTTTTTTTTTTTTTTTTTTGACAGGCAGAGTGGACAGTGAGAGAGAGAGACAGAGAGAGAAAGGTCTTCCTTTGCCGCTGGTTCACCCTCCAATGGCCGCCGCTGCAGCCGGCGCACCGCGCTGATCCTGGCAGGAGCCAGGAGCCAGGTGCTTTTTCCTGGTCTCCCATGGGGTGCAGGGCCCAAGCACCTGGGCCATCCTCCACTGCACTCCCTGGCCATAGCAGAGTCCCGTTTTCTTCAACACACAACCCCAAGTTAAGGGAGTTTATTGTGGACCACCAGTCATTCTTTGGCAGTACTTACTTGTGGGGATTGCTTTGTGGCTCAGTAGGTTAAGCTGCTGTTTGTGATGGCGGCATCCCATATTGGAGTACTGGTACGAGTCCCTGCTGCTCTTCTTCTGATCCAGCTCCCTGCTAATGCACCTGGGAAAGCAGCAGAAGATGGTCAAGTGCTTGGGCCACTGCCACCCATGTGGGAGAACCCAGATGGAATTCTGGACTCCAAACTTTAGCCTAGACCAGTCCCATGTGGGGAATGTACCAACAAATGGAAGGTCTGTGTGTGTGGGTACATACACATGCGTGCATCACTCTGCCTTTCAAATAAACAAATAATTTTTTATAAAAGTACTGACTTGTGGTTTGGCATATATGTGCAAATATATATATATATATATATATATGAATATTAATCTTTATTGAGGATCAGAAATATTCTAAATTTACTAAACCCAGAGACTGCCAATAAACTTTACAGTCAGGCAACTTGTTCATTTTAATATGTTCTTAATTAAAGTTCAAAAGAAAGCCACTTAGTTTGTAAGATCAGCTGTGAAACGTCTATAAAAAGCTGTGATAAGCGAATATGTGCAAACTCTTATACTGAGCAAACATGGATCTTCTGTTTTTAAGGATCGGGCATTATCACAACTTCTAGGGATGCCTAATACCCATATTCTTGTAGAACCTATTGTGGAGAAATGACAATTAGTAAACAAAATAATAATAATAATCACAAGGCAACAAAATCTGGGACAACATGAAGCGGGGCAATGTGAGGGGTGTGATGTGGTAAGTTCTGAGTTGTGTAGTCCCTGGTTCCTGAGTGACAAGGAGGAAATGGTCATGACGAAGCATGAGGACAGAGTCCTGCAGGCAGAAGGAGCTCCGTTCCCTGCTGAGCTCACAGTTAGTGCTCCCCCAGTACCCATCCTGACACAGCAGCTCGCAGTGTGATTCAGGAAATCACTGTTAACTAAACAAGAGTCTCTCTTCCAGTGACAGGGAATTTAGAAAACTATAACTGAAAGTCATCAAACATTTTGCCCTTCTGTGCACACACCATACGTATGCCGAGATACAACTCATGGACGGCAAAGGAAAATATCTGCTAATCTTCACATGTGGGATTATAACTTCTTTTCTGTATTACACATCATTCATCTTCTGTGACTTCAGTGTGTGATTTAAGAAAGGATTTTGCTAATGTTCTGTTCCCCTTCGTTCTCTGGAATCATCTATTAATTAGCCTTGTTCCTCAAGCTTCTTGACAAGTGTGATCCTGTAACATTTTTCCTATAAGATAGGAATTATGAAATATGCCATTTTGTTCCCTACTTTTAGGGATCATCTTACTCACTTTTGTGCCAGAAATTATTATTTGCAGTTGTTCTGGAAAAACTCAAATGGTTTAACAGAGGGGACAGTGGAATTTAATAGGGTACATGGACAGGAGTAATATGCTACTAATAATAATGACCAATATTGGTTGTACACTATATTCCTGCATCGTTAAATCTCACAACACTATGGGGGAAGTGTTATTATTTATATTGTACAAATTATTAAATTGAGTCTTGGAAAGTTTAGATAACTTAGGGCCAGCATTGTAGCATGGTGGGCAAAGCCACCATCTGCAACACTGTCATACCTTATGGGCACCAGATAGAGTGCCAAACTGTTCCACTTCTGATCCAGCTCTCTGCTAATGTGCCTGGGAAAGCAGAAGAAAATGGCCTAAGTCCTTCAGTCCTTGCACCTAAATGGGAGAGCTGGAAGAAGCTGCTGGCTCCTAGCTTTAGCCTGGCCCAGCCCTAGCTGTTTCAGCCATCTGGGGAGGGAACCAGCAGATGGAAGCTCTCTCTCTCTCTCTCTCTCTCTGTAACTGAGCTTTTCAAATTAATAAAAATAAATCTTTTTTTAAAAAGTATGTTTAGATAACTTGCCTGAGACCACATGGTTCTAGGGGAAACTAAACACAAACAATCTAACTCCATATTTGCATAGCAAAAGTCTGACTATACTGTGACTATACCATACTGTTCATATGGGGTGCGGAGTGTGGAATTATGGAGAATGTCAAAGAAGATAAAGAAATACTAAGTGGCTTCAGCAAGGAACGAACAGACTGAGAAAAGAGATTTAGAAGTCATCAGCTGCGCCACATGATTCTGAGAGTGAGCGCCTTCTTAAATCTTGCACCCTCGCTTTCTCTCCCATATCTAACAAGTCCTGGCTCGGGGAGGTGGCATCAGAGTATAAAATGATAATAGGCAGGTACAAGAAGAGGGTAGTCTAGGACCTGGTGGATTACACAAAGGCCTTTGTCTTTTTCTCTGAGTGAACTGTGAAGTCATTGGAAGGTGTTGAAGAGAGAAATAGCATGATCTAAGTTAAGCATTCCACTTTGGCTGTGGGTTGATAACAAGCTGAAGGAGGGTGAGGGCAGAAGCAGGGGTGCCCGTTAAGAAACTATTGCAATAGTTCAGGCAAGAAGTGATAGTTACTTGGACCATGTGGTTGTGGGATGGTGAGAAGTAGTTAACTCTGGATAGATTCTGACATAATTTTCTGTGAAACCAGATGGGAGATATGAAAGAAAGAGGAGAATCAAGAAGGACTGAAGTATGTGCCTTAACATCAAGGAATCTAAGACTAATAAAAAAACACTTAGACTTATAAATATGCCATCAAATCTTCATGAGAATGTTTCCTGAGGATTGGTGAGAATGGGAATAAGGTTGAATTAAGTTGAGGAACAAATGAAAGATAAGGAAATAGATGTAATGAGCATAAACTATAATTGTATATATATGGAAAGGAAACTAAATAGTAGGTAGGGTACACTAGGTCAAGGAAAATGTATAAATAAATAGACAATAGATGAACAGAAGGAAGGGAGGAAGGAAGAAAAGAAATCAAGGAAGGAAAGATGGAAGGAGAGAATAAAGAAGAAAGAAGAGAGAGAAAAGAAAAGAAGCAAGGCAGAAGAGAAGAGAGATGACAGAGACAGGAGAAAAATCCAAGTATAGATAGGTGGATGGGTGGATAGGTGGATGGGTGCGTGGGTAGGTGGATAGATACATACATACATTCATACATACATTAAAAATTGAGTATATCAGGCCGGCGCCGCGGCTCACTAGGCTAATCCTCCGCCTAGCGGCGCCGGCACACCGAGTTCTAGTCCTGGTCGGGGCGCCAGATTCTGTCCTGGTTGCCCCTCTTCCAGGCCAGCTCTCTGCTGTGGCCAGGGAGTGCAGTGGAGGATGGCCCAAGTGCTTGGGCCCTGCACCCCATGGAAGACCAGGAAAAGCACCTGGCTCCTGGCTCCTGCCATCGGATCAGCGCAGCCCGCCGGCCGCGGCGGCCATTGGAGGGTGAACCAACGGCAAAGGAAGACCTTTCTCTCTGTCTTTCTCTCTCTCACTGTCCACTCTGCCTGTCAAAAAAAAAAAAAAATGAGTATATCTATTTACTAGAAAAAAGAAACTAACATAAAAAGAGTGAATGAAAGCACTAAGAGAAGAGGAGGGTGATTAACTGAGTCCTCTGAAGAGATGGGAATGGGCATGACTGCAGCCACAAGCACAAGTGGAGAGGCTAGGTCTGAACACTGAAGGATTTGGGGGGGAGGAAAAGAAGGAGGGTGGCTGCCACTGTTGCTGAGGTGGGAAGCAGGAAGTCGAGAATCCCGATCTCATAGGCTATACTTCTCTGTGAATTATAACCATAAGCCGGGTGGGAGGCAAAGATGACATTTCAAGTAGTTGGGTTCCTGCCACCCAGGTGGGAGATCAGGACCGTACTCCCAGCTCCCAGTCCCAGCCCCAGTGCAGTTCCAGTTCTTGTAGGCATTATAGCATGAATCAGCAGATGGGAAATATCTCTTTGTGTCTCTTTTGCCTTTCTCTCCCTCTCTCTCCCTCTCTCTCTCTCTCTCTCACTCTCTCTCTCTCTCATTCTCTCTCGCCCTCACCCTCTCCCTCTCAAGTAAGTTTTTGAAAAACTTTTTGAAAATAATATAGCAATTTCCGTTTTAAGACTTATCCATTTCAACATCTAGTTTCTCAAGGAGTAACAGATATCACACAAATATAAACTTTTCATCTCGCCTTATTTTATATTTTTCCAAGACCAACATTATTTAGCCTTTACCTGAAACATAAATCTTAAAATTAAACCATTTCATTCTTGAAACTTTTCCAGCATACCCTTAAGGTTTCTTCAAGTCCTTCCATTTAAGCAAGAGATAATTAAATGTAGTGGAAAACTGCCATATCATTTCAGTAGTTGTATAATTTATTTTATTTCATTGGGCAATGTGCTCAGCAACTTGCACATTAAGTTTTCTATTAAGATTATATTAATACCATAAATATGCAAAAAGGAAACCACTCTGGAAGTTCCAAATAATAATAACCTTTCTCTCCTATAAAAACTTTTATCTCAAGATCCCAATGCACTTTCTCAACCAGCATGGGTACCCTGCCCAACCACTTTCGCAAACGGGTAGTTAAACTGCTGCCTTCACCATACTAACTGACTCAGAATGCTAGTAAGGATCAATGGAGAGCTAAGCAAATGCCTAATTTAATCATGAGTTGAATTCTTACTGTTTCCTACAACAAGTTATTATCTCCAAGAGGATAGGACTTCCAGCCTGTAAGAAGCCCCAAGTAAAAGTGTCTCCTTTCTTCCCCCTTCAGCCATTACAGATAAAGAAACAAAGGTTGTAGCTCTGGAAAACTCCCACACATGTGACCTGGACTCCCATCTCTCACAAAGAGACACACATGCACACTGATGCAATCACAGCTAGAAATGAATCAGGGCCCTTGAGGCAAGAACCTGTGAGTAATGCTCCCCAAAGAGCCCAGAGGCAGCTTGGCAAACCGGCTCTATCAGGGTCATCTCCGAACAAAGCAGAGGTGAGCAATGAGCTATAGCATCAGGGAGAAGGAGGGGCTGATACATTGGGTTCCCAGGGCCTGGAACACTTCAGGACAAGGCAACTCAGGGGTAAAATTAGAGGGTGCCAGATAGTGACACTGAGCTTCAGCCTGGGTCATCCCTGAAAACTCACTGTGGGAGCCAGGTTGACTTCTGCCTCTCTGGGGCCCAGTTTCTTGATGTATAAAAACAAGGAAATTGTTATTACAGCATCAGGAAAATCCCTTCCTCCCCCAATACACTGAACTACTCATCGTCTCTACTTCCTGTTCCCCCAAGAGATACAAAGAGTGATCATAAAAAGGAGTGCAGAGAGTTGTTCTTCAAGAGGATTCCAGGTTCTCAGAGAAGTCTGACGCGTTCTCCACAGTTTCCACAGCTACCACTCCATCCATTCGAGACAACAAACAAGCTCACACGGTGGGGAGGGAGAGTGTTGCTCTCTTCGTCCTTAAGAAGCCCACGAAAGGTATTTACCACCAGGGATTCGCTTGTGTGGGCAGAAGCAAGATAGCCTCTGGTCTCCTAGGAAGGCCTAACCCAAGGTGCCCTCCCTACAGTGGATACTTCAGCCTCGTCCCTACCTTCCTTGAGACATTAGCCCTTAAAGCTTCTTTTTCCTAGAATTGCATCCCTAGGAGTCATTGATTAAAGGGGTAATGACAATCCATAAATATTTTGGCCTTGCTTTTCACCTGAAGGAGAGGTGAGTAAGAAAGATAATCTTGGGTCAACCTGATGCTAAATGGAAGGAGATATTTTAAACAAATAGGAGAGCATCTGGGGGTTGGGGGGGCAGAGAGGCAAGGAAGAGCCCTTGAGAGAGACCAGCAGTTGCTCAGACATGAGCTGTGTCTGTGACATCTAGGTCTCTATTTTTTGTGTTTGACAAAGAAGGAGGGAAGGGGTTGACCCAAAATTTTCCCTTTAAATGGATGACATTGGGAACCAAGTGTTTTCTACCGGGCAGGGAGCCTGAAGTCTTAGTTACCCTCTTCAGGTGGAAGAACAAAGCTCCCATCAGATAACAAGAGGCAGTAGAGCTGAGAAGAGCCCAGCTGCAGGTTGATCACAGGTCAGGATTTGTCTAACAGAGACTCCTTCGGTCACTCCCAGAGCACTAGTGCAGGAGAAACTGCCTTGTAGGATCAGGATCCTACTTTGCTCCATAATCACTTCCTAGAGTTCTTTGAAAGCTGTAAACGAAAACAAAACGCAGACACATCACATCACACAGAGGAGGCTCTAAAACAGCTTTGTAAGCTCAAGAGGAAGCAGGTGTCTGAAAGGGGGAGTGTGTAGATGGAGGGGGAGGGGAGAAGAGACAGCCATAGGAGAAAAGGAAGTTGTTTCTATTTGCAGAGCAAACGGGAAATTGTTTTGTTGAAGATGAAACTCCTATCAAGGCAGAGCCAGTTCCACCAATTTAGCACTCCTCAAAGCTTATTGTTTCTCAGGAGTTTAGGCAGTTTCCACATTCAACTAACATTATTCGCTGTATATGTAATATTTGCAAAACCAAACAGAATTTGCCTCCTTAAGGTACTGAAAATATGATTTATAAAAATTATTTATTTCATAGACACCTTCAAAAGCACAGTTTCTATAAAAAGTGAATAATCCTGAACTTTTGCATTAAAAAAAATCTAGTCCAAATACATAATATAGTTTTGTTCAAAGAAATTGCACATTCACATAGGAAACAACTTTATGTTAAAAAAAAAAAAACTTGCCTCTTCATGGATTAGATTTCACCTGTAACCATATTATATGCAATTTTGCTCATCTCACACATTAACCATCATGCTCTTTATAAATCAAGTCAACAGCAATCAGGTGCCTTTTGTATGCCCAAAATTGCATGGGCTTTGTGAAAGAGATGCACAACACACAGCACCCTATGACACAGATTCCAACCATGCCACCCAACAGCCCAGGTTCTGTGGGTCACAAATGGATTGCCTTTACCTTCTAAGAATCTACAGGATCTTCAGCTGAGATTTCTAGACAATGGCCAATCGAACAAGCAACTGGCCAGGTTTGCCTAAACCAACAGAGTTCCTGGGGTGTGAGACTTTCAATGCTAAACCAGGGAGATGCAGGCAAACCTGGTCACCTAGAGTCTCAAGGGAGAAATGAAATTGGTAAATAATACCAGTGAAGTAAACATGTGCTTGTCCTCCCTTCTCCCTGTCTTTCTCACTCTATCTGTGCCCCTCCCATCTCACCTTCTTAGGGCTGCCATATAACACAGGTACTGAAAATCAGACCCTGGTGTCCTGGTAGACATGGGTCCAAGTTTCAGCTTCGCCATGGCTTATCTCTTGAACTGGCTTAACTTCTCCAGTTCTCTTGCCTTGTTTGTGAAATGCTGAGAACTCCTAGGTTGTGATGAATGAGAAAATGCATGTGAAGTGCTCAGCACCGTGCCAGGAACATATGTGCCCTGCACCATGATGACTGTGCTCATGCCATGATGCGGACTTCAGACTGCCCGTGTTCTAGCTCTAGTGAGACTGATCCCAGGTCCCGCTGTGGGCCAGTGGATGAAACCTTCCTACCACAAGGTACGGCAGGGCCATACACAGACCAATCCTTTGTCCTTTCATCAATATGGAAACAAGAAAGGGGTATTCCTGATGCCATGTCCTGTCTTCCCTGAGATTTTTCCATGCTTCTCACCCCATGTCCTCAACCAAGGTCACAGAATTACCATTCATGTTTGCATGACACACAAATACACAGCTAGACACACACACACACACACACACACACAGCTTTGCAGACTGGTGAGCTGGAAGAAGCCAAATAAATTTTGTGCCTCTTTACTATTTAGGAGATATGAGAAAAATGATATGTCACTAAAGAGGAGAATTAGAAAGTCAAGGCCAGGGGTGGAGGGGGAGAGGAAGCTTCAGGAAGAGAATGTGCAAAGAGATTTTTTTTTTTTTTGACCACAGGGTTCCTGCTGCTAAAAACAGCAAGGAAGTCCTGGCTCCAGTGTGTGACCTCCTGGTAATTTCCCTGGGGAGTCCTGCCTCAGCAAAACGTTACCCCCAGAACCAGGAGGAAGCTGAGCGAGGTAAATTCCCACACAGAGGGGTGGGTGGGCAGCCGGAGGCCCAAAGCCAGGACTGGACCGGTCTCCAGGTCGGCTTCCCCTTCAGCCCCAACAGCCAGCACAGCCGGGAGCTCAGCCAAGAAGAGGGGCTGCCGTGGCCAGGGGCTGAGGCCGGCATTTTCCTTTGTCTCTCAGCTTCCTGTACTTGAAATGAAAGAATCAGAGACTCTCTATGGCCACTCTTGTCTGGGAGTCTTCCCTCCAGAGGTGTTCTTGAATTTGTGACGACTGCCAGGAAGCAGCGTGAGTCATGGCTTCTGAGCAGACAGTATTGAGCCTTAGAAATTCCCAGAGATATGACTTGTTTATAGGAAAGGAAGCAGAGCTCTTCCGAGCTGCCAGGGAAAGAGGGAAGCACTGCTCATTTTTTAAAATACTGCGTTGAAAGGTCACAGGAGCAGCCAGAGTGGCAAGAACCCGGCATGGACACTGGTGTTAGCAGTTCATTTGTCTACATTTTAGGGGCTATTTTGGGGCTTGGCATTTCAAATGCAAGTCCCAAGACATTGAAATACCACTCTCCCTCTTAAGTCCAAAGACATAAGCAGGCTTCGATGGAGCCAGTGGGGTTGGGGCGTGGAGGGGCTGAGGGACTGGGAGATGGTACACAAACAAAGATGCACCTTTGACAACTTCCTCACTTCACATTTCATGAACAGGCTACTGATTTTGATTCCCATATTCCAAGCTGCCTCCTCTAATGTCTTTTTTTTATAATGTTAACAAGTGGGATGTCAACTGCCATTACCTTGAAGGATTGTTCAAAGCCACCAACTTTGGAAAATGTGCCCAAGGAGAGAACTCGGGGGATTCCTCCTTCAACAACTCTTGCCTCTGTGCTGGCCTGTTTCGCTGTGCATCAAGTTTGGCCCTGAGATGTTGGAACTCATAGACACCATGGGTTCACACTTAGCAGCAGCAGCAGCAACAAGCTAAATACAGAGCTTGACTTCCAAGGAGAAACGAATCCACTGAGTTGCCACTGATTCAACAATAATTAGTTAACCCATATGAGAGCTTCGCAGATACTACGCCTGATAAAATCAACACCTCTTCCTAATTGTAAAGCAAGAATTCCCACAGGAATGTAAAGGGGTCCCTTCCATGTGATAAAGAAGGTGCTCTTTGGCCTAACATAAATCAAGATTGTACATAATAGGTAAACATTCATAAATCAGAAACACACACACGACTGCCCTTTAATATCATTACTTTAGATTTGAATGCAAAAGGTCATAAAACAAAAAGTAAACATTTTATGAACTGAAATACTAAAGTATCACAGAAGAATATTTCTGGAAAAGGTAAAAGCATGAGCTAACAGGCTTCCTTAATAAATAGTCATCAAGTGGCTTGGAATAAGGTAAACATCCGAAAAGCAACAGTATTTCTTTAAGAGGACACTTAGCAAATGTTCAGGGAAAATGCATATTATGGGGTGAGCAATTGGTCTCGTGGTTAAGACACCACTTAGGATAATGGCATCCGGGATCCCAGTGCCTGGGTTTGAGTTCTGGCCCCACTCTTGGTACGAACTTCCTACCAACATGTACTCTGGGAGTTAACAAATGATGGTTCAAGTAATTGAGTCCCTGCCACCTCCATAGGATTCCTGGATTGAATTTTGGGCTCTTGATTTCAGCCTAGCCCAGCTCCACCCGTTACTGGCATTTGGGGAATGAGGTAGTAGTCTAGAGCTCCCCCTGTCTCTCACTCTTTCTACCTCTGAAATAAATAAATAAATAAATGTCTTTAAAATACACATTACATAAAAACTAGGCATGGATTTCAAAACTGCTTGTACCAAAATAAACCTATCTTTTCATTCCATTTTCCCACGTGCTCGAGAAAGTACCCTGTTATACTGGCAATAACCAAGAAAACCTTTTCAATAGTAACAACTATAAAACACCTACAAACTCAAGGAGAAAAGTTTAAGCCTTGATTGAGACACATAATTTTCATAATTAAGAGGAATTATATTTTTATTAGATGAAAAAATTTCAACTTAAAGATGGCAAAGCTTCTCAAACTTAATAAAATAATTCTATCCAAAAGGTCCAACAAGGTTTTTCACAGAAATCATTAGAATCAGCACTAATTACAAAGTTGGTGCTTATCTTATAATAAGGACTCAAAACTATAAACAGGAATAATGAGCAAAAAATATTCCTAGGGATCAGTCTTGTCAGATATCAGAACCCATTGTGAAAATTGAAACTGAGTTTTATGTGAATGTAAAAATATAAAGGAAAGGAAAATAACCAGATGCCCTGTAACAGTTCCTATTATATCTACAAAGGGACTTCAAAAAGTTTATGGAAATTGGAATTAAAACACGAATTTATTTTGGTGCAAAATATTGTGAAATCTATGCATGGTTTCTTCATGATATGCTTTCCATGAAGTTTCTGAAGGACCCCTCATATACATCACATTTTCTTGATGATGTTAAAGTTTACAAAGCTTTCTGTTTGCACTTTTATGCTTACATCATGAAGTAAAACAAATAGTATTATTAGCCTCATTCTTTTTCATGAATAAATGATAGGAGAAAATAAGTGATTTGTCCAACATAATAAAATTAAGATAAACTCAAACTTAAACCTAGATTTTTTTTTATTTCCCATACCAGGCCTCCTTTCAATATATTCACCAAAAGCAATGGAGAATCAACATTTAAAAAAAAATCTGGGGCCAGTGCATCCCATATCTGGGTGCCAGTTCCAGTCCCAGCTGTTCCTCTTCCAATCCAGCTTTCTGCTAATGCACCTGGGAAAGCAGCTAAAGATGACCCTAGTGCTTGAGACCCTACCACACACGTGGGAGACCAAGATGGAACTCCAGGCTCCTGGCTTTGTTGCTGCCACTTGGAGAGTGAACCAACAGATGGAAAATCTCTTTCTGTCCATCTCTCTCTCTCTCTCTCTCTCTCTGCCACTCTACTTTTCAAATATATAAATAAATCTTTTTTAAAAAATCCTGAAATCTAAGAGAAAAAATTAGACTTGCCTTTATACTATATATTCTGACTAACAACAAGCAAATTGTTGCAATATTAAAAATCATATTATATTTGGGTCAGCATGTGGCACAGCTAGTTAAGCTGTCACTGCAATACCAACATCCCACATGGGTGTTGGTTCAAGTCCCAGCCACCTCATTTATAATCCAGTTCCCTCTTAATGTACCCAGGAAGGAAGCATAAGATGGCCAAAGTCCTTGGGCCCCTGCATTCATGTGGAAGACCCAGATGAAGTTCCTAGCTCCTGGCTTCAACCTGGCCTAGCCCTGGTGATTGCAGCCAGCAGATGGAAGCACATTCTCTCCCCCTCCCCCTCCCCCTCCCCCGTCCCCTCCCCCTCTCCCTCCCTCTCCCTCCCTTCCTCCCTCTCTCTCTCTCTGTCTCTCCCTCTCTCTGTGTGACTCTTTCAAATAAATAAATAAATATTTTATTTAAAAAATCATATTATGTAAACTCTGGCCAAAATGTATACATGGAACATGAAACTGAACCAGTGCCTGTGACTGTCCCTCATGAGCCCACTCACTGAGTGGGGAGCTACAATGCTTCCTGTTCTCGCCTCTGGCTGGCAGCCTCCCAGACCAGCCGGTTTCCCTTTCTGGTTAAGATGTAGCAGTTCTGAAGTGAAATTGAAACTCTCTAGTGAACAATTGCTAAAAGAAAATGTAGTCAACCCACTTCTGGGGAAGCATGGGATGATCAGGAGGAGCCAGAACAAACATAAGGAACAGAGAAGCAATATATATCACAGGCCAACAGCACAGCCAAAAAAGCAACAGTAGACAGTGAAGAGAAAGGATAGTCTGAATTGAGTGGGCATGGCTGTGTTTCAGTAAAACTTTATTTCCATAAACAGGCAGCGGGCAGGCTGTCCCTTGATGATGCCTATGTTAGACAATTTAAATTCATTTTCCCATTCAATTCTCTTAAATGTCTTTTAGATACGAAATCAGAAGTTACTCAATTTGACCATGTGACATCAGGACAGATACAGGTGGTATCCTCAATAAGCAGCAGAATTAAACTCAGAACTCAGATCGGCGACTACCGAGCCTGCCCATGTACAGTCTTCTTGCTGGGCGGCATCCTCTGACTCAGGGCTGTTAACTGGATTGTTGCAGATATGAATTTCAAGAGGTAGAAGAGAAGCGCCCTGAACTGGCTGAGTCTAGCCAAGCAAGTGTCTGTAGCCCTGAACCAGTCAAGGAGCTGTATACCTTCCCATGTACCTCATACACACACACCCTCTGACCTTTCATCTGCTCCTTCTAACTGAGAGTTGACAGGTAAGGGTGGGAGTGGCCATGGGGATGGGGCGGAGGATGCTGTAGGCAGATTAGTGGCTGTTTACAGAAACCAGAAATCCCCGAAAATAAAGTGACCCAGAGCAATTCACTTCTTAACTTTTTTCAGACAAATCATCTCTTTGTGTAGAATGGAAGTGTCTTTCGTTATGAATTTTTTTTCAGGATGTCAGAGTGATATAACAGGAAAAAAAGTCTGTGTAAAGTTCATTGGGTACCTCAGGGATATGTATTATCAAATGACACAGTCTTATTGTCACCTGGTGTCTCATGACTTCAGCTGGCTCCGGTTCTTTGCATTTCCCTTTCCGCAGGGATCTTTGCCATCTTTACATTTAACACATCTCTGTTGACGGACCGGCACTATTAAGCTGGTGCCTTGACAGCCACGTAGACAAGAGCCCAGGATATATGACATGTAAAGGTGAAAGGACAGTGACTAAGGGGAGCAAATGAGCTTTTAAATGAGCCTGACACCATCCAGCTAGTTTTCATATTGCCTCCTGTGAGAAATCTTGACATATTGGTACATTGCTGTGAGTTATTTCTTTATATGTTGGTGGAGAGTGTTATCTAGGACTACAAACTTATTTTATTTTAAGCTCAATGACATTTCATCAACAGTTAACACAGCATGGGTAGTTCAAACTCACTTCAGTCCAAGACATGAGACACCACCCCCCCGCCAGGATTTTGCTGCTTTTTTTATTTGTTCACTTGAATAGATAGCTCTCTGACTTTATCTACTTTTGATAGTTTCTCTTTTTATACAGCTTTGGTATTTTTTGGCCTCTATGAGGGTATTTCAAAGTTCATGGAAAATGTAATTAGATAATTTATTGGGGTAACAATTTTTGAAATCATTTATATAATGGGTCTTCAAAACATTCATGGAAATGTGTACTATGAAAACATAATGCATGGATTTTTTTTTTAGCATAACATAAAAGTATCTTTACTTAAAATCTGAAACTTGATCATGAGCTTTTACGAAAAGGTATAACAAGCCCTTTACCTCATTTACTTTTAGCTATTTCATAAATACTACAGCAGACGCTGGACGGTGTGTGATGAACGGTAGGCAAATTTCGTTTTCCACAAAGCAAATGTGTCAGTCTTTCCCTTTGGCTCCTCCTTCCAACCCTCCTTCACTGTGTTGAGGAGATATTGAGTTCTTCCAGATTTTTGGTTAGGGGGGTGGTTTCCACACTGACTGGACTCTCCAGGTAGGTGGTGCCTGCACAGGGTTTTCCTGTCACTGGATCTATCACTCTTCCAACTTTGAAAACAATCTCAGCCAGTTCATGCTTCACGTGCTTTGTCCGTGGGACAGGTAAAGCTTTGAGAAGCACAATATCCCCAACAGTGCACTGCTGAAGAGCATCGTGAGCAAAGTAGGTTTTTCTCTTATTAAAGTACTTTAGTAAGTAGGGATCCAGAACAAGCCTGGTCACCCTCACTTTGGCAGTTTTTTGCATTGCTGTCCCAATCACTTTCCCCACAATCCATTTGGCATGGACGGATGAACGAGTTACTGACATTATGTGGCTTTGGTCACCTCTCAGTCCTGCTGGGTAAACTCGCCAATGCATGGATTTAAATTTTCTTTTGCATCAAAATAAAATCATCTTTTAATTCTATTTCTCCATGAACTTCTTAAGTGCTCTGATGTTTTTTCAGTCCTCTATTACTTGGCATATTGTTTATTTCACCATGACATTTATGTATTGTATTTATATATTTAGTAATGACAACTCATTCACTTCAGTTGTCCATGTTAGCTGTGCCTAAAGAGGGGAGCCATTACTCTCTTGCTCAGGGTTGAGGGTAACGTGGCATAGAATGGAACGGAAGTGGAGACAGTGGTTAAGGATTCTCTGGGATAACTCTACCTGGTGGACCTCTTTCTCAACCAGAAGAACTGGACTCAAACAGATAGGGCTCATGTTGAACACTCAGAGAATTCTCTCAATATGAAACTGAGTCTTGTCGCCTGGAACTTGACAATGATTTCAGAAACCATTGGTCTTGATCTCAATTCAAATATTAACATTCTGGACAAAAGCCAAAATAAATTGATATATCTTTTCTAGTTGTAGTTTAATTTTATTTGGTTTTAAGTTCTCATAGTTGATATCTGCCGACCTATATGCTCAGCCATACATTTAATCTGATTCTGTGATCAAGACAGCTGAAAACCACGGCAATTTCCCTGTTATCAGTAAGTTCAGCCCATATATAAACTCAATCTGCTTTTCAACATCTTGGTGACAGTTTCTCATCTGTAATGTAAGAAAATGTCTCATTCACAAATCATTGAAAGAATCACATAATGAACAAGACTGCACTGTATTTTGTGATTGACAACATATATTTCCTTAATAAAACAATGCAAACATCCAAGAAGATGGGCAGTAGATTTCTTGGGTACTGTAGCACTTGCTGGTGCTGATAAGAATTTGTCAATGAGAGCAACTGTATTCATGAAAAAGACTAAGCACTGACTTTAGCACTTCTATATGGATTATAATTTCACCCTCCTTTTTAAAAAAATCATGGAAGTCTAACACATACAGAAAAGGAGGATAAGTACTACAGTATAATGAATTCTCACCAACAGTCCTCAGTAGAAGCAGCACACCCTCAGCACCCCAGAAGCTCCCTCGCATGAGCCCCAGGATGCATTCCTTCGAGGAAGCTACTGTCCTGACTTCCAACACCATAGATCTGCTGTGCCTGTTAATTATACAGCATTTGGACAGACCCCTCTGGGACTTTCTTAAGCTTATCACTGAAGAAAGTCTGAGCCCTGAAGACATGTATTCTTTCTAGGTTGATCTGAGAAAAGAGACCAGGAGGAGAAGGATGAGAAGTAGAACCACGTGATTTGTCATCCAAACTGGGATACTTTGAGAGTGAAAGGAGAGAAGCTATTCACAATAATATGGGGATGAGAGCGTAAGTAGTGACTTTCCCCAGCAAACTAGGACACATGGTCACGAAGTGAGGAGGGATGATAGAGGCAGCAGGGACACACTGGCAGGCAAAATCTATCATCGGGGCCCTAAAGTAAAATTCACTCAGGTTGCCTGAGATGTATGCAGGATTGGGAAGTGGGAAGCACACTTCCTAGAAGTGTGGTCACTAGGAAGACTCAAGTTAACATATATTGCAATAATGCAATGGCACAAAGATATCTCAGGTAATGTCCTTGCCTGTAAGGAACTCACAGTCTGATAGTGGCAATAAAAGAAGTTTGCAAATAGGTAAACTATAAGGTAACTGATCTTGGAAATATACAAAGTTCTAGATAATTTCCAAGGACACATACAAAGTGCTACATAGATTCCAGGGGAGAGGGATTGTGTCCATTGTGAGACATACAGAAAGTTTCATGAGGACATAGCATTTAGGGTGGTCTAGATTTTACTCCAGTGGCTCTCAGCCTTGCCTACAGATGAGAATCACCCAGGGAGCTCTTCAAATTCTTAAGATACAGGCAGAACCCCTAGACTAATGAAGTCAAGATCTCCAGGAATGGGACTCAGGCATAATAAGTACTTTAAAAGCTCTCCCAGGTAACTCCAGCAAACCTTCAAGTTTGAGAACAACTATTCTAGAAAGATGAGTGGGCATTAGATGGAAGGCTAGGTGGGGAAGAGAGGAGACTGCAGAGAGAACAGCTGTTAGTTAGTAAGTTCCATCTCTGGGAGGCACACAGAGAAGAAGCATCCATTGGGAATTAAATATGGAGGGAAAGCAGCAGGGCAAAAATAATTTAACCCCCTTCAGGAAAAAAATTAATTAATTATGAAAGCATTTGCTAAGGCCAATAATAGGAATGGATGGGGGAAAGATGCAGTGAACATCAAGGGAACTCAGAGTGGTAATAAATCCATCATAAATCACACAAGCCATCTGATAACGTCTGTTCCTCACATTAGCATCCCATTAAGGCTCTATTAGTGATAGTGAGGAAACGGAATGAAACGGGCTTCCTGGGTTAGCATTAGTAGCCAGGAGAGAGTTAACAAGCTGCAATCTCTCGCTGGCACCTTTAAGGACCTGAGGCCCATTTGTAAAGGATGCTTAGAGGCCCCAAACCTTGACCTATCACGCTCATGCTGCGGGAGTTTGGGGGGGCTGGAATTAATCACAGCAGGGACACAATTTACCGATCAATACTGGCCAATTAGAAGGCTCCCTGCTGGAGAGTTCCCTTGGAATGCCAGATGACCTTTGCCCTTGACTTTTTGTGGGGGCAGGTGTTTCTGTATCACAGCCACTGATAAGGATGGTGTTAGGGAGGTGCTTATGTGGCTCTTCTCACATAATGCCAACCTCGGCCAGGGCATCTTGACGCTGAAGTTTTTCAGCACTTAAGCATGAGCCACCTGCTGGTGGAAGCTAAAGGAAATAGGAATAGAAACGTAGCAGCATTTAATTCACAACCAGTATGCCTGTCACTTATCTGTGGCTTCAGCCCTGACATTCCAGAAGCCACTGACAATAAGAGAAGGTTAGGAAGCACACCCTTTGCCTTCACTGTTGTATCACTCTCCTGCTCTGCTCCCTGTCAGGAAACAGGCAACACTGCAGCCTGCAGAACCACCTGGAAGGAAAAAGCACCATAGATCCAGTGTTGTCCCTTTATCTGGCTCAAGCTAGAACTTGAGAGTGTGCCCAGGACCCCATCCTCTCCCTTCTTCGGTGATAGCCGGTTGCCATTGTTACTTACAGGGTATATCCAATACAGTCATCCCTCAGCATCCTCAGGAGATTGGTTCCAGGAGCACTCATGGTTACCAAAATCTGCAGATGCTCACGTCTCTTATGTAACCTAGGAATGCTCATCCTCCCATATACATCAAGTCATCTCCAGATTATTTGTAATGCTTTATACAAGCTAACTGCTGTCAAGCTGTTAGACTATATTGTTTGGGAAATAATGACAAGGAAGCCTGTACACACTTAGCGCAAACACATTCCTTTTTATGTGTAATCAAGATTTGGTTGAATCCATAGATACAGGCTCCATGGCTAAGAAGGCCCTCTGTACTTTTTCTTAAAATATATTTATTTATTTGAAAGGTAGAGTTACAGAGAGGGAGAGGCAGAGACAGAAAGAGAGAGAGAGAGAGATAAATCTCCCGTCCACTGTTCACTCCTCGAAAGGCCACAATGGCCAGGGCTGGGCCAGTCTGAAACCAGGAGCCAGGAGCTTCAACCTGGTCTCCCACATCGGTGCAGGGGCCCAAATACTTGGACCATGCTCTGCTGCTCTCTCAGGTGCATCAGCAGGGAGCTGGATCAGAAGGAAGCAACCGGGACACAAACCAGTGCCCATATGGGATGCTGGCACTTCAGGCAGCAGCCTAACCCACTGCACCACAGCCCATGTACTTCTTTTAATATTAATTTTATGACATCATTTCCACAAAAGTAATGTGCCTCAGGACACAGACAATCCTGGAAAGTCTTCTGAAGTTCATCATTTGTTTTTCTGTCATTTATGGTTTGTTTTTTTTTTTTTTGTTTTTTTGTTTTTTTTTTAGTTTTATGTTGAGGAGAGCCAGCCATTATTCATCTTTCCTCCTGCAGACTCCAGGACTTCAGGCACTTGGCCCCACTCTATTTGTTTCATCGCCTCTTACAGGATTTCAATCACACTTTCTTAAACGCCACTTTCGGGAACAAGTCTCAACTCCTCCCTTCCCAAGTATTCCTTTGCCCCCTCCACCTCAGAGAATCATGATTTTAAGGCAAAAAATCAAACAAAGCTTTGAGCTGACTTAAAGTCAAGGCCTGGGGCAGTTCATACTGTGACTGCCTCCCCCTGCCTGTACCCCCACCTCATGTATTTTAAGTCCAACCTGATACAAATGACTATTAAGAATACCCTTAACAGGGAAAAACAAACTTTTGGAAGGTCAACCTAGGAACTGTGTGAGAATACAGTAGAGACAGCCTTGGAAATGCAGGAGGGGGAATATTTCATAAACTAATGACAGGTGCATTCTACTCAGAGCATTTAAATACAAGGAGGTTCCACCCTCTTTCTAGCTCAGCCCTCACATCTAGAAACCCAGAGCCTCCACATATGTACAACATTCAGGGTTGCCCCAGGCTCCCATCAACTGATCTAGAGATGGCCCTGCCCAAGTTCTTTCCTTATGTAGAAGGAGACGATTGTCCACCTTGCACTCTAAAAGCTCATTTGACCTCTGTTGTACTGCATTCTTTCCAAAAATGCCTACCCTGAATCTTATCAGAAGGAGAAATTCAGACTACTCCGGATTGTGGTGTGACATAGATGGGGAGCCCGGGGGCCATGGGACACAAGAGTAACAAAGTATTATAGAACTCATTGAATGCCAACAAGGGTAGCAGGTGTATTCTGTGTCCAATTTTTCTGAAGGCTTCACTTTTTAAAGTTAGGAGAAAAACAGGTAGCTACCAGAACCATGAGGCTGACATCACTGAGGCTTCCACTTGAAGCAGTACATAAACTCACAGAGCAATGTCTGGGTAAAGCTGCCACTTGCAGTGTCTGCATCCATTATGGGTGCCAGTTCATGTCTCAGCTGCTCCATTTCTGATCCAGCTCTCTGCTGTGGCCTGGGAAAACAGTAGAAGATGGCCCACATCCTTGGGCCCCTGCACCCGCGTGGGAGACCTGGAAGAAGCTCCTGGCTTCTAGCTTCAGCCTAGCCCAACCCCTACCATTATGGCCATTTTGGTAGTGAACCAGCAGGTAGAAGACCTCTCTCTGTCTTTCTCTATCTCTCTTTCAGTCTGTAGCTCTGCCTCTCAAATAAATAAATAAAATCTTAAAAACACAGACACAGGCTGGCTCCGCGGCTCAATAGCGCCTGTCTGTTCAGATTTCTCTTGGCCTCTCTGTGTAGCGCTCCTTCTCCCTGGCTATGAGGCAGGACCCTCCTCGAATGAGGCTGTTATGACTACTTTCAGGCAACACAGGCCAGAGTTGTTTCATGTCTCTGCTTCACACAGAAGGGCAGGGTGCCATCAGCACCATCACCTTGCTTCCAGGGCCCTCCTCATCTCCTGCAGGTCTAAGTATTTGGGGGTGGCATTTTTGTGGGCCCTGATATCACATAATTTACCACTTGTGTTCCCAGTGAAAAATACTAAGCCACTTATAGCTTCTTAAAATAGATACATTTGGTGGGACCAAAACAATATTGGAGGGGCCAGTGCTGTGGTGCAGTAGGTTAATCCTTTGCCTGTAGCACTGGCATCCCATATGGGCATTGGTTCTAGTCCCAGCTGCTCCTCTTCTGATCCAGCTCTCTACTGTGGCCTGGGGAAGCAGAAGAAGATGGCCCAAGCACTTTGGCCCCTGCACCTGCATTGGAGACCCAGAAGAAGCTCCTGGTTCCTGGCTTCAGATCGGTGTAGCTCTGACCATTGTGGCAATCTGGGGAGTGAACCAGCGGATGGAAGACCTCTCTCTCTGTCTGTAACTCTACCTCTCAAATAAATAAATAAAAATTGATGTTGTATTGCCCCTGCCTCTTTTAAAAAAAAATTGGACATACTTGATAAAACACCATATTCCAATGTGAGTATAATACACAGTTAAATATCTTAATAATATATTTATTTTTATTTTTATTTATATTTAAAATTACACAAGAACTCATCCCTTAGGAAAGCATTAAATAGTAAAGAAAAAAAAAGGATAAAAGACTATCTGGGCTCAGCAGGCTAAGCCTCCGCCTTGCGGCGCCGGCACACTGGGTTCTAGTCCCGGTCGGGGTACCAGATTCTGTCCCGGTTGCCTCTCTTCCAGGACAGCTCTCTGCTGTGGTCAGGGAGTGCAGTGGAGGATGGCCCAAGTGCTTGGGCCCTGCACCCCATGGGAGACCAGGATAAGTACCTGGCTCCTGCCTTCAGATGGGTGCGGTGTGCCGGCCGCGGTGGCCATTGGAGGGTGAACCAACGGCAAAAGGAAGACCTTTCTCTCTCTCTCTCACTGTCCACTCTGCCTGTCAAGAAAAAAAAAAAAAAGACTATCTGACTGTCACAACAGTGTATCTAAAAGGAAAACATTCAGCATCACAGTACATTTTCAACATGATTAGCAAAGGGAATAATCTACATTCAGACATATAGAATCCATACACCATGGGCTACACAAAAGCTTCCTCAGGTGGGTGATTAGAATTCCAATCTTTGATTTCCAAACATTAGGCCCTACACCAAGAGGGTTTTGCAGAGGAGGCTCCCAAGACTCACAGAAATTGAAATGACCTATGCAAGATCTCATGGTTTTTAAGTGTCGCACTAAGGTCAAATCCAGGCCATATAACTTTAGACTCCATACCCACCCTTATTCCAGGAACCATTTTGATGTCAGAAACAGTCCAGGATGAAAAAAGGGTTGAAAATATTGGTGCACAAGTTACATCACAAGGTGACAAAAACAGTACAGCTGTCCCCTGAGTAGTTGTGGGAGATTGGTTCCAATACACTGGTGGATACTGAAATCCAAGAGTGCTCAAGTTTCTTATATAAAATGGCAAAGTGTTTGCAACTATCCTACTCATATCCTCTTGCATACTTTAAATCACCCCTGGATTGCCTGCAGTACCTAATACAATGTAAATTCTCTGTACATATTTATGATATGATATTGTTTGGGGAAATAATGACAGGAAAAATTACTGTCCAGGGTAGAAGAGTGAACCCACATCTTAGTGAAATCGAATTAGACTGGAACTGCCTGGCATTCTGTGAAACTCCATAGAGGCCTCCCATTTTTCTGAGGGAGGAGTTTATCTTCTGTCTGATTTGGAATGACTGTAACTAGACACTTTCTATATTCCTTGTGGGGAGCAACTCGGACTAGACTAAGTTACTGGAATTAAGACTTATTCTATGCATCTGCTCTCCCACAATATGACACTGAGAAGGGAGAAACAGCTTCTACACAGCTGCCTCCAGTTCAACCAATAAACTGTAGGACCTGCTCCTGATTGGAGGAGAGCAGCGTACTCGGCATGTGGGTAGCAGAGTTGGGATTGGTGGAAGAGGACTATAAAGGAGGAGAGAGACAACATGCACCAGGAACATCTAAGGGGAACATCTATCTGAAGGAACACCCGTGCAGCCCCCGAGAGAGCCGGCCGGCGGTGTGCTGCTCCCCCGCGGAAGTGGGGAAAAGTGGCAGGGGGAACCGCCCTTCCACGGAGGTGGAAGGGACGGTAGCCAACCCGGGAAGAACCAGCAGCAAACCCGGGAAGGGCCGAGCAGACAAAAGAACAGCGCAGGGTCCTGTGTCGTTCCTCCACGAAGAGGGGGAGCGACATTCCTGACATTGAAAGCAATAGAGCAAGTTCAAGCATAGAGCAAGTTCAAGAAAAAGTGAGGATCCATACTCAGTTGGCCTTTAGTGCACTGTCTTTCCTCACCTCTGCAGAGAGCTCCCCTCTTCTTAAAGGGCTCAGCACCCTTCCTATCTGTTTTCCCCTCCATGAATTTCTGCTCCAGCAAAAGATTTGACATTAGTGATTTGTACTTCATAGTGAATTTAAGCCAACACATTTCTTCTCTCTGGAGCGATTTCCCCTTAGCCTCAAATACATGTGGCAAGTGAACTCATCTTGCAGCTGGCTTTGACTTGGGGCCTGTGTTCCTTGCCAGAGAAAAACAACTTCAAGGACATCCTTGAGGAGTTCAGTGTCATACAATGTGGAACTTTGGTAGCAGAAGTTTTAATTCACAGATCCTACTTTGATCTAACAAAACTGTTATCTGTTTCAGGAGAAGAAGCAATGCTTGGAAGCAAATCAGGAAAAGTTCGCCATACCGAATTGAATTTAAAAGCAAAGGAAGAGAAATAATAGAAAGAGAAGGGAAAATAAAAGGGAAAGAAGAGGAAAAGGAAGAGAACAGGGAAATGATTACCACTCCCTCTTGGAAACAAAGAACAAATAACTCAATGACAGTGTGGAGACAGGTGCCTGCAGAGGGTAGAGCTTGCTGGTGGGAACAGGTGCCCAGAGGGCTGCAGGGATTTCCCTAGTTCCTTTCTCCTTCTCTTTGCTTTACAAATCTTTACCTGTGAAAAGGCTTAAATACAATGACCACTTTTCTCTTTTTCTTATATATTTACTTGTTTAAATTTGTGCTCAAAATTTACTTGCTTAAATCACAAACACATGGAGTCAAGAAAGTGGTATAGTGTGTTAAAGCCTATGGTTAGGGGGCTAAGATCCCATGTCTGAGTGTGGATTCAAGTCCCAGCTGTTCCATTTCTGATCCACCTCCCTACTATGCACCTGGGAAGCCAGTAGATCATGGCCCAGATACTTGGGCCACTGACCCCCACATGGGAGATCCAGCTAGAGTTCGGGGCTTCTGGCTTCTGCCCAGTACAACCCCAACTGTTGTGCCCCTTTGGGAGAATGAACTAGTGTACAGAACATCTCCCTATGTCCCTGTCTTTCCTTCTCTCATTGTCATTCTGCCTTTCAAATAAATAAATCTTTTCAAAAATCACAAATATATGAAAGAGCAACAGTAGCAACCCACCAACTCCATTTTAGAGTTTTTATTTTAGAGTTTTTCTGCATCTGCCCAGTTGTGTTTAATTTTTTGTTCATTCTGCTCTTCATCTAGTCCTTCCTGATGCTAATTGATTTATTTTGACTTACTTGAAGATTTTAAAGGGCAAAGTTTAGTTGATTATTCCTTTAAAAATGTACATCAAAAAAAAAAAAACAGAACAAAGACTATTCAGAGGTATTAGCTAGTTGCTGTGCAAAGCCCACAAGTTGTTCTCATTTCTCCTTGCAGGATTGTCTTTGAACGGAGACAAACTTAGGAGGAGAAAGGAAGAAATGACGATCATCAAAGCAAAGAAAAGAAGACTGAGGTGTCCAAGAATACCGTGTTGGCTTTTGGTTTATCAATTAAAATAATGCAAATAACCTCTGAATCACAGCAGCTTTATTCATAGTGTGTGCTGGAAATGGTAAATCAGCTTAAAAATGTTTTTCTTCAAAAGTAACTCTTTTGTTGCTTAGAATGTCAAGCCAATGATATTATTGATGAGTGGGAATGTTTCTCTTGAGGAAACCTGGTGTCTGAGTTACAGGTTAAAATTGAGAATTCTGTGAAATAATGGCTTGTCTTCAGCCCCATTTAGCTTAGGCTGTAATGGCAAAAGATCCCAGCAGTACAAGTCACAAGTTCTAGTGAAGTTGTTTGATGAATGATTCATTTTTTCCTATGGGCCACATTTTTAAGGGAAGAAGAAATTTGAGTTTATCCCAGAAAAACGTGGGTTCCCAGGGCTTACTCCAGCTGCCACTCTCTTAGACCATTTTAGTGGTAACTGACTTTCTCCACAACACTAGAGTCCAATGCAGAAATTTTTTAAAGATTTATGATTAAAGTTTATACAGATGGCATGGGGATTAAAAATTCCAACAACAAGGACCATTGTTGCACGTGTGGTCTGTGACAAGCATAGTACTTGGTGCTTTATATCATTCTTCATCATCTCTAACTCTCACAAGCAAACTGACATGTTAAAACACAGTCTTTCCAGGTGTTGGTGAAGGTGTTCAATCAAGCCAGCACCAAGGTAGGTAGGGTAGGAGAGAAAGAACTCTAACCCGATCACAACCTGTGTTAGAATGCTACAAAACAGTGGCCCAGGCATAGCAGTGTCACATGACAACCTCCTTGAACAATGCAACCCACCTGTAACTAGGACCAGGCAGTTTCTAACTTACAGTTGAGCCCAACTATCTTATATTTGAGCCTTCTGTTTGGAAAACAAATGGAGAACATGAAAGTTATACAATCAGGAATCTGTATCTATGGGTTCTAAATTTGGTATTAAGCCAACTGATGATAGAAAATATTTGGTAATAATTGCATGTTCACTGAACATATACAGGCCTCTTATTCTGTCATTATTCCCCAAACAATATATTATAATAAAAATGTCCCAAAGGGACAAATATCATATGTTCTCCCTGATCAGTGACAACTAACTGAGCACCAAAAAGGAAAACTGTTAAAGTGAAATGAACACTATGAGAAACGGTGACTTGATCAGCCCTTGCCCTGACTGTTGATGAACAACTTAATACGTTATCCCTCTTAGTATTTTTGTTTGTTTGTTCTACTGAATACTTTTGGTTGAATACTATAATCAGTACACAGTTATTCTCAGGTGTTGAAACTTAACTGCTAAATATAAGAGTGGGAATAAGAGAGGGAAGAGATGTGCAATATGGGACATGCTCAAGCTGACTTGCCCCAAACGGTAGAATTAGAAACATACCAGGGGATTCCAATTCAATTCCATCAAGGTGGCATGTACCAATGCCATCTCACTAGTCCCAGTGATCAATTTCTGTTCACAATTGATCATAATGATAGGACTAAGAGCCAAAGGGAGCACATAAACAAGACTACTGTCTGCAAATACTAGCTGATAGAATAAAAAAGGGAGAGAATGATCCAACATGAGAAGCGAGATACACAGCAGACTCATAAAATGGCAGATGTCCTAAACAGCATTCTGGCCTCAGAATCAGCCCTTAAGGTAAGTGGATCCGGCTGAAAAGCCCATGAGAGTATTGCAGGCATGGAAAGCCAAAACACTCTGGCAAAAAAAAAAAAAAAAAACACCCTAAATGAAAGATCTCCGTGAGTGAGATCCCAGTGAAAAGAACAGGTCATCAAAGAAGGAGGTACCTTTCTCTGAAGGGAGGAGAGAACTTCCACTCTGACTGCAACCTTGTCTAAATATGATCAGAGTTGGTGAACTCAAAAGGCATCCATAGCCTTGGCAGCTCATGACAAGAGCCTAGGGTGACTACTGATGCCATAAACAAGAGTGTCAATTTGTTAAGTCAACAACAGGAGTCACTGTGCACTTACTCCTCATGTAGGATCTTTGTCCTTAATGTGCTGTACATTGTGATTTAATGCTATAACTAGTACTCAAACAGTATTTTTCACTTTATGTTTCTATGTGGGTGCAAACTGTTGAAATCTTTACTTAATATATACTAAACTGATCTTCTGTATATAAAGAGAATTGAAAATGAATCTTGATGTGAATGGAAGGGGAGAGGGAGAGGGAGTGGGAAAGGGGAGGGTTGCGGGTGGGAGGGAAGTTATGGGGGGGAAGCCATTGTAATCAATATTCTGTACTTTGGAAATTTATGTTCATTAAATAAAAGTTAAAAAAAAAGATTTGAAAAAAAAAGAAAGAAAAAAATGTACAGAGCATTTACCTCATATTAGATATTGCAAGCAATCCAGGGGTGATTTAAAGTATGCAAGAGGATATGAGTAGGATACTTGTAAATACTTTGCCACTTTATATAAAACACTTGAACATTCATGGATTTTGGTAATTTGAATTTTTCCATTGAATAATGAAAGCTAAAGAAGTTGTTTCTAGGCTGACATTGTGGCATAGTGGGTACAGCTGCTGCCTGTGACACCAGGATCCTCTATAGGGCCAGATCATGTCCCCACTGCTCCATCTCCAAGCAAGCTGCATGCTAATTGCCTGGGAAAGCAGCAGAGAGTGGCCCACATGCTTGGGCCCCTGCAAGCACATGGAGGCCCAGAAGAAGTTCCTCACTCCTAGTTCCAAATTAGCCATTTAGGGAGTGAACCAGTCCATGGAAGGTCTTTGTCTCTCCTTTTCTCTCTGTAACTCTGCCTTTCAAATAAATAAAATAAATCTTACCAAAAAAAAAAAAGTTGTTTCCAAGTAGTTTGTGATTGAATTCATGGTAGCTTGTCTGAAATGGCTCAACATCCTTAAAGAGTTCTCTCCTCGAGATTCCAAGATGGCAGAATATGGAGGGAGCTTACTGTTCCAGTCTAGGGGAAGATAGTTTAAAGAAGTGGAATGAGTACAATCTCAGGGAAGAATTAGGGAGAAAACTAACAGAGAAAACTTCATGCAAGTTAGAGGAACACTGTGGATCTATGTGGAGGGTGTGGACACATAGCACAACCTGGCAACAACACAAGATCCCAGCAACTGAGAGCCTCAGCACCAGCTTTGGAGAGTGAGGTGAGACCAGACTGCAGCAGCCCAAGCAATGGGCCATAAAGACATAGGAAGAGCCTGGTGTGACTCCAGCTTGGAGACCTGTAGGGGACAGTGTACCTGCCAACCTAGAGAGAAAAAAGGAGGGGCACGTTTCTCTCTCCCCAACCACCTGGCACCAGCATCTTGTAACATGCCGGGAGAGAGCAGGTGTCATTTTGGACATCCATAACAGCAGCACCGGCTTGTGTCCCTGGGCCCAGCAACCAGCCAGAAGTAGATGCCTGAGTCTGGCTGGAAGAATTGATGGGTGGCTGGGCACTCATGACTGTGGGAGCCTTGTATGCTGGGACTATGGAAACACTGGGGCTGTATTTGAGGGTGCAGGGTATGTCTGGGTCTGGGCAGTTACTTTGGAAGGCTCCACATGCTCAGGATTCCCTATTCATCTGGTGAAAATCCTTGCTGCAGGATACGTGCTCACACTGGGGACTACACATGTCATTTGTGTGCCTCTCATGGTAGTACAGATGAATATTTAAACAACTGGGGCTAGAACCTGGTCACTGGTAGATTTGGAAGAGAGAGGCAAACTCAAGACTACACCAACAGAGCTGATCATACCCTTCCCTCTGATAAAAATTTAAAAAAGAAGAGATTGACCACTCCCAACCTGGTTGTCTTCTTGGACACTCCTCTCACAATGGAAACTGAACAGAGCTCCTTGGCTATGTCCAACACACAGCTCTGGGTATTCACTGAAAGAGCAGGCACTCTACTAACCACAGAGGAATAGTCCAACGATAAAAGCCATTAGAGGGGAAAAAAACATCAATAATCATTCAACAAATACCTAAAAATAAATGCAGAAATTCAAGAAAACAGAGTAACAAAGACAACATGACACCCCCAAAGAAACACAGCAACATTTCAACAACAGCATTTGAAGATGAAGAGACTGAAGAAATGCTGGAAATTGAATTTTAAAAATTGATCATAAGATTGCATAGAAAAAAATCACAAGCAAATCCATACATGAAATGAGTAAAAAATTTTCCCATGAAATTGAGGTTTTAAAAGAAATGAAAATTAAACATTAGAAATGAAGAATTCAATGAAGAATCAAATAAAAAATGTGCCAGAAAGCCTTAACAGACTCGGTGAGGCAGAAGAAAGAATATCCAAGTTAGAAGACAAATCTCTGGAAATTTTACAGTCAGACAAAAAAAAATATTAAGAAATTCCAAAACATAAAAAGAATGTTGGATGTTTATGCGATACTATCAAACAACACAATGGATGGTTCATAGTAGTTTTTGAAGGTGTGAAAAGAAAGAATGGACTAGAAGGCCTTTATGGTGAAATAATTACAGAAAACTTCCCCAATCTGGAGAAAGAAAGGGAGGTCCAAGTACAGAAAGCACATAGAACTCCTAATAGATATGACCAGAAAAGATCTTCACTGCAACACATTGTAGTCAAACTATTTGCATAAAACAAAAAGAAAAGGTTCTAAAATGTACATGCGAGAAGTGCCAGATTACTTTCGGAGGATCTGCAATTAAACTCACAGCTGAATTCTCATCAGAAACCCTATAGTCTAAGAAAGAATTGTGAGATACATTCCAGTCTTAAGAGAAAAAAACTGTGAACCAAGAATACTGTACCAGCAAAACTAATTTATGATGAAGGTGAAATAAAGATCTTCCATAACAAACAGAAATTGAAAGAATTCATCATCACAAACAGCCTTACAAAAGATGCTTAAGGATGTGTCACACACAGAAACATGGTCATCACTATGAAAGAAGGTGAAGGCA
The DNA here is from genome assembly GCF_051225735.1 of Oryctolagus cuniculus. Classification (NCBI taxonomy): domain Eukaryota; kingdom Metazoa; phylum Chordata; class Mammalia; order Lagomorpha; family Leporidae; genus Oryctolagus; species Oryctolagus cuniculus. The sequence goes on along the minus strand of NC_142869.1, from coordinate 32,558,771 downwards.
GAAAAAGTACAAAGGAAATCCAAAGTAAAAAATGGGAATATTTATGGGAAAATGGCAGGGCAAAGTCATTACTTATCATAGTCACCTTGAATGTAAATAGCCTCAACTCTCCGGTTAAAAGACACAGAGTGGCCGGCGCCGCGGCTCACTAGGCTAATCCTCCGCCTTGCGGCGCTGGCACACTGGTTTCTAGTCCCGGTTGGGGTGCCAGATTCTGTCCCGGTTGCCCCTCTTCCAGGACAGCTCTCTGCTGTGGCCAGGGAGTGCAGTGGAGGATGGCCCAAGTGCTTGGGCCCTACACCCCGTGGGAGACCAGGATAAGTACCTGGCTCCTGCCATCAGATCAGCGCAGCGTGCTGGCCGTGGTGGCCATTGGAGGGTGAACCAACGGCAAAGGAAGACCTTTCTCTCTGTCTCTCTCTCTCACTGTCCACTCTGCCTGTCCAAAAAAAAAAAAAAAAAAGACACAGAGTGGCTAAATGGATTAAAAAAGAAAACCCATCTATTTGCTGCCTACAAGAAATATAAGAAATACATCTCACCAACAAAGATACGTGCAGATTGAAAGTGGAAGGATGGAAAAAAGATATTCCATGCTTACAGAAACCAAAAAGGAGCTGGTGTAGCCATCCTAATCTCAGACAAAATAGATTTTAACACAAACACTGTTAAAGAGGCAAAGAAGGACACTATGTAATAAACAAGGGATCAATTCAACAGGAAGAGGTGAGTATAATAAAAGTACTAGCAAAGACTTACAAGGCACATGGCTGAAGAAATGTAAATGCATCTAAAGGGAGACATAGATTCTAATACAATAGTAACAGGGGACTTCAATATTCCACTTTCAGCAATGGGCAGATGAACCAGACAGAAAACCAGCAAGGAAACAACAACATTTATCAACACTAAAGACCAAATAGACCTAACAATTATCTACAGAACTTTTCATCATACAGATGCAGAATACACATTCTTCTCACCAGTGCATGGAATTTTCTCTCAGATATACCACATGCTAAGCCATAAAGCTACTCTCAGCAAATTCAAAAATCAAAATCATAGCATGTGTCTTCTCTGACCACAATGAAATGAAGCTGGAAATCAACAACTCAAGAATCTGTAGAACATATGCAAGCACATGGAGACTGAACAACATGCTCCTGAAATAACAATGGACTATATAAAAGAAATCAAAAAATTTCTGGAGATGAATGAAGATGACAATACAAAACATCAAAACTTATGGAGGCCCTTTGTTGCTCTTATTACTGTTGCTGAGTTTGTTACCCCACACCTTCAGGGCATATGGCCTCCTGGCCACCCATGCTCTGATTTCTTGCCTTACATGCTTGCTCCACATGGCAACCAGCCTATTTTCTGCTTGGTCCTACAAAGAAACTGTAAAGCTATATTGCACTGCATGCATTCCTATGGACTTATCTCCAAGGGTACAATTTAAAAACTTGCCATGGTATCACATATCCCCTTGGGCTAGATGGTAAAAGTAACATATTTTTGTTTTGTTTTAATAGGCAGAGTGGACAGTGAGAGAGAGAAAGACAGAGAGAAAGGTCTTCCTTTGCCGTTGGTTCACCCTCCAATGGTCGCCGCGTCCGGCGCGCTGTGGCAGGCGCACCGTGCTGATCCGAAGGCAGGAGCCAGGTGCTCCTCCTGGTCTCCCATGGGGTGCAGGGCCCAAGCACTTGGGCCATCCTCCACTGCACTCCCTGGCCACAGCAGAGAGCTGGCCTGGAAGAGGGGCAACCGAGACAGAATCCGGCGCCCTGACCGGGACTAGAACCCGGTGTGCCGGCGCCGCAAGGCGGAGGATTAGCCTAGTGAGCTGCAGCACCTGCCAAAAGTAACATCTTAATGGTTAAAGTGATCATATAGCTAAGATTAAGTTTTAAAGTGATCATATAGATAGGATTAAGCATTAAGTAATAATAATAAATAGGATTAAAGAGGAGTGAGTGCTTCAACATGAGAAGCAGTCCATACAGTAGACTCATAGAATGACAATTGCTATAAGTAATGCTCAGTGACCACAGAGTCAGCCCTAAAGGCACTCTGGTCTGGCTGAAAAGCCCACAAGAGCATTTCAGGCATGGAAAGCCAGGACACTGGTGCAAAAAGTGTCCCTACATGGAAAACCCCCTGGTGAAACCCCAGTGGAAAGGAGTGGTCATCAAAGAAGGATTTATCTTTTTCTGAAGGGAGGAAAAAACTTCCACTTTGCTTATGGCCTTGTTTGAATACTGACAGAGTTTGTGGATTCAAAAGACTTCCATAGCCTAAGAAGCTCATGTCAAGAGCCTCTGGTGATCAGTGACATCATATAAGAGTGTTAACTATTAAATTAACAACAGGAGTCATTGTGCACTAACTCTCCACTCAGGACTTCTGTCCTCAAAAAAACTACAGTATTAGTGTTAATGGTTAATCTTGTCCCCAAAGATTTACCTTGTTGTAGTGTCTTATATTATTATATATCATAAGTTCTAGTGGTGTCTAAGTATCAAAGTCCATTGCCTGTATTCTTAGGTGCTTTTTTAAAGTTAACTAAGTATCTCAAACATGGACCCTTAGGTCTATGTCTCTCTGTGATATTCCTATCTAATATGTTTTACAGAATGGTTAGAGGCCTCGGAACTACTAATGAGACAGTTATTTCAATGCATCTTATTGTGTGCTAAACTTTTGCTAACGAGATAATTTCTTCTGCATCTCACTTAACCCAGAATCTGGGAAAGTGAGGATACAAAAGTTCCCAAACAAATCTCAGGTTTCTAAATGAGAGAGAGAGAAAGGTCTTCCTTTGCCGTTGGTTCACCCTCCAATGGTCACCGCGGCCGGCACGCTGTGGCCGGCGCACCGTGCTGATCCGAAGGCAGGAGCCAGGTGCTCCTCCTGGTCTCCCATGGGGTGCAGGGCCCAAGCACTTGGGCCATCCTCCACTGAACTCCTGGGATATATTCTAACACCAAGAGGAAGCTATTCCATATAAAAATGCAGCTAAGGAGATTTCTAGGAACAGCAGGATTTTGTGGAATTTGGATTCTAGGACTTGGATTCCAAGCTTTTATACAAAGCTTTAAAGGGACCTGACACAGACACACTGTGCTGGACAGGTAGCTACAAAAGTTGTTCCAAAGAATTAAGGAGATTCCAGCAGAAGCTCCAACATTGGAAATTGCTGATGGCAGGATTCTATGAAATAAGGATTCCAGGATTTGGATTCCAGGCCTTTCTATGAGGCTTTAAAAGGCCCTGACACAGTCACACTGTGCTGGAAGGGGAGTTACAAAAGGTGTTCCAAAGAATTAAAGAGCTTTTAACAAAAGCTCCAACATAGGAATTCCTGATCAAGCCATTCATAGAAAGATCCTCTTCAGATCAATTGCAACTTAAATGGAAGGGACCTTACCAGGTACTACTGAGCATGGCTACCTCAGTAACATTAGGATTAAGCTTCAACCTCTTAAATCTTCATAGTGGAACTCAAAAGACACACCTGATTATTCCTGTAAACCAATGGAGACCTTAAGTACCTCTTCAAAAGGCAAAAAGGTAAGTAAAGCCTTTGTTTTCATCACATCAAAACTGCTGCACCTTAAGGCAGACATGCTATACCTGCCACTTTTGATTCTCTCTGGGAACAGTTATGGTCAGTAAAACTCCTAGTGGAAGAAATAATTCCAATTCTTCTGAAGATATTCAAAACAATTGAAAGTGAGGAAATTCTCCTTAACTCCTACTATGAAGCCAGCATAACCTTAATTCCAAAACTTGAAAGAGATACAACAAAGAAAGAGAACTACAGACCAATTTCTCTGATGAACACGGATGCAAAAATCCTCAAAAAATACTAGCCAATTGAATCCAACAACACATCAGAAAGATCATTCACCCACACCAAGTGGGATTTTTCGCTGGTATGCAAGGATGGTTCAACACTTGCAAATCAATCAATGTGATACACCACATTAACAAACTGCAGGAGAAAAACCATATGATTATCTTAATAGATGCAAAGAAAGCATTTGATAAAATACAACAGCCTTTCATAATGAAAACTATAAGCAAATTGGATATATAATGAACATTCCTCAACACAATCAAGGCAACTTATGACAAACCCATGGCCAGCGTCCTATAATATGATCCAGAACCAGACAAGGATGCCCACTCTTACCATTGTTATTCAATATAGTCATAGAAGTTTTAGCCAGAGCCATCAGGCAAGAAAAATAAATGAAAGGGATACAAATTTGGAAGGAGAAAGTCAAACTATCCCTATTTGCAGATGACAAGATTCAAAATATAAGGGATCCAAAAGACTCCACTAAGAGACTATTGGAACTCATAAAAGAGTTTAGTAAAGTGGCAGGATATAAAATCAAAACACAAAAATTAATGGACTTTGTTGCACAGACAATGTCATGGCTGAGAAGGAACTTCTAAGATCAATGCCATTCACAATAGCTATAAAAAATAAAGAAGATACAAAAATGGAAAAATCTTCCATGTGCACGAATTAGAAATATGAACATCATAAAAATGTCCATACTACCAAAAGCAATTTAGATGCAATGCAATAGCAATCAAAATACCAAGGAAATTACTCTTAAATCTAGAAAAAATGATGCTGAAATTCATATGGAAACACAGGAGACCCCAAATAGCCAAAGAAATATTACACAACAAAAACAAAGCCAGAGGCATCACAATACCAGACAAGACAGACTACAGGGCAGTTATTAGCAAAACAGCCTAGTACTGGCATAAAAACTGATAGATACACCAATGGAATAGAGTAAATATTCCAGAAATCAATCCATACATCTATAAACAACCTTTCTTTGACAGAGAAGCTAAAACCAATCCCTGGAACAAGGACAGTGTCTTACACAAATGGTGCTGGGAAAACTGGTTCTCCACATGCAGGAAAATGAAGCAAGACCCCTACCTTACACCTTATATAAAAATCTACTCAAAAGGGATAAAAGACCTAAATCTATAACCCCATACCATCAAATTATTAGAGGACATTTGGAAAACAATGTAAGACATTGGCATAGGCAAAGCCTTCTTGGGAAAGACCTCAAAATCACAAGCAATCAAAGACAAAATTGACAAATGGGATTATATCAAATTGGTAAGCCTCTGCCCTGCAAAGGAAACACTCAGTAAATGAAGAGGCAACTGAAAGAATGGGAGAAATTATTGGGAAACCATGCAACTGATAAAGGATTAATAACACGAATATATAAAGAGATCAAGAAACCCAACAACAACAAAACAAAAAACCCAGATAAGAAGTAGGCAAAGGACTTAAACAGGCATTTTTCAAAACAGGAAATCCAAATGACCAACAGACACTGGTCTGTGATTCTAAGGATCACTAGCTATCAGGAAAATGCAAATCAAAATCACAATGAGGTTTTACCTTACCTCCATTATAATCACTTTCATACAGAAATCAGCAAACAAATAATGGAGTGGATGTAGGGAGAAGGTGCACTGTAAGAATGTAAACTGGTATAGCCACTGTGGAAGATAGTATGGAGTTGCCTGCGAAATCTGAATATAAATCTACCATACGACCCAGACATCCTACTCCTGGGAATTTACCCAAGGGAAATGAAATCAGCATAAGAAAGAGTTATCTGTACTACCATGTTTATTGCAGCTCAATTCAAGATAGTTAGGATATGGAATCAACCCAAATGTCCATCAACTGAATACTGGATAAAGAAATTATGGGATATGTACACCGTGGAATATTATACAACAGTAAAAAAAATCCTGTTGTTTGCATCAAAATGCATGCAACTGGGAAATATTATACTTAGTTAAATAAGCTAGTCCCAAAAGGACAAATACCATATATTTTCCCTGATATTTGGTAACTAATAGAGTACCAAGAAGGTAATCTATGTAAGTGAAATTGACACTTTGAGATGCCATGACTTTGTACAGCCCTTGTCTTGACCGTTGAGGAACAGCGGGTTTTTTTTACTATTTGTTATTCTCTTTACTTAGTGTAGGGCTAATCTTATGTGTATAAAGCTAATTGAGAATAGATCTTAGAAAAAAATAAGGATTGGAAGAGGAGAGGGAGGAGGAAAATGTGTGGGAGTGCAAGTGGGGAAGCTGGTAGGGTGGGAAGAATTCCTATGTTCCTAAAGTTGTATCTATGAAATACATGAAATTTGTAAAACATGTTTTTTTGGGGAAAAAAGACTCTTCTTTTTGATCAAGAAGTTCCCAGGTTCATCATCAAAAAGCATTAACTCCATCCCAACACTCCTTCGCTCTTTCTCCCCTCACATGTAAGTATACTTCAAAATTTTCTGGAAAACTGAATTTAAAATAAGTTTAATGCAAAACAGTTTTGAAATCTATGAGCCTTTTTCATGATATGCATTTCCAAGAACATTATGCAGACCCTTAATATGCATGAATCTCAAAAAAAAAAAAAGTTGCACCAAAGTAAGCTTATCTGTTAATTCCATGTTCCGTGAGATTTTTGAAGTACCCTCCTAAATTTATCAGTTTATTTTTGGTTATAGCAACTCCATAACCGAACTACTATTCCCCTTTTACAAATGGTAAAACTGAAACTCAGCCATAGGATGTGAACTAAAACAGTCTGACTTCAGGAGTCTGTACGCTTAGCCACAACACTAGAATGTCCCTTCCTGTGCCTCCATACACCATACAATGCCTTTACATACATTTTGCACAATAGATTGGGAGCTCCTCACAAGTATCGGTGTCCAGATTTACTTGACTTCCTATTCCCTCAAGGCCTGGCCTTTTGGAAGATGGCCAACATATTTGGAAGTAATGCATTGAGAAGTATCCCTAATTAGCACACAGAACCCACCCCCAGCCCTTCCCATGACATGATCTGTGGTCATGGCTAGCTACAGTGCCATAGGAACAATGCACTAAACAAGACTCTCCTTTTTTCATATCTGGAGCTTGTACTGACTTAAAGAGCTCTTGATAATATTTACCTGTTGCTAACACATCTGTTCCAAGGGCTTTTAAATCACTAGATACACTTAACCATATCTCTGTAAGTAATGCTTATTTCAACCTGATCCAAAAGATTTCTGCCCTCCTATCCCCAACCCCATGTACTTCCTTCTTGATTCAAATTGCAGAATACTAGGTACAGTTGCTAAACCTCCCAGACAGGAGAGCTATCTTTTCCCAGCACCTTTTCCCCAAGCCTGAATTCTCACTTCTTAAACAGGACCAAGTTTGAAGAAGCAATGGGAACTCTCCTTCTTTGCCTCCTCCAAATCTCTATGCTTGCAGGCTGCTGTCTCCACACATGAACAGTGCTCAATCTAGCCGCTTCTGAAGCTGAGGTGAATAAAGGAAATTACTGTGTTACCCCGTCTACCTCAGTAGATGCTATTTAGTTGGCAATTTCTGGTGATGATGATTTCAAAAGTGACCAGAGCTCCTTCAAATAATTTCAAATGTATCTGATATCTAACATAATAGAATATCTTTCTTAAAACTATGCATAACAAAGCATTTTCTCCACCAGCTATTCCAGTGGACCAGAGTCTGCTTATTATAGAAGCCCCTGGACACCTTCAGAATATTTGTCTCATTATCCCCATTATTTTCCCCTCCAGGGAACTATCCCTAATAAACTTTGCTATGTCTCTTCTCCTGGCTAGTTTTAATATGAGCCAGGGGAAAGATTTTAGAAAAGTATGAGTCCTTTTCTGCCTGGGCTTGCAAAATTGTCTTTTGCTTCAGATGCATCTGTTAGTAATGATCAAGACAATCTGTGCAGTATAAGTCAACTTGTTGGGAGATGATTCCAAAAAGATCCTCTTCCAGGAAATATTTAACCTCTTAGTACCTTTTCATGACAGCAGACATCTTGAATTTAATATCCCTACAAGACTAGATGATGCCTTCTCACTTAGCATGGGCCTCTTAAAGTAACACTTGCACTTTGGAAGAAGAGGTTCTTGAGAGCTTCAGATGCCCTGAGACTATAAATATTACCAAAAAGTATACTTTAGGTTCAAGTATCATTTCTTTCCTGACCTTCTCTGATAGCCTCGGGATGATTGAGTTTAATAAAGACGTTCTTTGAGAAATCTGGAATCCCTGGGCATTCTTTATATGCCCAAGGTTTCAAACCTAAGCCCAACTCTGAAGAGGCTGAGCCATCAGAAAGTCTCTAAATTAGTTCTCTAAACCACTTATCTATTCATCCTCTTTTTGCCTTAGTCTGTAAATGAAATCAGCAGTTTCTAGCCAGAGATTTAGAGTAGTTTGAGTGTGAATGATTAGGACACTGGGCACAAGAAAATTAGGATCATCTTTATCCATCTCCTTTCCATTGCAGCTTTACTTGTTGATATATTAGTCAGTACGTTAAGGCTCAAGAAGGGATGAAAGACACTAAAGAGTACAAGCTCACATGCCAACAGCACAAGAAGCCACAAGACAAGTGTGGTATGTTTCCCCTGAGTGCCAGTGATAGAGGAAATGGCATTATTTTAAGAGAATGACAAACTAGAATAAAATACAAACTTGGAATAAAATGCAAAATAAAACAAAACTGAAAATACAATTTGAGCTTGAGGCAAAGGTTCCCAAATCCTTGGCCAGATCTTAGGGTCCAAGGGTTTGTATTCCTATTCCATTAAGGTCACTTTGATGAGTATTTGAGGAAAAAATTGTCCTAATGTATCTCTCCCAGGACTATTGACATTTTTTAAATTTATTTGACAGCTAGAGTTAGTGAGAGAGAGAGACAGAGAGAAAGTTCTTCCTTCCGTTGGTTCACCCCACAAATGGCCACCATGGCTGGAGCTACGCCAATCCGAAGCCAGGAGCCAGGTGCTTCTCCTGGTCTCCCATGCAGGTGCAGGGACCAAGCACTTGGGCCATCCTCCACTGCCTTCCTGGGCCACAGCAGAGAGCTGGACTGGAAGAGGAGCAACTGGGACTAGAACCTGGTGTGCCGGCACCGCAGGTGGAGGATTAACCAAGTAAGCCATGGCGCCAGCCCAACTGTTGACATTTTAACAAGATATTTTTGTTGAAAAAAAATGTTACCTAAAAATAACAACTAGTTAAGGAAAAAAGAATAAAGAAATGTTCATGATTCTTTAAATAATTATGCATTAGTCTTCAATACATCTCATTCCATATAAAAGTAGAGCGTTGTGGGTGGGAGGGACGTTATGGGGGGGAAGCCATTGTAATCCATAAGCTGTACTTTGGAAATTTATACTCATTAAATAAAAGTTAAAAAATAAAAAAGTAGAATCTTCTCTATTCTCTCACTCTTTCTCTCCATCTCCTGATCTCTCTCCCTCTCTCTGTCTCTCTCCATCTTTCTGTCTCTCTCTCTCCTCCTTCTTCTCCTTCTTCACTCCTTCCCTCAGTCTGTCGGGTTTCCCCCAATAAACCCTTTCCCTTACTCTAGTGTTTGGTGTGTTTTGTGATGGCCTTACATTGGTGCCATGACTCGGTTGAAGGCTCCACTAATGACTTTGCTCTCCTTTTGGAGATCTCTGAGCTGCCTTGAGGTCCTGGATTTCTACCAGTCACAAAACACATCCCCAGAACTCCTTCCACGCCAACAAATGCTTCATGATCTTCATCCACACACCGGCCTTCCAAATTCTGAGGTAAGATGTGGAGCAAGAAATTCCCATGGCAACTTCTACTACTGATTGTGGTTCTACTCTCTTGTCTCCAAGTCCTGGTACCAGGCACCACAACCCCTATGGACACTGTGTCCAGGCAACAGTAGATGTGGGTGACAACGCAACCTCCTGTTTCCCTTCTATGGGCTAAGCCCTGGGTTCCAGTCAGACAGCCGGAATCTTGGGGACACCTGATATCTGCAGATCCAACTCTACAGGTCACCATGGGAGCTTCTTTCTTCCTACATTCCAATTAAGTAATATGGTCCTTCTCAAATTGGCTCCAGACCACAAGCGCTGAACCCTGATAGCTTTTTAACTTCTGTGAGTGATCAGGAAAATGGAAGGAGATCCCATATGTTCAAGCTTTTCCTGTATAAGATCTTAACCTATGTGTACTTCCTGCTCTCTGGCCCAGGTCCTATTGGTCAAGGGCCTGAGCCAAAACTTCCGCCTTCTACGTTCACAGTTCTGACTCTTCACTGTCTCGGCTCACTGTAACTCCCCCTCCCACTCAGGAATTCTGACTTTATCTTAGAACCAGGTCTGGTCCAAAGTCTATTCTCCCTGTCTTATCAATGATCCTCCTGCAAGTTTGAAAATGGCCCATGCTTTCACCCCCCAGCCCTTGTCCTCCAACTGGTCTTTGCCCCTCCCTTTCCTGTTCCAGTTCTACCATAAGAATAGCAAGAGAGTGGTAATCCCATCCTTCTGAGCTCCCGGCTTATTGAAACAAACTAGGTATCCCACCCTCTGATGACTCTTTTGTTTTATCATGAGCAAGCCAGACAGGAAAATTGGGTCTTTTGACCTCCACCCCAGTGGATTTCTTGTCTTTGGTGCATCAATGGCTGACCCACAATCACCTTTGGGAACTGTCTGGCAGCTGCCTGAACTTCTGTTTCAGAGGCAGTCCCAAGTGGCTGACGGTTGACTATGACAGCATGGCCTAAGGTGTTCTTAGGGTAAAAAAGCAACTGTAACTAGATATTGAGTTTGAAGAAATTTCTCTCTTTGAATCTAGGAAGATCACTACCTTTAAAATATTGCTTTGTAACTTGCTGAACTTATTTTGCAATTTATTTTAACAGGTTTCCAGGTGGTCAGTACTCAATAAAACAGCAATGGGTATTTAGTATTTGTTTTAGATGAATGCAATTTTAATTTTAATTGAATTCAGGTAGAGATATAATATAATATAATATCAGCATCTTAAGTCATTTAGGTATAACTGCTAATTTAAATTGGGTAAAGACAAATGAGATAAGTGTATCTAAATGTAAACTTTGGTACTCACAGCATGTTATATATTCTATAGAAAAACCATCTGGGTTTGTTTAACAAATGTCTTCATAAACTATCCATGAAAAATAGTTTAACACTGCTTAAAATAAAATCAGGCTGAAATTTTATGTGTTACCTTATTTAAAAATGTTGTCTTAATTTGGAGATTTTTAACAGGTTATTTCAAAATGTAAATCAAGGAAATTGGCAGATGGAAAATATCACAAGTATAGAAATGTGCACTTGGTAAGAAAGGTTAAGAAGGAAAGGGTTCTTTTGAATAAAGAAAGGACATGGTTTTTAAGAATAACTTCATCCTGAGTATTTCAGGCATGGAAAGCCAAGACACTCTGGCAAGAAAAAAAGAAAAAAAGAAAAAAAAAAAACACCTAAATGAAAGATCTCTGTGAGTGAGATCCCAGTGGAAAGAACAGGTCATCAAAGAAGGAGGTACCTTTCTCTGAAGGGAGGAGAGAACTTCCACTTTGACTATGACCTTGTCCAAATATGATCAGAGTCGGCGAACTCAAAAGGTTTCCTTAGCCTTGGCAACTCATGACAAGAGCCTAGGGTGACTACTGATGCCATAAACAAGAGTGTCAATTTGTTAAGTCAACAACAGGAGTCACTGTGCACTTACTCCTCATGTAGGATCTTTGTCCTTAATGTGCTGTACATTGAGATTTAATGCTATAACTAGTACTCAAACAGTATTGTTCACTTTGTGTTTCTATGTGGGTGCAAACTGTTGAAATCTTTACTTAATATATACTAAACTGATCTTCTGTATATAAAGAGAATTGAAAATGAATCTTGATGTGAATGGAAGGGGAGAGAGAGTGGGGGGTGGGAGGGAAGTTATGGGGGGCGGGCCATTGTAATCCATAAACTGTACTTTGGAAATTATATTCATTAAATAAAAGTTAAAAAAAAAAAGAATAACTTCATCCTGATGGCTAGTTCACTCTAGACTGGAATGGAAGTGACAGAATGTTTCAAGTAAGTTGAAAAGGGTGTGTGGAAGTCACAGAAGGTTATGAAAGAAAGAAATTTTGGATACAAAACTATTAATCTATTTCTCCTTGACATAGAATTAGAATCTGATCATCTGTTAAAGCAATGAGTTAAAGTAATTGATTATGTTTTCTTGATGTCTCTTTTAAATTCTAATTGTTTAAAAGGCCAGCTCCATGGCTCACTTGGCTAATCCTCCACCTGCGGTGCCGCTACCTGGGTTCTAGTCCCGGTTGGGGTGCTGTGTTCTAGTCCTGGTTGCTCCTCTTTCCAGTCCAGCTCTCTGCTGTGGCCTGGGAAGGCAGTGCAGAATGGCCCAAATGCTTGGGCCCTGCGCTTTTGTATGGGAGACCAGGAGGAAGCACTTGGCTCCTGGCTTCAGATTGGCACAGCGCCTTGGCCATAGCAGCCATTTGTTGGGTGAACAAAGGAAGATCTTTCTCTCTGTCTCTCTCTCTCTCACTGTATAACTCTGTCAAAATATTCTAATTTTGTAAAAACAGTTGATTTTTTTTCTTAAGAGCTATGGGTTTTTTAAATATGTGCTTATTTTCAAATATTTGAATAATCACCTTATAACAATGATCAAATTTGGTCTATATTACATCATGATGTTAAGGTCTCTTATTTCAACCAGATATTTTAAGCCTTCCTTGCATAATTCAAAAAATCAAAAATCAAGGTTCCAAAGAATTTGAACTTTGAAATTTCCAGTAAATTTAGACTTCGATTTTTTTCAATTTGGGCCCACCTAGAAATATTGAAGGACATATGTCTTTCATCTTCTAGAGACACCAACTAATCAGGCTATTTGGACTATATTAGAAGTACTGTCAAGATGTGAAGTAGTGCTAAATTTTAAGTTTTGATAATATTAAATACTACTGATAAAAATGTCTGAAAGTTAAAAAGTCTAATGATCTTGTGTTACTAGACATGATGGTTATCTTAATGAGAAAGGCCCAGAGGCCTAAAGGGTTAAAATGTTCTGTAAAATCCTACAGTAAGCAAGTGCCTCTTGTTGGTTAATGAGTTTCTAATTTTAAACATGGCTATTTGTAGTCTTTTTCATCCACAATTTTGTATATCAGATTTTCTGCTCATAAAACTAAAACACTGTTGGTTCTGTGTTTAGCTGTCCTCCTAAAGGTTCCGATGGACTTTTTCCAGCCATATCTATTGTACTCAGTACTTTGGGATGGTTCTGTAAACAGATGAAACCAATAACACACTACAGGTTGCAACTGGAAGAAAGAATGGTTAATTCAGGTTACTAAGAGCAGAAAGTAATTTGAATCAATTGGTAATTAAAAAAAAAGTTAAGGAGTTAAAAAAGCTATTACTGAAACTGTTTTATTGTTATATCTTGTATGTTATGTTATATGTGTATACATATTGTATGTCTACATGGGAAAATCTATTAAGAACTTTGTTTTAATTTGTTTATAGATAAAAGATTGCCCATAAATTTAAACAGCTAAAATTAATCAAAGATACATTTTGATTCATGTGACCTGAATCTCTGTATCAGATGTTTTAAATTTGTTGGTAGAAAGAAACTAAAAATGTTTTTATATGCTTGTGCTTGAATTTGTTGATAAAACAAGCTACACCATGTTAGATATTTAAGAGATGTTTCCGGCCGGCGCCGCGGCTCACTAGGCTAATCCTCCGCCTAGCGGCGCCGGCACACCGGGTTCTAGTCCCGGTTGGGGTGCCGGATTCTGTCCCGGTTGCCCCTCTTCCAGGCCAGCCCTCTGCTGTGGCCAGGGAGTGCAGTGGAGGATGGCCCAGGTGCTTGGGCCCTGCACCCCATGGGAGACCAGGAAAAGCACCTGGCTCCTGGCTCCTGCCATCGGATCAGCGCGGTGCGCCGGCCGCAGCGCGCCGGTCGCGGCGGCCATTGGAGGGTGAACCAACGGCAAAGGAAGACCTTTCTCTCTGTCTCTCTCTCTCACTGTCCACTCTGCCTGTCAAAAAAAAAAAAAAAAAAAAAGATGTTTCCAAATACATGTATTCCTGAAATTTATAGAAGGCATTGGACCTTCTGCTAAATGTTTCCATAAGTTGTTACTTAACAGTTAAAATTGCTAAGTTTTCATTTGATATGCTATTGTCAGTAAATGATCTGGGACTTGCTCCCTCATTTCTCTATTCCAAGCCCATCTTTTTCCCTCATTTCTCTATTCTCTTCAAGGTAGGAAACTAATTTTATTTTGAAGGACTCTCCAAGATGCACAATTTGATCTTTAGACCTTATAAAAGGGATGGCTAACATTTTTCTATAATAACAGCATAGCCAAAATGACCTTAAATTACGATTCCACAGCTAGATTTACTTTTCCCTGGGCACAGTAAACAGGCAAAATCTCCCTCTTTTAAACCAAACAAAGGGAGAGAGTTTTACTGATGACTTAAAATTTAATAAATGAGGTGGTCATCATTTTTGACATAGCTTTCCTCATGGGCATTGTCTACCTCAAAGAAGAAACACTATCAGAACATGCCTGTGACTACAGATTTCTAGTTTAGGCCACCAAAGATTAGAGTCAGAGCACCCCCTTGACTTTCATTCTCTTAAAGTTCTCCTCTGGTCTCCATTAACAAAAACCAGGAGGAAGAGGAAGCTAGGCTGCAGAAGTCATATAAAAATAGGTGGCAGGCCAATTAATGACTACTTTACACAGTGATCTGCCATCAAGGAGACCCAACAGGCCAGTCCACCTCATTGGTTTTTGATATGGAAAGCCAGGGCTTCAGCAGACATCAGCTTATGAAGAGTCCAGGCAGCTATGCAAACCAAGAGTTGGGTCACTGGAAACGAACCTGCCCTGGAGTCAAAACGCTCAAGGTCAGAGCCACAGACCTTGTTCGCGCTAAGCTGAAAAGCCCTCCACTCAGCCAGCTTCCGAAGTAACCACTGTTGTCAAGGGTATGGCCAAGTAGGATCAATAACATTGCAGGCAGAACTGTATACTAACTAATAAATGTTTTCCTTTTAGAAATGCTACCTACCTTCTCTTCAAGCCAGCTCTCCTCCTGAGCCAGCTAGGTAATGGAAGTCAACAGGGTGCCTCCCTTATGATATACCACATGGAAAGAGATAGATAAGTCTGAGCCTCATAACTGACAAGATCTTAAGCCTATCAGATTATTATCAAGCCCTTTCTGTCAGTTTCTATTTGCCTCTCAATCAGAGAATTTATTTGTGGCTTAGACAACACCTTTCTTAGGTCTTCTAATAATGAATCTGTCCTTTGTTCTAGACCCTGTCTAACCCACTTGGGGCCTCATTCCTTTGTAATTATATCCTCTACTCTTACATCAATGGCTCTACCCCTGACCTGTTTGTATTGATGGTCCTCTCCCCCACTTAATGTTGTATGATTGTTCAGAATTTCTCTACAGATAAACAGTTCTACCCGCAAAAGATGAGTGGCTTTTCTCCCAGTCTTGGCTGGGATCAGCTTTAAATCACATCCATCAAATAGTCTTCACAAGGGTCCAAAGACCCCCTTCATTTCCTATCTATGAAATCCTGTCATTATTTGGTTAATGCCAGTCTTAAGATAATTGGCTGCTGTTCTCACCCTGTCTTTTATACTACCATGTCTGCTTAAGTGTTTATAGGAGTTGATAATGGAATGAACCAAGGCCTTAAGCAACCAGGCAGTCAACCAAATGCTAAACCCAGGAGACAGCATCTTGAGACATCACCCTCATTGCCCCTTGTCAGCAGGAAGTAGCTCTAAAGACAGATCATCGTCCCTCTACCCATCCTGGACTTTGGGGCTAATGTAATCCCATACAACTCATGCTTTATAAAAAACAAAAGGGGGAATGTTAGTAAAATGGCACAGTCTTATCTATGGTGCGATCTATGCCCCAACACCATCCCAGGCTCTAGCCCCCACTGCCATTGTTGGAAGCCAGGTGGCCACATGGTCCAACCACCAGTGTCAGCTCCACCCCCACCCAAATGGGATTTGCTACTTCTTCCCTGCCAACCCCCCGGGGAAAGTTCTAAGAGGACCTGTTCCTGAACACGTGTATCTCTTTTCTCTCACTCTTTTTCTCCATCTCCTGATCTCTCCCCCTCTCTGTCTCTCTCAATCTCTCTGTCGCTCTCTCTCTCTCTTGATCTCTCATTCTCTCCTTCTCCCTCTTTTCCTTCTTTGCCCCTTCCTTCAGGTCTGTTGGATTTCCCCCAATAAACCCTTCCCCTTACAAAAAAAAAAAAAAAGTAGAATCTGAGGTTTAGAAAGGTTCAGCAGTTTGCCCAATATTACATAACTGCAGGTGGAAAAGCCACAACAGGCAATGAGTAGAAAGAGTGAGAAAAGGAGAGCTGTGTTTCGACCTCCATGTCACTGCCCACAGTCAATCACCCACTCCACCTATATGAAAGAACCATCTCAAATTGCTCCTAGCTAGTGTGTAGTAGTAGCTCTTTAGCTTGCCCGATAAGAGATCCTTCCCATATCCCTAGTACCGTAACAGGGCTCTGGCAGTTCCATGAATGGAGAGTAAAGAGGTTTACTCTCTCAGGAGATATTTCTATTGACCTCTGTTGATCCCTACAGCATGGCTGAGGATTTTTTTTAATTTTCAATTATCTTTATATACAGAAGATCAATTTAGCATATATTAAGTAAAGATTTCAACAGTTTGCACCCACACAGAAACACAAAGTGTAAAATACTATTTGAGTACTAGTTATAGCATTAATTAAACACCTAAGAGTAATTGTGTATTAATTACAGAGTTCAACCAATAGTTTTAAGTAGAACATAAAAAATACTAAAAGGATAAAGTATTAAGTTCTTTTTTTTTCTTTTTCTTTTTTTTGTTTGTTATATAGTTTTTTTTAATTTAATAAATGTGAATTTACAAAGTGCAACTTTTGTATTGTTGTGGCTCCCCCCCCACCTCCCTCCCTCCCGTGGCCCTCCCCTCTCCCACCCCCTCTCCCATCCCGCCCTTCATCGAGTTTCATTTTCAATTACCTTCATATACTGAAGATCAACTTAGTATATACTAAGCAAGGATTTCAACAGGCTGCACTCACACAACCGCACAAGGTATAGGGTATTGTTCAACTAGTAGTGTTGTTTTTTAGGTTTCATAGTAGAACACATTAAGGACAGAGATCCTACGTGGGGAGCATGTACCCAGTGACTCCTGTTGTTGATTTAACAATTGGCACACTTATTTATGACGTCAGCAATCACCCGAGACTCTTGTTATGAGCTGTCTAGGCTATGGAAGCCCCTTGAGTTCACCAACTCTGAACTTGATTAGTCAAGGCCATATCACAGTGGAGGTTCCTTCCTCCCTTCAGAGAAAGGCGCCTCTCTCCTTGATGGCCTGTTGCTTCTGCTGTGGTCTTGTTCACCAGGATCTTTCATTTAGATTTTTTTTTTTTGCCGCCGTGTCATGGCTTTCCATGCCTGTGAGACTCTCATGGACCTTTTAGCCAATTCCAAATGTCCCAAGGGTTGATTCTGAGGCAGGAGTGCTGCCATTCTATGAGTCTGCTTTGTGTCCTGTTTCCCCTGCAGGATCATTCTCTCCCTTTTAATTCTATCCTTCATTAGTTGCTTACACTGGTCTTATTTGTGAAATCTCATCGACACATACCCTATCTTTTTGATCGGTTGTGTATTTATACTTATCACTTTACAAAGTGCATTGGCATTGGTACCTGCCTCCTTGGTAAGATTGAGTTGAAATCCCCTGGCACATTTCTAGTTCCACCATTGGAGGTAAGTCCGAGTGAGTATGTGCCAACCTATATATCTCCTCCCTCTCTTATTCCCACTCCTATGTTTAACAGAGATCACTTTTCTGTTAATTTTAAACGCCTAAGAATGATTGTGCATTGATTACAGAGTTCAACCAGTGGTCTTACATAGAACAAACAGAGCAACAACAACAACAACAACAAAAATACTAAAAGGAATAAAATAGTAAGTTGTTCCTCAACAGTCTAGACAAGGGCTAATCATGTCATTGTCTCTCATAGTGTCCATTTCACTTCAATGGATATCATTTTAGATGCTCGTTTAGTTGCTGAGGATGGTTTTGAAGAGATAGATCTGCTACTCTAGGCCTGTAGAAATGAGGTCATGAAAACATGGCAGGAAAATTAGAAAACTGAACAACTGGGAAAGCATGACTGCTTTGCATCTCAGCGGCTGGTTCTCTTTGTGGCTATTTCTTGGGATCTGATTCTCAAATCTGCTACTCTATCACTGTTTCTTCCCCAGCTTATTGTCTCTGTTTTTTTTTTTCTTTTTTATCTATTCTGGGTTTTATCTCTCTGCATCTCTCTTCCTCTTTCATCCATTTTCTCTTTATCTGATTTCAAAAACTGTATCCTGGCCAGCGCCACGGCTCACTAGGCTAATCCTCTCCCTGAGGTGCCAGCACCCCAGGTTCTAGTCCCAGTCGGGGCACCAGATTCTGTCCCAGTTGCCCCTCTTCCAGGCCAGTTCTCTGCTGTGGCCCGGGAGTGCAGGAGGATGGCCCAAGTTCTTGGTCCCTGCACCCACATGGGAGACCAGGAGAAGCACTTGGCTCTTGGCTTCGGATCAGCACGGTGCGCTGGTCGCAGCACACCGGCTGCAGCGGCCATTAGGGGGTGAACCAATGGAAAAGGAAGACCTTTCTCTCTGTCTCTCTCTCACTGTCCACTCTGCCTGATAAAAAAAGAAAAAGTATATCCTTAGCTAACAAGCCTGAGGATATAAGTATCACAATATGTAATGAAACTATACAAAATAAGCAATAACCTTCATAGATTGCTTAGAGTTTTGTTGCATATTAATATGTCTGTAATTTAATTAGACATATTTCAACCCAGTCTGAGATGTTCTGCATATTCTAGTTTGGGTTTCCACTTCAGGGGAAGTCAGCTGCCCTCACAGAAAAGCCATATTCTTTAGTGCTCAGTTACTATTATCTCAGAAAGGACCTCTCTAGTTCAGCTACTTGTATCCCAGTACCCAAGGTTTTGCTAATTAACATAGCAAATTTTAGAAATATTAAAATGGTTATGTATTAAACAAATGAACACCTTTTAATTAGCATATCACTGAATTTGTCACATATTTACTTCTCAAATATCTCATTTTATAGTAATGGAATCTCAGATTCGTGAAGCTTAGAAATGGGCTTTGTTGGTAAAATTGAATTTGCTCATTGACTGAAATATTTAAGAGACTCTCCTCACCTTTGCTTAAACAGGGTCTCGGCATGTAGTCAAGGCAGTAGCCTATCTCTTGAGATGACACCTAGAGCTTGATCTTTGAATGGTCCCATGTGCAGCTACAGAAGCACTTTCAGTTGCCTGAACCATAGCAGGACACAAGTCTGCCACTGGAATATCTCACGTCTTCCTCAGTTAGACCCTTCATGGAAGTGAGGGTACATACAACCAAAAGGACAGATGACCTTTGCAGATCAGATGGAGCTGCTTTGTGCTTGCTCATGTGGCGATTGAATAAATGTTCACACTGAGGGAGGGCAGAATGTAGTCTGAGATTTGTTTTCATCATAGCCTGGTGGAAAGGTTGTGAGGGTACCAAACTTCTGCCACCTCAACCTTCTACAAAGCCTCCTGATATCTACCACAAAGGACTTATATTTGTTCATAAGAATATAGAAAAATAAGAAAAGGCAACTTTGTGCTTTATTTTTACTCTTTCATAGGACTCTGAGAAGAAAAGGCCAAGAGGAGCTGATGTGATGACAGAGCCTTTCACTAAGCAGCCAGCACAGACATCTAGGTTTCTCATCACTACCATCAATTACCTGGACTACTCTGACTCTCACTTGAACCCTGAGTCTCAGCTGTTGCATGTACAAAAGAGAATGATTGCTTGCTGGTACCATGTATCTCTTGGTGTCATATCTAAAGAAGCAATCCATTTCCAAATTCAGGGTCACAAAGATTTACTTCTTCATTTTCTTCTAAAAGTTTTATAGTTTTAGTTCTTTATTTAGATCTTCAGTCTATTTTCAGTTAACTTTTGCATATGGCATAAAATAAGGACCCAACTTCATTCTTTCACACCATTTGTTGAGAAGATAGTTCTTTCTCCATTTCCTGATCTTAGTATCTTTGTTAAAAATCAGTTGATCATATACATGTAGGTTTATTTCTGTATTCTCATTTCTTTTCCATTGACTAATATGTCTGTTCTGGTTCTGAAACCACACTGTCTTGATTACTATTGCTTTGTAGCAGGTTTTGAAATTAAAGCGAGTCTTCCAACTTGGTTGTTTTTGAAGGTTGTTTTTGTTATTCTGGGTCCCTTGAGTTTCCATATGAATTTTCAACTTCTTTTTACTTCAAAAAGGAAAAGTCTTCTAGTGATGGATGGGTTATAACATTTGTAAATGCTTTTGAATTTTGCCTTCTAGGAATTTAAAAGCAAAAAACGTCTAAAGTGTCTACAGTTCTGTGTCTTCACGGTAGCAGAACTTTCCCAAAAACAAACTAGTGAGGACTGGCCATTCTTTAAATTTGTCTTGTATTTTTTATCTTCTCATTTTCATAATGACAGTTCCTTTAAAGCTGTTCAATTTGGGAGGCTTTGCCTGCCAAGAATGGTCCCATCTCCCACAATTCCAGGCTTACGGAAATTGTCACTGATTACAACTGGGAGAAGCAGAGGCAATGAACAAGAACTAGCCTGATATCAACTCAGCAACCCGGAAAAAAAATCGTTTTCAAAGAAAACATTCCCTGAAACCATTCTTCTTCCAAATTTTTGATGCAGGGATCCCTAATTAGAAGCAATATGCTTGTACTCCCTCCCTTCACCCCCAACTGGGTAATGCAACGTTCTCAAGAATCCATGCACCCGAAGAAGCAAGGAAAATGGTGTTGAAAGCAGTGGAAGCCTGCAGAGAGTATAGAGGAAAGGATGGAGAACAAGATAAGAGCAGCGACCAATAGGAACAGAGAAGGGAAGAGAATGAAGAGGGAGAAAGGAAAGGGTAGCTCAGAAAGGGAGTGAGAAGCATATGGCAGGTATCAATTATTTACCATTTATGTACAATAAAAAATGCACTTTAACTACAGGAAGAGCACCAAATCCACTCAATAACAGTTTAAAAGCATATGGAAATAAAACGCAGCCATTTAAAGGGCTGTAATAAATGTGCAATGCTCTTTGTAATGCCCCTGAAAGAATCCAAGTGTTAAGCCTTGGTAAATTACACTTAAAAGTAAGTGTAACATAAAAACGAAATTAGGCATACAAATAACCTCACACTTAGGCATTTTTTAAAAGTCTCTTTCAAACAGTTAATTAGAAAAGCCTCTAAGGAACATAACATTTTTTTCTCACATATCCTCTTCCCTTAACAATAGAGCCAAGCAAATGGCAGGAGCAAATAAACAGACCTGCGACATAGAGAAGGTCTGTATTATGTCATCTGCCCTGAAAAATAAAAAAAGGAAGAAAATAAATAGAAGGCACTGTTGGAATTGCTACCCTCACTCATTAGAGAACTGAATGAGACCCTTTAAGCAAGGGTCACAAAAAATATGTAGATGGCATCATAGGCTCTGTTTCCCAACTGCACATTCTAATAGCTTCAGTATTCTCTTCCAAATGCACTCACCAATCAGAAAGTACTGTGGGCCCGTGTGCCCATTCTTTGTTAACATCTGTGTGTTATACAGTTGTGCTCCCAGTAAACTGAGTTCAGAGTGTTCTAGCTTTAAACGGGAGAGAACCGAAGAATTTTGCTTCAAAAGGACAAAGCTATTAGACCCCAGATTAAAGGGGAATGGAAGGAGGCACTGAAGCTGACAGGCATTACTGCCATCCTGCCTGCAAATTCCACAGAAAAGTATGGTTGCAAACAAGAGTTTTCACTTCAATGAGTAGAGCATTGCTTTTGTCACTCTAGCCAATCAGTGCATCAGACTTTTCTGTATTTGGGGCATAGTATATGATATCTATATAATTTTAAGAATGTCACAGCCTGGGAACCCCCAGGAAGTCACCTGAGACACAGATTTGTTTGCAAAATGTTATTGGGGGTGCTTTGGGGATTTGACAATTGGAAAAGAAAGGAAATAGAAAGGAAGAGAAGAGAAGGGAAGAGAAGGGGAGGGAAGGGAAGGGAAGGAAGGAGAGGAGAGAAAAGGAGAGGAGAGGGGAGGGGAGGGGAGGAGAAGAGAAGAAAAATTGTGCTGCAATACTATTGCAACAGACATCTCAGCTGACTCTCTGAGGGGTTCTGAAGATGGACTGACCCTTTGATTCTGCCTCAATTAGAGTGAGAAGCCCAGGGCTCTCTACCCTTCATCTGCCAGTTGTGGGCTGCAGCCACTCTAAGAAAGAGTGCTCCACTTGTTCAAGGCTGCTCTCCTCATCTGAAACAATCCCAGAAGGGGCTACTCCCTATACCTCAGTGGTGCAGGTCAGGCCCAAGCTCTGAAAGAGGATAGTTTTGTCCCTTGTCTCCTGTTGTAACAGAATACCTCAGAATGGGAGGTTCATTAAGGAGAGTTGATTTGGTTCATAGTTCTGGAGAGTGGAAGTGCAAGATGGGGCAGGAACTTTTGGAAAGCTCCTTAAGCTACATCATAAAGAAAAGAAGTGAAAGGCTATGTGAACACATGAGGATGAAACAAAGCACGTGCCCTATATCATAAACCACTCCCTCAGGAATGAACCCACTCCTTTTAACCACCTAGTCCTCTCTTAAAGGGACCACCTCCCAACACTGCATATGACGATCCAATCTGAACTTGAATCTCCAAGGGCAGGCCATATTCAAACTGTGGCAAACATCTACACAACATATTCCCACCTCCACCCCAAAGCCTTTTTTTTTGGGGGGGGGGGGTTCATGCATTCATTTGCATTACCATATTTTTTATTTATTCATGTATTTATTTACTTTAAAAACAGAGAAAGGACAGAGATCTCCCATCTGTTGGTTGGCTCCCCACATGCATGCCACAGCTGTGACTGGACCAGGTCAAAGGGCATGATAACTCAGTCTGGGTTTCCCACATGGGTGGCAGATTCAACCACTTGAGTATATCCCAGGGTGTGTATTAGCAGGAAACTAGAATCAAAAGCAAAGACAGGATTTAAACCCAGGCACTTTGATGTAGGATGCTGACATCCCAAGCAGTGTCTTAACCACTCCACCAAACACCTGCGCCTATTGCATCATTGTAGTGGGCATGGCACTGCTCTGTGAATACAGTTACTGATTAATGTTTCCTAGCAAGCCTTGACTCACAAACACCAAGAGCTTTATATCCATTTCCACTTCCAAATTCTCTGTGCAGCAACACTGAATCAAGCACTCACCTACCCATTTTACACAAAGAAAACTGACAGTAGAGAAAAGCAATCGACGAGAGATTTGTACAGGCAAGCCCTCCCATTTTTAGAGGAAAAGCTACTATGACGAGATTATAGGAAACCTTGCCCAGAAATACAGCAAATCATTGACAGAGGGTTAAAGATAGAGAAAGAGAGGGGTAGATAATGAGAAATACCCCAAAGCATGGAATTCTCCCTCTCCCAGGCTCCTTCTGTCTTCGCAGATGCTGGAGGGCAAGAGTTAGTCCATAAATTATTCTCTGATCCCATTTTCTAAATTTCATTAAAAACATTTTCTTCTTCTTTATCTGAAAATTCCTCTTCCAACTCTTACAAAGACACTCCTGGGTCTGTCTGATTACCCAATAAGTAACCTGCTACTGTGCACGCTGACTGTACTCAAGTGCTGCTGCTGTCCTAACAATGCACCTAAGTGTGCCGCACACCCCCTCCGCTCACCCTGTTGTGTCATTTCACTTAATTAATACACGGAACAAAGATTTCAGAAAAGGGCGAAATTTGATTATGCAGCATTGTAATGGCACTCAAGTCTACTGTAAAGTCTGAGTGGGCTCTGCCCCCTTAAACTCTCCATTTGCTCCACCATTGTGCAGTGCAAATGTCAACTCGACTCCCCCCACGCCCTCTCCCAGGTGACCTTTAGCTGCATTTCTCAGTAATACTAAACCATTAGTCATGCCTGGGTCAGTGATGTGTCAATAACAGAATAATTATTGAAGAAAGCCTTAAAAGGAAGGACAGCAGCCTCAATTCAGAATTAGCTCAACCCAAACCAGCACCACGGCTTGTTGAATAAGTGAATGGATGTCGAACAAATGGCCTCTTTACATCTGAAGACCTGCAGACTGTTGATTCCATTAATCCAGGGGATTATTTGTAGCTGCTAAACACCTTTTTAGACCAATAAGTGGCATGGCTTTTACTCCTGCTGACTGCAACCCACCCTTCTTGAGGAGAGCAAATTTACTGTAGCTAATGGCCGTGGCATTTTAAAAAGGAAGACAGTCAGCAGGGCTGTTCAGAACACCTGCACCTCTGCACAATGCTGCCTGCAGAGAAGATACTCTCTGCTCACAGGAGATAGGATCTTGACATCTCGAAATCAGGATGCTTTCAAACTCTGTGCTACACCTCTGACAAAAACCAGAGAGCCAGGAACTAGTAAGAGACATGAGGGACACTCAGAGAGGCAATGCGGCTGACTGGTTAAAATCAGGAATACCAGAAACAGACGTGCCCAGAGTGAGAGCACCATTGAAGACTGGACTTCAACTAGCAACTGCCAAAAGCTAGGTGAGGCGCCTGCAGCAGATTCTTCTCTAGCACCTTCAGAAGGAGTGTGGCCCCAGGGACACTTGGGTTTCGGACTTCGGCCTGCAAACCTGTGAGACAATAACTTATTGTTGCTTAACAGCTAAAAAAAAAAAGTGGATGGTGGTGGACATCTGTTTATTGTTGTGACAGCCTGTTCATGCCACAGGCTTGGCAGCTGCTCCTCTGTTTATGGTACTTCATCAGAGCAGCCCTGGGAAACCCACATACACACTGACCAGCTCTTCGCCCGAATTGGAGAAGGGCCTGCGAGAGGAGCTGCACCCACCTTGCTGCCTCTCTACACACACAGGGCAATCACAATGCCATGTGTGATGCTACTCAAAGGGCCCTCACCCAGTCGATGACTGCTGAAGAGGCACTTTATACAATATTCAGATTTGGGACAAGTGCAAGAAGTGATTATTTTGGGGTGACATCAATGGACTGGAAATCCTCTGAAAATAGTAACCATTACTACTAACCATTCTAAAGAGGAACTCCCCTCCTCTGGACTTGAACAGTTGAGGCCTGGCTTGCTGGCAGGATGGCTTTCTGCTTCCAAATAGAACCCATTTTTTATGACCTCATATTGCCCCTCAAAAGATCTCCCTCCCTGGGGAATGGAGCCCACCCTCAAAACACATGTTGGGCCATATTCCAGTGCCACATAATTATGTACCAAGAAAATATTTAACCACACTTTCACATCAGCATTTTTCTGCTTATCCTCATAGATGATTTAAATTTTAGAAAGATGAGATCAAGAATAGAACTGAGACTTTTTGTTCCATTACTCCTAAGAAGGGAAAACCTTACTATTTTCCTCTTTGTATTTTTTTCTTTACTAAGAAATTTGTCACTCCTGCTGTTCCTGTGACAATCAATTCATTGATCTTCACCATTCCACTCCAGGAATATTTGAAAGGCAAATGAGGTCACAGGTCTCTTTTCCATTAAAAAAGGGTCATTCAGAAACAGTAAAATAATGCAGTTCTATAAATCCCTCATCTTTGAGATATGTGTCCATACCAACCTTTCCATTTCTTTTAATTTTTCCCTTTATCAAGCCTGAAAAATAAACTGCTAGCAAAAATCATATACAAGTTTTAATCTCCCAAAACACAGAATATCACTAGGTTGGAAGAATCTTTATTCATTTGACTGAAATCCCTCAATTTCTTAGACATTGAACATCAGCAGACATAGCCAAGCTCTTTGTATCTATCACCTCTCATGCATCATTCATGTAAAAGGTGACCTGGGTCCCATTAGTTGACTAGCTGATCTGAATCTTTTGGGTTACTCAGATAAGTCATTTCGAGTGGTCCTCCTTTTAAAATTAATGGAATAGAACAGAATACATGCTACTTAAAAGAATACCCTGCTGGGGATTTCTCACTAAAGCAAGACTAATTCTTTTCTGCATTTTGTCTTTCTTTCCCACCCTTATTTTTGCTTTCATTCTAAAGGATTGTATTTCTGAATTTGTTTCAGATCCAAGAGTACAGAAGATCAATGTTAAGCCCCAGCTGTGACTCAACATACATGAATTTGAATCAGGAACCACCCTCTGGTACAAAGCCTCCTTCTCTCAAGTGCTGTCTATCTGCTCAAGGCCTTTGGTTCAGCCCCATGAGAACAATGACTCAGTCACTCCTTGGAAGCCCTATTGATCAGAGCCTCATAGATAGTCAAGGCTTTCCCTCTGACACCCTACAGATCAGAGTAATTGCTCATTTCCTTATTTGCCATGCAAGTACATCTAACCTCAAGTGTGGCTATGTCTTTTTAAAAATACATGAATACATCTTTGGAGAGTTGCATAAATAAATGGTCAATATCTTATTTTAAAATTCTCTAATTGTACCCCAAAAATTTCAGCTCAGATTTCAAATTATGAAGCTTAACACATAAAGTCCCCAGTGGTTGTCCAAACTGCCTTCCTACCATCATTTCCCACCTCTTCCCCATGAACATTTTATTTCCACCATCCTGAGGTACTTGGCATCTCCCAGACTTCTGATTCCTAATTTAACCCTTCCATCATCTAGCTCTTATCTTCCACCTTTAGTTCAAGCCTTGTGTCCCAGGAATCCTTCCAAAACCCCTACTCTGGTATAGAGGCCCTCATCTTAGCTCTCAGTTGCTTTGTATCCATATCTAAAATAATATTTATCATGATGTCCTACAGTAAATGCTAACTCACTTGCCTGCCTACCATGCCACTTTAGAGTTGCCTTTTTCACGTGCCAATAAATGCGTAATTTTTTTGCCAACTCAAGTCCAAGTGTTAAAGAAGTGGCCACTGAGTTCACCTTGTATCTATAATGAAGACAAATTGCATTTATCAATCCAGGTTTTCTAGCCCTTATCCAAACTGCTTGGAACCCCAAAAGTTTCAGATTTTAGATATTTTTGGATTTTGGAATATCTACATATACAAAATTAGATCTCTTGGGGATGGGACCCAAGTCTAAATACAAAATTCATTTATGCTTCATACATACTTTATACACATAGCCTGAGATAATTTTATATAAATTTTTGGTGCACCTGTATTTTGACTGCAAGCCATCACGAGATCAGGTATGGAATTTTCTACTTTGGAATCATGTCAGTGCTCAAAAGAGTTTCAGATTTCAGAGAATTTCAGATTTTCAGATTAAGAAAGCTCAACCTAAGCATGAGTGTTTGGCCTGTGGATTAGGATGCCCTCAGCACACATTGAAATACCTAAGTTCAGTTCCTGGTTCCAGCTTCCTACTGGTATGGATCCTACAGGGCTGTGGTGAAGGCTGAACTCATTGGGTTCAGCTGCCCATGTGGGAGGCCTGGATTGAGTTCCTCACTCCCAGGTTCAGTCCCAGTCAGAGTATTGGGAAGATGAGAGAACATGCTTGTGCACGTGTGCTCGCTCCCTCCCTCCCTCCCTCCCTCCCTATCTCTCCCTCTCTCCCTCTCCTCCTCATCAGAGATACATGAAAAAAAAATTTTTAAATAATGTTCAACCTATATTCTCAATAGGATTGTTTTTAATTAACTAAACGATTTATTGTATAGAGCTGAAATTTTCTCATTAACATTATTCAATTAAATTATTTATATGTAAAAGTCATTCTAATGCCTTTTTATGTTTTACGGGAAATTTTTCTACATGCATACCTTAACTCACAATTATAGCTCTTGAGTCCTGCCTTTAGCTGCTGTCTTATGAGTTCATCACTTCAAATAAAAACAAAAAACACCACCCTATTAAGCAATGATTCCAGTGCTCTGTGCTTTACACTGAAAGGTCTTTCTCATGTCTCCTGACATAACAATGTTGGCCTCACTTTCAGCCTCTTCTATAATGGTAGCCTTTTCCATCTCTTTGTTGGTATTCTGCTCAATTATTCTATTGGTTAACATTCAGTTGTAAGTGTCAAAAGTAAAAATCAAGCCATATTAAACAGATAAACTAAAAAAGAGATAGGAATAATCTTCCTGGGACATGTCACTGAGACATTCAGCACATAGGCAAATTCAAGGGTTAAAATGATGTCATCAGGAATCTGATTCTTTTTCTCTGTTGATTTCTTTTTTCCCCCCAAGACAGGCTCTGTAACAAAGAGAGGCACAGCTTCATCCACAGGTCTAGGCTTACATTGCCTTTCAGTTAGAAAACTTCATAATTATCTACCACTTTCCTGAGAGTTGAATCAAAAAGTTAGGACAGAACATCAAAAGTTCAAAATGTGAGGAGGATCGGAGTGCAAGTATAAAATTATTTATTAGTATTTCTTATGTCTATGCTTTTGTTTGTCTGCTTCCCTATCTTTATAATAAATGTTGAATTGTTATCATTTCAAAATGGCTTATTATAATCAAAAGAAGTTTTTTGTAAGCTTCATGGAAGCCACAGCAAAAATCTCTAATAGACTTAACAAAAATAATAAACAAGGAATCAAAGTACAGTACTAGAGAAAAAATACTTAACAACAAATGAAGATAGTAAGAGAGGGAGAAAGGAATTACAATGAAAATACAAAACAAGTATAAAATAACCTTTGTAAAACCTTAACTGTCAATAATTATGCAAATAGACTAAAGTCTCCATTTAAAAGGCATAGAGTGATTGAATGGATTAATTCAAAAAACAAACCAAGATCCAAATATATGCTGCTTACAAGAAATTCATTTGACCCCTAAGTACACATAGAGACTGAAAGTAAAAGAGTAGAATGAGATATTCCATGCAAATGAAACTCAAAGAAAGCAGGAGTAGCCATAATTCCATCAGAAAAAGTAGATTTTAAATCAAAGGCAATAAAAGGAAATAACAAAGGTCATTAATAATAATTATAAAGGGCTCAACCCAGCAAGAGGAAATAACAATTGTAAATATATATACATATGCACAACAGCAGAGCACTCAAATGTAAAAAGCAAATATTAATAGGCCTAAAGGGAGAGAGAGAGAGACTGTAATACAATAATAGTAAGGAACTTTAACGCCCCACTTTCAGAAATGGACAGATCATCCAGATGGAAAATCAACAAAGAAACAAGAGAGTAAAATTGCATCTTAGATCACCTGGACCTAACAGCCATATACAGAACTTTCCATTCAACAGCTACAGAACACATATTCTTCTCAACAGCACATGGTACTTTCTCCAGGATAGTTCATATGGTTGTTCACAAATAACTCTCGATAAACTTAAAAGAATAGAACTATGTCAAGTATCTTTTCTGACCACAATGTAACAAAACTAGAACAACAAAAACCTCAGAAACTGCAAAAATACATGAAAATTAATAAATTCCTGAATACCATTGAATAAAGCAGGAAACAAGGAAGCTTAACAATTTCTTGAAACAAATTAAAATGGAAGTGTAACATACTATAATATATGTAATACAGCAAAGGCAGTTTTAAGAGACAAATTCATGAGCCAGCATTGTGGTGTAGTGGGAAAAGCCACCCCTATGGCACTGGAATCCCATATGTGCACCAGTTCAAGTCCCCACTGCTCTACTTCTGATCCAGGTCCCTATGAATGAGCCTAGGAAAGCAACAAAAATGCTCCAAGTCCCTGGGTCCCTGCACACACAAAGAAGACCCAGAAGAAGCTCCTGGCACCTGAATTCAGACAAACCAGCTCTGGCAGCTGTGACCATTTGGAGAGTGAAACAGCAAATGGAAGATTTCTCTTGGTCTCTCTCCTCCTCTCTCTATAACTCTGACTTTCAAATAAATAAATAAATATCTTTTTTAAAAAGATTTATTTGCATATATGAAAGAGTTGCAGACAGGCAGAGAGAGAAAGAGAGAAAGAGGGAGGTCTTCCATCTGCTGGCTCACTTCCCAAATGACAGATCCAAAGCCAGGAGCCTAGAGTTTTTCCAGGTCTCCAACGTAAGAACAGGGGCCAAAGAACCTGGACCATCTTCTACTGCTTTCCCAGGACATGGCAGAGAGCTGGATCAGAAGTGGAGCAGCTGAGACTCGAACTGGTATCCACATGAGATGTTGGCACTACAGGCAGAGGCCTTACCCACTGCGCAGTGCAGGCCCCAATAAATAAATCTTAAAAAAAAAAAAGAGGGAATTTATGGCAATTGTGGGGAGCAACTTGGACTAGACTAAGTTACTGGAATTAAGACTTATTCTATGCATCTGCTCTCCCACAATATGGCGCTGGGAGAGGAGTAAACAGCTTCTACGCAGCTGCCTCCAGTTCGACCAATAACCTGCAGGAGCTGATCCTGCTCCTGATTGGAGGAAAGCAGCATACTCGGCATGTGGGTAGCAGAGTTGGGATTGGTGGAAGAGGACTATAAAGGAGGAGAGAGACAACATGCACCAGGAACATCTAAGAGGAACACCTGAGGAACATCTGAGCAGCCCCCGAGAGAGCCGGCTGGCGGTGTGCCGCTCCCCTACGGAAGTGGGGAAAGTGGCAGGGGGGCCCGCCCCTCCACGGAGGTGGAGGGACGGCAGCCAACCCAGGAAGAACCAGCAGCAAACCCAGGGAGGGCCAAGCAGACAAAAGAACAGCGCAGGGTCCAGTGTCGTTCCTCCGTGAAGAGGGGGAGCAACAGGCAATCAATGTCTTTATCAAAAAATCAGAAAGATCTCAACCAATTGGTTTTTTGAAAAAATAAACAAAATTGACACCCCATTGGCCCAACTAACTATAAAAAGAAGAGCAAAGACCCAAATCAATAAAATCAGAGATGAAAAAGGAAACGTAACAACAGATACCACAGAAATAAAAAGAATCATCAGAAATTACTACAAGGACTTGTATGCCAGCAAACAGGGAAATCTATCAGAAATGGATAGATTCCTGGACATATGCAACCTACCTAAATTGAACCAAGAAAACATAGAAAACCTAAACAGATCCATAACTGAGACAGAAATTGAAACAGTAATAAAGGCCCTCCCAACAAAGAAAAGCCCAGGACCAGATGGATTCACTGCTGAATTCTACCAGACAGTTAAAGAAGAACTGACTCCAATTCTTCTCAAACTATTCAGAAAAATTGAAAAAGAGGGAATCCTCCCAAACTCTTTCTATGAAGCCACCATCACCTTAATTGCTAAGCCAGAGAAAGATGCAACATTGAAAGAAAATTACAGACCAATATCCCTGATGAACATAGAAGCAAAAATCCTCAATAAAATTCTGGCCAATAGAATGCAACAACACATCAGAAAGATCCTCCACCCAGACCAAGTGGGATTTATTCCTGGTATGCAGGGATGGTTCAATGTGTGCAAAACAATCAAGGTGATACACCACATTAACAGACTGCAGAAGAAAACCCATATGATTATCTCAATAGACACAGAGAAAGCATTTGATAAAATACAACACCCTTTCATGATGAAAACTCTAAGCAAACTGGGTATGGAAGGAACATTCCTCAATACAATCAAAGCAATTTATGAAAAACCCATGGACAGCATGCTATTGATTGTTGGAAGCATTTCCACTGAGATCTGGTACCAGCCAGGGATGCCCACTCTAACCACTGCTATTCAATATAGTTCTGGAAGTTTTAGCCAGAGCTATTAGGCTAAAGAAAAGAAATTAAAAGGATGCAAATTGGGAAGGAAGAACTCAAACTATCCCTCTTTGCAAATGATATGATTATTTAGGGGACCCAAAGAACTCTACTAAGAGACTATTGGAACTCATACAAAAGTTTGGCAAAGTAGCAGGATATAAAATCAATGCACAAAAATCAACAGCCTTTGTATACACAGACAATGCCATGGCTGAGAAGGAACTTCTAAGATCAATCCCATTCACAATAGCTACAAAAACAATCAAATACCTTGGAATAAACTTAACCAAGGATGTTAAACCAGAATCTACAAAGAAATCAAGAAACTCCACAACATCAGAACAAACAACCCACTTAAGAGATGGGCCAAGGACCTCAGTAGACATTTCTCAAAAGAGGAAATCCAAATGGCCAACAGACACATGAAAAAGTGTTCAAGATCACTAGCAATCAGGGAAATGCAAATCAAAACCACAATGAGGTTTCACCTCACCCCGGTTAGAATGGCTCACATGCAGAAATCTACCAACAATAGATGCTGGCAAGGATGTGGGGGAAAATGGACACTAACCCACTGTTGGTGGGAATGCAAACTGGTAAAGCCACTAGGGAAGTCAGTCTGGAGATTCCTCAGAAACCTGAATATAACCCTACCATAAGACCTAGCCATACCGCTCCTTGGAATTTACCCAAAGGAAATGAAATTGGCAAACAAAAAAGCAGTCTGTACATTAATGTTTATTGCAGCTCAATTCACAATAGCTAAGACCTGGAATCAACCTAAATGCCCATCAACAGTAGACTGGATAAAGAAAGTATCGGACAGTTAGGGAAGTTATGGGGGGAAAAAGCCATTGTAATCCACAAACTGTACTTTGGAAATTTACATCTACTAAATAAAAGTTAAAAAAAAAAGAAATTATGGGACATGTACTCTATAGAATACTATACAGCATAAAAAACAATGAAATCTGGTCATTGCAACAAAATGGAGGAATCTGGAATACATCATGCTGACTGAATTAAGCCAGTCCAAAAGGAACAAATATCATATGTTCTCCCTGATCAGTGACAACTAACCAAGCACAAAAAAGGAAACCTGTTGAAGTGAAATGGACACTATAAGAAACAGTGACTTGATCAGCCCTTGTACTGTTACAATTTAATACTTTATCCCTTTTGGTATTTTTTTTGTTCTAGTTAATACTATTGGTTGAACTCTGTATTTAACACACAGTTATTCTTAGGTGTTTAAATTTAACTGAAAAGTGATCCCTGTTAAATATAAGAGTGGGAATAAGAGAGGGAGGAGATATACGATTTGGGACATGCTCAATCGGACTTGCCCCAAATGGTGGAGTTAGGAATGTGCCAGGGGATTCTAATTCAATTCCATCAAGGTTGCATGTACCAATGCCATCTCACTAGTCCAAGTGATCAATTTCAGTTCAGAATTAATCATACTGATAGGTCTAAAAGTCAAAGGGATCACACAAACAAGTCTAGTGACTGCTAACACTAACAGATAGAATAAAAAAGGGAGAGAACAATCCAACATGGGAAGCGGGATACACAGCAGACTCAGAACGGCAGATGTCCTAAACAGCACTCTGGCCTCAGAAGCAGCCCTTAATGCATTCAGATCTGGCTGAAGAGCCCTTGAGAGTATTTCAGGCATGGAAAGCCAAGACACTCTGGGGGCGGGGGGGGAGGAGGAAGACCTAAATGAAAGATCTCTGCGAGTGAGATCCCAGTGGAAAGAACGGGGCCATCAAAGAAGGAGGTACCTTTCTCTGAAGGGAGGAGAGAACTTCCACTTTGACTACGACCTTGTCTAAATAAGATCCATGTCGGTGAACTCAAAAGGCCTCCATAGCCTTAGAAACTCATGACAAGAGCCTAGGGAGATTACTGATGCCATACACAAGAGTGTCAAATTGTTAAGTCAACAACAGGAGTCACTGTGCACATACTCCTCATTTAGGATCTCTGTCCTTAATGTGTTGTCCAATGTGAATTAAAGCTATAACTAGTACTCAAACAGTATTTTTCACTTTATGTTCTGTGTGGGTGCAAACTGATGAAATCTTTACTTAATATATACTAAATTGATCTTCTGTATATAAAGATAATTGAAAATGAATCGATGTGAATGGAATGGAAGAGGGAGTGGGAGATGAGAGGGGTGCAGGGGGGAGTGAAGTTATGGGGGGTGGAAAGCCATTGTAATCCATAAACTGTACTTTGGAAATTTATATTTACTAAATAAAAGTTTTTTAAAAAATCCTAAACAAAATACTAACAAATCAACTCCAATAACACATTAGAAAGATTAGTCACCATGATTAAATGAGATTCATCTGAGGGATACAAGAATGATTCAATATATCCCAATCAATAAACATGACACACCACATCAACAGAATGAAGAACAAAAATCATATGATCATCTCCATAGATGCAGAAAAATCATCAGATAAAATTCCACATCCCTTCATGATTAAAAAAAAAACTGTGAAGCAATTAGGTATAGTGGGAAAGTAACACAACATAATAAAGGTCATATATAACAAGCCAACAACTAACTTATTGAATGGGGAAAATTGAAAACTTTATAAGATCTGGGACAAGACAAGGGTGTCCAATTTTATTCAACATATTACTGGAAATCTAGCTGGAGCAAGCAGACAAGAGAAAGAAATGAAGGACATCCAAATTA
Organism: Oryctolagus cuniculus; assembly: GCF_051225735.1. NCBI lineage: Eukaryota > Metazoa > Chordata > Mammalia > Lagomorpha > Leporidae > Oryctolagus > Oryctolagus cuniculus. The sequence goes on along the minus strand of NC_142869.1, from coordinate 32,524,293 downwards.
GAAACTAGAAATTATCACTATTTGCAGATGACAAAATCTTATATACAGTAAATCACAAAGCTTCTACCAAAAAAAGCTGTTAGAACTAATAAGCAAATTCAGCAAAGTTGCAGAAAATAAAGTTAATGTGCAAAAGTCTTTACCTTGGGGCATAGTAGGCTAGGCCTCCACCTGGGCTCTGGCATCCTGTAAGGGTGCTTGTTTGTGTCCCCATTGCTCCTCTTCCAATCTGGTTCTCTGTAATGGCCTGGTAAAGCAGTAGGAGATGGCCCAAGTGCTTGGGCCCCTGCACCCGCATGGGAGACTCTGTAGAAGCTCCTGGCTCCTGGCTTCGGATCAGCCCAGCTCAGGCCATTGCAGCCATTTGGTGGGTAAACCAGCAGATGGAAGACCTGTCTCTGTCTCTCCCTCTCAAATAAACAAATAAAATCTTTTTGAAAAAAAAGTCTTTAGCTTTTGTATACACCAATAGTGAATCATCTAAAAAAGAAATCAAGAACACAATCCTATTTCCAATAGCTACCAAAGAAAAAAAAATCTCTGGGAATAAATTTAACCAAAGAGGTGAAAAATCTCTACAAGGAAAGCTATGAATCATTGATGAAAGAAATTGAAGAAGACATAAAGAAATAGAAAGGGACCATACATTCATGGATTAGAAGAATCAGTATCATTAAAACGTGCATACTACTAAAAGCAACCTAACAATTCAAAGAAACCCCTATCAAAGCTCCGACAACATTTTGTTACTGACCTAGAAAATACACTGCTGGGGCCAGAGCAGTGGCTCACTTGGTTAATCCTCCACCTGTGGTGCCAGCATCCCATATGGGTGCGGGTTCTAGTCCCGGTTGCTCCTCTTCCAGTCCAGCTCTCTGCTGTGGCCTGGGAAGGCAGTGGAGGATGGCCCAAATGCTTGGGCCCCTGCACCCACATGGGAGACCGGGAAGAAACACCTGGCTCCTGGCTTCAGATCGACATAGCTCTGGCCAATAGTGGCCATTTTGGGGGTGAACCAACGGAAGGAAGACCTTTCTCTCTGTCTCTCTCTCACTATCTAACTCTATCTCTCAAATTAAAAAAAAAATTTAAAAAAAGAAAACACACTGCTAAAATCTATATGGAACCAAAAAAGACCCCAAATACCTAAAGTAACCTTGAACAAAAAGAACACAGCAGGAGGCATTATACTACCTGACTTTAAAATATATTATGAGGGCCGGCGCCACGGCTCAATAGGCTAATCCTCTACCTTGCGGCGCCGGCACACTGGGTTCTAGTCCCGGTCAGGGTGCCGGATTCTGTCCCAGTTGTCCCTCTTCCAGGCTAGCTCTCTGCTGTGGCCAGGGAGTGCAGTGGAGGATGGCCCAAGTGCTTGGGCCCTGCACCCCATGGGAGACCAGGAGAAGCACCTGGCTCCTGGCTTCGGATCAGCGCGGTGCGCCGGCCACGGCGGCGATTGGAGGGTGAACCAATGGCAAAGGAAGACCTTTCTCTCTCACTGTCCATTCTGCCTGTCAAAAAATAAATAAATAAGTAAAATATATTATGAACTACAGTAATTATAAAAGTATGGTGTTGACATAAAAACAGATCCATAGGCCAGTGGAACAGAATAGATACCCTAGATGCAATCCCACACATTTTTAGCCAATTGATATTTAACAAAGATGCTAAGAACATGCATTAGAAAACGGGTAATCTGGGGCCAGAGCTGTGGCATAGTAGGCTAACACTCTGCCTGCATTGCCAACATCCCATATAGGTGCCAGTTCATGTTCTGGCTGCTCCTCTTCTGCTCCAGCTCTAAGCTTATGGCATGGGAAAACAGTGGAAGATGGCCCAAGTGCTTGGTCTCCTGCATCTGTGTGGGAGGCCTAGAAGAAGATCCTGGCTCCTCCTGGCTTTGGATTGGCTCAGCTCTGGCCATTGTGCCCATTTGATGAGTGAACCAGTTAATGGAAGACCTTTCTCTCTGTCTCTCCCTCTGTCTGTCTATAACTCCAGGTGAAGTTATAAATAAATAAAATCTTTAATAAATGGTGCTGCAAAAATTGGATATTCACATGTAAAAGAACGAAACTAGACACCTGTCTCTCATCATGTACAAGAATCAGTTAAATATGGATTAAAGACCTAAAAACAAAACCTACAACTTTGAAACAACAAGAGAAAACATAAGGGGGAACACTTAAAGACACTGGAATAAGCAAGGACATTTTAGATCAGATCTCAGAAGCACAGGAAACAAAAGCAAAGAAGATAAATGGGATTTTATCAAACCAAAGAACTTCTATGCTGCAAAGGAAATAATCAACAGAATGAAGAAACTACCTAAAAAATGGGAGAAAATATTTGCAAGCTATACATCTGACAAGGGATTAATAACCATAGTATACAAGGAACTCAATAGAAAAAAAAATGCCCAAATAATTTAGCTAAAAAATGGGCAGCAGATCTAAACAGACAGTTCCAAAGGAACACACACAAATGGCCAACAGGTATGTGAAAAAATACTCAACACCACTAATCATCAAGGAAATACAAATCAAAACCACAATGAAATATCACCTCACTCCAGAAAATTGGCTATTATCCAAAGGACAAAAGATAACAGATGTTGACATAGATTTGGAGAACAGGGAACTCTCTTGCTGGAAATGCAATACAGTCATTATTGAAAATAGTATGGAAATTCTTCAGAAGGCTAAAAATAAAACTATCATATGATCCAACAATCCTACTCCTGGGTATATATCCAAGGGAAATGAAATCATTTTGTCAAAGAGACATCTTCACTCCCATGTTTATTGCAGCACTATTCATGATAGCCAAGAAGTGGAAACAATCTGAAAGGGAGCAAATCTTGTCATTCACAACAACATGGATAGAACTGGAGGTCATTATGTTAAATAAAATAAGCTAAACTACGTGTTCTCATAGAAGTTAAACGTATAATGCCAGGGGGCCAATATTGTGGAATAGCAGGTTAAGCTACTGCTTATGATACCAGCATCCCACATAAGCAAAGGTTCAAGTCCTGGCTACTCCACTTCCATTACAGTTTTTCTGCTAAAGTACATGGGAAAGCAGCGGAAGTTGGTCCAAGTGCTTGAAGCCCCCGGCACCCACATGGTGACCCAAATGGAGTTCCTAGTTCCTGACTTCAACTTGGAGCATGCAGCCATTTGGGGAGTGAACCAGCAGATGGAAGACCTTGATATCTCTCTCTTTCTCTCTCTGTCCACTAATAAAAAACTAAATAAATCTTTTTCAAGTGATTGATATATATGTATATAAAATGCTGACTACCAGAGTCTGAAGGATTAAGGTAGGATGAGGAAAGGTTGATTGACAGGTACTAGATTATAGCTAGATAAGAATAAGAAATTGTGGGGTTCTATTGTACAGTAGAACTGTATATTTCTCTACTTAAAAAAACTAGAATATAAGCTTTTGGATGCTTTCAGTATAAAGAAATGTTAAATTTTGAAGAGATAGCTATATTTACCCTGATTGGACATTACACAATATCTACATGTATCAAACATCACACAGTAGCTCATAAATATGTACAATGTTTATATCCCTGCTAAATATTTTAACATTAAAAAAAATGTTGCTTTCAGGCAGGTACTCCATGTTTAACAAGTCTCTTTAATTACTCCTGATACTCTACATCCTTCTCAAAGAGGTGTATCTATTCTAGGTGAGAAACACAAACATAGCAGATGGCTTTTGTGGCCCAGGCACTCCTCCTCCCTCTACCTCACGTATGGGTTACAACTGGGGCAATCAGTTCTTAAGCAAGCCCTGCAGGTCTCATGTCACGTGACCACAGCATCTCCAAGTCTGTGTCCCAGCCAAGGACACTCTTTCTACCCCAGCAACAGGATAGTCAGGGAGTGCAGGGCTCTTCTCTGTCTTCCAAAAAAGGAAATGGAGAATAAATGGCCCCCTCCTGAGACTCAATCTGAGCCACAATCTACAAAGATCCCCAAAGGGTCCCAGAAAGAGTGACCCTCACAGCTGCCTGCTGCATAGAACACCCCAGGAATGCTCTTTTCTCTGGTTTTTCCTCCACTCTTATCTCACTCCCCATTCCTTCAGTTCAGCTTCCTGAGACCATTGCCCAAATGTGTTCCTTTTACTCATATCTTAGTCGCAGGCTCTGCTTTCAGAGGAAGGTCAAATTCATGAGAATATGCTAATTATATAATCTGAGACTTTAATGCAGTGACATTAGAGAAATAAAAAAAAATCAGGAGGGGGCCAGCTCTATGACATAGTAGCTTAAGCCTCCTCCTGCAGCACAGGCACCCCATATGGGCACTGGCTTATATCCCAGCTGCTCCACTTCTGATCCAGCTCTCTAATAATGGCCTGGGAAAGCAGCAGAAAGTGGTGCATTGCTTGAGCCCCTGCATCCATTGTGGGAGACCCAGAAGAAGCTCCTGGCTTGTGGTATCAAATTGGCCCAGCTCCAATTTGATGCGGCCATTGGGGAGTGAACCACTGGATGGAAGATCTCTCTTACATTCTCCCTCTCCCCTCCCTCTCCCTCTTTCTAGCTCTGCCTCTCAAATAAATAAATAAATCTTTTAAGAAAATCTAGACATAGTACTTGTGATAACAACAAACAATAGGTCACAGAATAGGGAGGGGAGCTTACTGTTCTACTCTAGGTGAAGATAGTTTAAAAAAAAAAAAAGCAGAGAGAGTACAATCTCAGGGAAGTATTAGGGAGAAAACTGCAGTGGAAACTCCACACAAGTTATAGGGACACTGTGGATCTATGCGCAGGGTATGGACATGCAGCATGAACACGAATACAGTGCAGGACCCCAGCAGTCAAAAGCCACCAGCCATGGAGAGTGAGGTGAGGCCAAACTGCAGCAGCCCAAGCCACTGGCGATAAAGCTGTGGGGAGAGCCTGGAGAGACTCCAGCTTGGAGATCTGTGGGGGACAGTGTACCTGCCAACCTAGAAGGAAAAGGGGGCACATTTCTCTCTCCCTGACCACCTGGCACCAGTGTCCTGTAACTAGCTGAGAGAGGGCGGGTGCCATTTTGGACATACATAACAGCTATGCCAGCTTGTGTTCACACACCCAGCAACCAGCCGAGAAGAAATACTTGAGCCTGGATAGGAGAATTGACAGGGAGCTGGACACCATTACTGTAGGAGCCTTGTGTGCTGGGATTGTGAAAGTACTATGGCGGCCGGCGCCACAGCTCACTAGGCTAATCCTCCACCTTGTGGTGCCAGCACACCGGGTTCTAGTCCCAGTCAGGGCGCCAGATTCTGTCCCGGTTGCCCCTCTTCCAGGCCAGCTCTCTGCTGTGACCCGGGAGTGCAGTGGAGGATGGCCCAAGTGCTTGGGCCCCGCACCCGCATGGGAGACCAGGATAAGTACCTGGCTCCTGCCATCGGATCAGTGTGGTGCGCCTGCTGCAGCGCGCCGGCTGCAACGGCTTTGGAGGGTGAACCAACGGCAAAGGAAGACCTTTCTCTCTCTCTCTCTCTCTCTCTCTCTCACTGTCCACTCTGCCTGTCTAAATAAATAAATAAATAAATAAATAAATAAATAAATAGTACTATGGCTTCCTGGGAGGGTGCAGGGTGTGTCTGGGTCCCAGGACAGTCAATGTGGGTGGCTCCACATGCTCAGGGCTCCCTGATTGCCTAGTAAGGGTCACTGCTCTGGGATCTGTGCTCACACTGAGGACTGCACAGATCCTTTGTGTGGTTCTTAGGGAAGCATTACACCCTCTGGGGCTAGCACCCAGATATTGGTCTCCTTAGAGGAGAGGAGGTGAACAGGAGACTATGCCAACAGAGCTGATCAAACCTCCCTTCCAATGAAAAAAAAATAAATTTATCATGCCCAATGTGGATGTCACCATGGACAGTCACCTCATCCTGGAATACCAAACAGAGCTCCCTGGCCACACCCAGCACATGCCTCTGAGTATTCACTGAAAGAGAAGATACTCCAGTAAGCCACAGAGACACAGTCCAAAGATAAAAGCCATCAGAGGGAAAAAACAAAACACAAAAACCAACAACTATCTCCAGAAATGCCTAAAAATAAATGCAGAAATTCAAGAAACAAGAATAAGGAAGAAAACATGAACCCCCCACAGAAACAAAACAACACTTCAATACTAGACATGAAGATAAAGAGATTGAAGAAATGCAATTCAAAAACTTGATTGTAGGATTACTTAGAAGTAATCAAAAGCTAATCCAAAAATTAAAGAAACCAGTACATGTGACGAATGAAAATTTTTTCCATGAAATTGAGATTTTAAAGAGAAATCAAAATTAAATGTTAGAAATGAAGAATTCAATATATCAAATAAAAATGCAGTGGAAAGTTTTAAGAATAGACTCAGTGGGGCAGAAGAAAGAATATCCAAGTTAGAAGACAAACCTCTGGAAATTTTAGTCAGACCAAAAAAACAGTGTTGGAGATTTGTGGCATACTATCAAACAACCCAACATATGGGTCTTAGGAGTTCCTGAAGGCGTGGAAAGACAGAAAGGATTAGAAGGCCTTTTTAGTGAAATAATTACAGAAAACTTCTCTGGTTTAGAGAAAGAAAGAGATGTCCAATCCAAGTACAGGAAGCAAACAAAACCCCTGATAGACATGACCAGAAAAGATCTTTACCACAACACATTGTAGTCAAACTTTCCACAGTAAAACGAAAAGAAAAGATTCTAAAAGTGCACAGAGAAACCCCACATTACTTTCAGAGGATCTCCAAATAGACTCACAGCTGACTGCTCAGCAGAAACCCAGAGGCTAGGAGAGAATGCAAGACATATTCCAAGTCATAAGAGAAAAAAGCTGTCAACACAGAATACTATACCCTCTAAAGCTCTTTTTTATGAATGAAGGTGAAACAAAGACCTACCATAACAAACAGAAATTCAAAGAATTTGACACCACTCTTTCAGTCCCACAAATAGATGCTTAAGAATGCCCTACACACTGAAACACAGAAGCATGGTCATCACTATGAAAGAAAGTGATGTTAGAAAATCTCGCAGGAAGAGTACAAAGGAACTCCAAAGTAAACACTGTGGATCTTTCGAAAAATGACAGGGCCAAGTTGTTACTTATCAATAGTCACCTTGAATGTAAATGGCTTCAACTCTCCAGTTAAAAGATATAGATTGGCTGGATGGATTAAAAAGCAAGACTCATCTAGTTGCTGCCTTCAAGAAATGCATCTCCTCAACAAAGATACACACAGACTGAAAGTGAAAGAATTGAAAAAGATACTCCATGCTAACAGAAACCAAAAAAGAGCTGGTATAACCATCTACTATCAGAAAAAATAGATTTTAACACAAAAACTATTAAAGGAGACAAAGAAGGGCACTATGCAATATTAAGGGATAAATTCAACAGGAAGAAGTGACTAATAAATGTATATTAACCCAATTACAGGGTACCTGGCTATTTAAAAGAAATGTTAAAAGATCTAAAGAGAGACATAAACTCCAATATAATAGTAATGGGGAACTTTAATACCCAACTTTCAGCAATGAGCAGAACAACCAGACAGAAAATCAGCAAGGAAACAACAGAGTTAATCAGCACTATAGACCAAATGGATATCTACAGAACTTTTTATCCTATTGTTACAGAATACATATTCTCACAACTGCTTGAAACTTTCTCTAGAATAGACCACATGATAGGCCATAAAGCAAGTCTCATTCAAAAATTTTGAAATCATACCATGCATCTTCTCTGACCACAATGAAACAAAGCTGAAAATAAAACTCAAGAATCTCTATAACATATGCAAACACATAAAGACTGAACAACATGTTCCTGAATGAACAGTGAGCAATAAAAGAAATGAAAAGAGAAATCAAAAAATGTCTGGAAACAAATGAAGTTGACAATACAACATATAAAAACCTATGGGATATAGAAATACAATTAATTCAATCCCAATCAAAATACCAACAGCATTCTTCTCTGATATTGCAAAAATGAAGCTGAAATTCATATGGAAACACAGGATACCCCAAATAGCTAAAGAAATCTTATACAACAAAGCCAGAGGCATCACAATACCAGATTTCAAAACATACTACAGGGAAGTTATAACCAAAACACCCTAGTACTGGCACAAAAACAGATGGATATATGATTGCAACAGAATAGAAACTCTAGAAATCAATCCACACATCTACAACCAACTTATCTTTGATAAAGAGGTTAAAAGCAATCCCTGGAGCAATGACAACATCTTCAACAAATGGGACTGGGAAAACTGGATCTCTGCATGCAGAAGTATGAATCAAGACTCCTACCTTACACCTTACCAAAAAATTCACTCCAAATGAATCAAAGACCTAAATCTACGACTGAATACCATCAGATTATTAGAGAACATTGGGGAAACCATGTAAGACATTGGCATAGGCAAAAGACGCCAGAGACACAGGCAATCAAAGCCAAAATTGACAAATGGGATTGCATCAAGTTGAGAAGCTTCTGTACTGAAAAGAATCGCTCAGCAAAGTGAAGAAGCAACTGCCAGAATGGGAGAAATCATTTGCAAACTATGCCAAAAGAGGAAATCCAAATGGCCAACAGACACATGAACAAATGCTCAGGATCACCAGCCATCAGGGAAATGCACATCAAAACCACAATGAGGTTTCACCTCACCCCAGCTAGAACGGTTTTCATACAGAAATCAACAAACAGTAAATGCTGGTAAGGATGTGGGGAAATAGGTACACTAATCCACTGTTGGTGTGAATAGAAACTGGTACATCCACTGTGGAAGACAGTATGGAGATACCTCAGAAAGCTGAATATAGACCTACCTTATGATCAGCCATCTCAGTCCTCAGAATTTACCCAAGGGATATGTAACCAGTATATGAAAGTGTTATCTGTACCTCATGTTTATTGCAGCTCAATTTACAATAGCTAAGATATGGAATTAACCCAGATGTCCATCAACTAATGACTGGATAAATAAATTCTGGCTGGGCCGGCGCCACGGCTCACTAGGCTAATCCTCCGCCTTGCGGCACTGGTACACCGGGTTTTAGTCCCGGTCGGGGAGCCGGATTCTGTCCCGGTTGCCCCTCTTCCAGGCCAGCTCTCTGCTGTGGCCAGGGAGTGCAGTGGAGGATGGCCCAAGTACTTGGGTCCTGCACCCCATGGGAGACCAGGAGAAGTACCTGGCTCCTGCCATCGGATCAGCGCGGTGAACCAATGGCAAAAGGAAGACCTTTCTCTCTGTCTCTCTCTCTCTCACTATCCACTCTGCCTGTTAAAAAAAATATAAAAATAAATAAATAAATTATGGTATACATATACCAAGGAATACCACACAGTGGTAATAAAAAATTAAATCCTGTCATTTGCAAAAAAAAAATGGATGCAACTGGAAAACATTATACTTAGTAAAATAAACCAACAGAACAAATACCAAATACCATTTGTTGTCCTTGATCTGAGGTAACTAACAAAATACCTAAAAGTTAAATCTATAGAAGTGAAAATGACATTTTGAGATGCAATGATTTGAACAGCCCTTTTCTTAACTGTTGAGGAACAGGTTTTTTTTTTCACATGTTTGTTGAACTCTTTACATAGTACAGGGTTAATCTTAAATGCATAAAGTTAACTGAAAACAGATCTTAGTAAAATGTAAGAATGGGAATAGGAGAGGGAGGAGGAGAAAGGGTGGGAGTGCAGGTGAGTAGAATCACTATGCTCCTAAATGGGTATTTATGAAATGCATGAAGTGTGTATACCTAAAACAAAAGGTTTCTAGGGAAAAATATCTAAGGGACTGGCATTGTGGCTTAGCATGATAAGCTGCCACCTACAATGCTGGCATCCCATATGAGTGCCTACTCAAGTCCCAGCTGTTCCCCTTCTGATCCACCTCCCTGCTAATGTGCCTGAGAAAGCAGCAGAGGATGGCCCAAGTGATTGGGCCTCAGCACCCATGTGGGAGGCCTAAAAGAAGCTTCCTGCCTTCTGTTCTTGGCCTCGCACAGCCCCAGGCATTGCAGCCACAGGGGGAGTGAACAGCAGATGGAAGAGCTCTCTCTCTCTCTTTCTTTGTAACTCTGACTTTCAAATAAACTAACTAATCTTTTTTTAATTTTTTTTATTTGACAGGTAGAGATACAGACAGTGAGAGAGAGAGACAGAGAGAAAGATCCTCCCTCCATTGGTTCACTCCCCAAATGGCCGCTATGGCCAGTGCTGTGCCGAGCCGAAGCCAGGAGCCAGGAGCCAGGTGCTTCTTCCTGGTCTCCCATGTGGATGCAGGGGCCCAAGCACTTGGGCCATCCTCCACTGCCCTTCCGGGCCACAGCAGAGAGCTGTACTGGAAGAGGAGCAACCGGGACTAGAATCCAACGCCCATATAGGATGCTGGCGCCACAGGCGGAGGATTAACCAAGCGAGCCATGGCACTGGCCCCTAACTAATCTTTTTTTTTTAACTTTTATTTAATGAATATAAATTTCCAAAGTACAGAATATTGATTACAATGGCTTCCCCCCCATAACGGCCCTCCAACCCACAACCCTCCCCTTATCCACTCCCTTTCCCCTTCCATTCATGTCAAGATTCATTTTCGATTCTCTTTATATACAGAAGATCAGTTTAGCATACATTAAGTAAAGATTTCAACAGTTTGCTCCCACACAGAAACATAAAGTGAAAAATACTGTTTGAGTACTAGTTATAGCATTAAATCTCAATGTACAGCACACTAAGGACAAAGATCCTACATGAGGAATAAGTGCACAGTGACTCCTGTTGTTGACTTAACAAATTGACACTCTTGTTTATGGCATCAGTAATCACCCTAGGCTCTTGTCATGAGCTGCCAAGGCTATGGAAGCCCCCTGGGTTCACTGACTCTGATCATTTTTAGACAAGGCCATGGTCAAAGTGGAAGTTCTCTCCTCCCTTCAGAGAAAGGTACCTCCTTCTTTGATGACCCATTCTTTCCACTGGGATCTCACTCACAGAGATCTTTCATTTAGGTTATTTTTTTTCCCCCAGAGTGTCTTGGTTTTCCATGCCTGAAATACTTAACTAATCTTTTTTTAAAAATCTCAAAAAAAAAAAAAAACCTGACAGTGGTTTCACAGTTAAGTTGCAGCTCTTATGCAGAATCACTATTGCAGTTAACATAAATAGAAAATCCAAGATCAAGTTTAATGGCTTCTACTTTATCTTGAAATGTTGAACGATAAAATAAATAAACCTTTGCTCATGTCAGACTTCCACTCAACCTGATTCTTCTTCACCTCCGACCCACCTACTGCATCCCACATTCATGCTGCCACTATATCCACCTATCAAACTGTCAATCATTCTGACTGCTCTGTCTTATAGTTCTTGTTCTAATAGGGGTGATAAGACCAGAAGACAATCAGATGTAGGAAGGTAAGGACTGGATCACATTCTTCTTTATCTCTTCTCAAATTCTCTCTTCTTAATATACCCAAAAGCCTAATACCATCCACACAGTAAATCCTCGAAAAGTAGATGTGGAATAGATTAATGAACAAATTGCATTTTAACTATGTCATTTCCACCAGTAAACATGAATTAATATTATGTTTTCTAATATTATGTATATGTTTACCATATAAGGCAATTGAATACTAAAAAAAATTATTGAACAATGCAAAGTACCTTGCAATCTATAAAATAACACCTTTATGTATAATAATATAGGTACTGCAGCAATTCACATGTTCAATATCATAGTCATAATTCAAACTTGAAATAAAGTTTGTAATTTTAATTAACTTACAGATTTTTTTCTGTGTCACTGTGTTATGTGTTTCTGAATATTTTTACTGGAGAATTGTATGCCAAAGAAGGAAAGACTGTTTGAGTCATGGTGGCATATAGAAAGATTGTATTGTGAGCATCTTACAGCCAGGAGTCTTTAGGATTACTGTAATAGTCTAGGATGGATGATGGTGACAGTGAAATTGGAAAGGGTAAATGAATTAAAGGACATTGCAAGAGAAAATATGGGAAGATGATTCTGGCTAATCAGTTGCTACGGGGAGAAAAGTCCAACATTTGAGACTAGAAGACAAGATACTTTAACAAAGCTAGAGAAGGAGCTGAAGCAGGAGGAATTTTGATGAGTTTTATATGCATCAAGTTTGAAGTTATGGAAACATCCACATTGGCAATGTCTGTTAGGTAGCTGAAAATGTGGTAATGACTTCAGAAGTCATGACGATAGATTCAGATTTGAACACTAAGCTGTCTGTCCGTGTGATTATATGGGTCATCTCCAGAGTACTTTCCCCTGCCCCCGACACACACAACCTTTGTTCTTCTGACTTTCCTGAGTGGCTTTCTACTTCCATTAACTCAAAAAGGTAAAAATTCAAGTCAAGAGTGGCTGTTCCCTTCGAAACAGCAATACTTCCTCTGTTAGCAGTTTTCATCTCCTGTTAGCTAACGTACACCTTCTTCAGCAACTCTATATTAGCACATGTACATCGTTCATGCACATTCTTTAGCTGTATCTAGCCTGAGGGAGTTCATTAGGTTGGGTCAATAGATATGAATTGAGCATATACTAAGGCCCAGTAACTGTATTCACATAGAGGAAATAAAGCTGATTAAGATGTACTCTCTTAATTGCCCTAAAGGAACTGAGTCTGTGTAGAAGACATTAAGAAAAGAGGTATTTGGAAAGACAGCCAGGAGACCACCAAGTAGAGAGGTAAGAGGAAAGGAGCTCTCATGGGCTGGAGGAAGATGATGTGAGAGGTACAGGGTTATGAACTACAATAGCCCATTAAAGAAATAGAAAGGGACCCAGTAGGATGTTGGCTGATACACAGAATGTGGAGATGAGGCTTAAGAATAAGGACCAGTACCTGCTAACACTAACCAATGGAATAAATAAAGGGGAGAGTGATCCAACATGGGAAGTGAGATACTCAGCAGACTCATAGAATGGCAGATGTCCTAAATAGCACTCTGGCCTCAGAATCAGCCCTAAAGGCATTCGGATCTGGCGGAAAAGCCCATGAGAGTATTTCAGGCATGGAAAGCCAAGACACTCTGGCAAAAGATCTCTGTGAGTGAGATCCCAGTGGAAAGAACAGGTCTTCAAAGAAGGAGGTACCTTTCTCTGAAGGGAGGAGAGAACCTCCACTTTGACTATGACCTTGTCTAAACAAGATAAGAATCGGAGAACTCAGAGGGCTTCCATAGCCTTGGAAACTCATGACCGGAGCATAGGGAGACTACTGATGCCATAGACAGGAGTGTCAATTGGTAAAGTCAACAACAGGAGTCACTGTACACTTGCTCCTCATGTAGGATCTCTGTCCTTAATGTGCTGTGTATTGAGATTCAATGCTATAACGAGTACTCAAACAATATATTTCACTTTGTGTTTTCATGGGGGTGCAAACTGTTGAAATCTTTACTTAATGTATACTAAACTGATCCTCTGTAAAAAAAAAAAAAAAAAAAAAAAAAAAAAAAAAAAAAAAAGAAAGAAAGAAATTATCAACTCCCAACTTGATTCTCACTGGGATTAAACATGATAATATGTCTGATCTGATTTCATCATCACTTAAAAAAAATCATCTATTATTTTTCACTTTATGTTTCTGTGTGAGAGCAAACTGTTGAAATCCTTACTTAATGTATACTAAGCTGATCTTCTGTATATTAAGTTAATCAAAAATGAATCTTGATGTGAATGGAAGGGGAGAGGGAGTGGGAAAGGGGAGGGTAGTGGGTGGGAGGGATGGTATGTGGGGGAAGCCATTGTAATCCATAAATCGTACTTTGGAAATTTATATTCATTAAATAAAAGTTAAAAAAAAAAAGAAGAAGGACCAGGAGGGTGTCACACAGTGTGTTAAGTCACCACTTGGGATGCCCACAACCGGGCACCACTGGTTTGAGTCCTGGGTGTACTACTTCCAACCCAGCTCCCTACCAATGAGCTGGGAAGCAGCAGGTGATGGTTAAATACTTGAATCCCTGCCACCCACATGACAGACCTAGATGGAGTTCCTGACTCCTGGTTTTTGGCTCAGCCCAGTCCCGATTTCTGCAGCCATTTGGGGAGTAAACCAGCAGATGGAAGATTCTCTCTCTATCTCTCTCTCTCTCTATCTCTATCTCTATCTCTATCTCTATCTCTCTATCTCATCCCTCCCTCCCTCCCCCTCCTCCTCCCTCCCTCCACTTCAAATAAGTAAATAAAAATATTTTTTAAAAATAAATAAGGACCAAAAATTGGTAGGTATTATCTGGTAAGGGTTTTTCAGTTTTTTACTTACAGGGCAACAATCATATACAGTTGAGGCCCATCACAAGTATATCTCACACCACTTAATATAGATTATTTCTAATAATTTGAGGTTTTTGTGAACTTCTGGCCACAGGTCAGCCTCCTAGATTCAGCCCTGGCAATGGGAGTCACTATGATTTTCTTGTCCATCTAACTTGCTTTCCCTCCCCATCAAGATCCCATCAGTTCTCATTTCAACTATCCTGCACCCTTTAGATTCCTATCATACATTAGAATTGTTTGTTTATGAATAACATAAATCTATTCAGATAAATTTATACCAAAACACTGAATCCAAAGACAGTAGATCCAAGAACTGCAAAAACACCCAAAAGCATCTCTCCAGCTCCTTTTTTAAATTTTTATTTAGTTTTTGACATATTTAAAGTTATCCATTTTGATGGGGTACCATCACATGCTTCTGAACATGTATACATGTGTAATATCCAATCAGAATAAATATACCTATCTTCTCACACACAAGGATTTGGGGTAGGTGGTTGTGTTACAGCAGGCTACAGATACTTCTCACTTTGCACAGTACCATGTTAACAGAATTGTGTTCGTACTAGAACCATGTCCTCTCTTGTGCACAATTCTATGGAAACAAACTCTGTCATCACTGAACTGTAAAACATGATGACATACTTCTGATATGCACACAATTTAGCTAGCACAATATCATGCAAAGAGAGTACTGTCTGTTTTCTAATTTAATTAATAGACTAATAGGCAAGAGATTATCCCACATAGTCGGGCATCCAACACGCCAAAAGTCCCTCTATTCTGTTCACCTCCCTCCCTGGGCCTTACAGCTCCTTTTCAACATCAGAAATGAGAGAGGTCGGTGGGTAGCAGGGCTGGGAGGTTTTTCAGGCTCCCTTCCTTGCTCACTTATCCTGTCAATTTTCATTGTTACCCTTTTATTGTCATCAAGTTTATGGGAGAAAAAATGGCATCATATTAAGGCATAATTAGGATAATAAACGGGAGCTGTGGTTTGTTTTTGGACTGATTCCAGTTGGGTAGCACACATAATCACCTCTAGCTGACTGCTTGATGATTATGACTTTGACAAAGTGGCATTATTTACTGCTAATGGATGAGATGATGATTTATTACTAATTACTCTCTTTTTCCACAATTTTTATATTATGTTAAATGAAGGATTACAATTGGGGTAATAAATATTCACTAGAAAAAATGTCTAGCAACAGAGTTCATGAAACTAGACCCTGAAGACTAGAGCCATTTCAATACTCACAACCAGAGAAAACTGTGAACCGCCAACCCTCTCCCAACTATCCTGTGAGCTTCTCTTGCCCGCCTGTAGGATTCTCCACCCACTCTCCAAGTTCTTCAAAACACTCCATCTCCCTACTCTTAGTTTTATCCTTGCTCCCACCTGAAAAGACATTAATGAAAGCATGGATGAAACAGCCTAGTTGTAACACCATACTTCCCCTGGGTCACATAGAGTGCAATAGTTTTCTGGAGGTAGGAGGGGACGTGAGGGAGAAGAAAACCAAAAGCTTTCTAGATGAGCACTGGAGATGTGTTTAAGACTCATTCCTTTCTTGAAACATGAGTGTGTACAGAAAGAGAGTGACAGAGGTGAACATAATTACAAGAGAATCAGGGGTCCTAAACCTTATGAAGAGTGATGAGACCTCTGGGGCAAAATGAGGGTTATATTAACCAGTTAGTCATGCTCCTTTTTGAAGAGAGACAGATGCAGATCAAGTTATCCTCATGGGAATATTGGACTTTAAGCTGAAGTGAAAAGTGAAAGAATTCAAGTGCTGATGTTGGATGCACAAGAACAGCATTCATTAATCAAAGCCTTAAGTATAAGGTTAGAAGAATAAATGAGGGATGAAGCAAGGTGAGAAAGAGGTAGACTAGAAGTTCCTTGAGGCCAGGAACCACCTTTTCAATATTCCATTCTTATTTCCAGTGTCTAGCACAGTATTAAGGGAACATAGAATCCTTGGAAGCTGTTTGTTGACTGATTTGAGGCAGACAGACTAAAGAAGTGAGAAGCAACATTCTCTGCAGGCAGATCAATTAGCAACTAATTTTTTAAGGTTTGCATATTACATTTCTAAAAGACATGTTTTTACTTTCAGGAAATGCAGAGTCATCAATTTAAGCATTATTCCTTCATTCGCCTCTGACTAGACATTTTCATTGCAAGCTAAGATTTCACATACTTTATAATCAGCACACACAATGATATCTGATTTTCATGTTGTACCCTTGATAAAATTTTATTGTTGAGTAAGTTGCTTTTGGTTACTTTTTCTTGACTGAATTTGTAGACCTCTTATGGAAAAAAGTGACTTATTTTAGGATATGTTCATATTATGCACTGTGGTTTAAACTCTATTTTCAAATTATAAATATATGAATTGCCTTATTAAGTTACATAATACAAAGAAATTTAATAATTTTTTGAATTTTATGGAATTTTTATGTGCTACCACTGAGTTGTCCATGGGAAGGGCCACATATCCTCACTCCAATCCTTAGGATTCATCCAGACAAGCATGCACTACAGCATTAGACACAACACCAGTCTCTTACCAATGCCTATATGCTCAGTAGATCTAAAGTGGTGTGTGACTGGAATCACGAAGGAAGAGTCAGAGTTCACCAGGCAGAAAAAAAAAAATGGCAGAAGATAGAGAAAACTACTTTCAAGGCAGAAAGGCTTTCAGAAGACAGAGTGTTTTAGGGGTGATAAAAAGGTCATTGTGATAAGAATGTTGGGTATGTGAAGGTAAGAAGGAAGGAAAATTGGGTACTACAGCTGTTTTGAGCTCACTTATGTAGAAAATTTGCACAAATTCTAACCTATGGGCTCCAGCAGCCCTGGTGCACAAGGAGGAAAGTGAAATGATTCTATGTGTATTTTAGAAAACTGACACTTACATGGTGTAAAGAATAGATTTAAAAGAGAAAGGAACTGAAGAAACCAGGTAGGAATTTTCCTGGTGTGCATATAAGAGCTAAAGTATCCAGAGAAGACTGAATGGCCTACAGGGAGAATTCAGAATCAACACGACTTATAACTCACTAAATATATGAGCAAGAGAGAAACAGGTGACCCTAACATTTCTAATTTGACCCTGGGTAGTGGGAGAAATTATGTGTTGAAGTGTTCTTCATGTTTTAACAATCACGATTCACCAATCTTTGGGCTAAGTCAAGTGAAAAATCATATATACATAAAAGGAAGAAAAGTTATCATCCTTTGAGCACCTACTAAGTGTTGGCCAGGCTAAATATTCCCCTTTAGTCCTCATAAAAGTCCTGTCACTGAGATACTATTATTCTTTTTGTACAGATTAAAAAACTGATGGAATCCCATTCACAATACCTAAAAAAATTAAATACCTTGGAATAAATTTAACCAAGAGTGTCAAAAATCTCTACAATGAAAATTACAGAATAATAAAGAAAGAAATAAAAGAACACACAAATAACTGGAAAAATCTTTTTTTTTTTTTTTGGACAGGCAGAGTGGACAGTGAAAGAGAGAGACAGAGAAAGAAAGGTCTTCCTTTTGCCGTTGGTTCACCCCTCAATGGACACCGCGGCTGGTGCACTGCGGCCAGCGCATCACGCTGATCCAAAGCCAGGAGCCAGGTGCTTCTCCTGGTCTCCCACGCGGGTGCAGGGCCCAAGGACCTGGGCCATCCTCCACTGCACTCTCGGGCCATACCAGAGAGCTGGCCTGGAAGAGGGGCAACCGGGACAGAATCCAGCGTCCCAACTGGAACTAGAACCCGGTGTGCTGGGCCACAGGCGGAGGATTAGCCTAGTGGATCAGAAGAATTAATATCATCAAAACGTTCACAATACCAAAAGCAATTTACAGATTCAATGAAACCCAATCAAAGTACCAACAGCATTCTTAGATCTACAAAAAAAAATGATCCTGAATTTCATATGGAAATACAAGAAATTCTGTGAATACTTAAAGAAATCATATACAACAAAAACAAAGCCAGAGGCATCACAATACCAGATTTTAAGATATACTACAAGGAACTTATCAAAACAGCCTGGTACCAGATTAAAAACAGACATGTAGACCAATGGAACAGAATAGAAAAATCCAGAAATCAATCCATGCATCTACAACCAACTTACATTTGACAAAGAAGCTAAAATCAACCCCTGGAGCAAGCACAGTCTCTTTAACAAATGGTGCTGGGAAAATTTGATATCTGAGTGTAGAAATATGAAAAAGACCCCTACCACACACCTTACACAAACATCCACTCAAAATGAATCAAGGACCTAAATCTATGACCCAATACCTTCAAATTATTAGAGAACATTGGGTAAACCCTGCAAGTCATTGGCATAGACAAAGCCTTCCTGGAAAGACCCCAGAATCACAGGCAATCAAAGCCAGATTGACAAATGGGATAACATCAAATTGAGCAGCTTCTGCACTGCAAAAGAAATATTCAGCAAAGTGAAGAGGCGATCGACAGAATGGGAGAAAATATTTGCAAACTATGTAAATGATAAAGGATTAATATCCAGAATCTATGAAGAGCTAAAGAAACTCAGCAACAAAACAAGCAATACAGTTAAAAATTGGGCAAGGACTTGAACAGGCATTTTTCAAAAGAGGAAATCCAAATGCCCAATAGACACATGAACAAATGCTCAGAATCACTAGCCATCAGGGAAATGCACATCAAAACTACAGTGAGGTTTCTCCTCACCCGAGTTAAAATGTCTCTCATACCGAAATCAACAAACAGAAATGCTGGTGAGGATGCAAGGAAAAAGGTACCCTAATCCACTGTTGGTGGAAATGTAAACTGGTACAGCCACCATGGAAGACAGTATGGAGATACCTCAGAAATCTGAATATAGACCTACCATATGACCTAGCCATCCCACTCCTGGGAATTTACCCAAGGGGAATGAAATCAGCAAATAAAAGAGTTATCTGCACCCCATGTTTATTGCAGCTCATTTCACAATAGTAAGACATGGAATCAACCTAAATACCTGTCAAATGAAGACTGGATAAAGAAATTATGGGAGTTAAGTTGGTGCTATGACACAGCAGGTTAAGCTGCCTTCTGCAGTGCCAGCATCCCACATGGGCACTGATTCAAGTCCCAGCTGCTCCAATTCCAATCCAGCTGTCTGCTATGACCTGGGAAAGTAGTAGACGGATCAAATGCTTGGGCCTCTGCACCCATGTGGAAGACCCAGAAGAAGCTCCTTGCTCCTGGCTTTGGATTGGCGCAGCTCTGGCCTTTGTGACCATTTGGGGAGTGAACCAGCAAATGGAAGACCTCTCTCTCTCTGCCTCTGCCTCTCTGTAACTCTGCCTTTCAAATAAATAAATCAATCTTTCAAAAACAAAAGAAATTGTGGGATATGTACACTATGGAATATTACACAGTGGTAAAAAAAAATAAATAAAATCCTGTAGTTTGCAACTAAATGGATGTAACCAGACACCATTATATTTAATGAAACAAGCCAGTCCAGAAAAGACAAACACCATATGTTCTCCTTGATCTGTGGTAGTTAACAGAGTACCTGAAAGTAATCTCTATAGATTTCATAGTGAAATTGACACTTTGTGATGCGATGACCTTGAACAGCCCTTGTCTCAACTGTTGAGGAAAGGTGTTCCTTGTTTTCTTTCTTCATACTATTTGTTGAACTTTTTACTCAGTGTAGGGTTAACCATATGACTATAAAATTAACTGAAGACATATCTTTGTAAAAAATAAGAATAGGAATAGGAGAGGGAAGAGGAAGAAGGGTAGGGGTGTGGGCAGCAGGGAGGGGAGGGTTGGAGGAATCACTATGCTCCTAGATTTGTATATTTGAAAGGCATGAAGTTGTGTATGCTAAATACAATTTTAAAGAAAAGAAACTGATGTACCTACCCAAGGTCATATAGCCAACACAAAATTAGCAAACAAAAAATTCAAACTCTGGATTTTTGGCTTTGAAAGAAAATTTTCCTACCATCAAATGTTGCCTCTCAGTAGAGTAAAATATATCTTCATAAACCTACAGATTCATGAGGTAATTTCAAAAAACAGGATGCAAAAGGGCTTTGGAATTCTATCATGGAGATAATAGTATAAAGGAAGTAAGTAGTCATTATGAAAGTATCAGTAGGCACAAAACGCTGATGTTTCAACTTCCACTTGCAGTGTTAAAATGGGCTAGTGGTACAGCCATTAGAATTGCCATAGTGGTTTATTTGTATTCCCCAGTAATGTTATTAGTAGCAATAAGGATTGTTTATAAAAAATGCTACTTTTTTTTTTTTTTGACAGGCAGAGTGGACAGTGAGAGAGAGACAGAGAGAAAGGGCTTCCTTTTTTTCCGTTGGTTCACTTCCCCAAATGGCCGTCACAACCGGCACGCTGCGGCCGGCATGCTGCGCCAATCTGAAGCCAGGAGCCGGGTGCTTCCTCCTGGTCTCCCATGGGGTGCAGGGCCCAAGCACTTGGGCCATCCTCCACTGCACTTCCGGGCCACAGCAGAGAGCTGGCCTGGAAGAGGAGCAACCGGGACAGAATCCAGCGCCCCAACCAGGACTAGAACCCGGGGTGCCGGCGCCGCAGGTGGAGGATTAGCCTATTGAGCTGCAGCACCAGCCAAAAATGCTACTTTTAAAGCATATTCAGATCCAGTCAGAAAGGGACTATTATAGAAATTCCAAGAAACAAAAGTACATTTTTTCAACTTGCTAAAATGATTTCTAATAGGATACAGGTTGGTTGGTTGGTTGGTTGACTGGTATCTTAATCTGTTTTGTACTGCTATAGAAGAATATGACAGACTGGGTAATATATTTTCCAAAAAAAATATTTATTGGTTTACCACTCTAGAAGTCTGAAGTCAAGGCACCAACAGTTTTGGTATCTGCTTCCAAGATGCTGCCCTTAATGCCATCAGTATCTTCCAGGGCAGAGGTGAGAATTCTGTTCCCCAAATGGCAGATGAGAGCAGCCAACTAGGAAGGAGGCAAATCCACTCCTGAAGGCCTTGTTATTGCAGCAATAATCCATTCACAAAAGTGGTGCTCTCATGACTAAAACACCTCCCATTACTCCTCACCTCTTAACACTGTTGCATTAGGGATGAAGTTTCTAGTGCATGTGTTTCCAAGAGGATAAGCATTCAAATAGGTGTATTAGGATATCCACTCTCCCTCCCTTCAGCCACCAAGTCCTTCTAAGATGGTATAATGAGGATTTAATGCAGGAGAGATTGTTGATTTTACTGGTTGAATGATTAGCAGAACTGAATCTTAGTGATTAAAAGCAGCCTTTCCATACCAACTCTACTTTATGAATTTAGAGCCGCCAGGACTAAAAGATTTTATCTATGTATTCAATGAATATTTATTGAGTGACTTATATGTGCCAGACATGGTCTATATGCCAGAAATCTTTACAGCAATGAGCTGTGGGTTGTAATATGGGCTTGAAGTTTACATTACCCAGATGGGGAGTGAATGAAAAGTAGACAATAACTAAGCAAACAAGCACAGATAATTTCACACGGTTGATTCATCCTGTTTAACCAAAAGACAAGTCAACAGGAAAAATACCAAATAAATGCATTTCCACTGTATTTTTATCTGATTCCTATTTTTTTAGTCATATGCTTTGGATTTGGTAATAACAGGTGTGATATTAGAATAAGAAGAGGGCTGGCGCAGCGGCTCAATAGGCTAATCCTCCGCCTCGCAGCGCCGGCACCTCGGGTTCCAGTCCCGGTCGGGGCACCGGATTCTGTTCCGGTTGCTCCTCTTCCAGGCCAGCTCTCTGCTGTGGACAGAGAGTGCAGTGGAGGATGGCCCAAGTACTTGGGCCCTGCACCCCATGGGAGACCAGGAGAAGCACCTGTCTCCTGGCTTTGGATCAGCGCGGTGTGCCGGCCACAGCACACCGGCTGCAGTGGCCATTGGAGGGTGAACGAACTGCAAAGGAAGACCTTTCTCTCTGTCTCTCTCACTGTCTACTCTGCCTGTCAAAAAAATAAATAAATAAATAATCTTTAAAAAAAGAATAAGAAGAGAATAAACATCTGGTCTTTCTAAGTGCCTTGCTTCACCTAATAAGAGCCATGTAGAAGAATCTGGAATAGGCTCTAAAGAAATGTGTGCACTCATCCTTTATTTTTTTAACTTTTATTTAATGAATATAAATTTCCAAGTACAGCTTATGGATTACAATGGCTTCCCCCCCCCCATAACTTCCCTCACACCCGCAACCCTCCCCTTTCCCTCTCCCTCCCCCCTTCCATTCACATCAAGATTCATTTTTAATTCTCTTTATATACAGAAGATCAGTTTAGCATACATTAAGTAAAGATTTCAACAGTTTGCACCCCCATAGAAACACAAAGTGAACAATACTGTTTGAGCACTAGTTATAGCATTAAATCACAATGTACAGCACACTAAGGACAGAGATCCTACATGAGGAGTAAGTGCACAGGGACTCCTGTTGTTGACTTAACAAATTGACACTCTTGTTTATAGCCTTAGTAATCACCCTAGGCTCTTGTCATGAGTTGCCAAGGCTACAGAAGCCTTTTGAGTTCACTGACTCTGATCATATTTAGACAAGGTCGTAGTCAAAGTGCAAGTTTTCTCCTCCCTTCAGAGAAAGGTACCTCCTTCTTTGATGACCTGTTCTTTCCACTGGGATCTCACTCGCAGAGATCTTTCATTTAGGTTTTTGGTTTTTTGGTTTTTTTGGTTTTTTGTTTTGTTTTGTTTTTGTTTTTGTTTTTGTTTTTGTTTTGCCAGAGTGTCTTGGCTTTCCATGCCTGAAATACTCTCATGGGCTTTTCAGCTGGATCCGCGTGCCTTAAGGGCTGATTCTGAGGCCAGAATGCTGTTTAGGACATCTGCCATTCTATGGGTCTGCTGTGTATCTCGCTTCCCATGTTGGATCGTTCTCTCCCTTTTCTATTCATCCTTTATTTTTTAAAAGAGAAACCTGAGAACTTTAATGTCACCAATTATTTCTATATCATGACATGATGTTGAGCGGTGCTTCATCTGCCATCCTCAGGGCTAAAACCAGAGTTGAAAACAAGGAATTACAATTTCCATATTCTAAAGACCCTCCTTGCAGGACTAGCTAAAAAATGGGGAAAAACACCCAGCCACAAATGTATGGAAAAATAACTGGGAAAATTAACCCACCATTCACAGCCTGCCACCACAAGATTCCTTTGAAAAATTCATGGGAATGGTTTTTTTAGTTCCTGTCCCATGGAATAGGAAATAGATGTGGTCTGCCTCCCAAAACCCTCCAGCCAAGTGGGAAGGGTTTTCTTTGTATTCAGGAACCAGTGTCTTTTTTTTTTTTTAAAGGCAGAGTGGACAGTAAGAGAGAGAGACAGAGAGAAAGGTCTTCCTTCCGTTGGTTCACCCCCCAATGGCCGCTGTGGCCGCCGCTGTGCTGATCCGAAGGCAGGAGCCAGGTGCATCTCCTGGTCTCCCATGCGGGTGCAGGGCCCAGGCACTTGGGCCATCCTCCACTGCCCTCCCGGGCCACAGCAGAGAGCTGGCCTGGAAGAGGAGCAACCGGGACAGAATCCGGCGCCCCAACCAGGACTAGAATCCAGGGTGCCAGTGCCGCAGGCAGAGGATTAGCCTAGTGAGCCGCGGTGCTGGCCAGAGACCAGTGTCTTAGTCTTCAATGAGAAATGGGAAATTGGAATGGGAAAAAAGAGTTCTTGAGAGACCTCATATTGTCCTCCAGGTTAGCAATTGTCCCTGGAGAATAAGCAAGCTGAGAGGGCAATAGAGTGAGCCAGCTGCACTTCTTCCGTTTTTTTTTTTTAACTTTTATTTAGTAAATATAAATTTCCAAAGTACAGTTTATGGACTACAATGGCTTTCCCCCCCCCCATAACTTCCCTCCCACCCGCAACCCTCCCATCTCCCACTCCCTCTCCCATTCCATGCACATCAAGATTCATTTTCAATTATCTTTATATATAGAAGATCGATTTAGTATATATTAAGTAAAGATTTCATCAGTTTGCACCCACACAGAAACACAAAGCGTAAAATACTGTTTCAGTACTAGTTATAGCATTACTTCACATTGGACAACACATTAAGGACAGATCCCACATGAGAAGCAAGTACACAGTGACTCCTGTTGTTGACTTAACAATTTGACACTCTTGTTTATGGCGTCAGTAGCCAGCTGCACTTCCATCAGCTCAAGGCAAGAAGATTTTCTGAGCTATGTGAATGCTACAAAGGGTAGCCAGGCTGGAGCCATCTTGAAAGAACTCTGCCTTTAAGACTCAGAGACCCAGTAAAAGAAATTTCAGTTTCCAGAGCTGAGACCAGAGAGGTGGAAAAGAGGTCAGTAGAGGATCCATCACTACATGCAAAACAGAGTCCCCTGAGTGTCAGTGGGTGGAGGTAGGGTTCTCATTACCCACAAAACAAACCTAATAGAAATCAGCATCAAGGTATCTGCCACACAAAGAACACTGATATTCAAGGAGTAGGCATTTGGCCTAATGGTAAGATGCCTGTATCAGGGCTGGCACTGTGGTGTAGTGGGTAAAGCTGCCACCTGCAGTGCCAGCATCCCACATGGGCACCAGTTCAAGTCCCGGATGCTCCACTTCCAATCCAGCTCCCTGATATGGCCTGAGAAAGCAGTATAAGATGGCCCTAATCCTTGGGCCCCTGCACCCATGTGGGAGACCCAGAAGAAGCTCCTGGCTCCTGGCTTTGGATTTGCTCAGCTCCAGCCATTGCGGCCATCTGGGGAGTGACCCAGAGGATGGAAGACCTTTCTCTCTCTCTCTTTTTCTCTTTCTCTCTCTCTCCTTCCCTCTATCCTTCCCTCCCTCCCTCTCCCTGTGCCTCTTTATAACTGCCTTTCAAATCAATCAACCAATCCATCTTTAAAAAAAGAAAAGATGCCTGTATCACACATTGGAATGCCTGGGTTCAATTCTCGGCTCCAGCTCCTGACTCTAGCTTCCTACCAATTCAGGCCTTGGGAGGCAACAGTGATGGTTCAAGCAATTACTACCCATGTGAGAGACCTGAAATGTGTTCCTGGCTTCCTCCTGAGCATTTGGAGAGTGTAACCAATTTCCCTCTCTCTGTCTCTGTGTGTGTGTGTGTGTGTGTGTGTATGTATGTATGTATGCATGGATGCATATTTAGCTCTCAAATAAATTTTTCAAAAAGATTACCAGCCAAGTTAGAAACTGTCACCATCTACCTCTCCTCCCTCCCTACAAGCCCAGCTCGGACACTGGAAGCAGCCTTGTCATGAATGGGGGACTCAGGGTCAAAGGGCAAAGTGGGAACCAGAGAGAAACCAGGCCATGTCTCAGCACCTGCCTACAGCCCTGAGCCCTATGGTGTCTTGTCTGACCAATGCGGGGTGGGGAGGCATATGGGGAGGGGCTGCAGGGAAGAAGCTGAAGGGAGAGTGAAATTTTGATATTATATTTGACTGTTCTATTTTGTTTAGTACTGGAAAATGAGCTTGCTTGTTAACACTTGGAAATTGCCATAAGATCTGCCCAAATTGTCACGAATGAGAAATAAAGAAAAATCAGATCAAGTATAATTAAGAGCAGTTATGGAAGAAAAATAAAAGTGTTTCTCAGCTAAATCTTAATTAAAATTACCATCTTTAATAAACCAGTTAGAGCTGTAACAATGAAAAAGCCACCAATGAGATACTGAGTTAAACACAATGAACATAGCCAGGTAGCAGTTCACACATCCAAGATTCCTTTATAGTCAAATCCAGTTTCCATACAGCTGTGGCTGGGTGAAATGAGTTTAGGAGACTCCCAGCAGCTTCCTAATAATGCACACCCTGGGAGGCAGCAGGTGAAGTGTCAACTACTTGGGTCCCCACCACTCATGTGGGAGACCAGGACGGAGTTCCAGGCTCCTGACACAGCCCCAGCTGCTGCAGGCATTTAGGGAGTAAATTAGCGGATGTGAGATCTCCTTTCCTCCCTCAGACAAGTTTAAAAAAAAGCAAATAAAAGAATCCTAAAAATAGTCTCTAAACAATTTGCATATTAATTATAAAAAATAAATTTGAGGAAGTTTTTAAGGGAAGCAAATGAAGCTAAGACTAGAAAAGTGGTGTTATTAGGGAAGCAAATTTATTAGGCATTTTTAATGTGCTAAGTGGTATTTACAGGCATGAAAAGAATTAGAAGATATGCTTCCTATTCTTGGAACCAGCTGGATAAAATAAATCCATGCTTAAAGGGAAAAAAAAACAGTAGAGAAAAGAATAATAGAGCAAAGTAAGTACAATCAAGTGCTATAATAAGGGTAAGAGGATATACTCCTGTACGGAAATGAAAACACGCAAAGAGAAAAGCACTGTGAAGAGGATTTGTATAACGACAAAAAGGGAAACACACAATCCAGAAAGTGAGAGGATTTCGACAATGCCTTCCTGATGCAGATCAAAAAACTCAGATAGAAATGAACCATAGTGGTCAATGGAGATTTCCATTATATGGGCATCTGTTGGCAGTCTCGTTATGGAAAAACACAAACACCTAAGAAATTGTTAAGGTGCTTTGCTGAGAATTTTAGTGCTGGGAAGGATGCCATGGGGAAATGGTTAATAGGGATTTTTTTTCTGACCAGAAAAGAAAAGTGAGTTGACAACTTAACCTGTCAAAATGCTTCAGGGGAAATGGTGGTGATATTTTAGACTTCTAAATACTAAAGGAGATAAATGCAGACAGCCTGGACTTTAAGAAAATAAGTATATGCCTAACACCACACTAATGAAATGGTGAAAACTGAAAGGCAGCCTAATCAGAGCAACTACAGAGAATTTAGATGGCAAAAAGATTTCTTTGAATCTAGATGGAACCAGGACAAACAGCCTCATTGTCTGTGTGAAACTTCAGCAGGCTACTTGCTCTTCACCATGACACATGACCTTGGTTTTAGGGCTACTGAGAGGTCAGTCACTTGATCAGGGCTTCATTGTGAACCACTTTTGAGATTCCAGGAGGATATTCCAAAGTACATGGGTGTGTTTAGTGGTATGAGTAATGTACTTCTGGGGACAGAAGCTTTGCTGCTTTCATCCCGTACAGTCTGTTGCTGCACAATGATCCTGCTACCTCCCTTTTTGCAAGTTGTAGGTTTGCTGTCTTTAGTCAGGGGGCATTATAGGAGGTTCTCCTTTGTTTAGGATATTTCAAGACACTGAAAGAGGAAGAGAACACTCCAAAAATCGGAGAAGGCTGCTCAGGCTAGATTTTTGTCAGTTGGTGCGCATTAAACTATGCTGACCCAGATATTCCAATTTCAACTTTTCCACATCCACCAAAAAATCCTGATATCAGCAAGCATGTGGCCTGGCGAGCTGGGAGTATTAACCTGCGGTCCCACCAGAAATCCTCAGCGTTTTAGCACAGCCTCAGCCATGGTTAGCAAGGCTGAACAGTTCACCCACTTTCTATGTGATTCTGTTAGTCTTCCTATTTGTAACTAATGGACAAGAGACTTGTATGTGGCATGGAGTAAGGCCATCTTTGTCTTGATTTTTCATCTAAGGAAGTTTTCTATCATAAAGATGCATTTGGGGTTCTACAATATGGATTTCTTAACATATAAAGGGGGCAGTGTTAATAGATAAAATACAACTCTAGATCTATTTTCTGAAAAAATAATATTGTACTTCAACAAAACTAGTTAGTCTGTCCATTGACCACAGGATGTGAGCTGGAGATCATAGCACACTACTGAACAGTTCAAACCAAAATTACAACTTCTGATCCGTAGCGTGGCCTGGCTGCTGGGTCATCAGTGGGCAAAACCATCCCTGAGAAATGTGAGCCCAGGATGATATGGGGAGCCATTGTTCATGGAAACAGAATTTTTTTTTGTCTTTTTATTTAACTCTTTAGCAACTAAACTTCATCCTTCAGGTCCTGTATTCAGAGCCTAATCAAGACTCCCAAAAAGGTATCATTGGAATCAGAAGGTAACAGAAGAGTTCTTTTCTTTATTTTTTTTTATTTGAGAGGTAAAGAGACACAGACAGAGATGTCCTAGCTACTCATCCACTCCCCATATGCCTGCAATGGCCAGGGCTGGGCTATGCCAAAGCTAGGATCCAGGAACTTACTTTGGGTCTCCTGCATGGCTGGCAAGGACCCAGCCACTTCAGCCATCACCTGCTGCCTTTCCGGATCTGCACTGGCAGGAAACTGGAGTCAGGAGTCAGAACCAAGACCCAAAGCCAGGTATTCTAGTGCGGAACACAGGCATTTTAAATACAAAGACCTGCTCTCCTAACAGCTAACTTCAGTGGAACTATAGACAATATTTATTGATTCATTCTACAAATGCTTATGAGCATGTATCATGAGTCAGGTGCCAGAAAAACACTAGCAAATTACGCCCTGAATTACACCATTGAGGCTGCTGTTATCTGATGTCTCCAGACCTAAAGTACACTAACTCAGCTTTAGAAAATGCCTGCATCACCTGAACATTAACTGTTGGATGACCTCAAATGTTATGAAAATGACTCACTCAGTATGATTGTGGTGGTAAGTAATAGAAAGCTCCAGTTCAAGTTGTCATTAAACATAAGGTTAACTTACTGTTTCACACAACTAAAAACCTATAAATTATGTAGATTTGGAGGATAGTTTGATGAGGGCTCTGATTCTAATTGTTACTATTCTCATGCTTCTTACTTTCTCCAAGAATCAGCTCTATTTTCAGACTATCCTCCCTCTGGGTAAAAAAAATGGAAGTTATAGTTTAAGGTTCTTATTCTCATACTAGGTCATCCAGAAAGAAAGAGCAACCCCAGCAATTGCTAAAGTCATAGGCCGTCCTCTGCATCAATCACAACGATAAAAGGAAAGGGATTTTGCTGAATGATTTACACCAATCAGGGTCCATGCCTGGACCTGGCAGTTTAGGTCATCCCAGCCAACCTCAGGCTGTTCTTTCAGCAGAGGAATAAATGCTGACAAAGAAACATGAAAGCAAACCTAAGCTTTTATCTCAATATCCAGTATTAGAAACACAGATTTATCAAATGCTTCCTCTTGAACAGAGAACTGGCATGTTGCAGGAGGCATCCATTTGTCTTTGTTCACAAAAATTTCAGAATTCACAAGGAAGTTAATGTTCTCAAGAACGTTTCCCTGGATTGTCTACAAAAGATGCATATTTCAATGTCTGCTTCTCAGAATCTTAAAAGGTTTTCTCATTCCCCCCTTTAAATGAGTTATTGGGGTCAGCACTGTGGTATAAAGGGTACAGCTGCCGCCTGCAGTGCTGGCATCCCAAATGGGCACCAGTTCAAGTCCCAGCTGCTCCACTTCTGATCCAGCTCTCTGCTATGGCCTGGGAAAGCAGTAGAAGATGGCCCAAGTCCTTGGGCCCCTGTACCCATGTGGGAGACCTGCAAGAAGCTCCTGGCTCCTAGCTTCAGATTGGCACAGCTCCAGCTGTTGTGGTCAATTGGGAAGTGAACCAACAGATGGAAGATCTCTCTCTCTCTCTCTCTCTCTCTCCCTGTAACTCTTCCTTTCAAATAAATAATCTTTTTTTAAAAATGAGCAGTGTATTTGTAGGCCAAACTTGGTCACAGACAGCAGGTCCAAGAAGGAGTACCTGATCCACAGTTAGCAGCCTATTGACTGGCCTATAAGATGATCTAGCAAGAGAACTCAGCCCTACAGAGCTCCTCTATGTTGGATGGTGACTGATTTTATCAGATCCTCTCAGGGAGCCTGAATGTACAACACATGTCATTGGTCAAAAGATCTAACCTTTCTTGCAAGCTAGCAAGTTAGCCTGCTATGCTTTGATGACACTTTTGCAGAAATCACAAGACACATGGATCAGAAGCAAAGAACAATAAGCATCAACTTCCCCTCTGTCTCAATTTCCCTTTCTCCCACTTTTATAAGTCCCAGTGACACAGATCAGCCATGTGATAGAGCAGGTTTGCATCACACCTGAGGAAATTTGGACCTGGGAAGCCTGAATCTTTTATACTGGGTAATTGCAAACATGCCTTATCTATGCCCCTATGTGAAACATTATCCTTATTATACTGAACAGCAATAAAACTGCCCTGCACTCTGTAGGGTGACATTGCCTCTATCTTCTGAGTCTGCTGTCTATGCAAATGTCCATGAAAAGATGTAACCAGAAGAAACAGTGTCAATGCCTCTTATTGCAAGATGTGCAGAAATGCAAGAGACTCAAGGACAAGTGTCTCCAATCACAGCAGACAGTAAAACATCACACAACCAAAGGGACACACAAATAGTAGGCAGCAAGTGCTAACATGAGGCAGCAGAAACCACCAAGTAGAAAGAAAATAGGAATGAAACTATTTCACAGCAACAGGAGAAATAAACATGAAAGGACACACATCTTCATGCCATTGGAAGTGTGATGATATTGATAAATACAAACCAGATTCAGATCCTCTCATTGAGTTAGATCATGCAGAATATAAGAAGTTACCAGGGGCTGGCCCCGTGGTTCATTTGATTAATCCTCCGCCTCCAGCGCCAGCATCCCATATGGGCCCTGGGTTCTAGTCCCGGTTGCTCCTCTTCCAGTCCAGCTCTCTGCTGTGGCCCGGGAAGGCAGTGGAGGATGGCCCAGGTCCTTGGGCCCAGCATCCGTGTGGGAGACCAGGAGGAAGCACCTGGCTCCTGGTTTTCGGATCGGCGTAGTTCCGGCCGTAGCAGCCATCTGGGGAGTGAACCCAGAAGGAAGACCTTTCTCTCTGTCTCTCCCTCTCACTGTCTATAACTCTGTCAAATAAATTTAAAAAAAAAAAAAAGTTACCAGTGAATGCAGTGCCATTTTGTTTAAGTGTGGAAATTTCTTACATTGTCCACTCACGGACCCTATCAGTATACTCAAGGAAGCCACGCTGGAATACGTGGCTCTGACAAGTTGTGTGGGAGCTTTGTATTGTGCACATGTGATCTAAATATCAGAGATGAAATCAGAAAGTGAAGCACTGGAATCCTCTGTCACAGCAGCCATTTGTGTTCCAGTAATTGATTTTGAACTGTTTCTGCCTGCATTTTATCTTTTATTTCACATCTTAGTCCAACATTCTTCTATAGACAAGAGATGTTTACTTTGATTTTTCAGTGGCAATAATGGCCAGGTGACTCTAGATACACCCTTGTTGAAGTCAACACAATTATTCTCTCAAAGCAGAATATATATTTACTTTAGACACTAACTTCACCTCTATTTCCAATTGGCTTAGTCATGGTTAATTCATTGTACTTTATCTCCAAAAAACAAAATTTAAAATTTTTTACATTAAGGATACACCCAAAGTGTGCACTTAAATTGTTACTACCTTTTATTTATATTGCATTAAGCATTTTATTCACTACTACAACAACAATGAAAAAAACCTTTCTGTTCATTGATAATTAGATGTTTTGCTTCATTTGGATTTCCTCCAACAGTCTTCTGTTCAGATTCAGCTCTTATAATTAATTATCCTCTTGCTGAACAACCAAAAACTGAAGTCTGACCAAAGTACATCTCATCCCACACAGATGTCCTAGTTACTCCACAAAAGGTTAATTAATCATAAGAGGTGCTTTAGAGCAGGAGGCGCTGGAAGAAATTCAGACCTAGTTTCTGGCAACACAGAAAAACTACCATCATGCCCCTTGTTATGGATCTCACACTGAAAGTATCATTTCAATGGAACAAAAATCCAACTGCACAAAATAGCTGATGGACATAATATCATGCCTCAAATAATGGTGCGTGCCATTCCCAGTCGCTGATGATTCAGAGGCCCAGCCTGCCTGTGAAGGAAGGTCAGCACTGTTTGTCCTCATGTAACAGAGGTGCCTGACATTCCAAAGTCACAACAATGGCATACGCAGTCTTCATTGTTCTCCTCTCTTTGGCTGGATGCCATTTCATTTTATGAATGAACCCTCCTCTCCAGCCCAAACAGTCTACACAGTCTTCCAAATACACCTTGCCTTTTCCCTACCTTTGGTTTTAGTCATGCTAAACCCTGAAGTCCAGGTGTAGCCTGACCTTCATCCACTGTCTAGCCAAAGCCAAACTATAGTTCAGTAAAGAATCAGTTCAAATAACTCTTCCTCAAATACCTTCATCCAAAACTTCACAACTCTCAGGAAGTGCTTCCTCTTTTATCCTAGGACCTAGGCACACCATCCTGGGTAACAGATGCAGCATTGACTCTACAAATGTATAACCTTGACCAAGGTATTTAACTTCTGTGATCTTTAGCTCTCCATTCAATAAAATATGAAGAAGGGGTGGAACTGTGGCACAGCAAGTTACGCTGTCATTTGTGACACTGGTATCCCATATGGGAGCACTGATTCAAGTCCTGGATGCTCTACTTCCACTCCATCTCCCTGCTAATGTGCCTGGGAAAGCAGCAGAAGATAACCAAAGTACTTGGGCCCCTGCCAGGCCTGGGCGGAGTTCCAGGCTCCTGGATTTGGCCTGACCCAGCCACAGTCATTGCAGCTATTTTGGGAGTGAACCAACAAATGAAAGAAAGATTCTCTCTCCCTCTCCCTCTCCCTCTCCCTCTCCCTCTCCCTCTCCTTCTCCCTCTCCCTCTCCCTTTCTCTCTCCCTCTCCCTCTCCCTTTCCCTCTTCTTCTCCCTCTCCCTCCCCATGTCCCTCTCCATGTCCCTCTCTTTCCCTCCCTACCTCACCCCGTGTGTGTGTGTGTGTGTGTGTGTCACTCTACCTTTCAAATATATTAAATAAATCTTAAAAGATAGTAAAATGGGAAGAATAACAACTGCTTTGTGTGCTTTATCATGGACATTAAATAGCATAAGGTATATGTCCGTTTGTTTTTGCTCAGCATATATTTCTTTGCTTACCTGACAGGTGGCCATTCTTTTGTTTTGCTTTTCTTTGTTTTCTTCCTTTAACAAAAGTTTTGACAAATGGTCAACTTGATGGTTTCTCAAGATAGTTATCATCAAAGCAGTGCCATTAGAACAGAAATATGGGTCCATTTTTCCAGGGACTGGGATATCACAAATCTTGCTTTAAAGATCTATGAGAATAGAATGGTGGATGTCCCAAACATCACTCTGGCCTCAGAATCAGCCCTTAAGGCATGCGGATCCAGCTGAAAAGCCCATGAGAGTATTTCAGGCATGGAAAGCCAAGACACTCTGGCAAAAAAAAAAAAAAAAAAAAAAAAAAAAAAAAAAAAAAAAAAAAAAAAAAAAAAACACCTAAATGAAAGATCTCCGCGAGTAAGATCCCAGTGGAAAGAACGGGTCATCAAAGAAGGAGGTACCTTTCTCTGAAGGGAGGAGAGAACTTCTACTTTGACTACAACCTTGTCTAAATATGATCAGAGTCGGTGAACTCAAAAGGCTTCCATGGCCTTGGCAACTCATGACAAGAGCCTAGGGTGATTACTGATGCCATAAACAAGAGTGTCAATTTGTTAAGTCAACAACAGGAGTCACTGTGCACTTACTCCTCATGTAGGATCTCTGTCCTTAATGTGCTGTACATTGAGATTTAATGCTATAACTAGTACTCAAACAGTATTGTTCACTTTGTGTTTCTATGGGGGTGCAAACTGTTGAAATCTTTACTTAATATATGCTAAACTGATCTTCTGTATATAAAGAGAATTGAAAATGAATCTTGATGTGAATGGAAGGGGAGAGGAAGCGGGAAAGGAGAGGGTTGCGGGTGGGAGGGAGGTTGTTGGGGGGGGGGAGCCATTGTAATCCATAAGATGTACTTTGGAAATTTATATTCATTAAATAAAAGTTAAAAAAAAAACCTAACACGTATTAAAATAAAAAAAAAGATCTATGAGAAGACATTTCCAGATCCTTAGGAGGACAATTTAGGGGAGCAGAGAAGGAAAACATCTAAGGACCATGAGACCAATCATCTGAACTCATCATGTCCAAACCTAGGGGAACTCCCCTGTGGTACTGCAGAGGGTTGTCACTTGAACAATGAAGGAGTCTACTGCAATGGGTACTGCTGCCATATGTGGCACCCACAAGACCACCCCAGTGCTGGTCTCCCTTATGGAGTTAAGGCTACGAGCACACTTGTCAAGACACTAAGACTGCTATTGGGAGTCAGGAAAGAAAGGCTCCATATTCTGGAGACAAAAGGTAAGCAATGTACCAATGACTACTACCAACTGTTTCATGGTGCCTCATGAATTGTTAGCATACCTCTTCTCCCCAGAAGACTCGAAGCACTTGGAGGGCAAAAGCGACTAGTTTTATATGTGTTTCTCTCAATGTTTCCTTAGTAGTTTCTGATTAGTTTCCATGAGCTTCCCTGAACAAGGCATTTTTCTCCTTCCCTCAATCTCCTCCACCATTATTTATTGTTTATCCATGATCTAAACAATATTCAAGTGAATTATAGATTGATGTTGAGGATTCTAGATGGTTGAGCTTTTCTCTTTGTAGAATGATCCACCCCCTTTTCTTGAAGCTCCCATTGAAGCAGAGAATTAACTGGCGTGGTGGAAGGAGAGAATGAAAAGAGAACAGGAAGGAGGGTTAAGATACATGACTTGGATTGGAAGCAAAATATGTAACTTGTCTTTCCAGAATAAGATTCTGTGCAAAGAAGGTAGCAATCCTAGTTCATAGTGACAGCAAGTTGGCCATGCGTCTTCTAGAGAGAGTCAGATCTTCACAACTTTGTTGTCTACCTGTGTTTATTTAGTTCATATTTGGAAGTCAGTCTTAAACTAACAAGGTATGAAAGATTCCCTTCCTTTCTCAAATGACAACCTACAAAACATATAGATTAGAATATGTAACTATTTCCATTCAAGGCACCTTTTATTCAAGGATTCAAATCCCTTTTGAAGCACGATAGTGCCCAATCTTCAAAGACACGAGGGCGCTTATCAGTTATATTCATTTTGAAGATTCCAGAACTCAGTCAGTAAAGTCAAATATCAGGTTCAGTCAAAGCAAATTGGAAGCCAATTCCATCCCTTTTTATATACATAATTATTATGATTATCATTCAACAGCATTTCTAATGCTGACACAGCCCACTGTGCAGAATTCAGCCAGCACCTGAAATGCAGCCAAAATTGAGAGAGACAATGTTTAATAAAAAATAATCCTGAGACCACAGCACACCCAGTTTTGAAAACCTTAAAATAAATCCCAAATTTATTCATAATGGAAATAAATCACAGAATCCAAGGTGCAAAATTATTTCCACAGCTGCTCCAATAAACATCAGAAAAGGCTTTGCCAACTCCTGACTATGCAGCCTACTGGTGTACAAAGGAAGAGTTTTTAAAAGAATAACCCTTATCTGTCTTCACGAAAGGCTAATACATGGAATTATCAGTCTTTAAAAAAGAACATGTTCCATTTCAAATCTTATAAAAACCTTCTGGTTGTATTTACCCACTTTCTCAATTAGCAGGTGTTTGAAGCCATGAAAAAGTTTCTCTCTGCTCTAATTTTATAGTCCATGACATATATATGGGTACAGATACATAAAGAGATAGAGAGCTAGATATATACCCCACCTGTCTCCCCAGCTGGACTGGTAAGCTCTTCGTGCCTCATAACTTTACCTAGTCATCCCGTGTGTGTTAGTTGTCTCTACCTGACGTAACAAAAATACCACAGCCTGGGCAGTCTGAAAAACAGAAATGTGTTTTCTCACAGTTCTGTAGGCTGGAAGCCCCAGATCAATGCGTCAATGGATTTAGTTTCCTCTGAGGCCTCTCTCCTTGGCTTGCAGGTGGACATCTTCCCACTGACTCTTTGCATGGTCATTCCTCCCGACACACACATTTCCTAAAGTCTTCTAAAAAGGACATTTTACCTTAAATACCTCTTTAAATATCCTATCTCTAAATAAGGTTGCCCTGTGAGGTACTGGGTGATAGAACATCAACATACACATTTCAGGGGTTGCAGACACAGCCCTTAACACTGAAACTCCCAGATAGATAAACTACCACGGTTTACTCGGTCCTGAAGAAGCCACCACAAATGCATGCTGATTGATGATGCAATGTAAAATGTATGTGCAAGCTGATTCTGAATGGATGGAAAGGTAAGGCTGAGCTTGAGAGGTCCTATCACATCCTGACCCTTCCAAATGTAAAAAAAAAAAAAAAAAAAAAAAAAAAAAACTCTGCCCAATTCAGGGTATACCTGCTAGTGTCACATACAGCTCCAAAGGAAAGCAAAACCTGCAGGACCCAGGGAATCTTCTCTGAGGCTATCAAGCTGTGATGAGGTTTCCAAAGCAGGTGAGGCAGGTGGGGCAAGGGAACAAGGGAAAAAGAACTTCTGGAACTGCTTTCATATAGTGGAAACACAACTGCATGGTTCACAGGAAAGGTGTGGGTTGACAGGCATTTTCCCCAAGTTTTCTTAAATTATGGAATTGGAGCACGATTTGACACCAGGGAAGTCAGTGTTCAAGTCCTGGTTTGAGTCCTGGCTGCTTTGCTTCTGATTCAGCTCTCTGCTAATGCATCTAGGAAGCAGCAGATGCTAGTTCAGGTACTTAAGTCCTTGCTACCCACGTGAGAGACCCAGATGGAACTCCATGCTCCTGGATTCAGCCTGGCCCAGCCCCAACTATTTCAGCCATTTGTGGAGTGAACCAGGGGAAGGAAGAGTGTGCTCGCTCTCGCTCTTGCTCTTTCTTTCTCCTCCTGTGTGTGTGTGTGTGTTTGTGTGTCTGAGGCTCTGTCTTTCAAATGAATGAATAAATATTTAAAACAAATAAAAAGAAATGTAAATGACACATATTTGTTTTGTGATTTATCAGGAAACCAACCTGCTTGGTACTTGCTAAGACTCTGCATTTGACTATGTGGACCCAGGATTCCATAAAGCAGGGAGGAAGTGAGAGGCACTATTTAGACTCCTTTGCTTCTAAGGTTGTGTACATCCTGGCAGGAGTCCACCAGACTTGTTTAAATGCATTACCCATTTGTTAGACAAAGCAAGTCACTCCAAGTGCCTATGGCATTCCATAGGGCTAAGCAATAGCAAACAAACATCCTCACAATTATCTTCTAGTCTCTGATAAAAATAAAGGAGTCAGCAAAATTTGTATAGCATCCCTCCAAAGAACTCTCAGTGGGAGCTGTGAGGAGACTTCGAGAAAAACATAGTTTTAATAAATTCACAAATTCAAGATCTCCACAACCTACCTAAAACTGCATACCCTAGGTTATCTTTTACATATTCTATAATTTCATTTTCTTCTCGTCCAATGTCAATCACTTATACATACATATACAGTCACATCAAAGAGACTGAAAGAATTTTCTTAGCCATAAAAACTGGGCTACCACAATGATCAGATAACTAAGAGTAACTTTTTAGGATTTGCTACTTTTCCCTTGTGCAAACATACCATTATGACACACATAGGTCATTCTCTGGCAAAGAAAGCATAGCTCAGCAACTGCTTTATCAGAAGAACTCACAGGCATTAATTTCTAACAAAGCTCACCCATCCTGGTGTTTGGCAGCACAATGCATCCAGACATCCACACAGGCACATTCATGCGTGCGTGCACACACACACATACACACACACTCTACAGTTCTGCTTAATCAGCTCTAGTGCTTCCTGCCTGGCTCTGGGAGAAACAGACTACACCTCTTAACCCATATTTGCATTTCCTGTACTCAGAACAACCCAATTGGAACCATAGTCTCACTTTTCATTCTGTTCTTTGAGACATCTTCCAGAAAGAAAATCCACCTCTATGGGGAAAGTGTGGAACAATGGCTAAAAATAGATACTGGGGTTAAATGAAGACTCTGCCTTAAGTCTGGATTAAAGGCAGCAAAAAGCAACCTTGGGAGATAGAATAGCTCACTCTCACCACCATTTCTGGTCATCTCCAGTTAAGTGCTACGGATACAAGATGAACAGGACAGATCCAACTCTGCTTTCACTGGATTTGAAGGAAAGTGGTGGAAACGGGCCAGCCAAGAGGCAAATTCAGGACACTGTGATCATGGCTTATATGGCCTTTTGTTATCTGACCCATACATAGCCATGAATGAGTCACAGAAGAAGGGCAGTGAGGGTGACATGATCAGATCTGCTGTTTAGAAAGGGCACTTCAGCCGCAGGGCAGAGACTGAACTAGAGATAAGAACAGGGAGTAGGAGACCAGTTCCAACGCAGCAGAAGTA
This sequence comes from Oryctolagus cuniculus, assembly GCF_051225735.1. Lineage (NCBI taxonomy): Eukaryota > Metazoa > Chordata > Mammalia > Lagomorpha > Leporidae > Oryctolagus > Oryctolagus cuniculus. Next base: position 32,485,651 of record NC_142869.1, on the reverse strand, counting down.
GCCCAAGGGAGAGGCAGTGACGGTAGACTTGGCTGTGGCCCTGGATTCAGGAGATCAGACACAGCAGGACCCCTACCTTCCTCCCAACATGTGAATTTGAATAATGCATAGCAAGAGAAGGGGAGACGTGAAACATTTTGCCTAAGGTTCTTCAAGTACAAATTATCATTCCATATTTCCTCTTGGAAAATAACCAACTCTCTTTCATCTTCATTGAAATCTTAACATTGAAAGAAATATGGAATCTAGCATTTATTTCAGACCTAGAATGTTCACACAGTTCTCCTGGGCAATGCAAATAGTTCATTTCGAAACCATTCACAGGACCTGTGCAGATACTGGTTCACTACTGGCACTGGTTCATCATTCTACTTTCGCAAAGTGAATGAGTGAGCAAACAGCAATCAATGTTCCCAATGAAAGTCTTGAGAGATAATTACAGTGATGGGAAGTAGACAGTACAATATTCATGCTGGGTTTGTTGTGATGCTACTAATCTCACCAAGTTTCCTGATTCATGTAAATTGCAGGTAGCTTTACTCATGTAGGAATCTCTATTAATAGATAATATCATTATGTTAATAGCTGCTTAAAGTATAATTTAAGAATTTCAGGTGATCTAAGTAAGATATTTTAAAACACTAAAATAACCTAACAGGTATGAGCCAAAAAGTAAATCTTAAGAAAATTATTTTTTAGAAAGAGACACCTGCATTTTACTCCTCCCCCCTACAAAAAACAACAGTAAAAAAACCACCTGGGACTGAATGATTAAATGTATGCATGGTTTTTCAATTGCTCAACAAAACAAAAATTTCAGAATATTCTACTATCTGAGCTTTGGTTTATCGTTAATCCATTAGTGTTTATATGCATACATTATAATTTTAGAATATGCGTAAGTATGCCACCATCTGCTCATTTATCCAAAAAAATATTTAAAAAGCACCTATCCCATGCCCAACAATATTGCTAAGTCCTGAGAACTGCTCAGAAAAAAACAGACTAGATGAAGCAACATATATTCAAACAAATATGATACTGAAATAGGAGCCAAATGGAAATAAGTATAAAACACTATTGTGCTATAGAGGAAGATGCCTTCAGCTCCTTCACAGAGAGGTCAATTTATAAAGTGGATTAACATGAAAGTCAAGAGAATAGCAGATAAACCCAAACGGTAGGGGGATAATCCAGGAACAGAAGAACAGACCACTCAAAGGCATTCTCACATATGATGTGGTCTAGGAATTTCAGGGCTAGAAGAAAAGACCATTCAGGTAGGGATAGGAGAATTCAGAGGGCTTGATGTACCTACCATCCTACATCCTCTGGAGCAGCAGAGACCACAAATAAGCTATCTTAGACTTGCTCTTCAGAAGACAATGATCCGGGGCTGGCGCTGTGGCGCAACGGGTTAACACCCTGGAAGCGCCAGCATCCCATATGGGCACCGGTTCTAGTCCCGGCTGCTCCACTTCCCATCCAGCTCTCTGCTATGGCCTGGAAGAGCAGTAGAAGATGGCCCAAGTCCTTGGGGCCCTGCACCCATGTGGGAAGACCCAGAGGAAGCTCCTGGCTCCTGGCTTCTGATCGGCTCAGCTCCAGCCATTGCAGCCATATGGGGAGTGAACCAGTGGATGGAAGACCTCTCTCTCTCTCTCTCTCTCTCTCTCTCTCTCTGCCTCTCCTTCTCTCTCTGTGTAACTCTTTCAAATAAATAAATCTTTAAAAAAAAGAAGACAATGATCAATATGCTAGGACACCTTTTTTTTAGTCTACAATGGTATCTATTACAATATCATTACAATTTTATCCAAATTGAGATAGGGATAGACTTTTAAAAGATCCTCCTTAAGACTTAAGGGATTGGGTATAATTTTAGTTTAAGCCTCTGCCTGCAGCACCAGCATCCCATATGGACATTGGTTCATGTCCAGCTGCTCCATTTCCAATCCAACTCCCTGCTAATGGCCTAAGAAAACAGCAGAGGATGGCCGAAGTGCTTGGGCCCCTGAATCCATATAGGAGACCAGGAAGAAGCTCCTGGCTCCTGGCTTTGGTTCAGCCCAGCTCTGACTGTCGTGGCCATTTGGGGAGTGAATCAGCAGATGGAAGATATCTCTCTCTGCCTCTCCCTCTCTCTGTAACTCTGCCTCTCAAATAAATAATAAATATTTACTAAAAAATTTTAAAAAGAGTTAGGGGATTATTTCTGCTTAAGGACTAAATGTTTGTGTTCCCCTAAAATTCTTATGCTGCAGCCCTAACCCCCAGTGCAATGGTGTAAGGAGGTAGAGTCTTTGGAAGTAATTAGACTTAGACGAACTCACGAGGCCGGAGATTCCATAATGGGATTAGTGCCCTTGAAAGAAGAGAAAGAAGAAGGAGAGACACCAGAGCATATTCTTTCTTTCTTTCTCTCTCTCTCTCTCTCTCTCTCTCTCTCTCTCTCTCCATATGAGGATACAGTGAGAAGGCAGCCATCCTCTCCAAGCCAGAAGCAGGGTACTCACCAGGAGACCAATCAGCCAGCTCTTTGATCTTGGACTTCTCAGCCTCCATAACTATAAGCAATAAATTTCTATTGTTTGAGCCACCCAGTCCCTGACATTCAATTATTATAGCCCAAACTAACTAACACCCTGCCCCCTGCTGTCTCCCATCCTCTGCCCCTTACCTTGCACATAACTCAGACTCATCTTGTATGTTCCAGCTTAAGCATCACTTCTGTAAGAAGTCTTTCTGAGGGGCTGGAATTAGATGCCAGATTAAGCTGCCACCTGCCACACAGATATCCCTTATGAGTGTCGGTTTGAATCCCTACTACACTTCCAATCCAACTCCCTGCTATTGAGCCTGGGAGAGTAGCAGAAGATGGCCCAAGTGTTTGGATCCCTGTACCCATGATGAAGCTCCTGGCTCCTTGCTCCTGGTTTTGGCCTGACCAGTCCTGGCCATTGTGGCCATTTGGGGAGTGAACCAGCAGATGGAAAATCTCTCTCTCTCTCCCTCCCTCCCTTCCTCTCCCTCCCTCCCTCCCTTCCTCTGCCTTTCTAATAAATCTTTATAAAAGAAGCCTTTCTGATTACTCAATGACTCCATATGATTAGCCATGTTGAGAGGAGGTTGTGGCCTGCATGGGGTCAGATGCAGGCTGCTAAAGCCCTGTTCGCTTTCCTCCACCACTTAAACACTCAAACACAAACACACCAGGTGTTAAAAAGTCTCAACACTTACCAAGGGCATAGTCAGGGTTGTTTTGAAGAATCAGTTGATTGTCAGTTAATTTTCAGATAAAATTCAACAGGAATAGTTTATCTAATAACTCTAACTTGGTAGTCCGAATTTAAAATCAGGGCTCTCAGAAACCATATTTGACTGGGACTGGTGCAAAGGGGGCAGTAAGGGAGAGGAAAGCAATGAGGCAGAAAGAGGCAAAGGTAGGTAAGTGTTTAGCAAGGGGACAGCTGTGGAAACAGGGAGAGTTCCAGCCATGAGGGACCCTGCAGAGCAAGGCGGCAGAACTACTGCAAACTGTGTAGGTGATAGCACAGAACACAAGTCATGCATGTAGAAAATTCCAGAGATAACCAGTGGCCTAGCAAAATAACTGCTGCCAAAAAGTTTCCTGTTTGACCCTAATCTCTTTGGCACCACCAGGAAGTAGTACCCTGTTTTAATATCATCACATTTCTGCCACCCACATTTCCCTTCAACCTCTTTAAAGCAATCCTACCCCTGTTGGAGTCTGCAGTTTTCAAAGACCTGAAGCCCCCACCCGGTCAGAGCAGCACACAGCCATACATATTTAGGGATTTTAATCTTTCCACATAAATCACTCCCTCTGGCTACTTAATCATGTGTGACAACTTGCAGTGACTGCATCCAGTGCTCTGATTTCCCTGAAAGGTCTTGCAAGCTAAGCAGGGTTAAGCTGAGTCAGTAACTTGGATGGAAGACACAGGAACCACACAGGAAATGCACAAAATGAATCAACACAGCACATGCTTCCCTGCACCTCGGTTCCTCACTGGCTGGACGTGGGGCTCCCTGGGTGGGTCTGAAACTCTACTGTTTGCTGCATCAGGAGACCAGTTCCAAAGTGTCACAGCACACTTGCAATTCCAAAGCATCACAGCATGCTTGCCTTGCTTCTGAAACTGAGGAGTCAGCCCAGGGATCCCAAGGGCCCTTTAGCTTTAGTAGGCTCTGTGCTTGTACTCCCAATGTCCTTTAGATAGTAGATTGCCCTAATCAGAATTACATCAGAACCAATCAAGTCAGGGCAGCAGGAGGACTTGAACTCAAACTATCAAGAATTCTTGGATTTATCAAAATTTCTGGACCATAGCTGCCAGGAACAAAGCAATGTTCCAGGCCTTTATTATTCTGAATTAAACAGGGCCTCTGGATGACGATCTCTACTTCCTTTGACTCTGATTGTGACGTTAAAGTCCATGTAATTGACTTACAGATACAGGAAAGGACAGAGGAACCCAAATGCCAATTTTTGTAAATAATAAGTAACATTTATCTGAAGGTTTAATCAGAACAGGCACTCTGCTAAGAATTTTTCTTATGGTAACACAATTTAAACTTCTAGACAAGCTGACAAAGTAGATGAGAAACTGAGACACAGAGAGTTTAGCTTGCAAACGTGCCCAAAGTCACACAGATAACAAGAGGCAACATTGAAAATTGTACCAGTAAGTCTGATGCCAGAGCCACTCCACTAGTCTTCCTAGACATTTTGGTATGTCTGCAGGGTCTGCCTCTTAAAGAAAGTTGAAAGCATAACAAGAGTTTACAAGAAAATTACTTTTAAAAAATTGTAAAATGGTAATCTGTGAAGAGGGAGCAAAAGTCAGCGACTCTTCCTGTAAACCTGAAAGGAACAGGGAAGGTGACACAGCGTGGGTATTTGCTAGCTCTGGTTCAGCAGCCTACTTCACTGCATGGGGGAGACAGGTGGTTAAAACCAGCTAGGCAGGGAGTCACGACATTGGATTAGAACATAGTTGAAGCAATGATCATGCATGTAAACTGACTGGGGGAAGACATGAAGCAAGCTGTCAGAGAAAGAGCCCGAGTGTCCCTCAACATGGATTTAATGCTCACTTAATGCTCCCAACCATAAAGGTATCACAAAAATGTGCACTGGAATCCAAGGGGAGTTAAGTAAATTGTCACACAGGAAGAGGCAGGGCTAAATAAATGGGCACATGGTCAGGCAGCCTGATCCAGAGGCTGAAATCCAGTCTAGGCAACCCTATCTTCATGTCTCTGCAGAAGGAACAGTAGAGAGGAGAGAAATGATTGAGGGTGCAAGAACACCAGAAGTACCTGGGAAACCCAAGCTTGGAAACAACAGAAGGATAGAGGTTGATGGGTGCAGGTATAACTGGTCTAAAAAAGAAAACCTGGGGTGTTTCTGCCTCTGAAATAGATGGGGGATGTTAGGACACAGTGTATACACAAGGACATTCTGGCTAGGAAGGTGAAGCTAGTTCAGGTTAGATAGGTCTCCTTTTTTTTCCAGAATTGGAAAAAAGTTTACCTGCTAAGGTCTCTAATGTTGGAGGGTCAAGTTGGGGCTAGAGCTTTAAGACCTTGGCTTGTCTGAAAGAGCTATTGTTTACAGCTCTTTGCAAGAGAATGCAAGCTTTGCTTGGTAGTATGAAGGGCCCTATCTAGGCTTACTTTCTCTTTGCAGGGAAACCATTTGCCCTGGCTTGTGATTTCTTCAAGCAGTGGCTGAAGTACAGGAGTAGGGACAAAGAAAATGATAGGGGTCCTTCGTTCGGTACTGGAGACTGCTTGCAAACCCATTGATGCCCCCCCCCCCGGAGTTTTTGAATCATCATTTCATCTCAAAAGGAAACAGTTGAGGGCCAATAATCCATATGGTGAAAGACCAAGGCACAATGAACATGAGCACATGAGCACAGGGGTGGTGATGAGTAGCATAGTCACCTGGATTCAGCTCCCCTTGGTGCCTCTTGCTAACTGGTGACATTGGAAAGTTACTTAACCACTGTGCCCAGTTCTTTAGCCATAAAAGAGAGCATTGCGTGAATTTGCCTCATAATGTAGTTGTAAGAATTTAATAAAACAAATAAAGCACTTAGCCTAGTACCTGAGACATAATTGGTCAACAAATGCTAACTTTTATTAAGGCTCAAGCCAGGATTCAATATCTTCATGCATCAGCATTCACTCCCAGAAGTGTAGCATCTCATGCATATACATGCAACACATGTACTAAATCCTGTAAGAAACTAGAATCTCCCAGCCATCAGCAGTGGCTTTAAATTGTCCATCTGTGGTAACTAGTCCTTGTCAAAATGGTGACATAAGGGACTAAGAGTTTGCTCCTGGGGAAAGTAGCCAACTCTTCCTTATTCAATGCCAATAAGACCTTGACCTTTCCAGCTTTCTATGTCAGCCTTTCTTGCATAAAGCAAACCCAGACCACAAGTCTAGCCAGAGAGTCGATATTAAATTAAACCTGGAATTTAAAAACATGGCCCAGGTCTTTTTCAACCACTACAATCATTTTCAAGCATGAGATTTTCTGTGTGGGCCCCCAAAGGGTTGCAGAATAGAATGCGTATTGTTAATCCTTCTTCCAAGTCTCTATAAGTCTATTCACCATCATTTCTTTTTATATTCTCCCAGGTGTAAGTAATACTTGTTGCCTGGGATTGAGTTCTTATTCTACATAACAAAAAAAGAATTTCTTGAAAATGTGATTTGAATACAAATGTCTTATGCACTTGGTTATGTTGAATAGCTACAGCCTTTGCTTCCTAAAAGCTTCTTTCCACTGAAAGAAATTGCTTTTTTTCCTTTTCCTAGGAAATTGACATAGTAAAATTCAGAAACCTAATGACTAAAAATATCAATGTTCTTCCTTTCTCTGAATTCTTATGTTGACTTGTATTCTCTTCCAGGTCACATCTCTAGTGATGGCACATGTGACCTTCTTCTTCCTCATGTGGGTAGGAATATTTTTTGTTCTCCCACGGTACCTAACAAGCTCACAAAAATAGATCAGTGACCCAAGAAAAACTTTTTGATGAACTGAGTGACTGAGAATACTTTTTTTATTAATTTTTTTCATTTCACCACCTCTTAAAGATCCTACTTTCTAATACCATCGCAATGGCAGTTCAGTTTCAATATGAATTTTGGAGGGAAGAAACACTCGAATAGTAGCACCCACCTTCAAGCACAGCTTGGGGGCACTCAAGGCAAGACTCAACCTGAGTCAGTGGCAGCACATAAACCAGAGTCACACAGCCAGCTGGGACCGCGGATGATGCAAAACCATCATGATGCTAATTGGTAGAAATGGTATCCACGTTAAATGTCATGGCAAACTTTTTTAAAGACCTGGATGATTTCAGAATTCTATCCTAGCTCCAGGAAAGCTACCTAAAGACACGCCATGGATCATCAAATGCCACACTTCAGACATTAGCTGATCACCTGCAGTGGGAGAGACAGGGAGGGTGAGAAAGAATGAGCCATTCTTCCCATCCCCACCAGCTCCAGATTAATGTATATAGCAAAGATCCTCACTTTCCTATGAAGCAGCAAAAACATGTGCCTACTAAAGGAAGAATATTTAACCCAGTAATAGGTTTGAACCCTAATGAGGACTTACACATTTTCCCTTGGCATAAAACTATTTTCACACCCTGCAGTCTAAGCAAGTACTTTTTCTAAAGCAAAACACCTCAGAAATTCCCTGGAGATGGCCCCTGCCTTGTATCGTCCTTTATATCCCTAGCACCTGGCACAGTACTATCACAGAATATTTGTTTAATAAATTAATTAAAGAAGGAATGATTGAACTCAACCCATGCCTCAATTGGTCCTGCTTTGCACTAGTGCCAGGGGAAGGGGATCACACAGAAAGGAGAACAGAGATCAGCATGTTTAAATGCAACATGCAGTGCTTTTTTTTTTAAAGACACTTTAGAGAATTGCATGGTAATTTATCTAATCCACTCTGTCAGGAAGAATCTAAAGGCACAATCTCTGCCTCCCTGCTAAGTCGTAGTAAGTGCTGATTTGAGGCTGCTCCAGAAGTGAAGCTCACAATTAATCGCACTATTAAATAAACACTTTATGTCCCCCTGAAAACCTTCAACAAGAGCCTCAGTGTCAGAGAGGAAAAGATGCTGAGCCATCAGAACCAGGAAAGAGACATTAGATTTCTTTCTGCCTGCAGCCCTGTGGCAGCAGTGTCTGCTCTCCTGCCCTGCAAAGTTCCCAGTCTTTAACATGACACCAAGCTTGACAGGGAAATTGCAGGTACTTGAGTATGTATCTGCATTGCAACAGATGTCAGCATCACGCTCAGAAGGAAATGGAATTACAGATGGAAGGAGCTTGGAAGTTGAGAGCATCTGTTATACGAGTCTGGATTTCAGAGAATACATTTGAAAAATAAGTCTCCTCCACTTCCGAATGAACTAAAATTGTTGGTGACTCTCACTGTCATTCCTCTCTCTATAGCTCGCTCGCTCTCTCTCTCGCTCTCTCTCTCTCATCCCCTCCTCACATCTTGAATCCCCCTCTGCCTTTTAGAAGGAGAGAAGATTGAAGATTTTCTGCACTGTCAAGGTGAAGAATATTAGTAGAAAACATTTCAGAGAAGAATATGTCATCTGTTATAAGTGTTGGAATATCAATTAAAATGTTAATATATTCTAAAGATTCTTATCAAGTAATCCTGATATCTTTGCCTTAATAAAAATGACCATGTGTCTAGGCAACCTATCATGTTTGGTCACCATAAAACCCCTAGAAATTGCATGGGACATTTTTGATTGATATTGGTCCATTTTGTTTTATGTAATGTGAGAAGGGACATTCAATCCAGGTAACTATTATAATTTCACTCATCAAAGAAGCCACTCTTGGAGGCAAGAATTCTCAAAGGATAATTCATGAGTCCAAGTAAAATCACTCCTAATGAACATGGCCCTTAAATGGCATATAGCACAGCTCCTCCCCAGTCACGCCCCAGCAAGGGCTTTACTCACACACCCAACAGAAGCAGTTAAGTCATACAGATTGCAAGCTCTGAAGGAAACATGGAAAACCCACTCATTTTATACAGGTCCACACCAGTTGCCAGGCTCTCACACCCTTCCCTTATCCACAGTCTCATCTCCCATTGTGGAAAACAAATGATTGAAAGAGTCTAATTGGTAGGACGGTGATCATCTGTGGCCTCTTTCTCTTGCCCTGAGACCAGCTCATGCCTGGGCCAGAATGACTGTGCCCAAGTGCACTTAGCTGCAAGTAGTCTTCAGTTCAGCCTGCCCAGATCCTATCGCCACCATTGTGAGTTTCTCCTACCATGTTGCCCTCAATATAGTTCCCACGCCAGCTGGTGCCCATTCAAGCTTTCTGCTGACTACAAGTGGGTGGAGAGTGATGAGAGGGAAGTGGAAGGCTTTCCTCCAAAGCTTAAAGCAATTAAGCAAGGAATATTCTGTATCACGGAGCAGGATATCTGCAGGGCTAGAGGTGGCTGGTTGAATATGACTATGCAAAGAGCTTCTTAAATGACCTAATGAAGATCATTGGAAGCTGGAGCTGGAAGCAATTATCCATAAAAATACTATTTTTGCAGGACTTTCGAAAAGGCTTCACCAGCGTGTCCTGTCTCTTGAGCAGCGGCTCTCCTCTCCCCTGGGAAGGAGTCACCAGGATCTCTGGGGGTGAGTCCAGTGACACTTCCCCTCCGCTCTCAGTCCAAGCATGATGAATGTGATGGTTTGGGCACATCTGGCTGAAGTCAGGAGTGTGAGGCAGCCACATCTGGAGTCTGGCGTTATTTCATCTCTAATTTAATAGCTGACTTCCCGGTTCTGAAGCTGACAAAAGACTTGAGGGTAGAAAAATGAAAGGATGATCACTAAACTGTGTTGGCTTCCACACACTCGCTTCTGCCTCAGGGAAATTTATATCGGCTTCCATTGAAGACCCTGCCCCAGTGACAGCCATAACTCAATAATAGTGCTCACAAGACTTTCCAAGGATTGGCATTCTTACTGCTTTTCCTTTAACCCACGGTTTGGGTCAAACCTGTGCTGTGGAAATTTTCCTTATAGGCCTTTGGTTCAAGGTCATCAGTTCCTCAAGGCAAAAAAAAAAAAAAAAAAAGTAGCCATTTTCAAACTTCTCAATCCAGCTTTCTTTCCTTTATCTTCATTAATTTTATTGATTCTCACACACATTTACACTATCCCCAAACCATCTTTTTCTGAATTTCATATATTTAGTTGCGTTTTTTTATTAAGATATCCTCAAGAGGTCCTTGTTAGGGTTTTTCTTACTGATGGTGTCATTTAGAATTCTCTTTTTCATCTCTTTTTTGAATAACATTAGCTCTTAGGTCTGTGTTCACACATAAACCCTTCCTTTGGTATCTCTTGTTCTCAGTGTTTACAATTTAATTTCATAATATTTGCCCAAAGTTTGATTGGCCAAAGATATTCACTGAGGGATTCAGGTCCTCTGTTTATTTACCTTGAAATAAAATTATTTGTGTGGAATCTACTATGACTTTATTAAAATATCAAAGTTTGAAAGTACAAAGTAAAATGCTAGGTAACTGCTCCGTGTACAATACTCTTAAGTAAATGAATTTAGCCCATGCTCCCATAGATGAAACCAAGGGCAGCTATTCAACCATACAAATGGCTGGAAGGTAGAAGCTCCCATGGCAATGTATTCCCGCCTTGGAACATCTAATAAGCTACTGCCATGTGCAAAGCAGGAGGCAAGGGGCCAATGGAACAAAAATGAAGTTGGAGACACTCCCTAGCCTTGTAGTTGCTCATCAGCCAGGAGAAAAAGCAGACTGGTAGATATAACATCAAATGTGTCAAAACCAAACAAACAAACAAAAAGGGTAGAACCGAGTGTGCCAAACTCTGAATAATCCAAACTGACAGCAGGATGGGGGCGGGTCTGGCTGTGTTTGCTCTAAACTCTGTCCTCGTGGGTGGGACCAGAAGACTCCCACACAGGTCTGCAGCTAGGAGAAAGGACCTTCTGTTCAGGAACCATCCATGACAATTGGCTATAGTATTTCTACCTGAAGAAATGCAGAGGAGTGCACTGTTGGGGCCACCTCTGCAAAATGCAAGCCAGGTAGGTAAGCCTCGAAAACAGGCTGTTAGTCTCGGTTCCTCGTGTGAAAAGTCATAGGACTGTGAAGCTACTTGCCAAGTTGCACGAGTGGGCAAGGGGCAGGCAGGTGGGACCGTGCTTCCCCCTCGTACTTGCCACTGACCCAAGCCCAGCACTGCAGGAGTCAGAAACCCATGTGAAGCCTGCATGCAGCTGCTCCTGACCACATCCAGGGGCCTCCATTCCCTTGGGCCCCTCTGCTGGCCCGCCAAGCCCTCCCGCAGCATTTCCAACAATCCACTTCCGACTACCTTTTTATGACTTTCCAACACAGTTTTTCCTCGAATTTTATGGCATTTCATTAAAGCCGCCAGAAGGTGATACTGCCCCTTTTCTAGGAGTGAAATAAATTCAAGTTTTATCGCTTCTGGAAATGCCGGAGTAGCTGTCAGGACATTTGATAGATTTTCTCAATTACAGGACTTGTGGAGCATTTTATACTTACATCTGCACTGAAGCCCAATATAGTAGATGCACGTCTTGCCTCCCTCTCTTTTATCTCGTGCATCTTTTTCCCTTTAATGACCAATTTGTTATTTTTCCCTTTATTTCTCCTTACTTCTATTTTGTCTGAATTTTGTGTCTCATTTTGCTATTTGGTTTAGAGAATACTGCATTTCTCATGCAAACTTACATTCTTTGTAGAAGAGAGGGTAAGGGAGAAAAAGAAAACCTGCTCAGAATCTATAGAAGAAAAAAGGAGGTTAAAATCTTAAAGCAAATCAATGTTTCCATAGGGAAATCTGCTGTTAATGGAAGGGACGCTTTGCACATGCAGTATTTATTAATGCGACATGACATATGTTGAGGTTTTTCCTAATGGGATCGAGTCTTTGGATTGTGTGACTTTTTACACTAATAAGGCTATTCATTGATGTTTATCTTCATTATCAAAATAGAGAATAGTAGCTTTTAGTGACAAGTTTGTCAAAACTGCAGAACTATGGTCCCAGTGGATGTCATTCAAAATTTTTTTTTAAAGATTAATATGTAACATTGCCCATACTAGCAAAATATACAGCCAGGTAGCAGTTATGGCTGATAACTTTTATTTTGTTGTCTTTAAATGTATCAAATTGTGGACAGAACAGAAGCCTCAAAAAACAAATGAATTATCAAAATATCTTCCTTTTCACAGAAACGTTTTTAATTTAAATGATATTTTTAAACTTTAGAGTAGTTTATTATACATTAGCAAGTGTAACTTCATCAGACATTTTAGAAGGTATGATACATATTATTGCCCCCATGTTAGAGATGAGGAAATTGAGGCTTCCAAAGAACCAGTGTTTTGCCCTAGGTCAAAAGCAGAGTTGTAGCTCCAATTCATCCCTTCTAATTTTAATTCCATGTTTTTCATGCATTGTTGATCCCTCATTGTACCCAACACAGTACCCAATTCCTCAGATTCTATAATAGAATACCCTACTAACACAAGCATGTGCAATCTTGGAGCTTTAAAATGTGCCACACTGTCTTTGAAATTTCTCCTAAGTCATCTTTAAACAATTATCCAGTTTAATTTTATATAGCCCAAATCCAAATCTGATATTATACTCTTTAGTTATTTACTCATCCATTTATTATTTGTTTCAGTTATCCAGTGCTATGTAGCAACCCACTCCAAAAATGAAGTGGCTTAGTAGACACAACAATGTATTATTTCTCACAAGTCTGTGATTTGTCTGGACTCCATCAAGTGGTTTTTCTGCCCAACATGGCAAAGCTAAAACCATTCATGGACTTGCACTGAGCTGGGAGCTTGGTTGTGAGGTAGAAGATTCAAGATGTTTCATTCCCAAGACGCTTCCTCCATGTGGTCTTTCAACATCAAGTACAAACACTTTTCCAGCACAGCAGCTGGCTTCCAATAGGAGCACGCCAAGAGCTAATGCCCTGGCGTGCAAGCACTTATCAAGCCAAGGTCTCATTGGCTAAAGCAGGCCACATGGCCAAATGCAGGCTCACTGTGGGAGAAGACTACCTACCTCACAGAGCATGAATTACTAGTCATGAACAATGTAACTTTGTACTTGCCTTACTTAGTTCACTATGTGGGGCCATAACAAAATCCCTGGGACTGAGTATTTTTACAAAGGAAAGAGGATTCTTTAGCTCACTCTTGTAGAACTGAAAGTGCTTGATCAGGTGGTCCTATTTGTTCAGCCTCCTTTGAGAGCTTTGCAGGTATGTTACAAGATGGCAGGGTATCACATGGTCAAAGCATGTGTGAAAGCTGCCAGAGGCTCTTATGGATGAAGCCAAATCCAGCCCCTAGAAACAGATATTAATTAATGGGGCTCCCACAACCTAGTTATCTCCCACTAGGCCCTACCCTCTTAAAGCTTCCATCACTTCTCAGTATCATAAACCAGGTACAAAGCTCCCAGCAGATGGAAATTCAGGAGACAAGTTATAACCAAACCAAGAAATGCTCCTGTATTCAGAAAGGGAACCACAACAAGTCAACTCTATGGCAGCAGAAACTGTTTATTTAATGGTTAATACTAGCATTGAAAGGGTTACTGGCAAATAGAAGTTCAACAAATAAATATGTGTTACATGAACAAATGAATGAGATACAGCCCTATGAATTAAAATAGATTTCATTAAACTCATTGGCTTTTAGTAGAGTCTAGCTCCTCAAACCCACTCTTTGTCATTATTCTTTCTAAAAAGTAACTACTGGGATTAAGATGGTGGAGTAGGGAGGGAGCTTACTGCTCTAGCTTGGGAGAAGATACTTTTTTAAAAAGTGAAAAGAATGCAATCTCAGGGAATAGTTAGGGAGAAAATGGCAAAAGGAACTCCACACAAATTAGAGGGACGTAGTGAACCCAGGTGGAGGGCATGGACACTCACAACTCAGGACCCCAGCAGCCGAGAACCTATGCACCAGTGTTGGAGAGTGAGGTAAGACCACACTGCAGCAGCCCAAGCCACTGGTTACAGGAAGAAGCTGGAGGAAATCTGGTTTGAAAGTCAGTGGGGGAAAGTGTACCTGCCAAACTACAGGAGAAAATAAGGGAGGGGACACATTGCTCTCTCCCCGATCACCCTGCAACAGCGTCCAATAGAGAGCGGGTGCCATTTTGGACATACATAACAGCTGCACAAGCTCATGTCTGCACCCAACAACCAGCTGAGCAGAGAGTCCTGAGTCTGGCAGGGAGAACTGACAGGTGGCTATGTGCTTGTGACTGTGGAGGCTTGTGTGCTGGGACTGTAAAAACACAGGCTGCAAGAGAGGGCTCAGGATGTGGGTGGGACTTTGGGCAGTCTCTGTGGGAGGCGCCACATGCTCAGAGCTTCCGGGTTGCCTGGTGAGGGACATCGATGGGGACTCTGAGCTTATACTGAGGACTACACAGATCCTTTGCATGGTCTTTGTGGCAGCCTGGAAGAATATTATACCCACTAGGGCTAATGCCCAGGCACTGGTCCCCTTTGAAGAGAGGAGGTGAGCTGAGTCTATGCCAACAGAACAGAACAAATTTCCCTTCTGATAAAAAAAGAGAGAGAATTTACCACACCCAACCTGGGTGTCACCTTAGACACTGCTTCCACACTGGAGCATGAACAGAGTTCCCTGGCCACACCAACCACATACTTCTAGGTATTAACTGGGAAAGTAGACACTCCACTAATCTAGAGCATAGACCAAAAATAAAAGCCACAGTGAAAAACAAGTAAGAAACCAATAAGTATCTCCACAATGCCAAATAATATATGCACCAATTCAAGAAACAAGAATAAAGAATACAACATGAAGCACCCAAAAGAATACAACACTTCAATACTAGATTATGAAGATGAAGTGATTGAATAAATACCAGAAATGGAATTCAAAAAATTAATCAAGGGTTACTTAGAAGTAATTAGAAGCAAATGCACAAACTAATGAAATCCATATATAACATGAAAGAAAATTTCTCCCACAATATTGATATCTTAAAGAGAAATCAAAATGAAGTCTTGGAAATAAAGAATTCAATAGAACACATAAAAATGCAGTGGAAAGTCTTAACAAGAGGATCAGTGAAGCATAGGAAAGAATATCTGACTTAGAAGACAAATCTCAAGAAATTATACAGTCAGACCAAAAACAAGAAGAAGAAAGGAGGAAACTAAAAGACACTGTTGGGATTCTACAGGATACTATTGAATGACCCAGCATATGGGTTCTATGAGTTTCTGAAGGTGTGGAAAGAGAGAAAGGATCAGAAGGCCTCCTTAATTAATAATTACAGAAAACTTCCCTACTTTGGAGAAAGAAATGGACATCCAAGTACAGGAAGCACATACAACTCATAATAGACTCCTAATGGAAAAGATCTTTGCCATGACACATTGTATTCAAACTCTCCACAGTAAAACATAAAGAAAAGATTCTAAAATGTGCATGATATAAATGTAAGATTACTTTCAGAGAATCTCCAATTAGACTCACAGCAGAATTCTCATCAGAAACCCTACAGGCTAGGAGAGAATGGTGAGATATATTCCAAGACTGAAGAGGAAAAAGAACTGTCAACCCATAATACTGTACCATGCAATGCTCTCATTTAGGAATGAAGGTGAAATAAAGACCTTCCATAACAAACAGAAATTGAAAGAATTTGTCACCCACTTGTCAAGCCTTGTAAAAGATGCTTAAGGATGTGTTACACAGAAACACAGAAACATGGCCATCACTACAAAAGAAGGTAAAGACAGAAAATCTCCCAGTAAAAGTACAAAGAAATTCCAAAGTAAAAAATAGGAATATTTATGGGAAAATGGCAGGGCAAAGTCATAACTTACCAAGAGTAACCATGAATGTAAATGGCATCAACTCTCCAGTTCAAAGACACAGACTGGCTCAATAGATTAAAAAATAAGACCCATCTATTGCTGCCTAAAAGAAACACATCTCACAAAGATGCACATAGATGGAAAGTGAAAGGATGGGGCCGGCGCCGCGGCTCATTAGGCTAATCCTCCGCCTAGTGGCGCCAGCACACCGGGTTCTAGTCCCGGTCGGGGCGCCGGATTCTGTCCCGGTTGCCCCTCTTCCAGGCCAGCCCTCTGCTGTGGCCAGGGAGTGCAGTGGAGGATGGCCCAGGTGCTTGGGCCCTGCACCCCATGGGAGACCAGGAAAAGCACATGGCTCCTGGCTCCTGCCATTGGATCAGCGCGGTGCGCCGGCCGCAGCGCGCCACCTGCGGCGGCCATTGGAGGGTGAACCAACCATAAAAAAGGAAGACCTTTCTCTCTGTCTCTCTCTCTCACTGTCCACTCTGCCTGTCAAAAAAAAAAAAAAAAAGTGAAAGGATGGAAAAAATATTCCATGCCAACAGAAACCAAAAAAGAGCTGGTGTAGCCATCTTAATATCAGATGAAATAGACTGTTAAAAGAGACAAAAAAAAGAGCACTATGTAATGATTAAGGGATCAATTTAAAAGTAAGATATAACTATTATAAACATATTTGCACTTTATTACAGGACACCTGGCTATTTAAAACATATGTTAAGAGATTTAAAGGAAGAAAAGACTCATATAAAATAGTAATGAGGGATTTCAATACCCTACTTTCAGCAATGGAAAGATCAACCAGACAAAATCAGCAAGGAAACAGCAGGTTTAATCGACACTATAGACCAAATGGACCTAACAGGTATCTACTTTCCATCCTACAGCCGCAGAAAACACACTATTCTCACCATTCCATAGAACTTTCTCTAGGATTGGCCACACACTAGGCCATAAGGCAAGTCTCAGCAAATTCAAAAAATTGAAATCATACCATGTATCTTCTCAGACCACAATGGAATGAAACTGAAAATCAGCAACTCATAATCTCTAGAACATATGCAAACACATAGAGACTGAATAACATGCTCATGAATAAATAGTACATCATTGAAGAAATCAGAGAAATCAAAAAAATTTCTGGAAACAAATGAAGAAAGACAATACAGAATATGAAATCTTATGGAATACAGCAAATGCAATGTTAAGAGGAAAGTTTATAGCAATTGGTGCCTACATCAAGAACTTGGAAAGGGGGCCGGTGCCACAGCTCAATAGGCTAATCCTCCACCTGCGGCGCCAGCACCCTGGGTTCTAGTCCCGGACGGGGCACCAGATTCTGTCCCGGTTGCTCCTCTTCCAGTCCAGCTCTCTGCTGTGGCCTGAGAGGGCAGTGGAGGATGGCCCAGGTCCTTGGACCCTGCACCTGCATGGGAGACCAGGAGGAAGCACCTGGCTCCTGGCTTCAGATCAGCGCAGCGTGCTAGCTGTAGCAGCCACTTTGGTGGTGAACCAACAGAAAAAGGAAGACCTTTCTCTCTGTCTCTCTCTCTCTCTCACTGTCTAACTCTGCCTGTCAAAAAATAAATAAATAAATAAAACAACTTGGAAAGGCACCAAATAAATGAGCTATAAATGCATCTCAAGGATCTAGAAAAACAAAAGCAAACCAAATCCAAAACATGTAGGAGGAAGAAGTAATTAAAATAGAGAAGAAATGAACAAAATTGAAACCAGAAAAACAATGCAAAATATCAGCAAAATGAAGAGCTTGTTTTTGTAAAAATAAACAAAATTAACACATCATTGGCCCAACTAACCAAGAAAAGGGGGAGGAGAAGATTCAAATCAATAAAATTATAAATGAAGAAGGAAATGTAATAACAGATACCATAGAAAAAAAGAACCATCTAAAATTACTACAAAGAGCCGTATGACAACAAACTGGGAAACCTAGAAGAAATGGATAGAAAGTGAAGGACACATACAACCTATCTATATTAAGCCATGAAGTCATAGAAAATCTAAACAGACCCAGAACCAACATAGAAATTGAGTCAATAAAAAAGACCCAGGCAACAAAGAAAAGTCCAGGACCAGATGGCTTCATTACTGAATTCTACCAGACATTTAAAGAAGACCTAACTCAAATTCCTCTCAAACTATTCAAAAAATTGAAAGGGAAAGAACGCCCCCAAGTTCTTTCTATGAAGCCAGTGTCACTTTAATTCCTAAACCTGAAAAAGATGTAACAGAGAACTACAGACCAATTTCCCTGATGAACATAGACATAAAAATCCTCAAAAATATTCTACCCAATCAAATCCAACAACACATCAGAAAGATCATTCACCCAGGCCAAGTAGGATTTATTCCTGGTATTCAAGGATGGTTCAACATTGACTAATCAATCAATGTAATATATCACATTAACAAACTGAAGAACAAAAACCATATGATTATCGCAATAGATGCAGAGAAAGCATTTGATAAAATACAACACCCTTTCATGATGAAAACTCTAAGAAAATTGGAAATAGAAGGAACATTCCTCAACACAATCAAGGCAACTTATGACAAACCCATGGCCAGTGTCCTATTGAATGGTGAAAAGTTGGAAGAATTGCCACTGAGATCTGATACCAGACAAGTATGCCCACTCTCCCCATTGCTATTCAATATAGTCCCGGAAGTTTTAGCCAGAGCCATTAGGCAAGAAAAATAAATCATAGGGATACAAATTGGGAAGGAGGAAGTCAAACCATCTGTATTCGCAGATAGCATGATTCTATATATAGGGGATCTGAAAGACTCCATTAAGAGCCTATTGGAACTCATAGAAGAGTTTGGTAAAGTAGCAGGATATAAAAATCAATACACAAAAAACAACAGCCTTTGTATACACAGACAATGCCAAGGCTGAGACAGAACTTCTAAGATCAATTCAATTCACAATAGATACAAAAAAGTTCAAATACCTTGGAATAAATTTAACCAATGTCAAATATCTCTGTGATGAGAATTACAAAACATCAAAGAAAGAAATAGAAGAAAATACTAAAAAATGGAAAAATCTTCCATGTTCATGGATTGGAAGAATGAATATCATCAAAATGTCTGTACTTCCGAAAGCAATTTACATTTGCAATGTGCTACCAATCAAAATACCAAAGACATTCTTCTCAGATATAGAAAGAAATATGTAGAAATTGATATGCAAACACAGGAGAACCCAAATAGTTAAAGCAATCTTATACAACAAAAACAATGCCAGAGGCATCACAATACCAGATTTCAAGAAATACTGCTAGGCAGTTATAATCAAAACAGCCTGGAGCTGCTACAAAAACAGATGGATAGACCAATGAAACAGAATAGAAATGCCAGAAATCAATCCAAGCATCTACAACCAACTTACATTTGACAAAGGAGCTAAAATCAATCTCTGGAGCAAGGAGAGTCTCTTCAACAAATGGTGTTGGGAAAACTGGATTTCCACATGCAGAAGTATGAAGCAAGTACCCTACCTTACACCTTTCACAAAAATCTACTCACAATGGATTAAAGACCTAAATCTACAACTCAATACCATCAAATTATTAGAGAACATTGGGAAAACCTTTCAAAACATTGGCACAGGTAGAGTTCCTGGAAAAGAAGCCAGAGGCACAAGTAATCAAACCAAAATTAACAATGAGATTACATAAAATTGAGAAGCTTCTGCCTACAAAAGAAACATTCAAGAAAGTGAAAAGGAAACTGACAGAATGGGAGAAATTATTTGCAAACTATGCAACTGATAAAGGATTAAAATCTCAAATATATAAAGAGCTCAAGAAATGCAACAACCACAAAACAAACCAGTCAAAACGCAGTTAAGAAATAGGCAAAACACTTAAACAGGTATTTTTCAAAACAGAAAATCCAAATGTCCAACAGACACATGAAAAGGGAAGAGATGTATAATTTGGGACATGCTCAGGCTGACTTGCCCCAAGTGGTGGAGTTGGAAGCATACCAGGGGATTCCAATTCAATCCCATCGAGGTGGCATGTACCAATGCCATCTCACTGTTCCAGGTGATCAGTTTCAGTTCACAGTTGGTCATGGTGGAGGGACTGGGAGTCAAAGGGAGCACATAGACAAGTCTAGTACCTGCTAACGCTAACCGATGGAGTAAATAAAGGGGAGAGTGATCCAACGTGGGAAGTGAGATACTCAGCAGACTCATAGAATGGCAGATGTCCTAAATAGCACTCTGGCCTCAGAATCAGCCCTAAAGGCATTCGGAGCTGGCTAAAAAGCTCATGAGAGTATTTCAGGCATGGAAAGCCAAGACACTCTGGCAAAAGATCTCTGCGAGTGAGATCCCAGTGGAAAGAACAGGTCATCAAAGAAGGAGGTACCTTTCTCTGAAGGGAGGAGAGAACCTCCACTTTGACTATGACCTTGTCTAAACAAGATAAGAGTCGGAGAACTCAGAGGGCTTCCATAGCCTTGGAAACTCATGACTGGAGCATAGGGAGATTACTGATGCCATAGACAGGAGTGTCAATTGGTAAAGTCAACAACAGGAGTCACTGTGCACTTACTCCTCATGTAGGATCTCTATCCTTAATGTGCTGTACATTGAGTTTTAATGCTATAACGAGTACTCAAACAATATATTTCACTTTGTGTTTCTATGGGGGTGCAAACTGTTGAAATCCTTACTTAATGCATACTAAACTGATCCTCTGTAAAAAAAAAAAAAAAAAGAAATTATCAACTCCCAACTTGACTCTCACTGGGATTAAACATGACAATAGGTCTGCTCTGATTTCATCATCATTTAAAAAAAAATCATCTATTATTTTTCACTTTATGTTTCTGTGTGGGAGCAAACTGTTGAAATCCATACTTGATGTATACTAAGCTGATCTTCTGTATATTAAGATAATCAAAAATGAATCTTGATGTGAATGGAAGGGGAGAGGGAGTGGGAAGGGGGAGGGTTGTGGGTGGGAGGGACGGTATGGGGGGGAAGCCATTGTAATCCATAAGTCGTACTTTGGAAATTTATATGCATTAAATAAAAGTTTAAAAAAAAATGCTCAGGATCACCAGCCATCAGGGAAATGCAAATCAAAACCACAATGAGGTTTCACCACACCCTAGTTAAAATGGCTTTCATACAGAAATCAACAAACAACAAATGCTGACAAGGATGTGGGAAAAATGGTACCCTAATCCACTGTTGGTGGGAATGTAAACTGGTACAGCCACTATGGAAGACCATATGGAGACACCTCAGAAATCTGAATATAGACCTACCATATGACCCAGCCATCCCACTCCTGGGAATTTACCCAAAGGAAATGAAATCAGTGAATAAAAGAGTTATCTGCACCCTCATGTTTATTGCAGCTAAATTCATAATAACTAAGTCATAGAATCAACCCAAATGCCCATCAACTGAAGACTGGGTAAAAAAATTATGGGATATGTACACCATGGAATACTACTCAGCATTTACCAAAAAAATGAAATCCAATCATCTTTAACAAAATTGATGAATCTGGAAAACATCATAGTTATTGAAATAAATAAGCCTTAAAGGGACAAATACCTCATGCTCTCCCTGACCTTAATAACTAATAGAGTACCTAAAAGGCAATCTGTAGAAGTGAAATTGACATTTTGAGAAGCAATGACTTGAACAGCCCTTGTCTTCACTGGTGAGGAGCAGTTTTTTTTTTCCATACTATTTATTGAATTCTTTACTTAACATAGAGTTAAACATATGTGTATAAATTCAATTGAAAATAGATCTCAGTTTTAAAAAAGAGTGTGGGGCTGGCGCCGTGGCTCACTTGGTTGATCCTCTGCCTTGCGGCACTGGCATCCCATATGGGCACCGGGTTCTAGTCCCGGTTCCTCCTTTTCCAGTCCAGCTCTCTGCTGTGGCCCGGGAGGGCAGTGGAGGATGGCCCAAGTGCTTGGGCCCCTGCACTCACATGGAAGACCAGGAGGAGGCACCTGGCTCCTGGCTTTGGATTGGCACAGTGCTGGCCATGGCAGCTATTTGGGGAGTGAACCAACAGAGGGAAGACCTTTCTCCCTATCTCTCCCTCTCACTGTCTATAACTCTACCTGTAAAATAAAAAAGAGTGTGAATAAGAGAGGGAGGAGGAAGAGGGGTGGGAGGGTGAGCAAAGTGAGAAGAATCACCATGTTCCTAAAGTTGTGATTATGCAGGGTATGAAGTTTGTAACTATAAAACTGTATAGTTCTGCATGCATTCCTATGGACTTCCTTCTAAGGGTACAGTTTAAAAACTTGCTGTGGGAATATGAAAATATCATCTTAATTGTTAAGGTGCTCATATGGGTAGGATTAAGTGTCTGGTAATAGGCTGGCGCCTCGGTTCAATAGGCTAATCCTCCGCCTTGCGGCGCCAGCACACCGGGTTCTAGTCCCGGTCGGGGAGCCGGATTCTGTCCCGGTTACCCCCTCTTCCAAGCCAGCTCTATGCTGTGGCCTGGGAGTGCAGTGGAGGATGGCCCAAGTCCTTGGGCCCTGCACCCCATGGGAGACCAGGAGAAACACCTGGCTCCTGCCTTCAGATTAGTGTGGTGCGCCGGCCGCAGTGCACTGGCCGTGGCAGCCATTGGAGGGTGAACCAATGGCAAAGGAAGACCTTTATCTCTGTCTCTCTCTCTCACTGTCCACTCTGCCTGTCAAAAAAATTTTTTTAAAGTGTCTGGTAATAATAATAGATAAAATTAAAAAGGAGTGAATACTCCAACATGGGAAACAGTCCACATAACAGACTCACAGAATGACAATCACTTTAAGTAGCACTCTGACCTTAGAATCAGCCCTTAAGGCAAGTTTCAATTGGCCCCACTTCCTCCTCAATACTTACAATTCACTGTATTTTTCCTTTCCTCTTTCTATGAATAGGTAAAAGAATCACCTTGTACTTTTAATTTGTTGTACTTTTAATTGTTAGTGAAGGTAGCTCATGAGTTTTTCTGTGGTTGCTCTAACAAATTACTACACAATTGGTGACTTAGACAACATACATTATTCTCTGGCTGTTCTGTAAACCAAAAGTCTGAAATATAGGTGTCTGAAAGGCTGCTCGCCCTCTGGAGGTTCTAATAGAGATCCATTCTTTAACTCTACCAGCTTTGAGACGCTGCTGGCATTCTTCAGCTTACAGAAGCATCATTCCAATCTCTAAATCTTTTCTGTGTGTCTGTGTCAAAATTCCTGCTGTCTCTGTTTTAGAAGGATGCATGTAATTGCATATAGAGACCATCCAGATAATCCAAGGTAAGCTTCTCTTCTCAAGATCCTTAACTGAATTGTATCTTTTGCCATTGAAGGTAATATTCATCTTTTTGCCACATAAAATAATATCTCCAGGTTCCAGGAATTAGGAATGAATATTTTTTGTGGAGCCATTTTTTCAGCCCATAGGAGGTGGGCATAATTTGTTTGTTCTCTTTTGACAAGTGCCTGTTAAATTCTTTTGCCCATTTTTACTGGGTGGTCCACTTTTTTTCTTCCTGAATTGTTAGGACTTCCTCATTATTCAAAATACAAATTATTTGTCAGTTTAATATATTGTAATATTTTCCTATTCCATGGATTGCCTTTCCACTCTCCTTACATTGTCTAGTTCTTAACATAGTAAAATTTATCTCATTTTAATAGGCTAATAAATAGGCATAGATAATCTCAGTGACTTTTGCAAATACGTACTTAATTAGAAGGGAGAGCTTCTGCTGAAGCTTGTATTCATGTTACCAAAGTCCATTAATTGATGAATGGGCTTTTGTAGTTCTATAACATCACAGGCTATTTCTAAATGTTTCCTGTATGACTTAGAGTTTTATTTTAACATATAGTAAAACATGGTTTCTCAAAATTCCAGCTGTATTCTTAATATAAATTGACAAGCTGATCCTAAAAATTATGTGGAAATTCAAGAGACCCAGAATAGTAGAATGAATTTTTTAAAAAGATAACAAAGTAGGAAAATTCACACTTCCCAATTTCAAACCTTGCTATAAAGCTACAGTAAATGACACAGTGTGGTAATGAAAAAATGATGGATCTAACTCTACCGTTTGAGGTAAGTCAGCTTGAGCATGTCCCGAATTGCACATCTCTTCCCTCTCTTATTCCCACTCTTATATTTAACAGTGATCACTTTTCAGTTAAGTTTCAGCACTTAAGAAGAATTGTGTATTGATTACAGTATTCAACCAAAAGTATTAAGTAGAACAAACAAAAAAAAATACTAAGAGGGATAACATATCAATTTGTTCATCAACAGTCAGGGTGAGAGCTGATCAAGAAACATACCAGGTGATTCCAATTCAATCCCATCAAGGTGGCATGTACCAATGCCATCTCACTAGTCCCAGTGATCAATTTCTGTTCACAATTGATCATAATGATAGGACTAAGAGCCAAAGGGATCACATAACAAGACTAGTGTCTGCAAATACTAACTGATAAAATTAAAAAGGGAGAGAACGATCCAACATGGGAAGCGAGATACACAGCAGACTCATAGAGTGGCAGATGTCCTGAACAGCACTATGGCCTCAGAATCAGCCCTGAAGGCATGTGGATCTGGCTCTAGAGCCCATGAGAGTATTTTAGGCATGGAAAGCCAAGACACTCTGGCAAAAAAAAAAAAAAATGACCTAAATGAAAGATCTCCGCGAGTGAGATCCCAGTGGAAAGAACGGGTCATCAAAGAAGGAGGTACCTTTCTCTGAAGGGAGGAGAGAACTTCCACTTTGACCATGGCCTTGTCTAAATATGATCAGAGTCAGTGAACTCAGGGGGCTTCCATAGCCTTGGCAGCTCATGACAAGAGCCTAGGGTGATTACTGAGGCCATAAACAAGAGTGTCAATTTGTTAAGTCAACAACAGGAGTCACTGTGCACTTACTCCTCATGTAGGATCTTTGTCCTTAGTGTGCTGTACATTGTGATTTAATGCTATAACTAGTACTCAAACAGTATTTTTCACTTGATGTTTCTGTGTGGGAGCAAACTGTTGAAATCTTTACTTAATGTATGCTAAACTGATCTTCTGTATATAAAGAGAAAAGAAAATGAATCTTGATGTGAATGGAAGGGGAGAGGGAGTGGGAAAGGGGAGGGTTGCGGGTGGGAGGGACGTTATAGGGGAGAAGCCATTGTAATCCATAAGCTGTACTTTGGAAATTTATATTCACTAAATAAAAGTTTAAAAAAATGAATGATGGATCAAGGCAATAACACTTAAAGTCCAGAAGTAAACCCACGTATCTTGGACAATTGTTTTTCAACAAAGATGCCAAGAACATTCAGAAGGAAAAAATAAATTCAACAAATGGTATGAAAACAACTAGTTAGCTGTAGTCAAAAGAAAGAAGTTGGACTTCTACTTCACATAACATACAAAAACATATTCAAAATGGATTAAAGGTCTAAATGTGGGGCAATTGTTGTGTGAAGTGGGTTAAGGTGCTGCTTAGAACATCTACATCCCTTATCTGCACATCAGTTTGAATCCTGGCTGCTCCATTCTGATCCATTTCCCTGCTGACGTGCCTGGGAAGCAGCAGAAAATGGCTCAAGTACTTGCACCCCTGCTACTCTTCTGGGAGACCCACATGATGTTTCAGACTCCTGACTCAGTCTGACCCTCAGGTCCTAGCTGTTGTGGCCATTTGGGTAGTGAACTAGTGAATGAACAATCTTTCTCTCTGTGTTTCAAAGCAGTGTTTTTTAAATGTCAAAATATAATATCTAAAACTATAAAACTCTTGGAAAGAAATATGTGTCAATCTTCATTACCTGAGACTGAGCAGTGATTTCTTATATATAACACCAAAAGCAAAAACAGCAAGAGAAAAAACTGACAAATGGGATTTTATCACATCTTCAAAAACTTGGTGCCTTAAAGAACATATAAAGAAAATGAAAAGACAGCTCCAAGTAGGAAAGAAAATACACATGCAAGCCATATATCTGATAAGAGACTTGTATTTAGGACCTATAAAGAACTCACATAATTCAATAATATAAAGGCAAATAGAGACAGATTTTGGTACACTAGTTAAGAAGCCTGTTAGCATGACTGCATCCTACATTGAAGAACCCAGGTTGAAGGCCTAGATCCACTTCTATTTCCAGCTAATGTGCTTCCTGAGAGGTAGCAGTTAATTGCTAAAATACTTGATCTCCCATGAGGGAGAGTTGAGTTCCTGGCGTCAGCCTGACCCAGCCCAAATCATTGTGGACATCTCGGGAGTAAACTAGCAAACAGAAGGTCTTTATCTCTCTCTCTTTCTTTCTCAGTCTCTCTGCCTTTAAAATTAAAAAAAAAAAAGAATTTAAAGACAAATAGCCCAATTTAAAAGTAGGCAAAGAATTTGAATAGACATTTCTCCAAGGATAAACAAATGGCCAATAAATACAGTGAAAGGTATGCAACATCTTCAAGGAGGAATAAATCAAAACTATAATGAGCTATCATTTCCTACCCATGAGGATGACTAGAATCAGAAAGACAGATACTAACAAAAGCTTGCCAGAACATGGAGAAATTAGAATCCTTATACACACCTGATGGGAACATAAAATGGTGCACTGCTTTGAAAAGGAGTTCAGCAGTTACACAAAAAGTTAAACATAGAGTTACCATATGCCCCAGAAATTTCACTCCCAAGGATATATCCAAGAGTACTGAAACACGTCCACATGAAAATGCAAGCAGTCCTAGCTGTCTTATTTATAATAGCCAAAAAGTGGAAACTATCCCAACCGTCCATCAATTGATGAGTGGATTAAAAATATAGAGCATGGAGCCAGCATTGTGGTACAGCCAGCTAAGCTGCCATTTACAACATCAACAACCCATATCATAGTTTCCATTGGATTCCCAGCTTCTCCACTTCCTGTTGTTTCCTACTAATGCACCAGGGAAGGCAGTAAAAGATTCGCAAGTAATTGAACTCATGCCCCCCATGCGGGAGACCAGGATAGAGTTCTTGGTTCCTGGCTTTGACCTGGCCCAGCCCCAGCAAAGGCAGCCATCTTGGAAGTGAACCAGTGGATGGCAAATCTCTCTCTCTCCCTCCCTCCCTCCTTCCCTCCCTCCCTCCGTGTGTGTGTGTGTGTATGTGTGTGTGTGTGTGTCCCACTCTCTGTCACCTTGCCTTTCAAATAAATCCTTTTTAAAAAAAAATAAAGATACGAAGTGTATCCATACCACAGAATATTACTAATCCATAAAAAGGAATTAACCACTGATATATGCTACAATAAATGAAACTTAAAACATTCTCAATGAAAAGGACAGTCACAAGACTATTATTGTATTATTCCATTTTTCACCACTGCAATGAAATACCTGAGGCTCCCAATCAACAAAGAGGTCTATTTTGCTTGCATTTTTGGAGATTCGAGGCAAGAAACCAGCACTGGTTTGGTTCTGGTGAGACTTCATGATGGCTGACATCACACTGGCAGAAGCACATAGGTGAAGAAGAGACTCCATCTGGAAACAAAGTTAGAGATTGACTCAGGGGTCAGACTTGATTTTACAACAACTTGCTCTTGCAAGAGATTGTAGGTCCCAAAACAGTTACTTAATTCCTCTCTTTCCCCCACCCCAAGAATTCCTCCAAAGACCTAAGGGATTCCTAACAGGCTCCACCTCCCAATACTGCCACTGAGGACTAAGGTTCCAGCACATGAACCCATGGAAAATATACTTACACCATATCCAAACCATGCCAATCATGTATTGCATAATTCTATGAATATGAAATATCCAGAAGAGAAAAATCCACAGAAATGCAAAAAGTATTAGTAGTTGCCTAAGGCTGGGGAGACTTGGGGGGGAAATGGGAAGTGACTATTAAAGACTATGGCCTTTCTCATGGGGATGGTAAAAATGTCATAAAATTGATAGTGGATATTAATATACAACTCAGAAAACACATGGAAAATCACTGAATTGTAAATTATTTGATGCAGGAATATTATCTTAAGCTGTTATATTAAAAACATTCTTTTTTAATCTAAATTAAGTTCCTTAATCTGTTTATTACTAATATTCATTCCTACATCCTAGTATATTCCTCGCTTGAACATCCTGAGGGCATTATTCAGGACATTTGTTATATTTTGGGTAATATTATAATATTAATGTTTTAAATCGAAAAATAGGGAATCCTCCCAAATTCTTTCTATGAAGCCAGCATCACTTTAATTCCTAAGCCGGAAAAAGATACAGCATTGAAAGAGAATTACAGACCAATATCCCTGATGAACATAGATGCAAAAATCCTCAATACAATTCTGGCCAATAGAATACAACAACACATCAGAAAGATCCTCCACCCCAACCAAGTGGGATTTATCCCTGGTATGCAGGGATGGTTCAATGTGTGCAAAACAATCAATGTGATACACCACATTAACAGACTGCAGAAGAAAAACCATATGATTATCTCAATAGACACCGAGAAAGCATTTGATAAAATACAACACCCTTTCATGATGAAAACTCTAAGCAAACTGGGTATGGAAGGAACATTCCTCAATACAATCAAAGCAATTTATGAAAAACCCATGGCCAACATCCTATTGAATGGGGAAAAGTTGAAAGCATTTCCACTGAGATCTGGTACCAGACAGGGATGCCCACTCTCACCACTGCTATTCAATATAGTTCTCGAAGTTTTACCCAGAGCTATTAGGCAAGAAAAAGAAATTAAAGGGATACAAATAGGGAAGGAAGCGTCGGCGCCGCGGCTCACTAGGCTAATCCTCCGCCTGACGGCGCCAGCACACCGAGTTCTAGTGAGTTCTAGTCCCGGTCGGGGCACCAGATTCTGTCCCAGATACCCCTCTTCAGGCCAGCTCTCTGCTGTGGCCAGGGAGTGCAGTGGAGGATGGCCCAAGTCCTTGGGCCCTGCACCCCATGGGAGACCAGGATAAGTACCTGGCTCCTGCTGTCGGATCAGCACGGTGCGCCGGCTGCAGCACGCCAGCTGCGGCGGCCATCGGAGGGTGAACCAATGACAAAGGAAGACCTTTCTCTCAGTCTCTCTCTCACTGTCCACTTCGCCTGTCAAAAAAAAAAAAATTGGGAAGGAAGAACTCAAACTATCCCTCTTCACAGATGATATGATTCTTTATTTAGGGGACCCAAAGAACTCTACTAAGAGACTATTGGAACTCATAGAAGAGTTTGGCAAAGTAGCAGGGTATAAAATCAATGCACAAAAATCAACAGCCTTTGTATACACAGGCCGAGGAAGAACTTCTAAGATCAATCCCATTCACAATAGCTACAAAAACAATCAAATACCTTGGAATAAACTTAACCAAGGATGTTAAAGATCTCAACAATGAAAATTACAAAACCTTAAAGAAAGAAATAGAAGAGGATACCAAAAAATGGAAAAATCGTCCATGCTCATGGATTGGAAGAATCAATATCATCAAAATGTCCATTCTCCCAAAAGCAATTTATGCATTCAATGCGATACCAATCAAATACCAAAGACATTCTTCTCAGATCTGGAAAAAATGATGCTGAAATTCATATGGAGACACAGGAGACCTCGAATAGCTAAAGCAATCTTGTACAACAAAAACAAGGCCAGAGGCATCACAATACCAGATTTCAGGACATACTACAGGGCAGTGGTAATCAAAACAGCATGGTACTGGTACAGAAACAGAAGGATAGACCAATGGAACAGAATAGAAACACCAGAAATCAACCCAAACATCTACAGCCAACTTATATTTGATCAAGGATCCAAAACCAATCCCTGGAGTAAGGACAGTCTATTCAATAAATGGTGCTGGGAAAATTGGATTTCCACGTGCAGAATCATGAAGCAAGACCCCTACCTTTCACTTTACACAAAAATTCACTCAACATGGATTAAAGAACTAAATCTATTACCTGACACCATCAAATTATTAGAGAGCATTGGAGAAACCCTGTAAGATATAGGTACCGGCAATGACTTCTTGGAAAAGACCCCAGAAGCACAGGCAGTCAAGCCAAAATTAACATTTGGGATTGCATCAAATTGAGAAGTTTCTGTACTGAAAAGAAATAGTCAGGAAAGTGAAGAGCCAACCGATAGAATAGGAAAAAATATTTGCAAACTACGCAACAGATAAAGGGTTGATAACAAGAATCTACAAAGAAATCAAGAAACTCCACAACACCAAGACAAACAACCCACTTAAGAGATGGGCCAAGGACCTCAATAGACATTTTTCAAAAGAGTAAATCCAAATGGCCAACAGACACATGAAAAAATGTTCAAGATCACTAGCAATCAGGGAAATGCAAATCAAAACCACAATGAGGTTTCACCTCACCCCAGTTAGATTGGCTCACATTCAGAAATCTACCAACAATAGATGCTGGAGAGGATGTGGGGAAAAAGGGACACTAACCCACTGTTGGTGGGAATGCAAACTGGTTAAGCCACTATGGAAGTCAGTCTGGAGATTCCTCAGAAACCTGAATATAACCCTACCATTCAACCCAGCCATCCCACTCCTTGGAATTTACCCAAAGGAGTTTAAATTGGCAAACAAAAAAGAGGTCTGCACCCTAATGTTTATTGCAGCTCAATTCACAATAGCTAAGACCTGGAACCAACCTAAATGCCCATCAACAGTAGACTGGATAGGCCGGCGCCGCGGCTCATTAGGCTAATCCTCCGCCTTGCGGCGCCGGCACACCGGGTTCTAGTCCCGGTTGGGGCGCCGGATTCTGTCCCGGTTGCCCCTCTTCCAGGCCAGCTCTCTGCTGTGTCCAGGGAGTGCAGTGGAGGATGGCCCAGGTGCTTGGGCCCTGCACCCCATGGGAGACCAGGAAAAGCACATGGCTCCTGGCTCCTGCCATCGGATCAGCGCGGTGCGCCAGCCGCAGCGCGCTGGCCGCGGCGGCCATTGGAGGGTGAACCAGTGGCAAAGGAAGACCTTTCTCTCTGTCTCTCTCTCTCACTGTCCACTCTGCCTGTCAAAAAAAAAAAAAACAGTAGACTGGATAAACAACTTATGGGACATGTACTCTATAGAATACTATACAGCAGTCAAAAACAATGAAATCCGGTCATTTGCAACAAGATGGAGGAATCTGGAAAACATCATGCTGAGTGAACTAAGCCAGTCCCAAAGAGACAAATATCATATGTTCTCCCTGATTGGCGACAACTAACTGAGCACCAAAGGAGAAACCTGTTGAAGTGAAATGGACACTATGAGAAACAGTGACTTGATCAGCTCTTGTCCTGACTGGTGATGTACAATGTAATACTTTATCCATTTTAGTATTTTTTTTGTTCTAGTACTATTGGATGAACTCTGTAATTAACACACAATTATTCTTAGGTGTTTAAATTTTAACTGAAAAGTGATCCCTGTTAGCAATTTGGAAACATTATGCTAAGTAAAATAAGCCAGTCCCAATGGGACAATTATCATATGTTCTCCCTGATCAGTGACAACTAACTGAGCACCAAAAAGGAAACCTGTTAAAGTGAAATGAACACTATGAGAAACAGTGACATGATCAGCCCTTGTCCTGACTGTTGATAAACAACTTAATACGTTATCCCTCTTAGTATTTTTTGTTTGTTTGTTCTACTTAATACTTTTGGTTGAATACTATAATCAATACACAGTTATTCTTAAGTGTTGAAACTTAACTGAAAAGTGATCGCTGTTAAATATAAGAGTGGGAATAAGAGTGGGAAGAGATGTGCAATTCGGGACATGCTCAAGATGACTTGCCCCAAATGGTAGAGTTAGAAACATACCAGTGGATTCCAATTCAATCCCATCAAGGTGGCATGTACCAATGCCATCTCACTAGTCCCAGTGATCAATTTCTGTTCACAATTGATCATAATGATAGGACTAAGAGCCAAAGGGATCACATAACAAGACTAGTGTCTGCAAATACTAACTGATAAAATTAAAAAGGGAGAGAACGATCCAACATGGGAAGCGAGATACACAGCAGACCCATAGAATGGCAAATGTCCTAACAGCACTCTGGCCTCATAATCAGCCCTGAAGGCATGTGGATGTGGCTCTAGAGCCCATGAGAGTATTTTAGGCATGGAAAGCCAAGACACTCTGGCAAAAAAAAAAAAAATGACCTAAATGAAAGATCTCCGCGAGTGAGATCCCAGTGGAAAGAACAGATCATCAAAGAAGGAGGTACCTTTCTCTGAAGGGAGGAGAGAACTTCCACTCTGACTGCAACCTTGTCAAAATATGATCAGACTTGGTGAACTTAAAAGCCCTTGGCAACTCATGACAAGAGCCTAGGGTGATTACTGAGGCCATAAACAAGAGTGTCAATTTGTTAAGTCAACAACAGGAGTCACTGTGCACTTACTCCTCATGTAGGATCTTTGTCCTTAGTGTGCTGTACACTGTGATTTAATGCTATAACTAGTACTCAAACAGTATTTTTCACTTTGTGTTTCTATGTGGGTGCAAACTGTTGAAATCTTTACTTAATATATGCTAAACTGATCTTCTGTATATAAAGAGAATTAAAAATGAATCTTGATGTGAATGGAATGGGAGAGGGAGCAGGAAAAGGGAGGGTTGCGGGTGGGAGGGAAGTTATGGAGGGGGGGAGCCATTGTAATCCATAAGCTGTACTTTGGAAATTTATATTCATTAAATGAAAGTTAAAAAAATAATATTAATGTTTTCATAAGAAATAGCCCATGGTATAGTAGAAAGTACCTTGGACTTGAAGGTTTGATATTAATAGCTGGGTGCTTTCAGCAAGCAAGTTTCTCTGAAACTCCACATGAAAATTAATAATAAATAATGAAAATGCCTCATAGAGTTGTTAAGCACTGAATGAGGTAATTATATGAAAGTGCTTGCCACGTGGATGTATTTTCTGGGTGATAAAGAGAATTGAAATGTTGAGGGGACCAACAATTTACCCCAGTGCTGTCATTTTCTTGCTGGTGCTGTGATTTGGGGCAAGTCACTTACTGTCTCTGAACCTTATTTTCCTTATTGATAAAATCGGAATGATTTTTTTTTATTTGACAGAGTTAGACAATGAGAGAGAGAGAGACAGAGAGAAAGGTCTTCCTTCCGTTGGTTCACCCCCAAAATGGCCACTACAGTCGGCACTGCACCAATCCGAAGCCAGGAGCCAGGTGCCTCCTCCTGGTCTCCCATGCGGGTGCAGGGCCCAAGCACTTGGGCCATCCTCCACTGCCTTCCCGGTCCACAGCAGAGAGCTGGACTGGAAGAGGAGCAACCGGAACTAGGACCCAGTGCCCATATGGGATGCCAGCACCGTAGGCAGAGGATTATCCAAGTGAGCCACAGCACTGGCCCCTAAAATCTGAGTGATAATAGCTAAGTTTGGGGACTGTGGTAAAGATCATGTTTTTCAAGTCAGCAATACTCCAGGCTTATCACAGAAAGAAGACATTATTATTATTAGTGGCCTTAACAAGAGTGAAATACTGTATAAGTCTAAGAACTTACTACTACATTGAAATACTAACAGGACAGTTTGGTCTGGATGTCCCAGCAGCTGAAACAGTCAATTCTACTACATTAGGAAAAGGAAGGCACGTGGGGCTCAACTTCCTTCCATATTCAGTGAGCTACAATTTCTGAGTTAAAATGTGCTTCATAGAAAAGATTCATATTCTTCTTTATCTGTTTTAAAAGCCTAAACACCTTTCCCTTTTGCTATCTCTTAGTAGTATGTATCATTTATTATATGCTGGTTATATAAGCTTATGATTCCCTTAACAAGAAGATGAGCAAACATATCCTTTTTCATTGTTCTGTAGTAAACCATCTTTAAGTCGCATTCAATTCACTTGAAACATACTTCTCACAGGAAATTATGTGATATAACAGATTTTCATGTGTATACAGAGTATAGACATAATTATTTGAAAAGCATTTAAGAGAACTCACTGTACTTTGAAAAAATGCAGCTTGTCTCTGTCTCTCTAGTTTGGCTTGCCAGGTTTCATTATAATGGCCTATTTATGTTTCCTTTCCTAAACAGAGTCCTTGTCTGTAATGAGCTCAAAATTTGCTTCTTTTCAAATTTCCAGTGCCTACTGCAGGGTCTGGCACATAGTGTATATTCATTCAATAGTCAATAACTATAACCAAAGGCTCACTGTTTCAAATGACTGTATTATGAATACTTATGAGTCCATTTACTTAAAAGCAACAAGTGTGCAAATCAAAAAGTATTCAAATCAAAAAGTATTCTTTTTGATTTGCTCTTTGTAAAGTAACATTGTTCTATACATTATTTTTTAAAGATCTATTTATTTATTTGAAAGTCAGAGTTACACAGAGAGAGAAGGGGAGGCATAGATAGTGAGAGGTCTTCCATCCACTCGTTCATTCCCCAGATAGCTACAATGGCTGAATCTGCGCCAATCCGAAGTCAGGAGCCAAGAGCTTCTTCCAGGTCCCCCATGTGGCCACCTTCTACTGCTTTCCCAGGCGATAGCAGAGAGCTGGATCAGAAGTGGAGCAGCCCGGGCCAGTGCCACAGCTCACTAGGCTAATCCTCCACCTGCGGCGCTGGCACCCTGGGTTCTAATCCTGGTTGAGGCACCGGATTCTATCCTGGTTGCTCCTCTTCCAGCCGTAGCAGCCATCTGGAGAGTGAGCCAACGGAAGGAAGACCTTTATCTCTGTCTCTCTCTAACTCTGCCTGTCAAAAAAAAAAAAAAAAAAAAGTGGAGCAGCCTGGACTCGAACCAGCAGGCGGCAGCTCTACCCACTATGCCACAGCATTGGCCCCTGTTGTATAGATTATTAATCTTCACATCTTTATTCCTCACAAAATATTATATAATTTAGATATTTTACTAATTCAGCTATTTCCACAAATTAATCTTAATCAGTGAAACTTCACTGTGCTAAGCCAGTATTATATATTTATTATAATATTATTATGTAAAGGCCAGCGTTGGATAATCTTTTAATTACTTATCATAGTGAGCTGCTGCTATTCTTCATTTGGGGATCAGTTTGGGTTTTTTTTTAACTTTTATTTAATGAATATAAATTTCCGAAGTACAGCTTATGGATTACAATGGATTACAATGGCTTCCCCCCCATAATGTCCCTCCCACCCGCAACTCTCCCCTTTCCCACTCCCTCTCCCCTTCCATTCACATCAGTTTGGGTTTTTTTTAATAAGATTGGTTTTTATGATGTGAAATACTCAGAAATCACCCTTCAAGCATTTCTCTTAAAATGGACATATTCATGAGTGATGAACTACCTATGTCAAGATAGAACTCACTGCTTACATAACCTTATTTGTGTCTATGTCTTCTGAAACTTCTCTGGCCATAATTCCCAAATTGTCTAAGGTGTTGCAAAAAAAAAAATAGATAGATACCCAAAAATTTCTACAATACCTAGGGCAACAAGCAAAGAGAGACAAAAAAATCCTTGCTGATAGTAATTAGCTTTATTATGCACACGAGATTGTGTTACTCTTGTCTTGGCAGGCAAAAGTTTGCCCTTGTTCATAAATTTTGTCTTGCCCACAGACTAATCTAACTACAGTAAATAATTTTCTCAATTCACATTTCTGCTTTTCTCCAGCCTGCTCATTATTTTCTATATTTTCACAATAAGCCCTATAAAATTGCATATTTCATTACCAATTCACCATCACTCTGAATGATGCATTTCTAAGTCAATTCCTTAACCCCCTGCATCAAAAGTGCCATATCACTCTGTCTTTCAAACAATCAAATCTTTATTCAATAAAGAGCAGTTAATTTTTGATCAGGGAAGTGGAGGTTGCAATATTTTTTACAACACTGACAATATTACACAAACAGAGAAGTGGTATTTTATCTGTCAGTGTAGGTTGGTGGCAAGAGCATCAGATAGAGAGTGGGAAGATCTAGAGATCTGTTAGCTGTGCAACCTTGGGTGAGTTGCTTAATCTTTCTGCGCTTCAGGTTTGCCATCTATAAAAATATTATCCATCTTCCCAGGTAATTTGGACACTCAAATAAAAGAGTAATATCATTTATAGGTTGTAAAGAACTACATAGATGTACAATGTTATTATTTAAAATAACAGAAGTTTTAAATGTTCACTTTCCACTCCATGAGCAAGTGACAGTACACCTGAAGCAAACACTCAGTTTGAACCTAAAATATGTGCCCCTATGTTTACTGTATGATCCCAGGTAAATCATCTAGGTATATCTTTGTGTCTTACACAGGTTTTGGTTATTGCTTGTTCATTTTCGTTTTTGTTTTTGTTTTTAATTTTTGCTACCTGCACTATTGATTTTGTAGCTTTCCTCCATAAGGAGAAGTGAAAAGTTCCATAGGCAGAAATTCATCTCCATACGTGCTATCATTCCATCATTTCCCTGCACGGAGGGAGACAGCCTACAGAACCTTAAACCTTTTTTTAAAGACCTCAGTGATATATGAACATTCATTTCCAAGCGCTCCCACTAGAGTCATTCTAATCTGGGGAGCTCTGGGGACTGTTTGAACGCGGTCTATATGAAGTCGTTTCTCAGGCACTTCTTCTCAATGTCATGTAGCCAACAGGCTGAATCAACCACATGCAGTAATGAAAACATCCTGTATTTATAGCGGTATTTCTCCAAGGAACATCCTTCAGCAGGAATGCCTGAAAGAGTTCTAAGAATTGAAGGACATATTTCAGACATGTCTAACCTGTCTCCGAACCCCTATAAAAATGGTCAGGATGCCAAATTGTGCCTTTCCCCCGCCTTGTGCTGTAAAATGAAATGGGAGAGTCGTTTGGCTTTATGGCTCTCCATGTCATTGTGTCTTTTTGCTATTACATGGGTGTAAAAAAAATAAATAAAAATAAGCTATATTAAGCATTATGCCATGTCACCACCTCACCAAGCAGCTACATAACCTCAACTGTGAATTTTGTTTTATCTTAAGGAATCTTTTAAAACATATGTCTTTACAATATAGTCTACAAGCATATAATTTCTAGATTTAGATTTAAATTTTTCCACCCAGACAAAGCTCTTGGCATTCAGAAATACTGGAAAAAGAAAAAAAAAACAGACAGAGAGGACTTGGAACAAACCAAAATTTATGTTTTCTCTTCTTTCAAGTGAAGATGAGTTGGACTAGATTTGCCTTAAAATTATTGTTCTGCTTAAATTTTTGAAATGCATGTACAAAGGGCATACTAAGCACTCAATTATTTTATAATAGAAAGCAAAAGATATATTTTTCAACAGATTTTCCATGGACAGCCTTTCTTCAAAGAACCTAAGGGCAGAAAGGGCTCCAAGATTTCTGGAACAAGGGGTTATTGATGTTTTCCTTGATCACACTGGGGAAAAATGAGGTATTTTTCCCAGAGGAAGGTGCTCACACACCAATGGCCACTAATGAGCCTCCATTTCAGAAAAACAAGATCGCAAACTGCACCTAAAGATTGATGGAGATATATCTAATCCATTGATCAAGGATCTTCGTCCAAAGGTTGTTGCCAACTCAAACAAGAAATGTTCAATCATCCTCTTTGCTGTTCTAACCAGGCTTAGACACTTGATCACAACTCTGGATTATGTGGGCATTTAAAGCACAAACCCAGTGAATCAAGGAGAGGCAAGGAGTGCCCCTAGATCTCTACCTACCACCATGAAGATGGAACATAGTCACTATGTCTTGAGCAACCATTATGTGGCAGATGCTCGAAGAATATATGATCTAAAATCTCTTATTACAGTGTGGTAAAAAAAATTTCTTTTGTTCCTTCCCACATTCACCCAGTAGACAACTTTAGTGTAGATACTCAAAGCGATGCTACAAGAAGGGGTCAATATTGTCCTATGGATGCTCTTACTCTGAAGAATCTGGAATACCCATACCTAACCCATGGTAGATTTGAGGATCCATTCCAATGATCCACCATCATCATAAGCTAAGACAGGAGCAAAAGTTTCACCAAGCTATGGAACAATGATAGTGCCAGGAAATTGAGTTAAGATACAGGGTGGGATCATAGAGAAAAAAAAAAAAGATATCAGTGTAGGGGAAGTCCACTTTGATACCCATCAAAGGTTGACATGGTTGACATGAAAAGCAACCTAATGAAGATTTGTACCTCACTCTGGACTTCGTGTATATGCATAACTAGCTTAGACTGAGCTCTTCCAAGCAATAGATTATTACTCAAGCCTTTCTAGTGTTGCAGGGTTTTATGGTTCTTATTAAAAATTATAAGATCAAAAAGAAGAAACTGAAACCCAGAGAAGTTCGCACAAGAGGAGCTAATGAGTAGCAGAACCAAGATTCCAAACCAGAACTGCCTGACTCCAAAGCCTGAGTCTTAGGAATACCTTCTCAGCACACCTCACCTGTGACAATTGTCCTACAAGGTTTTCTCTATCACTGATGTACATGGGATGCATAAAATTTCTAATGTTCGTCATTCCCTTTAAGCAGTTATTTATATTTTTAATATGCTTGTTCACATATTTCTAGGTTTACCATAATATCTGAAATAACTTCTGCCACTATTCATTCCACACTTATTCACCACATAGCTCCTGAGTTCCTAAGCCAAGCCAGGTATTGTGCTGGGTGCTTAAGAAAGTCACAGTCCACTGGAAGAGATCACATTAAAATGAAAATAAGTGCTTGGTTTCCCATTGTACAGTAAGGCGTAACCAAGAGATTAGAGCTTGCTTATTGAGCTGCAATCCAAAACCACATTATTGGGCTATAATTTCCTATTTGATTGACAAGAAAGGACTGAGCAACTGGCCCAAGGTCAAGCAGCTAGTCAGCGGCAGTTCATTTCACTGGCTTTATTGTCTCTGACATACCATGTTTTCATGATTCACCCCCTCTTAATAGCCTTATGTAATGTTCAAAACATATTTTATGTTTTACAGACATTTTAAAAATTTAAGGCCAAAGAAGCAAAAGCGTCAAAAGCTAACATTGGGCTAGATCACATTTTGGCTGCCAGCTTTAAGGACAGCAGAGTGCCTACAAGGTTTGGCTTCCCCCCAAGCATGTTTCCAGGCTATGGGAGCAGTTAATTCTGTCCTAAATGCATGCTGTGCCCTCATCTCCTCAGTAGCCCTCTATCCAGGCTGAGACTTAATTGGTTTGGGTTGGGTAATTCATAGTGCCTCATTAGGACATCAAAACACATACTAGGCTCTCTAGTAATTTTCTTCCCTGAAAGAACATTGATTGGCTCCTTCACTGGGAAAAGAATTAACTAAAGGACTCTTGGGTTTATACAAAGAGATTAAGTCCACAATGGATAATTTCAAAATATATTGTACAATCAGATTTCTTTGAGCCTATCTGTCCATCAAATTTCTCTTTTCTTGCTAACACTTTGTAGATACCTACCCAATATCAAGTGACTATTACTGACCCTGCACAAATCATATAAACTCTTAAGTTTTTGAAGTTTTAACTTGCCATTCCCCCAGTTTTCTATTATCTGAGATGAAATTTGTCAATGCACTGATAGGAAAAGATGGATTTTTTTGCTGATCCTGATCATTAATTACTCTGCCTCCTACTTTTGCTGCAACAGGCTCAGTCACTTTCCCTTCCATATCTACTCCCCTCTATATTTCAAATCATGATAACAGTGAAAAACCAACAATTCTCTGCATAAATTTCCTGACTACAAGAAGCAGGTTAGCCCTCCAACAGGCCAAGCTTGAAGTGCTAGGGTCGTGTTGCTCCTAGAAGCAACTGTCCACAAATGACAGAGGGGATTTTGGAAATAAATACCCCAATTTCCTTGCCTCTCAGATGCAGTAAGTCTGAGGTATGTTTTACACTCACTTTCAGAGTTCCTAGGCAGAAGGAGCTCCAGTTGCCTCAAATGATGACTGGCTCAGTAATGCTATCTTTAGTGGCTTCTTTCCCACCCCTGTGTCACTTCCATATGCAGCTGCCACTGTTTCTTGGAGCCACCTCCCAAATACACTACGTCCATATGACTCCTTGTACCAGGATCTGCTTTTGAAGAATCTAATGTAAAATACTCACCAAGGTCTAGTCAATCTTTGGGTTTTTCCACTTGACCTTTTTTTTAAAGATTTATTTGAAAGAATAGTGACAGAAAGAGAAGAAATGATAGAAGCAGAGCATGAGAAAGAGAGATCTTCTATCATCTGGCTCACTCCCCAAGTACCCACAACAGCCTGGGTTTGGCCAACTCAATACCAAGAGCCTGTAGTTCCATCCAGGTCTCCATGAGTGGCAGTAAACCAAGAATTTGGGCCATTATCTGCTGCCTCCCAGGTGCATTAACTGGAAGCTAGGACTTGAATTAGGCACTCTGACTCAAACCAGGCACTCTGATAAGGAGGTGGGCTTCCCAGGTGGCAACTTAATCCACTGTGCCACAATACCCATCCCATCACCTGACACTGAAATGCGAAGGTAACTCAAACAGCTATTCTGACATGGAGGAGCTGAGCTTTCTTGGTTGATTCTGTGTTAACTCTAGGACTCAGACATATCTGGTTGGATCTAGGGACTAAAGAGTATATTCAGAAGTCTGTTTCCATTCAGATTCAAAGAATTTCCTGGGGAAAAATTGCCCTCAGAGAAGAAAGAGTTGAGATATACAAACTTGGTTCAAGGACTTCAGATTAGTATTGGTAGGAGGCAAGGCAGTAGGTTGGTGCAGTTTTGAGTTGTGCCTTAGTTTAAACATGCTCTTCCTCAGGATATCTTTACTCCACACTCATGGTCTTCTGAAGGGTCTTAGTGGAGAATGGTGGGAACAAGGGAGAGGGTTCAAAGAAAAAGAATAAAATAAATTAGAATAAGGGGCCGGGTGCCATGGTGTAACGGGTAAAGCCTCTGCAAGCAGTGCCGGCATCCCGTATGGGTGCCATTTTGAGCTCCAGTTCTCTGCTATGGCCTGGGAAATCAGTAGAAGATGACCCAAGGCGTTGGGCCCTTGCACCCCCATGGGAGAACCAGAAGAAGCTCCTGGCTTTGGATTGGCCCAGCCCCAGTCATTGCAGCCATTTGGGGAGTGAACCAGTGGATGGAAGATTCTTTCTCTCTCTCTCTCTCTCTCTCTCTCTCTCTCCTTCTGTCTCTTTATAAGTCTGCCTTTCAAATAAATAAGTAAATCTTTAAAAAAATAAAGAGGAAGAATGATCATGAGATTTTAAAAATAAAGAAATAAAATATTGCACTCCTTAAAGTTGCTGGAGGAGGTCAGAACAGAGACTTGCTGTGTTTGTGCTGTCATAGCCTCTTGTATCCTCAGGTATTGTATGCCATAGAGAAACACT
The DNA here is from genome assembly GCF_051225735.1 of Oryctolagus cuniculus. Taxonomy (NCBI): domain Eukaryota; kingdom Metazoa; phylum Chordata; class Mammalia; order Lagomorpha; family Leporidae; genus Oryctolagus; species Oryctolagus cuniculus. The sequence continues at coordinate 32,444,249 of NC_142869.1, read as the reverse complement.
AGCACAACTTCAATCAGCATCCCATAAATATAACATCCTGATAGTAATCTACCTTCGTGCAACCAAGACACTCAATTCCTAAGGCCAATGAACTCTTCTTTTAAGATAATATCCTGGGATTTTCCTACTGGAAAACAAAATAAAGCCATTACCTTCTCTCCAAGCATACAAGATATGCATTAAGCATATTGTTACTGACAGTCTTCAGGGGACTGACCTGCTGGCTTTCTTTCTTATCACTTCCTTGCTTATAAATCTGATATGACCCCTCATATCAGCGTGAACAAAATTGTGAATGGGACCTACTCATGGGATTATGAATTTTGAATCCTCCAGGAGTGTCCCATAATGCCCCTGTCAGTGGGTTTTGCCTTTGGGCATCTAATTCAACTGACAAATCTAAGGAATCACATGGAGGCAGCCACCTCCCCAGTGGCTTCACAGATGGAAGCCCCGCAGTGAGTAAGTTATTCCAGCGAGTTTGACATTACCTTATGCTGAACATTCTCCTGACAGGTCTGCTCATTTCTTAATGGCATAAAACAACTCACTGTTATTAGGCATGCGTCTCCCTTGACTTGATAAATACCATGACCCCATTTCCGGCTGTTTTAATGGATGTCCTAAAGGCATGTGAATGTGGCATTTTTACATTTGGCAGAAGCTGATCAACAATGCTTTCTAATTAGCCTTGGAATCTTCAGCCTCAAATGCAGAGGGTCAAAGATTCCAACAAGTGAAGGATTTCTGACTCCATGGACAAATGCACTTTTCAGCGTGAGTGGAGGTAAGAAGGGCAATCACACTGCCTGAGCACATGTGGGCACATTTTGCAAAAATCAACTTAGCTGCAAATTTAACCAGAAATCAAATCATGTCTTGGCAATATGCCTAGCAGGCATTATATAGTTGTTAGTTTCAATCATAAGAACAATTATTTCAAGTTATGGTGCAGACCAGTTTTTAAAAGTCCTCAGGCCAGCAAAGTCTTCCTGGGATGCTGCTAGCTGAAAAAATCAGTGGATGAAAGCAGTGCAATTCTTTATACCTTCAGCTTTTATTAATATTTTGTCAGTCAATTGGCAACAGGCACAGAGGCCTGGCACTACTCCAAGCACCATGTGTACAGTGTCGAGAGAGTACAAATAAATGAGAAAGACATGACCCATGGGCTCTGAAAATTTGGAGTCTATGTGGAATGTCAGACCATACTGAATAAGTATGCCCAAAACTGAAGAGAAAACACAGAACACTATAGAAAAATAGAATAATGGGTGTAAAGCACTTAATTCCATGTCAGGAAGACCTGTAAAAAACACTAGGTGAGGAGTAGCTATTACTATTTTATTAGAAAGATTAAATTCCTAATTACATAAATACTGAGAGGAAAAACAACTCAGGTTGGAGAGAGATGAGTTCTGCATCAGATATAAAGATTTGGGGAGTTAGATTGGAGTAGAGATGGAGCTCATTCATTGAAGAGCTGCTTAACCATAACACAATGGCAGAAGTAGGTTGAGGGGGGCTAGCACTATGGCATAGAAGTTTAAGCATCTACCTATGACTCCAACACCCCATATGGGTACCAGGTCGACTCCCAGCTGCTCTACTTCCAATCCAGCTCCCTGATAATGGCCTGCGAAAGCAGTAGAGGATGACCCAAGTCCTTGGGCCCCTGTAACAATGTGAGAGACCTGGAAGAAGCTCCTGGGTCCTAGCTTCGGATTGGCCCAGTTCCAGCCACTGTGGCTATTTGGAGAGTGAACTAATGGATGGAGGACCTCTCTCTCGCTCTGTGTGTGTGTGTGTCTGTAACTCTGCCTCTCAAGTAAATAAATAAATCTTAAAAAAATAAATAAATAAATAAAAAAGAGGCCGGCGCCACAGTTCAATAGGCTAATCCTCCACCTAGCGGCGCTGGCACACTGGGTTCTAGTCCCGGTCGGGGTGCCGGATTCTGTCCCGGTTGCCCCCCTTCCATACCAGCTCTCTGCTATGGCCCGGGAGTGCAGTGGAGGATGGCCCAAGTGCTTGGGCACTGCACCCCATGGGAGACCAGGAGAAGCACCTGGCTCCTGCCTTCAGATCAGCGCGGTACACCGGCCGCAGTGCGCCGGCCGCGGTAGCCATTGGAGGGTGAACCAACGGCAAAGGAAGACCTTTCTCTCTGTCTCTCTCTCTCACTGTCCACTCTGCCTGTAAAAAAAAAAAAAAAATGTAGGTTCAGGGTAGCAGGTCCAGGTAGCCTTAAACGAATAGTTCAAAAAGGAAAGGTTAAAATAGCAGTAATAAAGATAGGAAGGCGGGCATTCACCTTAGTGGTAAGGCAGAGGAATTTACATTTTATAAAAATCAGAAAATAAGGACCTACTGTAGGATCTTTAGGCAGGACACCTACATAACTTAAAGAGCCTAAGGGAAAATGGAAATGTAGAACAATTAGTGGGCATTTAGCCTACCAACCGGGACAGCCACATCCCACATTGGGGATCTGGGTTCAATTACTGGCTCCCACTCCTGATTACATCTGTTGATGCAGACCCAGGGAGGAGATGGTTATCGCTCAAGTAGTCAAGACTCCTGCCACTGTGTGGAAGACTTAGGTTGTGTTCTTGGCTTCTGGCTCCAGCCCCAGCTCAGCTTTAACCATTGGTGGAATTTGGGGAATGAACCAATGGATGAGAGCTGTGTGTATGTATGTGTGTTTGTATCTTTCTCATTCTCTCTCTCACTCACTCACTCCTGTGTGTGTATGTATGTGTGTGTTTGCCTCTCAAATAAAAAAATAATAATAAAATAGGTAATGAGAAAATGCAGGACTTTGTTCAAAATTAAGTATCTCAACACAGTCACAGGAAAGCATTAAGCCAAGTAGGCAACACTTCTGAGCACAGAGCTCTGTGGAAATACACAGGTCATATGCTCATGGAACCCAGCACGTCTTCCAGAGTATGATGGTGAGAATTCTTTCCAAGGACTGTGATTCTAGCATCTGCTCACATATTTGAGATAAAGACAAAGTAACTATTTCCATTTGCCAGGGTAAAATCTAAGAGAAATTGACAATAGATAAGATGCTAGCATAAAAGAGACAGTTCCAAATGACCTCAGATTAAGCAGGGGGATAAAAGGAAAATATGGTAAGAGTTCTTTTAAGTGACCAACTCTTTTCTTCAACTGATAGTATTATTTCTTATGTAGTATGTGCTAATTCATGACCCAGCACACTGCATGCTAGTGCCAGATGGAAGCTCCAAGCAGCAAAGGGTTTCACCACTTTGGTTCATTTCTATATACTCAGGTTCCAAAACAGTGTCTGACATGTAATAGTTATCAAATAAATAATGAACGCATGCATGAATGAGTGAACTCCTGTAAGCAGACTGCTCTCTTCAATTCTTTGTGGTTCAACTCTCATAACTAAACTCTTAAATTAACTTACCTGAAGTCAGTTAATTTTTCAAATATATTAAGGTAATTAATATTAATTATGTGATTTTTTTCAGCTATAGAAACCAATGATATGTGAGTGTAAAGAGTTGATTTAAAAAAAAAAAAAACACCTTGGATGAATCCCTTGAAATTCTCAATAAAAAAGAGTTATAGGTGGACATTCTAACAATTTGATGTGGAAAATATAACTTTAGCAATGAGCCAAAATAATTAAAATTCTAGAGTTTTTCACTCATATTGTTTGTAAGTAGCTCTGAGTTCTCACTCTACTTTAAACAGACTACAAATAAAAACTGGAAACTATTATTAGTGTTAAATGCAAGAAAGACCATTCAGACTTTATGCAGTGGATATTTGCTCAAAAAATGTCTCAGCCCTATATCAAAATATAGGTGGAAGACTAAGTTACCTGTCTATAGAATGTCTTCATCAACTTTTATAATTGCTTTTTGTCTTGTGTTACACCTTTTCTTTTTTTTAATTTTATTTAAGGTATACAAACAATGCATTTCATAAATACAAATTTAGGAACATAGCGATCCTTCCCACCCTACACTCCTTCCCACCTGCACTCCAATCATTCTTCATCTTCCCTCTCCTATTCCCATTCTTATTTTTTTTACTAAGATCTAATTTCAATTAACACATAAGATTACCCCTACACTAAGTAGAGTTCAACAAATAGTATAAAAAAAAACCTGTTGTTCAACAGTTGAGACAAAGGTTGTTCAAAGTCATTGCATCAAAGTGTCAATTTCACTTCTATAGTGAGGTCTCTTTGTGTGAGACTCTTAGCTGTTGGGCTGGAAGAGCGATGGTATCTCTTGACAAGAAACACTGCAGACAAGCCTGATGAGCATGTCCGTTTATTAGCAATCAGGCACAGACTTTTATAGGGTAGGAGGGGAAGAAAAAACCTAGGATTGTAACAGCAGTTCTATAGGACAGAAGAGGCAGTATGCCAAAAGAACCCTAACCAGTCGACCTATAGGTCACATGGGCCATGTAGGCCCCTTTGTGCAACCAGCCCACATCTGGAATGTAGGACTTGCTTATTGACTCTGTTTATCAGTCATAAAGCACAGCCACAAGGCTTTCAAAGGAAGGGGGAATGGGGGAAAAGGGCCTGGAACTCCTGCTACCAGCCAGCAGCCAGACTGTGGGGTTCCTCCCAACCTCCCACATGGGCAGGGCAGACAGTCCCATGGGATCACCCACACTAAAGAAGGCCTTTTAGGTACTATATTAGTTACCACACATCAGGGAGAACATATGGTATTTGTCTTTCTGAGAGTGATTTATTTCACTAAGTACAGTGTTTTCCAGTTGTATCCATTTTGTTCCAAATGACAGGATTTCATTTTTCTTTTACCTCTATGTAGTATTCCACGGAGTTTATAGCCCATAATTTCTGTATCCAGTCTTCAATTGATGGATATTTGGGTTGACTCCATATATTAGCTATTGTGAATTGAGATGCAATAACCATGGGTGTTAGAGATAACTCTTCCATATGCTGATTTCATTTCCCTAGGGTAAATTCCTAGGAGTAGGATGGCTGGGTCATATGGTAGGTCTGTATTCAGATTTCTGAGGTATCTCCATACTGTCTTCCACAGTGGTTGCACCAGTTTACATTCCCATCAACAGTGGATCAGGATACCTTTCTCCCCTCATCCTTGCCAGCATCTGTTCTTTGTTGATGTCTGAATGTTATCCATTCTAACTGGAGTGAATTGAAACCTTCTTGTGGTTTTGATTTGCATTTCCCTGATGGCTAGTGATCCTGAGTATTATCACAAGCGTGTGTTGGCCATTTGAATTTCCTCTCTTCAAAATGACTGTTTAAGTCCTTTGCCCATTTTTTCACTGGATTGTATGTTTTATTGTTGTTGAATTTCTTGAACTCTTTATATATTCTGAATGTTAATCCTTTATCAGTTGCACACTTTAAAAATATTTTCTCCAACTCTGTTGCCTTTTCATTCGGCTGAGTGTTTCATTTGCAGTGCAGAAGCTTCTCAGCCTGATGTAATCCCATTTGTCAATTTTGGTTTTGATTATATGAGCTTCTCTAGTCTTTTCCAAGAAGTCTTTGCCTATGCCAATGTCTTATAGAGTTTCCCCATGTTCTCTAAGAATTTGATGGTATATGGTCCTAATGGTCTTTAAACCAGTTTGAGTAGATTTTTATGAAGAGTGTAAGGTAGGGGTCTAATTTCATACTTCTGCATGTGAAGATCCAGTTTTTCCAGCACCATTTGTTAAAGAGACTGTGCCTGCTTTATGAATTGACTTTAGCTCCTTTATCAAATATAAGTTAGCTATAGATGCATGGATTGATTTCTAGAGTTTCTATTGTGTTCCATTGGTCCATAAGTCTGTTTTTGTGCAAGTACCAACATGTTTAGATCATAGCTGCCCTATATGTCTTGATATTAGGTATTGTAATGCCTCCAGCTTTGTTTTTGTTGTATAAGATTGCTTCAGCTATTCGAGGTTTCATCTGTTTCCATATGAATTTCAGTATAGTTTTCTCTAGATCAGCAAAGAATTTGTTGGTATTTTGATTGGTATCACATTGAATCTGAAATTGCTTTTGGTAATATAGACATTTTGAAGGTGCTAATTCTTCCAATCCATGAACATGGAAGATTTTTCCATTTTTTAATGTCTTTCTCTACTTCTTTAATATTTTGGGTTTTTTTCTTTAATATTTTGTAATTTTCATCATAGAGATTTGTGACATCCTTGGTTAAATTTATTCCAAAGTAATTGATTCTTTTTGTGGCTACTGTGAAAAGTACTAAGCCTTAAGTTCTGTCTCAGCCATGACATTTTCTGTAGGTACAAAAGCTATTGATTTCTGTGTGTTAATTTTATATCCTGCCACATTACAAACAATTGCTTCTGAGTGGAATCTTTTGGATCCCCTATATATAGAATCATGTCACCTGCAAATAGGGATAGTTTGACTTCCCCCTTCTCAATTTGTATCCCTATGATTTCTTTTTCTTGCCTAATGGATCTGGCTAAAACTTACAAGACTATATTGAATAGCAGTGGTGAGAGTGAGCAACCTCATCTGGTACCAGATCTTTCTTAATGGAAATGCTTCCAACTTTTCCCTATTCAATAGGACACTTGCCATGGGTTTCTCACAGACTGCCTTGATTGTGTTAAGGAATGTTCCTTCTATACCAAATTTGCTTAGTATTTTCATCATGAAAGGTGTTGTATATTATCAAGTGCTTTCTCTGCATCTGTTGAGATAATCACATGATTTTTGTTCTTCAGTTTGTTAATGTAATGTATCACATTGACTGATTTGCAAATATTGACCCATCCCTGCATACTGGGGATAAATCCCACTTGGTCCTGGTGAATGATCTTTCTGATGTGTTCTTAAATTTGCTTAGCTAATATTTTGTTGAGGATTTTTGCATCTATGTTCATCAGGGATATTGGTCTATAGTTCTTTTCTCTGCTGCATAGTTTCAAGGTTTAAATATTAAGATGATGTAGGCTTCATAGTAGGTGTTTGGGGGGATAACCTCCTTTAAGACTGTTTTGAATAACTTGAGAAGAATTGGAATTAATTCTTTAAATGTATGGTAGAATCAGCAGTAAAGCCACCCAGTTCTGGGCTTTTCTTTGTTGGGAGAGTCTTTATTACTGATTCAATTTCCATTGTTGTTAGTAGTCTGTTTAGGTTTTCTGTGTCTTCATGGTTCAATTTAGGTAGGATGTATGTGTCCAGGAATCATCCATTTCTTCTAGGTTTCCCTGTTTGTTGGCATACAGCTCTTTGTAGTAATTTCTGATGACTCTTTTTATTTCTGTGATGTCTGTTGTTACATTCCCTTTTTCATCTCTAATTTTACTGATTTGGATCTTCTCTCTCCTTTTTTTTTTTTTTTTTTTTTTTTGGTTAGTTGGAACAGTGGTCTGTCAATTTTGTTTATACATTTATAAGAGTTACATCTTCCTGTTGAATTGATCCCTTAATATTACATATTGCCCTTCTTTGTCTCTTTTAACAGTTTTGGTGTTAAAGTCTATTTTATTTGATATTAGGATGGATGGCTATACAAGCTCTTTTTTTATTTCTTTTAGCATGGAATATCTTTTTCCATCCTTTCAGTTTCCGTCTGTGTCTATCTTTGTTGGTGAGTGATATATCTTGTAGGCAGCAAATAGATGGGTTTTGTTATTTAATCCATTCAGCTGGTCTGTATCTTTTAACTGTAGAGTTGAGGCCATTTAAATTCTAGGTGACTATTGATAAGTAATGACTTTGCCCTGCAATTTTTCCATAAATATTCTTACTGTTTACTTTAAATTTCCTTTATACTTTTACTGGGAGAGTTTCTGCCTTAATCTTCTTTTATAGTGATGATCATGTTTCTGTGTTTCTGTGTGTAGCATATCTTTTAAGCATCTTTTGTAGGGCTGGACCAGTGGTGACAAATTCTTTAAATTTCTGTTTGTTATGGAAAGTCTCTATTTCACCTTCATTCCTAAATGAGAGCTTTGCAGGGTACAGTATTCTGTGTTGACAGTTTTTTTTCTCTTAAGACTTGGAATATATCTCACCATTCTCTCTTGGCCTGTATGTTTCTGATGAGAAGTCTGCTGTGAGTCTAATTGGAGATCCTCTAAAAGTAATCTGGCATTTCTTTTGTGCACATTTTAGAATCTTTTCCTTATGTTTTACTGTAAAAAGTTTGACTACAGTGTGTCATGGTGAAGATCTTTTCTGAGCATATCTATTAGGAGTTCTATGTGCTTCCTGCTTTAATATCCCTTTTATATCCAAACTGGGGAAGTTTTCTATAATAATTTCATAAGAAGGCCTTCTAACCCATTGTCTCTCCAGATATTTGTCTTCTTTTTTAAAAAGAGATTTATTTATTTATTTGAAAGGCAGAGTTACATAGAGAGAGGAGAGGCAGAGGAGAGAGTGAGGTCTTCCAGCTGATGGTTCACTGCCCAGTTGGCTGCAATGGCCAGAGCTGTGCTGATCCAAAGCCAGGAGCCAGGAGCTTCTTCCAGGTCTCCCACGTGGGTGCAGGGACTCAAGGACTTGGTTCATTTTCTACTGCTTTCCCAGGCCATAACAGAGAGCTGGATTGGAAGTGTAGCAGCTGAGTCTCAGCACCCATATGGGATGTCAGTTCTTCAGGCCAGGGCATTAACCCGCTGCGCCACAGCATGAACTCCCAGAAATTTGTCTTCTAACTCAGATATTTTTTCTTCTGCCTCACTGAGTCTGTTATTAAGGTTTTCCACCACAATTTTATTTGATCTACTGAATTCTTCATTTCCAATATTTAAAATCTCAATTTCATGGGGAAAATTTTCATTCATGTCATGTATGGATTTCTTTAATTTGTGGATTTGATTCTGATTACTGTGGGGAGCAACTGGGAGCAACTCGGACTAGACTGTTACTGGAATTAAGACTTATTCTATGCATCTGCTCTCCCACAATATGGCGCTGAGAAAGGAGGAAACAGCTTCTACACAGCTGCCTCCAGTTCAACCAATAAACAGCAGGACCTGCTCCTGATTGGAGGAGAGCAGCGTACTCGGCGTGTGGGTAGCAGAGTTGGGATTGGTGGAAGAGGACTATAAAGGAGGAGAGAGACAACATGCACCAGGGAACATCTAAGGGGAACATCTAAGAGGAACACCTGAGCAGCCCCCGAGAGAGCCAGCCGGCGGTGTGCCGCTCCCCCGCGGAAGTGGGGAAAGTGGCAGGGGGAACCGCCCTTCCACAGAGGTGGAAGGGACGGTAGCCAACCCGGGAAGAACCAGCAGCAAACCCGGGAAGGGCCGAGCAGACAAAAGAACAACGCAGGGTCCTGTGTCGTTCCTCCACGAAGACGGGGAGCGACAGATTACTTCTAAGTTATTCTATGATCAATATTTTTAATTCGATTTCTGATATTTCTGCAATCTCTTCATCTTCACATTTTAGTATTGAAGTATTGTTTTGTTCCTTTGAGGTGTCATGCTGTCTTCCTTATTCTTTTTTCTTGAATTTCTCTGTTTATTTTTAGGCATTTGTGGAGATACTTGTTTTTCCCCTTTAGTGGCTTTTATCTTTGGCTATACCTCTGTGGCTTTGTGGAGTGTTTTCTTGCTCTTTCAGTAAATACTGAGAGATGTGTGCTGGGTATGGCCAGGGTATGGTTCAGTGCTCCAGGATGAGGGGAGGGTCCAAGGTGGCACCCAAGTTGGGTGTGATAAATCTCTTTACCAGAATGGAGAGCTTGATCAACTCTGTTGGCATAATCTTACATTCACCTCCTCCAAGGATACCAATGACCAGATGCTAGTCCCAGTAGATGTAGTATTCATCTGCACTACCACAAGAACCACACAAAAGATCCATGCAGTTCTCAGTGTGAACATAGGTCTTGCAGTTTTGACCCTCTCCAGGCAACCAGGGAGCACCAAACATGTAGAGTTGCCCATAGCAACTTCCCAGAGTCCCAGCCATACCCTTTACCCTCCCAGGCAGCCATAGTGTTTTCACAGTCCTAGTACACAAGGCTCCCATAGTCATGGGCATCCAGCCCCCATGTCAATTCTTCTAGCCAGACTCAGACATCTCTCAGCTGGTTGCTGGGTGTGCAGTCACAAGCTGGCACAGCTGTTACATATGTCCAGCTGTTACATATGACACTCAAGCTCTCCCCCAACTAGAACCTGGGTGCCAAAATGTACTTTGTGGATATAATTATGGTTGTGGATGTGGATTATCCAGGTGGGAGTAGTCTAATCACATAAACTGTTCAAAGTGGTGAATCACATTTTCTGTTGTACATGCATGATGCTCCACAATGTGAGACCCTGGAAATTCAGAAAATTACAGAAGCAAGGGTTTTCTCCCCTCCCATTCACTGTTTCTCTCCTGAAGTAAAACCTAGCTGATTTTCCCCTTTATAACATACTTACCCATCTTATATCAGAGGAAAGGAATGTCCTTTTTTCTGAAGAGACAGGTAAGAATCTGAACAAGAAGACCTTCCTGTGTTCCCCCAAGTTTATTACCATTAGCTCATACCCTTTGGTCCTCCAATCATGTTTTTCCACAGTTGTTCATTTCTTCATCAAACTTAGGATGAAACTACACAGGTTTCCCTGTTTCTTTAGGTCTTTGTTTCTGAAAACTCCCATGTAACATAAAACCTAATTTCTATGCTTTTCTCTTACTAATCTACCTTTTGTTATAGGGGTCTTTAGCCAAGAAGAAAAAAAACTCCCAAACACCTGCTTATATTTTCTATAATTCAGTATTGAACATTTATTTCTTGTGTACATACTTATATAATTAGAAAAATGTTAATATATTTGAAAAGGGGAAAATCACAGAAAATAACTCCCAAGATACTCAGACTTGAGACTAGACCAGGCTGCTTGGAGGTGGATAGAGTAAGAGATGTCAGAAACTCTTCTAGGATGATGTAAGTAAAAAATGACATAAACCAGTTGGAGTCATGTGCCCATCCCCGGGCCAGTTATATAGTTGCCAGAAGGATGGAGCTTCAATGTTGGTTGGATAGCCACCTAATCCACATAGAGGCATTAAGGACACATACCCAAGGCAAGGAATGGCCTGTTCACAGAAAAATGAAATGAAGACTTTCTCATTCATAAAAAGTCTTCATTACAGTATATCCAACTCAGTTGGAAAAGAGGCACATAAAGCATAAGAGCAAGGGTATGAGGAAGTGTTAGAGACCAGCGAAGATCATGAGTTCACTTTTCAACCCACTCAAGTCTCAATGTCAGAAGATATCTCCAGTGCAGATGCTCTAAAGGCAATTGAAAGTGCATTATTAGAGAGACAATGAGATTTTCATGTCATCAGCATTGACATGGCACTGATGTAGGTTTATCAGGACTCCATGTCTAGGGAGAAAAGCCCACGTCAAGTTAGTTTCAATGAAGCAACTCAGAAAGTCCAGGGTAAAACTCCAGAGACTCAGCTACCTCGACAATACAGGTTCAAACAATTGTATCATTTCTGTCTTGTTTTGTCTGTGCTGCCTTCACTCACAAAGAGACCCTTGGCATGAGCATCTGTCCTCCTAGTTAAGCAAGGCTAGCAGGAAGCATGCACGGCCAACCAAAAGTCCCAGAGAGACTTCACGATCTTCAGGTGGGTGGTTTTTAGTTTGCTTGTTTTTTGGCCACATCTATATACCAATTCCTATTCCAAGAAAAAAATATATGAAAATGGGCCAGCCCGGGTCACATGCCCAATCCTGGAGCCAGGAGGAGGGATCAGAAGTCATTCAAACAGAAAGCATGTGGGGACAGAGGGGTGTGATTCCTCCCTGCAACACTATTCACACAAGAAGAGACTAAAGGAATAGAGAGAGCACAGCTTCCTTATAAAACCATGGACCCCACCCTCCATTTCCCTAGAACTCTGAAAGGCATTCACAAAATGTAAAAATAACACTAACACATGACAGGACAGCACCACAGGAACACTGACCTAGAGCAGAAGTTTATCCAGGACAGGCAAGTAACGAACATAAAATGAGCTCAAAGAAAAGTCCTCTCTTTGCTCTTCTTTTAACTCCACCATCTCCATGTTGATGGTGGTGGCCTGTACCTTCCGCTGTGCACTCTGTGGCTGCCCACTTCCTCACCCAAATTAGACTTGCACATCCCCCTCCTTTAACACTGTAACATAAGGTGACTCCGTGTCCTAGATGCTGTTTGACACCTGTATGGTTCTTCCTTGATGAAAATCCTAATGTGCTTGGTTTTCTTCCAAATGTGTGCAAAACATATTATCCTCCTTTGATCAAAATTATGCAAAGAACCAGATGTTTACTTTTCATTATATCTTACAGACAACAGTTGGTGTTTGAATCACCTGCCTGTGTCTCACTGTCCTTGTCCTTTGAATTCTGTTGTAGGGGAGGGGAGATGGGAAGTCACATGTACAACTATGTTTTGGATTTGCTTGTCTCAGATTATTTTCTTGGATCAAACTTAAACATACTAACATTGTATTTCGATTTTTTTATTGCAACTATAGCAAACTATCACAAATTTAAAGGCTGAACACTCATTTATGTTTTTGCCATGGTCATGGGTCAGAAGTGTGAGCAGAGTATGGTGAATTAGTTCCTCTGCTCCTACTCCCATAAGACCAAATCAAGGTGTTGGCAGAACAGAGCTGTGTTCCTTAAAAGAATTCTACCAAATTCATTCACATTATTGCAAAATTTCATTTTTGCAGTTGTAGGATTGAGGCTGCTCCTTGCTTTTGCTGCCTGTCAGCTGAGGATTGCCTTTACCTCCTAAAAACCTCTGGCTTCACACCTTGCTTGTGACCACATACACCTTGGAACATGCCACAGCACTTCAAATCCATCTTGCATCTGGAATCTCTTGGCTTACCACACTTGCTTCCTATTCCAGAGCATTTCCCTGACTTCAACAGGAGAATATAATAGATGGAAGATTTCTGTCTCTGCCTCTCCCTATGCAACTCTGCCTTTCAATAAATAAATAAATCCCAAAGGAAAAAAAGGACAGTATAGTCACTAGCCCAGGACCCTGTGAGAAGACACTCATTACTCAGAGGTAGGGACAAAAAGAGGGGTACAGAGCCAGAGAGGAATGAGCCACTTACCTAGCCTGCTTCTCTTAGCATTCTGACTGTAATCACTCTTGAAATTCACTGGGAATCTCTAACAATTCTCAGAGATATTCTTTATCAATGGATATTACAGAGATAACCAAAGAAGTGCATATCATGGAACTGGAGTCCTATATATGTGTGTGTTTATATATGCATATATATATGCATGCACATATTATACATCTGCATATATTTAAATAGGATCTGTGTGGGCTTGGTGCTAACCAGCAACTGCTTCATCATTTCACATCAGAATTCTTGAAACTATACTTTTATTACTTTCATTCTGCATTTTGAAAAAGCTTTTTTGTGCTGTTTTTATTTACTATTATTTATGACTATATTACTTTTATCACTCTGCTAAAATTTGTGCACTTGCCATAGGCTCTTAAATCACCAGCTCAGGAAGAGAACCAGCAGGTCAAAGAGGAAAGAAGAGCCACTCACCAAATTCCATTTTCAGCTGCATGCCTTGAATACATCATAGAACAGGTCAGCTGCCCAGGGCATTCATGAAAATTTGGTTTTCATTAGATTCCCCTCCAACGTTTTCATAATCTAGGCTTCCTGCCCTATGTTGATTATATTTCTGACCCAAAACCAACAAACTAAGTGGCCGCATGTTGTGATGGAAAGTGTGCTGGACCAGATGCCAAAAATTGTGAGGTTTGGGGCCAACTCTGGAGCTAACCAGTGGTATGACCTTGAAGAGGTCACTTCATCTTTCAGAATCATTGTTCCCTTGCTTCTTCAATGAGTGGTTAATAAAATTATAAGTGTTATTTCTTCTGGGTCAAAATTATGACATTCTTTGACCCTGATTCCATTTTTTCTTACCAGTGATACATCATATATAACAACACAGTTTACAATTCTGAAGAAACAGGATGTGTTTTCATTATTACTTCTTACAAATAAACTCATGAGCTACATAACACCAAAAATGAACACTACATGCAATTTCAGAAAAAACAATTTTGTTAAATTTATTTGAGGTATGATTCAGCAAATGGGGTATTTAACACACCACTGTGAAAGTAAACCTTGGTTCTAAAAACTAGCAAATTAAAGCTGGATCGGAGAAACTGGAGCTAAGATTGGCTGGGGTCCATCATCTTTATGAGAGTAGAGGGATTTAAAATATAACATTTGTCTAAGAACTGGGCAGATAATCTGAACAAGAGGGCAGGGGGTGGGAAATCGGTGGGAAAATTAAAACTACATTTCCCCCAGCTATTTGATTTTTCATGCTGTTGAGTTTTGAGGTTACAGTATGTTACCAGAATATGAAACAACAGGGAGGGGGAAATCCATTTAATATTATGTTAGTTGTAGAATTATAACTAGGTATAAAGCAAAGAAAGTTGTTATCTATTATTCATTCCTTCTGAACAGACATTTCCTGTCTGTGAATACAAAGCATGATTAGAATTCACTTGCTGAAACTCATAGATGCTCTAAGAGAACATTTCATTTTCATTTGATGTGACCTTGCGTATGATAATGAAGCTTCTCCAAAACACTGACGCTTGTCTGTTCTCCTAATATTGTACCCCTGAGAATTATTCCTACCCCTGGCCTCACAGGTGAAGAAATTAACCTCAGAGGACTCCCGTGGTTTATCCAAGGTCATTCCAAGGCTCTGTGTCTTTAGGCAATCCTAACCAGCACTGGTCACAAAAACCAGTCAAGCTTGTTATTTATAGATCTATATGTGACTTCTATATTATATGAAGAAATTCTCTCACTAATATCTGAGCACAGCCAAACTAGCATGGCAGATTGACCAGAAATTAACATACATTTTTATTCATTCCAATGTCTTTAGCTGCTAAGTGAACCTGTGAGTGAATTAAAGGTGGATGCTCAGCATGAAATAGAAGAATAATGTCCTGACTAGAGACACTGTACCAGACACAGATGCACTGAATATAGATGCACCAGATATAGATGTGCCTTGTGCTCAGCTGCTAAATCAAGTGCCCTATCTGTTGACCAAGGCCTTGATCTGAACCACAACATAAAACTCCAAACTGCAAAGAATCTCAACAAGTTGAGATAAGACTCTCTTGATTTTCTTCTTTTGTCTTTGTGTATTCCAATTAGTGTAAGAGTTAAATCAACTTTAAAACTCAATTTTGACCAGAATCAACTCATTTTCTAAAAATTGTTGTGAAAACATAAGCTCATCCAAATGATACAGCTCAAGCCTTCCAGAAAGAGTGATAGATGAATACATAGGTAGCTGAGTGAATGGAAGGATGGAGAAAGGAGGGGAAAGGGGATGAAATGAGTGAACTCCTTTTCCTGGACCATAGTTATTGGCCCAACCTCTAAACTACATAACGTACCTCTTCAGCTAAATAACCCCTTGATAAAATCTTGCACTGATAAAAAAGTGAACTTAACAAATTTTCTCTGATGAGCTTTTTATCATGTTCTTAAGAAGGAGAAGCCTGATATAAAGCAGTAAAACAAAATAAACAAACCTATAATTTGGAGTAGCAGCTCTGGGACAATAACAAGGTTTTCCAATCTCTCAGATCATAATTAACAGTGTAAAGAATTAAAGAGAGGTTCAGGAAGGAGTACTTAAACCTTTTTGTAAATTTAAAAACAAGTAATGATCTCCATTGCTGTTCTCCAGGTTTATTCAAATTTGGACAATTAAGACAATTAAACATAAAACAGAGACAGTTCTAAAGAGCTAGCTGCAACAAAGCAGAATAATTGCTGGTACAGGCTATCAAATTTACATTAAAAAAGATTAAAAAGCTGATTTACATTTAAAAAACAAGATCAGGCAATATCTAAAATAGATAACACAACCCGCTGAGAAAAGCTCTTTTCATAAATAAAGGAGAAGCAAAGGTGATTATACATAGCAAAACTAATCTTCTATATTGCTTTAATCACCTAAAACCACTCTAACTGTTTATTTGGGAACTGTTATGTGAGAAAAATATATTGCATGTAAAAGTGTCTAATGTTCAGGTTTCAATAAAACATAGAAACCATCAAGATCAAGCTCACATTAGTTTATTACCTGCTTTCTTCTTTACATTGTGTCTATGTTGGTTATCAAAATTTTTACCAATATAAATCCACCCATTCTAGAACTTGACATCCTCCCATGTAATTGACATAACAGATGTTTCCAGAACAGCAGTTCTACCTATTGTTATAGCATCTCATGAACAAAGTGAATTATAAAACCTTTCCTTCCTGGGCTGAGTGCTTACATGGCATCTTGAGCTTTTTTCAAAACAGAAAGAACATAATTACCACAAATTTTAATATGTACTACCAAGGAAGGAAAAAAAATCTCTGTTCCCCTCTACTCATCCTAGGTTGTCCAGGTGAGTGAGGCCTTATAAATCACACTAACAAGAGACACATTAACAAGAGAAAAGCCTACAATTTTTTAACAAGTTTTATATGACACAGAACATTTCATTACAGAAATGAAGATCCTAAGAAATGGTTAAGCCTAAGGGTTTTTATGCTAAGTTTGATGAAGAGTGGAAAGTCATGGAAAAGCACAATAGAAAAAAAGGAACAAACTAAGTACAATTAACTGTGGAAAATTTAGCAAGGCCAGTTCATTTCAGATTCCTCTCGGCAGACCCCCATCTTCAGAATAAGGCTGCATGCACCTTCCCTCTGGTAAAGGGAGAGGCACCTCTCACAAGAAGGTCATAAGACGATTCAAGAAAGAAAGAGGTCAGAGTTCTTCCTGCACCTGCCATTTTTCAAATTCCTTCAGCTTAAAATACCTAATATGTAAAGGCAGGATATTTATGGATAGAATTTCCTGAAACCTGGCAGGGAAATCACCGGATTGATCTTTTCTAACTATTTATAACTATGTGGAATTACTTGGGAACAGTTAATTTCTTCGTAGCATTTGTGATTTGAGCCTCAGGAATCAAAAGAAGTTAAACAGTTTTCAAAATTGATGACTTAGTTGCCATTAACACATTTTTTTCTTAGAGCATCTGTTAAATCACCCTAGAAGTTGAGAAGAATACTACAATTTATCTCAGGTATGAAATTAAAAAAAAAAAAAAAAAAAAAAAAAAAAACAGGATTTCAGGAAGAGGGGCTGACCAAGATGGCAGAATGGTATTCTGAGAGTCAGTGTTATGGTACAGCTAGCGAAGCCACCTGCAATGCTGGCATCCCATATGAGCACTGCTTTAAGTCCTGGAGGCTCCACTCACTGCTAACATGCCCAGGAAAGCAGCAGAGACCCCTGCCATCCATGTGGGAAACCCAAATGGAGCTCTGGGTTCCTGGCTTTAGCCTGGCCAAGCCTTGGCCACTGCAGCCATTTGGGAAGTGAATCAATAAATGGAAAACCTCTCTCTCTCTCTCTCTCCCTCTCCCTCCCTCTCCCTCCCTCTCTCCCTCTCCCTCTCCCTCTCTCTCTCCCTCTCTGTCTCTCTTTCTGTACCTCTGCCTTTCAAATAAATAAAACAAATCTTTAAAAAAAAAAAGAATAGGACTCCCAATGATCATCCTCTCACAAAAATATCCATTTGAACAACTGTCCTCACATAATACCTTTACTTGAAAGAAAGTAAATGAGGCAGTATACCTAGTTATGGCATAATAATGAGAAAAAAAAAAAAAAAAAAAAAAACAAATGAAGAGAGTAGAAAGGTCAATTTTTCATTATCCACATTTTCCTTCATCTAACCCCAGGGACCACAGTGTGGATAGAGATGCCATCAACCAGAGGGAAAGAGAAAGAAGTAAACAAGAAAATTTATCTTCCACTTTGACCATGGCCTTGTCTAAATATGATCAGAGTCGGTGAACTCAGGGGGCTTCCATAGCCTTGGCAGCTCATGACAAAAGCCTAGGGTGATTACTGATGCCATAAACAAGAATGTCAATTTGTTAATCAACAACAGGAGTCACTGTGCACTTACTCCTCATGTAGGATCTCTGTCCTTAATGTGCTGTACATTGAGATTTAATGCTATAACTAGTACTCAAACAGTATTTTTCACTTTATGTTTCTGTGTGGGAGCAAACTGTTGAAATCTTAATGTATGCTAAATTGATGTTCTGTATATAAAGAGAATTGAAAATGAATCTTGATGTGAATGGAAGGGGAGAGGGAGTGGGAAAGGGGAGGGTTGCGGGTGGGAGGGACGTTACAGGGGGGAAGCCATTGTAATCCATAAGATGTACTTTGGAAATTTATATTCATTAAATAAAAGTTAAAAATAAAAAAAAGAAAATTTATCTTAAAACCCAACAGCATAGGGCAGCATAGGGAGGGAGTTTACTGCTCCAGTCTAGGGGAGGATAGTTTTTAAAAAGTGAAGAGTGCAATCTCATGGAAGGGTAATGGAGAAAATAGCAGATTAAGGGGATGCTGTGGACCTACATGGAGGATATGGACATACACAGCTCAAGAACATCACCACCAGCTTTGGAGTAAGATGAGAACATTCTGCAGCAGCCCAAGCCACTGGTGATAAAGCTGTGAAGAGAGTCTGGCATGGGCCCAGTTTGGAGCCCTGTAGGGGACAGTGTACCTGCCAACCCAGAAGGGAAAAAAGGGGGGGCACATTTCTCTCTCCCCAACCACTCAGCACCAGCATCTTATAACTATATGAGAGAGGGTGGGTCCCATTTTGCACATATGTAACAGCTGCCCTAGCTCATGTCTATGCCCAGAAATCAGCCAAGCAGAGACTCCTGACTCCAGTGAGGAAAAATAACAGGGGGCTATGAGCTTGTGACTGTGTGAAACTTCTGAACCAGGACTGTGAAAAAAAAATCATAGGGTGTGTGGGAGAACTCATGGTGTGACTGAGACTTGAGCAGTCTCAGTGGGAGACAGCATAACCTCAGACAGTCCTGGTTACCTAGTTAAGAGACGTTGCTGGGGAATATGAACTTACACCGAGGACTGCACAGATCCTTTGTGTGGTCCTTGGGAAAGAGCAGACAAATATTATACCACTGGGGCTAGCATTCAGGCACTGTTCTCCATCGAGGAGAAGAGCTCAGCTGAGCAGAATTACTTCTGTTCTGATTTAAAAAGAGAGAAGATTTACCATGCCAAACATGGGTGTGTCACCTTAGGCACACCCTTAACCCTGGATAACTGAGCAGAGCTCTCTGGAGACACCCACTACAAGCCTCTAGAGATTCACTGAAAGCAGACAGTACACTTATCTAGAGAGTCATAGTACAATGATAAAAGCCAGCACAGCAGGAAAAATAGGTGAAGGAGAAGGAAAAGGAGAAGAAGAAAGAAGAAGGAAGAAGAAAGAAGAAGGAAGAAGGAAGAAGAAGAAAGAATGAAGAAGAACAAAAAGAAGAAGAAGAAGAAGAAGAAGAAGAAGAAGAAGAAGAAAGAATGAAGAAGAACAAAAAGAAGAAGAAGAAGAAGAAGAAGAAGAAGAAGAAACCAACTAGTATCTCCACAAATGCTGAACAACAAATGCAACTATCCAAGAAACAAGAATAAGGAAGACACATGACACTCCCAAAAGAACATGACACTTCAACACAAGATTATGAAGATGAGGAGATAGAAGAAATGCAAAAAATGGAACTCAAAAAATTGCTCATACGTTTACATAGAAGTAACCAAAAGCAAACACATGAAATACTGAAATCCATACAGGACATGAAAGAAAATCTCTCTCATGAAATTGAAATCTTAAGGAAGAATCAAAATGAAATGAAGAATTCAGTAGAACAAGTAAAAATGCAGTGGAAAACCTTAAAAACAAAATCAGTGAGGCAGAAGAGAGAATATCGGATTTAGAAGACAGAGCATAGGAAAGTATACAGTCAAACCAAGGAAAAGAAGAGGAAATAGAAATCTAAAAAACATTGTTGGGAATCTACAGGATACTATTAAAAAAAAAAAAACATTTGGGTTCTATGATTTCCTGAAGGCATGAAGAGAGAGAAAAGATAAGAATGCCTTTTTAGTCAAATACTATCAGAAAATTTACTGGGTTTGGAGAAAAAAAGAGATGTCCAAGTACAGGAAGCAAACAGAACTCCCAATAGACATGAACAGAAAAGATCCTCACCACAACACATTGTAATCAAATCACCACAGTGAAACATAAAGAAAAGATTCTAAAATGTGCAAGAGAGAAACCCCAGATTACTTACAGAGGATCTCCAATTAGACTCACAGCAGACTTCCCATCAGAAATACTGCAGGCTAGGAGAGAATGGCGAGATATATTCTAAGACTTAAGAGGAAAATGCATCTCAAGGATCTAGAAAAATTACAGCAAACCAAACCCAAAACTAGGAGAAGAGAAACAATTAAAATTAGAAAAGAAATCAACAAAATTGAATCCAAAAAAAATTACAAAAGATCAGCAAAATGAAGAGCTGGTTTTTTGAAAAAATAAACAAAATTGACACTCCATTGGCCCAACTAACCAAAAAAACAGGAGAGAAAAGACCCAAATCAATAAAGTAAGAGATGAAAAAGGGAATGTAACAACAGACACCACAGAAATAAAAAGAATCATCAGAAATTACTACAAAGAGCTGTATGCCAACAAACTGGGAAGTCCAGCAGAAAGGAATAGATTCCTGGACACATACAACCTACCTAAATTGAACCATGAAGACACACATAACCTAAACAGACAAATAACCAAGACAGAAATTGAATCAGTAATAAAGACCCTCCAACAAAGAAAAGCCCAGGATCAGATGGATTCACTGCTGAATTCTTCCAGACATTTAAAGAACTAACTCCAATTCTTCCCAAGCTATTCAAAACAATTGAAAGAGAGGGAATTTTCCCAAATTCTTTCTATGAAGCCAACATCACCTTGATTCCTAAACCTGAAAAACATGTAGCAGAGAAAGATCTACAGATCAATTTCCCTGATGAATATAGGTGCAAATTTCTCAACAAAATTCTAGCCAATAGAATCCAACGTCACAAGAACGATCATTCACCCAGACCAAATGGGATTTATCCCTGGTTTGCAAGGATGGTTCAACATTCCCAAAACAATCAATGTGATACAGCACGTTAACAAACTGCTGATGATGATCTCAATAGATGCAAAGAAAGCATTTGATAAAATGCAACACGCTTTCATGACGAAAACTCTAAGCAAATTGGGTATAGAAAAATATTCTTCAACACAATCAAAGCAACTTATGACAAACCCACAGTCAACATCATATTTAATGGGGAAAAGTTGGAAGCCTTTCCACTGTGATCTGCTACCAGACAGGGATACCCACTCTCACCATTGCTATTCAATATAGTGCTGAAGTTTTAGCTAGAGCCATTAGACAAGAAAAAGAAATCAAAGGGATACAAATTGGGAAGGAGGAACTCAAACTATCCCTATTTGCAGACAACACAATTCTATATATAGGGGATGCAAAATACTCCACTAAGAGAACTTCCACTTTGAATATGGCCTTGTCTAAATAAGATTGGAGTTGGTGAACTCAAGAAGCTTCTATAGCCTTGGCAGCTCATGACAAGTGCCTCAAGTGATTACTGACGTCATAAATAAGAATGTCAATTGTTAAATCAACAACAAGAGTCACTATGCACCTACTCCCCATGTAGGATCTCTGTCCTTAATTTGTTGTACTATGCGAATTAATGGTAAAACTACTACCCAAACAGTATTCTATACTTTGTGTGTATTTGTGGGTTCAGTCTGTTGAAATCTTTACTTAGTATATAATAAGTTGATCTTCTGTATATAAAAATAATTGAAAATGAATCATGATGAAGAATGGGATGGGAGAGGGAGTGGGAGATGATTTGGTTGTGGGTGGAAGGGATGTTATGGGAAAAGCCACTATAATCCAAAAGTTTTACTTTGGAAATTTATATTTATTAAATAAAAGATTAAAAAAAAGCCGGCGCCGTGGCTCAATAGGCTAATCCTCCACCTTGCGGCGCCGGCACACCGGGTTCTAGTCCCGGTTGGGGCGCCGGATTCTGTCCCGGTTGCCCCTCTTCCAGGCCAGCTCTCTGCTATGGCCAGGGAGTGCAGTGGAGGATGGCCCAGGTGCTTGGGCCCTGCACCCCATGGGAGACCAGGAAAAGCACCTGGCTCCTGGCTCCTGCCAGGATCAGCGCGGTGCGCCGGCTGCAGCGGCGGCCATTGGAGGGTGAACCAGCGGCAAAGGAAGACCTTTCTCTCTGTCTCTCTCTCACTGTCCACTCTGCCTGTCAAAAAAAAAAAAAAAAAAAAAAAAGATTAAAAAAAAACACCACTAAGACTATTGTAACTCGTAGAAGAGTTTGGTAAAGTAACAGGATATAAAGTCAATACACAAAATTCAACAGCCTTTGTATACACAGACAATGCCAGGGCTGAGAAAGAACTTCTAAGATCAACTCCATTCACAACAGCTACAAAAAAGTTCAAATACCTTGGAATAAATTTAACCAAGGATGTCAAAGATCTTTATGATGAGAATTACAAAACATTAAAGAAAGAAATATAAGAAGATGCAAAAATGGAAAATTCTCCCATATTCATGGATTGCAAGAATCAATATTTTCAAAATGTCCTTTCTTCCAAAAGCAATTTACAGATTCAATGTGATATCATCAAAATACCAAAGATGATCTTCTCAAATCTAGAAAAAATGATGCTGAAATTCATATGTAGCCACAGGAGACCTCAAACAGCTAAAGCAATCTTATACAACAAAAACAAAACCAGAGGCAGACAATGTCAGATTTCAAGAAATACTATTGGGAAGGTATAATCAAAACAGCCTGGTACTGGTACAAAAAACAGATGAATAGACCAACGGAACAGCATAGAAATACCAGAAATCAATCCATGCATATACAAGCAACTTATATTTGATCAAGGAGCTAAAACCAATCCTTGTAACTGGATTTCCAGAAGTATGAGGCAAGACACCTACTTTACACTTTACACAAAAATCCACTCAATATGGATTAAAGATGTAAATTAACAACCTGATACTGTCAAATTATTAGAGAACATTGGAGAAATCCTGCAAGATATGGGCACAGGCAAAGAGTTCTTGGAAAAGACTCGAGAGACAGCAGTTAAAGCCAAAATTAACAAGTGGGATTACATCAAATTGAGAAGTTTCTGTACAGCAAAAGAAATGGTCAGGAAAGGGAAGAGGCAACCAACAGAATGGTAGAGATTATTTGCAAACTATGCAACTGATAAAGGATTAATAAACAGAATCTACAAAGAGATTATGAAAGTCTACAACAACAAAACAAACAACCCAGTTAAGAGGTAGCTCTAAGACTTAAACAGACATTTTTCTAAAGAAGAAATCCAAATGGCTAATAGATACATGAAAAAATGTTCAGGATCAATAGCTGTCAGGGAAATAAAAATCAGAACCATAATGAGGTTTCACCTCACCCCAGTTAGAACAGTTTTCATACAGAAATCAACAAACAAAAAATGCTGGCAAGGATGTGGAGGAAAAGGTACCCTAATCCACTTTTGGTGGGAATGCAAACTGGTAAAGCCACTATGGAAGACAGTTTGGAGATACCTCAGAAATTCGAATATAGTTCTACCATAGGACCCAGCTGTCCCGCTCCTTGGAATTTACCCAAGGGAAATGAAATCGGCAAATAAAAGAGCTGTCTGCACCTCCATGTTTATTGCAGCTGAATTTACAATAGCCAAGACATGGAATCAATCTAAATGTCCCTAAATGTCCATCAATGGAAGACTGAATAAAGAAATTATAGGATATGTACTCTATAGAATACTACACAGTGGTGACAACTAACCAAGCACCAAAAAAGGAAACCTGTTGAAGTGAAATGGACACTATGCACTATGAGAAACAGTGACTTGACCAGCCCTTGTCCTGACTGTTGATGAACAACTTAATACTTTATCCCTTTTAGTATTTTTTGTCCTACTTAATACTATTGGTTGAACTCTGTAATTAAAACACAATTATTCTTAAGTGTATAAATTTAACTGGAAAGTGATCTCTGTTAAATATAAGAGTGGGAATAAGACATGGAGGAGAGGTACACTTGGGACATGCTCAATCTGACTTGCCCCAAATGGTAGAGTTAGAAACATGCCAGGGGATTCCAATTCAATCCCATAAAGGTGGCATGTACCAGTGCCATCTCACTAGCCCAAGTGATCAATTTCTGTTCACAATTGATCATAATTATAGGTCTAAGAGTCAAAGAGATCACATAAATAAAACTAATGTCTGCTAATACTAACTCATAGAATTAAAAAGGAGAAAATGAGCCAACATGGGAAGCAGAATACACAGCAGACTCATAAAATGGCAGATGTCCTAAACAGCACTCTGGCCTCAGAATTAGCCCTTAAGGCATTCAGATCTGGCTGAAGAGCCCATGAGAGTATTTTAGGCATGGAAAGCCAAGACACTCTGGAAAAAAAAAAAAAAAAACTAAATAAAAGATCTCCACAAGTGAGATCCCAGCAGAAAGAACGGGCCATCAAAGAAGGAGGTACCTTTCTCTGAAGGGAGGAGAGAACTTCCACTTTGAGTATGACCTTGTCTAAATAAGATTGGAGTCAGCGAACTCAAAAGGCTTCCACAGCCTTGGCAACTCATGACAAGAGCTGACACCATAATCAAGAGTGTCAATTTGTTAAGTCAACAACAGGAGTCCCTGTGCACTTACTCCTCATGTAGGATCTCTGTCCTTAATGTGTTGTACAATGTGAATTAATGCTATAACTAGTACTCAAACAGTATTTTACACTTTGTGTTTTGGTGTGGGTGCAAACTGTTGAAATCTTTACTTAATATATACTAAATTGATCTTCTGTATATAAAGAGAATTGAAAATGAATCTTGATGCAAATGGAATGGGAGAGGGAGATGGGAGGGTTGTGGGGGGGAGGGAAGTTATGGGGAGGAAAGCCACTATAATCCATAAACTGTACTTTGGAAATTTATATTTATTAAATAAAAGTTAAAAAAAAAAACTTGGTCATTTACGACAAAATTGATGAATTTGGAAAACATCATACTTAGTGAAATAAGCCAGTCCCAAAGGGACAAATATCATATATTCTCCCTGATCTGTGACTACTAACAGAGTATTTAAAAGGAAATCTGCAGAAGGGAAATTGACACTTTAAGAAGCAATGACTTGAACAGCCCTTTTCTTGACTATCGAGGAACAGTTTAGTATTTTATTTTTTATTATTTTCTTTTCTACCTAATACCATTGGTTGCAGCTGGCACTGTGGCTCAATAGGCTAATCCTCTGTCTGTGGTGCCGGCACACCAGGTACTAGTCCTGGTTGGGGTGCCGGATTCTGTCCCAGTAGCTCCTCTTCCTGTCCAGCTCTCTGCTGTGGCCTGGGAATGCAGTGGAGGATGGCCCAGGTCCTTGGGCCCTGCACCCATGGGAGACCAGGAGAAGCACCTGGCTCCTGGCTTCGGATCAGCACAGAGCACCAGCCGCAGTGCGCCGGACGCAGTGGCCATTGAGGGGTGAACCAATGGAAAAGGAAGACCTTTCTCTCTGTCTCTCTCTCTCTCTCACTGTCTACTCTGCCTGTCAAAAAAAAAATACCATTGGTTGAACTCTTTACTTAGCACAGAATTATTCATAGGTATTTAAATACAATTGAAAATATATCCTAATAAAAAATAATAGTGGGAATAAGAGAGGGAGGAGATGCACAGTTCAGCACACATTCCCACAGGCTTACCCCTAAGGGTAAAAACTTGCCATAGGACTCCAAATCCAATTAAGTTGGGTGGTCCAAATTCCATCTTACATAGTTTTTTTCCAACTTTTATTTAATAAATATAAATTCCAAAGTACAACTTTTGGATTATAGCGGCTTTTCCCCCCATAACCACCCTCCCACCAGAACCATCCCATCTCCCACTCCCTCTCCCATCCCATTCTTCATCATGATTCATTTTCAATTATCTTTATATAAAGAAGATCAATTTAGTTATATACTAAGTAAAGATTTCAATAGACTGCACCCACACAGAAACACAAAGTATAGTGTGCTGTTTGAGTACTAGTATTACCATATATTCACATAGTACAACACATTAAGGACAGAGGTCCTACATGGGAAGCAAGTGCACAGTGACTCCTGTTGTTGATTTAACAATTGACACTCTTATTTATGGCATCAGTAATCACCCGAGGCTAAATGAACAATCTCTGTGAATGAGTTCCCAGCAGAAAGAATGGGCCATCGGAGAAGGAGGCACCTTTCTCTGAAGGGAGGAAGGAACTTCCACTTTGATATGGCCATGTCTAAATAAGATCGGAGTTGGTGAACTCAAGAGGCTTCCATAGCCTTGGCAGCTCATGACAAGTGCCTCGAGTGATTACTAACATCATAAATAAGAGTGTCAATTGTTAAATCAACAACGGAAGTCACTGTGCACCTGTTCCCCATGTAGGATCTCTGTCCTTAATATGTTGTACTATGAGAATTAATGGTAAAACTACTACTCAAACAGTACTCTATACTTTGTGTGTATTTGTGGGTGCAGTTTGTTGAAATCTTTACTTAGTATATAATAAGTTGATCTTCTGTATATAAAGATAATTGAAAATGAATCTTGATGAAGAATGGGATGGGAGAGGGAGTGGGAGATGAGAAGGTTGCGGGTGGGAGAGAGGTTATGGGGGAAAAAGCCTCTACAATTCTAAGGTTGTACTTTGTAAATTTATATTCATTAAATAAAAATTTTTAAAAAGTGTAACTGATGGGGCCAGCGTAATGGCACAGGTTAATCCTCCACCTGCAGTGCCAGCATCCCATATGGGCACTGGTTCTAGTCCCAGGTGCTGTTCTTCCCATCCAGCTCTCTACTATGGCCTAGGATAGCAGTGGAGGATGGCCCAGTGCTTGGGCCCCTGCACCCACATGGGAGATGGAGAAGAAGCTCCTGGCTCCTGGCTTCAGATTGGCACAGCTCAGGCCTTTGCCACCATTTGGGGAATGAACCAACGGAAGGAAGACCTTTCTCTCTGTCTCTCTCTCTCTCACTGTCTGTAACTCTACCTGTCAAATAAATAAATAAAAATCTTTTAAAAAAAGGAAATACAATTTAATAAAAAAGAATGTAACTGATCATATAGAGATGATTAAGTGTCAAAGGAATCACATAAATAAGACCAAGTGTCTGGTAATAATAATAGATTGAGGCCGGCACCGTGGCTCACTAGGTTAATCCTCTGCCTTGCGGCGCCGGCACACCAGGTTCTAGTCTCGGTTGGGGCGCCAGATTCTGTCCCGGTTGCCCCTCTTCCAGGCCAGCTCTCTGCTGTGGCCAGGGAGTGCAGTGGAGGATGGCCCAAGTGCTTGGGCCCTGCACCCCATGGGAGACCAGGAGAAGCACCTGGCTCCTGCCATTGGATCAGCACGGTGCGCTGGCCACAGCACACCAGCTGCGGCAGCCATTGGAGGGTGAACCAACGGCAAAAGGAAGACCTTTCTGTCTGTCTCTCTCTCACTGTCCACTCTGCCTGTCAAAAAAAAAAAATGCTACTTTAAAAAAAATAAAATAAAATAATAGATTGAATTAAAAAGGAGAGTATGATCCGACATGGGAAGCAAGCCACACAGAAGACTCATAGAATGACAAACACCCTAAACAGCACTCTGACCTCAGAATCAGCCCTTAAGACATTCTGGTCTGGCTGAAAAGCCTATGAGAGCATTTCAGGTAAGAAAAGCCAAGACACTGTGGCCTGTGAAGGATTTCTGTGAGTGAGATCCGAGTGGAAAGAAGGGGCTATCAAAAAAGGATGTACTTTTCTCTGAATGGAGGAGAGAACTTCCACTTTGCTTAAGGCCCTGTCTAAATACTAAGAGTTTGTGAATTCAAAAGGCTTCCACAGGGGCTGGCGCTATGGAGTAGCAGGTAAAGCTGCTGCCTGCAGTGCCAGCAGCACATATGGGTGCTGGTTCAAGTCCTGGCTGTTCCACTTCTGATCCAGCTCTCTGCTATGGCCTGGGAAAGCAGTAGAAGATGGCCCAAGTCCTTGGGTCCCTGCCGCATGTGGGAGAGTGAGAAGAAGCTCCTGGCTCCTGGCTTCAGATCAGCACAGCTCCAGCCATTGCGATCATCTGGGAAGTGAACCAGCAGATAGAAGGCCTCTCTCTCTCTCTCTCTCTCTCTCTCTCTCTCTCTCTCTCTCTCCTTCTGCCTCTGCCTCTGCCTCTCTGTAACTCTGCCTTTCAAACAAATAAATAAATCTTTAAAAACAAAAAAGGCCGGCGACGCGGCTCACTAGGCTAATCCTCCACCTTGCGAAGCCGGCACCCCGGGTTCTAGTCCCAGTTGGGGCATCGGATTCTGTCCCAGTTGCCCCTCTTCCAGACCAGCTCTCTGCTGTGGCCAGGGAGTGCAGTGGAGGATGGCCCAAGTGCTTGGGCCCTGCACCCCATGGGAGACCAGGATAAGTACCTGGCTCCTGCCATCAGATCAGCGCAGTGCGCCGGCCGCAGTGCGCCTGCCGCGGCAGCCATTGGAGGGTGAACCAACGGCAAAGGAAGACCTTTCTCTCTGTCTCTCTCTCTCACTGTCCACTCTGCCTGTCAAAAAAAAAAAAAAAAAGGCTTCCATAGCCTTGGCAGCTCATAACAAGAGCCTCAGGTGATCACTGATGTCATAAATAAGAGTGTTCATTGTTAAATCAACAATAGAAGTCACTGTGTACTTACTCCCCATGTAGGACCTCTGTCTTTAATGAGTTGCACTATTAGAATTAACAATAAAACTTGTTTTCAAACAGTACTTTATACTTTGTGTGTCAGTATAGAGTTGGTCTTCAGTATATAAAGATAATTAAAAATGAATCTTAATGGAAGAATGGGATGGGAGAGGGAATAGGAGGTGGGATGGGAGAGGGAGTAGGAGGTGGGACAGGAGTGGGAGTAGGAGGGCAGGTTTGGGGGGAAGAACCACTATATTCCTAAAACTGTGAATATGAAATTTGTATTTATTAAATAAAAGCTTTCTAATAAAAAAAAATGAACCTTAATGAAGAATAGGATAGGAGAGGGAGTAGGAGGTGGGATGGGAGTGGAGGAAGGAGGGTGGGTATGGGGGAAGAACCACTATATTCCTAAAACTGTGAATATGAAATTTTATTTGTTAAATAAAAGCTTTCTATTAAAATGTAAAATCATAAAAAGATAAGTATGGCCTCTCTCCACACTTCTATTCAACATAATACTGGAACTCCTAGCCATAACAATTAGGTAGGAGAAAAACATAAAAACACCAAAACTGGAAGAAAGAAATTAAATTGTCACTGTTCATAGATGACATGATACCACATAAAGAAAATAAACAAATTCGGTAAAGGTAAAGGATATAAAATCAGCATACATAAACCAATAATTTATCTATGCACTAATAACAAACTATCTGAAAAAGACATCAAGGAAAAATGCATTTATAATAGCATAAAAAGCACTGCAGAGTAAATTAAATTGAGAGAATAGAATATCTCTGCATTGAAAATTACAAACCACTGATGAGAAAAATTTAAGATGCAAATAAATATAATGGTATCCCCTGCTCATAGATGGTAGAATAAATACTGTCAAAATGTCCATGTTACCCAAAGTTATCTGCAGATTCAATGCACTCTCTCTCAAAATACTGGTGACACTCCTCAAGAAATATTTTTTAAAAATCCTTAAAATGTGTATGGAACCACAAAAGACCCAGAGTATCCAAAGCAATCTTGACCAAAGCGAATAAAGTTGGAAGCATCCTTCAACTTCATATTAAAATATGCTACAGGCCGGCGCCGCGGCTCACTAGGCTAATCCTCCGCCTAGCGGCGCCGGCACACCGGGTTCTAGTCCCGGTCGGGGCGCCGGATTCTGTCCCGGTTGCCCCTCTTCCAGGCCAGCCCTCTGCTGTGGCCAGGGAGTGCAGTGGAGGATGGCCCAGGTGCTTGGGCCCTGCACCCCATGGGAGACCAGGAAAAGCACCTGGCTCCTGGCTCCTGCCATTGGATCAGCGCGGTGCGCCGGCCGCGGCGGCCATTGGAGGGTGAACCAACGGCAAAGGAAGACCTTTCTCTCTGTCTCTCTCTCTCACTGTCCACTCTGCCTGTCAAAAACAAAACAAAACAAACAAAAAAAAAAATATGCTACAAAGCTATAGTAATCAAAAAAGCATAGTAATGGCATGAAGTCCAACACATAGACCAGTGGAACAGAATACAGGGCCCAGAAATAAATCCATGCATTAAAAGCCAACTGATTTTTGAAAAAAGTATCAAAACACACAGTGAGAAAAGGACTATTTCTCAAATAAATGATCTGGGAAAACTGCATTTCCATGTGCAGAAAGATGAAATTAAAGACCTCTATTTTTCACCGTATCAAAAAACTAACTCAAGGGGCAGGGTCATGGTGCAGCAGGTTAAGCTGCCACTTGCAAAACTGAAGTCCCATATCCACAGAGCTGGTTGGAGTCCCAGCTGCTCCACTTCCAATCTAGCTTCCTGCTAATATGCTGGGAAGGCAGTAGAAGATGGCCCAAGTAGTTGAGCCCCTGCCAACTGGAAAACAGTATGAAAGTTTTGCAAAATACTAAAAATGTAACTGCCTTGTCATCCAACCACTACTAGTGGATCCATATGATCCACTACTGGGTATTTATCCAAAGAAAAAGCACCAACTGCACTCACATGATTATTGTAGCACTGCTCACAATAACCAAATATGGCATCAACCTGAGTGTCTATCAATGTTACAAAATGATTTTAAAAATGCAGTAGTCATGTATACATAATGGAATACTATTCCACTATTAAAAGGACAAAATCCTATCATTTGTGATAACATAGATAAACCTTGAAAATACTTTGTTAAGGGGACGGCGCTGTGGCATAGCAGGTAAAGCCATCACCTGCAGTGCTGGCAACGCATATGGGCGCCGGTTCTAGTCCCAGCTACTCCACTTCTGATCCAGCTCTCTGCTATGGCCTGGGAAAGCAGTAGAAGTTGGCCCAAGTCCTTAGGTTCCTTCATCTGCATGGGAGACCTGGAAGAAGTTCCTAGTTCCTGGCTTCAGATCAGTGCAGCTCCAACCATTGCAGCCATCTGGGGAGTGAACCATTAGATGGAAGACCGTGCTCTCTCTCTATGCCTCTCCTTTCTCTGTGTAACTCTGACTTTCAAATAAATAAATGAATCTTTAAAAAAAAGAAAGAAAATACTATGTTAAATGAAATAAGCCAGGCACAGAAAGATAAATGCCATATGACCTCACTCACATGTGGAATCATTAAAGCTCATCTCAAAGAAATAGAAGGTAGAGCTAAACTGATCTTCTGTATATAAAGAGAATTGAAAATGAATCTTGATGTGAATGGAAGGGGAGAGGGAGTGGGAAAGGGGAGGGTTGCGGGTGGGAGGGAAGTTATGGGGGGGAAGCCATTGTAATCCATAAGCTGTACTTTGGAAATTTATATTCATTAAATAAAAGTTTAAAAAATAAAAAAAGAAATAGAAGGTAGAAGAGTGGATACCAGAGGTTTCAGTGGTTAGAAGAGATGAGGGGCTGGAGAGATATTGATCAGAGAATATGCAATTACAGGCAGATAGAAGGAATATACTTCTAAATATCCAGAATAGGCAAGTACATAGAGACAGAAAGTAGATAAGTCATTCCTGGGGCTTGGGGAGGGGGAGGGGGAGGGAGGTATGAAGAGGGTAAGCTCAGATGGAGGAAAAAGAGAAATGGAGAACGACTGCTAGTGTTCATAAAGTTTCCTTTTAGAAAACATTTTAAGATTGATATGGTGATCACTGACATCATACGTAAGTGTTAATTATTAAATTAACAACAGGAGTCACTGTGCACTTATTTCCCATGCAGGACCCTTGTCCTCAATAAGTTGCATTATGAGAATTATCTGTAAAACTTGTTCTCAGGGGCCGGTGCTGTGGCGAGCAGGTAAAGCCACTGCCTGCAGTGCCGGTATCCCACATGGGTGCCAGTATCCCACATGGGTGCCAGTTCAAGTCCTAGCTGCTCCACTTTCGACCAGGTTCTCTGGTATGGCCTGGGAAAGCAGTAGAAGATGGCCCAAGTCCTTGGGTCCCTGCACCCATGTGGGAGAGCCAGAAGAAGCTCCAGGCTCCTGGCTTCAGATTGGCACAGCTCCAGCCATTGCAGCCATCTGGGAAGTGAATCAGCAGATAGAATACCTCTCTCTCTCTCTCTCTCTCTCTCTCTCTCTCTCTCTGCCTCTCCTCTTTCTGTGCAACTCTGACTTCCCAGTAAATAAATAAGTCTTAAAAAAAAAAAAAAAGAAACTCGTTAAACACTGTGTGTGTGTGTGCATGCGTGCAAATTGTTGAACTCTTTACTTAGTATAGAGTTGGTCTTCTGTGTATAAAGTTAATTGAAAATGAATTTTAATGGAGAATGTGACAGAGAATTGGAGGGAGAGGAGGAGGAGGTGGGGTGGGAGTGGAGCAGGAGAGTGTGTACGATGGGAAGAATCACTATATTCCTAAGTTGTGCTTATGCAATTTGCACTCATTAAATAAAAGGTTTCTTTGGAGGGAAAAAATATTGATTGTGGTAAAAGTTGCACAATTCTGTGTACAAACTGCAAGTCATTGGATTGTACACTTCATTTTTTAAGATTTATTTTATTTATTTATTTATTTGAAGGGCAGAGTTAAAGAGAGGTAGAGGCAGAAGGGGGGGGGGGGTCCTTCCATCCACTGGTTCACTCCCTAAATGGCCCCAATGGCCAGAGCTGCACTGAACCAAAGCCAGAAGCCAGCAGCTTCTTCTGGGTCTCCCATGTGGGTGCAGAAGCCCAGGCACTTGGGCCATCTCTACTGCTTTCCCAGCTATAGCACAGAGCTGGATCAGAAGTAAAGCAGCCGGACTCGAACCAACACCCATATTGGATATGGCTTTACCCACTACACCATAGAGCTGGCCCCTGGATTATACACGTTAAATAGGTGAACTGGGTCGGCGCCGCGGCTCAATAGGCTAATCCTCCGCCTGCGGTCGGGGCGCCGGGTTCTAGTCCTGGTTGCTCCTCTTCCAGGCCAGCTCTCTGCTGTGGCCAGGGAGTGCAGTGGAGGATGGCCCAAGTCCTTGGGTCCTGCACCCGCATGGGAGACCAGAAGAAGCACCTGGCTCCTGGCTTCGGATCAGTGCGGTGCACCAGCCGCAGCGGCCACTGAGGGGGGTGAACCAACGGAAAAAGGAAGACCTTTCTCTCTGTCTCTCTCTCTCTCACTGTCCACTCTGCAGGTCAAAAATAAATAAATAAATAAAATTTTAAAAAATAGGTGCACTGTATGATAAACAAATGTTATCACGATAAAGCTGTTTTAAGAAAAACAGAAAAATCTAAATATTGAGAGAAATTCCCATTTCAACCCATTCATAAAGTAGCAATGAAATGTTGATGATATTAAGAGCCCTCAGTATACCAACAAACTGGATATCAAACAATAAAAATTTAAATTGAATCCAAATTGGGATGTTCAAGAAGACAGAGTTGATTTTAAATTGTTTTATAATTCTTTTAAACCTTGTTCATAACTTCTTCTATTTGCCAAGTCATAAAACTCTTTATATGAAAAAAGTAACAACTATATGTTATTTATCTAGAATATTTCCAATTGTATCTATTTGTGAATAAATAAAAATATTTATATGTTATAAGACACTAAATATGCTCTGATCAAGTTTGGCATCACTTCTTTTTTTATTAAATGAATCTGGTACCATACTCCTTTATAAATTATAAAAGGCTCCCACAAAAAAAAAAAAAAGAGGGGCCAGCATTGTGGCATATTGGGTTAAGTTGCCACCTACAGTGGTAGCAGTCTATGTGGGCACCAGTTCAAGTCCCTACTGCTCTACTTCCGATCCAGCTCCCTACTAACGTGCCTGGGAAAGCAGCGGAGGATGGCCCAAGTGCCAGGGCACCTGCACCCACTTGGAAGACACGAATGAAGCTCCTGGCTCCTGGCTTCAGCCTGGACCAGCCCTAGCCATTGTAGCCCTATAGGGAATGTACCAGTGGCTGGAAGGTGTCTCTCTCTACCTCTCCCTCTCTCTCTCTCTAACTCTGCCTTTCAAATAAATAAGAATAAATCTTAAAGAAAAGAGAACTAATAGTCTCTCCCAAAATAAAAAATGTTAAGATGGTTAATGCTTTTACCGTTCCAAAATTGTGCTCCCCATTGTTTTGGACTCCCCAGAAGCTAAACACATCATAATTTGACTGTGGAAAAAGCATCATTTATTGTCTCCCTTTTCATGTTTGCAAACTGGTAGCTTCCTACACCTGATTTATTTAAAAGTTAATGACTATACAGAGTACCACAAAAGTATAGGACAAAATAAATTTAAAAACAGGCCATCAACCCTTAAACACAGAATTAAACAATAGTATAACAAGAACTCATAAAATAATAGGATTCTAAAATTTTAAACTTCTGATATTTGTGGTAATACTAACATATCTACTAACATGAGAATAATCCTAGAGCATTTCCCAGAGATGAGAACAGCATGGGACTGAGTCCAAAAGACAGAACGAGCTAAAACTAGACTATTCCTTCAGTTTTCAGTCTTTTCATGAACGTTCCCCAGAACTTGGGGTCAATGCCTCATCCTTAAATCATCTTCATTTATCCATCAGCAAAGAGACCTCAATGCCTTTTCTGCCAAGTTCTAAATTAAATGAAAATATAAACTAGAAACTGAAAGTCACTCTGAATTCATTGTGTTAAAATCCTATAAATACCTATTACTGTTATATTATAATAAAATATGCAACAACTATTTCACCTATATATGCAATGCAACTAAGGAGAGAAACAAAAATTTATTTCATTACATAACCATATGAACTGGAATCTGGTCAGAAGTCACCTATGCAATATTCTGTGATATCCATAATACATGTTATATGAGATATATAAAAGACAGTCTATATTTGAGTATAAGTATTCAAGGTAAAAGGGAAAATAGAACTTAATTCATTAGACAAAAATATGAGAAATAATATAAATAAGAATATGTATGAGTTTCACATACATAACAATGAGTCAAAAAGGCCAATTATAAAGGAATACAGGCCAGCGCCGCGGCTCACTAGGCTAATCCTCTGCCTTGCGGCACCGGCACACCTGTTCTAGTCCCAGTCGGGGCACTGGATTCTGTCCCGGTTGCCTCTCTTCCAGGCCAGCTCTCTGCTGTGGCCAGGGAGTGCAGTGGAGGATGGCCCAAGTCTTTGGGCCCTGCACCCTATGGGAGACCAGGATAAGTACCTGGCTCCTGCCATCGGATCAGCGCGGTGTGCCAGCCACAGCGCACTGGCCACGGCGGCCATTGGAGGGTGAACCAACAGCAAAGGAAGACCTTTCTCTCT
The DNA here is from genome assembly GCF_051225735.1 of Oryctolagus cuniculus. Taxonomy (NCBI): domain Eukaryota; kingdom Metazoa; phylum Chordata; class Mammalia; order Lagomorpha; family Leporidae; genus Oryctolagus; species Oryctolagus cuniculus. The sequence continues at coordinate 32,408,697 of NC_142869.1, read as the reverse complement.
GTCTCTCTCTCTCTCACTGTCCACTCTGCCTGTCAAAAAAATAAATAAATAGGCCGGCGCCGCGGCTCACTAGGCTAATCCTCCACCTTGCGGCGCCGGCACACCGGGTTCTAGTCCCGGTCGGGGCACCGGATTCTGTCCCGGTTGCCCCTCTTCCAGGCCAGCTCTCTGCTGTGGCCAGGGAGTGCAGTGGAGGATGGCCCAGGTGCTTGGGCCCTGCACCCCATGGGAGACCAGGAAAAGCACCTGGCTCCTGGCTCCTGCCATCGGATCAGTGCAGTGCGCTGGCCGCAGCGCGCTGGCCGCGGCGGCCATTGGAGGGTGAACCAACGGCAAAGGAAGACCTTTCTCTCTGTCTCTCTCTCTCACTGTCCACTCTGCCTGTCAAAAAAAAAAATAAATAAATAAATAAATAAAGGAATACATATTATATTATTCCATATATTATTATTATTATTCCATCAATAACAAGTGCAACTAATCTTGGCATCTGAAATCAGAATAGCAAGTGGTTACCTCTAGTTCTGTAGATGACAATGGACTGAGAAGGTACATGGGGTAATGGAACTATTCCACATCTTGATCCACGTGGTAGTTTCCTGGGAAAACAAATATGCAAAAATCCATCAATCTGGGGCTAGCGCCATGGCTCACTTGGTTAATCCTCCACCTGTGGCGCCGGCATCCCATATGGGCCCTGGGTTCTAGTCCCAGTTGCTCCTCTTCCAGTCCAGCTCTCTGCTGTGGCCCAGGAGGGCAGTGGAGGATGGCCCAAGTACTTGGGCCCTGCACCCACATGGGAAACCAGGAAGAAGCACCTGGCTCCTGGTTTCAGATTGGTGCAGCGCCGGCCGTGGCAGCCATTTGGGGAGTGAACCAATGGAAGGAAGACCTTTCTCTCTGTCTCTCTGTCTCTCTGTCTGTAACTCTACCTGTCAAATAAGTAAATAAAAATCTTTAAAAAAAATCCATCAATCTATACACATAAGAAGCCTACACTTTGTGTATGCTACCCCATAAAATTTCTAAGTAATAATATAGAAAGATTATACATGTCTTAAGTGTGATTTGGAGAGGCCAAATGGTGTAATGCCTTTCCTGACCTAGCATTATGAGTAAAGCCAACATTCCTAATGAGTAAAGCCAACATTCCTATAACAAAGACAGTTTAATAAGACATATGCATAACAAATTTATTTAAGAAAGGTTTTTTGTTGTTGAGGTTTCTTTCATATTGAAGGGCAGAGAAACAGAGAGAGAGGAAAGAGAAATCTTATCCACTCATTCATTCTTCAAATGCCTGCAACAGCCAGGGCTGGGCCAGGCCAAAGCCAGGAGCCTAGAACTCCATCTGCAACTCCCACATGGGTAGCAAATACACAAGTATTTAAGCCATCCCTGCTGCCTCCCAGAGCTGGATGAGAAACAAAGGAGCCAGGGCTCAAAGCAGGCACTCTCATATGCAATGCAGGCATCCCAAGTGATAAGTTGACAGCTGCACCAAACACCCATTCCCTGAAGTGAAATTTTGTGACACAGAAGCTTCAGAAATGAAGACTCAAAGGACTCAAGGAAAACTGGTTTTATGCCTATGTTGGAAATAAGAATGGACAATTGGACGGTCATGTAAGGCTAAAGCCAGACAGAAGGTTATGCTCGTTAATGATAAAACACACACACACACACACACACACACACACACAGGGGAAATGCAGCAAGCAAGGCTTATCTGTTCAGATTGCTCTTGGTCTCTCCATGCAGCATTCCCTCTGACCAGCTGTGGGGCAGAATCTATCAGAAATGAGGGTCTTCAGAGGAGAAAGGAGAGACTGACTTTTCTAGGCTTCATGGCTTCCCTTGGGCAAGAGAGACTCTAATTTCTACGAGCCATCTTGGGTTCGAGGAATTTTGGCTTCTGTGATTTACTTCAGCAGAGAGAGGCTAAGAGGACAGGAGAAGGTCAGAAAACCTTGCCCCTGAGCCTTTCCAATCTGCCTGAATTCAGAGTGCTCTGTGAAGCACAGCAACACAACGTGCCAAACTTTGGGGTATTTTGTCCTGAGCTCTGACAGAGTGAACATAGCTATGTGGAGTCATAATGAATGACCATCAGAAGGACACAGGAATGATGAGACAGACTCCCTCAGGGAGTGTCTTAGGAACACAATTTCAATATGGCAAGGGACTTTAACAAAAGAGGGAGAGAGCAAGCCTTCCCAAAAATAGATGGCAAGAGGTTTACAGATAACCAAAAGACATGTTTCCAAGTCATTGAAGATACCATGAGCTGGGACAGGCACTTGGCACAGTGGTTAAGCTGTCACTGGGATACTCGCATCCTGTATTGGGGTGCCAGCATTCAGGTCCCAACTCCACTTTCCAGTCTGGCTTCCTGCTGATGCACACCCTGCTAGCAAATGTAGTAGGTGATGAATCCAGTAGGTGATGGATCAAGTATTTGTGTCCCAGACACCTGCGTGAGAGATTCAAATGGAGTTCTGGGCTCCCGGCTATAACCTGGCCCAGCCCAGGCTGCTGCAAGCATTTGGGGAGCGAACCAGCAGATGAGAGATCTTTGTTTCTCACAGTCTCTCTCTCCCTCTCTCTTTCTGCTCACAAATAAATAAAATTAATTAAATGCAAAATAAATAAAGTAAGCCAGCACACACAACATATATTCCATGAACTACAACAGAAAATCCAAGGATGAAAGAATTTGCAAAAATGCTGTCAGCAAAAAAGACAGCAAACATTTTCTATGACTCAAGAATTTTCATGACAAAAGCTATCTGGAGACAGTTTCTGGTCACAACTGATAAAAGTCAAAACTCAAGCAATGATATATGTCCATGGACTTCCCAGGTGCCAACCCCAAAATGGCCCCTCTTTATCCCAAAAGCATTTTAAGAAGCAAAAATGGGCAAATCAAGCTCATGTGGATAGGAATAGCACCTGTCTCCCTCTCTGCCTCTCACACTTAAAATTTCTTCAGAATTAAAATAGAGACAAGGGTTGGGTTCCCTAGAAGCAGAGCCACAGGCAGGGATTCTGGGGCACATGAGTGTGAGGGCATCAGACAGAAGAGGGAGGGATGCTGAAAGGAAGTGGGAGACACAGGCTGGGAAGAGAAGGCAGGGTGGGGGATGGAGGAAGCAAGACCTCTGCATAGTGTAACCTTTTAGGCAAGGAGATCTGCCTTTGGTGTCCACTATGTCAGCTGCAATGGTTTAGATACAGCTGAAGTGTGTACACCAAAGTTCCATATACTAGAAGATTGGTATTCAGTAGGCCAGTGATGGAACATTTAAGAGGTGGAGCCTAGTGAAAGGTACCTAGGTTACAGAGGTGTCACTCTCTGAAGAGCTTATGTAACTCTTGGATATCCATTTTAGTTCCTTTGAGAATGGGTTACCATAAAGGGAGGGAGCCTGGCCCTAAACCTCTCTGTCTCCCTGTCTCGTCATGTGATCTCCCTCCTGAATGTGTTCTCACATGTTAGGATGAAGCCAATTGGGCCCTCACCAGAAACTGACTAGATGAGACCACCTGATCTGGGACTTTCAGCCTCCAAAACTGTGAGCTAAATAAACCTCTTCTATCAACTTCAGATACTTTGCTATAGACACAGAAATTGGAAGAAGCCAGGCCTGGCTTTACAACACATTGTGGGTTATAAGTAAATCTTTGAAAAACAAAGAGAAAGAAAGTGGAAGAAGACATTAGTGATTTGCTATAGCCTAGATGAAAGGGACAGTGGCTTCCTGTTGGCCACCTAGGCTGGGTAGTGTCAGCTACAGTAGCCACTTAAGCACAAAACACATCTTCAAATTAGCAATTCATGTTGGCAATTAGACCAGTCAATTACTTTAATACAGTCTTCAGGATTTGCAGAGCCAGAGTAAAAAAATCATTTGGTTTTGATACAAAAGAACTCTCATTTTAATACAAGAAACATAGGTTGATTCCAGTGACACTTCACATCACTTGTGTTCACAGCAATAGTAAAACAAAGTAATTATAATTATCACTAGGCTATGGCAATGGGCTCAAGTTTGGTATTTTTGTTTGTTTTTTGTTTTTGCCTTCAAAAATGAATTTCCTCCAGATCCTTGGAAATTTGGGAGTAACAGAGAATCAGGATGAAAGTTCGGGAGAAAGACAGAAAGTGTCTTCTCTCAGGCAATAAATCATAGAAATTGAATTAGATCATCTCAAATTGAGGGACAAAAAGCCAGTTATAGATCCATTTCACGACATTGCCTGACATGGATTCCATTTGTGACTCACTGAGTAACATTACTTATTCTGAGTGCTCCTCTGACAATGCAAGCACTTAACATGAAGACACGTGTAACATTACAGAGGGAAAGGAAAGAGCGAATTCTGACAATTTGCCTAGAAAGCAAACTCTGAGCATAAGCATATGCATTTCTGAAGCCTGCTTTCAGATTCTCTTAAATTCTGCTTTCCGCATGGCTCCAAATTCCTGAGATCCTATTCTCTTTCCAGACACAATCAATGCAATCAAATCATTTTTTCTAAACCTTAGAAGACTGAGAGGGATTCACATAGGGTAATGAAGCTTTCAATGAAGAGTGTGTGACTTTGTCGAGGGTTAAAACCAATAAGGGTGCTGAATTACCCTGAGGTCAGCAACAGCAAAGCTGTTACCAGGCCTACACAAGAAGGGAGAAAGGGAGGGGAGCACTAGAAATCAGAGGAGCTAGACTTGGGATCTGTGGCCCCTAACACAGAGCTGCACCTGCTGGGAAAGAAAGCAGGGGGGATAAATATCTTCTTGAGATCACCTGTCAGAACCACCATTGTCTGAGCCTATTCTGAAGCCAGGGCACCAAGGTCTGCCCAATTCAGTCCACAGAGAGTACAGAGCAGGAAGGAGAAAACAGGGAGATGATCCAAGGCTATCCACAGATCACGCCCAGCAGAGTAACCAAACATACACAGCATGACGCTGACAGATTTTTTTATAAGATGTTTTTGCTATCTTACAGTTTTATTTATTCAAAAGGCAGAGTTAACAAGAGACAGGTGTCTTTCATCTGCTGGTTCACTCCCCAAATGGCCACAATGGTCGGAGCTGGGCCAATCCAAAACCAGGAACCAGGAGCTTCTTCTGGGTCTCCCACGCAGGCAAGGGCCCAAAGACTTGAGCCATATTCCACTGCTTTCCCAAGCCATAGCAGAAAGCTGGATTAAAAGTGGAGCACGCCACAGCTCACTAGGCTAATCCTCCGCCTTGCAGCGCTGGCACACCGGGTTCTAGTCCCGGTCGGGGTGCCGGATTCTGTCCCGGTTACCCCTCTTCCAGGCCAGCTCTCTGCTGTGGCCAGGGAGTGCAGTGGAGGATGGCCCAAGTGCTTGGGCCCTGCACCCCATGGGAGACCAGGATAAGTACCTGGCTCCTGCCATCGGATCAGCGCAGTATGCCGGCCGCAGCGCACCAGCTGCGGCGGCCATTGGAGGGTAAACCAACAGCAAAGGAAGACCTATCTCTCTGTCTCTCTCTCTCTCTGTCCACTCTGCCTGTCAAAAAAAAAAAAAAAAGTGGAGCAGCCAGGATTCAAACCCGTGCCAATATGGGATGCTGGCACTGCAAGTGGCAGCTTCACCCACTGCGCCACAGCATGGGACCCACTGATAGATTTTACAAATAGACTGGAAGTTGTCATTCTAAGAAGAGTTGTTCCCTTCAAATTATTCCTTTCCAGAAAACTCTTCACATATTATTGATAATAACAGGGACCAACATTTAGCCTAGCAGTTAAGATACTCATATTTCCGATCAGAGTGCCAGGGTTCAATTCCTGACTTTGCTCCTGGCCCCAGATTCATGTTTAAGTTAGAGGCAGTGGTAGTGCTCAAGGAGTTGAGTTCCTGCTACCCACATGAGAGACCTGGATTGAGTTCCCAGCTCCCTTCTTCAGCCCTGACCCAATCCCAGTGGTTTCAGGTATTTGGGGAGTCAACTAGCTTCTCTACCTCTTTCCCCTCTTCTATCTCATTTAAAAAAAAAAAGAAGAAAATAATGATGATAATAACAACAGCCATCTGTCAGGCACTGTACCAAATGCTTTACCATTAGTTATTTTCTTTTATTGAATCTTCACAATAACTCTATGTAGCTTCATTGTGTAAATGATCAACTTGAGGCTTAGGATGGGCAGAATGTAAAGGAGTCCCATTGAAGACCCCAAGCCCTCTGACGTCATGGCCTTTGTTTAGCTGCCACCATTCAAAACACTTTAGAACTCTTCTGTGCTCACTTGTAGAGTGGCTCAAGGAGCCTTCCTGTCTCACACATACCAAAAAAAAAAAAAATAGTTACATTACTTTATAGTCACTCATTTCTAACAACAAAAGAGAGATGGTGATGATTCATCCCCCCCCCCCATATTTACCAGATGTAAAGCCAGATGACGTTGGAGTATTTCTAAAAGCCAAGTTAAATTCACTCTCAAAGAACTGAAAACATTAAAAATAAGTTTTGAAAGATAACTCTAAAAAGGAAATCTCAAAAATACCATCTGTCCTGCTGGACCCCTGGTTTCAAAAGTGATGCCTGTAAGATCAACAGTGGCTTTTCCCCTGGAAATTATCTCAGACCTCCAAAGGATGCTTACTGCTTATTTACAAGAGCAGGAAAACTGGAACCAATCTCAATCTCCAAAAATAGAGCAGTGACTAGACACATGTGGCTGCAGGCTACCTGCCTCCACTCCACCTGTGCCATCATCAGATGGAAACCAACATGGGGGCAGGAATTGGCTGCCTGCTCTATGCAGTTCTGTGCACAGTGCTTGGCACATGGTTGGCTCTCAGTAGATATCCACTGAATGAATGATGGGTGGAATAAATGAATTGATGGAATTCTTCTTCCTTCCTGGATCATAACCTTTTTGAAAAGATCACATCCCTTTTGGTGTCATTCTGCATGAAAAAGAACTGACAATGATGAACACAAAATGTTTTGTTCCCTCACATATGAAACCAGAAAATCATGTACAAAATTTATGGGAAGGCAAGAAAATAAATAACCTCCTTCTCCTCTCATCCTTCACACCACACCCCCATACCAGCTTCCCTCTCTCCCTCACACACCCAAATGTCAAGCAATCAGCCGGGTCTGTTTGGCAGATTTCAAGCAACTTTCCCTTGCAAGGCTATCCAAAAAATAATGAGTATTATTATATCTCCTCTACAGCCATGTAATTGGCTAATACTAAAAGTGCTAAGAGAGAGAGCGGTTTGCTGGTTCACATCTAAAATTTAGACAATCAACCATGAATGCCTCGGGCTGATCACATGCTGGGAGAAGCAATAATAATACGTCTGGCCAGATTTCCCTGCCAACTGGAAGGCCCAGGTTTGGGAGCAGATGTGCTGTAGAGGTGATACATTTGGCTTTCAGTGGGGAGGGTCTGCAGGTCTCATCTGTCTTCCGCACCCCTACTGGTCAGCTCGAAGCCCCACGCTAATGCCAGCTGCTTAAGGACCTGCTCCTGTGTGCAACATGCAGCCACGGGGGGAAGCAGCGGACCCTAAGGAGAACGCTGCCCCAAAGTGCTGTGTGACCTAGTGGCACTGCCAACTCCTCTTTTTGATGTGGAGACACAGCCAGAGCTTGGCAGCATCCTTTCTGTTGCCAGCAGCATTCTGCTGCTGTGAGTTCAGCCCCTGCATATGGAATCAGCCTGCAGATCCCATAAGGCTGAGAGCCACAGATGACCAACTGCAAAATCAATAGGCCTCTGTCGCTGCCACAGGAGGGAGATCCCAAGCTTATCAGCAGCATCATGATAAGTACCTATTTGCCTGACATCCCCACAATCAATAACTTTGTTATTGTTTGCATTATCGGACTATAAGTTTAGTCAATAGTATACCCAGCTAATGGGTAACATGAGCCGAGATTGCATTTCAATTTTTTTTAAGTTTAACTCTCTCTGCGCCAGTAGAAGGAGTCGCTACATGCACCTCCCCAGCTGCAAGCCCACCTTTGCCGAGTTGTATAAAATCCTTCTACGATATGGGCTGTCTTGAGACAAGGAAATTAATGTTGCCCAGGTCTACACCAAATTGAATAAACCCTGCCTTTCTTTGCTATGCTATTATTTTTATTAAGTTTTCAAAGAGAAGGGCAGATGGGGTGTGTGTGTGTGTGTGTGTGTGTGTGTTTCCTTTATTTAATGTACTGGAGAGAAGAGAATAAACTTGCTAATGGGTGGGCGGATCAAGTTGGACAATGGGAATGCTGTTTGCTTGTGGAAAATGTGTATGGGTCTGAAGAGATTTTTGAACCTCTCTACATGGTTAGCCTAAGATTTAACTATATATTGGTAATCCCACAATAAAAATAAGTATTCCTGAATTATACAACAAATCAACTCCATATACCTTAGCAGAAGGGCCCTGAACATTGTCTTCTGAATTACTACCGGATGCCCCCAGCACACAGAGATGGCTCCACTTGGCCTCTCACCCTCGCACAGGGCTCTTGTACCAGACCAGCCCAAAGGTTATGGCTAATAAGAGGAAGAAAGAAAGAAAGAAAACATGTAGCAACAACAGTGTGCAACCTACAGAATGCTTTGATTTTCTTGTCACATTAAAAATATTTACGAGTTTTTCCAGTCCAGCTGTAGCAGCAACTCCAAGTCCAGAGAAAATGAACAAATTACTCACCTACCAGAATGAGCCTGGTAGCATCAGTACCTACTTCACCACTCTGCTCTTTGGCGCCCCCACCCCCTTTTTGACTGACTTTAGTATGATATTCCTATGCCTCAGCATTGATGATGGGGTATAAACGCACAGATCACACAAAGGGATTTTTTTTCAATAAATAAACATTAAAAATCTGAAACAGGACTTTAAAATTGCAAACTGCTGTTCCCCAGTTCATGAATCACAAAACCCCAGAGCTAGTCTTGGAGCATGCCATTCTGGTCCTTTGATCTTACAGCTGAGACAACCGAAGCCCAAAGGGGTGGATGACTGACCAAGTCAAAGGTCTCCTGCCTCCAGATCCCCTGCCCTGCAGGTCTTTCTTGCACCTTTTGACATTGCTGTCCATATCCCTCGGTGCTTCATTTCTTTGCTATTCATTAAAGGCTTAGGAATGAGGGACAGCTGATTAAGGTGAGGCAAACACTTGACCTCTATCACAAACCCTGACCTCACCCTTTGGACTCTCCTCGTAATTTATAAAGGAGAAGAAAACAGGAGGAGACAAAGGAGAAAGAAGAAAGTGCCAGAAAGGAATAGATTGAAAAAAAGAAAAAAGGCATGGGAGAGTTTTGTGTCTACCTACCAGACACAGAAGTGAATAAATGTCTCTCCGAAAGCTTTCCTCCCTCACCTGTGAACTTAACCTGAAATCCTAACAAGAATTGATCCAGCTAATGAATAGATACAAAGGGGCTAATGAGGTTGATAGGGCTGTATCATGGGAAATAAGGAGTCATGGAAAATTATAAATGAAAAATAAGCAAAATCAATAAATGATTATAGACGTGACAGGGTGGACAACGACTCCCAGGCACCAATCCCTTTGTTTCACATCGTGACATTCATCACTGCAACCACATGCTTGAGACAGGGCCATCCACTATGACCACGGGGCCAGCATCCTACACCTGCTGGCCAAGCTAAATGCGACTTCCCCCTTCAGTCTTCTTGTCTGAGAGCTAAAACTGACGATCCTGCCTGCCAAGGTTGTGACTTCGTATTGACATTCTGCTCTTTTCCTTTCTGTCACGTGACCCTACCTTTAAACTGGGGGAGGGGCGAGGAGAGAAGCTATAGTAAGCAGCGACCACACAGCCTGTGGACTGCAGAGGGAATTCAGTAAGAAAGTAGAGGCCAAGTGGTTTGTGCGGGCCTTCCTGTGTAGAGCACACTGACTTGGTGGCACGCCCAGTGTCCTGCCTTTAGTGGCCTGCTCCATTTGCCTTCTTCTCTATGCTGTGTTTTTCCCTTCTTGCATACTCCATTTAGCTTGTGTCCTGTCTGGGTTATCAAATCCTAGGTTATGCTCATTCCATTCTGTGGCTAATGATTTTCCCTTCCCAACACTCACTTATGATATAGGACTGCCTGAAAGCTTCCCATATCCTTTCTGGCCACTAGTAGGATTCATTAGACCCAAGCTCTTTTTTTTTTATAGAAAACTTTTATATAATAAATACAAATTTCATATGTGCCGCTTTTGAAATATAACAGTTCTTCCCCCATATCCCCCTCCCACCCTCACTCCCGTCCCACCTCCTACTCCCTCTCCCATCCCATTCTTCATTAAGATTTTTAATTACCTTTATACAGAAGATCAACTCTGTACTAAGTAAAGATTTTAACAGTTGGCACCCAGACACACAAAGTATAAAGTATTATTTGAAGACAGTTTTGCTATTAATTCTCATAATACAACTCATTAAGGACAGAAGTCCTACGTGTGGAGCAAGTGCACAGTGACTCCTGTTGTTGATTTAACAATTGACACTCTTATTTATGATGTCAATGATCGCCCAAAGCTCTTGTCATGAGCTGCCAAGGCTATGGAAACCTTTTGAGTCCACAAACTCCATCAGTATTTAGACAGGGCCATAAGCAAAGTGGAGGTTCTCTCCTCCCTTCAGAGAAGACACAAATTCTTTTAAGAAATTCGTTCTGGGTCTGGCGCTTTGGCACAGTGGGTTAAAGCCACAGCCTGCAGCGCCAGCATCCCATATAGGAAACAGTTCAGGTCCCAGTTGCTCCACTTCTGATCCAGCTCCCTGCTAATGTGCCTGGGAAAGCAGTGGAGGATGGGCCAAGTGCTTGGGCCCCTGCACCCATGGGGAGACCCTGAAGAAGTTCCTGCTTCCTGGTTTTGGCCTGACCCGGTACCAGCCATTGCAGCCATTTGGGGAGTGAACCAGCTTGCTTGCACTCTCGCTCGCTCGCTCGCTCAATGTTTCTCCTTCTCTCTCTCTCTCTCTCTCTCTCTCTCTCTCTCTCTGTAGCTATGCCTTTAATAAATAAATAAATCTTTTTTAAAAAACAGCCATCCTTTGCACTATGATTAGAAACAACCTTTCAGCCTCTCTCACCATCTTTATCACTGTTTCTTGCACACAGACTTAAATTGGAAGGATAGAGCCACAGTTGTCTCCAGCTGGAATTTCTTGCTTGGTAGTCTGGCCTGGAAGTGGCTTATTTGGCTGTATGTACATTAGTCCTACTAACACATTTCCAGGTTCTCCAGCAGCCACGTTACGTGATCCAGGTCAGGTCTGGGAGGGAGAGGGGTGCACTTCCTTCCCGCGACCTCGGGACTTACTTAATTAAGCAGCTCCTCCAGCCCGATTTACAGCCTGGAAAGGGTTCTCGCAGAGGCCCGTCGATGTGCGCGGCTTCTCAATGAGCTGAAACGCCATCCCGGGCGTCTGCTGCCACCTCCAGAGCGGCTGCACCAAGAGCAGCCGCTTCGGAGCCTTTCCTGGCCGAGGCTTTGTAAACGTGCCCCGGTCTGCTCCTAGCAGACAGGTGTGAGCCAGGAGCTCACCGGGGCGCACAAAGCCAGCTCCCTGAATGCCTGCTCTAAGCAATTCATTTAGTTATAAATCACAAATTCTTGTTTTTTTTAGAAATAAAAATAAGATGACCCTCAACACACGGGGCTTAGAGAAATGAAGAAGTGAAAGGGTGAAAAGGAGAGAGGATGTCACAGAGGAGCTGTCCGAAGTCTGGCCGAAGTGGCTTTTGTTCTCCCATCAGGCCCCAGATGTCCTCTCAATTTGCCAGGCCTGACCCCCAGCCTGTCACCTACAATGAATGAGACCAGATTTCCCATAGGAAACATTCTTTCCTGTTCTCTCAAAGGCTTCGACCTCGAAATGAAAACCGACAAAAGAAACAAATTAGATTAAACTGCAGCCCAGGGGCTTTGGATTGAGCAGATAAAAGAATCTACAGAGAGTTATTAGGACTGAGTGCAACCCAATCCTGCAACTTGGAGGAAGAGCCTGCGTCCTTGCCGCTGCTGCTCTTGCTGGCCATGGTGTGACAAGAAAGCTTCAAAAAGTTTATGGAGGGGCTAGCGTTGTGGCACCAGCATCACATATGGGCTCCAATTTGTGTCCTGGTTGCTCCTCTTGCGATCCGGTTCTCTGCTTATGGCCTAGGAAAGCGATGGAAGATGGCCTGAGTGCTTTGGTCTCTGTACCCACAACGTAGACATAGAAGAAGCTCCTGGCTCCTGGCTCCTGGCTCTTAGCCCCTGACTCCTGTCTTCGGATCAGCCCAGCTCCTGTGGTTGCAACCATTTGGGGAGTGAACAAGCAGATGGAAGATTTCTCTCTGTCTCTCCCTCTCTCTTTCTGTAACTCTGCCTCGCAAATAAATAAATAAAATCTTTTTTAAAAAGTATGGAAAAAATATTATAAAAAATTATGTATGGATTTCAAAATTCATTTGCACCAAAGTAATGTTTTTTCAATAGTTTATTTTTAAAATGTTTGCAGGGCCAGCATTGTGACGTGGCAAGTAAAGCTGCCGCCTGCAATGCCAGCAGCCCTTACGGGCGTCGGTTCAGGTCTGGGTGCTGGTTCGGGTTGTGGCTGCTCTGCTTCCCATCCAGCTCCCTGCTAATTGCCTGGGAAAGGCAGCAGAGGGTGCCCAGGTTTTTGGGCCCCTAAACCCACATTGGAGACCTGAAGGAGGCTCCAGGCTCCTATTTTCAGCCTGGCCCAACCCTGGCCATTGTGGCCATTTGGGGAGTAAGCCAGTGGATAGAGGATCTCTCTGTCTGTCTCTGCCTGTCTCTCTCTCTCTCTCTCTACCTCTGTCTTTCAAATAAATAAATAAATCTTTTTAAAAACTTCTGTTGTTAACATGCAATACTTAAACATGTTACTGAGGCACCACATAATACTTCAATACGCAGACACAGCATACCCCGATCAAACCGGGCAAGTAGCCTGTTCATTTTCTTGTCTTTTGTTTCTGTTTGGAGCCCACCAGATCCTCTTTCAGCTCTTTGTACAGAATGTAATGCATTATTGTGAACCACCATCACCCCACTGTGTTACAACTAGAACTGGTTACTCCTATTTGACTGCATTTGGTGCCTATTATCTAACCTCCCTCTAAGCCCTTTCACCACCTTCCCAAACTCCACTAAATCAACATTCTAAGTTAGATCAACTATGTTTAATAAACTTATATTTCTAAAACTTCTTAAAATGTATGTGTTTTACTTATTTGAAAGGCAGAGAGACAGAAAAAGAGAGATCGCCCATCTGCTGGTTCACTCCCCAAGTGCCTGCCACTGCCAGGGCTGAGTCAGACCTAGGCTGGGACCCTTGAACTCAGTCCAGGTCTCCCCTAGTTGGATGTCAGGGACTCAACTACTTAAGTCAGGACTTGTTGCCCCACAGAGTGCACACTAACAGGAAGCTGGAGTTGGGAGCAGAGCCAGGATTCAAATCCAGACACTCTCAACTAGCATCTTAACTGCTGTACCAAACTCCTTTCCCAAAAAACTTACCTTTTAATTCCACTTTTGATCTTTTTAAAGTATGCTTGAACTACCTTCAGTTCACCAATGGGAAAAAAGCAATTCTCCAAGTAGAAATTCACCAACACCCACCCACAGCTGTGGTCCCATTTTTATCATCCACACTGAACTACCTATGAGTTTTATAAGCACTGTACAAAAATTGAGTCTTGTTGCAGGAGCTTTTACAGAAGTTACGCTGCTGCCTGGGGTGCCCACATCCCATTTTGGAATACCAGAGTCCTGGCTCTGCTTCCAAGTCCAGCTTCCTGCTAATGTGCACCCTAAGAGGCAGCAGGTGATGGTCCAAGTACTCGGGTTCCTACTACCCATTTGGCAGATCCAGACTGAGCTCTTGGATCCTGGTTTAGAACTGGCCCAGTCCTTGCTGTTGTGAGCATTGAGGGAGTAAACTAGTGGATAGAAATGCTCGCGCTCACTCGCTCACTCTCTCTCTCTCTCTCACGCACTCCCACCCTCCCTCTCTCTTTCCCATGCCTTCTCCCCATCCCTCTCTCTGCCTTTCAAATAAACAAAAATAAATAAAAACCTCAAAAATAATAAAAAGGAACTGAGTCTGACTGGGATTAACCAGTGTTGCCAGGATCATATAAGAACAAGGTGCCTTTTTAAAAGTAACAATAAAACTACAGAAACTGAGTTATAGAACTATGGGGACCTGCGGGGGGTGGGGGGAATACAGGGAGGGAGGGAAGGGAGGGGAGGAAGAGAGGGAGAGAAATATAAAGGGAGAAGAAATGCACCATTGTTAAATAACAGCCTATCCTACTGGCTGCCCAGAACAAGATATTAAAGATGCTTTATTGAAAAAATGATGAGTGTGAGCATAAATAATGTTGTTTCTCTTATTGTTCCTCATGCTTGAAACCAAATGGTGGAAGAGTCTCACAAAAATATATCTGTACAGTGCAAACTCGGGCTCCGTCCTGTGATTTGTGTAGGCAATGCTGCCCTCTCATGACCAAGTCATTAATTGCATGGCGCTGTTTACAGTCAGGACATTTTCATGGCCCTCATTTCCCCAGAGGACCTTGCAGAACATTGCCTATGTACCTACAAGAAATATGTTATCTGCATAACGCAACACCCTGTGCACATTTTTGTATCTAAGATTTACACCATTATCTAAGATAAGATTCGCACCATTTGCGTGTGTTTTACAGAACTCAGTGAGTGGAAAGCAAGTCAGGGTGTCACCGGGCTCCTGAACTTCCAGAATTCCATTCCGCAGGAAAGAAAGATTTTTCTCAAGATGGCAAACTTGAAGAACTCCAGAACAGAAAATGTTTGTGTCTCTAATCTGAACACATGTGACAGAAATAACAATCTTGTCCCATTCTAGAGAAGTGTTTGTTATATTTCAAGAAATGAGTGTATTATTAGGTAAAAAAAAATAAAAATAAAAAATAAAAAAAAACAGTGTTAGTATCAGATAAAAACTGTAGTTCATGGTTGTAAAGAGAAAGTCACTGATCACCTGTAATCAACGAGAAATCACAGACCAGAGAAGTGGCCACACAGGCAGAGATATTAAAACACAATTTCCTTGGGCCTGACTGACAGCTCTCAGAACCACTGAACAGAAGCCTGATGCCTCTATGTCTGTGTCATGAGCCCTGCCCAAGGAGAGGGCTCACCCACATGGGAGCTATGATGTGTAGACAGTGGGTAAATAGCAGCCCTAACAGGACACAAGGTTGGAAAAAGTATTTTTTAGAAGACTTATTTGTCGGGGCCAGCATTGTGGCATAGTGTGTAAAGCAGGTGCCTACAATGCCAGCAGTCCATATTGGTGCTGATTCGTGTCCCAGCTGTTCCACTTCCAATCCAGCTCTCTGCTAATGGCCCCTGCCACTCACATACAAGACCTGGATGAAGCTCCTGGCTCCTGGTTTCAGCCTGGTCCAGTCCTGGTCATTGCAGCCATCTGGGAAGTAAACCAGCAGATAGAAGACCTCTCTCTCTCCCTCTCCCTCCCCCTCTCCCTCTCCCCCTCCTCCTCTTTATAACTTTCAAAATAATTTTTAAAAAACCATTTTTTAAAAAAAATTTAGATATTTGAAAGGCAGAGTTACAGAAAAAGAGAAGGAAAGACATAGAGAAAGAGAATCTTCCATCCATTGGTTCACTCTTTAAATGCTTGCAACAGCCAGGACTGGACTAATCTGAAGCCAGAAACCTAAAACTCCATCCCATCTCCCACTTGGATGGCAGGGGTCCAAGCACTTGGGCCATCTGCTGCTGCTTTCTCAGGCACTTGAGCAGGGAGTTGGATCTGAAGTGGAGCACCAGGACTCAAACCAGTGACCGTATGAGATGCTGGCACTGCAGGCCACAAAATGCACTTAATGCACTGTGCCACAAAACCTGCCCCAAGGAAAGTATTCTGTAAATGGGGAGGAATCAAGCCACTTTTAAAGCCCGCCTTGAAAAATATTTACAAATGAAAACAAAATCCGCCCATCAGAACAATTGTCACTCCTGGTAGAATTTGAAATCTGAAAATATCTGAAAGCCAAAACTCAACCACATCTAGAATGGGCCAAGGGCCATGAGGCATCCTTCAGCCACAAACATACTAATATGGCCTGCATTGCTTTTTGTTCTAAACACTTTATATGAAAATACTCTTTCTGGTTTCTCAATATGATCAAAGGACTTGGCATGCTAGGGCCCATCTCTCCATTAGAGCTGAGGAGCACTGTCCCTGTAGATGGAGCCTGGCCACTATTCTTAGCCACAACCCCCACCATGCCCTAACACACACCCAGCTCATTCGACCAATTTTCTCCAGCTGTTTGTGTCTTACAGGCCTTCACACTCTTCCCCTCTTTGATCTATCTCTGAGAATTGTGATGCACGTATTTTCTTTGGCAGCCACAGAGCTCAGCAAATTTAGACGCTCTTGGGCCAGGTAAGGCGGATGAGCGCTAATTCTTGCTTGTCATTACAACTCTTTGTAAGAGTTTCAGGCATTCTTTGAATTACAAGTTACCTCTAAAGCCCCTAAAGTTTCAGTTAAGAAGGTGTCTATAGAAATCTATATTTAAAATAATTCAAACAGGCTAATGGAAAGCACCTTAAATTAAGAAGCAGAAAACCTGGGATCTTTTTCAAAGCTCTTGCCTTGATCAACTCTGTGGCATAAAGTAATCTACCCAACCCCTCTTTACCTTTTAATACCCCATAAATAACAGATAATAATTCTTGTTCCTCCTACCACACTGGGATTTACAAGATAGCCGTGTAGCAGAATACCTCTGTTAAGTATTCCATGTGTACAGGAGAAACGTATCTTATAAAGACCTACATAGTGATGCTGTGCTGCTGCAGGAGATATAAAGAAAATATTGAGCATTAGTGACCGTAGAACTCATGAAAAAGGAAGCTGTAACTACATAATCATATCATCGAAGAATATACATCAAAATTTTATTAGCAGTTACATTGAGATCATAGGGTTCAGGATGATTTTCCCTCTTTGGCTTATATTTTTATCCTCTCTACAATGAACTTGCATTAGCTGAACAAGTAGAAAAATAACAAGTAATAAATTTTTAAAAGACAAGAGAAAGGAAATAAAGTTCCTTACTTTTTTTTTTTTTTTTTTTGGACAGGCAGAGTGGTCAGTGAGAGAGAGAGACAGAGAGAAAGGTCTTCCTTTGCTGTTGGTTCACCCTCCAATGGCCGCCACAGCCGGCGCACCGTGCTGATCCGATGGCAGGAGCCAGGTACTTATCCTGGTCTCCCATGGGGTGCAGGGCCCAAGCACTTGGGCCATCCTCCACTGCACTCCCTGGCCACAGCAGAGAGCTGGCCTGGAAGAGGGGCAACCGGGACAGAATCTGGCACCCCGATCGGGACTAGAACCCGGTGTGCCAGCGCCGCAAGGCGGAGGATTAGCCTAGTGAGCCGTGGCACCGGCCACATTTTAATTTTTTGAAAAAGATTGATTTATTTGAAAGGCAGAGTTACAGAGAGGCAGAGGCAGAGAAAGAGAGAGAATGAGAAGCCTTCCATCTGCTGGTTCACTCCCCAAATGGCTGCAGCAGCCAGAGCTGAGCCAATCTGAAGCCAGGAGCCTGGAGCTTCAACCATGTCTCCCACATGGGTGCAGGGGCACAAAAGGACTTGGGCCATCTTCTACTGCTTTCCCAGGCCACAGCAGAGAGCTAGATTGGAAGTGGAGCAGCCAGGACTCGAACCAGCACCCATATGGGATGCTGGCACTGCAGGTGGAGGCTTTACCCGCTATGCACAGCACTGGCGCCACATTTTAAATATTAATGAACATGGAACTGGCATTATGGCACAGTGGGTTAAGCCTGCATCTAGTATCAGAGTGCCTGGTTCAAGTTCTGGCTCCTCTGCTTCCAATCCAGCTTCCTGCTAATGTGCCTGTGAAGGGAGCAGATGATGGCTCAAGGACATGAACCCTTACAACCTGCATGGGAGACCCAAATGGAGTTACTGGCCCCTGGCTTCAGTGTGTCCAGCCCCAGCTGATATGGGCATTTGGGGAGTGAACCAGCAGATGGAAACATGTCTCTCTCCCTCTCTCTCTCTCTCTCTCATTCTGCTTCAAATAAATCCTTATAAATAAAAACGCTAGTGAACTTGATGAGTCACTGATTGCTGCTGTAGCCATTTCTAAAACTTGGTCATCTAGTCAGTATATGTCCAACGTTCTAATGGGATTCAGCACAGTCCGCCTGGAATATTTTCAGCTGAAAGGACTGGAGGAAGCAGGAAGGCAGCCCTCACCTTCCCCACCTGCTCCTTTGAAGCAGCTCATTCCTTCAGCATGGGAAGGGTGGCTCACCCTCCCCTGAAACAGGTCATAAACGTTTCACGTGAGAGGGGCTTTACCTCTGCCTGGAGGAAGCGTCCTTATTTCTGAGGACAGAGAGTACCAGAGAAGACTCTGAACAGGCAGGCCTCACTACGTCTACCCACTTCTTGCCATGAGATCTTACCCTTTGGCCCATCATATTTTCCCATGAATCCAGTCCTCATCAAACGTAGTATTAAAAATATGCAGGTTTGGGCCGGCGCCGCAGCTCACTAGGCTAATCCTCTGCCTGCGGCGCCAGCACCCCAGGTTCTAGTCCCAGTTGGGGTGCCGGATTCTGTCCCAGTTGCTGCTCTTCCAGACCAGCTCTCTGCTGTGACCAGGGAAGGCAGTGGAGGATGGCCCAGGTGCTTGGGCCCTGCACCTGCATGGGAGACCAGGAGGAAGAGCCTGGCTCCTGGCTTCGGATCGGTGCAGCGCGCCAGCCGCTAAGCATCAGCTGTAGCGGCCATTTGGGGGGTGAACCAACAGAAAAAGGAAGACCTTTCTCTCTCAATCTCTCTCTCTCTCACTGTCTAACTCTGCCTGTCAAAAAAAAAAATGCAGGTTTCCACATGTCTCTTGGGTCTTTAGATCCTTATGAAGGCACCTGTGTCACATAGAACATATCAAATAAATGTGTATGCTTTTCGGTTGCTCATCTGTCATTGGTTATAGAGCCTCAGACATGAGCCCATGATGAGTAGAGAAAAAGATATTTTCCCATCCCCACAGTCAGAAATAAAAAATAAATTAGAAATCCCCAGGAAATATCCCCTAATACATCATGAGTAAGCTTCCTGAACTAGTCAAAGTCAAGTTTGATGAGCTGTTTGGTGCTTTCCCCTTCTAGTATGCGTCTGACCAACACCCATCAGGTACAGGGAGCCAGGCATTGTGGGAGGTTTTACTCCGTGAGCCCCCTATTATATAGACTGGGCATGTGTATACTTCGGTGTCTCTGCAGCTATATCAGCAGTGCAGAGTTCTAACTCCTAACATCCTCTAGTGATGTTGCTCTTTGTAGAGAAACTGTCTCTATGCTCCCAGACTGAAAGTTACCATAAACCAGTGGTTTTCACCTGGACACAGCATTGCCCCACCTGGACATCTGGCCATGCTGGGATACATGTTTTGCTGTAACACTGGAGGAGGAGTGCTGCTGGCATCTAGTGGGTGAAAGCCAGGAATGCTATGAAACATCCTGCAATGCTTGGGACAGCGCCCACCCCGCCTCAGTGCAGAAATGGAGACATCTGGTTTAAGTGAAAAATGCTCTAAGTTCACATATCTTAAGTGCCACACAGATCTTTACAGAGGCACAGAGATGAAGGTTATCAGTCCTGTCCATAATAATGGATATGGAGGGTCTAGCAGATTTAAACTCCCTAATTATTTAGTATTTCACAGAATACTCATTAGTCCCTGTTGTAATGGAGATTATTTCTTTTTAAAACCCTGTGTAATAGGGCCAGCATTGTGGCATAGCAGGTAAAGCCATCGCCTCCAGTGCCAGCATCCCATATGGGCGCCAGTTCAAGTCCGGCTGCTCTACTTCCGATCCAGCTCTCTGCTGTGGCCTGGGAAAGCAGTGGAAGATGGCCCAAGTCCTTGGGTCCCTGCATCTGCATGGGAGACATGGAGGAAGCTCCTGGCTCCTGCCTTCATATTTTTATATTGCTGCCAATTGGGGAGTGAACCAGAGGATAGAAGATCTCTCTCTCTCGCTCTTCTTCCCTCCCTCCTTCCCTCCCTCCCTCTCTTCTCTCTGTATAACTCTGACCTTCAGATAAATAAATAAATCTTAAAAAAAAAAAAAAACTGTGTAGTAGGGCCAGTGTTGTGGCGCAGCTGGTAAAGCCACTGCCTCTAACATTAATAACTCCTATTGGAATGCCAGTCTGGTCCTGCTGCTCTGCTTTGACCCAGCTCCCTCCAACTGTGCCTGGGAAGACAGAGAATGGCCCAAGGGCATGGGTGCTGCTACCCACGTAGGAGACCAGGGTGGAGATCCTGGCTCCTGGCTTCAATTTGATCCAGCCCTGGCTTTTGTGGGCATTTGGGGAATGGATCAGTGGATCAAAGATTTTTCTGTGTGTGTGTGTGTGTGTGTGTGTGACTCTCTCTGCCACTCTGTCTTTCAAATAAATAAATAATTTTTTTAAAAAAATCCTGTCCTTAAAAAAAATCCTATGTATTTGAATACTGTGGAAGATGACACCATGGGGTGGGGGGTGGGGGGTGGAGGGAGAATGAGGGAGAGAGTTTGAAGAAGTTAGTTTGTCACTGTTTACATTTCCCTCTACCCAGGAAGATGAGAGAGAGGAAGAGCTAGAAGCTTTAGTGGAACAATATAAAACCCACATCTGCAACATCAGACATGCTGAGGAGGCATCGCTCTCTTGAAATTCAGACAGAAAAATTCTCTCAACAAGAAATGTGGGAGCCCAGGATAGAATGAATTTTAAAAAGAAGAATTTTTTAAAATAATCTATTCTGAAAAACAGTATCTTTAACAAAGGAAAATCAACTCTACCCAAGAATTGCTAAAATACTCAGGTTGAAGTAGAACAAAAGGGAGAAGATATATTTAGACTCAACTGCAGTAACTGCTTCCCTTTGACAAGCACTCCAGAAATGTCTCCAATTAGGCAAACACAGGAGTTTTAAAGGCATTGTCAGCTTTGTGTATTAGAGTGGATTATTTTTCATTTGTTTTTGTTTGCAAACAGTATAAGATAAAGTGGAGTTTCGTCTGTCAAGTAATTATTCAAAATAAATTGTAGTAAGTTACTTTTCTGGGTAAAGGTTTTTATTCACTTTTTTCATATCCTAATACCACTATGCCTAGAAATAAGATATGAAATAAGAACTGGGAAAAGGGAGAGAGAAAAGATGCCTAGTGCCTCTGTCTTTAATGTCTTTGAGCTGAACCCTTGATGGTCATTATCAATGCTAAGTTCATGATAATCATTAGAATCAAAAATCATTTGCCTGATTATTCTGTTTTTGACCTATAGGTCTCCAAGCATCCCATTTGTAATTCTACATCAGGAAGAAATTTAAGAAGGGAAACAATACAAAATACCCTCATCATTCCAATGATGAACAAGCTGAGTTGGGCCTCTGAACTCCTGACCTCACTCTTTGGATTTGGTGCAACAGAGAGAGGAGCTGGACTCTCAGGAGAGCTTGGGGCAGAAGACCAGACAAGTATGTAGTACTACCCTGGCTCCCGTGTAGCACACATACTATGAGAAAAACACAGATATAGAGATGTAAGGAATGCTTAACAAAATCCAGGTCAAACCACCATACATCAAGAGTCAAGAGTCCTGTGGAGAGTCCACAAAGGGCTAGGTGTAACAGCTGAAATCATCTCTCCTGGAGGTCCCTGTTGCTTTCCTTTGATTGGCATGCAGCTCAAGAGCCCATTGCAATAGTTCATGGCATCCCACCCCCACTGAGCTACTGCCCACCTCCAGAGCCATCTGAGTTGCCCCCTGACTCCTAGGTGTTCTTCCTCTGATCCAGTGAAATATGTCAGTGCAGACACAGGCAAAATGGTTTCTTAAGGAAGACGCTGGGAAGAGGAGGAAGCATACATGATAACATGCATGGGAGAAAAAAAAGCCTGTTCTTCCAGGCTGATCCTATTTTGTTTCTAAATAAACAATTGGAAAACACTATGCACTACACAATAGTAGCTCATTTTTACTGAGTGTTTACCATGTGCCAAGCTCTTAAACACTTTCCATATATTAGCTGCTTTAATCTTCCCATCAGCCCCTGTGGTTTCTACAGTCATCACCCGACTGAGACGCACACCCTCAGTGACACAGTAACTGACAAGAGGCTGAAAGAGGAAGCTGGGTAGTCCAATCTTGGAGCCCATGCAGCTCCTCACTGTCTCCATACCCCCCCTCCACTTATGCAATGCCTATGCTGTATGGTCTACATTTTGCACTAGAGAAAATGACAAGTAAAAAGACTATGTGACCATCCCACAACTGTGATGCAATGAAAACCCAAGTGTCTAAAGACCCCATTATGTTTTGTTTTATTTTGGGTAATTTTTTTTGCACCATTGGCTACATTTAACCAAATAATTTAATAAAAATATCCATGAAACTGAGTCTAGTACCATAGATAAATTAATAATTACCAAAAAATAGAAAGTGAACCCTAAATGAAGAATTATGCCTTTTATATCAGTTGTATTGTTTTATCATTATCCCATATATAAAAATGTCTAAAATTATAACTTCCTCAAAGGCAGGAATATATACATTATTTGTAAATATCCTGCAATATTAACAGGGAGCACAATTACTGTTAAATACTGGTAAAAAATCAGTCCATCAATCAGCCAATCACAGTTGTTGAATGCCTACTACATGCAAAGTATTATATTAGGTTCAATGGGAAATGAAAGAGCGTAACAAACATAGATTAATGCTAACTGCCATTTAATAACAAGAGAAATGCTTTTTCAGATCAAGAATAAAAGCATCTTCCTCCTTTTCCTTATCAAGACAACTCAGTTCTTTTGGGAGTGGCAATGTCCCCAGCTAGAGCCCTGCCCTCCGCCAGATTCCCTTATGTTTAGGCATGGCCACGGAACCAGTGCTGGCTGAGTAAATGTAAGCAAAAACCAGAGTGGGGTTTCTGGGCGAGTTTTTTAAACAGGCACCTGCCCTACAGGCCTCTGCCTTTCATGTCTGCTTATCAGTATTCCACTTACCCTTGCCTTACCCTTCCACATACACCACCGCCTGATTGTCCAACCAAGATGATGTGGAGGAGCGGGGAGGAGCCCACAGCAACTTCCACAGGCACCAGCACCTGCCAGCCAGCTTTCAAGTCCTGGGCCCGGGGTTGTGGCACAGCAGGTTAAGTCATTGTTTGGGATGCCAAGGTCCATATCGGAGTGCCAGTTGGAGTCTTGGTGCTCCACTTCCATTTCAGCTCCATGCTAAGATGCCTGGGAAGGCAGTAGATGATGTCCCAAGTGCCTGGGCCCCTGCCACCCATGTGGAAGACCCAGGTGGTGTTCTGGGCTCCTGGCTTCAGCATGAACCAAGTCCAGCCATTGCAACCATTTGGGGAGTGTGTGAGAGAGAGAGAGAGAGAGAGCGAGAGCGAGAGAGATGCTACCTTTCAAATAAATAAGTCTTTTAAAAAATACCAAAAACCTTAAAAAAAAAAAAAAACATGTCACATTAGGAAAACATCCACCTTCCTCAGGTAAGCCTACACAGCCAGCTAACTTCCACTCAACTGGACATAATCCTATTTGCTGAGGGCTGCATACAAGGTCTTTCTTTCCTCTCCCCTTACTGGCTTCAAGAAACGCAGTCTTTTAATTGTGAATATATGTTCACAGAGATATGAAAAAAAGTGGGAAAGATAAAACAAAATGGATAGAATAAAGTATTACTAATTCCACATTACATAATTTTTACAGGTTTCATTATTTTTGGATATCATGTGGAAGGAAAATAGATTTGTTATAACATTTTTTTTCCTCTAGGGTCCCATCTGTTTATGTTTTACACCTCATTTTAATGAAGTCACTGCTCGTGTTGTTTTCCTCTTTAAGTGTTTCTAATAAAACTTTTGAATGATCTCCCACTAGACTTTTCCAGTTGATTCTTTTTAGTTGAAAAAATCCAATAAGCTAAATTTTTATTTTGGTTGACTCAACAACCATTGTGATTTGTAAGTAAATACCAGTGAATTATACAGCAAATTATCAATACCGTAAAAGGCAGGAAACAAACCAACCAACCAACCTAGCTTCTTCCACCCTCTTAAAAGAGCACCTATAGTAAATAACAAGCCTATAGCAACTCTGTTTTTTTTTTAACTTTTATTTAATGAATATAAATTTCCAAAGTACGGCTTATGGATTACAATGGCTTCCCCCCCATATCGTCCCTCCCACCCGCATCCCTCCCCTTTCCCACTCCCTCTCCCCTTCCATTCACATGAGGATTCATTTCGATTCTCTTTATATACAGAAGATCAGTTTAGCATACATTAAGTAAAGATTTCAACAGTTTGCTCCCACACAAACATAAAGTGAAAAATAATAGATGATTTTTTAAATGATGATGAAATCAGATCAGACCTATTGTCATGTTTAATCCCAGTGAGAGTCAAGTTGGGAATTGATAATTTCTTCTTTTTTCTTTTTTTTTTTTTTACAGAAGATCAGTTTAGTATACATTAAGTAAAGATTTCAACAGTTTGCACCCCCATAGAAACACAAAGCAAAATATACTGTTTGAGTGCTCATTATAGCATTAAGTCTCAATGCACAGCACATTAAGGACAGAGATCCTACATGAGGAGTAAGTGCACAGTGACTCCTGTTGTTGACTTTACAAATTGACACTCCTGTTTATGGCATCAGTAATCTTCCTATGCATCAGTCATGAGTTTCCAAGGCTATGGAAGCCTTTTGAGTTCACCGACTCTTATCTTGCAACTCTGTTTTTAGGTGTAGCTGTGCTCTGTTCTAGTTAGCTTCTAAAAGTTAACCACACTGGAAGTTATAGTTTCTGGTCAGAAGAATTTCATCCCAGGGTATCAGAAATGCTGTTCTTTTAAACAGTTTATTGAAATACAGTATACATATCAAGAAATGCACATAAGTGTACAGGTAAATGAGTTTGTCATCTGATCACACTCATAACCAACACCTAAATTAAGGGCAAACCGTTATTAGTATCCCAAGAGTCCTCACTATCCACCTCCCATTTCTTTTAGAGCTTATTGAATCATAATGTAAATAGAACAAATAAGTATCAGTATGCATGATTACATGATTATCAACTCAGACAGGAAGAAGAAGGTCCTGAAGTTCTGGTACTTCCAGAGCTGCCACAACATCATTAAAACTGCTTGTTTTTATTACTAGTTCTTTCTTTCTTTTTTTTTTTTTTTTTTTTTGGACAGGCAGAGTGGACAGTGAGAGAGAGAGACAGAGAGAAAGGTCTTCCTTTTGCCGTTGCTTCACCCTCCAATGGCCGCCGCGGCCAGCGCGCTGCGGCCAGCGCACCGCGCTGATCCGATGGCAGGAGCCAGGTGCTTCTCCTGGTCTCCCATGGGGTGCAGGGCCCAAGGACTTGGGCCATCCTCCACTGCACTCCCTGGCCACAGCAGAGAGCTGGCCTGGAAGAGGGGCAACCGGGACAGAATCCGGCGCCCCGACTGGGACTAGAACCCAGTGTGCTGGCGCCCCTAGGTGGAGGATTAGCCTATTGAGCCGCGGCGCCGGCTATTACTAGTTCTTACTCCAAACCTATACTCGATCATGACACTAAAATCCTCTAGATATGAAAAAATATGTAACTTATAGTTGAAGTCTTTTTTAAAGTTTATTTATTTATTTTCATTTTATTTGAAAGACAAAGAAACCTACCATCCACTGGTTCACTTCCTAAATGCCTGCAATAGACATAGCTGGGGGGCCAGCGAGGTGGCACAGCGGGTTAATGCCCTGGCCTGAAGCGTTGGCATCCCATATGGACACCAGTTCTAGTTCTAGCTGCTCCACTTCTGATCCAGCTCTCTGCTATGGCCTGCAAAAGCAGTGGAAGATGGCCCAAGTCCTTGGGCCCCTGTACCCATGTGGGAGACCCAAAAGAAGTTCTTGGCTCCTGGCTTTGGATCAGTGCAGCTCCGGCCATTGCGGCCAGTTGGGGAGTGAACCATCAGATGGAAGACCTCTCTCTCTCTCTGCCTCTCCTTCTCTCTCTGTGTAACTCTGACTTTCAAATAAATAAATAAATCTTTTAAAAAAAAATAGACATAGCTGGGCCAGGCCAAAACCAGGAGTTCAGGATCCAATTCAAGCTCCCCATGGGGGTGGCAAAGACCCAAGTAGTTAAGCCATTACCTGCTTAACTTCTATTTCCCCAGTCCCCACTGACCCCAGCCACAGTAGGCATTAGCAGGAAACTGGATTCAAAGAGGAGGAGCCGCGATTTGAACCACACACTCTGATACGGGATGCTGATGTCCCAAGCAGCATCTTAACTACCTCACCAAACACCTACCCCAAGATGAAGTCTTTATCACTCATAAATCATAGTTATTCCACTAAAAATTCTTCCTATATCTTCTAAAGAGTTTATTGAAATGGTTAATTTAAAAAGTTGCTACAGGAATTACTTTGTTCTTTCAGATGTTCAAATAGTATCATAGTCATCACTTACACAGGGTTGTATAATCAGCCTCATACTCATGTAGAAAATGCAAATGTATTTGAGTCAAGCTAAATATTCTTTTAGAATCTTAGGTATTATTTAACCTTGCAAAATTGTTATGTCAATATGTCATCTGCTAAATCTACACTCACCTCCACGTGTCTCAAGTAAAAATGCCCTGGCTTTAATTGGCTTGTAATTGAGAGAAGAGTTGGTTTGAGATTGGAACTTGCATCAGTAATCTTCACCCCATGGTGTATGGATCTTTTAACTTGTTCTTAGGAGAACATATTCTAATATAAACTTACTAAATGAGGGGCCAAACTCAAAAAAACTTGCCTGGAATTTACTCAAGTTTTTCAAACTCATAAATAACTGGAAGATGAAGTTTGGGACTGATGGATTGCTGCATAGCCTGAGAAATTTATTTTCTGGGACAGTCTCTGGCTTTCAGATGCCTAAATTACATACGTCTCCTAAATACAAATTACTGCACCAGCCATTGGCTCCAAAACCTCCCATTCCCTCTCCACAGTCGTTATTTGGAAGTTTTGCCTTCCGAGTCTCCTTTCTCCCCCTCTTTCTTAGCTATAACCTTTGTTCTCTTAAAGATCACATCTGTAGGGGCTGCAAACAAAGAGAAATGAGAGAGATGAAGGCTTGCCCTTCACTTCCCATTTCTCCTATCTTCTCCATACCCTGTGACTTCTTGCACGACCTGTCGGGGTGGGGCAGGAGAATGCTCCTTATTATAGCACACAGAACTCTTCAGGATCTGGCCCCTGTGCACCTCTTCCAATGTCATTACCTAAACTGCACAATTCCCAGGAGGGCCCCTACCCAGTTCAGCTTGAGCAGCATCCCAGTAGAATTTGCCTCCTCTCTGACCTCTCAGACTGAGTGTTCTTCCCATGTACACTTTTTCCACTTGACATTTTTCTTACTACACAGTGAGCATCTTGAGAGCAGAAAATGTCATTCATCTGTACCTTCAGGGCATAGCAGCCTTGCTCTGTCTCTGGCACTAAACTGGCCTTAAAAAACAAGTGATGCTCAAAAAGTATCTGTTGTAGCATTCATGAATGACTCCAGCACTTCTCCAGTTGCCTCATGCCAGAGGTGCTGCTGGAATCCTCAACCCACTCCCCACACCACAAGACACCTTTTTTAAAAGATTTTTGTGGATTTTATTTAGTTGGGGGAGAGAGAGAGAGAATCTTCCAGCCACTGATACACTTCCAAACTTCCCAAACACTGCAACAGTGATAGGTCAGGCTGAAGCCAGGAGTCTAGAACTCAACCCAGGTCTCCCACATGTGTGGAAGGGACCCAACTTCCGGTGTCATCACCTGGTGCCTCCCAGGGTACACATCAGCAGGAAGCTGGAATTCAGAGCACAGTTGGGACTCAAACCCAGGCACTCCAGTATAAGATGCCGGTGACCCAGCAGCGTCTTTATCTACCACTATGCCAAATGCCCATCCCAGAAAGACAAGGTTACGTAGTGAGGAAGGGAGATGAAGTTCACTGAAGTGCTCTTCTGAAATGCAAATGACAATGCTTAGGTCCTTCAGTCAGCCCAAGATCCAGAGTGATCAACTGTGAGTACCTTTTGTCTCCAAAACCAGACAGCAGGGCATCATTGGAGAGGCCTCAACTCTCATTAGGCAGGTGGGACTTTCAAGAAACACAAACGTGCAGATGTGGTGATAGATAACAGCAGCCAACATGTATCCAGCCCTCAGATTCTCTCCATACCGCGGCAGGTTCCTGACATCTACCATGACCTCAACTCTTCCATCAGCAGTCTGAGGACTGATGTCTTCCCCATGTGTGAACCCAGGACACATTTACTCTTCTCTACTAATACCCACAGAATGTTCCCAGGCATTAGAAAGTAAGTGTATGAGTAGATAGATGCCTGTGAGGTATACAAACAGTGAGAAGAGTAATATATGAGAACTTCATGTCCCTGTAATCCACTCCATACAAATATTAAAAGTATATGCCCCCTATGATCTACAGCTAAGGACTGAAATGGGATGTCTAAAAATTAGAACACTTGGGGTGGAAGGGTGATTAGCGCCTTTTTTTAATCTGCTCTTATTATTATTAAAAACTTGTAGCAAAATTAAACATTCACTTTTAATGACCTAAACTTGTGTTCTAAGGAATATCAGGACCAACACATTTTGGAAACTCTTAGAGAATGCTTGGAGTTCTTAGATTTCCTTTTTTAAAAAAAAAAAACTTTTATTTAGTAAATATAAATTTCCAAAGTACAGCTTATGGATTACAATGGCTTCTCCCTGCCATAACTTCCCTCCCACCTGCAACCCTCCCAACTCCCGCTCCCTCTCCCATTTCATTCACATCAAGATTCATTTTCAATTCTCTTTATAAACAGAAGATCAATTTAGTATATATTAAGTAAAGATTTCAACAGTTTGCACCCACACAGAACATAAAGTGTAAAATACTGTTTGAGTACTAGTTATAGCATTAATTCACATTGGACAACACATTAAGGACAGAGATCCTACATGAAGAGTAAGTACACAGTGACTCCTGTTGTTGACTTAACAAATTGACACTCCTGTTTAAGGCATCAGTAATCTCCCTAGGTTCTTGTCATGAGATGCCAAGGCTATGGAAGCCTGTTGAGTTCGCGGACATCGACTTAGATTTCCTTTTGCTTTTTATTTTTAGTCTCTGTCTTTTCCTCCTAAAGCCCTGAGCTAAGATCGATTCAGACATTGAAAAGAAGTGAAGATGAGGGACCAGCGCTGTAGCTTAGCAGGTAAAGCCACTGCCTGCAGTGTCAGCATCCCATATGGGTGCCGGTTCGAGTCCTGGCTGCTCCACTTCCAATCCAACTCTCTGCTATGACCTAGGAAAGCAGAGATGGCCCAAGTCCTTGGGCCCCTGCACCCATGTTGGGGAACTGGAAGAAGCTCCTAGCTCCTGGCTTCAGATCGATGCAACTCCGGCCATTGGGGCCATTTGGGGAGTGAACCAGCAGATGGAAGACCTCTCACTCTCTCTCTCTCTCTCTCTGTCTCTGTCTCTGCTTCTCCTTCTTCCTGTGTGTAATTCTGACTTTCAAATAAATAAATAAATCTTTAAAAAAAAAAAAGAAGTGAAGACAAGGATGAGAATAAACACTCACTGGGTTTGGTAGGGAAACTGGAATGGCTGGAGGAGCTTAGTCTCAACCTCCATCTCTCCATCGGCTCCCATTCTATCTAAGAGGTGCAACTGAGGTTGCCTCCAGCTTGTATAAAATGTTGAAAGACACATCTTCAAAGCCTTCCCTTCCAGAGTAAGGAAACTCTGGAGTCACCATCAGCTGAAAATCTGCTGTGGGCAGGCTCCAGGAAGCTCTGTGTAGACAGTGGTCTCTGTCCACAGTGGAACAGAAGAGAGAATCTCAGAAGCAGGGCAGTGAAAGAGGTCCTAGCAGCAAATCAGCAAGGGAGGGCTCTAAAGCTGACTGCAGATCAAGAAATATTTCAAGGGCTGGAATTGTGCAGCAGGTTAAGCCGCCGCCTATGATGCCAGCATCCCATATGGGCACCTGTTCGAGTCACAGCTGCTCCCTTCCAATGCAACTAGGAAAGCAGCAGAAGATGGCCCAAGTGCTCGGACACCTGCCACCCACACGGGAGATCCAGTTGGAGTTCCAGGCTCCTGTGTTCAGCCTGGCCCAGCCCTGGCGATTACGACAATTTGGGGAATGAACCAGCAGATGGGAGATCTCTGTCTCATCCTCTCTGTAACTCTGCATTTCAAATAAGTAAATCTTCGAGAGAGAGATGTTCCAACTTAGAGATTCAGGTTGGCAGGTTCCTCATATCTCCTAACTGCATATCCTCAGGCCATCCGCCCCCAGAAACACAAACCTCAGACTGTCCTGCCAGACACACTCCCTACCCTAGCCAACATAGATTGGCTCATGCTAAGGTTTAAGTGTGTCCTCCAAAAGTTCACGTGTTAGAAATGTAGCTTATCAGGGCCAGTACTGTGGCGTAGCAGGTAAAAGCTGTCGCCTGCAGTGCCGGCATCCCATATGGGTGCTGTTTGAGTCCCAACTGCTCCACTTCCAATCTAGCTCTCTGCTATGACCTGGGAAAGCAGTAGAAGATGGCCCAAGTCCTCGGGACCCTGCACCCATATGGGAGACCCAGAAGAGGCTCCTGGCTCCTGGCTTCAGATCAGCACAACTCCAGCCGCTGCAGCCAGCTGGGGAGTGACCCAGCGGATGAAGACCTCTCTCTGCCTCTCCTTCTCTCTCCTCTCTCTCTCTGCCTCTCCTCTCTCTGCTTAACTCTGACTTTTAAATAAATAAATAAATCTTACAGAAAAGAAAAGAAACGTGGCTTCTCCTACAGCAGTGTGAGGCGCTGGGGCCTAGAGGGAGGTATTTAGGGCATGGGAACAGATCCTTCATGAATGGATTAATGTTTTTCTCAGACTAGATTAGTTCTCACAGAACTGACTCAGTGACGGTGAGGACAGGTTGCTACAAAGCACAGCTGTGGACTGTAACTGTGACTCAGAAGGTAAAGCTATAGCTTGCAATGCCAGAGTCCCATATCAAGTCCCACCTGCTCTGCTTCTAATCCAGCTTCTTGCTAATGCTCCTGGGAAGGCAGCAGATAATGGCCCAGGTACTTGGGCCTCTGCCACCCATGTGGAAAACCAGGATGGGAAGAGATCTCTCTCTTTCCCTTGCAAATAAATACCCCTTGTATTCTCTCTTCTGCTCCCACCCACTTGCCCTTTATTTTATACCTTGAGCGGAAGCAGAATGAAGCAAGCCCTCATCAGAGCTGGATAGATGCTGATGCTGTGCTTAGACCTCCCAGCCCTGACAACTGTGAGTCAAAGTGCACTTCCATTTTTCATAAGCTACCTAGTCTCAGGGCCAGTGTTTCAGCATAGTGCGTAAAGACACAGCTACAATGCCAGCATCCTGCAAAGGCACCAGTTCCTGATCCTGCTGCTCCACTTCTGTTGCAGCTCCCTGCTAATGGCCTGGGAAAAGCAACGGAAGATAACCCAAATGTTTGGGCCCTGGCTGCTTACGTGAGAGACCTGGATGAAGCTCCTGTCTTCAGCTTGGCTGAACACTGGCTGTTGCAGCCATCTGAGAAGTGAACCAGCAGATGGAAGATCTCTATCCCTCTGTCTGTCTGTCTCTCCTTCTCTGTAACTCTGACTTCCTAAATAAAAGAACAAAATGGCAGAGCCGGTGCTGTGGTGAAGCAGGCAAAGCCGCCACCTGCAGTGCTGGCATCCCATATGGGATGCCGGTTCGAGTCCTGGCTGCTCCACTTCCAGTCCAGCTCTCTGCTGTGGCCTGGGAAAGCAGTAGAAGATGGCCCAAGTCCTTGGGCCCTGGTACCCGCGTGGGAGACCTGGAGGAAGCTCCTAGCTCCTGGCTTCGGATCGGCACAGCTCTGGCCATTGTTGGGAGTGAACCAATGGATGGAGGACCTCTCTCTCTCTCTCTCTCTGCCTCTCCTTCTCTTTCTGTGTAACTCTAACTTTCAAATAAATAAATAAAAATCTT
Source organism: Oryctolagus cuniculus (assembly GCF_051225735.1). Taxonomy (NCBI): domain Eukaryota; kingdom Metazoa; phylum Chordata; class Mammalia; order Lagomorpha; family Leporidae; genus Oryctolagus; species Oryctolagus cuniculus. The sequence goes on along the minus strand of NC_142869.1, from coordinate 32,376,499 downwards.
TTTTAAAAAAAAAGAATAGATTGGTTTTTTTTTAAATAAAAAAGTGTAAAAAAAAAAAGTTACCTAGTCTCAAGCATTCTATTATAACAAAAGAAAATGGACTACAACAACTCAGGGCCGGTGCTGTAGCATAGTAGTAGGCTAAGCTTCTACCTGCGGCACTGGCATCCCATATAGGCGCCAGTTTGAGTCCTGGCTACTCCTCTCCCGATCCAGTTCTCTGCTTATGGCCTGGGAAAACAGCGGAAGATGGCCCCAATTTTGGGCCCCTGCACCCACATGGGAGACCCTAAGGAAGCTCCTGGCTTCGGATCAGCTCAGGTCCGGCAGTTGCGGCCATTTGGGGAGTGAATCACCAGATGGAAGACCTCTCTGTGTCTGTAACTCTACCTCTCAAGTAAATAAAAATCGTTAAAAAGGAAGAATATGGGAGAGGAAGGAATGGGTAGAAATATGAGACTCTCTTACCCCAAAACCTGGCTGGAAAGGAAGGTATGGGAGGATCAGATTGGGACAGCCAGGGAGAGGATGTGTTCTAGTTCTGTGGTTCAGAACAAACATCCTCAGAGAGCTGCTTCTGAACCCTGAAGATCTCTTTCTACTGGTTGGGCAGTTTGTAAAGTTGACAGGTTTCTGTCTGCTGGACAGACGTGCCTGGTCTAGCCCTTTCGGCAGGTGCTTAGCTGTTTCTACAGGAAAACCTGAGATAAGAGACAAGCAATTACAAATGAATATTTGGAGCCGAGATGCTCATCGCTGCACCTGTCCACACAGCCGACATGAGCAAAAATATTGGGGGTATTTTGTCCAGAGGCATGTTGCAGATGTTTTATTTTTATTGTCATGGCTTCTTTTTTTAAACCATATTCTGTCTCCCGGCAAAATAAATGTTTAAACAGAACTTAACTCCTTCTTAACAATTATTTATTTGCAAGGAAGAAAGACACAGACTGAAAGATATATTGATGGAGATCTTCTATCTGCTGGCTCACTCCCCAAATGCCTGCCACAACGGAGCCAGGACCCCAATCCAGGTCTCCCATGTTGGGGGGCAAGGACCTAACTATTTGATCCATTGTCCTGCCTCCTGAGGTCTACATTAGCAGGAAGCTGGAGTCAGGAGTTGGAGCCAGAAATCAAACCCAGGCACTCCAATACAGGATATGGGCATCTGAACCACAAGGCTAACTTCCTGTCCTTAACTCATTTTTTCTTCAATTCAAAATTTTTAAGTACATGAGAAATTAAATGTTAAAGACATAATTAAAGCCTCCCAAACCCACTCTCTGATTCCATTACATGTTCTCATTTTTCAGGGGTAACCATTTTTATTAAATGTGCTATTACTCATTCCTATGAGTGATTGTATACTTTCATGATATATGTATATGCCCATCAATGACATAGTTTGGTTTTACATATTTTTCTTTTTACAGATTTATTTAATTGAATGGCAGTGTTAGAAAGAAAGGAAGAGAGAGACAGAAAGAGAGGTCTTCCCTCTCCTGGCTCACTCCCCAAATAGCTGCAGCACCAGGGGTTGGGCCAGTCTGAAGCCAGGAGCCAGGAGCTTCTTCTGGGTCTCCCATATAGGTGCAGGGGCCCAAGCACTTGGGCCATCTTCTGCTGCTTTCCCAGGAACATTAGCAGGGAGCTGGATCAGCAGTGGAGCAGCAGGGACTGGGACTGGAGCCCATGTGGGATGGTAGTGTCCCCTTCTACACCACAGCACTGGCCCTGGTTTTACACATTTTCCAACTTTACATAAATGGTACACTGAACTTGAATCTGTTTGCTCACCATCATTTTTTAGATTTATTCATATTTATATGAGAAAGAGTATTCCATGTCCTGGGGGTGGCCTCTGGGAGGGACCTCTGTTTCCCTCCAGAGTAAACATTGTAAGTGGAATCAGGTGGGAAGGCCAATGTACGCCTAATACAGCTGCAGCTTGTAGAAGCTGGGGCACACGCCCAGCTGCTCCGACCACAAACCGGTTGTGCTTGTTTACTCCCTGTGCACTCTGCCATCCATCCCTCCCCTAAGTGAAGGAAGTGTCTCTCCCAACCAGATTCGCATGGTTTCTTGGGAATTCACAAACATTATGCATGAGTCGACCTGGACCTCAGGCTCCCGTAGCCCAACAACATGGCCTAGGTTCATTCATTTCTAATCGCAGCATTATATGAATATACTCAGAACACTATTCACTACTCAATTACAGAATTCGGTTAGATAAGCACACCATAGTTGGTTTCATAATTCTCCTAAGGAGTGCAGTTGATGTGTGGTAAAATATGAGCACTTTGAACTTTGAGGGGAAATGTGGCAATTCCTAGTGCACTGATTAAACAAATCACTACCAGCAGAGGTCAAGAGCTCCCGCTGGTTCATCCTCAGAAACACGTGGTGTTGTCAGCCTCTGGTTTTTGACCACGTGATGGAGGTTCTGTGCAATTTCATTTTTATTGTGATTTCTATATACCCAGATTGGAAAGACTTTACAGGTCGGTGCTTCCCAGTACCATCTAGGGATCCCTGAGACCCCTTTAGACAGACATTGTTGTCAACACTGCTTCAGAATAACACCAAGATGGCACGTGCCTTTTGCTGTCTTCCTCTCATGAGGGCACACGGATGTCCCAGAAGGACCTGACTGTGTGATTCTGCAGCAGGGTGAGAGCTCAGGCAGATGTGGGGACCCAGCTGCCTCTACTAAGTCACACATTAAACAGCTGAGCAGAAATGTAAAGCAATGCCATCGGAATTATTTTTGTTTTGGAAAAAAAAAACTGACGATTTTCCATTTTTAAAGCATGATGACATAACGGATCTATTATTAATGTTCTTTCATGAATTAATAACTTTTCAAATAGTTCAGTTTTAATTTCTAACATGGCAAATACCCCTAGATGTGAGTATACAAATACGTATAAGCTCTTAGGGTCCTCAATGAGGAGTAAGAGTATAAAGGGGGGGCCGGCGCTGTGGCACAGTGGGTTAATGCCCTGGCCTGAAGCGCCGGCATCCCATATGGGCAACGGTTCTAGTCCCGGTTGCTCCACTTCCGATCCAGCTCTCTGCTGAGGCCTGGGAAAGTGATGGAGGATGGCCCAAGTGCTTGGGCCCCTCATCCGCGAGGGAAGCCCGGAAGAGGCTCCTGGCTCCTGGCTTCAGATCGGCGCAGTTCTGGCCATTGCGGTCAACTGGGGAGTGAACCATCCGATGGAAGACCTCTCTCTCTCTCTGCCTCTCCTTCTCTCTCTGTGTCTAATTCTGACTTTCAAGTAAATAAATATATCTTAAAAAAATAAATAAATCTTTAAAAAAAAAAGAGTATAAAGGGTGCCTGCTGATACCAAAATGTTGTGAAGTCACTTGCATAGGTCATGCCCTTTTTATTGTCTTGCCTGCTCAGATTAACGCCAACTGCCAGAGGATGCTGCCCACAGATGGAGCATTGTGCCAAAGCGCCAAAGGGTCACTTTTCCTTTAAACGACGTGATACCCTTGTGCTCATAAGGTAGGTGCCATGATCGAACCCATTCACAGGATGGAAGACTGGCGTTGCCAGCCAACAAGGGAAGCCGCCACAGCCCCGGTCCTCTCGTCCCCTCCAGCTGCAATCTCCGTCATTCTGAGTCAGCCGGCTTGCAACCCTCTACCCACCTTTGAGTCACACCTCTCCTTTTCCTTTGAGTTGATCTGAATTCTTTTCTGAAGGCAGCACGGGGGGCTCAGGGCTCTGAGGATGAGTTCCAGTGCGAATAGCCAGGAGTCCAGGGCGTGTGCAGAATGGAGGCCAAGGAAAGAGATCCTCCAACAGGACAGGGCTAAGAGGGGAAATAGTTTCAGGACAGGTCTCACAGGGACCATTGCCGAGGCCCTGGGATCAGGCTTAGAGGCGGGGAGGAAGATTAAAAGTTTATGGCTATGGATCCTATCCATCTCTATCCCTACTCACTGTTCACTCAGCAAGCACAGTGGCACGGCAAACAAGCTGAAATGGTGTGATAGTCACAGCTAACAGTTTTTGGGCACCTAATGTTTGGGGAAGCTAAGGCCTGGAAAAGGCATATTTGGCAATGAATAAAAGCATTTAATATGCTCCTCACCAGAAAAAGCTTCTCAAATATATTTGTTTACTACTGATACTACAACAAATTACTATCAATTTAGTTACCTAAAACAACCAATATTTATTGTTACCAGTTTGTGAGCTTCTGATTCTGGAAGTCAGAAGTCTGAGACGGATGTTGCTGGGCTGACCTCAAGGTTCTTGGCAGGGCTGTGCTTTTCCAGCGGCCAGCGACTGCTTGCACCTCTTGGTTTGCGGCTCCTTCCTCTAGCTTCAAAGCCTGCAGCACAACCTCACCCCTCTGACCTCTGCTTTTCTTTTTTTTCTTTTTTTTCTTTTTTCTTTTTTTTTTTTTTTTTTTGACAGGCAGAGTGGACAGTGAGAGAGAGAGACAGAGAGAAAGGTCTTCCTTTTGCCATTGGTTCACCCTCCAATGGCCGCCACAGCCGGCGTACTGCAGCCGGCGCACCACGCTGATCCAAAGGCAGGAGCCAGGTGCTTCTCCTGGTCTCCCATGGGGTGCAGGGCCCAAGCACCTGGGCCATCCTCCACTGCACTCCCTGGCCACAGCAGAGAGCTGGCCTTGAAGAGGGGCAACCGGGACAGAATCCGGTGCCCCGACCGGGACTAGAACCCGATGTGCCGGCGCCGCAAGGCGGAGGATTAGCCTAGTGAGCCGCGGCGCTGGCCTAATTGCCTCCTTCTTATAAGGGCCCCTTTGATGACATCGGATCCACCTGAAAATCCAAGTGACCCTCCCTGTCTCAAGATCCTTAACTCGAATGCCTCTGCAAAGTCCCTTTTCTGTGTTGGGTAGGATATCCAGAGGTCCTAGGGATTAGCATGTGGACCCTGGGGGGCCACTAATCAGTCCTCTAACCCAGGTTGGTTCAATGATTCAATAAATATTTGAGAGCCTACTATGTGCACCCTTCTAAGTATAGAGAGACAGCAATAAGTAAGATCCAAAGACTAGGACCCAGGTCGTGGCTCAGGGGGTTAAACTTCCACTTGATACACCAACCTCCCATATAAGAGTGTTGGTTCAAGTCCCAGTGCCTCTGCTTCCAAACCAGCTCCCTTCTACTATGCCTGGGAAAGCAGAAAAAATGGCCTAAGTGCTAGTACCCCTGCCACCCACATGGCAGACCCGGATGGAGTTCCAAGTTCCTGGCTTCAACCTGGCCTTACCCTGGCAGATGTAAAATCTCTCTCTCTCTCTCTTTCTCTGCCTTCAAAAGAAGAAATCTGTTTTTAAAACTCCAAAGACTGAATAGGAATCAACCAGGTGAAATAGGGTGAGGGAAGAGGTGTTCCAGGCAGAAAAAGAATACCTTCAAAGCCCCAGAGAAAGAGAGCAGGTCATTCCAGAAAGAGGAGTCTGCTCAGCCTGTCTCTACCACAGAAGTTCTCAACCCTGCTGCATATTAGAGTCAGCTGGGGAGATTTCTTTGTTTTCAAAGCCTCCTCTGCCCTCCCTGGCCTCTGAGCTTCTGACATCACAAGTGGGACCTGGACATCAGAGGATTCTAACGTGCAGCCAGGCGGCAAATCATGAGTCAAGACAGCGGTATGACAGGACCCAGGTGCCTAGACACAGGGCTGGGGCAGAAAACGAGAGCCAGCTCCGCTCATGGAGGACACTAACCTGAGTGTGGGTTCTACTGGAACGGTTCAGCCAAGGGAGTGGCATGAGCAGATTTGCTCTTTATAAAGACCCTCTGCACAGTGAAGAATGGAGTCCAGGGTAGTAAAGCAGAAGTTAGGGAATGAGGAGCTTGGGTTTAGCATAAGTCTAGGGGGAATGGATGAAATCAAATGATGGACAGGGAGGAAGCAGAGGTGAGAGTGGCTTCTGATGCCCCTAGAATTACTGTCTCGCCATGCTTTCTTCTTCCCAATCAACCCTGTGCATCACTACCAAATTAACCTTCCCTAAATAACCACTTATCATGTTGAGGACTACTAGCCAGCCTAGTGAGTACGTACATTTTCTCTAGAGCTGAGCAGATGAGGTGCAAATCCTGCCTCAGCCATGTAGCTGTGCCATGTCTCCTTATCTGTAAGTGGGATAGTAGTAACAGCATTTATATCACAGGGCTGTGGGAGTCAGTGTATGTAGGAGCACTTGTACCATCACCTGTGTGTGGCAATCATAGCAAGAAAAAGTTCATTGTTATTATGGCATTTTTCTACTCAGAAACCTTCAATAAAAAACTGTTTCATTTGCTTGAATTCTGAGGCCTACTTCTCCAGGTCATACATCTAGCAGGCCTTCCCTACTACTCAGCTTTATTCAATTTGAGTCCCTAAAATGTGTCCCACAAACACACCAGATACAGCCCACTTAAGCTTTGGCCATGCTCTTTCCCTCACTCCAAATGCCTTTCTGCTCCCTTTCTACCCTCCCTAACTCTCTGTCCCTTAAGTGTTCATCACTACTTCTAGAAAAATGATTCCAAATGCAATGCCTGGTGACCATGTCCTCTCCACCCATCCTCCCAAGGGGGACAGCCTGCCATTCCTACCAGGAGGCTATCATTCCCAAAGCTGCTCACTCTCATACTCACCACTGCTATCTAAATGACAAGCACTCAACAAGGCCCAGAGCATGAACTTGTCTTGGCCATTCTTTGTGGAGCATCACGGGTGCCCCAGAAGCCCATAAATAAAAGAGAACTTTGGCAAGAGTGAAGTTCTCATCAGGACTACTATCAGCTATGAAATATGGAAAGACTTTCTTAGGTTATTACACCAAACTGATGTGTGTATTACAAATAGATAGGGCCAAAAATATGTGATATAAATATATTTTAGCAGCAGTCCTTATAGGGAAGTGACGCCTTACCCCACAAAGGGCCTGCATAAAGCATGCGTGTCCTTTTACTTCCCCTGTCCTTTCATTTTTGTGGATTTCCTGAGACTTGCTTGCCAAGTAGACCAGGCACTATTGACACTGCTCATGTTCTTTCAACCACAACGTTTCATAAGAAGCAGCATGTATATCAGAAAACTTGAAATGCTATCATATTCTCAAATAGAAGGTAAAGGTAAAAATCTGAGTTTGTCTATAGTGAGGCTTTCCACGTTTCTAAGTCTCTAAACCTTCCCTTTTGGTTGGAAAATGTTACAGATTTTGGAATTCAGAAAAAGTTTTTTTCTTCAATGAAAAATGATACTTTTGCATTTTAAAACAAGACATTGTAGGAACTTGATTGGCTTTTGCCTGAAAATAAAAGATTTTCTATTCATTGAGCCTCTCATTAACTATGATCTGTTTATAAATTGCACTCAGTTCAGGAGAAAGAATACACTGAGATACAGAACTCTTCTCCCTGTGTTCCCAAGGAGGCTGAGAGCGAGAGTGCATCAGAGAGGCATCAGGAACCAGAACTTTGGTGTTGATTTCTCTTATTTTACCATGAGCCCCTACATTTTATTGGGTGGGTTAGCCAGACCCCATCAGCAGCTTACAAACCTTTTTGAGAGAGAAGACACAGTGTCAGCCTCTTCAGTGAGCCAGCAGGCAGCTGCAGTCTGCTCAGAACTTCAATGGTCCTGGCCAGCCTGGGTCTATAAGTACCAGGATGCTAGCAGCTAGGGACTGGGAAGGAAATTCCAATCAACATTTAAAAATCACAAAAGAAAAAAAATAAGCCCTTCCCATTTTTTTAAAAAGATTTATTGATTTATTTGAAAGGCAGAGTTACAGAGAGAGAGAAGGAGAGACAGAAAGAGAGATCTTCCATCTGCTGGTTCACTGCCCAAATGGCCACAAAGGCCTAGGCTGGGCTAGGAGTTTCTTCCAGTTCTCCCGCTTGGGTGCAGAAGCCCAGGGACTTCAACCATCCTCCACTGCTTCTCCAGGCCCATGAGCAGCAAGCTGGATTGGAAGTGGAACAGCCAGAACACGGATGGTGCCCATTCGGGATGCCAGCACTTGGATCATCTTGGAAGGCGTGGGGCAATAAGGGCCGGCAATAGCAAAAGAGGCAAAAAAAAAAGGGGGGGGGGGGGAGGCAGGCTCACCATGTCCCAGGCCTTTAATCCACTTTCAAATGGGAGTGGTTAATTACCCTGATTGGCAGGTAGACACACAGGTGTGGTCAGGTAGGGGCATAAGGTCACACAGGGGCGTAGTGAATTTTATCCTGTATACCTGCCTACATCATTCCCCCTCAGAGACTCCATTCCCTTAATCCTAAGGGATGCTGAAGGGCGAAGAATTATCACATCTTCTATAGCTGCTTTCTGCTTATGAGGGGCGTAGCATAGGCCCTGTCTGTCCGGGGTCTGGAAGTCTCTGCCTATCTCATTTAATAAATTTGCTTTGTGAGCTGGAGCAGTCTCAGTCACTGCCAATGTCTGTGTCCCCTGTATGGTCAGTTATTCCCAGAAGTCGAGTCCTGAAACATATAAGTTTGTTATTAGCTTAAGCAAAACTTGAACAAGACCAATTGTAAGTGGAGTGCCCCCTAAGATGGAAAGAACATATCTTACAGACTCCCAGATAGTGGCTGGTGATAGATAATAACCCCATTTAGCTTGAGCATAGAGAATTATAATAGAAGAACACATTAGGAGTTTTATTGTCAATAACAGTTCCCAGAGAGAATCAAAATAGGAGGCAGGCATGGCATGTCTGCCTCAAGGTAAGCAGTCTTGGTGTGAGGAGAGTAAAGGCTGTACTTGTCCTTTTTGCTCTGAACAGATACTTAAGGTCTCTGATTGGCTTACAGGGATAGTCAGACATATCTTTTGAGTTCACCTGTGAAGACTTAAGAGGTAGAAGTTTAATCCTAATTTCACTGCAGTGGTTGTTCTAAGTAGCCCCTGGTAAGGTTCCTTTTATTCAAGCTGCAACTTATCTGAAGAGGATCTTTCTATGAATGGCTTGTCCAAGAACTTCTAATGTCAGAGTTTTTGTCAAAAACTCCTTAATTCCTTGGAACACCTTTTGTGGCTCCCCTGTCCTGCACAGTGTCTTTGTGTCAGGGGCTTTTTAAGCAAACACAAAACTTAGAATCCAAATCCTGGAATCCATAGAATTCTGCCATCAGTAATTCCCAATGTTGGAGCTTCTGTTAGAAGCGCCTTAATTGTTTGGAACAACTCTTGTAGCTACCCTTTCCAGCACAGTGACTGCATCAGGGCCTTTTTAAAACAAATACAAAAGCTTGGAATCCAAATTCCACAGAATTCTGCCATTTCCAGAAATATCCTTAGTTGTCTTTTAAATACAGAATGGCTTTCTCTTCCCTTGACTGAGAGAGCACACTTTCCTGGAATCAGAACATATGCCAGGTAATCTACCTCTAGTTGAGAAACCTGAGCTTTGTTTAGGAACTTCTGTATCCTCACTTCTCCAGATTCCAGGTTTAGTGGGTTGCAGAAGTTATCCCTTAGGCAAAAGTTTAACGCACGATAAGTTGCAATGAAGCAACTGTCTTATTAGTAGTCCTGAGGCTTTTAACAACTCTGTATTCTGTATCTGACTTTATGTTAAAACATACGAGATAAGAATAACACTGAGAGTCCATGTTTGAAACACTAAATAAACTTTAAAGAAATACCTAAGAATACAGGCAATGGAACTTAACATTTAGACATAATAGAACTTATGGCACATAAGAATATAACACACTAGAATAATATAAATCTTTGGGAACAAGTTTTACCATTAATGCTAATACTGTAACTCTGAGGAGAGAGGTCCTACATGGGAAGTTAGTACACAGTGACTCCTGTCGTTAATTTAACAACACTCTTAAGTGTGACGTCAGTGATCACCCGAGGCTCTTGACATGAGCTGCCTAGGCCATGGAAGCCCTTTTGAGTCGACAAACTCCATCAGTATTTAGACAAGGCCATAGCAAAGTGGAAGTTCTCTCCTCCCTTCAGAGAAAAGTACCTCCTTCTTTGATGACCACTTCTTTCCACTGAGGCCTCACCCAGGGAGGTTCTCCATACAGGAACACTTATTACATGAGTGTCCTGGCCTTCCATGCCTGAAATGCTCTCGTGGGCTTTTCAGCCAGACCAGAATGCCTTTAGCAGCCCTTCTCATTTTAAAACCAGAAGTTGAAATCAATAATCAAATGACTGGAGATTAAAAATAAAAAAACTCATTCCCTCCTAAACTCAGTAATTACATTATAAAATTTAATGAAAACTATAAAATAATAGTAATGCTAAAACAACCATAACAATACTAAACACTGAGTTTATTACATGACTGGCACTGTGCTAAATGCTTTTTAGGCATTCTTACTCAACTCTATTAATAACCCTAAAAATTATTTGAAAATCAGAGTGATGGAGAGAGACATCTTCCATCTGCTGCTTCACTCCCCAAATAACCACAATAGCCACACCAGGGTCAGGTCAAAACCAGGAGCCCGGAGTTCCATCCAAGCCTCCCAAGTACTTGGGTTATCTTCCGCTGTTTTCCAGGTACATTAGCAGGAAGCTGGATTGGAAGTTAAATAGCCAGGACTCCAATCAGCACTCTGATAGGAGACCAAGTTGCAGCTTAACACATTGTGCCAGAATGTTGGCCACAAAAGTATTGTTACTATCTCTGTCTAACAGATGAATGAACCAAAGCTTGATGAAACTGAGTAATTTGTCAAAGCTCATGCAATAGCAAATGATAGGGTGGGCTCCTGAAGCTTTGCTGTCTCCAGAGCCTTTGCTCTCCATCCTTATGCTGTCCTGCCCCCTCAAAATGGATATGCAGGAGCAGACATTTGACATAGCAGTGGTACCCACATCCCATATCGGAGGGCTTGGGTTTGAGTCCAAGGCACTTTGCTTCACATCTAGCTTCCTGCTAATGAGCATCCCAGAAGCCAGCAAATGATGACTCAAGAAGATACATCCATGCTAGCCATATAGGAGATCCAGACTGAGTTCTAGGCTCTTGGTTTTAGCCTGGCCCAGTTCCAAACATCAGGGTCATTGGGGAAATGAACCAGTGGATGGAATCTACCTACCTACCTATCTATCTATCTCCATCCATCTCTATGTCTGTGTGCCTTTCAAATAAAATACAAATAAATAATTTCTAAAAAAATGGATAAGCAAAATTGTGCCCCTACTTCTCAGAAGAGACAAGGAAACTGACAACAAATGTGTCCCAGCTACAATCTCATGGTACTTGCTTCTCCCACCCTTGCTCTTCCAAAAGCCAAACATGCCTGAAGAAGTTCTCTCTCTCCAATCTCCCCAAACCTTAATATACTCAAGTCTTAAAAGAGTCCATGTGCTTTAACATTTTCAGAAAGTGAGAATCCTCTTCATTGCAAACAATCTATATAATTCAATTTCCCTGAAGCTTGGTGCCAAACAAATAAATAGTCTTGCAATCTGAGAAAGAAACTGTTTGCTTTCCCAGGAACCCTTTCTCTGTGTGGTCAGGACTTGACCGTAAAGCAGTATCATTTTATATGGCTGTGTATTTTGCCAGACCAGATTGGATTTTAATTGTTTGGCATCTTCCTTCAGGATTTAAAATTAGTAAGCAAAAGAAAATCTAGAGCTAGCAAGGGCTACAGTAGCATTTAAGAAAGAAGCATGGGTGTAAAATAATCAAATAAGATTGCAACCTGAAATAGTCACTGCTTTTGGAAAATGTAAAGTTTAGGCAGAAATGAGAGACTGGAAGCAATGGTAGCCTCTGTGTGGCAGAGTGAATGATCACTGAGATGGGCATATGGAAGCTGAAAAGGCCTGAGCCAGAACTGATGCTGCATTCTCAGAACCGCTCTCCCACAAAGCAGATCCTCTCCTTCATGCTGCTATGCTTCCTGGAGTTTGGAGGCATACCTAACTACGAAGAAGAACGGAAGGAAGATCACAAAGGGAGGAGCAGGGGAGGGGAAAGAAACGAGGAAAATAAAGGAAGAAAGAAAAAAGAAAAGAGGAAAAACAAAAACACGAACTTTGAGTTCATTCCATTATGAGCAAGTAAAACAACAGAACGATTTCTATTTCTAGATATGAAACCAACACATTAAAAAAACTCAAATTAAAAAATAATAAAATTTTTAAGGGCCAGTGCTGTAGTGCAGCATGTTAAGCCACTGCCTGCAGCTCTGGCATTTCATATGGGCATCCGTTCGAGTCCTGGCTTCTCCACTTCTGATCCAACTCCCTTCTAATGCACCTGGGAAAGCAGTGGAGGATGGCCCAAGTACTTGGGCCACTGCACTCACGTGGGAGACCCGGATAAAGCTCCCAGCTTCAGCCTGGCCTGCCCCTGGCTGTTGGCAGCCATTTGAGGAATGAATCAGCAGATGGAAGATCTCCACCCCCCCCTTCTCTCTCTCTCTGTCTCTGCTGTCTCTCTCTCTCTCTCTCTCTCTCTCTCTCTCTCTCTCTCTCTGTGTGTGTGTGTGTAACTCTGCCTTTCAATTAAATAAATAAATCTTTTTAAAAATTTTTAAAGGGAGTATGTGTTTAGCATAGCAGTTAGGATGCCTGCATCCCACATAAGATGCCTGGGTTTGATTCCCAGCTCCAGCACCTGACTCTAGCTTCCTACCAGTGTAGATCCTAGGAGCCAGCAGTGATGGCTCAAGTAACTGTGTCTCTGCTACCTATGAGGGAAACCTGGATTGAGTCTTGACTCAGTCTTGGCTCAGCCCTTGTTGTAGGCATCTGGGAATGAAACAGCTGATGGAATGTAAGTATTTTCTCTCCTCTCTCTCTCTCTTTCTCTTTCCCTCTATCTGTGTATGGTGTGCATGTGTGTGTGTGTGTGTGTCTTCCCTCTCTCTGTCTCTCAAATAACTAAAAATAATAATAAAGATTTTTTAAAATACAGGTAGTTCAGAAAATAATAGCAATGTTTAAGTCCTCAAGAAGACACTGGAGAGCCTGGTAACAGATAATATTATTTTGGATGATATTTGTGCTGTATACATAACCAAAGTGATCATTTCTAACTTTGTTTTTTCATAGTAATAGCTATTATTTATTGAGGGCTTGGAGTACCATCTGCATGCTGTCAACTATTTGTAATACTCTGATTTAATCTTCCTGACAAGTCTATGGTATAGCTATAATTACCTCTCCTAAAATATAAGAAAACTGAACACAAGAAGGATCAGTGACACAAAGACACACAGATAGTAAGAGGCAGAGTTGCCCATCAGAGCCAGCTTTGAGACGACTTCAGTCTTGAACTGCAGCAGCAGCAACAGCAGCACCGATAGCCACAATAAAATCTAGTAAAAAATTTACATGGAGTAATACTGGTAATCCCTACAATGACTCCCTGAGGTGGTATATTGTCATTCCTGTTATACACAAAAGGAAACTGAAGCAGCTCAAAGGGGTTAAATAGCACCAAGATCACCTAGCAAGTAAGATGGTGGAGTTGGGATATGAACTCAGACAAGATGGCACCACGTGTTTAACCATGGCACACTTCAATATTTCAGAAATAAACTAACCATTGAAAACATTCTGTATAAATATCATAGAATCAGCATCCATTAAGTGGCTTGCTCTATTGCATTCTGAACATGAGAATTACCATGAAAATCAAGTGAAATTAAGTTACAGGTAGTTTATACAGAGACCTGTTGGTTTCCTTTTCATGTTTCCCACTTTGATGGAAATATGCTGTAATGAGTTAATTGTGATAAATCATACTAATAGTCTTTGGGAGTTAGAAGTTACAAAAGGCTGATGCTTAATCTTGCTATCTTTCTAAACTGACAGTGAATGGACAAATTAAGAGAAATGTTCTGAGCAGAAAACAATAAAACACATGCTTGGAAACTTCCCTTCTGCCAACTTGGAGGTATGTGTATTCGCGGGTGTGCATAACGTGGGAAGAGCTCAGTTTATCTTTTCTTTTCCACCCTCTTCCTGCACTTTCACTTTCACAATAAATTGGCAAGCTAGAGATATTTATCTAAGAAGTGAGAGGGACTCTCAGAAGAATGCTTTTTATAAAACATGAAGCAGGATAAAGTAGGTTATGTGACATTACAACATGAGCCAGCCACTTCTCTTGACAAAGTTCAGTTTCTTGTTCACATAGAGTGCAATGTCAGTTGGGCAACTTCCCTCCATTGGTCTCCCTCTGAGGACTCAGGAATCCAGACTCCTTCCATGGAATGGTTTTGCTATCTCAGCACATGGCTTTCAAGACCTTAACTGCAGCAGAAGAAAGGAGCTAAAGGACCGTGCACAGGCTCTTACACGCTTTACTTTGGAGACAGCGCAAATATCATTCTGCTTCCAGTCCAGTGGCCAGCAACCCTCATAGCCAAAAGTGCCCTAGGAGGAAGCACACACACATCTGATGGGCAGCAGATGGCTCTGACATAGAGCATTCTCCTGTTTCCCTACTGCTACTACTCACCATAATTATAGTACATATTGAGCACAACCAAAGTTTATTTGCTTTTTTCATCTTTTTCAAGGGAAAAAATGTTTTTGTTTCATAAACCAATTTTATGAAGGTTATTCTACTGGGTTGATTTTTGCTTTTATCTTTTTTTTTTTTTTTATTTATTTGGGCAGGCAGAGTTAGAGAGAGAGACAGAGAGAAAGGTCTTCCTTCCATTGGTTCACCCCCCAAATGGCTGCTACAGCTGGCGCACTGCGTCAATCCGAAGCCAGGAGCCAGGTGCTTCCTCCCGGTCTCCCACGCGGGTGCAGGGCCCAAGCACTTGGGCCATCCTCCATTGTTTTTATCTTTAATCTACTGTAAATTCATCTATGTTGGCATTATTTGTTTATTTTTTATCTTCTTGAGTTGAACGCTTTATTTATTTATTTATTGGACAGGCAGAGTGGACTGTGAGAGAGAGACAGAGAGAAAGGTCTTCCTTTTTCTGTTGGTTCACCTCCCCACAATGGCTGCTGCGGCCGGCACACCGCACTGATCTGAAGCCAGGAGCCAGGTGCTTCCTCCTGGTCTCCCATTCGGGTGCAGGGCCCAAGGACTTGGGCCATCCTCCACTGCACTCCCGGGCCATAGCAGAGAGCTGGACTGGAAGAGGAGCAACTGGGACAGAATCCAGCACCCCAACGGGTACTAGAACCTGGGGTACCAGCGCCACAGGCGGAGGATTAGCCTACCACGGCGCCAGTCATGGTCTGACTTTTTACTGACACACATTAAGCATACTTT
The DNA here is from genome assembly GCF_051225735.1 of Oryctolagus cuniculus. NCBI lineage: Eukaryota > Metazoa > Chordata > Mammalia > Lagomorpha > Leporidae > Oryctolagus > Oryctolagus cuniculus. The sequence continues at coordinate 32,361,269 of NC_142869.1, read as the reverse complement.
CAATCTATGGAGCCAATGCTGTGGCATAGCGGGTAAAGCTGCCACCTGCAATGCTGGCATCCCATATGGGCGCCAGTTCGAATCCTTGCTGCTCCACTTCCAATCCAGCTCTCTGTTATGGCCTGGGAAAGCAGCAGAAGATAGCCCAAGTCTTTGAGTCCCTGCACCCACATAGAAAACTCCAAAGAAGCTCCTGGCTCCTGGTTTTGGATCAGCCCAGCTCCAGCCATTACTGCCATCTGGGGAGTGGATCAGCAGATAGAAGACCTCTCTCTCTCTCTGTAACTCTGCCTTTCAAATAAATAAATAAATCTTTAAAAAACATGACTCAGGGCCAGCGCCGTGGCACAGTGGGTTAAAGCCCCAATCTTTAGTGCCAGCATCCCATATGGGTGCTAGTTCAGGTCCCAGCTGCTCCACTTCCTATCCAGTTCTCTGCTGTGGTAAAAGATGGCCCAAGTCCTTGAGCCCCTGCACCTGTGTGGGAGACCAGTAAGAAGCTCCTGGCTCCTGGCTTCGGATTGGCACAGCTCCAGCTGTTGCAACCATCTGGGGAGTGAACCAGCGTATAAAAGACCTCTCTCTCTGCCTCTGCCTCTCTGTAACTCTGTCTTTCAAATAAGTAAATAAATCTTTAAAAAATGCAATCTATGCATACAATGTGTAATGATCAGATCAGGGTGATGGCTATATCACCTCATTTATTTGCCTTATTATTACATTATATATTATATCTATTATATTACTAATTATTATATCACCTCATTATTCTTAGAAAAAATCTAAAAATTCTACTAGCTATTTTTTAAATATTCAATTAATTATTTCCAACCATAGTTATCTTTCTGGGGTATACAACCTTAGAACCTGCCCTTCCCTTCCAACAATACCTCTGTACCCATTAACCACTCTCTCTCATTATGACCTGAGTTACTCCATTTGTTTATCTCTAAAGCATAGTCAACAATTACTTGGGAAGCTTTTACCAAAAACTATAGCCAAATGCTTCTGAGATTTCTGAGTCAGAATTCCCTGGGGCAAGTCCAGAAATTGTATTTTTAGCTGCCCCTTCACATGCCCCACAATAATGATTCTCACATACACCATTGGTTGAAAACCTCAACTCTAACTATTTTGTAGACTTGAATGTTTCAGAAATTGAGTAAAGGACTGAGTACATACGAAACATTCTCTTTGGTCATATTAAGTAACTGTACACTGTTCATCTTTGTATTGCCCTTAGCTTTGTATGCACAGTATGTAGCACAGAGCAGGCACTCAATATGAGGAACTATATGAGCCAGCAGTTACCTGGGAAACTATGAGCATCACATAATGATAGCTACTGATCTGCATACCAGAAATAAAATCCTCTTTCTTTTTAAAAAAAGTTTGTTTTATTTATTTGAGAAGCAGAGTTACACAGAAAGAAAGAGAGACACAGAGAGAGAGGTCTTCCATCTACTAGTTCACCACCAAATGGCCACCAAAAGCCAGGGTTGGGTCAAGCCAAAGCCAGGAGTCAGGAGCTTCTTCTGGGTCTCCCATGTGGGTGCAGGGGCCCAAGGACTTGGGCCATCTTCTTACTGCTATCCCAGGCCATAGCAGAGAGCTGGATTGGAAGAGGAGCAGCAGGGACTAGAACCAGTGCCCATATGGGATGCCAGCACTTCAGGCCAGGGCATTAACCTGCTGTGCCACAGCAACGGCCCCAGATGACAATTTTTTCCAGAGAAGTCTGAAAGCATCTGAAAACAGTTTTGAGCTTTTCCAAAACAATGATTAGAAAAGTCTTCTCTTCACAGAAGTTTTCATCACTCCAATCAGCATAGTCTCTAATGCCATCTTTGCAGCAGATTTTGGGAATGCAGTCACAGTCAGCAAAGAAAACAACCTCACATCTGCAGCCGGGACACGTGTAGGGCACTGGAAAACTGCTTCATCCGAGCGATCACCACAGTCAATTCTTGTGTCACACACTTTGTCCACATATGTCCGAGTCTTATGCCTGGAATGCTTGAATATGAAATTCTGTGGGAGAGTGTTGGGCACCTGGCCTGCAGGCTTCACAGGAATCCTAAAGGTGACTGGAAACCAGTGGCAGCAGTGGCAATTCCCAGCACAAGGAATGCCATGCAGGAAATCAGAAGCCACTGCTGGGTGAGAGCTCAGCTGTGATCTTGGGTCATTCTCACACACGCTGACATCCGAGAATGACAGCCCTGTGGCAGATGATGTGCAGACTACAGTCTTGGGGCGGTCAGACATTCCGCAGTTAGCCACATGCCGGATTATGTCTGTTGTAGCAGGCATCAGCATTTCTTTTCTATCTTCTCCCCATATGCATCATTGCAACATGAAGCACAGAATAAACACTTCATCAATACTTCTTTTAAAGATTGTATTTATTTATTTGAGAGGCAGAGGTACAGACAGAGAGAGGGAGAAACAGAGAGAGCTCATTCATCTGCTGGTTCACGCCCCAAATGGCTGCAAGCTGGGCCGATCAGAAGCCAGGAGCCAGGAGCTTCTTCCAGGTCTCCCACGTGGGCACAGGGACCCAAGCACCTGAGCCATCCTCGCTGCTTTCCCAGGCCACAGCAGGGAGCTGGATCAGAAGAGGTGCAGCTGGGACAAGAACTGGCACCCGTATGGAATGCAGGTGCTGCATGAAGAGGCTTAGCTTACTATACTTGCCTCAAATAGTTCTTAAATACAATTTATAAGCATATGAATTCGTTTCCTATCTCTGCTATAACAAATTGCCACAAATTTAGTGGTTATAAACAAACTATGTCACAACTTTGGAGGTTGCACCTTTTCCATGGGCCTCACCTGGTGAAAGTCAAGGTGCTGGTTTAGCTGCATTCCTATGTGCAGGCTCTGAGAGCCAGTCCGTTTTCTTGCCTGTTCTGATTTCTAGCAGCTGCCACAGTCCTTGACTTTGGGACCTCCTCTGCTTCTCCCTTCAAAGCCATCAATGGCAGTTCTTTCAGTGCCATTTCTGTTTTGCCTCCACCTCACTCATTTAAAGGCCCAGGATGGTCCCCTCCTTTATATAAGGCCAGCTGAAAAAGACAACTCCACTTGGCTAATCCTCCACCTGCGGCGCCAGCACCCTGGGTTCTAGTCTGGCTCCTGGCTTCGGATCAGCGCAGCGCTGGGCGGCCATTAGGGGAGTGAACCAACGGAAGGAAGACCTTTCTCTCTGTCTGTCTGTCTGTCTGTCTCTCTCTCTCCCTCTCTCTCTCACTGTCTAACTCTGCCTGTACAAAAAAAAAAGACAACTCCAATTTCTTCTGCAACCTTACTTCCCCTTGCCAGCTTATATAACATAACATAGTCACAGGGTCTGGGATTAGGACACATGTATCTTTCAAGGGCCGTTATTATGTCTTCCACAGCACATAAGAGCCAAAAAAAAGGGGGGTGCGGGAGTGGGAGAGCACAAAGGATGAAATGACGATGAATGGACACAATGGAGTGGCAGCACTGGTGACAGTAAATAAGTCTAGAAACACATAAGACTTTGTGCATTGGACAACAAAATTCTGGATCCATGCCAAAAAAAAAATGCCTATTCTATGCCTTAGCTCATTTCAAGCATATGCATACACACACAGAGAAAGCTGTATCCTGATTAGCTGATGCCCTACTGGGAATATTCCTGTTGACTAATATTAATCAAGAAATGAATGACACATCTGTTATTTATAGAGCCTTCGTAGAAAACATTCCCAAATTCCTTTCTTCCTAGAAAAAAGTTTTTTTTCTAGTCCCTTCCAGCCTCGTTCCCATCTAACATTTCTGACAACTGCAACCATCAGTTTCAGTTTATATGTATTTTGACCAGTATTTAAGATGATGCCTGATGGTGATTGTTAAAGTGCACTCCCAGGACTGGCCACAGGCAGCCAGAATTAGAGGCGGAGGCTGGGAAAGATCGCCCTCTGGTGCAGAGAGGCAGAGGAGCCATTCTCCACACAGCTCCCAATCCAGCCTGCGTGAGGACATTTCTTGGCATGCCACAGAAAATGCTTATTTGGAGAGTGAAGTTCCCCAGCATTAGAACCAACCATTTTCATCTTTTTAAACCTACTTATTGGGAAAAATACTCTCTAAAATATATTACACAAAAAGGATAATTATATTGAGTCAATACTGCATGAAAAGATATAATAGTATATAATAAATTATTCATCCCCTTGCCATTCAGAGTACTCTGAACGCATTTTTAACAATTTTTCTGGCTGTGAAGCTCAGTTCTTATACTGTTCTGTGCAGTAGATAGAACACCAACCTTCTTTTGCATGTCTATGTTATTTTTTAAAAGGTTGTTGTTGTTTGATTTGGTTTGGCTTGGTTTGGGATTTTGCCTCCTCCTATTGCTGTCAGTGGTCACTTTTTTGTTTTGGTTTTGTCAGAGTATAACACCCTCTAGCAATTTCCTTCCCCTTTTCTTTTGCTTTGGAAATAGTAACCAGGATACCAGTCAAGTTAGAATTGTGTAAAATGAGGTTAAATAGGATCCAAATAAAACCCCCTCTTATAAGTGAAGTGTTTGCGATTTAAGACAAAACCAGAGTGACATTGCACACAGGACAACCTATTCCATCTGGAATCCATGGCTTTCTGTCATGCATTTGGCTACTTAAAAGCCATTATTACCTCTCTTCCTTTTTGGTTCTGAATAGGTTAGTGTGAAATAATTGTGTTTTGGCAAGAAGAAACACTGAATGTGCCAAAGTCTTGAACTGGATTAAAGAAGGGTCCTGAGCCCCAGAACTAAATCCCTCACCAAAGCCAGGATCCATTCAATGCTTATGGAAACTTGCTATATAACCAGTGCCACGGCCTAGATGACTTAACAGGAAAAAAAGCACAGCCTGACCCTTCTGTGTATGAAATACCATGCAGCTATGACCTGTGCACACTCTCTGCAGCTATATGCACTGACTGGGAACTATGCTGTCATATGGTTCAGTGGAAAGGGGAGGGCTGTTACTTTTAAAAATACCTCCAGGGGCCGGCACTGTGGTGTATCCGGTAAAGCTGCAGCTTGCAGTGCCAGCATCCTACATGGGTGCTGGTTCAAGTCCCAGCAGCTCCTCTTCCAATCCAGCTCTCTGCTATGGCCTGGGAAAGCAGTAGAAGATGGCCCAGGTTCTCGGGCCCCTGAACCCACATGGGAGGCCCAGAAGAACCTCCCTGACTCCTTTCTTCTGATCAACCCAACTCTGACCATTCTGGCCATCTGGGGAGTGAACCAGCAGATGGAAGACTTCGCCCTCTCTCTGCCTCTGCCTCTCTGTAACTCTGCCTTTCAAATTAACAAATAAATCATTTTTTAAAAGGTATATTTATTTATTTGAGAGGCAGAGTTACAGAGGGAGAAACACAGAGAGAGAGTCTTCCATCTGCCGGTTCACTCCCCAGATGGCCACAACAGCCAGAGCTGGGTTGATCAGAAGCCAGGAGTCAGGAAGGTTCTTCTGGGTCTCCCACTGGGTGCAGGGCCCCAAGCATTTGAGTCATGCTCCGCTGCTTTCCCAGGCAATTAGCAGTGAGCTGGATCGGAAGTGGAGCAGCCAGGACTTGAACCAGCACGCTTATGGGATGCCAGCACCACAGGCGGAGATTTAAACTACTGTGCCACAGTGCCAGTCTCTCAGTCTTCACTTGTGAGGTTAAGAAAGCATTGTCCAGTGAGGACATGGAGTTTTGAGCTGCCTTACCCATATTGCAGCCACGGGAGCAAAGTCTAGAGAATGGCAGAGAAGCTGCCTCAGAAGGCTGGCATCATTGGGCCACCTCCAGACAGCTCATCCTGTTCAAGTCGATTTTAGTTGAGTTTTCTGTTGCCTGCAGCTAAAAGTACTTTATGGGATACAAGTGACCAAAGTCCTATTTAGAACTGAAGGCAAAGGGACAAGCCACCTTGTGGGGAAGAGAGTAGGCATGAGCCAGGCATCTTCTGATGTCCATAGTCCCAGTTTGTGGAGAATGGGGGTCTTAGAAAAAACAGAGACAAAAGAAGGGGGAGTGAGTCCCATGGTTTCGATTTTTCAGGCAGTAAATTCCTTTTCTCGCCTACGATAATTCACTTTCTATCACTTGCAAATAAGAGTCCCGCCTAATATCAGTTTGAGTTATTCTTGTTTTTGAAAAAACAGAAAGAGGAAAGAGTGGGTGCATGGGTGTGAATGTGTGTTCCTCTAAGCACAGAAAATGTCTGGATGGATCAGTAAGCACAAATCCCTGGGGAATAAGGAGGACTTGTTATGAACTTGCTAATGTTTAAGCTTGTTTTAGCAAGCTTGTGTCACTTTGTAATTTGTAAGACTGAAAAGCTGCAGGAAAGCTCTGAAATAATGAAAGTGTTATTTTTTTAACTTTTATTTAGCAAATATAAATTTTCAAAGTACAGCTCATGGATTACAATGGCTTTTTCCCCCTAAACTTCCCTCCTGCCCGCAACCCTCCCAACTCCCGCTCCCTCTCCCATTTCATTCACATCAAGATTCATTTTCAGGCCAGTGCCGCAGCTCACTAGGCTAATCCTCCGCCTTGTGGCGCCAGCACACCGGGTTCTAGTCCCGGTTGGGGCGCCGGATTCTCTCCTGGTTGCCCCTCTTCCAGGCCAGCTCTCTGCTGTGGCCAGGGAGTGCAGTGGAGGATGGCCCAAGTCGTTGGGCCCTGCACCCCATGGGAGACCATGATAAGCACCTGGCTCCTGCCATTGGATCAGCGCGGTGCGCCGGCTGCAGTGCACCAGCCACGGCGGCCATTGGAGGGTGAACCAACGGCAAAAGGAAGACCTTTCTCTCTGTCTCTCTCTCTCACTGTCCACTCTGCCTGTCAAAAAAAAAAAAAAAAAAAAAAGATTCATTTTCAATTATCTTTATATACAGAAGATCAATTTAGTATATATTAAGTAAAGATTTCAACAGTTTGCACCCACATAGAACATAAAGTGTAAAATACTGTCTGAGTACTAGTTATAGCATTAATTCACATTGAACAACACATTAAGGGCAGAGATCCTACATGAGGAGTAAGTGCACAGTGACTCCTGTTGTTGACTTATTTTATACTGCTGGGTTTGAGGTATACAGCAATAAAAAATAATTCACAGAGGGAGTCATTACAAACTGGATAACTATTGCTTGCAAACCACAGACGGACAAGCATAGATCTCAATCCCACAGAAAACCAGTAATAACATGCTGAGTGAAGGACTTATGCTGGGAAGTTGTATCTAACTGGCCTGTGACCATGGCCTGCGGTGATGTCCACCCCCACAACCACCACCCTGTGTGCACACATAAAAATCCAACCCCAGAAAGCCCACAGCCTAAGTTTAAATAGCAAAATCTAAAACAGCATGCTTGATCTATGAAGGCAGCGTCTAAGCAAGTTCATTCATCGGCCCTTTCATAGCTCAGTACATTCCTAGATGGAAAAATCTTGAGCCTCCACAGGTCAATGAGTATGTGTAAAAAAGCCTACATGCTAAGGGAGGCAGGAAACACGCTGGATGAACCTACACACAGAGATTGATGGGATGGAGCCAGGACTAGAGAGGATGGGATTACAGGAAATGGATACAGAGCCTGGCTCGGCCACGGGCCATTTAGCAGACAACCGGAGCACATAGTTGTAGAGATATGACATTCTAAGGGTGGAAACTGTATTAGCAAGTGGAGCATGGAGAGCTAGAAAGCAAGCAGGGGACAGTTCTGAGTGATGCCAACAGGACCCTACTGATGGCCAGAGGGTGTCTGGAACAGAATCCCAGAGAAGACTCGCAAGAACCTGTGTAGGGCTAGGGGTTTGGAGGCAGCCTCCAAAGGTCGGTGAGACCCAGATTTCTGGGCCAGAACACTGAGGCAAAAATCCAGAGTTATGAATAGTAAGGGCTACTTCCTGTTAACATGCACACTCACTACATGCCAAGTGCTCTAAATTCGTATTTCACTGAATTCTCCCAGAACTCTGTGAGGAGGGAACTTTTATCACTTCCAATTTTCAGATGACGAAACGAAGATAGACAGAAGATACGTGATTTGCCCAAAGGCTGCCATAACAAAATAGCATAGACTGGCTGGCTCAACCCTATTTTCTCGTCTAACATCAAGGAGCTGGCAGGGTTAGTTCCTAGTGAGGCCTCTCTTCTGGGCTTGAAGACTTCTGACTTCTTACTGTGTCCTCGCGTGGCCTCTTCACTTGTGTGCTTGTAGAGGGAGCAATGTTTCTGGTTTCTCTTCCTCTTCTTGAACAGACATCAGTCCTGTCTGATTAGGGCCCCATACTTTTGACCTCAGTTATCCATAATGACCTCCCTAAAGGCCCTATCTCCAAGCATAGTCCCTGGAAACTGGGCCCTCAGCACATGAATTTGAGGAGGACACACGCCAGCTCATAACAGCTAGTAGGCAGCAAACACACAGTAATCCAGAGCCTCATCTCTTTTCATGTGTTTATCTTAATATCCACCTTCTTGGGGAGTAATTTAAATATTACAGGTCAATGCATTTTGAACTCATGAACCCACAATCCATGTAACCCACTTTCCTGTCAAGAATGTAGAATCACATCGTATTCTTCACCACCCCACTTTGCCAGATGATGTGATGACAGGAAGTCCTGCCAGAGGGAGGATCATGGTGGCAGCCAGGAGACATCTCTGCAACCATAGACATGAGGTCCACTCCCAGCAGGTCTTGGCTGAGCTTCCTCCCACACATGCACACACCCTCTGGGCTCTCCCGGTGCACAGGCCTTCTGCTCTGCGTTCCAGGAGACTGGCCCCGGAGAATTCTGTTTCCCACCATATTTCCCCCTTCCTCTCTGCCTAAAGTAGCATCTCAGCATCTCCTCTGTAGGAGGAGAGCTGAGCTCTCTCTGTAGTTGCAGCTACAGCAGTTTTCCACCAGATGATCCTAGTCTGTCCTCCCTACTGACCTCAGGTTTAGCTTTTTTAGCGTTTGCATTCTCCCACCAGGCATTGTTGGGCTTCTCTGCTCTTCCACCCCCCCGAACAGCCAGTTGCCTGCATTAACTCCCTGAATTTCAAACACTCAGCATGGTTTACCTTTTGCTGGCGATACTTTCCTAGTATACAGACACACTCCCCACTTGTCTGACTGGCTTAGAAACTAGGGTGTTTTGGTAACAAGATGGAGCCCACGCACCGGGGCTAGGGGCTGGAGGACTCATCTGCTCAGGATTCTCCAACAGCACACCAGGGACTGTTTTTACATTTGTTCTCCACTTGCTGACATTCTCTCGGCCCATCTTGTTTGCAAATTCACACTCTTTCTCCCATTCGTTCATTGCTCATGGCTCACCTGCTTTTCAGGTGGATCCCTGAAACTTGTCAAGTCTAGAGATGGCTTTAATCACCTGCTTCTTCAGCCATTATGGACAGTAAAGGTACTAATTGAATTTTCCAACCTGTCACACACTTTCAAACACTGTGCCTGTTGGGGCTGGTACTGTGACACAGTGGGTTAGAGCCCTGGCCTGCAGTGCCAACAACCCATATGGGACACCAGTTCCAGTCCTGGCTGCTCTACTTCCTGTCTAGCTGTCTATTGCGGCCTGGAAGAACAGTGGAGGATGACCCAAGTCCTTGGGCCCCTCTACACACGTGGGAGACCCAGAGGAAGCTCCTGGCTCCTGGCTTTAGATCAGCCCAGCTTCGGCCACTGCAGCCATTTGGGGAGTGAACCAGTAGATGAAAGAACCTCTCTGCCTCTGCCTCTCTCTGTAACTCTGTCTTGCAAATAAATAGAATAAATCTTTTTTAAAAAATGTTTATTTATATATTTATATAACTGGTTGGAAAGGAAAGGGTAAGAGGGCAAGATGGAATATGCCAACACCGGGGAGCCCTCAGCAGCCGGTGGGCATCACCAGGGTTCCTGTCAATCAGCTGGGGGTGGGAGAGGAAGCAGAGGTCATATGCCTCTAGTTCCAGGTTAGTTTACATTTGACCCAGGATAACTGTCAAATCCGTATCAAGTTGATCCCCGTGTCTACTGCAGAAGGATCTCCATCTCTAGTTTGGCTGCAGAACTAAGCCTTGCCTTCCAAAAGCCTTGGGCTTTAGGAAGGAGAACCAGGAGGCAGCCTGCATCGACCAGCTCCATGGCCTACAACGCTGCTGCCAGGGCCTCCGCCAGAACTGCAAGAGTTAAATTTCCCCTCTTCAGCTCACACCCTGCACCCAGGAAGCACAGGTGCTGGCCTGCCCGGTCACTGGAGAAGCCCCACTGTCTGGGGGAAGAAGGAAAGCAGACAGTTCCCACCTCTCTTTCATTCTCTACGTGCTAAGTTACTTCAGCCGGCAGAAGAGAACGGCTGTGAAACGAGCTTGGCAGCTAGTGGGAGAAACGTAACCCGAAAAAAAGAAAGAAAGGAAGAAAGAATCCTGTTAGTCACAGAGCTTTTCATCAGAGCCACGGAACAAGCCCTTGCTTTCCGTGGGAAAAATAAAATCACAGCTCTCTGCTCTATCAGCCCCTCAGACAAAGCACCTTCCTCACATGTAACTCTTCAGGGTTTCTGGGCTGGATGTCCTTGTCACTGGGTAAAAGCATAAATTATAAAGGGGGGGGCTAAGTACTCTTGAAAAAGTCAAAAAAGTAAATAAGCTTGCGACTCACTCCAGGAAAACAGGGGCTGGGAGGCTGTGCCTCTCTGTGGTCTGCTCACACCTGGTGAACAAACAGTCTCTGTCCCAGCTGGAATTTTCCCACAGTGGATGGCGAATTCAGAGGCCCAGCAGGATGCTAGGGCTGTCTTCCAGACCTTGGAAAACGGGGTGAGAAGGACAGGTTGGAAGGGATAGTTAATGATAAAGGGGAAAAAAATCACAAAAATTAAAAGTTATCACAGAAGGGCCCCAAAGCATATTACTCATGGTAAGGTGTTTAGGATTAAAAAGAAAAAAAAAAATACTCTGTAGAGAAGTGTTTAGCAAACACACACACAGAGGACATATAGTATTATAGGAACAAAAGACTATCCCCAATAAAAAGTGGGTATGGATTTGGTTGTTTTCGCATCAAGGAAGCCTAATTCAGGCCTCCTAAACTTGAGTCCCTGTGAGGTAGGGAACTGCACACTCAGTACTTCTCTTTCCATCCTGCCCATCCCCACTCCTCCCTCCTCTGCCTTTCAGCGCTCCCTCCCTGCAAAGGCACCCAGACACAACCCTCCCTGAGAAGAGTGTTCCTCTAAATTATTCATACTAAGGGCTACTGACTTCCTGTTGTTTCCCTCCCAAAAGTATTCACTATGTTACAAGCCAGTGAAAGTGAGCAATGCTTGAAGCACATGATGAATCACTCCTGGTAAAATTTCAGGCACTTGTAGCAACTTCATAGGGCAGGGCAAGAAGAGGAGTCTCTTCCCCACATCCTACATGACACCACACACATAAACAGATAATAAACTTGGCCCTTTCAAAGTGGCAAATTCACACTGCACAGGTGGTACAACTTGTTTTATTTTATATTTTAAAGATATAGGTTTTCATTTTGAAAGGCAGAGTTGCAGAGAGAAAAAGAGAGGGAGAGACAGAGGGAGAATCTTTCATCTGCTGGCCCACTCCCCAGATGGCCACAACAGCTGGGGCTATGTCAGGTCAAAGCCAGGAGCCTGGAGCTTTCTCTGGGTCTCGCTCCTGGGTGGCAGGAGCCCAACCCCTTGAGCCATCTTCTGCTGCTTTCCCAGGGGTATTAGCAGGGAGCTGGATCAGAAGCAGGGCAATCGGGTCTTGAACCAGTGCCTATATGGGATGCCAGGATCACAGGCAGCAGCTTAACCCACTATACCACAACACCACCCCAAATTTTGTTTTATTTAAACACAAAATACATACATATTCCTGGAGCACTGTGTGATTTTTCTTCCTATTGCTTTTATTAATAATTGCACATATTTATGGGCTGTACTGTAGTGTGTGATTGTGTGTATGCACTCATATACACTGATCAAATCAGGGTGATCAACATTTCCCCTTCGACATTACTTTATGATTGGAGGCTTGGAGCTTCCTTCTCTATTTATTCACACAATATTCAATAGGTTATCACAACCTGTAGTCTCTGCCCTCTTCAGCATAACACTGGCACTTATTCCTTTGATCTAACTCTGATTTGATACTCATTATCCCATCTTCCTCTGTCTCCCCTCCTCCATTCCTCCCAGCTGCTGTTAATCACCATTCTGTATCAGACTGAGCAGTATTTGCCTTTCTGATTTATTTCACTTAACATGATGTCCTGGGGCCGGTGCTGTGGCACAGCAGGTTAAAGACCTGGCCTGAAGTGCCGGCATCCCATATGGGCACTGGTTCTAGTCCCTGCTGCTCCTCTTCCAATCCAGCGCTCTGTTATGACCTGGGAAAGCAGTGGAGAATGGCCTAAGTCCTTGGACTCCTGCACCCGCGTGGGAGACCCAGAGGAAGCGCCTAGTTCCTGGCTTCAGATCAGCACAGCTCTGGCCGTTGCGGCCATCTGCGGAGTGAACCAGTGGATGGAGGACCTCTCTGTCTCTACCTCTCTCTCAGTAACTCTGTCTTTCAAATAAATAAAAATAAATCTAAAAAAAAAAAAACCAACTATGATGTCCTCCAGTTGCATCCATTGTGCTGCAAATGAGAGAAATTCATTTTTTAGGGATGAATAATAATATTCCATTGGTACATATACCATATTTTCTTTATCTGGTAGAACATTATTTTTTAAATGCGGTTGAAGTCATTAACTTTCAACCAAAATAGCCATGCATCTAAAGAGGACTAACGGAAAGATACCAATAAACTTACTCCCAGCTTGTGTTCTTATGCTCACCTTTGACTTTGAACTTTTACATCAATGAATGATGCCTATTTGATCTTGCCATACTTCTTTTTCTATCAGTTCAACCAAAAAAATTTGCAAGTGTTTTATCTAGAGCACATTCTAGTCCCAATAGTGATAAAAACCAATAAGTGGCAGGTCAATATCCATATGAGAACAATAAGGGATCTCTGTTATTTTGGCATTCTCATTCCTGATGGTAGTAGAATATTGCAGAGACAGCTACAATAATCCCTTCCAACTGCACGTTGTTTTCTGACGCACTTTTGCCACTCCTCTCATCAGCAGGTGAAGTTGGTGTCCTCCCTGACTGAATCTTGGCTGACTTCATGGCTACTTTGACCAACAGAATGCAGGAGAAGAGATGCAGAGCAATTGCTAGGGCTATGCTCTAAGAAGACTTACAAGTTCTGTTTTGCCTCTTGGAGCCGCAAGCCTCCATGGAAGGAAGTCAGGGCTGTACTGCTAGAGTCTCCTAGACACTGAGGTGCCCCTGCTGGCAGCCAGCCCCACACATATGAGGGAGGCCCTGCTGGGTCCTGCCCCAGACAAGGTCAGTGCCTGTGGAGCAGAGGCAAGCCTCCTCTACCGAGTCCGGCTCCAAGTGCAGCTCCACAGACTCATAAGCAAATGACTGCTTTGAGTTACTGTGTTTTGAGGTAATTTAGGGTAGAGCCTTAAGATGACCAAAACATTGACCTTATACAAAACTGACTACATTTGTACACCCAAATTGGACAGATGGAAGATGGAGTACTAGAAAAAAAATGAGATGCTTGATCTCAGGAAGCATAATCTCAATGCAAAAATGTAAATGATCAAAGTCCAAATAATGCTCTTAGACTTTTTTCTGTTGTTATAGCAGAATATATAAGATTTGGCATTTATAAAGGTCTACTTTAAAAAAAAAGATTTATTTATTTATTTGAAAGGCAGACTCACAGAAAGAGAGATCAAGAGAGAGAAGTCTTCCATCCACTAATTCACTCCACAAGGCCGCAACAGCAGGAGTTGGGCCAATCTAAACCCAAGGGGTCAGGAGCTTCTTCTGGGTCTCTCATGTGGGTGGCAGAGGACCAAGTACTTGGGCCATCTTCCACTGTTTTCCCAGCCATTAGCAGGGAGATGGATAGGAAGTGGAGCAGCAGGAACTCAACTGGTGCCCATATGGGAGTCAGTAGCTCTATGCCACAATGCTGGCCCCTAAAGGTTTACTTTTGCTTGCAGATTTGGAGGCACAGTGATGGTGAGGGCCTCAGACAACTTCAACCCATGGTGGAAGCAGAAGGGCAAGCAGTCATCTGCAAAAGAGACAAAAGGGATCTTGCTTTATAGCAACTTTCCCTTGTCGTAGCTAATCCAGTCCCAACAAAGCGAGAACTCAGCTCATGTGAGAAAGGAATTCATTCATTCAAAAGGCTCCACCACACAACCCAAACACCTCCTGATAGGCCCCACCTCCCAACACACCTTCAATGGTAATCCAATCTCAAATGAGTTTCAGAGGGGACAAAGCATATGAAACCAAAGCATGGTCCACATCAGAGGCTGCTCCTCCAGTAATCATTCCCCTACCTGGGTAACAGCATGTCTCGAAATGAAATCTGGACCAGTGTGATCAGCAACACATGGGAACTTGTTAGACATGGGAAACTGGTATTTTACTGTGTGAGCAACTCAGGAGATGGGGCTGAGCAATCTGGGTTTCTGTAAGTTATGCAGTTAATTCTAATGTGTGCTATATTTTGAGAATCACTATTCTTTTCTTTAACATTTGTTTATTTATTTGAAAGGCAGAGTGACAAAGTGAAAAATATATATAGAGAGAGATCTATATATTTATATATCTTCCGTCCACTGGTTCACTCCCCAAATGGCCTAAACAGCAAGGCCTAGGCCAGGCCAAAGCCAGGAGCAGGAACTGAATCCTGGTTTCTTACATGAGTAGCAGGGGCCCAACCACTTGGCCATCAGCTGCTGATTTCCCAGGCCCACCAGCAGGGAGCTAGACCAGATGCAGAGCAGCTGAGACTTGAATTGCCAGCATCACAGGGGGCTGCACCACAATGCTGGCTCCAAAAATCACTATTCTACAGCAAAATAATCTCTGCCGTCTACCTGGTTTACATAGTGACCTGGATAAAGACTAGGTAATGCAGGGACCAGCGCTGTGGCATAGCGGGTATAGCTGCCACCTGCAATGCCTGCATCCCACATGCGCACCGGTTAGAGTCCTGGCTGCTCCACTTCTGATTCAGGTCTCTGCTATGGCCTGGGAAAGTAGTAGAAGATGCCCCAAGTCCTTGGGGCCCTGGCTGCCTCACCTGCTACTATGCCAAAGTGCCTACCCCATCAAGGAAGGAGGTACCTTTCTCTGAAGGGAGGAGAGAACTTCCACTTTGACTATGGCCTTGTCTAAATAAGATCGGAGTTGGCGAACTCAAGAGGCTTTTTTTTTTTTTTTTTTTTGACAGGCAGAGTTAGACAGTGAGAGAGACAGAAAGAAAGGTCTTCCTTCCGTTGGCTCACCCCCAAAATGGCCGCTATAGCTGGCATGCTGTGCCAATCCGAAGTCAGGAGCCAGGCGCTTCCTCCTGGTCTCCCATGAGGGTGCAGGGCCCAAGGACTTGGGCCATCCTCCACTGCCTTCCTGGGCCACAGCAGAGAGCTGGACTGGAAGAGGAGCAACTGGGACAGAATCCGGAGCCCCAACCAGGAATAGAACCTGGGGCACCGGTGCCGCAGGTGGAGGATTAGCCTACTGAGCCGCAGCGCCAGCCTCAAGAGGCTTCTATAGCCTTGGCAGCTCATGACAAGAGCCTAGGGTGATTACTGACGTCATAAATAAGAGTGTCAATTTTTAAATCAACAGGAGTCACTGTGCACTTACTCCCCACGTAGGATCTCTGTCCTTAATGTGTTGTACTATGTGAATTAACGGTATAACTAGTACTTAAACAGTACTTTACACTTTGTGTTTCTGTGTGGGTGCAAACTGTTGAAATCTTTACTTAGTATATACTAAATTGATCTTCTGTATATAAAGATAATTGAAAATGAATCTTGATGTGAATGAAATGGGAGTTGGGAGGGTTGCGGGTGGGAGGGAAGTTATGGGGGGAAAAAGCCATTGTAACCCATGAGCTGTACTTTGGAAATTTATATTTATTAAATAAAAGTTTAAAAAAATGATAAAGAATCCAGCCTCAGATATGTTGTTATAACAACAAAAAAGAACTAATACAAAGATTTAATAGTTACTCTCACTTCCTTCACCTACTGAGAAATTCTTTAATAATAATTTTTAACACAAGAATACTTTATGCTCTTTACTTGTCACAAGTTGTCTTAGATTGTTTATTTCTTTATGTGTTTATTAACTCTTTTGCTGTCAGGAAGTCCCAAAAAAGCAGTTTTGCTTTGTTTATCATCAAGTCCCAGCATTCAAAACATTTCTACCTTCACAGTAACAGCTTGCTGTATATCTAATGAATTGAATGAACAGCTGGAAAGATAGATATAGGCAAATGAAATTTCGTCCAGTTTCTCAGCACTGATAACCGAATAAGCTACAAAATAAGTCTTTCTTTTAAACACCTGATGTTTGCAGCAGGCAAGTGGTGTAGCTATTGACTCGCCACTTGGGACTCCCGCATCCCATATTGGAGTGCTTGGTTCAAATCCTGGCGACTCCACCTCTGATCCAGCCTCCTGCTAATGTGAACTCTGGAAGGCAGCAGATGATGGCTCAGGTGCTTGGGCTCCTGCCATCTAAATAGAAGACCAGATGAAGTTCCTGGCTTGTGGCTCCTGTGTTGATCTGAAGAATGAGTTAGCAGATGGAATCTCTCTCTCTCCTCTCTCTCTCTTTCCCTCCGCCCCCTTTCCATCTCTGTCTCCCTCCACCCCACTTTTCAAATAAAATGAAAATAAATAATTAAAAACTAAATATGGACTGTTCAAGAAAACTTCCCCTGCCTCTCCACAGCCCACTTCTGTTTACATTTTAACCTGAATCCAAAGTGATAATAACAATATCCAACACTTAGTAACCTTAAAATGTGCCAAAGACAAATTCCAACATGGAGGCATCCTACAGTATACCTGATCAGTACTCCTCAAATTGTTAAGGTCATTAGAAATAGCAAAGTCTGGGGCTGGCGTCATGGCTCACTAGGTTAATCCTCTACCTGAGGTGCCAGCATCCCATAAGGGCGCCGGGTTCTAGTTCTGGTTGCTCCTCTTTCAGTCCAGCTCTCTGCCGTGGCTCAGGAGGGTAGTAGAGGATGGCCCAACTGCTTGGGCCCTGCACCCGCATGGGAGACCAGGAGGAAGCACCTGGCTCCTGGCTTGGGATCGGCGCAGCACCGGCCATCACGGCCATTGGTGCTTAGGAGACACAACAATTAAATGTAATAGGTGTTCTGAAACATGTTTTGGAACACAAAAGGATGTTAGGCAAAAACTAAGGAATTCCAAATAAACTACAAACTTCAGGCAAGAAGACTGATAACATATCATATTGGTTCATTAATTATCATAAATGTTTCATAGTAATGCATGATGTTAGTAATAAGGGAAACTGTTAGGTGGAGCAGGAAGGTAACACAGGAATTCTGCACTATTTGCTCACTTTTTTTCTAAATCTGAAACTGTCCTAAGAAATAGTCCATTAATAAAAGAAATGCATCAAAAGGCTATTACATATATTAACCCCTATTACATATATTAATTCTCACAAAGACAGATATGGGGATGATGATGGATACTCTTTTATAGACACAAAAAATGTACATTAAGTTCTGTTTCCCCAGGTCCTTAAGATTTACACTGTATGTTTCTTTTGGATCAAAATGTGTTTGTTTCAACCATTTAAATAATGTGTGTTGATAACTGTGTGGTGTGTGGTGAGGGGCTGAGCAAAGTCAAAGTCCCCTTGGCAGAGGGGCTTCACACCAGCCCACTGGAATGGAAAGGGCACAAGCAAACATTTTCAAGAATGTACAATTCTAAAATGTGTTATATTTACATGTTGACATCACATACACTCCTACAACAACCAGAAACAACTGAGCCTAATATCTAATTATCAAAAAA
The DNA here is from genome assembly GCF_051225735.1 of Oryctolagus cuniculus. Classification (NCBI taxonomy): domain Eukaryota; kingdom Metazoa; phylum Chordata; class Mammalia; order Lagomorpha; family Leporidae; genus Oryctolagus; species Oryctolagus cuniculus. Next base: position 32,343,300 of record NC_142869.1, on the reverse strand, counting down.
AGAGTCAATGATGAAGCCACCAGATTCACTTATTGTTAAGAACACACAGCATACATCATAAGGCACGAAGCTGATTCAGGGTTTGTGTCTCCCAGGAACCAGGATAGTGAGGGCTCTATCTCTGAGTATAATCCCTGGTCTATGCTAAAAGAACACCTCACGTGAGAAAAATCTCTATGTCACTGCATTGCTTCCTAGAGATATTCACTCCCTCAATGATTATTTTGGCTAGAAGAACTCAACATTTTCATTACTGGCTAACCTCTTTTTTAAAAAATATTTATTTATTTATTTATTTGAGAGGTAGTTACAGACAGTGAGAGGGAGAGACAGAGAGGAAGGTCTTCCTCCTGTTGATTCACTCTCCAATTGGCCGCAACGGCCGGAGCTGTGAAGATCTGAAGCCAGGAGCCAGAAGCTTCCTCCAGGTTCCCCCAGTGGGTTCAGGGACCCAAGCACTTGGGCCATCTTCTACTGATTTCCCAGGCCGCAGCAGAGAGCTGGATTGGAAGAGGAGCAGCAGGGACTAGAACCGGTGCCCATATGGGATGCTGGCACCACAGGTAGATGATAAACCTACTGCACCACGGCGCCAGCCCCACTGGCTAACCTCTTAACCAAAACAAAGATCTGGCACCTTCACTGGTCAAGTGACATTCCTAGCCAAAGTAGTTTGACCATTAAATGTTATCAGGGCTCATAATGCTAGCATGGTACCCACAGAGAGAAATAAGTTTCACTGAAGAAAACCTTAGGGTTTCACTTCCATACTCTGAACTGTAGTCAATAGGTAGTATCCAACCCCCACACAATGGGCTGAATATTTGTGAATCCCCTGAAATTCCTATGTTGAACGTCTAAACCCCACTGTGATTGTGTTAAAAGGTAAGGCCCATCGATAGGATTTGGGTCGTGAGGGTGGATCCCTCAAGGATGGGATCACTACCATCTTAACAGACCCTGGTGAGGTCTCCAGATGTTTCTCTGCCATGTGAAGATACAACAGGAAGATGGGAAGACAGCCATCTGCAGCCAGAAAGAGGGCATCGGCCCCAGAAGGTGAATCTGCAAGTGCCTTGATCTTAGGCTCCCCTTGTGTCTGTGATCTCTTCACTTCTCACTTCCTTCACTGCCTCACTCTGTTTATCCTGAAAGAGTCCACTGAAGCACTAACTTGTCACAATCTTTCTTAACCTGCTCTATGTGAACTATTTCTTTTTTTAAGACAATATTATCTCATTTAACTCTTTTTTAAGATTTATTTATTTATTTGAAAGGCAAAGCTACAGAGAGGCAGAGGCAGAGGCAGAGGCAGAGAGAGAGAGGTCTTCCATCTGCTTGTTCACTCCCCAGATGGCCGCAATGGCTGGAACTCTGCCGATCCGAAGCCAGGAGCCAGGATCTTCCTCTGGGTCTCCCACATGGGTGCAGGGGTACATGGATTTGGGCCATCTTCTACTGTTTTTCCATGCCACAGCAGAGAGCTGGATTGGAAGCGAAGCAGCTGGGACTTGAACCGGCGCCCACATGGGATGCCAGCACTGCAGGTGGCAGCTCCACCCACTACGCCACAACGACAGCCCCCTATATAGACTATTTCTAAGCACTGCATTGGTACCTTGTGGCTGACATTGGTCATATGATTTTTCACAGTTCAGTAGGATTCAAGAAGTATTGAATGGGGGGTGGCAGATTTACCCACTACACCACAGTGCCAGCGTCCCCTATGGGCTGTTCCACTTCCAGTCCAGCTCCCTGTTAATTTGTCTGGGAAAGCAGCAGAAAATGGCCCAAGTCCTTGGACCCCTGCACCCATGCGGGAGATCTGGAAGAAGCTCCTGGCTCCTTCCTTCAGCCTGGCACAGCCCCAACAATTGTGGACATCTGGGGAGTGAGCCAGCAGATGGAAGTTCTCTCTCTCTCTCTCTCTCTCTCCTTCTCTCTCTTTCTCTCTCCCCCTCCATCCCTTCCTCTCTCTCTGTGCAACTCTTTCAAGTAAATAAATAAATCTTTAAAAAAAATTTAAAAAGGAGTGTTGAACAGATGCTTATAAGGCACTATTCTTTTTTTTTTTTTTTTTTTTTTTTTTTTTTTTTTTTTTTTACAGGCAGAGTGGACAGTGAGAGAGAGAGACAGAGAGAAAGGTCTTCCTTTGCCGTTGGTTCACCCTCCAATGGCCGCCGCAGCCGGCGCACCGCGCTGATCCGATGGCAGGAGCCAGGTGCTTTTCCAGGAGCCAGGTGCTTTTCCTGGTCTCCCATGGGGTGCAGGGCCCAAGCACCTGGGCCATCCTCCACTGCACTCCCTGGCCACAGCAGAGAGCTGGCCTGGAAGAGGGGCAACCGGGACAGAATCCGGCGCCCTAACCAGGACTAGAACCCGGTGTGCCGGCGCCGCAAGGCGGAGGATTAGCCTAGTGAGCCACGGCGCCGGCCTTATAAGGCACTATTCTTAAAGTTGTCTACCTTCCTGAGGGGACAGATAACAATAACCTATAACACTCAAGAAAATGTTGGCACATATACTGCTAAGTGCTATGGGAAAAGAAAATGTGGAGCGAGATAAGGGGACAGGGTGCCCAGGACACAGAGGAGGTTCAGGTTGTAGTACTAAATAGGGGGGCTGGGGGCCCTGTAGTAAGAACATGAGGTTTGAACTAAGTCTTGGAGGAGGGAGGAACTTTGGCTCCATAGAACCTGGAGGAGAAGCACTCTGGGCAAAGGGAAGAACAAGAGAAAAGACCCTCCAGCAGTATCATGCCTTGCCAGACTGATAAACGGCAAGCAGGTTTGAGTCAGGAGCAAAGTGTAGCAGAAGTGAATGAGAGAGGAGAGAGGTGAAGCTGGCAACACTGAATCTGTGGGACATGTGGACCATTACAACAAGCTCGGCTTTTACTCTGAGCTAAATGGAGAGCTGGGTGTTGACTGAAAGAGAGACATGATCGGGCCTAGTCTTTGTAAGCTTTGCTCTGGCCACTAGTGAGAATAGAATTGTGCTGGGGCCAAGAAAGAAGCAGAAAAACCTGCTAAGGGGAAATTATAGGTGAGAGATCCCTTGGGCCAGAATTAAAGTAGCAGTAGAGGAATGCAGAATCTAGATTTAGAAACTTAGTGGACTGGATGTAGTATGCAAGGGACAGAGAGGAGTCCAGGACAACTCCAAGGATTTTGTCCTGAGCAATGTCTACCATGGAGTTACCATGAAGTAAGTGGGAGAGATCATGCAAGAGACAGGTTAGCATCCAAAGGACAAGAATTCAGGAAAGACTGTGAATCTAGTTGTTGCCTGAAAATCTTTCATTGACATTTCTTGGTGCAATGGGGCAAGCACAAGGGGAATGGATGTTAGAGATTTGGAAGAAAATTTGGGATTCAACAGTGGGCACATTTTTAAAATGCTGCATTCCTAATTTCCAACACTCCTGGTATCACAGACAACACACTGTGAGAAAAATGCAGAAATCAATGTCTCTCAATCAAAAAGTAATTCCATGGGGCCAGTGCTGTGGCACAGTGGGCTAAATTTCCACCTACAGTGCTGGCATCCCACATGGGTGCTGCTTCTGATTCAGCTCCCTGCTAATGACCTGGGAAAAGCAGTGGAAGATGGCCCAAGTCCTTGGGCCCTGCACCAGCATCGGAGACCCAGAAGAAGCTCCTGGCTGCTGGCTTCGGATCAGCTCAGCTCCGGCTGTTGCAGTCATTTGGGGCATGAACCAGTGGATGAAAGACCTCTCTCTCTCTGCTTCTACTTCTCTCTCTCTGTAACTCTACCTCTCAAATAAATAAATTTTAAAAATCTAAAAAAAAAGTAATTAGAATTAGATTCTGTGAAAAAAAAAAGATAGGAATACCTTAAATGACTTGTTTACATTTGCCTTTTTTATATATGTTCTGAGAATGAAAAATAATTTCTAAAATCTGTCTAGACCTAAAAAATGTTCATACATGTAAAATAATTTTGGTTATGAGAAATCTTCATGACACAGTTTAATTGGAAATTAATTCTAAGTGATACCAAAAAATGACAATTTAATTAGATGCAATGAAATAGAATAATAATATGCAACACTAATAACTTACAATGTCGCCCAGAGACAGTGCTAAGCAATATACATGGATTTTTTCAGATCATCCTCACAACAATACGGTGACATAGGTACCATTATTCCCCACCACCACCACCACCACCCCTCTTTTAAAGTAACTCAAAACAGTAGAGAAAACTTACATCACCTCTATGTCCTGTACAGATGTAGTACTTTGCTCAATTTTTACATTGGGAAAAATTGTTAGTTTATTTAATAATTCCTTACACTTAAGGACTTAGCAAGGATCTTCCATGCCCGCTCTGTCTGTGCTCCAAGGATGGCTGCAATCTCTGCTCCACATGGATCTCTAGTCTCAGTTTCTCGCATCCCGGGTTTTGGGTGCTGAATTTGCTTCGTGCTGCACAGGTGAGCAGACAGACTTAGAAGGAGATACTGGAGCTAAAGGGATGAGTCATTACTCCTGGCCTTGAGGCACTTCCAGTCTAATGAGTTAGACAATACATAAATGAGTAATGTAACTCATAACATATGGCAGGTGTTCTGCCCCTGGGTGTGCAGCAAGCTCTGACAGAGAAGGAACAACTTAGGACAAGCCCTTAGGGAAAGCAAGAGAGGATTTAGGGGGGACGAAAACAATCCCTTTGGCCTCATCCTATATTACAGAGAACTCCACCAAGCATTCCTGGGCTGCAGCAAGCCACTTAGGGAATGGGCAGGTTATAAGGCTTTCCTATCTTCTATCACGCAGGACTCAAGAGCACACTCTATTTGTTTAATCTTGGACTAAAGATGATAGACTAGGTTATGTAAAAGTTCTGAAAATGATCAAGTTCTAGCCTCCTAGGAAAAGCACAAGAAATTCTGACACACAATTACAGAAGCAGGCTACTGTCTCAGCTCAAAATCACAGTTACAAAGACCACTGAGCATCTGCCACAGGGTAAATATTAGTAACATTTCTGGGGTAGAAGACAGTAACATATTAGACAGTAACAATGTCCTGGGGAGAGAGAGACACAAAAAGGACATGGCTTAGAAGTTCAAAGTCCTGCTAGGAAGACTCTGAAGTTTAATTAGGAAAGCACACTGTAGAGGCCGGCTCTGTGGTGTAGAGGGTAAAGCCACCGCCTACAGTGCCGGCATCCCATATGGGCACCAGTACACGTCCCCGGCTAGTCCACTTCCAATACAGCTCTCTGCTGTGACCTGAGAAAACATGGAAGGTGGCCCAAGTCCTTGAGTCCCTGCACCCACTTGGGAAGACCCAGAGGAAGCTCCTGGCTCCTGGCTTCGGATTGACACAGCCAACTGGGGAGTGAACCATCAGATGGAAGACTTCTCTCTCTTTACAAAAAAATAAAATAAAATAAAAACACTGTAAAGAGCCAAGGCTGAGAGCATACCAAATTCTAGCAAATTCAACTTCATTCACCATTTATAACCCTAATTCATAATTTGAGAATATATGTAGTAAGAGGCCTATTATCTTAAAAGGACCTCAGAATTTTAACTGTGGGTGCTCCAACCAATATGTTAAGGTAGAAAAAAAATTTTTTCTGATGTACAAATACAAAAGCCTAATACAAAATCTGCTTATGCAGGGCAGGCATAAACATGTGTGATTTCTTCTAAGTCTTATTGGCAAGAAGATAGCTCCTGGAAGAAGTAACACTGTAGTTAATGTAATGTGCACAAATACACACACTAAATCACTGTCATTTCTTATAGGCCCTTTAAAAAACGACATGTCAAATAGCAGAACGAAATAATTTAGCTAACAGAAGTACATACCTTGCTAAAGTGAGGCCACACAAGAAAAGGATACTAGTGATCTTGATATAGGATTTTTTAAGGGTTCCTATTTTGGTTTGCGGCCTATGAATGTATACAGAGGAAAAGATGTATTCTCAGATTTATTCTCACTACTGGAGATCTGTCAGCATAGTAGCTATTTAATAACAATGTAGATCATGCTTTAAAACTGCATGAGTAGATCTTACCTTGAAAAAGACCTTGATTTGCCAAAGTGATCTTGAGCAAATAGAACAAAGCAAGAGGCCTTATGCTACCTGACTTTAATATACACTACAAAGGTGCAGTAACTAAAACAGCACAGTACTGGCTTAAAAACAGATCCATAAACCAATGGAACAGGATAGAAACCTTAGGAATAAACCACACAGGACATCCAATTGATCATTAACAAAGGTGCTACTTTGCCAAACTCTTCTATGAGTTCCAGTAGTCTCTTAGTAGAGTTCTTTGGATCTCCTAAATAAAGAATCATATCATCTGCAAAGGGGGATAGTTTGACTTCTTCCTTCCCAATTTGTATCCCTTTAATTTCTTTTTCTTGCCTGATGGCTCTGGCTAAAACTTCCAGAACTATACTGAATAGCAGTGGTGAGAGTGAGCATCCCTGTCTGGTACCAGATCTCAGTGGAAATGCTTCCAACATTTCCCCATTCAAGAGTTTGCTAGCCGTGGGTTTTTCATAAATTGCTTTGATTGTATTGAAGAATGTTCCTTCCATACCCAGTTTGCTTAGAGTTTTCATCATGAAAGGGTGTTGAATTTTATCGAATGCTTTATAAAATCAATGCACAAAAATCAACAGGCAATGCCACGGCTGAGAAAGAACTGCTAAGATTAATCCCATTCACAGGCCGGCACCCCGGCTCACTAGGCTAATCCTCCACCTTGCAGCACCGGCACACTGGGTTCTAGTCCCAGTCGGGGCACTGGATTCTGTCCCAGTTGCCCCTCTTCCAGGCCAGCTCTCTGCTGTGGCCCGGGAGTGCAGTGGAGGATGGCCCAAGTACTTGGGCCCTGCACCCCATGGGAGACCAGGATAAGTACCTGGTTCCTGCCATCAGATCAGTGCGGTGCGCCATCTGCGGTGGCCATTGGAGGGTGAACCAACGGCAAAGGAAGACCTTTCTCTCTGTCTCTCTCTCTCACTGTCCACTCTGCCTGTCAAAAAAAAAAAAAAAAAAGATTAATCCCATTCACAATAGCCACAAAAACAATCAAATATCTTGGAATAAACTTAACCGAGGACATTAAAGATCTCTATGATGAGAATTACAAAATCTTAAAGAAATAGAAGAGCATACCAAAAAATGGAAAAATCTTCCATACTCATAGATTGGAAGAATCAATATCATCAAAATGTCCATTCTCCCAAAAGCAATTTATAGACTCAATGCGATACCAACCAAAATACTTTGTGTTTCGGTGTGGGTGCAAACTGATGAAATCTTTACTTAATATATACTGAATGGATCTTCTGTATATAAAGATAATTGAAAATGAATCTTGGCCGGCGCAGTGGCACACTAGGCTAATCCTCCACCTTGCAGCGCCGGCACACCGGGTTCTAGTCCCGGTTGGGGCGCCGGATTCTGTCCCGGTTGCCCCTCTTCCAGGCTAGCTCTCTGCCATGGCCAGGGAGTGCAGTGGAGGATGGCCCAAGTGCTTGGGCCCTGCACCCCATGGGAGACCAGGAGAAGCACCTGGCTCCTGCCTTTGGATCAGCGCAGTGTGCCAGCCGTGGCGCGCCAGCCGTGGCGGCCATTGGAGGGTGAACCAACGGCAAAAGGAAGACCTTTCTCTCTGTGTCTCTCACTGTCCACTCTGCCTGTCAAAAAAAAAAAAAAAAGAATCTTGATGTGAATGGAATGGGAGAGGGAGCGGGAGATGGGAGGGGTATGAGTGGGAGGGAAATTGGGGGGGGAGCCATTGTAATCCATTAACTGTACTTTGAAAATTTATATTTACTAAATAAAAAATAAATTTAAAAAAAAGAAGTGGAGCAGCCAGGACTTGAACTGACATCCATATGGGATGCCAGTGCTGCAGGTGGTCTTAATTCACTATGCCATAGCATTGCCACCTCCTCCCCCCCATGACTATTAAAGAACGCAAAGCAAATGTCCATACTCAATGTCTTAGGGCTTAAAAACTGGTGCTTTATTGTGATAAAGTAAACTACAATTTATTATAGGCTAAATTCCAGAAGTGCCAGAGAACGTATTTCTTATTGAGAATTATGACATTTCTTTTGATATGTGAGTGAAAAGCGTGAAATGGTCAGCACTTCTGCCAAGCTTAATGCAGAAGTTCACATGCATCTTGATAAAACTCTTCTGTTCTCTGGGCTAGATGTGGTTCAGTTATGAATGTTGTCTTGGTAACGCTGGAAAACAGAACACAGCAGACTCATGCCCTAACAAGACTTGTTACCACCTAAAACCACATACAGGATATAGTGGTTCAAACCATGTTCTAAGTAGCATCCCCTCCCTGAATAGCAAAAGGCTATCACCTACCCACCAGTTACTCCCAAGTACCTGCAAGAGTCAGGACTGGGTTAGACTGCAGCAGGTCTCCCATGTGGGTAACAGGGACCCAACTACTGGAGCCATCACCAGCTGTCTTCCAGGGTGCACAATAGCAGGAAGCTGGAGTTAGCCATGGAGCTCCAGGCCCTCTGAAGTGGGATGTGGGCAAACCCAATGTGTCCTAAACCACTGCATCAGATGCCTGCCCTCTGTCACAAGTTCTTATTAGTCATTTCAGTGTCAGTCCAGCATGTGTTTTTCTGCTCGTTTTAAATTATTTTATGAAGTTATAATTAAAATAAGCAATATATACACTTAATGTAGATTATTTTATCAGTTTGGAAATAAGTACATACCCATGAAACTGTCATCACAGTTAAACCCACAAATGTGTCCATCACCTCCAAATTTTCTCTTGCCTTCTGTATTTGTGTGTGTGTGTGTGTATGATGAGAATACCCGCTATAAGATCCACTGTCTCAGCAAATGCTTAAATATACAATCTGGCATTGTTAACTTTAGGAACTGTGCTGTACAGTAGAACTTCAGCACTTCCTCATCCTGCATAAGTGGGACTTTGTAACTCTTTGGCAGTACATCCCTCTTTCCTCCTCTCCCAAGCACTTGACAACCAACATTGTACTCTCTTCTTCAGTGAGTTTGACTATTTTAGATTGTGCATATAAGTGGGAGTAATGTAATATTTGTCCTTATGTGTCTAGCATATTTTGCTTTGTATAATGTCTTACAGGTTCATCCATGTTCTTGGAAGTGGCAAGAGTCTTCCACTGTACATATTTATGGGATACTATGTGATGTTTTGTTACATGTATACATTGTGTAATGTTCAATCAAGGTAAATACATTATCTTTTCCAGCATTTAACATTCTTAACAGAGAAAACATCAAAAAATTCTATCTTCTAGATGTTTTTCATAGAGAAATATACAGTAAATTGACATCTATCTACACCCTACTGGACAGCAGAACCCCAGAATTTCTTACTCATAACTAGCATAGACTAGTACACATCAATCAACCTTTCTCCTTTCCTCCTTCCCACTTCCTTCCCAATCCTCTGATAACCATGTGTGCATGTGTGTATCTTCAATTCATTTTGAGCTGCTTTTTGTAAATGGTGAGAGCTATAGGAATCTAGTTTCATTCTTCTGCGTGTGGATATCCAGCTTTCCCAGAACCATTTATTTAAAAGACTGTCTCTTTTCTAGTGCATGTTCTTAGCACCTTTTTTTTTTAACTTTTATTTAATGAATATAAATTTCCAAAGTACAGCTTATGGATTACAATGGCTCCCCCCCCTATAACTTCCCTCCCACCCGCAACCCTCCCCTCTCCCACTGCCTCTCCCCTTCCATTCACATTAAAATTCATTATCAATTATCTTTATATACAGAAAATCAATTTAGCATATATTAAGTAAAGCTTTCAACAGTTTGCACCCACACAGAAACACAAAGTGTAAAATACTGTTTGAATACTAGTTATAGCATTAAATCACAATGTACAGCACATTAGGACAGAGATCCTATATGAGGAGTAAGTGCACAGTGACTCCTGTTGTTGACTTAACAAATTGACACTCTTGTTTTTGGTGTCAGTAATCACCCTAGGCTCTTGTCATGAGTTGCCAAGGCTATGGAGGCCTTTTGAGTTCGCCGACTCTGATCATATTTAGACAAGGTCATAGTCAAAGTGGAAGTTCTCTCCTCCCTTCAGGGAAAGGTACCTACCTCCCTACCTCCTTCTTTGATGACCTGTTCTTTCCACTGGGATCTCACTCGTGGAGATCTTTCATTTAGGGTGTTTTGTTTTGTTTTGTTTTTGCCAGAGTGTCTTGTTTTTCCATGCCTGAAATACTCTCATCGTCTTTTCAGCTGGATCTGAATGCCTTAAGGGCTGATTCTGAGGCCAGAGTGCTGTTTAGGACATCTGCCATTCTATGAGTCTGCTGTGTATCCCGCTTCCCATGTTGGATCGTTCTCTCCCTTTTTTATTCTATCAGTTAGTGTTTGCAGACTGGTCTTGTTTATGTGATCACTTTGACTATTAGTCCTATCATTATGATCAATTGTGAACTGAAATTGATCACTTGGACTAGTGAGATGGCATTGGTACATGCCACTTTGATGGGATTGAATTGAAATCCCCTGCACGTTTCCAACTCTACCATTTGGGGCAAGTCTGATTGAGCATGTCCCAAACTGTACATCTCCTCCTTCTCTTATTCCCACTCTTATATTTAACAAGGATCACTTTTCAGTGAAGTTTCAACACTTAAAAATAATTGTGTATTAATTACAGAGTTCAACCAATAGTATTAAGTAGGACAAAAAAATACTAAGAGGGATAACATATTAAGTTGTTCATCAACAGTCAGGACAAGAGCTGATCAAGTCACTGTTTCTCATAGTGTCCATTTCACTTCAACAGGTTTCCCCTTTGGTGCTCAGTTAGTTGTCACCGATCAGGGAAAACATGATATTTGTCCCTTTGGGACTGGCTTAATTCACTAAGCATAATGTTTGCCAGATTCCTCCATCTTGGTGCAAATGACCGGATTTCATTGTTTTTGACTGCTGTATAGTATTCTATAGAGTACATGTCCCAAAATTTCTTTATCCAGTCTACTGTTGATGGGCATTTGTGTTGGTTCCAGGTCTTAGCTATTGTGAATTGAGCTGCAATAAACATTAAGGTGCAGACAGGTTTTTTGTTTGCCAATTTAATTTCCTTTGGGTAAATTCCAAGGAGTGGTATGGCTGGGTTGAATGGTAGGGTTACATTCAGGTTTCTGAGGAATCTCCAGACTGACTTCCATAGTGGCGTAACCACTTCTGATCCATCTCCCTGCTGATGGCCTGGGGAATCAGTGGAAGATGGCCCAAGTGCTTGGGCTCCTGAACTCATGTGGGAGACCTGGAAGAAGCTCCTTGTTCCTGCCTTTGTATTGACCCAGCTCCAGCCATTGAGATAACTGAGGGTGAAGCAGTGGATGGAAGACCTCTCTGCATCTCAAATAAATAAATAAATCTTTAAAAAGAAAAAATAGTCATCAGGTAGCACAGACCTAAAGCCTGAAGGGAAAGGCACAATGACCTAATGAGCCAGTTAAAAAGGCAGGAGAATCCCTATCGTTTGAGTTATTACTACCAATATTTGCGATATTTGACTGTTGAAATAAGTATTAGAGTAGTAAAAAAAAAAAAGAGAGAGAGAGAGAGAGAGAATGTGAACATGAATGCAAAAAGTAAGCTTGTTATCCTTGTAAAGTTAAATGCCTCCTCCTTCTCAGGGTTACTAATGCTGTTTTCTCACAGCTTTTTGGAAAATGTTACTGTTTTCTTTGGGTTCTTTCCAGGTGCTTTATTGAGGGGGTAAGAGGGAGGAAGAGAAAGCTGTAAACAACCTAATTATGGAAGGATGGGGAGCACTAACCTCAATATGCTTAGGTTTCTTCTACAGGATTTCTTGTGAATGTAACTGTGGATGAGGAAGGATGTCAGGAAACCATAACACTGCTCATATGCTGATAGTTCTAGCACAATAATTCTCACATGTTTTTATCAAATAGTTTTGTCTTTTTAAAATTTTTTCTTTTAAGATTTTATTTATTTATTTGAGAGGTAGAGCTACAGACACAGAGAGAGGTCTTCCATCTGCTAGTTCACTCTCCAAATAGCTACAAGCTGGGCTAATCTGAAGCCAGGAACCAGGAGCTTCTTCCGGGTCTCCCATGCAGGAGCAGGGGCTCAAGCCCTTGGGCCATTCTCTGCTGCTTTCCCAGGCCATAGCAGAGAGCTGAATCAGAAGAGGAGCAGCTGGGACATGAACTGGTGCCCATAGGGGATGCAGGCACCACAGGTGGAGGGTTAGCCCACTATGCCACTGCATTGGCCCCAATAGCTTTGTCTTTATATGCTTACTCAGTGTTCCTAAAACAATTGTAATGAAAGATCAATTTAAAAAAATTTTTAATCTACTGCAGACCAATGCTTTATAAAATACACGTAAATATGAATAACCAAAAAATTTTACAAAGCAAAAATAAAATAAAATATAACCCTAGAAATTCATATTATTTTAAGACATAAAATATCAAATTACTATTAAAGTTTATAAATTCTTACTCCCAATTTCTGTACTTACCTCACTGCAGACCAGTAACAAATTTCCTAACTACAACTCCAGAATCATGGCCGGGCCCAGCACTATGGCTTAGCGGTTTAAGCCCCTGCCAACAGTGCCAGAATCCCCTATGGATGCCAGTTGGAGTCCTGGCTGTTCCACTTCCAATCCAGCTCCCTGCTAATGTGCCTGGAAAAGTAGCAGAGGATGGTTCAAGTCCTTGGGCCCCTATACCCACATGGGAGACCGGAAAAAGCTCCTGGATCCTGATTTTGACCAGGCCCAGCCCCAACCATTGCAGCCATATGGGGAGTGAAGATCTCTCTCTCCTCTTTAACTCTGCCTTTCAAATAAATAAAAAATAAAAATTTTAAAAAGTCATGTAATGAGGACTTCTAAAAAATTTTTAAATTATGGCCCATTTCACATACATATAATACATACAAACATAGAACACATGCACATTGCAGAAACACACACAGAGAAACCCATCAGGCAAAGAAAAGCTAAGTTTCTATAAATTTAAAAAACGTCTTATATTTGTACTAAATTCTAGTTTTTTTCAAACCTCACTTCATACCAAAAAAGCTGATGAAAATACAACAGCTTCCCACCCTACCTGTCCCTGTCTTCTAGTGCCTCTCCAGAGACGCAGACATCGCACAAACCTGTCCATTCCCCACCCCCACCCCCTGCAACATGACCTTCCTCCTGGAGCTCTCAATCTCAATTTGTTCCTGAACCCACTGCACACATGGTGTTGTAGGTATTCATTTGCACCCTCCTATGCAAGGGTTTCCTTTGAGATAGATTGTATTATTGTCCAAAATATTTACTGTTCTTTCACTGGAGTGGACTCACCAAACTGTAGATATCAGAGTTGACCATGACTTGTGTTGTCCCGCCCTGTAGAAGGATTTTACATCTCTGCCTTCTGGAACTCAGAAGAGATCATGTGATTTGATTTGGCTAGTTATGTGTCAGTTCCAGGCAGAAAGTCAACAGACAGATACTGTGGGGAGTAATCCGGACTAGACTGAGTTACTGGAATTAAGACTTATTCTATGCATCTGCTCTCCCACAATATGGCGCTGGGAGAGAAGTAAACAGCTTCCGCACAGCTGCCTCCAGTTCAACCAATAAACTGTAGGACTTGCTCCTGATTGGAGGAGAGCAGCGTACTCGGCGTGTGGGCAGCCGAGTTGGGATTGGCGGAGGAGGACTATAAAGGAGGAGAGAGACGGCATGCACCAGGAACATCTATGGGGAACATCTAAGGGGAACATCTAGCTGAAGGAACACCTGTGCAGCCCCCGAGAAGAGCCGGCCGGCGGTGTGCCGCTCCCCTGCGGAAGTGGGGAATGTGGCCAGGGGGAACTGCCCTTCCACGGAGGTGGAAGGGATAGTAGCCAACCCGGGAAGAACCAGCAGCAAACCCGGGGAGGGCCGAGCAGACGAAAGAACAGCGCAGGGTCCTGTGTCGTTCCTCCACGAAGAGGGGGAGCGACAAGATACACCATCTTTCTCCCTTTTCTCTCTGCCACAAGATAAGCAATGTCCCAGACAGAGAAGGTGACAAGGAGTAGAACTACAGCGTACCCATGGTGGACATGTTGGGTAAGAAATAAACCTTTACTGCAAATCATGGAGAGTTTGGCGTGGTTAGTTACTGATTCACAGCCTAAGCTGATGGATATACCCTGTTTCCTGTATCTTGTTTCTTTCCTTCATCTAGGTAATGCATATCTCCTGGTAGTTTCCTAAGAAAGTGTTCATGATAGGCAAAGGCCTAATTGTCTAAAAATAACAGAATACTGAATCTGAAATTATGTACCCTTAGAATTAGAAAGCATTCATATATTGCCTTCCAGCTCTCAGTGATGCTGCTGGCAAGCCCAGAGCCATTCTCATTCCAGTCCTTTGTACGTGATCCTTAATCTCCCTACAGGATGACTGGTCCTTTTGTTTAACTGGCACTTCATGGTCATGTGCCTTGAGATGGGTCTTTTTCAAGAGATGTGAACACCTTGAGCCAGCATTGTAGCATAATGCGTAAAGCCGCCACCTGCAATGCCAGCACCCCATATGTACTGGTATGAGACCAGGCTGCTCCACTTCTGATCCAGCTCCCTGCTAATGTGCCTGGGAAAGCAGCGGAGGATGGCCCAAATGCTTGGGCCCTTGTACCCACAAGGAAAACCCAGAGGAAACTCCTCACTTCTGGCTTCGATCAGGCCCAGCCCTTGCTGTTGTGGCCATTTGGAGAGTGACAGGAGATAGAAAATTTGTCTCTTTGTAACTCTTTCAAATAAATAAATTAAAAAAAATTTAGCTGTATTAAAATTCTACATCATAGTTTGAAGAGTCAACAGATTTCTCAGAGTATTTACCATCAAAAGTGATAAGAATCATGAATTCTTTGAGCTGATTCTTTGGTATCAACTGTCACATCTCCAAATAGCATGCTTTAATTGTGGCAACTTGGTATTTCTGCTTTAGGCATTGTTCACTGGCCTTTCATTATGGAAATGAGGGTTTACGCTCTTCCTCCTCTGCATGCCCACCACATACACACACCTCTCACTGTCATTATTTCAGTTACATTAATAATCAGTATTTACACAGTTAGAATCTTACATTTTAATCAGATTCCAGCCATAGAATAAAGTAGGATTACTTCCTCCTAACATTTTGTCTTCCCTGGATAGAATAGCTGTGATATCTTATCCATCTACTTAGTTTTCTAAGCACAAACCACTAATGCAAAACTCTCCACCACTTATTCAAATCTCATCTCAATAGATTCATACACATCAGAGTTTCTGTTTGGCTGGTTAATTGGTTGGACAGTCTGTTGGTTTCTTTCATGCTGAACGATTTCCTTAAATGTATGCAAATCTCTGATGTCCAGTCATATTTAAGAATAAAGCAGTATCATGATAGAAGGCAGCTCTGTGTACATGAGCAGGACTTGACAAGAAGGTTCCTCTGAGGGTATCTGCAGCGAGCAGAAGCCTGCATCAGAGTGCCCCCACAGGGAGGGCCTTCCTCTGCATTTCTCAAGTTAGGAGGAGAGAAGATATTTTTAGTTAGTAGCTCATGGGCTAGACTTACGAACATTAAGTATTGAGCTAAATGTCCTACAGGCCCTTTCTGTTTCTCTTTTCCTGGGCTCTGCAAATGGAACTGAGAAGGTGTGGCCCCTAGTTCCTTCTGCAGCCAGTGAGGCTGCAGCTTCCTCTACTCTGCCAAGTCGGTTACCTTTCCTCTTTCTGCTTTCCATCTTCCAACAAGGTGCTGAATTCCCTCAGCTGCTACTGTCTCCTTTACTATTCTGTCTGTGGAGAATTACACTGGTTTCTTTTCTTTTTTTTAAGTTTAGTTATATGTGTATTTATTTATTTTAGGATTTTATTTATTTGAGAGGTAGAGTTATAGACAGTGAGAGGGAGAGACAGAGAGAAAAGTCTTCCATCCCCTGGTTCACTTCCCAAATGGCCGCAATGACAGGAGCTGGGGCGATCTGCAACCAAGAGCTACTTCTGGGCCTCCCACAGTAGTGCAGGGGCCCAAGGACTTGGCCCATCTTCTACTGCTTTCCCAGGCCATAGCAGAGAGCTGGATTGGAAGAGGAGCAGCCAAAACTAGAACTGGAGTCCATATGGGATGCCAGCAACCCAGGCAGAGGATTAACCTACTGCACCACAGCACCAGCCCCGTACTGGTTTCTCATTGTCACTGTAACAATTACCACAAACCTAAAGGCTTTAAACAACATAACTGATTATCTTGTACTTCTGAGGGCCAGAATCCAAAAGCCATCCCAGTGGGCAAAAATCAACATGTTGGCAGTGCTGCATTTCTTCTGGAAACTTCAGGAGAGAATCTATTGCTTTGCCTTTTATTCCTCCAAGAGGCTGTTGACATTCCTTGGTTCATGGCTGCATCTGCCATCTTCAAAGCCATAGCTAAACAAATTCCAATTTCTCTCTCCCTCTGTCTCCCTTGTTTCCCCTTTCCTTAGCAATTTGTGACTGTATTGGACCTACCCAAATAATCCAGGATAATCTCCCCATCTGAAACTCTGTAACTTAATTATATTTGCCAAGTCTCTTTTGCCAATGAACATATTCATGGGTTCTAAGAATCACAATATGGACATCTTTCTCGGGGTATTGTTCTGCCTAATGTAAGTGTTTATATAAGGGCCAGGAAAGTGCAGACCAAAAAGCATAAAGTGAATGACCTTATTCATCAGGAGCCCAAATAGTATATGTCCTGGTTTTCTAATCTCTGAGAATCTTCTCAGATGTTTCTGATATAGATATGATATTAGCATAGAAATAATAGAGATAACCAAATGTCACTAATGCCCTCAATCCATACACTAGATTAGGACAGGCCCCAGGAATGTTATCATCGTTTGCAAAAGAAGCTGTCAGAATAAAAACAGGAAGGGAATAACTAAACAAGGAAAATGGGGGGGGGGGGGCAAAAGTTTTTGAAGGAGGTATGTATGATAAGATTCTAAAATATATATTTGTTACTTAGTGATATGAGCCCTATTAGTAGACAAAGATCAGAGATGGGAACAGGAAGAACATCGTGCATTTTTTTAAAAAGAAAGCTAAAGTTAAAATTCCAGGTTCTAAATTCATATCTCAATTCTTAAAATTACAGTGTAATCACATACAGGTCAATTAGGTATCATGAATATATGAGGGAACTGAAACCCAGAGAAGTTATCTCAATTTAAATTAGCAATATACGTGAAAGACCTTAGCAAGACACCTATCACATGGCAGTTGGATGGTGTTGACACTGCTGCAGAAAGAGGTACTAACTGCTAAGTACCATTATGGCATTGGCAATGATACCTTAACATGAAAACTCAACAGCTGGAAGGCAGGCAAAAAGAAAAAGAAATATTTTCCATTTCTGTAAAAAGATGGAATAGTGGGGCCAGTGTTGGGGTGTACCAGGTTAAACTGTCACATGTAATATCACCATCCCATATAGGTGCTGGTTCGAGTCTCAGCTGCTCCACTTCCAATCCAGCTCCCTGCTAATGTGCCTAGGAAAGCAGAGGAAGATGGCCCAAGCACTTAGACCCCTGCATCCATGTGGTTCTCCATGTAAGAACACTTTTTGCATGAGTGTTCTGGCCTTCCATGCCTGAAATGCTCTTGTGGGCCTTTCAGCCAGACCAGAATGCCTTAAGGGCTGATTCTGAGGTCAGACTGCTATTTAAAGTGATTGTCATTCTAAGAGTCTGCTGTGTGGATTGCTTCTCATTTTAGAGCATTCACCCCTTTTTAATTCTATCTATTATTATTACCAGACACTTAATCTTATCCACATGATCATTTTAACACTTAAATTGGTATTTTTACCACCCAGCTTAAAAAAAATGGACTATCTTAGCCACAGAAAATTCACCTTAATATATGATTTTTTAATAGATTCCTTTAAAGATTTACTTATTGATTTGAGAGGCAGAGAGAGAGAGAGGTTTTCCATCCCCTGGTTCACTCCCCAAATAGGCCCAGCAGCTGAAGCTGTGCCAGTCCTCAGCCAGGAGCCTGGAGTTTCTTCCAGGTCTCCCATGTGGGTGCAGGGCCCAAGGACTTGGGCCATCCTCTGCTGCTTTCCCAGATGCATTAGTAGAGAGCTGGATCAGAAGTGGAGCAGCCAGGACTTGAACCGGCGCCCATATGGAATGCCAGCACTGAGGGCGGAGGTTTTATCCACTACACCACAGCACAGGTCCCAATGTATGGTTTTGATCACAGATATTTTACAAAAATACCACTTTCATTCATCAAAAAAAAAAAATCTATTCAACCTCTTCAATGTGCCAAACACCATGTTAAGCATTAAGAATACAGCAATGGGACTGTCACTGTGGCATAGCAAGTTAAGCTGCAGCCTGCAGTGCCAGCATCCCTTATGGGTGTCAGTTTGAGTACTGCCTGTTCCACTTTCAATCTAGCTCCCTGCTAATGTGCCTGGGAAACAGCAGAAAATGGCCCAAGTGCTTGAGCCCATGCACCTACATTGGAAACCTGGAAGAAGCTCCTGGCTCCTGCCTTCCATCTGGCACAACCATGGCCATTGTGGCCACTTGGGAATTGAACCAGCAGATGGAAGATTTCCCTCTCTCCCTGCCTCTGCCTCCCCCTCTCTGTAACTCTGCCTTTCAAATAAATAATTTTTTTAAAAAAAATTAAAGAATACAGCAATGAATTAAGACAGACACAATCCCTGATCACACAGAGGTTAGAGTTAGTAGAGAAGCAGACAAATAATGAAAAGTGTGACAGGTGCTTTGATGGAAATAGAAACAGAGTTTAGGCACCTAGTTCAGACCAGGGTGTTGATTTGGGAGGAGAGGGCAGAGGGAGTTAGGGAGGGGTCTGAGTTAATGATACACCCTCTAGAGAACAGCTAAAAAGCATGAGCTTGTGAAGCAAAGATGAAGGGGAGGTGTTTGGCAACACATTTCAAGGAGGCCACTTCTTTGCCTCGGAAAACTGACAAGGCATCTTGGAAGCCAGAGAGCCTGATTCTTGTGTCACACATGAAAATAGCAACAGGGCTGACACCAGGAGAATGTTCTTGGGTTACTATGGTGCTTCAGAATGACAGAATTATATTGGTGGAGTCATAATTGCTTTCTTTTTCAAGCAAAGCCCCTTCCCCCTTTCATTCTGCAAGCAGGCAATGGAACACAGAATGCTAAGAATGCAGGCTCCAGGGTCAGACTCCCTGGGTTCACATTCTGTGTCTGCCACTTGCTAGCTCTAAGACCTCAGACATATTTCCTCTCTGGCTTCAGGTTAATCATCTGTAGAATGTTCCTAATATTAATATTCCACTCACTTGGTTGTTAGGAGGATTAAATTAGTTAATACATCAGAAAGTACTTAGCATAAGGTAAGCACTCAATAAATACTTGCTGGCATTACTGGTTTTCATTGTCAACAAATGATCTTTCTTGCACTTTCTAAGAGTTAGGTCATTTGACTTTGCTTCCACGATGACATGGGGCAGGTGAAGAAGGCAGCAGCACTAGTACCTTATCATTTGGTCCTCAAGTAATAAATAAAACACACAAGAATCTTGCTGATCAGTTCTTCCTCAGTTCTGACGTTGGGACCTGGGAAGTCCACAAAGCTTCAGAGGTCTTCGTCTCTTTCAGATTAAATGGAGCTGAGACAGAAATGGCAGGTGGAGGTGGGTGTAGGGCTAATAGCTTTCATCAAGGTAGTAAAAAGAAGGGCCTCACAGAAATAGGGGCATCAGGGCAAAGGCCTGATGTAGAAATCAGGTCCACAAGAAGGCACCTGGGTGGAGCCACCATAACTCAGGCCACAACAGAGAAACACACTATTTATAGATGCATCCAGAGGTGATGGGGCTGAGAGACAGCTGTGCATGCTAACCAAGTGCCCAAAAGATTAATAGTAAATCCAGGGTTCCAACTGAATTCATTCAACAAGTATTTGAGTGCCAACTACATAGCAGGCACTCTTCTAGGATGCAGTGGTGGAGGAAAAGAGAGAGAGAGAGAGAGAAGTCCCTGCCCTCAAGGGAGCATCAAATAAATGAGCTGAAACACAGCATACTAGAAAGTGACAGATGCTATGGAAAAAAAGAAAGTAATATAGGGAGAGCAGATGATCAGGGAGGTAGGTGTAGGGCTAATAGCTTTCATCAAGGTAGTAAAGAAGGGCCTCACAGAAATAGGGGCATCAGGGCAAAGGCCTGAGAAGGTGGGGAACACATGAGAATGTCTGAGAGGGGCACAGGGAGCAGAGGGAATGAGTGCCAATGTCCTTAGGAGAGAATGTGCCCAAGGGTTTGAGAAACAGCAAGGGCACCAATAAGACTGAACAGAGAATGGTAAAGGAATAACAACAGGAAGTGAGATCAGCAGCACTGAGATCCTGTAGGACTAGTTGTAAGAATCCTGCCTTTTCTTCTGAATAAGATGGGAGCTACTGGAAAGTTGTAAATGGAGCTTTGATATTCTGTGCTTTATGTTTTAAAAGGATCACTCTGGCTGTTGTGTAGGGAACATAAGTGTATGGGTAGCTGATATGCAATCATAGTCAAAGGCCACAGCGGTCTGGACCAAAGTGCTCTCAGCAGAGCTAGGGAGCATGGCTGTGGATTTGAAGAGAGAGTAAGGGGATCTGCTGACAGACTGGGTATGGGGTGTGAAGGAGGTACTGGGTTACCCTCAGCAATCAAGTGATGGAGCTGCCATTAACTGAGATATTGAAGGCTGTTTGTCAAGGATGTTTTTTTGAGGGAAAGGTGGATCAGGAGTTGAGATCAGGAGTTTAGTTGATATATGGCCTGGGAAAGCAGAAGATGGCCCAAGTCCTTGAGCCCCTGCACCTGTGTGGGAGACCCGGAGGAAGCTCCTGGCTCCTGGCTTTGGATCAGTGCAGCTCCAGCCATTGTGGCCATCTGGGGAGTGAATCATCGGATGGAAGACCTCTCTCTCTCTCTCTCTCTCTCTCTCTCTCTCTCTCTCTCTCTCTCTTTCCCCTTCTCCTCTCTCTGTGTAACTCTGACTTTCAAATAAATAAATAAATAAATCTTAAAAAAAAATATTGAGCACCTACCACATGCCCATTACTAGGGATGTAAGTTCAGCAAAACAGAACATTGTTGTTAGGGAGCTCATTGCGCAATAAAGACAAGCAAGTGAATAATCACAATGTTATAATTATTTTTAAAAGGTCCATGTATATATAAGGGACAAAAATTATTTAAATAGTTAACTATTCAGTAGAGAGGGCATTTGGGTCATTCACACTTGGTTTTGCCATTTCAGAGGATTTCAACTGATTTCTCATCCAGAAATATTTATTAGTATCTATTACATAAAGAGTATGGGAGGGATGGTCATTTGGTTCTGTGGTTAAGATGCTGCTTAGGATGCCTGCATCCCATTTTGCAGTGCCTGCATTTGAATTCCACCTCCATTTCTGATCCAGCTTCCTGCTAATTTGCACCATGGGAGATAGCAGATAAAGGCTCAGGTACTTGGGGCCCTGCCACTCAAGTGGGAGACCTGGACCGAGTTCCAGGCTCCTAGCATCAGCCTGACCCGGCCCTAATTCTTGTGGGAACTTAGGGAGTGAACCAGTGGATATAAGCTCTTTCTGTGTCTGCCTTCCCCTCTCTCTGTGTGCTTCTACCTTTCAAACAAATAAAAAATAAATAAGAAAATAAAGACTGCAAATCCCACCACATGGAAAGAAATCCATCATATACCACCTAAATGAGCAACCAAGAAAAGAAACCTGAACAGTTTAAAACACCTGAGACAGAAAATAGGCAAGCTAGAACTCATTCAACAAATATATATATATATATATACATATATATAAAATATATTAAGTACTTACTATGACGGGTAGTAATACTAGTAGTACTTACTATGACAGATAGTTCCAAGTGTTTAAGATACATCATCAAACAAAGAAACAGCTTTTTAGGACTTGTAACAGAGGAAATAATCAACAATAAATATAAAAAGTGGCAAAGTAGGTAGTCTTTTGAAGGTAGCTAAGTCACAGAGGATGGAAGTAGACGATGTGGGTATTAATTTGTAGTTTTTATCAGTGTGGTCAAGGCCTGAGTGAGAAGACATTTTAGAAAAGCTTTGAAAAAGGTGAGGGCATTAGCTGTGGATATTTGGGAGAAGAGCATTTTAAGCACCAGAACAGCCCCCCAAATGAAAGAAGTGTGACTGGTGCATGACAAGGGAGGAAGTCGGGAAACTTCCGCAGAAGCCAGTGCAGTAAACCAGAGAAGAGCTGAAAGTTTCAGACCCTGCTCACTTGCAGCGGTTTGGGGATACATTTTGGAGGCACACTCAATAAAATGTCCCGATGGAATGTGGAAGGCAGGCAGGCGTTAAGAATCAGGGATAGATTTTTAACCTTGGCAATTAACACTGGAAAGGCTGCAGGTGCAGGAGACAAGCAGTTCTAACTTGAGATGTCTAGTTTACAGCAGCTCAGCCACTCTGAGTCTGGCTTGCCTGTGTGGTTTTTGGCAGTTTATTCTGCCTCTACTGCCAATGGCCAACCAATTCCAGGCTATACCCACCCATAGCACGTTGTCTCACAGCCAGACCCACATTTTCTAAAGGTCTGTTGGGTGCCACACAAAATGGAAATGTTTATGTGTGCATTGGGCATGTTGAATCCGGGAGAGTACTGTTAGCCTCTCTTTGACTCATTCTTGACTTCCTCCCCTGATTCACTGGTTTTCGCTACCCTCAGTGCCCTTGATTCTACTCCCTAAGGAAACAACAGCACAGAAGCTTTTGCCTCAGGTCCTACTTTCTGCAAGAAACCAGCTAAGGCAATGTCCAAGTGGAGAAGTGAGGGGTTAGTTGTTTAAGCGAGTCTGGATTTTGGAAGACTGATTTTGGGAGAAAATCTAATTTTGAGAGTTGTCAAAATATTCACAATCAGGTGACTGAATGGGAGCACAGCAAAATAAAAATAAATAAATAAATAAATAAATAAATAAAAATAAAAAAATGTCAGGAAAGTAGAGAAGTTGAAGATTCTAATGTCTCCAAGAGCAGAGGCCAACTATTTTGTTCCCTGTTATATGTTTAGAAGAATACATGGCACAAAATAGGTGCTCAACGGGGACTTCTAGAATAAGTCAACTGGGTCACTGTGGTCTGGGGTTAGGTGTGAAAGCAAATCAAGTCACAAGAAATGACCTAAAAGTATAGGCTGGGTTCACGGACCTTGAGTTCACAGTAAAGGTGAAAATTAGGTACAACAGCAGAAGCAAGAGAAAAACAACAGGAAAAGGAAGCCGTGGTCAGAGAAAAGCTCTCAAATGTAACTTTCTCCTTGAAAGTTTTACAATCATCTCATGAAACCTGCCCCCTATCTGGACCTTGTTCAAGATTCATCAGTCTTATTGTACATTCAAGTTAATTCCATGTGCTGTCCTCTACTTTCGTCTTCCTGTTATTGACCATATTTTCCCAGTTGGGAAGTTGAGTCAAAAAGGGAAATGGCTTCTAAGTCCCAGAGAGAAAAACTGGATGCTGGAAACTTAACATTTCTGGTCCACATCTGCTTTCTGGAGATACCACACTAGATTTCAAACCTGGCATACACCCAAAGTGTTCAGTAAAATAACTTGCACTTGAAAGAGTGGTCATGTGAATGAGTAAACAAAGTTAGGAGGGAACACAGCCCACTAGAGCAGAATTCAAGAACACATGATTTAAACACTGCTGAGGCTCACTGGTCTGACAGAATGGCAAAAAATGAATTGGATAAGTAGTTCTCAAGTTAAAAAGCACCTAGGATTAGTAAAGCAACTGAGATGCGATAAGCCCTAAGGGAAGGTCACTATGAATAAAAAGAAACAGGAAATTTTGAAATGAAAAATTACCATGGGGCAGGTGTATGGGAAAGCAATTAACACATTGCTGGGGCTCCCACACCCCATATTAAAGTGCCCATGTTTGAGTCCTGGCTACGCTTCAGATTCACCTTCCTAACGCACACCCTAGGAAGCAGCAGCTGATAACACAAATACTTGAGTTTCTATCACTCACAAGGGACACCTGGGTTGAATTCCCAGCTCCTGGCTCAGCCTAGCTGTTGCAAGCATTTGGGAAGCAGTAGTTGCAGATCTGTTTCTCTCTTTGCCTTCCAAATAAATAAGAAGTTTTTTAAAAAATTTACTTATTTGAAAGAGTTAGAGAGGGAGAGACAAGTCTTCCAGGCCTGGTTCACTACCCAGATGGTGGCTGCCTACACCTAGGCCAGACAGGAGCCTAGAACCATCAGAGTCTCCCACAAGGGAAGAAGGGCCCCAGCACACTTGAACCAACTTTCACTGCTTTCCCCAGCATGAATAGCAGGGGCTGGACTGGAAGTGGAGCATGCTTATACAGGATGATAACATTGCAGGCTGCAGCTTAATCCACTGTGCCACAATATGGGCCTCAAAATAAAATGTTTTAAATTGTCATATTCAATGGGGATTGGTGTAGGCCAAGATGAATCCAGAATCTTGGTATCATATAGAACCAGTCTAAAGAGCAGGGGGTCCAGCCTCAGTATTGCCTACAATGCCAATGCCAGCACCAGTATCCCATAGGAGCCCTGGCTGGTGGTACTGGCAGCTCCACTTCCAATCCAGCTTCCTGCTAATGTGCCTGGGAAAGCAGCAGCAGAAGGTACAAGTAGCTGGGCCCCGGTTATCCACTTGAGAGACTCGGATGAAGTTCCAGGCTCCTGGCTTCAGCATGGCCAAGCTCTGGCCATTGTGGCCATTTGGGGAGTGAACCAGAGAATGGAAGCTTTCTCTCCCTCTCTGCCTTTCAAATAAGTAAATAAGAGCAGGAAGAGGATACACTCAATTTAAAAAATGTATTTGACAGAGATTTCCAATCAGAAGCTAGTTAAAGGCAACATTTTATTAACATTTATTACATGCCAAACATTGATCCAAGTACACAGTATCAGGTAAGTGCTATTATCACCATTGTTACTTTATAGATGGGAAAACTAAAGCACAGAGTGAACAATTTACCCAAAGTCACTAGCAGTAAGAGCTGAACTTGGGCAAAGAGCTGAAGGTTTGTGCCCTCCCCAAATTCATATGGTGAAATCCTAACACCCGGTATGAAGGTGCCAGGAGGTGGGGCTTTGGGGAGATAAATGAGCTCTGCGAGGGTGGAGCCTTTATGAATGGGATCAGTGATAAAGGAACCCCAGGGAGCTCTCTTTTTCAGCCCTGTGAGGCTGCAAGCAGAAAATGGGTATCTGCAACCTGTAAGAAGGCTCTCAGGAGAACCTGACCAGCTGGCAGCCTCCCGAACTCTGAGATTTATTATTTCTGTTGTTTATAAGCCACCAGTCTGAGGCCTGACCCCCCCGAGAGTGCCAGGATTTGAGCTCCAAAATGTTAGTGAGATTACAGACATTCACCATTCAATGAATATTTAACCAACATTGTTATATTCTAGACATTGTGCGTTTTTCCAGGTGGGAAAGGAGAGAGAGGGTAGATAATGAGTAAGGTATTACTCGGACACTAAGCAAATAATTACTAGCATGACGAATCAGAAAAGAGAGTGATAAATTACAGGTAAGTAGGAGGAGTGGATGAGGGAAAAAACTACCAGGGGAAAGGAATGGCATGTGTTTACATGCCTTGGAGCAAAAAGAGACTGTGGTAGGGACAGAGAGAGAAAAACACGTTGGAGTGCAGAGAGCTAGGCAGTTGGAGAGGGTGTGGAGGAAGACAAGTCCAGATAATAGAACTCACACTGTGTGGTAGCCAAAGGGTAGACCATTCAAGGACCCAAAGCAAGGTAGCAACTTAACCAGAACTGTCTTTTAAAAGATTACTGTAGTGGGGACGGTGCTGTGGCACAGTGGGTTAACGCCGTGGCCTTAAGCGCCAGCATCTCACATGGGCGCCGGTTCGAGACTTGGCTGCTCCACTTCTGATCCAGCTCTCTGCTATGGCCTGGGAAAGCAGTAGAAGATGGCCCAAGCCCCTGGGCCCCCGCACCCATGTAGGAGACCCTGAAGAAGCTCCTGGCTCCTGGCTTCAGATTGGTCCAGCTCCAGCCATTGCGGCCATCTGGGGAGTGAACCAGCGAATGCAAGATCTCTCTCTCTGCCTCTCCTTCTCTCTCTCTCTGTAACTCTTTCAAATAAATAAATAAATCTTAAAAAAATAAAAAATTACTGTGGTGTCAGTGCAGCAAATGGACTGGATTGAGGCAAGGGCAATTTCTGAGGTCCTGGATGGGGCTTATCATGAGCCATCAAGCAAGAGATGAAGGCAGCTTAGACTAGAGGTAGGAAGGAAACAGAGTTCACAATTCACTTTTTCAGGAAGCAGACAAGTCTAAGTGACTCTGATCTGTTAGAGATCCGTAAAGTTTCTGGCTTGAACTGAGCAGATGGAGAGAATGCACTTTACTGAGCCAAGGCTATGGGAAAAAAGGTTTTGGAAGGAATATGATACTACGAGTACAGGTTGACATTCCTCAGTCATCCAAATGAACTGCAGCAAAGGCAGTTGGAAATAACGTGTCCACGTTCGAGAGGAAGGCTTTGGCTTGAGTTTTAGGATCAGACAGGTCTTTGACAGAGGACACCTGAGGCCCTGGAAGAGTATGAGACAGCCTTACAAAGCACAGGAGGGGCACTCAAAAGCGGCCCAGGGAGCCCATTACACGAGTGGGGGTAAAGCAAGGACAGGAGGCTGCGACTGCCCACGAGCTAACAGGTGGAGTCGCTGAAAAGGCGTTTACCATGGGTAGAAATAAGCATGGTTAAAATATTGGTGCAGAGATGGCAGGAAGGAAAGCCTGCAAACAACTAACGGAAAGGGGATGGCCAGCAACAGGAAGGAGAACTCTCTTCCTAGCAGAAGTCAGTGGGTAGCAGGGCCAGGTCTACTCCAGAAAGACAAGTCGGCTTCAAGGGACACGACTTCACCCAGGGAGAGGCCTGCAGGAGCGGAGAGGAGACTCGGTGGTTGGCCTTGGGCGACCTGGGGGAGCAGTGCCAGCAGCCTGGAGGCCACGGAAGTCACAGTGTCAGCCTTAGGGTGGGGGTGGGTGCGCAAACCACTGCGGCAGAAAGGCGGCGAAAAGAGAATGAGGCACAGGATGTCGCCCCAAGAAGGGCGGGCAGGTGGGGTGGGGCCGAATTTCGAGCGCCGAGGAGGAGCAACCTCGCTCCGACCGAACCCCAAGACGGGCTGCCCACGTCGCAGGGCTCAACCGCGAATTCCGGAGCCCCTGCCTTCCGGACAAAGAACGACCCCGCTCGCGGCCGCTGGGCAGCCCGCGCCACCAAGGCCCTGCGACGCCCCCCGCGGCCTGCTCGAGCGCCAGCGCCCAAGCCAGGCCCCGGGCCTGCGGGTGCCGGCCGAGGCGCGGTGGCCCTCGCTCCCCTGCCCGGTGGCCGCCGCACCCACACCGTCCCCGCCGTGTTTGAAAGTTCCCGGGCCGGCGGCGCGCGGGGGCTCACCGTGGCCGCCCTAGAGCCCGCCGCTTACCGCCTCGGGGTAGGCCTGCGGGGGGTTTCCAGCCAGTCACCTAGAACCCTTGGGAATTCCCCCACCGGGTCACACACCAACCCCGCTTCCTCCTGCAAATTTCCGCCGCGGGGTTTCAGCGCCCCGAACGCCACGCCGGGGTAGAGAGCGCTCCTCCCCGCACGGGTCTCAGCCCTCGCCGCCCGGCCCCTTCCCCGCTGAGCCCCGCTCCGCCTGGCGCGAAGGAGCCCGAAGGCCTTCGGCAAGTTCCGCCTCCAACGCGGGGGCGGGGCCGCTCGAGCCGCTCCGGGCCGCGCTCGGCTGTTTCCGTGCGCAGCCGCTGCGCACTCGGCACTGGGCGGCGCTGGCTGGCTCCCTGGCTGCGGCTCCTCAGTCGGCGGCGGCTGCTGCTGCCTGTGGCCCGGGCGGCTGGGAGAAGCGGAGTGTTGGTGAGTGACGCGGCGGAGGTGTAGTTTGACGCGGTGTGTTACGTGGGGGAGAGAATAAAACTCCAGCGAGATCCGGGCCGCGAACGAAAGCAGTGACGGAGGAGCTTGTACCACCGGTAAGAGGAGCAGGAGGAGGAGGCAGGAGCCGGAGAGAGCCGGGGGGACGGAGGGGGGACGGGGAGGCGCCGGACACCCGCGCTCGGGGCCTTCCCCTCGCAGGAGGGGCCGCGGTAAAGATGGAGCCTCCGCCCGAGCCCCACAACATCGCCGCCGCTCGCAGCGAACAAAGAATAATGGCGGCGGACTGGAGCCAGCGGCGGCCGGGGCGGCAGCGACTCTGCCTGCAGCCAGCGGCGGCGCTCATGGCGGGGGGCGGCGGGCGGGCAGCGGGGTGGGAGCCGGCGGCCGGGGTGTGTGTGCGGGCGGGCGGGCGAGCGAGCGGGCGGGCGGGCGGGCGGCCTCGGCGAGCTGGCGCCCGCGTTCCCGCCGCCGCCGCCGGGCCGGGCGCGGAGCCGGGAGCCGGGAGCCGCCCCGGGGGAGGCCGCCCGCCCGGCCCGGCGCTGCCCCCCGCGCCGCCCGCTCGCTCGCTCGCTCGCCCGCCGGCCGGCCCCCGCCGCCCGCCTCGCCCCCGGCCCGGCCCGGCCCGACTCGGCCCGGCGGGGCAGCCGCGGCCGGGGAGCCCGTGGGGGGTGGAGAAGGAAGAAGAAGGCGACGGTCGAGGGCAGAGGAGGTGAAGGTGCCTGCCGCCTTCCCGGTAGCCTCCGAGCCCGGCGTGCCCGCTTCGCGCGGGCAAGAGCCGCAGCGTCTGATCCGCTCTCCCCTCCACGCTCTTTTGTGCAATAAAGTTCGAACCCCAAGCTTTCTTCTCGTGCTGTATTTTTCTTGGTGCCCTTTTCCGCCCCCCGCTCCCGCAACGTTGGGGAAAGGCTGTCTTCTGCCCTTTTGCCGCTCAATTGAGATGATGAGAGGTCGTGCTTTTTTTAGGGAATTTTTGACTCTTTCCCTTACTGCCCCCTCCCCCCCGCTTCTTTTTTTAAAAGTCAGTAGCCATGGAAATGCATTCTTTTTGGAAGGAACGGGGTGCTAAGAAAAACATTTGTAATAACTTTAAGAAAAAAAAAAGAAACCTGTTGGGATCTTGTAAAAGGGAAGCTGGTGTTTGAAACAGTTTCGGTTTTAACCCTTTTCAGTTAGGTAGTAACCAGTTGAGGTCTAACATTCTGAAACACTTCGTTGAAACGAGCATTCGCAGACGTACTTTTGTTTTGCATCACTTTGAGGGGGGTGCACACATGTCAGCTGGGTGAGTCACCTGGGTCTCTCCTCACCCCCTACCAAGTTTCCCACGGATCTCTTTATAAACTTTAATGAGAAATGGATGTCCTAACAGTGCTAAAAGTAGACATTAACAGTATCCATGATCTGTCTTGCATACAGTGGGGAACCCCATTCTGTAATTTAAGCCACAAAACTTACTTTTCTTCGTCTTTTGAGAAAAGGGACAGCAGTAAAGTCACTGACACAAGGTTAAAACACCACATTTTTAAAGGACGTGCAGTATGACCTACTTAGATTTGTCGCTCCTTACCGAGTTTCACTCTAGCCTTAGCTTGCCCTTAGGTCTGTCTTCTGAAGGTTTAGTGTAAGATCCTTTTCGGTAGCTGCCTATTGACAACTTGTACTTTTAAGCATTTCCTGATTTAAAAGTGAAGCCCCAAACGGTCGTTTTAGATGGTGAGAGAGATGAACAGATAATTTGTTCTAAAAATACTCACCTGTCACTGTGTGATTGAATTGTGATTGATACATGCAAGGCTTCTTCTGGTTTAGGGGTAAATCCTGACCGGCGGGAGCAGCATTCTCTTCTGACTTTCCTGTATCTAAGTCAGTTTTCTTGTAGTTGTGTTGCTAGTCTTTAAAAGACCACATTGGCAATTTGTCATTGCTGAGAAACTTGAGAAGATGCAAATAAAGGGAATTTCCTTTTTTATTTCCAAACACTGAAGAAGTTATTGGTGGTGGTAGATTACTGTTTTTTCCTTAATAAATTTTTCCTGCAAACCAGTTAGATTTTTTTTCTGAGTTTTTTAAAAAGTTTCTAGTGCATTCCTTCTTCAGTCTTATCCAAAAGGTCTTTAAAATTTATAGATTCATAATTTTTGAATATTAGCAAATCCAAGTGAGATTTCTCAAACTTTTATAGTCATTAATATTTGAACATTCACCAGGAACATGGCATGAAATTAAACCTCTGTGCTGTCCTAGGTTCAGTAAAAATTACAGCTGGGTCTACTTAAATTTTTTTTTTTTAGTGGACACTTGCATTTAGAAAGCTAATGAATTCTTTGTGACATAATTTTCCTGAAGAGTGTTCTTTTGGAACTTAAAACTCTATAATGTTACTACTTTTGAACGACTTTTCCTCACATAACAGCCTGAAAAAAAACTTAACCCATTATGTCCCATTGCACTGTGTAAAGAACAACTCTAAATACTTAAATTGAATAACAAATATATCACTAGTGGTAACTTTGAGATAAATGTTAAGTCATTGAAATATTCACAGAAAATGGAAACTTGGGGCTTAAAGCCTGATTCATGAAATGGTACCTTTTTCTTTTTGAAACTAATTAGATGTGATTAGTGGATAATTTGTTTTCTTCAAAAAGAAATGGCTTTATTTTGTCTCATTCTAAGTTATTTGGTTTTGTTTCTGTACAGCATGTTATAATGAAACCAGCTGTTCCATTTCACATCATTTAAGTATTTTCCCCACAGTGCAGAAAATTATTTACATGTAACTTAATGCTTATAGTGTGTCACTAGAATTTATAATTTCATTTATTCCATAAATATCAGATTTGGCTACATAAACTTGTTTTTAGGCAACCTAACCTGTAACATAGTCTTGGAAAATTCTTGATGTGCTGTGTGCCAATGGTGGATTATTTATTTTCTAGTTAGAGCCTAGATCTGAATTTAAGAATGTAGTAGAGAATCTTTGAAAATGCAGGAATTTTTTTTATTACCCATATGTGAACTCAATTTTATAATTTGTGGTAATTCAGATATTTATTTAGCAATTAAGTATGACAGAATGTAGTTGAAAGACATCTAGTTGGAACCATAGGCCTGAGTTTGAATCCAGTGCTAAAGCTGTGATGTGAGCTATGGGAAGTTTCTTAAATCTTCCTCAGCATGGATTTCCTTGTCTTAAAGTTAGAATAATACCACCTACTTCATAGGGTTGTGAGATCAGTGTAAAGTTCCTTAGGGAATCATCTCACTAGTTACTAGTTGGCTGTTTATCTTAAGCTTTTATTTTAGCTTCCCACTTGGGGGACCTTGGGCAAGATTCTTCTCCACACCTCAACTTTCCTTGGTGATAACCATACAATAATAGCCTGGTATTTTACAAGTGCTCAATAAGTGTTACCTAATTTTTTTTTTTTAAGTTTATTATTGTTAGCACTATGTTAGTAGACTTAAGCAGATCCAAAGATGTTAGTGTCTTACCTCTATCCCCAAGAAAGTGTTGGGAGCATAATGAGTAGTAAGAATATGCATCAGAAGAAAGCATTTAAAAGAAAGACATCACCGTTTGTGAAGCAAAATCTAGCAAATTATATTTTCAATTTTGTTTTTGAATGAGTAATTCATTCAGAAGTTTCAGAACATATACGGTGTAACAAAATATCCTGTTCTCATCACCCAGTTTTATTTTTTATTTTATTTTATTTTATTTTTAAGATTGATTTGAAAGGCAGTTACAGAAAGGCAGAAGCAGAGAGAGAGGTTGGTCTTTGATCCACTGGTTCATTCTCCAAATGGCTGCAACGGCCAGGAACCAGGAGCCTCAGAGGGGCCCAAGGGCTTGGGCCATCTTACACTGCTTTCCCAGGCCACAGCACAGAGCTGAATCATAAGAGGAACAGCTGGGAGTTGAACCAGCAACCATATAGGCTGCCTGCAATGCAGGCGGCAGCTTTACCTGCTGTGCCACAGTGCCAGCCCCATCACCCAGGTGTTAACCTTTTTTATTTGTGTTTCCTGATATTTAATCCATGTCCTCCTCCCCTTTATACAAATGATACATACTATAATATCCTATGTTTTCCTCCCTCCCCCTTCACTTACTGTGGTTTAGCAATTAGATGGTATCCCCATCAAGAGTTTCTTCATTATGTATAGATATAGATGTACTTGTATCTCTTAACCAGTGAGTGAACTGATTTCATTTTTAGCTCTTATATGACCTTTTAAACTAAGGAAATTCGCCATTATACCTTACTTCTTTAAATGGAAAACATTTCATTTGAATGAAAAACTGTTTTTGATAGGAAGTTGTCATTTGAACTGCCTTATTCTTTATTGCCATTTTTTGAAAGTTTTAGTGAAATAAATGATAAAGATATGTTAGGGATTTTTGGAAAATTGATGAATTTCAAAGTTATTTATAGCAAAATAAACATGTTTTTATTCCATTCTCAATGAACTTTTTGAAGTGTCTTCCTATATGAGGCAGACAAGTCAGCTGTGTTGAGTTAACTTAATGGTCTGTTAAAATTCTTACAGTCTGGAACAGATTGCCACAATCAATTATTTTGGCAAAAAAATTGAGAGAATTTCGTATAGTCGAGTTTATGTTTTTTAAAACAGATAGCTCATGCGACATCATTACCCAGCATGGCTGTTATAAAAATACACATCTTCCTTGAATTTATTTATTGGTTGTATACTCATTAACTTACCTTAGTGGTTTTCCAAAATTTCTTAGTGTAATTATTAGTGGGTTTTGTATTCTGTACCTACATTTGAAACATAACTTCCCCTATGTGACTGAGTGCTAAGATTATAAACCTTACAGCTTAGATTTTGTTTCTTTTTTAACTCTGAAAGTCCTTGACCAACCATTTGGACCAAGTACTACACATTTCAGCTAACACACACAAGTTTCAGTGCCTCTCTGTTTTTCTTTCATGGCTCTTCAAAGCAGCATTAGGCAATAGTGTATTTTAAATGCATGTGCTGTTAGTATATTTATCTTTAAAATACATGTGCTTTAAGTTTTTATCATTGATTAAACTCAAAAAATAACTAATGCAGCAGCTGGGACACAAATAAAACTATCATTAAATAGTGTCATTCTTTGTATGCTCAGGTTATAGTAAAGGTGTTGTGATCATAGATACTAAAGTTTTTTTTTTTTTTTTTAAGATTTATTTTATTTATTTGAAAGTTACAGAGAGAGGTAGAGATAGAGAGAGGTCTTCCATCCGATGGTTCACTACCCAGATGGCCACAATGGACAGAGCTGCGCCGACCCAGAGCCAGGAGCTTCCTCTGGGTCCCCAACGCGGCTGCAGGGGCCCAAGTCCTTGGGCCATCCTCCACTGCCCTCCCAGACCATAGCAGAGAGCTGGATCGGAAGAGGAGCAGCCAGGACTTGAACCAGCACCCATATGGGATGCCAGTGCTTCAAGCCAGGGCTTTAACCCGCTGCGCCACAGCGTTGGTCCTACCTAAAGTTTTTAATTTGAGAACACTTTACGGTTATCTTGAAGTTTTACTAGTATTTAATGTAAAATATTAATATGTGCTGTTTTTACTGCTAAGTGATTAAAATGTTTACAGAGCACTTATCTTTACAGCTTTGGGGGTGAGGATAGTATAGATAATTGAAATCTATAAAGGCAGAAACTTTTCCTTCTGGGACATATTTTTAGGCTACCAGAGAGCTCAGTGACTTCTCACAGTGTCATGAAATAGTAGATTGTCTCCTGGGGTATGGGCAGACATGATTAGATTAGAGCAAGAGCTGACCGTGTAAAGATGGCTTTTAGTTTTCTGCCATTTTAATGTACCCATAAGCACTTCACAAGTTCATGGAAAAGTATACATAATTTCAAAAGTTTTTGACACTAAAATAAACTTCTAATTCCATTTTTCACCAACTTTTATGAAATACTCTCCAGTTATTATATGAGACCAACTCTGGTTAGTGCTGATGCTGTAAAGAGAGTCTGGTTTTAAATTTTTTCCACACTTATCAGTGTGTAGGTTTTTTGAGGTGAAACTTGGATAAGAGTAAACCATTAGTTTTTCTTTCCATAATTCACATCTCTCCCTGTAAAACACCCATACACTTGTCTCAACTCTTTTTGACCTCCTAAGTTTTGTTTTGCATTTTTCTCCTCTGTTATCTCTGCCAAACAAGACCCTGTGAAGATATGTTTCACATTTTTCCCAGATTGTTGCTCATCTATGTGTTTAATCAATTCTTGAAGCTAGTAAATCTCAGCTTAAACAAGTCCTCCATAAATTTTTGACTGCCTAAGTTGCTTTTCCTCGTGGTTGAGGTAAGGTTATAAAGGGGTTTATCATAAATGAACCCACTGTGTGGACAAAGATATTGAGCACCTGTCAGTTTTCTTCCTCATACTGAATTAATCTAGGATCTCTAGATAACCAAAAAAGGGACAAGACTTGGAGAAGAGGTCTGAGGATTGATGGTGAGTTTTTTTTTTGAAAGGACAGAAGAAAGGACCACTTTCAGTTGGAGAAGTGACAAGATAGCCAAGAGAGGACCTTGGTGTAAGGGTGGAGGTGAAATATACCAGTAGTGATAGAAAGTGTCTTTACCAAAGGTGAATGAATTTTGTCTGAAAGTAAGATTTATTTTAAATATTTATTTATTTATTTGAAGTGCAGAGTTAGAGACAAAGAGAAATATCTTCCATCTGCTGATTCACTCCCCAAATGGCTACAACAGCAAGGGCTGGGCCAGGCCAAACCAGGAGCTTCATCGTAGCTTCCCAGGTGCCTGGCAGGTAGCTGCCTTCCCAGGTACATTAGCCAGGAGCTGGATCAGAAGTACAGCAGCTGGGAGTCGAACCAGTGTTCATATGGGTTACCAGCATTGCCTGTGGTATCTTGACCCTGGAAACAGATTTTCTTTTCCATCAAAAAAGTGTCCCTAATGAGCTGGTTATATGAGTTTTTCATAATTATATGACAGTATAGATATAACTAAAAATGTAATGTAGACAAGTTTGAATAAACATTATTGTTGAGGGTTATTATTCCTGTTTGTAAAGTGGTTAACAATAGTAGACTCAGAAATATCTTATTTTCATCACTGAAGTGAAAATCAATGCTTATTCTGAAGTATTTATACTTTTTTTTTTTTAAATTTGACAGAGTTAGACAGTGAGAGAGAGAGAGAGAGAGAGAGAGAAAGGTCTTCCTTCTGTTGGTTCACCCCCCAAATGGCCGTTATGGCCAGAGCTATGCCGATCCGAAGCCAGGAGCCAGGTGCTTCCTCCTGGTCTCCCATGCGGGTGCAGGGCCCAAGCACTTGGGCCATCCTCCACTGCCCTCCCGGGCCACTGCAGAGAACTGAATGGGAAGAGGAGCAACCTTGACTAGAACCCGGCACCCATGTGGGATGCCAGCGCCACAGGCAGAGGATTAACTGAGCCACAGCACCAGCTTCGGTATTTGTACTCTTAAAGGGGTGTCATTTTCTTGTGTTACTTTATTGTTGCTGTGACCAACTTTTTATTTTTCTTTCAATTTATGTGTAAGACAGCTCCCATTCCCAAATGCCCACAACAGCCAACACTGGGCCTAGTTTTTCCTGTAAGCGGCAGGAACTCAATTGAGCTATTACTGTTAAATCCCAGGGTTTAATGATGGAAAACTGGAGTCAGGAAATGGAGCCAGAAACTGAACCTAGGACTCTGATGCAGGGCCACAAGCATCTTAACCACTAAGCACCCACTCCATGCTGTGACCAATAACATTAATGCGTTGGTTTTATATACTGCCATTGACTCATTTATTCAGTGCAAATTCATTGACTCAACTTTATTGTTGAAGAAATAATCACAAGAAAGTGTATTCAGGGCCGGCGCCGTGGCTCAATAGGCTAATCCTCCGCCTTGCGACACTGGCACACCGGGTTCTAGTCCCGGTCGGGGCGCCGGATTCTGTCCCGGTTGCCCCTCTTCCAGGCCAGCTCTCTGCTATGGCCCAGGAGTACAGTGGAGGATGGCCCAAGTGCTTGGGCCCTGCACCCGCATGGGAGACCAGGAGAAGCACCTGGTTCCTGCCTTCGGATCAGCGCAATGCGGCGGCCATTGGAGGGTGAACCAACGGCATAAGGAAGACCTTTCTCTCTGTCTCTCTCACTGTCCATTCTGCCTGTCAAAAAGAAAAAAAAAAAAAAGTGTATTCAGTCCAACATTTAGAAAAGTAATAACCTAGGGGCTGGCGCTGTGGCACAGCAGCTTAAAACCCTGGCCTGAAGTGCCGGCATCCCATGTGGGTGCTGGTTCGAGACCCGGCTGCTCCACTTCTGATCCAGCTCTCTGCTATGGCCTGGGAAAGCAGTAGAAGATGGCTCAAGTCCTTGGGCCCCTGCACCCACATGGGGGACCTGGAGGAAGCTCCTGGCTTCGGATTGGCACGGCTCCAGCCGTTGCGGCCATCTGGGGAGTGAACCATCAGTTGGAAGACTTCCCCTCTCTCTCTCTGCCTCTCCTCTCTCTGTAACTCTTTCAAACAAATAAATAAATCTTAAAAAAAAAAATAATAACCTAGATGTTAAGTGAAGATTGTTCTAGTTGCTGTGAACAATAAAGCCTGCATATATCTTTCCTACCCTCAAGGAGATTAAGGTATAGTGCGGAGGATGAAATAAGAAAGAATCATTTATATATGGCAGAATGTTAATTTTCACTGTTGTCTTGAAGGGCTACAGATTTCAGAAGAGAAGAGGCTTCAGAGAAGTTTTGTGAGAAAAGTAGAATTTAAATTGAATACCTGAAGAACTTGGTTAGGTAGAGATATGGAGCATATTCTAGGTGGTAGAATAGGCAACAAAAACAAAGACTTTGAAGTAGAATGAACTTGGCCAGCACCGTAGTTCACTAGGCTAATCCTCTGCCTAGCGGCGCCGGCACACTGGGTTCTAGTCCAGGTCGGGGTGCCGGATTCTGTCCCGATTGCCCCTCTTCCAGGCCAGCTTTCTACTGTGGCCTGGGAGTGCAGTGGAGGATGGCCCAAGTGCTTGGGTCCTGCACCCGCATGGGCGACCAGGAGAAGCACCTGGCTCCTGCCTTCGGATCAGCGCGGTGCGCCTGCTGCAGCGCACCGGCTGCGGCGGCCATTGGAGGGTGAACCAACGGCAAAGGAAGACCTTTCTGTCTCTCTCTCACTGTCTATTCTGCCTGTCAAAAAAAAAAAAGAATGAACTTGATAATACTCCCAAATTGTTTAAGAAAATGTTAGTGTAGGCCTATGTTATTAGGAACCGTGAATGAGGTAGAGAGCTCTAAATTTCAGTTGAGAGGAGAAAAGATACAAACCAAAGGAATGATATGATGAATTGAGCTAAAATGTATATTTCCTGACTCCCTGTCTTCTTCCAGGGTATGCATGTGTGTATGTTTTATGAATTTATATTGTGGTTAAAAATTGTATATCTTAGATCCTTTTTAAAAACAGATACACACACATGATACAATTCACTGATTTTTGTGTATAATTTGGAGGTTTTAGTATGTTCACTAGTTGTATATCTATCTCCTTAGTCTTAGGACATTTTCATTATCCCAAAAGAAACTTCACATCTCAATTATCACCTTTTAATCTCTCCATATCCCAGCCCAAAGCAACCACTAATCTACTTTGTCTCAGTAGATTTGTGTGTCTAGATACTGTATATAAATGGAACTGTATAACCAATATATTGTCCACTGTGATAAACTGCTTTCAATTAGCAAAATGTTTTCAAAGTTCATGTTACAATACATATTCATTTTTTAATGTCAAGTAATAGTCCACTTTATGAATATTCTCCATTTATGAGTTTATGAACATTTGAACTTTTTTTTTTTAGCTGTATGGATAATGTTACCATGAACATCGATCCATGTGAACTTGGGTTTGTTTCTCTTGTTTATATACCTAGGAGTGGAATTGCTGAGTTAAATGGGAACTGTTTAATCATTTCGTGAACTGCCAGGTTATTTTTCAAAGCTACTGCATTTTTTTACATCACCACCCATTATTTGAGGTTTCTAATTTCTCTACATCATCACTAATAGTCATTATTACCTACCCTTTTTTATTGTGGTCATTCTAGTGGCTATAAGCAAGTTTCATTGTACTTTTGATTGCATTTTAACTAATGATATCAAGCATTTTTTTCCACATGCTTGTTTACCATGTTTAGATCTTTGGGGAATTGTTCATTTAAAAAAAAAAAATAATGGATTTATTCGTTTGAGAGGTAGAGTTACAGACAGAGGGAGAGACAAAGAGAAAGGTCTTCCGTCCACTGGTTCACTCCCCAGATGGCTGCAGGCTGGGCCAGTCTGATACCAGGAGCTTCTTCAGGTCTCCTTCAAGGGTGCAGGACCCAAGCACTTGGGCTATTTTTCACTGCTTTCCCAGGCCATCAGCAGAGAGCTGGATGGAAGAGGAGCAGCCAGGACACGAACCAGTGCCCATATGAGTTGCTGGCGCCTCAGGCAGAGGATTAGCCTACTGTGCTACAGCATTGTGCCTGTTTGTTCATTCTTAAATTGGGGAGTTATCCTAGATAACCAGTCCCTTATCAGGTATATGATTTACAGAAATTTTCTCACATTTTATAGTTATCTTTTCATATTTTTCATGGTGTCCTTAAGCACAAAAGATTTTAATTTTGATTGTTTCTAGTTCATCTCTTTGTTTTGTTTTAGTGCCAATGCTTTTGATGTCATATTTTGTACATCATGACTTGTTTAATTATTATATAAACACTTGTAAATATTTCTGTGAAAGCCCTGCTAAACAGAATGAAGAATTACTGAAGCCTCCAATGAGTGGGGTTACAGTCTCCTTTCTGCTCTTCCTTTATTCTTTGTCCACATTCCTCAGTTTGGAGTGACAACTGGAAAGCAAAGATCAAAATCAAGAAATGACAACTTTGAGTGAAACATGTTAATTGGTAGAACGTTGTGAAAAGTATTGATTATGAGAATTTATTATGTCTGTGTGGGTGTAGTCTGTTACTCATAAACTCAGTTATATTTTGGAAATTCAGTTACAGAATTTTACCCATGAAGGGAGTAGTAATTCCTTCATATTTTACAAATGACTAAACTGAGCCCTGGAGAATTTAAGTGGTAAACTTGCTTTGTGGAGCCACACAGGAAGGCATAGTCTTCACCATTTCCATAGTGTTATCTCTTTGTAAGTAAAGTTTGCAAGGTTCTTGCTTTATTAATAGCTACTATAATGTTTGTTCTTAAGCCGTATTTTGTCTTATAAATAGTTCACGTGAAGGAAATATTCTTGCCAGTGTCACAAAAAAAAAAAAAAAATACTGATGTCATTATAATATTAATCAGCTCTGCACCAGTGGAAATAGAAATCTGCCTGAAAGGTTGGACTTGACGTTGATTCTTTAGGTAAAGATGCCTGAACTTGAAGCAAGTCTTTTATCAAAACTGTACTTAAAGAAAAATACTGTATAATACTGTAATGGTGGATACATGTCATTGTTCATCTGTGTAACTCCATAAACTATATAACACCAAGAGTAAACCCTCACACAAAAATAAATAAACAAGCAAATTCTACATAAAGTCTGTGCTGTTGTCTGCATGTCATTTACCAGCTTTGTAGATTAACCATAGCCAGTTTTTAAATAGCCTGTTATATCCTTGGTACCTTGGGTTTTGAGTTTGTTTGGCCTAACTAGTAAGCAAAATGTAATTAAAATGATTAACATGTTGCTTGTTAGTCCATGCAGTTCCAGTGCCAAATATATAAAGTATTCTTCACTTTTTATCATATTGAATGCTATGTGGTATTGGTCTGAATCAGATTTCATAAGATCTCATAAGATTTCATAAGCAAATTTCATAAGATCTCTACTTCTGCATCTGTGAAGTCAGAGCTAAAACCAGAATTCCTGTGTTATGACTCTTAATATGACATGTGTTGTCTCACTTCAGGAAAACTGGATTTTCACTATTCACTAGTCTAATTCATAAATAATTTACCAAGAACAGCATTTAAAAATTTAGTTCAGAACAGAACTATCAAAATAACATGTTGCTTCACAAACTTGTTTTTAAAAAAGCACTTGAGCATTCATTTCCCATTTGAATGCAGTGGTTTTCACATAGTCACCTAGGTTTGGTTAAGTAGGTGGACTAGTAGGCTACAAATATTTAACTTCTGGGGTAACTTTTGGGTCCTTACATATCAGCATTGAGCTATTGAAGCAGAATATGAAATTTGAAGACAGCGCCAATCTTTAGTTAACGTAAAATTGCTTTTATAAAAGTAACTGTAGGAGGTATATAATCATTTTTCCTTAACACTCCTAAAATTCATTTAGGAGCAGTTCGTATGTTGATATATCTATAGAATCATTTTCAGAACCTCAAAAGTGTAAAAAGCTGTGAACATAGTATGCGGTGGGTGTTTGGCAAGAAACGGGAACAAGAAGAGACGGGATAAAAATGTTACCTAAAATAATGCATAGTCATGGTTGATACTTTGCTAAGCAACACTGTTTGTCT
The DNA here is from genome assembly GCF_051225735.1 of Oryctolagus cuniculus. NCBI lineage: Eukaryota > Metazoa > Chordata > Mammalia > Lagomorpha > Leporidae > Oryctolagus > Oryctolagus cuniculus. The sequence continues at coordinate 32,302,655 of NC_142869.1, read as the reverse complement.
CTTGGTGACCAAGTATATGAAGGCATAATGAGTAGTCTTAACCTGAAGAGAAAAAAGGAACTAAATTTTGCCAATACCTTAAAAATAAAAACTATAATTTGGGAAAGTACTAAAATTTTTTTATTGAAAGGTATTGGAAACTTATTAAGTACTGAAGTTTCCTTTTTGCTGTGTGTCATCCTCTTTTCTTTGGTGGTGGGGGTAGCTGATAAGTTATATGGTATTTGCTGTTAATAAAGAACTTAAAAATTTATAAACAAAAATGTCAACCTTTTAATATAAATCATTTAAATTTCACCAAATTCAGCTAGACTAGAAGCATATACATATATATAACTAGACTAGAAGTTGAAATATGAATTTGTTGTATATACATATAATTAGACTAGAAGCTGAAACGTTGATTCATTCTCCATTTAAGGGGAAAGATGTTGGTAGAAGCCCAGAGAAAACTTTCTGAAAACTAAATCACAATTTGCTTAGCTTGATAAGGATACCAATTTTAGTTTATCAGAGTTACACAGACAGAGAAGAGAGAGAGAGGTTTCCCCAATTGGCCGCAACGGCCGGAGCTGCGCTGATCTGAATCCAGGAGCCAGGAGCTTCTTTCTGGTTTCCCATGCGGGTGCAGGGGCCCAAGGACTTGGGCCATCTTCTGCTGCTTTCCCAGGCCACAGTAGAGAGCTGGATCAGAAGTGGAGCAGCTGGGACTAGAACTGGCGCCCATATGGGATGCTGGTGCTTCAGGCCAGGGCATTAACCCGCTGCGCCACAGCATTGGCCCCCAGATTGCCTATTCTAAGTCATTACCTTAAAATGTTGATAACATCATTTTGTTAATAGTGCAGTCAGTCTAAAGTTTATACAGATAAGGTTGGTCTGTTGAGTGTATACATATTTACACATATAACATTTGAATATGCTTTTTTCTTGTCTGATTTCAATGAAGATGTGCTCTGTTTATCACACCTTAGACTGTTACTAGCATCAGAAACCTGGAATATAGCTAAATTTCCAATATTAATTGTATAAATCTTTATTCTGCTAGATTGGACATACGACAAAGAAAAAAGACGAGTTTCAAAATTAACAACTAGAATTGCACAAGGAAAAAGAAAAGCAACATGGTTGTTGATTCCTGGAAACTTGAAATCTGTTGAGTCTTGCCACTTAGTATATCATAACACTTTAGAAAATTAAGATATGTTGAAAATGTAGGAGTGTGTTAGTAAGGCTTTCTGATAGTTACCCTAAAAACTAAAATATAGGTACAAAATAACTACACAGAAACCATTACACATCACATATACGTGTTTCTTTGTATACTTCAGAATATTTTTAGTAATATATTTGACAACAAAAATAGTCATTTAGTTTTAAAATCATGTGCCAGAATACACCTTTTGCTATGGTTCCTTTGGAGACCTTGGAGTTGTGCTATGTGATATCCATAAATCCCAGGAATTTTGGATTGGTGAGAGTTCAGGAGTAGTTACCTACTTGATAGCATGTAAGGGAAAAGTTTTGGTTTTTTTTTTCCACTTCTAATTGAGGTCTTTTCTATTTTACATCTTTTATAAAACCATAGAATGTGTTCCATTAGGAATGTATACTTTCTTTTCATCCACAATTCAGAATTCTCTGAGTATTTCTCATCCTAAATGGTATTAAATTTGTCACAAATTGGGAGGCTGTTAATTTAACTTGGGGGGAAGATGGATTCGTTTTTCATAGAATTGAATGACAGTGTTAAGAGTTGTAAGGACTAGAATACTTCTTAAAGGTCAAAATATTTTACTATAAAAAACAAGGGAAAGGTACACAGCATTCTTCTAGTGATTATAAACAGAAGTGGTTATATGAGCTTGCTTTCTTTGATGAGCTTTTAGTTTGCAGTTTAGTAAAGATTTGTGTTAACTTGCTGTTGGCAGATAGATAAGAAAATAGTGCTGGTAGAATTTATTCCTGATGCAGTGTAGTTCTGGATAGGTGCTGAGTGGGTGAATTTTAAATGTTACTTTATCAATAAGGATTTGGTGACCTTTATAATACTTTCCCAGCTTTACTTTTCTACACAAGACTTCTCACCATCTGACTTGTGATGCATTTTACTTCATTTTCTCTCCCCTCTCTCCATATTCTAGAATATAAGCTAGGAAGGGCAAAGCTTTATCCTCAGGAGCTTAAACTGTGTATGTCATAAAATAAGCACTTGGATGTGATACTCTACAACATATAGAAGTGTATGATAAAATTTAAGACTACATTGTTAGTTTTAGAAAAGTGAATTGTTATGTATTCCTTCAGGGTTTATTGCTGTAGAGAGGCGAGGTAAAATCCATTGCATAAGAATACCAAACCTAATAATTTACTTTTTAAAATAATATGTATTTTATTTATTTGAAAGGCAGAATGACAGCAAGGGAGAGAAAGAGGTCTTGCATCTGCTGGTTCACTCCCCAAGTGTCTGCAACCACCAGGGCTTGGAAAGGACAAAGCCGAGCCAGGAACTCCATCCTGGTCTCATGCTGGGGTGCAGGGCCATCTTCAGCTGCTTTTTCATATGTGTCAACAGGGAGCTAGATTGAAAGTGGGACAGCTGAGACTCAAACCAATGCTCTGATCTTAATCTGTGCCACAGCGGCCACCCAGTAACTGTAAGAGACATCATTCTCCTGTTTTCATTTTGCCAGTTAGTTGTCAGTTACTTTAGAGTGTTCATTTGGTATTATCATTGTCTTTTTTTCTTTGCTTGCGTTAGAAAGATACTAGTCACTCACTTGTTTCGCTAACGGGTTATAGTTCAAGCCTTTGCACATACTATTTATCAGAAAAGGTATTCTTCTTCCCCAAATATATCACTGTATTCATGTTTAATGCTTTTTTTTTTTTTTTAAGATTTATTTATGTACTTGAAAGAGTTACACAGAGAAGGAGAGGCAGAGAAAGAGAGAGGTCTTCCATCCGATGCTTCACTCCCTAGATGGCCGCAATGGCCGGAGCTGCGCTGATCGGAAGCCAAGAGCCAGGAGCTTCTTCTGGGTCTCCCACACAGGTGCAGGGGCCCAAGGACTTGGGCCATCTGCTGCTGCTTTCCCAGGCCATAGCAGAGAGCTGGATCGGAAGGGGAGCACCAGGACTCGAACTGGCATCCATATGGAATGCCAGCACCCCAGGTGGCAGCTTTACCCACTACGCCACAGTGCCAGCCCCACATGTTTAATGCTTTGGGGGGGCGGCAGCACTGGTGCAGCAGGTTAAAGCCCCAGCATCTGGGCACCTGTTCGAGTCCCAGCTGCTCCACTTCTGATGCAGCTCCCTGCTGATATGGCTAGGAAAGCAGTGGAGAATCGCACAAGTCCTTGGGCCCCTGCACCCATGTGGAAGAGCCAGAAGAAGGTCTGGCTTCTGACTTCAGATAAGCTCAGCTTCAGCAGTTGCGGCCATTTGGGGAGTGAACCAGTGGATGGAAGATCTCTTTGTCTGTGTCTCTACCTCTCTAACTCTGTCTTTCAAATAAATAACCTAATCTTTTTAGAAAAAAAAAAAATGCTTTGGCATTCTACCGTGCTCTTGGCTTTTGCAGAACATACTGTCTTGAATGGCATGAAAGCACATTTGACACTTTACTGATGTGTTTATTTAAATTACATTTTAAACTTTTTAAAAAGATTTGATTAATTTTTTTAGAGGTGGATTACAGAGTGAGGGAGAGACAGAGAGAAAGGTTGTCCATCTGCTGTTTCACTCCTCACATCTGGAGCTGGGCCCATCTGAATCCAGGAGCCAGGAGCTTCTTCTGGGTCTCCCAGGTGGGTGCAGGGGCCCAAGCACTTGGGCCATCTTCCACTGCTTTCCCAGGCCATAGCAGAGAGCTGGACTGGAAGAGCAGCCAGGACATGAACTGGTGCCTATATGGAATGCAATGCCACAGGCGCAGGTTTAGCCTACTATGCCACAGTGCCAGGCCATTGTTTTAAACTTCTTGATATTTACTGCTACCTTTAATATGGAAGGGTACAAAAGTAACATAGCCCTTTGTTTTTGGGAAACCTAATCAGGTAAATTTCTTGAAGCTTTCTTAGATGGAAAGGAGAAATTGCTTAATCCTCTTTGAAAATTAAGAAAAAGTTTAAACTGCTGAATAGCTGTACCAGTTATGAGCAGAGTAACAATATGTAAGACACTAAGTACAAATAATCTCAAATTGTATTGCCTTCTTATGGTGTTATATAAAAATGAATGAAAGGGGCAGCGCTGTGGTATAGTAGGTAAAGCTGCCGCCTACAGTGCCAGCATCCCCTATATTCAAGTCCCAGCTGCTCCATTTCTGATCCAGCTTTCTGCTGTGGCCTGAGAAAGCAGTGGAAGAAGGCCCAAGTCCCTGCACCCATGTGGGAGACCTGGAAGAAGCTCCTGGCTTTGGATCAGCATGGCTCCAGCCATTACAGCCATCTGGGGAACGAACCATCAGATGGAAAACTCTCTCTCTGTGCCTCTCTGCCTCTCCTTCTCTCTGTAACTCCACCTTTCAAATAAAAAAAACTTTAAAAAAAAGAATGATAATTCTGTCTTTGCCCAAGATCAAAAAGCTAAGTGACCCATTCTTTCTTGTTTTGTCTTTTTTTTAAAGATTTATTTATTGAAAGGCAGAGTTACACAGAGAGGAGAGGCAGAGAGAGAGAAGTCTTTTTTTTTTTTAAAGATTTATTTATTTACTTGAAAGAATTAGAAGGGGAGAGAGAGAGAGAGAGAGAGGTCTTCCATTCACTGGTTCACTCCTCAGATGGCTGCAACGGCCAGAGTTGCGCGGATCCAAAGCCAGGAGTTTCCTCTGGGTCTCCCACATGGGCGCAGGGGCTTTCCCAGGCCATAGCAGAGAGCTGGATTGGAAGTGGAGCAGCGGGGTCTTGAACTGGTGTTTGTGGGATGCCGGCGCTTCAGGCCAGGGCATTAACCCGCTGCGCCACAACGTCGGCCCCGTCTTGTTTTGTTTTTTACAATATGTCTTTACATCTTTTACCATCAAATACTACCTTTACCATAAATATTTTATTTAGTGGCCATAGAATTATGTGTATGTACACACATCTTTTTGTGGTCTCAGTTATTAGGATCAGAGGATTTAAGATTGGGAAAAATATTTTAATCGTTCTTGTTTTTACAGATGAGGAAACAAACATAAAACTTACAGTCATTTGTCCAACAACCCCTTGCTGACAATGCCACTTCATGACAAACCCAGCTTTCAGCCAAATGTTAGTTAGGCTTCCTTCCCCAGCTACCTACAGTGGCATTTTTTTGTTTCTGTCAAGATTAGGTAAACAGAAAAACTTCACTTTTTTTTCATATTAGGAAGTAGAATTTTGAAGATAGTTATAGCAAAATATTAATATCTTTGTGAGTTTGCTAAAGAAGTTATTTCTTTTAGACAGTATTTTGAGATTTTTTTACAAATGCATAGTTTGCAAAAGATTAGTCTTAAGTTAGTTTTTAGGAACAAATCATGAAAAATCTCAATCTTAAGCACCAATCCCAAATTAATTTTAAACTTCAGAATTATAAGAATTTTACATTTCAAGTGAATTCTAAGGTCTATTCTGTTTCCAGGGTTCCAAAGCTAATAATCATAACATTCTGAATTCATATGTGCCTGGTCTTTTTCTTATTTTAGAGCATTCTTCAATCTTTTTTAACAGTTTTTTTAAAAAAAACCTTTTGATTTGTTAGTGAATTAGGAATGTTCAAACAACTTTGGAAACCCATATATTATCTCTAATAATTTAATCCTGTGTCCAGAAAACAACACTGCTGTCCCGACTGATACTGATTGAATAGGAAGATTGAAGATTTCTACACATAATAGTATACCATCTCTTCTCTGCACATGAGGATATAAACAAAAACAGCAAAAGCTTTTAAAGTGCAACAGAAATGCACCTACTTTAAATGCTAGTTCAGTTGTCTGGGAGACTGCTCTTCAGCACCTTCAAGGTGAAAACTAAAAGAGGAGTGTCTGTTTTAGTTGATTCAAAGAGTGTTTTATCTGAAGTAGTTGTTCTTCCTTAAGTAATTCTCATCACGTTAAAAAAGGCCTAAATTTTCTAATGAAAGACCATACTCTTATGGGTACTGTTGCCCAAGTGGCTGATACCTCCTCAAGGTAAGTTACTAAGGTTAGGAAGGCTGTCCCTGTCCTGAAAAAGGATTGATAGGCCCCCTGAATGAAATAGTAACAAAACACTACCAGTTTAAATAGTGGCTCCTGTCCATTGGAAATACCCTACTTCATTTTAAAAAGAAACAATATTACTCACTTGGGCAAGGAAGAAGGATGAAATTGCATTACTTTTGTGATTGTGCCTTTATAGCTATAGTTAACTTTATATTAGCTTTATTCCTTTATTATGATACAGGAAATCTTCCATTTTCTGAAGCAAAAAAGTTGTAATGATGCCATTTACTTTAAATATCAGGAAAAAAAGTAATCTCACTGCGTCAGGGAGAAAATTAAAACTGAAGAAATATCAGCCTATGCCTTAGATTGCTTTTAATCAAATGTTAAATGTGCAACTTTATTCCAGACCAGAAGTGTGGATAACTTTTAGGATAGGTGAACTTTTCTTGTTTCTATTAACATTTAACATCTTTCTTAAATGTTTTAATTTAAAAGAATGAGAATTATAGACATTTATACACAACAGCTAGTTATCACAAAAATAAGGTTATTAATTTTTAAAAGTTATTTTTAATATTTGAAAATATAGGGTAAACAACTAAGATGAAATGTAAACAAAAGTGGGAGTTTCATAGAAAAAGTGAGATTTGAAAAATTTTGGGAATGGTGTCTTAAAATCATGATTGAACTTTAAAAAGTTCATGGAAAATGGATTTAAAAGTTCATTTTGGGAGAGTATTTCAGGCATGGAAAGCCAAGACACTCTGGCAAAAGATCTCTGTGAGTGAGATCTCAGTGGAAAGAACAGGTCTTCAAAGAAGGAGGTACCTTTCTCTGAAGGGAGGAGAGAACCTCCACTTTGACTATGACCTTGTCTAAACAAGATAAGAGTCGGAGAACTCAGAGGGCTTCCATAGCCTTGGAAACTCATGACTGGAGCATAGGGAGATTACTGATGCCATAGACAGGAGTGTCAATTGGTAAAGTCAACAACAGGAGTCACTGTGCACTTACTCCTCATGTAGGATCTCTGTCCTTAATGTGCTGTGCATTGAGATTTAATGCTATAACGAGTACTCAAATAATATATTTCACTTTGTGTTTCTATGGGGGTGCAAACTGTTGACATCTTTACTTAATGCATACTAAACTGATCCTCTGTAAAAAAAAAAAAAAAAGAAAAGAAAAGAAAAGAAACTATCAACTCCCAACTTGACTCTCACTGGGATTAAACATGACAATAGGTCTGATCTGATTTCATCATCATTAAAAAAAAATCATCTATTATTTTTCACTTTATGTTTCTGTGTGGGAGCAAACTGTTGAAATCCTTACTTAATGTATACTAAGCTGATCTTCTGTATATTAAGATAATCGAAAATGAATCTTGATGTGAATGGAAGGGGAGAGGGAGTGGGAAAGGGGAGGGTTGTGGGTGGGAGGGACGGTATGGGGGGGAAGCCATAGTAATCCATTATTCGTACTTTGGAAACGTATATTCATTAAATAAAAGTTTAAAAAAAAAAGTTCATTTTGGGCTTAAAAAACACATCGTTTTTCAAAAATACACATTTTCCATTAACTTTTCAAAAGATACTTTGTAGTTTTGGTTTATAGCTTTGGTTTATATTTTTAAATTAGCCATGACTTCAGATACTAAAGCTTTCTTTTCTTAATTGCACAAGTAATCCTGAATCCATTCACATGGGAAGGAAAAAACCTCAATGAGTACTAAAATACTAAAGTATATTAAAAGTAAAATGTGGAAGTCATCATTTTATAAAATTCTGCCAAATCCTATTCCCCTCTATAGAGCTACCATTTACAGATTGGAGTTTAATTTAAATCTTTTTCATGCCTATTCCTTAACTTTAATGGGATTCTGTATTACATTATACATAGATTTCATTCTTTGTCAAGACTGTAATGTTTTTAATGGTCCCACTAATAATGGATGCTTGCTTCTCATTTCCTGCTGTTAAAAAAAATTTCTGCAGTGAATACCCTGGAACTATATCTTTGTGAACTAGTCTCTAATAATTGTTTCTTGCTGACTAGTAGTAGTGTATTTTGGATGTTACTGTGCTGATTGTGGTAGATACTTTTCCCAGTGCACTTGTATTGCTGGCTTTATGATTGTTTTAAATAATAATGTAGTCAAGTCGTCGTCTTCTTCCTTTGTCATCTGTGTTTAATGGTTTTCTGATATTTCTAAGCTATATTCATTTCCATAGAGATATTTTCACTTCCATTTTTAACTGCCACATGTAAAGCGCTATGTTTTGTAGAACCTTGGGAATGACAGTCAGGTGTATTAATATGTAATACATTATGATACTATGCAGTAATCATGTAAGGATTAGGATTAATTTTGACTATCAATTTTCAGAATTCTAAAAATGTAATATATTCTGGAAAAACTTTGGGGTTTTGTTATTCATGGACTCACCTAAGCATTCCCTCACTATTAATAAATTCAGTTGGGGCCAGTGCTGTGGCATAGTAGGTTAAGCTTCCTATATCCATGCCAGTTTGAGTCCTGGCTAATCCAGCTCCCTGCTGATGGCCTGGAAAAGCAGCAGTGGATGGCCCAAGTGCTTGGGCCCCTGTACCCATGTGGAAGACCAGGAAGAAGCTCCTGGCTTCCAATCAGCCCAGCCTTGGCTGTCACGGCCATTTTGGGAGTGAACTAGTAGGTGGGAGATGTCTCAGTCTCTGTCTTTCTCTCCCTCTCTGTAACTCTTGCCTTTCAAATAAATCCTTAAAGTAAATAAAAAAGTTTCCGTTTTAACAGGTAGCATGCTAGGCACTAACAGTGGTATACTGGTATGCTTCCCGGTTATCAGACATTTCTCTAATCTCCACATTACTACTGCTACTAAGAATTGCTCTCCAATTAACTTTTGCTGCCATCCAGTTCCAGACTACCCAACTAATACAATATTCTCTTAGTAAAGCAAGGCCCAAGAGAGATCAGTCTTTATTAGCTTATCCAGAATTTTATAGAGCTAAAAAAATGGGGGGATATTTTTCTATGTGTGTTTGTATGTATGTAATGTAGTGTTGTACCCTATATCATAATTTTTTTGTGTTCGGTGCCTGAAATTTGACTCTGGCCCATTTATTCACTTTCCTACCTTGATATCCCACAACTTAGACTCTAAAACTTGTGTTAATTTTGACCTACCACCACTCATCTGTGGAATTAGTTTACAATTTCTCTGCTTCTTCTTAGAGTAGGAAATACCTTTAGAGATGGTACCATGAAGCCAGCTTCTCATAGACTCTTACCATCAGTTCATTTCTTTTCTCTGCCTTTTCTCTGTACTTGATTGCTACCGTTGGAAGAGACAATTTTTCTGCCACACCTTCTCTCCCTGTTAGAAGGGGAGATTCATGGAAGAGAGGAATCCATTCTTATTTTTTCCAGATGCGGCAATATCCTATTGGGAATTACCAGCCAAGGGAAAAGAAAGGTTTTATTCGTTTTTTAAAGGGACTACAACTCTTGCAGCTCAGTCATTTTGGACAAGTTTGACAGTAATTTAGCTACAATATATTTTAACTAGATTTCTAAGTGCATTCGCCAACGTAACTACCATATATACGTATTTGTAACCTGAAGTTTGCCTTTAAAGTCACAAAAGCACAAAGCACTGTAGTGCTCGTAACACTCTTCCGTATTATTGTAGGTAACTAAATGACCATGGAATCTGGAGCAGAGAACCAGCAGAGTGGAGATGCAGCTGTAACAGAAGCTGAAAACCAACAAATGACAGTTCAAGCCCAGCCACAGATTGCCACATTAGCCCAGGTATAAAATACATAGAGAGATTCCAAGTCGTCTCTTCCAAGAGAATTTAGTTCTTATTACAGAGATATACATAGAATGAGCAGAGGTGTTCTTAGAATATCAAAATTCTTATTTACTTAGCATTAGTCTATGTTTAGAAATACTAGTATTAATTCAGTAACATAACAGTAAAATGTGGTGTTAAACACTAATACAGTATTTATAGTTCCATGATCCTGAAAGAATGACATCTTTAATTAATGGCTAAGTTAATTGGCTCTCATAAATAAGGAAATAAAACCTTGGCTATGACAACTGCTTTTTTTTGTAATATCATATAGATTTATTTTGGGGCACAGAGATAAAGATAATATGAAAGCTTATATTCTTAAACTGAAAAAATAGGATAAGCAAATACATTGATATATAATAAATCTTAATGATGATAATTTTTGTGTCCTGTATATTTTAAATCTAATTCCTGATTCTTTCATTTTGTCTTTGGCCTTAACACCCTGTTTTAATAACATACACTCTCTCTTTTTTGTTCATATATTTTTCCTCAAATATTAACTATTTTCATATATTTCAGTGAGAAAGGTGATAGTATAAAAATGAAATAGCAAACTTCAACCTTTTAGGTAAAAGTATGATATTGCCTCTTTTAGTTGAAGGCTCCCAGGAGAAGATAATCCTAGCAGAAGCTCTGTGTCTAACTTCCATTTCCACAAGCATTTAAAGACTCCCAAGAGAGTTACTAATCAATAATGAAACTTGGTAACAGAGGGCTCAACAAAGAAAATACACTACCAGCAGGCATCTTGGTGGTGACAGTCCAGATATACCTGTCTTGGATCATGCTGGTCTGTCTGGTCTGGCTGTCTGTGTAGTGTCAGCCTGGGAACTCCTTTTACCCTGCTGTCTCTCTGGTGGAGTTAGTGTTCTTGATATATTCAAAGCGTATTTTTCAGTCGTTTCTTAAAGGTTTGACTATGAAAAGAATTCTTGTTAAAAAAAATATTTTTTTAATTTTTAAAGAAGTCCAGTGACGACGATTTTTTGTTCTTATTTGAAAAGCTAAATTAATTTTTCATTTTGTATCTTTAGTTATCTTACAAAATCTGTTCAAGGTACTTCAAAATTTTATTATGGGTTTTAGTTTGCAAACATTTTGGTCCATGTGGGCCGTTTTATAGTGGAAACTCATGTCTTCAATTTTGGACAATTTCTGTCAATTATTTGATTAAAATTTTCCCTCTCTTCTTTCTCATTTCTCCCTAGAATTTTTGTCATCCAGATACTATATTTCTAGGACTGTTTCTCTTAATTTTCTTTCCTTTTTTCTCCTGTTTTCCATCTTGTTACTCTGCTTTCTGAGAGATTTCCTCAATGCATTCCAATGTTGAATACTTAATTTCTGATGTTCTATTTCCAGGAGTCTCTTGTTCTCTGAATAATTCTTTTATGTTTCATTAGCATAATGTTTCATTAGCATCACAAAGGCAATATTTTCTATCTCTGAGAATATTATTTTGTTTCATTTTAAGTTTTCTTTTCCCCACATAGATTTTCCCACCCTTTGTTTTGGTCTCCATCTTTCATATTAGATGCTTTCCTCAAATGTTTCATCATTTGTGGCTGTTTTGCTCAGGTCAGGTTCAAGAGTATGGGACCAGAAAGCTGTATGGAAGCTCTGTGGGTGTTGAAGAGTTAGCAGTATGAGCTTTGCTGTAGGGTGATTGTGGTGATCCTGATGTCAGTATCCTTTAGGTTTTTACTATTGGTGTCGGTTACCCCCAGAGAAGGTGTCAGAAATTTTGTGCTTATAGGATACAGGCTTGGGAGCCAAGTAAAAGAAGGGGGCTGGGATTTCTGCTATTGTTAATCAATTGGAGACCGCTGTCCAGATAATAAATTTCTGGTTTTTTCTTTCATGGCTGGGTATTATTCTCCTTGGGGAGGGCATCCAGTTGCTTCTCAGAGAGCCTTCAACAAGCCATCTTTATTGTCGGCCTCTCTTTGCTTGAAGTGCTATAGATTGTGAACTTCTTGAGGATTTTGTGGTACAAATCAGGCTTTCTCTGCCTCCATCCCAGCTCATAAATTGGCCTTCTGAGGTCTTCCCAGTTCATTACCATTCATCTGTCCTCCTCCAAAACTATTACTTTATCTCCTTCCCATTCTGTGTTTGTGTTTTTATGTCTATAAAAGTGAAATCAATTTCAGGAAGTTAACTGGCAATTCAGGTGGGAGAAAAATTCTGTGTACACAAGTTCAGTTTATCATCTTTATCAGGCAGCCCTTTAGCACCAACACTTAAAAATGGAGTGACAGTATCAGATTTGAGTTTTAGGGAAGCTAGTGTCTGTTTCCATTTATATGTTTTTAATTCCTTTTATTCCCAGTTAATGGGTTTTTTTTTTTTTCATTTGCTCATCAAAGTTCCTTAACACATACATCTATTTTTGACATAATTACCTTTTATAATTCTTACTACTTTTTTGTACTTGGAAAGTAGAATGAAGTTGTCAGATAACCCTAAGATCATTGTGCTTCGATAAAAAGCAAATTCAGCCTAAATGGTAAAGGAAGAGGGTCAATCTAAAACAGTAATGAGAGATACCTTATTTTAGCTTTGGAATTTAAGGAAAGTTTTTAAAATTGAAAAATTTTGGATTTGACTACAGGAATATAAGTTTTTACAGTTTTAAGCAAAAAGTTGGGTTAAAGAATGTTTGTTGTAGTGTTCTTGTAACAGGCAAATTTAGAAACCTAAATATCCAATGATAAGGAATTTATGAAATATGTAATTTTGCCTATTATGTAGCCATTAAAATATTAAAGAAGACTGTTTATAGTATGGAAAGATATAATGGAATTGAGAAATAAAATAGATTTAATGATAATGTGTTGTAAAAATTGATTGTGTGTAAGTGTCTTAAAAAACAAAACACCTACAAGAGCCAGAGCAAAAACATTAACGTGATTAACTCTGGATGGTAGGAATACAATGGATTTTTATTTTATTTTTGGGTAAATGTATGTTATAAACTTACACCAAGAAGAACCTTTATGTTGAATGATCAGCCTAGAAAAGGGATTATTTACCTAGTTAGCCTATTATTTTTACCTTAGAGAAGACTCAGAAAAGAGGACATAATAATTGCTTCAAATATTAGAAAAGCTTTTTTATATATACTCATATTTTCCTCCCTCACCCTTTCCTTGAATAACTTTAAGGTTGTGGTTCTCAAATTTTAGTCTCAAGGAAAGTATCCTTGGGTCCTTCTTATCATCTAATATTACAAACAAGGCACCCCATGTGACTCTAATACAGGTAGTCCATGGATCACATTTTGAGAACCAGCTTAAAACTAAGCAAGACTTAAAGTAGCTGAAAAAAAAGTAATTAATGAGGACATCCTAATTGTCCAAAGATGAAAACTCCATGGTTCAACAACTTATGTGCCAAAGACTGTATCTACAGTAGGGATCTTCCTCCAAGATTCAGAGTCACATGTTTTAAGTTCCTGCTAACCATCTGCATACCCAGATGTCAGGTCAGTTTCATCATCTTCTACCACAACTCCAGCCACCCAAAATCTTGTCCTTACATTCTCTGTTTCAGTTGATGACACAGTCTACCAATTTTCTTAGAAACATAAAACATATGAGTCATCTTTGATTGCTCTTTCATCTCCATTCATAAAACCCCTCTTGATCTGCCTGCAAATTTTCATAAAATTACTTCTGCTTCTCTTATTCCCTTCCCTGCTACAATGCCGAGGACTGTTACTACCACCACCACCACCTTATTTCTGGTTCCTATCAACTCACCCTAACGACTGCTTAGCCTTCCAACCTCTAGTTATTTCACTCTGCCACTAAAGTGATCTAAAATGCAAACATAATGAGAGGAATTCAAAAGCCCTTCAGTGACTTTCTGAATAACCCCAAAATGCAGATTCCTTAATGTGATTTACAGGGTTGTTTTCGTTTGTTTGTTTACAACTAGTTCATCCAGCCTCTTCCTGCCTCTTGTTTTCTCTCTCCCTCCTTCCTACATTAAATAGTAACCATACTTAAGTGCTCCAGTAGTACTGAATTGCTGGTTATTCTTCTCTGTCATGTATAGCTCCTGCTGTTTCTCTTTGCTTTGGTTAGTGTTACCTTCTCTACCTGAAGTTCTGACTCTCTCCTAGAAGTCATAATAATATGTCTGACTTGTGTTCTTTGTTTCAAATTCACATTCTTGCCTAGTAGCCTCCTGTCCTTAGTTTGGGTAGCTCTCTTCAATGTGTCTATGTTCCTCTTGTAAACCTCATTATTTCACTTGATTGTGTTTACTTCTGTTTCTCCCATTCTTTCACACACAACCCCTAATCATTTCCTTGAGATCAAGGACCCATATCTTATCCTTTTTTTATAGTTTGAGATTGAACATTGTTCCTGACATGTAGATCCCCAGTAACTGTATACTGAATGAACAGGTAAAATTCCTCGCCCGAATGTGTTCAATCATAGGAACAATAAATACCATCTAATAGATACTTAAGACTTAAGGGTCACTTCAGATTGGATATTGACTCATTAAATTGCCTTCCTTGTGCCTCAGGAGAAAATTATTTTTTCTTATATGAATATTCTTTCAACTTTGCCCCTTTATTCAAGACAAAAACAAATTCTTGAACTATCAACTATTACCAGTTCAGTAATAGTTGATTTTGAGGAGGAGAGGAATAGAGATTTACAGTTTATAAAACTTGTTACTATGTTCTCACTAATGAAAGCTATGCCATATTGTAAGATGTATATTTGTTCTGGACTTACTTTACATTAATTTGTCCAAGCTTGAAAACAATTAGAATTTAGAACATAGCTATTTAACACATATACCACAGACTGTTTCTTCAAGGCTAGTGTATCTGCTTGACTTTGGGTACATTACTTAATCTCTTTGAGCAGTTATTTTTTGTCTTTAAAATGGGGATAATCCTTATTACCCAGTCTTCAATTTCTTTGATGAACAACAAGAGAAATGGGGATATTAAAGCAGTTGGGAAAATCTAAAGCACTATACAAATAAACCGGTGCTTAGTATTAAGAGGAAATCTGTGTTACATGTTTTGACATTACATTATATTACATTACATTACATTACAATAACTTTTTTGTCATTTGGGAGGAGTTGAAAAGTAGAATGGGAGACTTACAGGTTTTGTTTTTAAACAATGATAAATTGCATGTTTAGTTTATTTCCTATCAGTATTTTTGCCTCTAAAATGTTACTTCATATTGAACATGAGTAGTCCCAAGGAGGTATCTGTGATAGTAATTTTTTTCCATGTTCAACATTATAGGTATCTATGCCAGCAGCTCATGCAACATCATCTGCTCCCACTGTAACATTAGTACAACTGCCCAATGGGCAGACAGTTCAAGTCCATGGAGTTATTCAGGCGGCCCAGCCATCAGTTATTCAGTCTCCACAAGTCCAAACAGTTCAGGTATGTGTATAAAAAGTTCTGTATCCACTTTTGTGTCTATTATTCATAGGCATATCCCTCTCCTTTCATTACTTTTGAAAATAAGGACACATCTAGTTTGGAGTTAATTTTACTTCATATGGTAAACAAATGGGCTGCGTCTGTATAGTCACCTTGTGTAAAGGAATGGATATGTATAAAACAGACATGAAAGAAAATTAAGTCATAGAAGGAGAATAATTGGCAAAAAAAGTACATGAGATGAAGTGGAAGATGTGGGAGACTGTATAAGGCTGATTGCCTCAGGGAAAATTGAAATACAGAAGTAATAACTTGTAATTATTTTCTGAACCTGCAGTTGGAGAAAAATAAACCTTGATCAAAATTTAATAACCTTACCTGAGATTTTTGAACTTGAAGGGATCACATAAGCATTCATAAAATGGGCTGTGTTTAGGGTTTACCATGAGAGCATATAATTTTGAAATAATGTGTTCAGAAAGTTTATCTTAAGGGTCAGGGATTATACTATGAATGTCTTATTCTTTGAGGATATTGTTCCTTTGGGTTGGATTCCAAAGATTAGTAAAGGCACTGTAGACCACTGAAGGTGACTGCACTACTTAACTGTAGGGAACCAAGAAGCGGTGTAGATCTTGCGATTGAGCTTATTGAAAGAAAGACTTGAACATTCATTCAAGTAGGCCATAACCCCAGCCTCCCATTTCATATTTTTTACTTCACAGTCTTCCTGTAAGGACTTAAAAAGACTTTTCTCCGGAACACAGGTGAGTCCTAGGTCGTAGATTTGAAGAGAACTATTATTAGAAAGGAAGGTGAGAAATTATTATTTTTGTTTTTTTCCTCCTCTATAAATAATGGAATTTGAAGGTTTTGTTTAATGGTAGACATTTCTAGGTCTAGACCAAACTTGTTGCCTACCTGACCCTTAGAAATAAAAATTTCTGTATATAATATTTTTCCTGTCTTCCAAACGATAGCCCAACTTTACTTGAATACTCTCAGAGAAAGGAAGTTCTATATCCTGAGTAACCTACCTATAATTAAGGATGAAATTGCCAAAATACTCTTTTCAGTCGTGAAAGAATATAGCTTTATACAACTTGCCTAGTGCTTGCAGTTTTATCCTTGCGTTGAACTGAATGGCAAATCTTAATTCTTTTTCTGTTGACTGATTTCCTCAGTCACATCTCTCAGAAACTATATTTTTAAGAAATTGCCAGGGGTGGTCATCTGGCACAACAGGTAAAGCTGCCCCTTGGGACACTTGCATCCATTTTGGAGTGCCTGGTATCAAGTCCTGGCTGCTCCACTTCCAGTCCAGCATCCTGCTAAAGCACACTGTGAGAGACAGCTTGAGTACTTGAGTCCCTGCCTCCCATGAGAGACCCAGATGGAAATTGCAAGCTTCTGGCTTCAGCCTGTCCCAAGGCTGGCTATTGCAGGCATTTGCTGAACCAGCAAATAGATCTCTCTGTCTCTCCTTCTCTGTCTCCCTCGTTCTTGCTCTCTCTTTACTTTCAATAAACTTTTTTTAAAAAGAAAACTTCAACTTAACAAACTCATATTTTTCTTCAGCCATTTATTACATGGTGTAGTTTTGATTTCTCTTCAGCATCCTGGTTGTTTTCTTCTGGATGAGAGCAGTTTTGTTTTCTGTGCATATGGTAGCCAGAACTGATTAATATTCATAGAGGGGCAGGAGTGCCTACTTTGTCCTGGAAGCATCCTGTTAATATCATCAAAAACATACTAGGTTTTGGCCGGCGCCGCGGCTCACTAGGCTAATCCTCCGCCTAGCGGCGCCGGCACACCGGGTTCTAGTCCCAGTTAGGGCGCCGGATTCTGTCCCGGTTGCCCCTCTTCCAGGCCAGCTCTCTGCTGTGGCCAGGGAGTGCAGTGGAGGATGGTCCAAGTGCTTGGGCCCTGCACCCCATGGGAGACCAGGAAAAAGCTCCTGGCTCCTGGCTCCTGCCATCGGCTCAGCGCGGTGCGCCAGCCGCAGCGCGCTGGCCGCGGTGGCCATTGGAGGGTGAACCAACGGCAAAAGGAAGACCTTTCTCTCTGTCTCTCTCTCACTGTCCACTCTGCCTGTCAAAAAAAAAAAAAAAATACTAGGTTTTGTCAATCATTTTATACTATTGAATCATTGAGCAGCTGTTACCACCTATATTTCATTCTGTTCTTATGCTTTTGGTTTGCTTAAGTGGGAAAAAGAAATAATGTTTTCATGTGAAATCTTGAATCATGTATGAATTTCCATAAGATATTGGGGTTGGAATTTTTTAACAAGTAGGATACAGTGTTGACCAAGTGAAGAACTATGAAGTTGATATTTCTGTGGAATCACAGTGACTGAGCAGTATTTCTTTTTCTCAGTTTTTATTTCATTGAATGCTACCTTATCTAATTCTCCATATTGTGCTATGCTAATTCCCCACCCATATCCTCCTATAGATAATAATGGAAAGAATTAGGCTTACTAGTCAGGCAACCTACACGCCAGACCCAGTCTAAGATTGTAATTTTTGGTTATATTATGTGATATTTAACTGTTGATTGTATTCTTTATTTTAATCTTTATAGGGGCAGCCTAATGTGGACCTAGGGATTATATAATCATTAACTTTCTAGAAATATGGATTCATCTTTACAACAATACATATTTCCATTAAAGTGAACTATTTAATTTAAAGTGTGTGTGCTTGCAAAAGAAAAGTTGGGCTTCTTAAAGCCTGGATTTTACAGATATACTATTTTTTTAAGATTTATTTATTTGAAAGGCAGAATGACAGAGGGAGAGGCAGAGACTAAGAGAGAAGGAGAGATCTTCTATCCACTGGGTCATTCCTGAAATGGCTGCAACCAAGGCAAATGCCCAGAATTCTGTCCTGTTCTCTTGCATGGTTGGCAAGGGCCCATGGGCCATGATCTGCTGCTTTCTTAAGCACAGGAGCAGGGAGCTACTTTGGAGACAAGAGTAACCAGGATTTGGACAAGTGCTCCTGTATAGGATGTTGGTATCTCAAGCAATGGCTCAACCTTCTGCAACACAGTGACAGCCCCTCTTTTTATTCTTTAAAGCTTCTAAACCAAGGAGAATTTATTAAACTTCTGTGTTCATTATAACTGATTGAAAGTGATTACTGTTAACTAGGAAGTAGTTTATATCAGGGATGGTCACTCAAACTTCTAGATGAGAGAATGTTAGTTTTCCAGAACAAAGTTTCCAAAAATATGCAAGGTACATTTCTCTTGATAAGAGAATAAGATATTAGGACTTCTGTTATATATTTTAATTTAAAAATATTAGATTTAGCTATATTGAGATTTCATATACATTATGTATGTAAGTACATGTATGTGAATCAAATCTCACATAATTTGTGAGCATCCTCACAGAAATAGTGTGAATTGTATGATGTAATGAAATTCACAGTGGCTTCTTCCCTTTTCATTCATTAGTTTTGGCCACATTTCCATATAGTGCAGTTTAAATGTGCTGGACAGAGGATTTATGGATTTTATTACATCCATTCTTTCAACAGATGTTGGTGATCGTATGCTAAGTGCCAGTCACTGTTCTAGTAGTTGTGAAAGACAGTAACGAACAGGTAATACCGTTCATTCTAATGAAGATCATGTTTGAGTGAAAAAAGAAACTCTGGAAAGATATATGAGTCGAAGATAAGTGTTAGAAGAATAAAGCAGGGAAAAGAAATAGAGAATGTTATGGAGGGAAGGGCGTGTTTTATGGAAGGTGATCAGAGATGAGCAAAGACCAGAGGACAGTGAAGTAGCCTAAATCATGCAGATAATAATAAAAAAATCAAGGGTTTGGAAGTGAATATGCTTGGGATGTCAAGGAATAGCAAGAAGACTATGCTGGACTAGAGTAAGAAAGGAAGAGAGTCATTGCAAGTACTATTTTTGATAGAATTTTACAATATTTTATTATAGGAGCAACAGTAAAAATCTTGTGCAACATTAGAGGTTCAGTGATTATCACATAGCAAGTTTTTAAGAATTGTCTAACAAAAAGATGAGTTATTTGAGTTTTCTTAAGACAAGTGTTCAAAAATTTTCCTTTTACTAATGGCAAGCAAGGACTCACAAGGGATATTTTACCTAACAGGTACTTTTGAAAAAAGAAAACCATTTGAACAGCCCTTTCTTGGGGGTGGGGGGGGGGGACATTTTACCATGACTGACAGAATAACTGCTTTGTGAAAGAAACTTGTGCTCTGAAGAGATCCTTTTTTTTTTTTTCAATCATAAACAGTGTAAATTTGTTTTCTCTAAAAACTCAATTCAGGAGCTGGCATTTAGCCCAGCCATTAAGATGCCCACATCCTGCATGTGAGTCCTCGGTTCTATTCTTGGCTCCATTTCCTGACTCCATCCTTCTGCCATTGTAGACCCAAGGCAGTGGTGTGCCTTGACTAATTGGATTTCTGCCACCCACATCAGAGACCTGCATTGTGTTCCTGGTTTCTTGCCTCAGCCTCACTGTATGGGCATTTGAGGAGTAAAACAGCAGATGGGCACTTTCTATTTCTCTGCCTCTCAAATAGATAATAAAATGTAAAAGCCCTCAAGTCTACTGACTTTCAAGACCCTAGAAACAGGATTCTAAACTGCTCAGAAGTCTTCCAGAGTTTTAGTAAAATGTTAAGTTTGTTTGTTAAAAATGTTAAATTTGGCCGGCGCCGCGGCTCACTAGGCTAATCCTCCGCCTTGCGGCGCCGGCACACCGGGTTCTAGTCCCGGTCGGGGCGCCGGATTCTGTCCCGGTTGCCCCTCTTCCAGGCCAGCCCTCTGCTGTGGCCAGG
Source organism: Oryctolagus cuniculus (assembly GCF_051225735.1). Classification (NCBI taxonomy): domain Eukaryota; kingdom Metazoa; phylum Chordata; class Mammalia; order Lagomorpha; family Leporidae; genus Oryctolagus; species Oryctolagus cuniculus. The sequence goes on along the minus strand of NC_142869.1, from coordinate 32,282,345 downwards.
GAGTGCAGTGGAGGATGGCCCAGGTGCTTGGGCCCTGCACCCCATGGGAGACCAGGAAAAGCACCTGGCTCCTGGCTCCTGCCATCGGATCAGCGCGGTGCGCCGGCCGCAGCGCGCCGGCCGCGGCGGCCATTGGAGGGTGAACCAACGGCAATGGAAGACCTTTCTCTCTGTCTCTCTCTCTCACTGTCCACTCTGCCTGTCAAAAATAAAAAAAAAAAAAAAAAGTTAAATTTAACACCTTCCTATTAGAATGCAGTTAATGATGTGGAGTCAAGGAGATGAAAATATACTAGAGAGAGCTAGTCAGAAGTGGTAAATTAAAATGAAAAATTGTTATTTTGCTTGGTAAGCACAGCCTAATGCATTTACCTTTGCTATCTACATATCATGAGTTATGAGTTCCTTTTTTTTTGAAACAAACAGATGTTAAGATTACATTTTGGGCTGGCACCGAGGCTCAATAGGCTAATCCTCTGCCTGCGGTGCTGGCACCCCAGGTTCTAGTCCCAGTCGGAGCGCCAGATTCTGTCCTGGCTGCCCCTCTGCTGTGGCCCGGGAGTGCTGTGGAGGATGGCCCAAATCCTTGGACCCTGCACCCGCATGGGAGACCAGGAGAAGCGCCTGGCTCCTGGCTGCGGATCAGCGCGGTGCACTAGCCACAGCGCGCCGGCCGCAGTGGCCACTGGGGGGTGAACCAGTGGAAAAGGAAGACCTTTCTCTCTGTCTCTCTCACTGTTCACTCTTCCTGTCAAAAAAAAAAAAAAAAAGATAACATTTTAATTTAGAATCATATTTCTAAATCACTGTTATATAAAGTATTAAATGACTTAATAAAGTATATTAAGTCACAGTCTATTAGAAAATTTAATCTATGCAGCTTAGAAATTTTTAATATTTATACTTATCTTAAGAATTCTTTTATAATATAAGTAACACACTTCTTAATGTTTGCAAATAAGATGTGTATACTTAGGTAAGTTTTTCTTATTTATAAGGAGAGATCTGCAGATCAAAAGAGTTTAAAGGATCACTGTTTTAGACTTTCACTAAGCTTCTTGATCCAGTGAGTAAAAAACTGAACCTAAACCATGGCTCCCCTCTACCCAGAAAGTACTTAAGTTTCTAGGGAACCTTGTACAGTTCTAGAAAACATGTAATAGGGTCTGGCACTGTGACACAGTGGGTTAAAGCCCTGGCCTGCAGTGCTGGCATCCCATATGGGTACTGATTTGAGTCCTGGCTGCTCCACTTCCAATCCAGCTCCCTGCTAATGCACCTGGGAAAACAGTGGAGGATGGCCCAAGTCTTTGGGCTCTTGCACCCACATAGGACACCTAGAAGAAGCTCCTGGCTTCAGATGGCCATTGGGGCCATTTGGGGAGTGAACCAGCAGATAGAAGACCTCTGTCTCTGTCTTCTCGACCTCTCTCTCTGTAACTTTGCTTTCAAATAAATAAAAATAAATCTTAAGAAAAAGAAATCACCTATTATTACTGTTACTTTGATTTAGTTCTAATCACTATGTAGTTTATTTTGAAATTCCAAATAATTAAAACCGAGTTTTTTTCCCCCATATATCAGAAGATGTGGGTTTTAAACAAACCAAAGTTGAGAAATACAGATAGAAAACTTTAGAAGTTGTAACTTTGGCTTCTTGAAAGCTTTTATGACTTACTTATAAATGTCTGAAACTAAAGACCTATGTAAAGAACTTAAGAACTTAGAGAAGATGAGGAAGAAAGGGTTCTGTCGTTGGAATGTGATGGTAATCTGTGATAGTTATAATTGGGATGTAAACTCTTGATAATTCTTCACAAAATTTTGTATTTATTTTATCTTTGAGAGGCAGAAGAGATCAAGCTCCTCCCATCAGCTGGTTCACTCCCCAAATGCCCTCAATGACAAGGACCAGGAATTCAGTCCAGGTCTCCCACATGGGTGTTAGACACCCAGTTATTTGATCTGTTATCACGGCCTCTCAGGCCTCACAGCACTGGCCCCATAGTTTGTGGTCATAGTTCATGGTTTTCAGAGACTGTGTTGGATTGGCTAGTTAAAGCAGCTATTGCTTAACAGGAAAATTTTCTGTCTGCTCCTTTGACCATAACTACATTGTTACTCTGCCAAGAATCCTGCATGAAATTCAGCCTTGCCCACCATTTGATCTGTTATTGTTAGATTCATTAAATATTGCCTGTTGGTTTTTAGATTTATAAGACTGTTTATACTTAAATTTGGATGGGGCACATTACTTTAGATATATTTTATGAACCATTACTGGATTTTTGTTTTAAAATGAGCATGCATATCATAAAGCCCTATCAGTGCCCACTCTTCTAGAACCTTTAGGTTCATACCACGTAAAGAACACCTTTGGGATTTCTCAGCTACTTGTAAATATGATTTTTCTTACTGCTATTTCCATACATTTCATGTGTAGCTAACACAGAGAGATCTTTTTGCCTTGATTAGATCTAAGTCTCTGACAGCATCGTGTGTACCTACATCAGGAAAGAGCATGAGGCTCCTGCTGATTAGACTAGAGGAACCTGGCAGAATAAATTTGACAGGCAAGCATACTTAGGTTAGTAATTTCTTGGTCCAGAAATGGTCTTAAAATGCCATCTGGTTCCTGCTTCTGTCAAAACTGGTATTTGAGACTGGAACTACCAGGATTTTGAAGCTGATAAGGATGTGTAAAATGGAAATGCTAAATATTGTTCATGGCTCTATTACTTCTTAGCTTTGTGGTTTGTAACAGTTACTTAATCCCCTGGTGCCTTACTTAGTTTTTCTATATATAAAATGGATATAATAGGAATGCCCATCTGGCCCCTATGTTACTGTAAGTATTAATGAGTGTTAAATATATGTAAGTGCTTTAGCATGTAACACCTGGCACATAGTAAGTTAGTGATGAATTCTAGTTTCTAGTATTAACATTCCATGCAAAATCTTTATTCACCTCATTATTTTTCAGCCTGGGAGCACCTCTTAGGAATGCAGAGTTCTTTACCCTCAATTTTTTCTTAAAAGTAATTGTAGAATGCCAGCTTTGAAATACCTATATATGTAACAGATGACTGTTTCCTAACTTGATAAAATAACTATCTGGAATGTATTGAAGGATTACTGATCTTATTTGGACAAATGTTAATACATTCATAAGTTTTTACATGGTAGTTAAAGGAAAATATTGGTGTGCCCACTATTCCCACATGTCAGAAGTAATACTGATGCATTTAGGATTTATTACGTGGAGTCATTCATTTAAGCTGCAAATGTTTAATTTATCTGACTTCCTCTTAAATAGTCTATAGTGTATTTAACAAGAGGGAGAAAAAATTGGTGTGACTATAAACACATGCAAAAACTGATTTTTTTCCCCCTCTACTTAGTTGTGTTAAGGTTTATGTATGTACTTTTGTATATGACTTTTTCTTAAAATTCATTAAATTTTATTGGAATTAAATTTGATTATCAAGATAAAGTTCTTCTTTATTTTCAGATTTCAACTATTGCAGAAAGTGAAGATTCACAGGAGTCAGTGGATAGTGTAACTGATTCCCAAAAACGAAGGGAAATTCTTTCAAGGAGGCCTTCCTACAGGTACAGAATTTAACAGAATCAAAGATATGCAGGAAACCCTAGGTGACTGGATGAAAAGATGTCAGATGACCATTTAGCTGTTCTAGCCTCTACCATATAAATTACTTTTCTTAATCTTGAGTTAATTCACTCAAATAAGTTAAAGTTTATCATGCACATTTTAAGGGCACTTGTTACTCTCAACATTGTTAGATAAAATTTTTTCTGGGGCTGGCGCTGTGGCTCACTTGGTTAATCCTCCGCCTGCGGCGCCGGCATCCCATATGGGCTCCAGGTTCTAGTCCTGGTTGCTCCTCTTCTAGTCCAGCTCTCTGCTGTGGCCCGGGAAGGCAGTGGAGGATGGCCCAAGTGCTTTGGCCCCTGCACCCGCATGGGAGACCAGGAGGAAGCACCTGGCTCCTGGCTTCGGATCGGCGTAGCTCCTTCTCTCTCTCTCTCTCTCTCTCTCTCTCTCTCTCTCTCTCTCTCACTGTCTTAACTCTATCTGTAAAATTTTTTTAAAAAATTATAATAAATAAATAAAAATTTTTTCTGCCTTTTATAAACTCTGCTGCTTACTACTTTTATATAACAAAGTTTGGAATGCTTAAATTTTAGTATTTTGTAGTTATATGTCAGTTCTGAGGCCATGCTATTTATCTGTTTAGCTGTCATCACAAACTGTTTTTTTTATGTGATGGCATTTAGCAGATTATTACTTGTTAATTTAATAGTTGTCTTAAGATGATACTTTGCTAACATCCCCTAACATTAGAGGCACTTTAATATAGCCTTTGTATTCAGCTATACATGTTATCTAGGTAATACCTTGCCTCCAAGGTGTAGACCAAAACTAATTTTTATATGTAGAAATTAGCTCTGTATTATGTATCTGCTAAAGGGGCAATTTGCAAATCTTGATAAGCTTACTTCAGAGTTTAGTAAGCTTTAGATTTATAGTGAGCTTCCCTGTTGTTAGTCTAAATTATTTGTATTTGTGCATAATCCTACTTTTTAAAGGAGTGGATGATTGTCCCTCATTCAAATTTGTCTATTAAGCTAACCCTTTTCTTTGTCATCACGGTTAAATTATGGATCTAAATGAATATCAGTAAGATGTTGTTGAGGTCTTAAGAAATTTTATCTTAGCAGGTGTAAGTGTAATACATTTATTCTCATTGTTTTGTTTTAAATATAGCCAGTATTAGATTTTAACTTTGAAGCATGTCTCATGTTAGTATATTACACCTTCAATCCTGAAGCATATCAAACCAGGTATTCAGAAACAAGCGGGGCCAGTGCTTTGGCACAGTGGGTTAACACCCCGGCCTGAAGCACCGGCATTCCATATGGGCACCAGTTCTAGTCCTGGCTGCTCCAATTCTGATCCAGCTCTCTCTGCTATGGCCTGGGAAAGCAGTAGAAGATGGACAAGGTCCTTGGGCCGCTGCACCGGTGTGGGAAACCCAGAAGAAGCTCCTGGCTCCTAACTTCAGATTGGCTGAGCTCCAGCTATTGTGGCTATTTGGGGAGTGAAGCAGCAGATGAAAGACCTCTCTTTCTATTTCTCTCTGTAACTCTGTATTTCAAATAAACAAAAATAAATCTTAAAAAAAAAAAAAAAGGAAGGAAGAAGCTATATAGCTTCTTTTCTAAATTCTAGGTTAATTTTAGCTACGGACTTTTTGAGTTTCTAAAATATGAAAGACTATAGCAGCCAAGGAAAAGAGACTGAAACAAATAAAATGAAATGGGAGTGATAATTGGGAAGTTTTGAACTTGAGTATAAAATAAAACTGGTTATTCAAGTATAGGACTCTGGATTAAGAATTCTTTTGAAAATATTACTGGCGTTTTTAATTATAATTGATTCAATATAGTTGAAAAAAAGCCAATACACTGTAAGGCTACATTAGTGAACTGTTATCTAGAGAGGATGACCAACATGGTCTAGAACAATAATTTGAAAGACTCAGAAAATACTAAGAATGATCAGTTGCTTTAAGTGTGTAGACTTTCATGCAGAAGAGGCATAGATTCATCTACAGGTCTAGAGTTTTAAGCTTCTTTGACCCCTGTCCATAATAAGAAATACTATGTTTACATTATTTTCTGTATCATGCATACACATAATGCACAAATAAAGCATAAATATATGTGGTTTGGGTTTTTTTAACTATTTGTATAATTTCATTTGAATTCCTTGATATATTTGGAGTACTGTTACAATTGGTATGTTTTGAACTTCTGTCATAACCACTAGCAACTTTCTTACAGTTTTCTGATCTTGTTATATTTAGTAAGTTTTACCTTTTTTTTAATAATATAGCTTTTCATTCTTCTAGGAAAATTTTGAATGATTTATCTTCTGATGCACCAGGAGTGCCAAGGATTGAAGAAGAGAAATCTGAAGAGGAGACTTCAGCACCTGCTATCACCACTGTAACGGTGCCAACTCCGATTTACCAAACTAGCAGTGGACAGTATAGTGAGTAATAGATATTTCTGTTTTGAAAGTGAGTAAAAAAAAGTAGTGGTTCCATTCTCTTTAAAGGAGTCGTATAAGTGTTGAGTCTTTGCTCAGCCTTACTGCCATTAGTATATTTCCTTTACAGTGGTCTGCAATGGGTATGTTTTATTTTATTCAGTTTTAGTTAGGATTACTCAACTATATAAGCCTTTTGATGTCCCCCTGTTTTGCACAGATGCGTGAGGAACCTGAGGTATTATTTTTATGGCCAAGAATGGTTTGTCTTATCCATCTGTTTGTTTATGTATGTCAGTGATTTGTCTTTCTCTCTAAAAGCATTTTAAATCTTTGTATTTAATAACATTTCAAGTGAAGATGAGATGAATTGGTTACCAGAATACTCAATATTCATATAAAAGGTGTTGTGAATTTCAATTATAAATATAAGGATGCTAAAATTAACAGAATACTTTGCTTTTTGGATCACGGAAAGCTGAAGTTTTTCCTGAAAAAATTATTCAGCTTTCCATTTCTGTGATGTCTGTGGCACTTAGTTCTCTCATCTTGTCTCTTTCTTATATTTTGCCTAAAGCCATTATAAATTACTTACGAATTATGGTTTTGTTTCATCAGAGCCATTTATATGAATGCTATACTTCTCTCCTTTTTTCCCTATACCTTTGCTTCTCAAAATTCCTCATACATTGACTTTTTAATTTTGATTTGTTCATTGAACCCAGTGCTGCCCAATATATATCCCCCCCATCTTAATTACAGATTAAATGTACACATTGACATTCTTTGAGCATTAGTTTTCTAATGCCCAGAGATGACCTGTATCAGAAATATGTATAAAACTTAACTTTAGGTTACCTGAGTTTTAATTTCAGCCCAGCCTTGGTTTGTGTAACTTTGATTTGCACTCCAAATATATTAAAAACAGATACCCAAAGCTGAAGCTTAGGATAAAAGTTAGAAGGAAGGTATTTTTAACTAAGCTTCTTGTCTACTAATCTCAGTGAGTTTGTTAAGTGAGTTTGTTACTCTTTTTCATTGAATTCTTTATTGGCAGATATAAGGAAGTACATTCCTATATGTGTGTACTTTCAGTTTGAATAGCTTCATATCCAGAGAGTTAACCATTTCTCAAGATGTGTTTGTTATAAAAGGATGATACATAACATTTTCCCCTATTCAGCGTATCAGAGGGATACGACATACTCCTCTCAATAACAGATTCACTTATTTTTAAAGATTTCTGTATTTGAAAGAGAGAGGGAAAAGTTGATCTTACATCTTAAGATGTAATACATCTTAGGCCAGCGCCGCGGCTCACTAGGCTAATCCTCCGCCTTGCGGCGCTGGCACACCGAGTTCTAGTCCCGGTCAGGGCGCCGGATTCTGTCCCGGTTGCCCCTCTTCCAGGCCAGCTCTCTGCTGTGGCCAGGGAGTGCAGTGGAGGATGGCCCAAGTCCTTGGGCCCTGCACCCCATGGGAGACCAGGATAAGTACCTGGCTCCTGCCATCGGATCAGCGAGGTGCACCGGCCGCAGCGCGCCAGCCGCGGCAGCCATTGGAGGGTGAACCAACGGCAAAGGAAGACCTTTCTCTCTGTCTCTGTCTCTCACTGTCCGTCCACTCTGCCTGTCAGAAAATTAAAAAAAAAAAAAAAAAAAAAAAAAGATGTAATACATCTTAAGATCTTACATCTACTGGTTCATTCCCCAAATGCCCACAAAAGCTTGTGCTGAGGCATGCTAAAGCCAAGAGCTAGGAACTGCATCTAGGTCTCCCACATGGGTGGCAGGAACTCAAGTTCTTTGACTATGGCAGGCATTAGCAGGAGGCAGAGGTGGGATTCAATCCCAAGCACTCTGATATGGGATTCATTATTTTAGAGATTTTTCACTTGAACTAGAAAGCATGCTCCTTAGGAAAGAGCCATATCAGAATCTGGAAGAGGAAGTATAGTTTAGAGAAATACCATTGCCTGCTAGGTGTTTAATTTGGCATATCCCTCTCCTCTGGCAGTTTTGCTACATTTAAGGGAATAGTACTTTGAGATTTTTAAACTTGTTGTCTTTACTCCTTGTCGTCTTTGTATAATGTTTACAAGGCTTTGATGGAACTCATCTATGTTCTTTTCATTAAGAAGCAATAGAACGAATACATATATAGGACCATTTATATATTTCTTAATGTATAAATATATGCAGTGACAGGTGTTGTGGTATGGTGGATAAACCGCCACTTGGGACTCCCACAGTCTTTATCAGAATACCTAGATTCAAATCTCACCTCTGCTTCTGATTCAGCTTCCTATGGTTACACATCCCTGGAGGCTACAGGTGATGACTCGAGCACTTGGGTCCATGTTACCCATGTGGGAAAGCTGGATGGAGTTCTGGGCTCCTGGCTTCAGCCCTGCCTAAGCTCTGAGCTCTAGCAGTTTGAGGCATTTGGGAGTGAACCAGCAGATGTAAGATATCTCTGCCTTTCAAATAAATAAGTAACTTAAAAAATTAATATGTTTGTCAAAATTCAGTGCCAGAGTTTTATAGTATTAATAAAATTAAAACTATTTATCATCACTCCTTAATAGTAAGAGTGATACATATTGCTCCATTTTTTTCATTCTATTTATGTATACAAATATTTTCATGGTTTTTTACCCACGTGAGACCTACATTATTTATATACCATAGACATATATGATGGGACTTCTAAAAGTTTGTGGAAAAATGTTTATTATGACAAAATCATGTATGAATTTCAACGTTTTTTGCATCAGAATAAACTTACCTTTTGATTCCATTTTCCATAAATTTTTAGCCATGTCTCAGTGGGATAGCATCCTAGGAGTGACATTGCTGAATTAAAGTATATTTTAGCCAGTTGTCTTTCCAACCAGCTGTACCAATTTGCATTTCTAATATAAATTTAATTTTTTTAAATTCATGCTATTCCTGCTAAGTAAAGTTTTGTTAGAGAGATTCTGTTCTTAGCAGGACAAACATGTGTCTACAGTTTTGAGCTTGAATTTTTTGTTTTTGTTTTGATATTTTTCTCTTTATTCTGGCTACTCAGAATCTCAAGTTTATAGTCAAAAATATTCTTCACCTGATCTAAATTTTCAGTAGAATCATGTATACACCCAAAGATACATTACTTTTGTTGCAGTATTTTTTGTTTCAGTGAATTTAGTTTTATTAAAGGGTATCTTGGATTTTTTTCTTACTTAATCAAGTGTAAATACTATAGAGAAGAACCATGTTCGTGTTTGATAGAATCAAACTTCAGATTTCAAAGTATTTCATGACCTTACTTGATGTTTACAATTGTATTCAATAGCTAGAGCCAGATTTTTTTTTTTTTTTTTTTTTTTTTTTAAGATTTATTTTAGGGACCAATGCTGTGGCATAACATATAGCTGCGCCAGCATCCCATATGGGCACTAATTCAAGTTCCAGCTGTTCCTTTTCCAATCCAGTTCTCTGCCATGACCTGGTAAAGCAGTAGAAGATGGTCCAAGTCCTTAAGTCCCTGCACCTGCATGGGAGACCTGGAGGACTCTCCTGACTCCTGGTTTCCCATCCACTCAACTCCGGCCATTGGGGAGTAAACCAGTGGATGGAAGACTATTCTCTTTGTCTCTGCCTCTCTGTTTCTGTAACTCTACCTCTCAAACAAATAAATAAAATCTTTTTAAAAGAAAAAAAAAGATTTATTTGAAAGAGTTACAGAGACAGAAACAGATATCTTCCCATCTGCTGGTTCACTTCCCAAATGGCTGCAACAGCCAGAGCTGAGCCAGGAGCTTCTTCCAGGCCTCCCACGTGGGTGCAGGGGCCCAAGGACTTGTACCATCCTCCACTACTTTCCCAGGGTCAGCAAGAAGCTGAATCAAAATTGGAGCAGCCAGGACTTGAACTGACATCCATGGTGCAAGCACTGCAGGCCAGGGCTTTAACCCACTACGCCATAGCATTGGCCCCCAGATGTTTTTCTTTTTATAGAAGAAGACAACATGATTTGATAACAGTTTAGTACTGAAACTTGAACTAGAGCCCACATTTTCTTTGTTACCCCCTCCCTTCCTTCTTCCCACCTTTCCTTCATTGCTGTATAGGCAAGAAAAAAGCCACAGTGATAAATACTGTGGAATTTGCTTATTAGCGCTGTATAAAAAAATTATAGTTTAATGATGTTAACCTTCTAAAACTTCCAAGTAATCTTGCAAAATTAATCTTAGAATAATTATTTTCCCTTTTCCCCACTTTATGTAAGTAAAACTTAAGGAATTAGCTAAAGTTGATAAATTGTGTATGCTAGTGTCTTAATCCCTACAGGCCTCATTTGCTAATATAATCAAATCATAGCCATTGACTCTTCTTGTTTCTTGATTAAGCTGTGGTAATCAATTTCCATGTCCAGATGACTCAGGATATAATAATTTTCCAGAGCTTGCTTATAATTGATCCCAAACTAAATCTCTTAATAAACTGTGACATGCTTATGTCAGACATGTTGACATTCTTGCGTTTTTTACCTTTCTCTTTGTTAAAATCCATTATGCAGTTTTTTGTGTAAATTTGTGACTTTTGCTTTGTTTTGTTTTGTTTTGTGTTTTTTTGTGGTACTTCTCTTTTCTGGAAAACTTGAATCCTAGCAGGGAGTGTTATCTAGAGAAGATCCAGACAACCACATACTTTAATGCCGGTATCTAAAGAGATTACTTTGTCTAAATGAAGTAATAATCTTTGTCTTTTATTAACTTTTTCCATGTACTGTAGCATAAAGTTGATTTCCATTTTTTATGAAGGAAAACAGCTATTAATATGAGCAAAAGTTGATTGATTTACTTTGTAGCAGATGAATGGCGAGTGCAATTAATTAGTGAATAATCAGCAAAGGATCTTCTATTTGGATGCTTGGATATATAACTTAGAAATGACAGTAAAAAAAAATTTTTCCCTAAATGTTGATTTTTGAGCTCAGTGTTTAAACTCCATGAGAGATTCTGTGCTAACTAAAGATTTATTTATTTATTTATTTGAAGGCAGAGTTAGAGAGGGAAAGAAATCTTCCATTCTTGGGTTCGCTCCCCAAATGGCCATAATGGCCTGGATAGGGCAGGCTTGAAGCCAGGTGCTAGAACTCCATCCAGGTCACTCCCACAGGGGTGTATCTGCCTTCCCAGATACAGGGAGCTGGATCAGAAGTAAAGTTTGCCAAGGCTTGAATCAGTGCTCCTATAGGTTGCCAGTGTCATAGGCAGCAGCTTAATCTGCTGTGCCACAATGCCAACCCCTTCATAGGCCATTTTAGTTGCTTAATTGGATAGACTTTTGCTTGAAGAGCTAGAGAATGGAATATGATGAAGAACTGCTTTATTAATTACACTTTAAAATAGCCTTTTACTAGAGCTTATTACATACCCACAATTGTGCTAAGTACATGAAAGTTGTGAAGAAAAATCCATATTTTTTTTTAAGATTTATTCATTCATTTGAAAGGCACAGTTAGAGGCAGAGAGAGAGAGAGAGAGAGAGGTCCTCCATCCAGTTGTTCACTCCCCAAATGGCCGCAACGGCAAGAGCTGCACCAGTCTGAAGCCAGGAGCTTCTAAAGAGTCTTCCACTTGGGTGCAGGGCCCAAGGATTTGGGCCATCTTCCACTGCTTTCTCAGGCCATAGCAGAGAGCTGGATCAGAAGTGAAGCAGCCAGGACACAAACCAGCACCCATATGGGATTCCAGCACCGCAGATGGCGGCCTTACCTGCTATGCCACAGCACTGGCCCCAAAAAATCCATTTCTTACCCTCGATAAATTTATTTAAGTGGGGCAGTAAATAAGGGGAGGGTCTTCAAAAAGTTTATGGTAAAAATTGAATTATGTTAATTTTTCACAAACTTTTACTTACGTCATTAATGATGGGATAAAGGAAAGTGAGGTGGAACTTCACAGAACCAGATAACTTCAAAAGAAATATAACATTTTCCCTGACCTACTTAAAAAAATTGTTAAGCATTGTTATTAAAAATTACAATGTGGTTCAGAGTGCCTTTCTATTCTAAAATCTGGATGTAGGTTTCTGAGCAGAAAGTTAACTTGAATATACCAAATGCTTCTTAGTGATATTATTTACTGTAATAATTTCTCCTAGATTATGTCTCATAAAATAGCCTACACTGAATTTAGTTTTAGTTTATGTGGTATTAATTAAACTTGTAACAGTAAAATCCATTGGGTTTTAGTTGCCATTACCCAGGGAGGAGCAATACAACTGGCTAACAATGGTACCGATGGGGTACAGGGCCTGCAAACATTAACCATGACCAATGCAGCTGCCACTCAGCCGGGTACTACCATTCTACAGTATGCACAGACCACGGATGGACAACAGATCTTAGTGCCCAGCAACCAAGTTGTTGTTCAAGGTAAGGAAATTCGGAATTCACAAGTATAGTACATTCTGTAAACCATTAAAATTACATAAACCCTCATAAAAAAGTAAGTATCATATTGCAAAGCCTTGTTAAAATGTAGTTAATTTCATTAGAGACAGTATTTTTCATTATTCCAATTGGACCAAAATGTCATGGCATAAAAACAACTATTTTCAGGTTTAAAAAAATAAAACATCTACTTTTAACATCTTTAGAATTAGGGCATAGGAAAAACAAGGTGGGATAGAAGGAAAGACAGTGAAATCAGAAGTTAAGAAGGACATTTTAGATCTAATTGCATGAATCTGCTATGAGACCTTGAGCAAAACCCAGCTTCTCTGGCTCTCATTTTTTTTTTTTTTTTCATGTGTCAAATGAGTATTTTGCTAAATCACTGATAAGAATCTTTGCAGGTTCAGAATTTTGTTACTTATTCAAGAGAAATTTAAATCTTTTTTAAAGTCTTATTTTCATCTATCTGAAAGGCAGAGAGATAGATACTTCCATCTGCTGGTTCACTACCTAAATGCGTGCAATAGCCAGGACTGCATCAGGCTGAAGCCAGGAACCTAGGCTCCATCAGGATCTCCATATCGTTAGTGCAGGCTCTGCCACTTCAGCCATCATCCGCTGCCTCCAAGTATACTTCAACAGGAATATGATCGGAAGCAGAATAGCAGCACTTCAATACGGGATGTCAGAGTCCCAAGCACTGTTCTTCCTGCTGGGCCACAATGCCTACCTCATGTTTTACTATTTTTAAAAACTTTTTTGTTTTCTTTTTATTTCAGGAATCTATAGATAGGAATTAACCAGTTTTCTTTGCATTCATTTGAATAGTTCAAGAATATAATTTATGCCCAATGATACATTTACATGTTGAGAAAATAATAAATTGCTTCTGAAAATATTTGCATTAATAATGCATTTTCCATGTGTCAGGTACTGGCAGTTGTATCCCTTTACCATGGATGATAGTTCTTGAAAATTTTTAAAACACAAGTTAGGGTCCTAATGTATTCACAGAATATGTTCTGTTACTGAACGAATAGTATTTGAAAAAGATAATATTTTGCTTATTGATGGGAATAAAACCCCTTTTCACTTTACATGCAGGTACTCAAAAATTGTAAAGCAGATGTCAGTGAATTTGAATTCTGAACGTCAGTTTGAAGATGGTAACATGTTTAGTATATAAATCTTTTCCACTCAAACTACACATTTTAATTGATATTAATAACTAATATGGATTCTTTTATCAAGACCTTTGAATTCTCTTAAATGATGCTAGGTTTCTTAGGAGAGCATATGAAACTTCTTAGAAGCAGTTTGGCAAATAAGTTACTATGTTTCTTTCACAAATATTGGACCACTTAGTTAGAAAAATAAACTTTCAGTTTATTTAGCCATTATCATTTACATTAAAACACTATGTTTACAATAATATAATTGACCTCAAGTGCTACACTTCATACTTTCAGTTTGTTTTAATTAGAAATTTACAATAGTTGACCATAATGCTTTATTTTCTCTTCCATTTTGCTATTTTATGAAAAAAAAAAAAAAAAAAAAAAAAAAAAAACATGGTCGTTTTTATGTCGTGGCAAGAGTCTGCTTGAAATTTTTTAATATGAATTTACCAAAGTCAAAGGAAGACATTGAGAACTATACTGTGTCTAGGAAGATCATCCAAGCTGTGCCCTACTTCCCTATTAGACTTAAGGTTGGTAAGCTTGTTAACAGAATAGAAGTGCATTCTGGTCAAAAATAAATGTGAGACCCAGCAGACATCAATTAAGACGCCTTTCACTCAAGTGTCTAGACTAATAAATACAATAAATTGGGAATTGTTTCTCAGTAGTGACCCAAAGAGTGCTGATTTCTTTGAACATTTTAGCCTGAATCATCTGTTCCATTTAATTTCCCTTTTAATCCAAAAAGTATGCTTAGATTGGTGATTGACACACACATGTTACTGACACACTGTTTTTCTGTGTCTTATACCTTGTTCACTGTTGTTCTTTTCAGCTGCTTCTGGAGATGTACAAACATACCAGATCCGCACAGCACCCACTAGCACCATTGCCCCTGGAGTTGTTATGGCTTCCTCCCCAGCACTTCCTACACAGCCTGCAGAAGAAGCAGCACGGAAGAGAGAGGTTCGTCTAATGAAGAACAGGTATATATATTTTATTTACTTAGATTGCTGTGGGCAAATCCCTCTTCAAGTTCTGCTGAAAATAGATCTTTACATTGATTTTTTTTCCTGGTAGGATTAATAGATCTTGCTAAAAATCTGTATTTAATAATTAATTTATGAGATTGTAGATCAGTCTTTAATCATAGAATAATTTCATATAATTTCCCCACAGAATATTTAATGCACAATGTTGCTATATTTGTACTTGGCTCCAACCAACTACCTAAGTTATTTAAAAAAAAAAAAATTTATAGAGTTAACAGACTTATAGACAGAGAGAGAGAAAGGTCTTCCTTCTGTTGGTTCACTCCCCAAATGGCTGTCACGGCCGGCACTGTGCCAATCCGAAGCCAGGAGCCAGGTGCCTCTTCCTGGTCTCCCACGCGGGTGCAGGGGACCAAGCACCTGGGCCATCCTCCACTGTCCTCCCAGGCCACAGCAGAGAGCTGGACAGGATGAGGAGCAACCAGGACTAGAACCCGGTGCCCATATGGGATGCCGACGCTGCAGGCGGAGGATTAACCAAGTGAGCCACGGTGCCGGCCCCTGGGAGGTTTTAAAATATATTTATTTGAGGGGCAGAATGACAGAAAGAGGCTCCCAAATGCCCACTACAGCTAGGGCTAGTTGGGTAGAGGTTGAAGAGAGGGTCCAGGAATGCAAGCCAGGTCTCCCAGGGTAGGTGGCAGGAACCCAATTACTTGAGCCTTCACTGCTGCTTCCCAGGATCTGCATTGGCAGGAAGCTGAAGTCAGAAGCGAGAATCAAGAATCCAGCCCATATACTCTAAGTCTTAATTGCTAAACTAAATGCCTGATCAAAAAAAAAATTTTTTTTCATGAATAGTAATCAAGATCAAGCTTCATAAATGTGTATTAATGTTAAATATTAAATTTAAATTGTATTTATATTAATTTGTAATAAAGTAACTATGATGGCCAGTCCTTTTTTTAAAAAAGGGTATTTATTTGTTCATTTATTCAAAAGGCAAAGTAACAGAAAGAAAGATGTTTCATTTACTTATTCACTCCCCAAATGGCTGCAGCAGCCCAGGCTGGGCCAAGCTGAATCTAGGAGCCAGGAACTCTGTCTGTTCTCCCATGTGAGTGGCAGGAACTCAGGTGCTTGAGCCATCTTCTCTTATATCCCAGTCACGTTGTCAGGGAGCTGGATCAGAAGCTGAGTAGCTGGGAGTCAAACCAGTACTCAGATATGGGATGCAGTCATCTCAAGTGATAGGCTCAGATGATGCTTCACAATGCCCACCCTCAGGCCATGGTTTCAATGAATATTTTCTTTACTCATAATAATAGTTTAATGCCTAAAGATTCTCTGAAAATAGATTCATTCTGAGAATACCATGTTACTGACAAAATCTTAAAATAAATGTATTCAACAATGAAAATACTGCAAGTCAAATTTGAGAAATGTGAGCAAAGCAATTGTTAATTCGTTGTTATAAATGATTTTACCATCTAAAAATAGAATTTAAATTACTAAATATTTTAATATGGAAATGACTAAAACAGACAGATCAGAATGTTAATAGGGGACAGAAATTTAAAAGTTAGAAATTGGGGCCAGCGTTGTGGTGTAGAATTAAAATCTATATAAAGAACCTAGGTAGGGGCTGGTGCTGTGGCGCAGCAGGTTAACACCCCAGCCTGAAGCACCAGCATCCCATATGGGTGCCAGTTCTAGTCCCGGCTGTTCCTCTTCCGATTCAGCTCTCTGCTATGGCCTGGGATAGCAGTAGAGATGGCCCAAGTCCTTGGGCCCCTGCACCCACGTGAGAGACCTGGAAGAAGCTCCTGGCTTTGGATCAGCGCAGCTCCAGCCGTTGTGGCCACCTGGGGAGTGAACCAGCAGATGGAACACCTCTCTCTCTGTCTCTACCTCTCTCTCTAACTCTGTCTTTCAAATAAATGAAATAAATCTTTAAAAAAAAAAAAAAGAAGAACCTAGGTAGTGCCCTATACCCATATACCCAGATGAAGCTCCTGGCTGAGGCCTGGCCCAGTCTCAGCTGCGGTGGACACTTGGGGAGTGAACCACCTGATGGAAGTTCTCTCTATGTTACTCTGACATTCAAATAAATAAGAAAACCTTTTTAAAAAGGAGAGGCAGAGAGAGAGATCTTCCATCTGCTGGTCCACCCCCCAATTGGCTGCAATGTCCGGAGCTGCAGCGATCCGAAGACAGGAGCCAGGAGCTTCTTCTGGATCTCCCACATGGGTGCAGGAGCCCAAGGACTTGGGCCATCTTCTACTGCTTTCCCAGGCCATAGCAGAGAGCTGGATCAGAAGTAGAGCAGCTGGGACTCAAACTGGCGCCCATATGGAATGCTGGCCCTGCAGATGGCAGCTTTACCCACTACGCCACAGCACCGGCCCCAATAAATAAATCTTGAAAGAAAAAAAAAAAACTGCTTGCCTCAGATCTTCAGGAAAAGCTACCTGGCTTAATCAGGGATTTTTTTTTTCCATATTTATTTATGTGTTTATTTGAAATGCAGAGTTACAGAGAGGGAGAGAGAGATCTTCCATCTTCTGGTTTACTCCCCCAATAGCCACAACAGCCAGGGCTGGGCCAGGCAGAAGCCAGGAGCCAGGAGCTTCATCCCGGTCTCCCACATAGGTGCAGGGTCCCAAGTACTTGAGCCATCTTAACACTGCCTTCCCAGGAGCATTAGCAGAGAGCTGGATCGGAAGTGGAGCAGCCAGGACTCAAGTTGGTACCCGTATTGGATGCCGGCACTATAGACAGCAGTTTAACCCATTATACCACAGCACTTCTTTAAAATACTTGTGCTCAGATTTAGTTACAGTATCCTTTAAAAAGGAAGCTTCCTGTTGATTTTGCTACAGTTCCTTTAATTTTTTTAATATTTATTTATTTATTTTTTAAAGGCAGAGTTACACAGAGGCAGAGAAAGAGAGGTCTTCCGTATGCTGGTTCACTCCCCAAATGGCCACAACAGCCGGAGTTGGGCTGATCCAAAGCCAGGAGCTTCTTCCAGGTCTCCAATACAGGTGCAGGGGCCCAAGCACTTGGATCATCTTCTACTGCTTTCTCAGGCACATTAACAGGGAGCTAGATAGGAAGTGGAACAGCTGGAACTTGAACCGGTGCCCATATGGGATACCAGCACTGCAGGCTGTGGCTTTATCTGCTATGCCACAGTGCTATCTCCTAGTTCCCTTTCTTTCACTACCAGATTACTGGTGCTTCTTTCAGCTTTCTGATAAAATTTAGTTTCTGTGAACATTAGAGCCACTATATGTATAAAAAAAAGGTGCATACTCCTGCTTGGCAAGTCTCTTTTCAATTTTACAGTTATGGATTATTTAACACTTTCAATTACTCCTTCCCCTAAACTCTTCTTTGGCTTAATATTTGGGTTTCTGGGGTTTGTTTTTTTTTTTTGTTTGTTTTTTTTTTTTGGTTTTTTACTTAAGTTTTCCCTTAGAATGTTAATCCCTACCATGTATTTCAGGCATTACGTTTTTGCCTAATAACCTTCTACTTCTTTATAGTCTTTGATTTTTTATATGCTTTGACTTTTCCCCGATATAGTATTTATTAATTCCCAGTATGTACAGGGCACTATGCCTAAGTTCTTTATATAGATTTTAATTCTACCTACAATGATATAGAAGCTTATCCCCACTTTTCAGAGAAGGAGAAAGTAAATATCAGAGAGAAGTTCAATATGTTGCAAAAGATCAACCTTTTTAAGGAATTAGTAGAACTAGGGCCAGCACTGTGGCCTGTGATGCCAGCACCCCATATGGGTGCCAGTTTGAGTCCTGGCTGCTCCACTCCCAATCCAGCTTCCTACTAATGTGCCTGGGAAAGCAGTGGAGGATAAGCTGAGTCCTTAGGCCCCTGAACCCACATGGAATACCTGGATGAAGCTCCTGTTTCCTGCCTTCAGCCTGGACCAGCTCTGGCTATTGCATCCATTTGAGGAGTGAACCAGAAGATGGAGGGTAACTCTCTCTGTTTGTATCTCTTCCTCTCTTTTTATCTCTACCTTCCAGATATGTAAATAAACCTCCTTTTTTAAACAATGAAAAAAAAAAATTGGTAGAACTGAGATTTGAGCCTGTGTTGTGCCAAAGCCTGTGAAGATGCTGCTCATAGAATCCAGTATATAATTTCCTGCTATGCCTCAAACCAGAGCACATGGCAGTGTGCTGAGATGTATAGCACCGGAAAGTAAACATGGAACGCTTTCCTTGAATGTTCATTTTGCGGAAAGATTTGAGAGGAACAGCACTGTTTTTAAAGTAAAATAAGAAAAAAAAATTTTTTTTTTTTTTGACAGGCAGGAGTGGACAGTGAGAGAGAGAGACAGAGAGAAAGGTCTTCCTTTTGCCGTTGGTTCACCCTCCAATGGCCGCTGTGGCCGGCGCGCTGCAACCAGCGCACCGCGCTGATCCGATGGCAGGAGCCAGGTACTTATCCTGGTCTCCCATGGGGTGCAGGGCCCAAGTACTTGGGCCATCCTCCACTGCACTCCCTGGCCACAGCAGACAGCTGGCCTGGAAGAGGGGCAACCGGGACAGAATCAGGTGCCCCGACCGGGACTAGAACCCGGTGTGCCGGCGCCGCAAGGCAGAGGATTAGCCTAGTGTGCCACAGCGCTGGCCAAAATAAGAAATTTTTAAAAAATTCATGCCACTGATGCTTTGGGCTGTTGTCCCCTGAGAATCCCCTTATTTAATTTTCTCTGCTGTTGTAGGTAACTAAGTAGAAAATTTACAGAAGCACTTTCCTCCTGAACATATTCATGAGCATGATTGGCCCTTACACATTCCAAACACAGACTGGCCTGAATTAAATAAATGGGAAAAGGTTATGGCCCAAAAATTCCTACACTATCCAAGTTGCCATTTATTCCAGAATTAAGGTACTTAGTAAATATTCTAAAAGAAAGTATAGATGGTAGTTATATTAATATGTGTTGCTACAGTAATAATCAAAAAACCTCAGTGACTTAGAACAATGAAATTTCTTCTACACTTACATTACACATTTCATTTTGGCACCTGCATGTCAGTTACCAGTGGCTCTTTTATTGTGCCATCTGGTTCTGATCCCAGCCAAAGGAGCACCACTGCTTTGAGACATGCCATTCTTGTGACAGTGGCAAAAAGACAATGCTTTTCATTTTTATTTGTTCATGTATTTTATCCTGAAAGCCACAGTTACAGAGAGCTTGCATTCACTGGTGCACTCCCCGAATGGCCACAATGACTAGGGCTGGGCCAGACCGAAGCCAGAAGCTGCTGCTGCTGCTTTTTTTTTTAAGATTTTATTTATTTTATTTGAGGGTTAGAGTTACAGACAGTGAGAGAGAGAGTTAGAGAGAAAGGTCTTCTCTGCATTGGTTCATTCCCCAAATGGCCGCCACGGCCAGAGCTGCACCAATCTGAAGCCAGGAGCCTCTTCCCGGCCCCCACGCGGGTGCAGGGGCCCAAAGACTTGGGCCATCTTCTACTGGTTTCCCAGGCCACAACAGAGAGGTGGACTAGAAGAGGAATAACTGGGACAGAATCTGGTGCCCATATGGGATGCCGGCGCCGCAGGCGGAGGACTAACCAAGTGAGCCACGGCGCCAGCCCCCACAGGAGCTTCTTAACAGTCTCTTACCTGGATACAGGGGCTCAAGAAATTGGGCCAATTTCTGCTGCTTTTCCCAAGCATGTTAGCAGAGAGGTGGAGGGGAAATGGAGCAGCCAGGAGTTGAACCAATGTCCATATGGAATGCTGTCATCACAGGTGGCAGTTTTACACACTATGCCATGATACTAGCCCTGACAATACTGCTTTTTTTTTTTTAAGATTTATTTATTATTTTATTTGTTTGAATGACAGAGTTACTGAGAGAGAGAAAGAGGTCTTCCATCTGCTGGTTCACTCCCCAGATGGCCGCAACGGCCAGAACTGTGCCAATCCGAAGCCAGAAGCTTCTTCCTGGTCTCCCAAATGGGCACAGGGGCCCAAGAACTTGGGCCATCTTTTACTGCTTTCCCAAGCTATAGCAGAAAGCTGGATCAGAAGAGGAGCAGCCGGGACAAGAACTGGTGCCCATATGGGATGCTGGCGCTTCATGCCAGGGCTTTAACCTGCTGCGCCACAGCACTGGCCCCGACAATGCTTCTTAAAGCATGTTCTTGATTGTGGTGAACATGGTGTCCACTCATGTTCCATTGGTCACAGCACAGGCAAGGACAAACCCACCATCAGTAGAGCAGGGATAAGTATTCTTCCAAAATAAGGAAGGAAGGAAAATCGTAAAATTTTAATGCAATCTGTTACCCTGTCTTTATGTAACTTTAGAGTACAGGGGATTTTAATAGCAAATTTCCTTAAAGGCAGAAATAAGAAAAGAAAAGGTTAGATAGATGTAGACATTTAAAAATACAAAATCTCTATTTAGGGAAGAAAAAGGAGCAAAGCAAACAAACTAGGAACATTTTCATAAATAAGATCAGAAGACTAATGAATTGAGAATATAAATAAATTCATAGAAAATTAATAGGGTAAAAGTGTGTATTAGATGCAAATTAAGGTACATCCATACAACTGTATACAGCTAGTCATTAAGAATAAAGGTACTTGTAGTTTTATTGAGATGGGAAGATTTTCTTGGTGGACAAATGCAGGCTACCCAAAAATATGTATATTAGAATTATTTTTAAATTTTTTATTATACAAGTGAAACATGCTTGTTATAGATATTTGGAAATAGGGCCACCACTGTGACGTAGTAGGCTAAGCTTCCACCTGTGGTGCCAACATCCCATATGATGCCAATTCGTGCCCCAACTACTCCTCTTCCCATCCAGCTCTCTGGTATGGCCTAAGAAAGCCGTGGAAGATGGCCTAAGTACTTGAGCCCCTGCACCCACATTAAGAGACCTGGAAGAAGCTCCTGGCTCCTCTATCTTCCAATCCGCCCGGCTCAGCCGTTGCAGCCATCTGGGGAGTGAACCAGCAGATGGAAGACTTTCTGTCTCTCCCTCACTTTTTCTGTAACTCTACCTCTCAAATATTTGGAAAGCAGACTAAAATTTAATCGCCTCTGATTGCACTGTTGAAAATGTTAAAATCTGGGGCCCACGCCGTGGCTCACTTGGTTAGTCCTCCGCCTGCGGTGCCAGCATCCCATATGGGCACCAGATTCTAGTCTTGGTTGTTCCTCTTCCAGTCCAGCTCTCTGCTGTGGCCCGGGAAGGCACCCACATGGGAGACCAGGAGGAAGCTCCTGGCTTCGGATTGGCACCACGCCAGCCATAGCGGCCATTTGGGGAGTGAACCAACGGAAGGAAGACCTTTCTGTCTGTCTCTCACTGTCAACTCTACCTGTCAAATAAAAAAAAAAAAAAGAAAGAAAATGTTAAATTATAAAGTTTGTTTCCCTGAAAAATGGTCTTTTTTTTTTTAAGATTTATTTTATGTATTTGAAAGAGTTACAGAGAGAGGTAGAGACAGAGAGGTTTTACATCTGCTGGTCCAAATGGCTGAAACTGAGCTGATCTGAAGCTAGGAGCCAGGAGCTTCTTCCAGATCTCCCACATGGATTCAGAAGCCCAAGTACTTGGGCCATCCTCTGCTGCTTTCCCGGGCACATTAGCAGGGAACTGGATTGGAAGTGGAGCAACCAGGACCAGAACCAGCGCCCATGTGGGATGCCAGCTCTGCAAGCTGGAGCTTTAACCCACTGCACCACAGCACTGGCACCAAAAAATATCTTTCTTTATTTTTTTAAAGATTTATTTATTTCAAAGGCAGAATTAGAGAGGGAGAGACTGCTAGATCTTCCACCAAATCACTCCCCAAATATCCACAACAGCCAACGCTGGGCTAAGCTGAGGCCAGGAGCCTGGAGTTTCTTCCAGGTCTCCCACATGGGTAAAGGGTCTCAAGCACTTGGGCTATCTTCTGCTTCTTTCCTAGGTGCATAAGCCAGGAGCTGTATTGGAAGTGAAGCAGTCAGGACTCAACCTGGTACCCATAATGAGATGGTAACATTTCAGGAGGTGGCTTTACCTACTACATACACCACAAAACACTGGCCCATAAATTTTATTTTATTTATTTATTTATTGACAGAATTAGAGAGAGACAGAAAGGGCTTCCTTTTTCCATTGGTTCACCCCACAAATAGCCGCTACAGCCGGTGCACTGCGCCAATGCGAAGCCAGGAGCCAGGTGTTTCCTCCTGGTCTCCCATGCGAGTGCAGGGCCCAAGCACTTGGGCCATCCTCCACTGCCTTCCTGGGCCATAGCAGAGAGCTGGACTGGAAGAGGAGCAACCGGGACAGAATCTGGCGCCCCAACCAGGATTCGAACCTGGGGTGCTGGCACCACAGGTGGAGGATTAGCCAAGTGAGCCACAGCACCTGCCAATAAATTTTATTTTTAAATATTTTTATATTTTTCAGGAAGTTGTAAAATAGTACAGTTCCAGATATCCTTCGTTCAGCTTCCTCTAATTTTAGCTTATTACATAACCAGAGAACATTTATTACAATTAAGAAATGCCTGGGTACAATATTCTTTACTTTGATACATTTTATTCAAATTTCCCATGTTTTCCTACCTATATTCCTTTTATCTTCTGTATTCAATCTGGGTACTACATTGCATTTAGTTTTCATATCTGCCTCATCTCTTTCATTCTGTGAAAGTTTCTCTTTGTCTTTCATGACCTTGCCACTTTTGAAGAATAGTGATCTGGTTTTTTTAAGAATATCCCTGAGTTTGGATTTGTCCAGTGTTTTCTTAAGATTAGATTGAGGTGATAGATTCAGAGGAAAGATACTAAAGAGGTATGGTGCGCCTTTGTTACCTCGTTACCAGGGAGCACATGCCTGTGTGCTTTATTGCTGGTGATGCTAACTTGAACCACTTAGAGTGCTATCCAGGTGTCTCCACTGTGGGGAGCAACTCGGACTAGACTAAGTTACTGGAATTAAGACTTATTCTATGCATCTGCTCTCCCACAATATGGCGCTGGGAGAGGAGTAAACAGCTTCTACACAGCTGCCTCCAGTTCGACCAGTAACCTGCAGGAGCTGATCCTGCTCCTTATTGGAGGAGAGCAGCGTACTCGGCGTGTGGGTAGCAGAGTTGGGATTGGTGGAAGAGGACTATAAAGGAGGAGAGAGACAACATGCACCAGGGAACATCTAAGGGGAACATCTAAGAGGAACACCTGAGCAGCCCCCGAGAGAGCCAGCCGGCGGTGTGCCGCTCCCCCGCGGAAGTGGGGAAAGTGGCAGGGGGAACCGCCCTTCCACAGAGGTGGAAGGGTCAGTAGCCAACCCGGGAAGAACCAGCAGCAAACCCGGGGAGGGCTGAGCAGACAAAAGAACAGCGCAGGGTCCTGTGTCGTTCCTCCGCAAAGAGGGGGAGCGACACTCTACTAGAGTTGCCCTTTTAAGGGAAGGAGAACTGAACTCCACCTCCTAGAAAGGAAAGTATCAAATAATTTGGTCGTATGTTATGATTGTATTAATCAGTGTATTTGGGGGTGGATACTTGGAGGTATGCAAATACCTTCTTTCCCTTTAAAGTTTCGCCCTCTAAATTTTAATACAGCTTGAATATCCCTTATCCAAAATACATAGTACCGTAAGTACCATAATCTGAAACTTTCTGAGCACCCCATTGGCACTTTTCAGCCTTGAAGTATTCAGACTTACCGTCATCTCTCAATCCCTGAAAACCACTGAACTAATTTTTTTTTTTTTTTTTTTTAGATTTAAAAAGATTTATTAGAGTCAAAGACCTCCAGCCAGAGTGGCATGGAGTGGAAAAACCCAAAGGACACTGTGGTATTGGGGTTTTTAAGTACAATTTTGAAGGAAAAAAACTTTAATCAGATTGGCATTTGGTTCCCAGGTGGGGACAAAACCCATCAAAAGACCTGATTTACAATCCTTTATCCTATCTGGCTTGTACATGATAAAACAAAAAACATCCAGAAGCGCAGGATAAGTAACTTGTTTTCACAATAAACTTGAGCTCAGGAGGATGGAATCACACTCTTCCTATTCTCAAGGTAAATTTGGATATTCCTAAGGAAGGAGGGCGGACATTTTGTTCTTACTAAAGATAACCTTTTCGGAGGAAGTAAGCGTTCTACACCCCAAATTCCACTGTGATTGCCCTGACTACCTGTTAACCCATCTGACTCCTCAAATTCTCCCCTCAGCAAGAATGGACCCTAAAATCTGTTAGGGGGACTGGGCAATGGTCTGTCTGGCTGCTTCTTGTTGAAAAGGGGCATCTTTGGGAAGGGCAGTCAAAACAGGGTTGCACCAGGGGGATACAGTACCAGCTTGCAGAAACTGCTTCCACCCGAGATTTCATGTTCATGGCCAACTAGAATTTTATTTTTTCTCAAGTCTGGAGAAAACAAATCTAACAAGCAGTTTAAACTCACAGGATCTAAAACTTAGAACAGAGTCATTATTAGAGGCCCTAAAAAAGATGCTCTCTAAACCACAAGCAAGTTTTCTCATTGAGAGGCAAATAGAAACTGACAGAAGGAGCTTGATAATAATTAGGTGGGCTTTAAGGCCTTGCCAGTTATGAAGCCCAGACCTGTCTGTCTCTTCACATGGTTACATCATAAGGGAGGTGTGAAGCTCCTCCATAACCTAGCTGGCCTGGGAGGAAAGCTGGCCAGGTGAAGGCAGGTGGCATCTCCCTAACAGGAAATTTTACAGCTCTGCCTGCAATGTTGTTGACCCTACTTGGCTATCCCCTCGACAGCAGTGGTTACTTTGGAAGCTGGGTCGAGTGAAGGGCTTTTCAGCTTAGAGCCAATAAGGCCTGCAGCTCTGATCTGGAAGTCCTTCAACTCCGGGGCAGTTCTTTTTCCAGTGACCCAACTCTTGGCTGGCAGAGCTGCCAGGGCTCTTCATAAGCTGACTTCTGCTGAAGCCCTGGCTTTCCATATGAAAAACCAATGCAGTGGACTGGCCTGTTGGGTCTCCTTGATGGAAGATCACTGTGTAAGACAGCCATTAATTGGCCTGCCACCTATCTTTATATTGCTTCTGCAGCCCAACTTCTCTTCCTCCTGGTTTTTGTTAAAGCAGACCAGAGAAAACCTTTAAGAGGATACAAGTTAAGGGGTACTCAAGTCCCATCTCTAATCTTTGGTGTTATAAACTAGAAGTCTATAGTCATATATAGTCATAGGCATGTTCTGGTAGTGGTTTTTCTCTGAGATAGACAATGCACATGAGGAAAGCTATGTCCTCACTTTATGAACTAATTTTTTTAAAGATTTATTTATTTATTTATTTGAAAGTCAGAGTTACACAGAGAGAGGAGAGGCAGAGAGAGGTCTTTCATCCGATGGGTCACTCCCCAATTGGCTGCAACAGCCAAAGCTCTGCCAATCTGCAGCTGGGAGCTTCTTCTGGGTCTCCCACACAGGTGCAGGGGCCCAAGGACTTGGACCATCTTCTACAGCTTTCCCAGGCCATATCTCAACTAAACTCCTGATCCATATGGGATGCCGGCGCTTCAGGCCATGGTGTTAACCCGCTGTGCCACAGCAGTGGCCCCCATATGAACTAATTTTTATCCATATAATTTTTGTCTTTTCAAGAAATCTCATATGAATGAATCATCTACTTCTTTAACTTAGTAAAATGCACATAAGATTTAATCACTGATCATTGTTGCATAAATCAGAAGTTGATGTCGTCACTGAATATTCCATTGTGTGGATGGACTGTGGTTTGTGTATCTTTTTACCATAAAGTGCATCTTGGTTATTTTTAGTTTTGGAGGAATAAAGTTACTACAAGCCTTTATGTGCAGGGTTTTTTTTGTTTGTTTGTTTTTGGGTTTTTTGTTTGTTTTTTGTTTTTTGACAGGCAGAGTGGACAGTGAGAGAGAGAGACAGAGAGAAAGGTCTTCCATTGCCGTTGGTTCACCCTCCAATGGCCGCCGCGGCAGGCGCGCTGCGGCCGGCGCACCGCGCTGATCCGATGGCAGGAGCCAGGAGCCAGGTGCTTTTCCTGGTCTCCCATGGGGTGCAGGGCCCAAGCACCTGGGCCATCCTCCACTGCACTCCCTGGCCACAGCAGAGAGCTGGCCTGGAAGAGGGGCAACCGGGACAGAATCCGGCGCCCCGACCGGTACTAGAACCCGGTGTGCCGGCGCCGCTAGGCGGAGGATTAGCCTAGTGAGCCGCGACACCAGCCTATGTGCAGGTTTTTTAATGAATTTTTGTTTTAGATTGATTTATTTGAAAGGGTAACTGAGAGGGAGAGACACAGAAAGAGAGGTCTTCCATCTGTGGTTTACTACCTAATAGGCCACAACAGCCAAGTCTGGGCCAAGCCAAAGCTAGGAGCCAGGAACTCCCATCTTTGTCTCCTAGGTGGATGGCAGGGGTCCATATACTTAGACCATCATCTGCTGCCTTCCCAAATGCATTAACAGGAAGCTGGATCAGAAGCAGAGTATCCAGATCTCAAACTGGTACCATGATATGGGATGTTGGTATCACAAGTAGCAGCTTAACCCAGTACACCACAGTGTCAGCTCCCTGTATGAACTTTTGATTCACTTATGTAAATATCTAAGAGTAGACTGGTCAAGTACACTCAGTGTATGTATTTAACATTTTTATAAACTATCCAGTTTTTTTCCAAAAATTTCCAAAAAATTTTTTTCATTCCCATCCACAATATGTAAGAAATTCAGTTACTCTGTATCCTCACCAGAACTTGCTATTATCAGATTCACTTCTTTTTTCCTCATTCCAGAAGGTGTACATTGTGGCGTTTTTTGTTTTAAATTTATTTATTTGAGAGGCAGAGAGAAAGAGTGCATGTCCATCTGCTGGTTCATTCCTCAAATGCCTGCTACAGCCAGGACTGGGCCAGGCCAACACTGAGAGCCAGGGGAACTCAATTCAGGTCTCTACTGTTTGGGTGCCAGGAACTCAACTGCTTAAAGCCAGAGCTGGAAATCAAACCCAGGTATTGGTATTCCAGTTTGGGATGCGGGCTTTTTTTTTTTTTTTTTTTAAGATTTACTTTATTTGCAAGGCAGATTGACAGAAAAAGATTTTTCATCTGCTGGTTTGCTCCCTGACTGGCCACAACAGTTGGTGCTGTGCCAGGTGGAAGCTAGCATCCAGGAACTCTGAATCTCCAGTGTGGGTGACAGGAGCCCCAGGACTTGGGCATCATAATTGCAAGGCAAACTGCTGCCCCATCATTATGGTTTTAATTTAGATTTCCCTACTAATGGTGTTGAACATCTTTCATGTGCCTGTTTGGCATTTATGTTTTCTTTGATGAAGTGTCTATTCAGATATTTTGCTTACTTCTTTTATTGTGTATTGTGCTTTTTTTTTTTTTTTTTTCTTTTGAGAGATCTTTATTCTGGAAACAGGTCCTTCGTTGGATGTATGATTAGCAAATAATTTCTTTCAATCCATAGCTTGACTTTCACTTTCTTAATACTGTTGTTTGCAAAGCGGGAGTTTTCATTTTGATGAGGTCCATTCCATCAGTTTTGTTCTATTATAGAGCATGGCTTGTGTTACTATAATCTAACAATTCATTGCCTAACTCAAGATCACACAGATTTTTCTCCAGTTTTCATCTAAAATGTCATTGCTTGTTTTACATTTAGATTATCTGATCACTTCTGAATTAACTTTTACATAAGATATGAGGATTGTATCAAAATTCATTTTGTATATGTAGATACCCACTTGTACCAATACCTTAAAAAGAGGATCCTTTCTTGATTGAATTGTCTTTTCTTTTTTGTCAGAAATTGACCATACATGGGTTGGGCATTGTGGCATAGCAGATTAAGCTGCCACTTAGTGCTGGTTTAAGTTCCACTGCTTTGCTTCCAGTCCATCATCCTTCTGATATACCTGGGAGGCAGTGGATGATGGTTCCCAGATGAAGTTCTAGACTCCTGACTTCAACCTGGACCATCCTCTACTGTTGTGGGTATTTGGGGAGTGAACCAGCAGATACAAGATTCTCTCTCTCTCTGTCTCTACCTTTCAAGATGACAATATATTTTTTTAACCATATGTGGATACCTCAGAAAGTTTGTGGAAAGATGAAATTAGAAAAAAAGTTTAAACTCACCTGTTAATGCCCTTTTTCCAAGAACTCTGAAGTGTACCGTGGTTTTTTGTGTGTGAATCTGTTTCTGGACTACCTTCTTCCATTGATCAGTGTGTCCATTCTTCCACCTATGCCACACTGTCTCCATTACCTTAGCTTCATAATGAACCTCGAACTTGACAGTATGAGTCTTCCAACTTTTGTTCTTGCACAGAATTGTTTTGGATTTTTTTTTTATTTTCATGTGGGTTTTAGAATCTGTATTTATTGTTTTTTACCGGCAGCTTGTTGAAATTTTGATTAAGATTGCAGTTTGTCTATAGATCAGTACTTAAGTCTTCTACAGCATATTCTTCATTTTTCAGCATACAGATCTTACATGTTTTATTAGATTTCTACTAAATTATTTCTGACTTTTTAGTTTTTTTTTTTTTTTTAAGATATTTTATTTATTGAAAGACAGTATGACAGATGGAAGGGAGGGAGATAGGAATCCATATTCTATCTGCTGGTTCACTCCCCAAATGGTTGCAATGACCAGGTCTGGGCCAAGCCAAAACCAGGAGCCAGGAACTCCATCTTGTCAGGGGCAGGGGCCTGAGTCCTTGGGCCATCTTCCACTACTTTCTCAGACACATTGGCAGGGAGCTGGGTCAGAAGCAGAGCATCCTGGACTAGAACCTGCACTCCTATATGAGATGCTGGCATTGCAGGCTGTGCCACAGCGTCGGCCTCTAAGTTCTATATTTTTATTTTGGGCTGGTATCCTTGATAGTTCATTCTTGGTGTATAGAAATAAAATTGGCTTCTATAGGAGAAAACCAAATTGTTTCTCTATATCTCACTAAATAATCAACACAGAAGACTACTGTGATCAAATGTAGTATGGGGTTGGAGGGTGAATTTTCCCCACACCAAGCAAGTTCTGCAGGGATACCAGTTGAGTGTCCACTAATACAAATCAGTTCTAAAACTGTCCACTTGGAGATGGTGTTGAGGGCTCAGTCCTTCAAGACCACACCTCCATGTCACATGCCAATCAAAAGCTCCAGGT
Source organism: Oryctolagus cuniculus (assembly GCF_051225735.1). Classification (NCBI taxonomy): domain Eukaryota; kingdom Metazoa; phylum Chordata; class Mammalia; order Lagomorpha; family Leporidae; genus Oryctolagus; species Oryctolagus cuniculus. The sequence continues at coordinate 32,252,439 of NC_142869.1, read as the reverse complement.
TATTTTATTTTGCCCGCATCTTGGATCAACTAGCAATAAATTGATGTTTCCTTGACCCCCTTCTTAGGTTCAGTTAATTTGCCTAGAGCAGCTCCCAGAACAAAGGGAAACACCTGGGTTTTCCAGTTTTATAACTGATATTTTAAAAGATACAAATAGTAAGATGAAGAGATATGTAGGGTAAGTTCTTAGAATTTCTGAGTCCTGGCCGGCGCCGCGGCTCACTAGGCTAATCCTCCGCCTTGCGGCGCCGGCACACCGGGTTCTAGTCCCAGTCAGGCTGCCGGATTCTGTCCCGGTTGCCCCTCTTCCAGGCCAGCTCTCTGCTATGGCGCGGGAGTACAGTGGAGGATGGCCCAAGTGCTTGGGCCCTGCACCCCATGGGAGACCAGGAGAAGCACCTGGCTCGCCTTCGGATCAGCGCAATGCGCCGGCCGCGGCGGCCATTGGAGAGTGAACCAATGGCAAAGGAAGGCCTTTCTCTCTGTCTCTCTCTCTCACTGTCCACTCTGCCTGTCAAAAAAAAAAAAAAAAAAATTTCTGAGTCCTAAGCTCAGGTGCTTCCATCCATGTGGAGATGGGTACACCACCCTCCCAACATATGGATATGTTTCTTCTTTACCTTCCTAAAAGCCTCCACATCTTCAGCTATCCAGAAGTTCCCAAAACCAAGTCTCCTTGAGTTTTTAAGTGAATTCCATTAATTAAACTTGATTGGTGAAATCATGAACCATTGGTGATCAACTCAAGCTTCAACCCTTCTTCCTTCCCTGTGCTGGAAGTCACAGCCTTCTAGTCCTGCCTTGGTCTTTCTGGTGGCCCCCCTTCATTCAGAAGCTACTTGTGGACAACCAGCCATCAGTCAGTTCATTGGCATAGCAAAAGACGTGTCACTTTGGATATTAGGAGCTGTAGACTGGGAAACAGGAGAACCAAATACACATTTCATAGTATCACAGCTGCTGAATACTTAACTTTTTACCCTGTGACTGGTAGGTAAACCAGTTCCAGAAGATGCACATGTTTGTAAGCATAGGCACTTTGGGATTTTCTACATAGACAGACAATTGTAGGGTTTTTGTTTATTTTGTTTTTGGGAGGCAAAGAGAGAAACTCTCATATCCCTTATTTACTCCTCGGTTTACTCACCAGATGCACATGCCAGATGCACACAATGGCTGGAATTGGGCCAGGCCAGGTGGTGGGAATCCAACTAATTGAGCTATCACCATTGCCCCCCAGGGTCTGTGTTAGCAGAAAGCAAGAATCAAAAGGTGGGAGCCAGAGCTGGGTATCGGACCTAGGTGGGACCTGAGTGTCTTAATCACTAAGGCTAAATACTCACTCCAAGGACAGTTTTAATTTCTTCTTTCTAATTTGTATGCCTTTTATTTCTGTTTTCCCTTTTTGCAGTGTCTAGGATTTCTGATGTGATATTGAGTAGGAGTACGGAGAGAGGACAGCCTTGGTTTATTCCCGTTTATCACAAAATACCACAAACTGAATGGCTTAAGCAATACAATGTATTATTATCCTCCAATTCTGTAGGATTGAAGTCCATCACAGGTCTTAGTGAGCAAATAGGACTGCATTCCTTCCTGGAAATTCTAAAGAATCTGCTTTCCTGTATTCTGTAGTTTCTGACTACCCAGCATTCCTTAGAATGTAGCCCCCTTCCTCCATCTTCAAAGTCAGCAGTAATACATCCTTCTGTGTCTGCCTTGTGTAGCCACCACCTTTTGTCTTTCTCTTTAAGAATTCTTGGAATTATCCTAGGCCTACCCAAATAATCCAGGCTAGTTTCCCTATGGTAAAGTTGACTGACTGCAATTTTAATCTCCCTTTGCCACATCACATAGCAAATTCACTGACTTTGGAGATCAGGAGATGGATATCTTTGGGGGATTATAATATGACACTTCTAAGTCTTTTGTAAATGCTTTTTATTTGTTTTAGAAATCTCTCTTCTGGGTAAATAGTTGTTAACTTTTGTCAATACTTTTGTTCAATCTATTAAGGTGATTATATGGTTTTTCTTATTTTGTTAATATGGTGAGTTATGTTGATGTTCCAATTCCTGGAGTGAACCACCACTTGATCCTGAGGTATTATTTTTACATAGTGCTGGACTGAATTTGCTAATATTTGGTTTAGGGTTTTCACATCTACGTTCATCACTAATGTGGGATTTTAGTTTTCTTTTGTTGTTATGATTGATATTAGGGTAATGCTGGCCTCATAAAATAAGTTGGAAGTGTTCCTTTCCCTTCTGTTTTTCTGGAAGAGGTTGTGTAGAATTCGTGTTATTTATTCCTTAAGTGTTTGGCAGAATTTTCCATTGAAACCACCTGGGCCTGGAGTTTTCTTTTGGGAAAGAAAGATGATTTCTTCTTCAGTGTGTTTTGGATGGCATTAACCCAAGTACTTGAGCCATCACCTGCTGCTTCCTAGAGTGTACATTAGCAGGACACAGGGATCAGAAGAGGAGCTGGGACTCAAAATTAGCCACTCTGATAATGGAAAGTGGGTATCCTGTAGAGCATCTTAACCACTGTACCAACCACTCCCTTTGTAATGTTGAATTGAAAGCCAGACATGTTGTGTTCAGACAGTAGGTGCTGAGGTAAGGGAAATGGTTTGATTTTTTTTTTTTTTTAAACTCATCTACTGGGTAGGAGGAAGGGACAGAGCTTCCATCCACTGGTCCACTCCACAAATGGCCGCAGTGGTCAGGCTGGGCTAGCCTGAGGCCAGGAGCCTCAAGCTCCATCCTTGTCTCCAGTGTGGGTGGTAGGGACCCAAACACTTGGGCCATCTTCCACTGCTTGCCCAGGCGCATTGGCATGGAGTTGGATCAGAAGTGGAGCACCTGGGACACAAACCTGCACTCAAATGGGATGCTGGTGTCAGGGGTGGCTTAACCCACTGTGCTACAATGCCAGCCCTAAAGTGGATACTTGCTAGGACTAGTCTTTGTTGTAAGTGCCTGATGGGACCCATGGAGAAAAAGCCTTTAAGAACATACAGGCTTGGGGCCACCACCTTCAGTGCCAGCATCCCATATGGGTGCCATTTTGAGTCCTGGCTGCTCTACTTGCGATCCAGCTCTCTGCTATGGCCTGGGAAAGCAGTAGAAGATAGCCTGCGCCTACATGGGAGACCCGGAGGAAGCTCCTGGCTCCTGGCTTCAGATCAGCGCAGCTCCGGCCATTCCATCTATTTGGAAGTGAACCAGTGGATGGAAGACCTCTCTCTATTCCTTTCTCTGCCTCAGCCTCTGCCTTTTTGTAAATCTGCCTTTCAAATAAATAAATCTTTATTTTTTTTTCCATGGGTTCCAAATCATTTATTTTTAGAGGTTTTAACAAAAGAAAGATCAATAAATTTCATGTAATAGAAGGTTGGATGAAAATAAATAAAATGAATTCACCTTTTGTTTAAAGCATAATTTCAGTGGAATGTTTGAATATTCTAAACTCAGTCATTTTTCACCATGGAATACATTTCTTGTCCATACCAGATGGAGTAATAATTTTAAGAGTAAAGAAGATAAATAATTATACTAAATAAGACAAAGTATCCCTTGATACATTTTGGAAGGTCAAATAAATAAATCTTTAAAAAAAAAAAAATACAGGCTCTTCCAGAGTTTGCACATTGACCCACCGGTCTGTCCTCTGTCCTGCATCAGATTTTTACTTACTCTAAGTGAAAAAGCTAAAGACTTTTTTCCATTGTCCTTGGTGGGGATGTGTTTGTTTCCTTCCTTCCAGAGGCAGTATCTCCTTAGATTTTGTATCAGTTTGTTGTGTAATCTTACGTCTCTTGATGGGTTTGGAAAAATTCATGAATTTGAAGTTAGTCTTCTTTTTTTATAGAATTCTTTAGAAAGTCTCAATTCTTTTTTGTAAATGGAAAGAATACAAGCGGTCTTGCGTTACAGAAATTTTTAAAAATTGATGTATTTGAAAGGCAGAGTTACAGAGAGACAAACCAGTGGGGGGTTGGGGAACAGGGGTATCTTCCATCTCATCTGTTGGTTGAGTCCTGAAATGGCCACAGCAGCTGCGGCTGGGCCACTCCTAAGCCAGGAGCCTGGAACTCCATCCAGGTCTCCCACATGGATGCTGCTTTCCCAGGCCATTAGCAGGAAGCTGAATCAGAGTAAAGCACCAAGGAGAGGGTAAAGCAGTGGAGGATGGCCCAAGTGCTTGGGACCCTGCCACCCATGTCGGAGACCTGGAGGAAGCTATTGGCTCCTGGCTTTGGCCTGGCCATCACAGCCATCTGGGGAGTGAACCACCAGATAAAACATCTCTCGCTGTGACTCTCCCTCTCTGTTAACTCTTTCAAATAATTAAATAAATATTAAGCAAACAAACAAAAAATTGGATCAGCCAGGATTTAACTGACACTCTTATGTGATGCTGACTTTGCAAGCAACAGGTTAACCAGCTTGCCCCAAATGCTGGTACCTGTATTATAATATTTGAAAATATTATTAATATACTGATCATGGTGGCACAAAGTTGGGAGATACTCACCTATAAAGTCATAGTAGTTTAATTTTGGAAAACCAGCATGTAGATGTAGCATGCTATTCTACTTGTGGACCGTTAACTCTCAGCTAATGGGGAGGAGAAAGCAAAGAAAATAAGAGTGGTCAACCCTGGCTGAAATTAAACTTGTGAATGTGCATACAGTCTACATGTTTTTATATTGTTGGAATTCGCCAGACACAGCCAGCCAATTGACCTGCATCATTCCCACTGTCCTTTTTAGATCACCATTTTCCTCTTGGCCCCAAAGCACCTCTTGGCTTCTCTTCTTTACTGTTCAGGGGAATGCTGAGTAGATTTTTGCTATTTCCAAAGAAATTTTCTCCAGTGGTAAAATGATGTAGTGGATTGGATACTGCCCATATCTCTGTCACGAAAAGTACAACATTCAGTGCAATTCTGTTTTTCCAAGTCAGTTTGCATTAGAAGCAAACACTTCTTTTATCTGAATTGATAGGCTATGTGAAGAGAAAAACATGGACAGAATTAGAGTATACTACTATTCAGTTATCTAGAAAGAATAATAGCTAACACAGGTACACATTTGTAAAATGCCAGAGAGTATTTTATGTACTTTACATATATATGAGCCCATTTAATCCTCATTAGTTTTTTTGAGGTAGATAATAATATCCTCTCTTTTTGTTCAGGAAACTGAGAAACTGCTTTAACTTGATTTTTGAAGGATTGAACCACTTAATTCAGTAATCTGGCACTTAAGATAAAACTAATTGCTACCCCTGTTACAATTGAGTGACTGAATTGCTGTGTTTTCCACTTTTTTAGAAACTCAGAATCATTTTGCTTTCAACTTTTATGTCCATTCAACAATTAATAAATACCTACCTTGTGCTAGTGACTGAAGTAAGATGTAGCCCTTGATCACACAGAAGAGTTTACTAGTTGAGACTTAGCAGCTTGCTAAAATATTTTTAATGTTTAATATGTGTTACAATTTTTAAAATTTTTAATTGGAAAAAATATATAAGTTTCAACATCTTGGGCCGATGCCATGGTGCAATAGGTTAGTCCTCCGCCTGCGGCACCGGCATCCCATATGGGCACCAGTTCTAGTCCCAGCTGCTCCACTTCCAATCCAGCTCTCTGCTATGGCCTGGGAAAGCAATGGAAGATGGCCCAAGTGCTTGGGCCCCTGCACCCTCGTCGGGGACCCAGAAGGGGCTCCTGGCTCCTGGCTTCAGATTGGTGTAACTCCGGTGCAGCTCCGGCCGTTGCTGCCATCTGGGGAGTGAACTGACGGAAGGAAGACCTTTCTCTGTCTCTCCCTCTCACTGTCTGCAACTCTACTTTTCAAATAAAATAAACCAAATCTTAAAAAAAAAAAAAATTCAACAACTTAACAGTTTGAAAATGTACAGTTAAAAGTATGTTCACATTGTGGTGCAACAGATCTCCAGAACTTTTCCATTTTGGAAACGTGAAACTACCCATCAACCAACTCCCTCAAGCCACTGGCGGATACCATTCTTTCTATATCCTGTTTCTGTGATTCTGATTACTTCAGATGTAAGTCAAGTTAGGCATAGGCATACAGTGTTTGTCTTCTTGTGACTGGCTCATTTCGCTTAGCATAATGCCCTCCAGGTTCATCCCTGTGGTAGCATGTGTGGTGATTTCCTTCCTTTTCAAGGCTGAATAATTCCATTGTATGTATATAATACATTTTCATCCACTGATGGACATTTGGGTTGTTTCCACCTTTTGTCTATTGTGAGTAATACTGCTATGAACACAGTGTGCAAATACCTCTTTTGAGACGCGGCTTTTAGTTCTTTTGGGTACAGAATGAGAAGTGGGATTGCGGGTCAGAGAGAGAGCTCCTGTGCGCATCGCTGCTGCTTCACAGGGTCTGCACTCAGAGAAAGCTGCAGTCAGGGGCAGATAGGTCTCAAAGCCAGGTACTCCACGGGGCACACAGCCACCCTACCCAGCGGAAGCAGGCTGGGTATTAGCCCCTTACTGGGCATATTATTTGCAGGTATTTTCTCTAATTCCATATGTTTTAATTCTTTAATGTGTCCTTTGACGTGCAGAAATTTGATGTAGTTTTATATGTCTACTTTGCTTTTGTTTCTGTTCTTGGAGTTACATCCATGAAAACCGTTCTCTTCAGAATTTTTATCATTTTAGGGCTTACATTTAGGTAGGTTATCTATTTTGAATTGCTTTTTGTAAATGAAGTGAGATAAGGGTCCATCTGCATTCTTTGGCCCTTGAATATCAAGTTTTTCCAACATTCTTTGAAGACAGTGTTGCCTTAGATTTTTTTAAATGCTCAGAAATGATGAATTTATAAAATTTTTGTTTAAACTGGTTTTTTTTCACACTATAATTTAGTGTTAACTATTGTCTTATTTATATAGATTGAATTTCAAGTTTGTGACTATGATGCAGAACATTCTCATTTTTTTAAAATTAACCTCCTATGCTATGTTAAAATTGAAATATGATATAAAGTAATTTCCAAGTCAGAATTCTGTATCTCTTGGCCAGCGCCATGGCTCACTAGGCTAATCCTCCACCTTGTGGCGCCGGCACACCAGGTTCTAGTCCTAGTCGGGGTGCCGGATTCTGTCCCAGTTGCCCCTCTTCCAGGCAAACTCTCTGCTCTGGCCAGGGAGTGTAGTGGAGGATGGCCCAAGTACTTGGGCCCTGCACCCCATGGGAGACCAGGAGAAGCACCTGGCTCCTGCCATCAGATCAGCGCGGCAGCCATTGGAGGGTGAACCAACGGCAAAGGAAGACCTTTCTCTCTGTCTCTCTTTCACTGTCCACTCTGCCTGTCAAAAAAAAAAAAAAAAAAAAAAATAAAGAATTCTGTATCTCTTTTTGAATGCCTGATATGTATTACAGTGTATGTTGCTTTGAGCTATTTCTCTAAAACAAAGGTATTCTAATCTAAAATAAAAATCATCAAGATCATTTGTGTGATTCTTCTGTTCCTGGTTTCTTGCAGGGAAGCAGCGCGAGAGTGCCGCAGGAAGAAGAAGGAGTACGTGAAGTGTCTAGAGAACAGAGTGGCGGTGCTCGAAAACCAAAACAAGACGCTGATTGAGGAGCTGAAAGCACTCAAGGACCTTTACTGCCACAAATCAGATTAACTTGGGATTTAAATTTTCACCATTAAGGTGGAAAATGGACTGGATTGGCCACAACCAGAAAGACAAAATAAACATTTTATTTTCTAAACATTTCTTTTTTTCTATGCGCAAAACTGCCTGAAAGCAACTACAGAATTTCATTCATTTGTGCTTTTGCATTAAACTGTGAATGTTCCAACACCTGCCTCCACTTCTCCCCTCAAGAAATTTTCAGCACCAAGAATCATGAAGAGACTTCTGCTTTTCAGCCCTGCCCTCCTCAAGAAGTAATAATTTGTTTACTTGTAAATTGATGGGGGAAATGAGGAAAAGAAAACCTTCTTAAAAATGATTTCAAGGTTTGTGCTGAGCTCCTTGATTGCCTTAGGGACAGAATTACCCCAGCCTCTTGAGCTGAAGTAATGTGTGGGCCGCATGCATAAAGTAAGTAAGGTGCAATGAAGAAGTGTTGATTGCCAAATTGACATGTTTTCACATTTCCATTGTGAATGCTGTAAAATGGTTAAGAAATATAATATCCTCTAAAAAGAGTTTTAGAATGATGTGGAAGAAGTTAAGAATGGATTTGGAGTACTTTCTGTGTACATTCTTTTCTGCAATACTGAAAACTTGTCCTTGGTTCTTAAAACATTGTGTTACCTCCAGCTCTTCCACAGGGCAGTTGTTGCTTCTTGACTCAGTTCTGTGTGTGTTCAACATTTTTGAATACATTAAAAGAAGTAACCAACTGAATGAAAAAGCATGGTATTTGAATTTTAAATTAATTCAAACTAAATAAAAATACAAAGCTTATTTTAGTTAGCACTAAATTCTTAGTAAAAAGATGCTGATTAGTAAATCAACCCCTTGAGTTACCTAATAAGGTTTTTAAATAAATGTTTCTGTCCTCGCCTTCAAAAATATTTATATTGTCACTTATTTACTTAAAATCACATTTCTAATTTACGGTTGCCCTTTGCACTTACATTAAACCACCAACAGGAAAGCCTTGAGAATGTAAAATAAAACGAAGTGGTATATTTGTTTAGAAATGCTATGTGTTAAAGAAAAATACCAGTTTAAAAACTTTTCCATATTAACATACTTCAACAGTATCTCTACTGAGTTTTGTAAATCAAGGAACTTGGAAGGATGTTGTTCTGAAAGTAGTGCTTGATCGCACAAGGAAAGTACTATTCTTAAGACACATTTGAATGTCCACTATCCCACAATATTTGGATTGTCACTCTTGAAAAACATTTTTTGTTTGTTTTCATCTGAAAAAGGTAGTTAAGCTTCAAATTTCCAGTGTGTTGTCTAGCCTTTGTTGTGTTACAAAGGAGTTACCTATGTTAACTCCTGGTGTAGTCTGTACCTTGTGTGTATTATTTCCAATATTATTTTTAATACTAATTACTCATTTATTCACTAAGACTGGTAAACCTAGAAGTTAGTTACTCTGTTATAGAAAAATGAGGCAGAGGTGGATTTTAAAAATTGGAACCTGACATAATTAATGTTAGATTATAATTTCTCGCTTGAGAAGGAAATTACTTAAAAAAAAAAACTTAGGAAATTGTGTTTGCTCTTTAGTCATGGGTTATTTAAGAAAGCTGAGGTTTTTTTAAAAACATAAAATATGCAGATACAAGTGTTAATTATTGGGTCCATTTTTAAAAAGTAAGATTTTTTTTGATATCTGTAAATGATGTACTGTTGTTTATAACAAAACATTGTCTTTTTTCAAGGATGAACAGAGTTTATGAAGGAGCATCATTCTAAGAATTGAGTGATGTAATCTTTGTATTTGGACAATTCACCAGATTCTCAAGAAGGCTTTCAAACGACTAAAGTTTGATGTTTGTCCTGCTGAGCTATGGGGAAAGTTATAGCATAAAAATTGTAAACCAACATAGATATGTCTTTTTCTCAAATTGGAGTAACAGATACCAAGCAAAGTCACAAATCTGTTCACAAACTGGATTTCTTACTGAATCAAAAGGTCACACTGAACATTTTGAATGTTAAAAGCATTATAAATGAAAAATTGCCTGATATCTAGCAAGCTGTATTCTCTAAAGATACCTGTTTTTCAAAAGTTGAGGCTTTCTGGTCATTTAGGAACTTGCTGGTCCTCTTGGTCCCTGATAAATCAAGGCAGTCACATATTAGCAGGGTGGATTTTTAAGTTATCAAAACATCAGGTCCTTTATACCTTGAGGATGGCTGCACTGGTTTGAAATTAATTGACTTAATGGTGAGGTGAGAAATGAAATGTATTCTGTTGCTAAATGTGTTTTAGACCCTTGGAGAGACTTGAAGATTTCAGTTTATACAGATAGAAATCAAGCATCTTTTTGTGCAGGTTATTTTTTTTTAATACAAGAATGGGGGGAGGGTTGTTTTTAAGCTTGAAACTTTTGAGAATCTTTACTAAGAAAATAAATAATTAAAAAAAAATCTTGTAGCCAAGAACATATGTGGCCATGTTACCAGTAATAAATGTTTCTCTCTTCATATTGGCCAAAAGGGAATGAAAATGCCATCATAGGAATCTGTATATATGCTACTGATTTGCCTAGAAAATAGCAAGTTTGGTAGTGCTCACTTTGCAAATATAGGGCCATATGGCACTTTTATCTATAGGACAGATTAACTCTAATAAAAATGAAATGGGGAGGGGTTTATTTTTGATATTACTCTTCTGAGTTTTCAAGCTTTGATAGTGTTTAACTGAAAAGTGGTTTAGAAAGGGCTAGATCCAATGTGTTCACATTTAAAAAATTGATATCAGATACAGTTTTTAAGTTCATTCTTTATCAAACTCAAGTACCATATTGGCAACCATAATGTCATAGGTGCTCTATTCATTTAGATATTCTTGGGGTGGGGGTGGGGAAATGGCATTTGTATAATATATGTGTAAATATATATATATATACATACAGTATATAATCTAAAGCTCTGAGAGCTCTTGCGTCAGGAATGCTGAGTATTATAGTATATTGAGGTCAGATGAAATTTTACATTTTTGTGTGTTCTATTGCATCCCTTCTGGTAGTTTCTATGACTGCATTACTCCAGCACTCATGATTGATTTTTATCTTCTAATTTTCTTCCAAGTATTTGTTTTTAATTAATTTTCTTTGGCTTGATACTCTTAAGTGTGTTGGTATTCACTTGAAAACTCCCCCCTCTCCCCTAAAAAAATATTCAATTTTTATGCTTTGTCTCTGGCAGCTATAACAGTGGTAAGAACATTTTGAAGACAGCTTTTTAAAGGAACCACTGAGTTTTTCAAAAGTCATCCCGGGAGAGGAATTACGGTGTCCCATTTGAGCAGGGATTTTATCAGAAAGTGTGTTTGGATAGTGGGTCAGCAGCAGTGCTAGTATCTGGAAGCACAATACCACTCTGGCAGGCTGTCCAATCAGAAGTCATCTGGCTAAAGTTTGTCTCTGTCTCAGGACTAATCCTCACCAAAGGTCTTTTTGACTATTTGGGGTAACGTGTGGAGTCATACAAAGGCTTAGGAAGAAGCAAATTAATTTAAAACAGGATGCTTTCACTTGAAATGACTTCAATCTAGATTTCTTTTCATATTCAGTAAGTTTTTAACTCTGGTCAGCTACAGTCAACTAATATAAATTATCTGTTTTGAAGATCAAACACTGCATCATTTTGCTGGATTAAATCTAATATATCTCAAAGTTTAGATTTTGAATTAAAGTGGGTTTTTGAAACAGTGGCTACATATCTTTTCAGTTACTTTCAAGAGGCTTTGTTTTATTGCCATTGTAGCCCTGGGAACTGTTGGTATATTACTGTTTCCCAATTGACTTAACACAAAAGTTGTATATTTATTGGAATTATTTTTACATTATATTCTTTGTAAATGTTTGATGTAACTTGCACTTTTAAAAATTACCCAGCTTGGGTATTAGCAACTTATTATCAATTAATTATCAGTTGACTTTTTGGTCTTTTTCTCCTGTCTTCAATCATGAGACTTTTAAAAGGAAACTTTACATTGATTAAAATATTCTAGCATCTAAAAGCTAGCCTTAAAAATAGCTGTAAAAGAAAAATACATTACTCTTTTTTATAATAGATAAAGATTGAAGGAAAAATTACAAGAAAATAACATTTTCTTCAATTTTAAATGGTAGTTATCTTCACCCCAACATTAATACTGCCTGTGGTATGCCCAAAAATCCATTAATTATCCAAAATAGTAAAGGATTTTTAAAGCAACTAAATCTTTTCATGAAGACCACATTCGTAATCATTTTACTAAATTATTTTCATTTGAAATTGGCTTTGTGAACATCAAAGATACTGCCTAAATTTTGACTAATTTCAGATGAGGAGGGGAAAGTGAAGTGTGGTTAGTAAACCTGTCGATGATTAGTTGTGGGATAAATTTGTTCAGTTGTACAAAGCACAACTAGAATTTTTGTTGGGTGGCTTACGTACAGCTTAAATAGTTTTAATGTTAATAATGTTGACTTTTTTTTTTAAGTTGACTACATAGTCACTGTATGTGCTAGGAACTGGTTTCCTTGACTTTCTAAAATCAATGGCCAGGAGAGGCATTAATCCTTGAGGGGTTGAATTTATCATGAAGCTGAGTCAGAATGGAAGAATTTCAAATAAATCAAACAGGGTGCTGAAGTTCCATCTGTCTCATTTGCCATGGTAAGTTCTTACTGATCAGTGAATGTAGCTTAAGCCTTTGTATGGGTCCTCAGGGGGCAGACAGACTTTAAGAGGGACCAGATAACATTTGAATGGAGGGATTATATTTCAGGTGTTTTAGCTTGAAATTTATTTTTTAAAAAAAATAAAAACTAAAAAAATACATAGAACAAAGCCTGTGATGCAAGTTATAAACAGGCAGAATTGTTTAGCACAGAGAAAATACTGACCTGTCTGCATTCTGGTACAGTGAGTGCAGGTCTCAGCTGAGTATAACAAGAGTTTTAATTATTCTCACCAGCAAGTAAAGAAAATGAACAATCTTGAGGCAGCATCTTTGAAAAGGGTCAAACAGTAGGGAACGGAAATGTGGCCTACTTTACACAGGCATTATGTACTACTTGCCTGTGGAAACGTGGCATTTCCAAGTTCTGCCTGAGGAGCATCTGGAGAGATCTGAGAGTAAATCTGAGATTGTTTAAAATTGGTAGGGAAGGAAGAAAAATCCCTGCAGATAATGATCTTAGGTTAGTTGGCAAGTGAAATAACCTATCGTTGTGTTTGGGAGGATTTGTTTTCTTATGTTCTAAAAAACAGAATTGGTTAATGCTTTATAGACGTTTTTATCCAGGTGCCACTCCAAATTGTGTATGTAATGAAATTATTTATATTAAAAGTGGGAAATGATTTGTCAGCATTTTTCTGTGAGTATATGAGGGGTGGCAAAGAAGAGTGCTTGATAGCAGCTCCCCACGTGACGTCGTCGTCCATACATCAGTTGTGACCTCTCCCCTTAGCCCCCGCCCCTGCAGGAGGAATGAGCTCTAACCCAGATGTACCACTTGAAACTTTTTAGAGACAAAATATAATCAGGGAAGTTCCTAGAAAGGTGTTTTTGCTTTTTGGTTTTTTCTTTGAGGATTGGGGTAAAGAATACCTCCCCCTAAACTATCAGCACAAAACAGGGTATTGATTTTTAACTCTGATGTTTCTATTGGAGTTGAATACTAAATACATAACTAGTGAGGGGAATACATTTCTAATAAAATTCCCTACATTCTAAAAACATCCCTGTTTTAATTTTTTTACCTAAATCTTGTGCTTTACGTGTAAAGAAAAAATGTACTGAGTTACAATGCATTTTATTAACACTATGTACATATTAGCTGCTTTGTGTTCAGAATGGTAGCAATTGCTTTGTATATTAAAGTGATCCTTGTGAATTTGTGAAATATTGTCATAAAGTGCTTTTTCTTACTGTAATCTTTGTGGTATCAACTGTCATGCCCTTTTTACACAAACATTTATGTGCAGTCACATAAACATGCTTTTAAAAACTCTGTAAGTCTCTTTTTTGGGGGGAGGGATCTTGTATTTTAGTTTTTCATTTGTGTTGTCGTATTTTCTTGGATTTAGGTTTATCTTGTTAAATGAGCAAAGGTTATAAGGTTATTCTACAGTATATCACGAGCTTATGTTGTACATGTGCAGCAACAGAAAACTAATTCAAACAACAAGGATCTGAATCTTCAGTTAGATTTTACTGCATTCCTAAGTTTTAATGTAAGACTTCTTCTACAGTACGATTCAACAGTGCCTATGTAAGGATTTGGAGGTACTGCCCTGTTTAGATAACTAATGACTGGCTGTCTCTGATGTCATAAAATGCATTTTGCATTGAAAGAACAATAAAAACATAACTTCTTGGGTTCTCTTAGAATTCTGAAATTATGTGTTCATATAAAACAGAAGGGAAAAGGAAGGGATGTGGTTAATCTTTGTTAAATTGGGCGTAAGAATTAAAGATTCCCTCCTATGCTACTGACTCAAGTTCTAAAAACTGTTATTTATCCCTAACTATTCTTGTTTCTAATTGCCAGGTTTATTAATCTGCTTTACCTGCCATTATGTGGAAAGAATTACCCGAATTTCATTTTTTTCCTTCTACAAAGAATGGTGACAATTTATTGCACAGATGTTTTTGAGATTCAGTGAAAGGCTGATAGTAATTACATGGGGACAACAAGCATAAGCCAGAATTGGGCTGAGAATGGTGGTACCTGTGGTCAGCCCATCTGTAACCACATCCACATGCTTGGCTCTCCAGTGTGACACTTAACAGATACATATATTGACACACTTGTGAGGAGTGATGTGGCAAGAATTAAGTCCCTTTCCAGGGCAGGCATTTGGCACAGCATTTAAGATGCCACTTAGGAAGCTTGCATTATCAAGAGGGTGTGGGTTCAAGACCCAGCCTTGCTTCCAATTCCAATTTCCTGCTACTAAACATCCTGGAAAGCAACAGGTGATGGCTCAACTGCTTGGGTCCCTGCCACTCAGGAGATCAGATTGATTTCCAGGCTCCTGGGGTCAGCCTGGCCCAGCCTGTGCTAGTGTGGGTATTTGGGGAATAAACCAGTGTATAAAAGCTCGCTCTCTCTGCTTTTCAAAAATAAAGTGCCTTTCATCAAGATGCTGTAAGACCATACACAACCATACAGTTCTGAGAACACCTTTTAACAGTTACAGCCTTGACCTCCAGTGAATTCTAGACTCAGACGGTATTGCCACTCAGATTGCAAAACACTGGTCTTAATTTCTCCCCCAAATATTCTCCATCAGCTTGCTTCTCCATCTTGTGAACGGTGCCACAGTCCACTCAGGTAAGGCAAACTCAAAAAAAGCGCTACTGCCTCAAAAATTACTCTCCTTCCTCATGGCATTTTTCATTTCTCCACAAAACTGACCAGCTGGGCTGATAATTCTAATAAGGACCTAACATCAGATGAAAAGAATGGTAATCTAGGAGTTTGAGTACGGTCTCTGCTTTTTAATAGAAGTGCAGGTTACAAAAACATTTCAGGGTAACAATTAGTGTTGTTTGTGCAGTCACCACTTCCATCGAGTAATGAAACATCATCCCAAATTGCTCCCTGAACCTCCCCCTTCCCTCTCTCTGGCCCCTCACAGCCACCAGTGTACACGCTTTCTGTTTTTGAGGGGTCATGAGATGTGTACTTTTCTGGTTTCTTGGCCTTAACGTTCCTGAGGCTTATCCACAGTGGAGCGCATATCAATACTTCATTCCTTTTTATAGCAGAACACCATTGTATTATGTATGTACTGCATGTTTGTATATCTGGCCATCTGCCGAAGGACTTTTGGGAGGTTCTCTACTTTGGGCTGTTGTGACAGTGCTGCTACAAATAATCATTTACAAGTATCCGGATGAGTCCGTTTGCTATTCTTAGGAGTATGTGGTAATTAATGCTGGGTGACTGAGAAGCCATATCCTTGGTATTTGAAGGTTCCAATTTCTCATTGTCACCAACACTTTTTTAAATATATATATTGTATCTGCTTTTTCTGTTTCCTTCCTTATCTTCTTTCTAAGATTTATTTATTTGGAAGTCAGCCTCACAGAGGCAGGGGAAGAGACAGATCTTCCCGCTGGTTCACTCCCCAAATGGCCAGGGCTGAGCAAGACCAAAGCCAGGAGCTTCTTCCAGGTCTCCCACATGGATGCAGGGTCCGAAGCTCTTAGGCCATCTCCTGCTGCTTTCCCAGGCACAATAACAGAGCTGGATCGGAAGTGGAGCAGCCAAGATATTTGAACCAGAGCCTATATGGGATGCTAGTGTCATAGGCGGTGGCTTTACCTGCTATGCCACAGAGCCAGCCCCATCAACATTTGCCATTTTTAATTGTAGTCATCCTCATGAATGTGAAGTGATGCCTTATAGTTTTGATTTGCATTTCCCTAATGGCTAATGATTTCAAGCATATTTCCTATGTGTGCCGGCATCCCATTTGGGCACTGGTTTGAACCCCGACAGCTCCACTTCGGATCCCGCTCCCTACTAATATGCCTAGGAAAGCAGTGAAGGATGGCCCAAGTCCTTAGGCCCCTGCACCCATGTGGGAGACCTAAAGATCCTGACTCCTGGCTTCAGCCTGACCCAAACCCTGGCTTTTGCGGCCATTTGGAGAGTGAACCAATGGATGGAAGACCTGTCTCTCCTTAACTCGGCCTTTCAAATAAATAAAATGCCCCTTTAAAAAAAAAGATATTTCTACTCTTGTAATTTATATTTTCTCTCACTGTTTCTTTTCACTTTGACAATATTTTTACCATTGTTTTAAAATAAGCAACACTTTTAGAAAACTGAACAGTGTGAAAGAGCAAATAGTAAAAAGCAGTCTTTTTTTTTTTAATATTTTTATTTTGAGAGGCAGAGTTACAGACAGTGAGAGGGAGAGACAGAAAGGTTTTCCCCCTGTTGGTTCACTCCCCAGATGGCTGCAGCGGCCGGAGCTGCGTGGATCCAAAGCCAGGAGTCAGGAGCCCCCCTCTGGATCCCCAACGTGGGTGCAGGGGCCCAAGAACCTGGGCCACCTTCCACTGCCTTCCCAGGCCATAGCAGAGAGCTGGATTGGAAGAGGAGCGCCACGGTGCTGGCCCCATCAGTCTGATTTTTTAATGATAATCTGTGCATACACATGTAAACACAGTATGTATTTCTTCCTCCCGCCCCGTTTTTACACAGACTGGCTTCCAAACTGTTCCTGTAGTACGGATATACTACAGTTCATTTAACCACGACTCTTTTGAGTCAGGTTCTTTGAAACTTCGGGCTGTTACACACACGAGTTAGTACAGATATATACAAGCCAGTATACCTCCAAGACACTGAGAAGGAAGAATTACTTATGTTGAAGAGCGTTTTTATTTCAGGCCTTACAGCGCACATTTTCATTTTTCAGGAACAACCCAGCCTTCCTCAGGGCGGTGACATGCACAGCTTTCCTTCCTTCACCTGTGCTGTTCTCCCTTCTCTTCTCAGAACAACCGCTGTTGGCCAACAAAACATTCTCTACTGATACTAAAGTTTCCACCCTCATTCCCTGGTTGCAGAAAGAAGAGTGTATTGTGACTTTAGGGCAGAAAGAAACTTGAACTCTAATCCTCAAATTCTGAAGTGAAGCAGGGCTGACTGAGCACAGCCCAGATTCCACACTTTCAGTGTGAGTGCTAAGAGGCATGAGTGTCCACCTGCTGTGGACTCGCCCCATTCTGCAGGTGCCACCTGCCTCTAGGTGGAGGTCCGGGGGGCAGTAAGTGCTAAGGTAGATTCCATGTCCAGTTCACCAAATACCAAGTCAGGCTCCAGATCCAGGTCCACCTACAATACTGGGCACATTACATAGTAATCTCTTCAAAGTACATTACGGTTCTATTTTTGATGTGTTCAGAATTGGTGCTTCCCATAAGTAAACTAAAAGTATAACAAATGGTAGTTATTGTGGAGATAAATCTTTTACACAAACTCATGGTAATTTTGTTGTGAGTATGAGGTTATATGTTAACACCCCCTAGAATCTACTGCCTCCTTACTGTGGGCAAGAACACAGAAACAGAGAAATTTAGGTAGGAAGAAAGCTGTAAAGGGATCTCATTTCGTGAGTCAGTGTTCACTGAACTCCCCTGATGAGCAGGGTACCAAGTTCACGTTTGAAGTCTGAGGATAAGGTACCACCTGTATCCTCTCGAAGCACAAATTGTGTTTGCTAAGATAAAACATGCCTGCCAGCGTTCTTTTGCCCCACCAGTGGGGCAATCTAGTATTCAGTGAACTTCAAGAATTCTGATCAATTAAAATGCTGATCCTTTTGTGTGAAACGACAAATAGTTTCTATTAGAAACTATTTTAAGACTGTACCAGGCTTCACACCCCACCCTTTGGAGGTAACTCAGAAATGACGAACATTCTTTATAGTGGAGTTCTAAGAACATGGGAGTACTTAAAGAAGTTCATGGAATATGGGATTAAAAAATATGCTTATAACCCTATTCCAGTCAAAGATTGTAGGCACTTTCAAAAAATAGCTAAAACTGGGACGGGCATTTGGAACAGCAGATTAAGCTGCAGCTTGGGGTGCCAGCATCCCCTATCAGTACTGGTTCAAGTTTCAGCTACTGCACTTCTTTTTTTTTTTTTTTTTTTTTTTTTTTTTTTTTTTCTCTTCGACAGGCAGAGTTAGTGAGAGAGAGAGAGACAGAGAGACAAGTCTCCCTTCCGTTGGTTCACCCCTCAAATGGCCACTACCGCCGGAGCTATGCCCATCCGAAGCCAGAAGCCAGGTGCTTCCTCCTGGTCTCCCATGCGGGTGCAGGGCCCAAGGACCTGGGCCATCCTCCACTGCACTCCGGGGCCACAGCAGAGAGCTGGACTGAAAGAGGAGCAACCGGGACAGAATCCTGCACCCCAACCAGGACTAGAACCCAGGGTGCCGGCGCCGCAAGGCGGAGGATTAGCCAAGTGAGCTGCGGCGCTGGCCAAGCTACTGTACTTCTGATGCAGTTCCTGGCTATTGTACCTGGAATTCAGCAGGTGATGGCTCAAGTATGTGAGTTCCTGCCACCCATGTGGGAGACCACGATGGAGTTGCCAGCTCCTGGCTTCAGCTTGGCCTAGCCTCAGCCTCTGCTGTTGCAGCCATCTGGGGAATGACACTTTCAAAATAAAACTTTGGTAAAATAAACATATATATAAGGGGCCAGTGTTGTAGCGCAGCAGATTAAGTCACTGCTTATGACACTGGCATCACACATCAGCGTGCCTGCTCTAGTGCCAGGTCCTCTGCTTCTGATCCACTTCCTGCTAATGCACCCGAGAAAGCAGCCAGGCGCCCCTGCCACCCATGTAGATGACTCATATGGAGTTCCAGCCTAAGCTATTGGCAACCATTTAGGGGAGGGAACCAGCAAAGAGATCTCTCTCCCTCTGTCTGTCACTCTACCTTTCAAATAAAAAGTAAAATAAATCTTTAAATATATATAGAAAACTAAAAATCTGTTTTTATTTATTCCTTTATTTACATACCTAAAACCATATCAAAAGCATGGTATGAGATTCCCAGAAAACTGACATCATAATTAATGGTTAACATCTAAATGGACCAAAAGATTTAAAAAGCACTAACTGCTTGAGGAATGTGTGTTGAACCTCGTTTTCTATTCAGGGAATTTGGCAACTGGACACAACATGATATATCTCAGAGTGTGTTTAAAACAACTGACAAGAGGGGCTAGCGCTGTAGCACAGTGGGTTAAAGCCCCGGCCTGCAGCACCAGCGTCCCACATGGGTGCCGGTTTGAGTCTTGGCTGCTCCACTTCTGATCCAGCTCCCTGCCAATGTGCCTGGGAAGGCAGCAGAGCATGGCCCAAGTGCTTGGGCTCCTGCACCCACCTGGGAGACCCAAGAAAAGCTCCTAGCTTCAGGTTCTAGACCAGCTCAGCTCGGGCCATTGCAGCCATTAGGGGAGTGAACCAGCATATGGAAGCTCTCTCTGTAACTCTTCCAAATAAATTTTTTAAAATCTAAAAAAAAAAAAAAAAAAAAAAAAACCTGAGAAGACACGACCTGGTAAAGACATCTAGAGAGCAGTGCGACCATGTCATCCGTGAAATGGTGGAGGGGCAGCAGCCCGGGACACAGACACGGATACAACACAACCCAAAGCCCACACTCTGCTTTAATGTCCATGAAAGTGCAGAGGGCATAAAATCCAAGTAGACGCCGGCGCAGGATGAAGCACTGTGGTGTTTTAATTCCGTACAGGTGTTCTGGCCCTTGCGAAGGTCTAGTTACCCTTTCTGTACAGGAAACTGCTATGGCTGGAGTCCTGGGCTAGGACCCCGGTTGACACACTCGATGACGCTGTGCTTGCGAGTTCTAACCGACTATAATTCCTCCCTCTGGTTTCTCTTGTGTGCTTTGTAAATATGGACGTCTTTCTCAGGATCATAATGAACCTTACTCACAGTAAACTGCTGCTCCAGCATTGCCAGGAAGTTGTTGTCGCGTTCATAGCGGATTCGGCAAGCTAGAAGGATGACAGCCTGCTCGCTACAGAGATGCTCCAGGGTCTGAAGAAGGTCCGCAAACGTTTCTTCTAAATAGATGATGTCAGCTCCAAGTATCAGGTCAAATTCTCCAGGTGAGAAACTCCCCAGGTTTTGTCCCCACGTCAGCTCCCTCACAACAGCTTTGGGTTGGACGTGGGGAGGTAGGTTGGCTTGAACGTTTGATTTAAGAAATTCTAACGCTACTTTTCGATCTGTGATGGTCACGTGAGCACCTACAAGGTGGGATAGAGAGAAAGCAACATGCAGGTCAGCACAGCTCTGCTACGTAGCGCGGGGCAGGAGTTCAGGGTGGGGTGTCTCTGACACACACACGATAGGCAGCCTCCCACGCCTCTGTGAGCTGCTGCAACAGAGCAGGACACCACCAGAGCCTCCTTCCGCAATGCCCTCTGCTGGATGAAGGCTTCCCTGGTCTCTCTAATGCTCCTGCTCTATGCGGACGTTGTGACACTACACTGCAGTCACCAAGTGACAGACGCTGACGCTCCTGAATTCTGCAAGATCAGCTGCTCATCCACCATGGATAGCTGTCACTACACTTCATTCATTCACCTGCCATTGTCACGTTAGTAGGCCTCAGAGTAAGATGGAATCCAAGGAGGAATGTGGGAGCACACTACTATATGGAGATGACAAGATACCAAAAATAGGAAAAGGCTGTTGTGAGGGTTAAAGTCTAGAAAAAAAGTCACTGAAGACAGAAATCAGATGCTAGGTGAGATGAGCATTTAGCCTAGCAGTTAAGATACCTACATCCCAAGGGGCTGGCATTGTGGCATAGTGGGTAAAGCCACTGCCTGCAGTGCTGGCATCCTATCTGGGCACAGGTTCAAGTCTCAGCTGCTCCACTTCTGATCCAGCTCCTTGATAACTCACCTGGGAAAGCAGCAGCAGATGGCCCAAGTACTTGGCCCTGCACCCACGTGGAAGATCTAGAAGCAGCTCCTGGCTTCAGTCTGGCCCATCCCTGGCCATTGTGGCCATTTGGGGAGTAGATTAGCAGATGGAAGATCTCTCTCTCTCTCTCTAACTCTTTCAAATGAATAAATCTTGAAATAATAATAATAAGATGGCCACATCCACATCAGAGTGCCGGAGTTTGATTCTTGGCTCTGGCTCCAAATTCCTCTGCTTGCAGAATTCATAAGAGCCAGAAGTGGCTCCTGACCCCAGCGTCCTAACACAGACCCCGAGAGGCAGCAGGGATGATCAAGTAATTCGTTTCCTGACTTCCGGCTTCAGCCTAGTCA
Organism: Oryctolagus cuniculus; assembly: GCF_051225735.1. Lineage (NCBI taxonomy): Eukaryota > Metazoa > Chordata > Mammalia > Lagomorpha > Leporidae > Oryctolagus > Oryctolagus cuniculus. Next base: position 32,230,897 of record NC_142869.1, on the reverse strand, counting down.
AGGCCTGGCCATTGCAGGCATTTGGAGAGTGAACGAGTAGACGGGAGCTTGCTTTCTGTGTGTCTGTCTCTAAAAGAAATTTTTAAAAAAACTTTTTTTTTTTTTTTTTGGACAGGCAGAGTGGACAGTGAGAGAGAGACAGAGAGAAAGGTCTTCCTTTGCCGTTGGTTCACCCTCCAATGGCCGCCGCGGCCAGCGCACTGCAGCCGGCGCACCACGCTGATCTGAAGGCAGGAGCCAGGTGCTTCTCCTGGTCTCCCATGGGGTGCAGGGCCCAAGGACTTGGGCCATCCTCCACTGCACTCCCTGGCCACAGCAGAGAGCTGGCCTGGACGAGGGGCAACCGGGACAGAATCCGGCGCCCTGACCGGGACTAGAACCTGGTGTGCCGGTGCCGCAGGCAGATGATTAGCCTATTGAGCCGCAGCGCTGGCCTAAAAAAAACTTTTTTAAAAAAAATTCATTTGAAAGGCAGAGTTACAAATGGCTGCAATGGCCAGAGCTGGGCCAGTCCAAAGCCAGGGGCCCAAGGACTTGAGCCATCTTTTACTGCTTTTCCCAGGCCATTAGCAGGCAGCTGGAATGGAAGCAGAGCAGCCAGGACTCAAACTGGCACCCATTTGGGATGTCGGCACCACAGTGCTGGCCCCTGAAATTTTTTTAACTGGCTACTAAGAAAGCCCAGTACACCTCTTTCTATAGGCTGTCTTGAAGTCGTCAGTCTCTGTGTGTTTATGTAATACATATATAAGGGCCCTTCAATTTCTGGAAAAAATGAAACCTGAGTCCATTTTGGCACAAGAAATTTTTCCAAAATCCACCCAGAGCATTTTCATAATACACATTTTCCACATATTTTGAAAAAAAAAATTTTTTTTTGACAGGCAGAGTGGACAGTGAGAGAGAGAGACAGAGAGAAAGGTCTTCCTTTGCGGCCGGCGCACCGCGCTGATTCGATGGCAGGAGCCAGGAGCCAGGTGCTTTTCCTGGTCTCCCATGGGGTGCAGGGCCCAAGCACTTGGACCATCCTCCACTGCACTCCCTGGCCACAGCAGAGGGCTGGCCTGGAAGAGGGGCAACCAGGACAGAATCCGGCGCCCCGACCGGGACTAGAACCTGGTGTGCCAGCGCCGCTAGGCGGAGGATTAGCCTAGTGAGCCGCGGCGCCGGCCGGAAAAAAATTTTTTGAATCATTTTAAAATGACATAGGTTAAAATGCTAGATCAAGTGCTAAGTTCCCGGCTGGAAAAAAATTTTTTGAATCATTTTAAAATGACATAGGTTAAAATGCTAGATCAAGTGCTAAGTTCCTACTTTCAGTGCAGAAAATTAATGAGGCAATTTTTCTATCAATCTGACTCCTGTGGGTTGTTGATGGGCAGCCACAAGTTGTAATTTTTTGAGCCAAGGTGGGTGAGAAAAGGCTGAGCTGCAGTTACCCTTAAGGTGAAGCACTCCGTTAATGGCGAGCCCCGATACACCTCAGCCACACTGCAGCAATAGTCTAAGAAGGCATCTGGTTTGGTTTGGGCCCCAGAAATTCTGAGCTGTGAAACTATTTGATGAAACCATCCGCATGCGTGTGTTATCTTCCTGGGGGTCCCGTGGGACTGCAGACTCGCTCAGTAAGTGCCACAGCAGCAGCAGCCTGCACAGTGTGCTAACGTCACACTGGGACAGTGTGCAATTCATCTCCACACTTACAGCCCACTGGGATGCCAATGAAAAGTGCTCAGTCTTAGCCTGGACAGGCCCGTACCTGTCATCGGACCAGTCACCGCCTGGCAGAGTGTGGCCCAGCGAGCAGAACCCAACAGTTTTCAGCTCTTCTGATAATTAAAACGGTAGGCAGCCTTTTCCCGGCTTGACTCAGAACTGCCCCTCTGGATTTCCTAGCACTTCACGGCAACACTGGAGTGACCTAGGATCTCACCCATCACCTCCATATCACCTCTATGTTCTGTAATGTCTGCCACAGGGATTTCAGAGACTACTTAACCTGCTAGGGAGTCCAGAAGTCTGAGCAGGATCTTAATGTCATTCCCTGTCACATCCATCAATTCTACAAATACCTGAGTGGCTGCCATCAGCCTTGAGACAGACCTCTTCCCACCCCTCTCATAATAGGGGGATAGGCAGTCAGTTGTCTTTTTTTTTTTTTTTTTTTTTTTTTGAACAGGCCAAGTGGACAGTGAGAGAGAGAGAGAGAGAGAGAGAGAAAGGTCTTCCTTTTGCCATTGGTTCACCCTCCAATGGCCGCCACGGCCGGCGCGCTGCAGCCAGAGCATCGCGCTGATCTGAAGCCAGGAGCCAGGTGCTTCTCCTGGTCTCCCATGGGGTGCAGGGCCCAAGCACTTGGGCCATCCTCCACTGCACTCCCAGGCCACAGCAGAGAGTGGGCCTGGACGAGGAGCAACCGGGACAGAATCCGGCGCCCCAACCGGGACTAGAACCCGGTGTGCCGGCGCCACAGGCAGATGATTAGCCTATTGAGCTGCGGCACTGGCCGTAAGTTGTCTTTTAAAAAGCAGAATATGTGGGGCCGGCAGTGTGGTGCAGTAAGTTAATCCTCCACCTACAGCGTTGGCATCCCATATGGGCGCTGGTTCAAGTCCCAGCTGCTCCTCTTCTGATCCAGCTCTCTGCTGTGGCCTAGGAAAGCAGAAAAAGATGGCCCAAGTCCTTGGGCCCCTGCACCTGTGTGGGAGACCGGAAGAAGCTCCTAGTTCCTGGTTTTGGATTGGCCCAGCTCTGGCGGTCATGGCCATTGGCCATCTGGGGAGTGAACCAACGGATGGAAGACTTCTCTGTCTCTCCCTCTTACTGTCTATAACTCTACCTGTCAAATAAATAAATAAAATCTTAAAAATAAAAAGCAGAATATGGATATGTTTGTTGGTAAAAACAAGCTAAGGGGGAAAGAAACACAGTAGTCTGGCCAGCACCGTGGCTCAATAGGCTAATCCTCCACCTTGCAGCGCTGGCACACCGGGTTCTAGTCCCGGTCGGGGCACCGGATTCTGTCCCGGTTGCCCCTCTTCCAGGCCAGCTCTCTGCTGTGGCCAGGGAGTGCAGTGGAGGATGGCCCAGGTGCTTGGGCCCTGCACCCGCATGGGAGACCAGGAAAAGCACCTGGCTCCTGGCTTCGGATCAGGGCGATGCACCGGCCGCAGCGTGCCAGCCGTGGCGGCCATTGGAGGGTGAACCAACAGCAAAAGGAAGACCTTTCTCTCTCTCTCTCTCTCACTGACTATACTCTGCCTGTCAAAAAAAAAAAAAAAAAAAAAAAAGAAAGAAAGAAAGAAAGAAACAAAGTAGCACAGAGACATCAAATGTCAGGAAGTGAGAGAGAATGAAGCTACAGACCAGGTAGACAGGGAAGGTGGCGCTTAGGTGACCTGGAGAAAAGCCAAAACGGGAGCGAGGGATAGCAAATGCACGCTGGGGAAAGACCCTTCCTGGCAGGTAAATGAGCAAGTTCAAAGGCTAGGAGGGAGCGGGCAGAGGCTGGCACCACGTGAACCACAGAGGTGCAGAGCCGAAGTGGGAGAAGTGTAGGAGAGGCAGATCCTCCAGGGCCTGGCAGGTCAGGTTCTGAGAGGCTTCAGCTATGACTGCAGGAGGCGGGAAGTCACAAACAGCCTGACAATAGGGCAAGCTAGAAGCAAGGAACCCAGGGAAGAGCCCCACCTAATGACCAAGGTGAACCTGCTGTGGTTCGCACCTTGCTACAGTGGGCCCCAAGCACCCTCCACAAGCAAAAAAAAACAAACAAACAAACAAAAAAAAGCCCCTGCCACTCCCTCCAGGCTCACCCCCACAGGTGTCCAGCCCTGACCATCATGGCTTTGGCTCAGGCTTGGCTTTGCTTAGGGAGCTTTGCTTGCTTGATGTGGGGGATGACAAATTCCCCCAGTCTTGGCTTTGCTGTTTGTGAAGCTTAGCTCCGTATCTCACGTAGATTTGTTTGAGCTTGATACTTTGAACCTCAGCCTATTTCAGAGGTGGTGTTACTCTTCACCAAGACAGACACAGTGCTTGGTAAGTTCTACCTCTGTCACATGGTGGCCGCTGGTTCTCAATGCCCAGATCTTGAGCCCAGCACGTTCCCTTTGCATTGGCTGAGAAACTTCTGTAAAGACAGGCTTTTCTCAATTACTGTCCAATCACTCACTTTGTAAAGGCACAGTCAGAACAAGAAAGGTGGGATACATTTGACTTCCCCATCTCCTTATTCATAAGCCAGATTTCAAAGCAAAGTGCTGGGGGCTGGGGCAGAGGCATAGAGGGTAAAGCCGAAGCCTGCAGTGTCAGCATCCCATATGGGTGCCGGTTCTCAAATATCAGAAAACACAAATAAAAAAGGTTAACAACTGGGTGATGGTGCTGGCGCTGTGGCATAGCAGGTAAAGCTGCTGTCTGCAGTGCTGGCATCCCATATGGGAGCCGGTTCAAGTCCTGGCTGCTCCACTTCGGATCCAGCTCTCTGCTATGGCCTGGGAAAGCAGTAGAAGATGGCCTGCCTGAGTCCTTGGACCCCTGCACCTTTGTGGGAGACCCAGAAGAAGCTCCTGGCTCCAGAAAGGCACAGCTCTAGCCATTGCAGCCATCTGGGAAATGAACCAATAGATGGAAGACCTCTCTCTCTCTCTCTCTCTCTGTAAAAGTGCTGCTTTCTCCACATCCTCAAAAAGATGACCAACTGGGTTGATTTTATGGTTACAAACTCCCGGAGGATATCAGTAGAATGATTTGTTGCTGACTGCAGTCATTACTAAAGTTCAGGCTGTGTCCTATCTTTCGCAGTGGCTGTTGACAACCTCAGAGAACTTCCTCGCTCTCCAGTATGCCAGGCAGGACATTCCAGGGTCACCTTACACATTGCCTCCCACCAACCAAAGCAGCAGCCACTGAGGCAGCTTCTCCTTTCACTTAGGGTGGGGAAGAGAACCCAATTTGCATGCAGATAGGCGTGACCAAGGAGAAATGGGGGAGGCACCAGTGCAGGGCAGCTCAGTGCAGCACAGACACCTGTAATGCTGGAGGCAGGCTGGGGAGGCTACGGAAGATCTCTTTGGACTGGTCAGTGCCAGCCTGCTCAGAGAAAGAAGAAATGTCATTGGCTGAGAGTGAGAGCGGAGGAAGAAGGCCTGGAGATCTGCAGGAACAGAAATATGAATGAGTCAGTTCGCAGCGGAAGAGAGGAAGTGGAGCGTGACTGCCCAGCTGCATCGCGAGCCCCCTGGAGGGGTCTGAAAAATGTAAAGCCAGGCCCAGCAGCAACGTCTCCTGCAGCCTAGCTTAGCTCAGGGACAGAGACACAGGCGAGCTGGGCTGTTGTCAATCCAGTGAGTAAGAGGAAGCAAGGACAGGCAGCGAACACGAAGTTGGTGAGACACTCATACTGAGTAACAGAGACGACATCCAGAGCACGAAAGACAACGGAAACTGACCCACTAAGACCACCTGGCCTGCGGGTCGCTCAGCACTGGAAGACGGTGTAAATGCGGGTGACCACTTCAGGTGTGTGAGCAGTGCCGAAATGTATTCAGACGTCCAAGCACAAATGATGTGCTAGATACACGACAAGCAAGAACGTTCTTACCCGGAGGGCAGAAGCTCCCGCGGGAGAGACATAAGCAAGAGCGTGACTCGGGTTGGGAAGGAAAATAACAGGAACGTGGGTGTGCACAGGAAACCATGTGGTCACCATGAAGAAATTCTTCAAAAGCAGCAGCGGCCAAGGAAAGACGCCCAAAGCACGGGAACTCTGGGCTGACTCCTACGCAGCATCACCCGGGGGAGAGAGAGGGAGAAAGGGTATTCAAAGCAGAGGGGCAGACCGGGAACCGTGTGTGTGTGTGTGTGTGTGTGTGTGTGTGTGTGTCTTGGGAACTTCTCAGGGTGAGGCCGGAGAACAGCACACAGCATGGCCAGGAAGCCGGGGATTTAAAGCAGGCACAGCAAGGTTTAAACCCAGGACTCCCTGTTAGGTAGGAAGTCAGAAATGAGCTTGTGTGTGTGTGACAAAGGCCTAAGAAGTTGACATCTAGGTCCAGCATCTGCATCTCAAAGTTACCCCGATAACCTTCCAGGTGTGGTCCAGTATCTGCACTTCAGATGCCCTGCCCCTTCTACCAGATAACCATCCTTCCTCAAAGGCTCCTCTAAGGGGGGCCACGCCAGCCAGGCTTCTCCCACTCTGATAACTTAAGGGGGAAAACTCAGAAAGGAATTTTTCCTATTTACATCCAAAAAGTCCTTTGTACCAGGAGGAGAAGAGGCGGGAAGACAAGACCCATCCCCTGAAAAACCCTGGCCTAAATGTAAACTGTGCGCTCAGCGCTCCGCCTCTCCGCTGAGCCGCCCGCCTGGCCTGCCCAGGTGTATTCTCTCCACTCAACCATGTAACCTCGCTCTCCCCCAGTCTGAGCGACTGGGCACTCTCAGGTTCTGTCTGGAGAGGTGCCCATCTGTCCTTACAGACGTCCCTACCCTAAATAAACCTTGCTATTTTGCTTTCTACTACTCTCTGCCTCATGCCTGAATTCTTTCTTGCACGAAGACAAGAACCCTTGCTTCCCTGGTAACACTCCCCAACCATCCTGCCGCTTTGGGCCACTGCCAGCTGCTGAGAACGTGGGTTTAAGAAACCAGGCAGAGGAGAAATCCAGGTGGGAGGGTGAGTGCTGGAGCCAGGCAGTGGGAGTGGAAGGGTTCTGAGAAATCCATTCACCTGGTGGCACAATGGTAGTGTCTGACTCCAAGAAAAAGGTAAAGACAGAACCAGCAGCGCTCAGGGGAACCAAGGGGCAGGGGCATCTTCCAGGCTTTTCGACAATGGCTGGCTTGGGTCACGACTTGGACAGTGACGCTAACTCAGAACAAAGAAGGATGAGCTTGGTAAGGAAAGGTCGGGTTTAGCATGTGGCTGCAGGTGCTGGGAGGCAGCCAGGTGGAGGACGCCAACTCACGCAACAGAGAAGTCAAAGGTTCTGCAACGGGTGCTAGAATTGCAGAAGAGGACAAGACTGCTTCCTGCCGAGTGTTAGGTTCTAAGAAGCTGGTCCCAGGAGTTGCTCGCACTCACATCTCATAGGAAATGTTCACAATCCCCATTCCTTGACCCCAACCCAGTTTACAGAATCCTATCTTCAAGGTGGGACATCTTTCTTCTATGAATAGCTCCTATGTAGCATAAAGGTTAGGGAGATTTTCAAATCAAGAACCAGCTCCAAAGTCAGAACTGCATTCAAATTTTAACCCCAAGCATTAGCCATGTGATCCTGGACAAGACACTTAGTCCCTGTTAAGCCCCTGTTTCAAACCCGGCCATGTCCTCCTAAACAAGCAGGGTCACCGTGAGAATGAGACTGTAAATGCACAGAACCCAGGACTGCGCAGCAACTGGCAGCTGGTTTTCTTTTCAAAGGGCAGTCTCATCACCCGCCATTAGCATCCTGCACAGCACCTGCAGCTTGTTGCGTTTTTCAGTTTTGTTAGGGGGAAGTGGGAGATTCTTTTTTGGCATGTGTCTTTACCCTCCCCCTCCCATGAGACTTAGAATGGGAGCTTCCATGAGACAACCCCCTGAATTTGGGAATCAAGGACTAAGGTGACAAAAAATGAAAACACTTTAAAAAGGGGAACAGGGCGGGGTTTAGCACAGCTTGGGATGCCCACATCCCATACTGAAGTGCCTAGGTTCGAGTCCAGCTCTACTCCCAATTCCAGGTTCCTGCTGCTGAACACCATGGGAGGCAGCAGGTTATGGCTCAGGTGGTTGGGTCCCTACCATGCACCCAGGGAGACTTGCACTGAATTCCTGGCTCCCAAGCATTTGGAAAGTGAACCAGTAGATGGGAGGTCTTTCCCTTCCTCCCTCCCTCCCTTGCTGGCTCATTTTCTTCCCCACCCTCCCTCTCTGCACTAACCTCTCTCTCCACCTCTCAAATAAAATTTAAAAAATTTAAAGGGCTCAATCCCTTTTTGACATTTCAAAGCCACTACATGTTTTAGTTCTCACTGTTTCTATTTTTAAAAGAGATTACCCTTTTCTTACCTCCAGGTTTCAATATCAAACTTCCTCCAGCCTAATACTTTGTAGTGACTACAAGTAGTATGAAAATCATACAGTAGTACCAAGAAATGCACCAAATGTATACAGACAGCAATCATGTGCATGTATACAATGCAGACACATATGTATCATCATAATTACAACCATGATAAAGAAAGAAGAATGGAGGGGCCAGTGCTGTGGTATAGTAGGTTAAGCCTCTGCCTGCAGTGCCTACATCCCATATGGGTGCTGGTTCAAACCAGGCTGCTCCACTTCCGATCCAGCTCTCTGTTGATGCACCTGGGAAAGCACTGGAGGATGGATTAAGTTCTTGGGCCCCTGCAGCCATGTGGGAGACCCGGAGGAAGCCCCTGGCTTGAGACAGCCACTGGCGGCCATTTGGGGAGTGAACCAATGGATGGAAGACCCCTCTCTTATCTCTCCCTCTCTGTCTATAACTTTATCTCTCAAAGAAATAAATGTTTAAAAAGAAAAGAAAGAATGGAAAGGAACATACCAAAATGCTATAGCAATTATACTGCAGAATCGTGAATAATTAGAATCACTGGTGAGCTTTGTTTTCCCTTTAAACTGTTTTGGGTACAGTTTTACAACAGAGTTATGTTGGTTTTATCCCAAGCTTTCACGTTCATGATTATTACAGAAAAACTTCTATCTAGCTTGTTTACTTGTTATTTCAAAATATTTGAGTAGCTACTGAGTGGCAGGTGCTGTTCAAGGGCCCAAGACACGCAGATGAGACGGGGTCCCATTCCTTAAGAGCCTCAGCCTGCCGGAAGAAACAGACCCAGAAACAACTGCCTGCAAACCAGGAGAAAGAAGGCGGTGATTAAGGCTTTGGACAGGGCAGGAAAAGACAGGGATGATGGGGAAGCTGGGCCACAAGAACACTAATGCCTTTAGCTGCTCTGTGGTTCCGCCCACTCCCAGGACCGACAGTTAACACCTCTGGGATGGTATTTAAATACCCTACTCTGACTCCCCAGCCTCCCACACCCAGCTTTCTAAATCAGAAAAAACAGTCCCGCAATCACCAGGAGACATTTGCTTTGTGTCAGTCGGTGAGCTAACAGGTTTCTTTTTTTTCTAAGTTGTATTTATTTGAAAGGCAGAGTGACAGAGAGGGAGACAGAGACACACATTCCACCATCAGAGAGAGAGAGAGAGAGAGAGAGAGAGAGAGAGAAGAGAGGATCTCCCATTTGCCCACAATGGCCAGGGTTGGGCCAGGCTGAAGCCAGGAGCCAGGAACCTCCTTGGGTCTCCCACACTGGGGGCAGGGATCCAAGCACTGAGGCCATAATACTCTACTTTCCCAGGTGTGCTAGCAGGGAGCTGGATTAGAAGCAAAGTGGCCAGGACTCAAACCATCACTCTAATATGGGATGCCAAACCATGCTAGGCCACAATGCTGGCCCCCAAATAATAGATTTCTCTGCACAGTCTCATTTGATCCTCACTGTGGACTACGTAAGTAACCAGAGAAAGACAACAACAGAGGAGATTGTGCAGGTCTTTGAGTATCTATAAACACTGTGACAACCTCCACATGGTCTTTAACCCTAGATCCTTTCTACCGAAGTGTGACTGTACCATCCCTGGGAGCTTGCTGCACACGCAGCCTCTCACGGCCCTTCCAGAGCAACCACATTGGACACTGCATGTTAGCAGGAGCCCCAGGTGACGATACTGAAGTGATGAGTATAACGTGTGGCATCCTAGCAGCTGGTCAACCTCAACACTGGATAGACCAGCCTGAACCCTATCAGTCAGAAGTTGTAGAAAAAAAAAAATCAGCAATGAATAATAATGAAACAAAAATACTCTAGGCCTAAATTAATGTCTGTATGCCAAACAAAAAAAGTGACAAACCTTTTAATCAATTCAGAAATGTACACTGTTAATGCCATTTTTTCCTATAAGACATCAGTACAAACCATAGTAGTGCCAACCGTCCCTAGAAGAGAAAAACCAGCAGTGTCCTCAAGCAATGAAGGAAAGAGACCATCTGCTCTTCCTCCCCTCAGAGTTATACCTGATGGTGTATGCACTTGACCACCTGCAAACTATTTACAGGGGTAAGATTATCCTCTTTGGGTCCAGCACTGTCCTAGCGGGTAAAGCTGCCGCTGCCTACAGCTCTGGCATCCTATATAGGCACCAGTTTGAGTCCCAGCTGCTGCACTTCCGATCCAGCTCCCTGCGAATACACCTGGGAAAGCGGCACAGGATGGTTCAAGTGCTTGGGCCCTTGCACCCAGGTGGCAGACCCAGAAGACGCTCCTGACTGGCCTGACCCAGACCTGGCTTCTGCAGCCAACTGGGGAGTGAACCAGCAGATGGAAGATCTCTGTCTCTCCCTCCCTGTAACTCTGCCTTTCAAATAAGCAAGTCTTAAAAAAAAATTATCTTGCTTGAAATTCAGGTTGCCTTAGGTCACATTGTCAACATCATAGAATTTAAAGGGACAAAGCAGGGGCTGGCACTGTGGCATAGGGGGTACAGCCACCACCTGCTGTGCAGGCATCCCATATGGGTGCCGGTTCTCGGCTGCTCCACTTCTGATCCAGCTCTCTGCTATGGCCTGGGGAAACAGAATAAGATGGCCCAAGTCTTTAGGACCCTGCACCCAAATGGAAGACCTGGAAGAAGCTCCTGGCTTCAGATCAGCTCAGCTCCAACCATTACTGCCATTTGAGGAGTGAACCAGCATATGGAATACTCCTCTCTCTCTCTCTCTCGGCCTCTCAAATAAATAAATCTTTAAATAATAAAGAGAGAAAGCAATTTCCCATGAAAAGTATGAGCATCAGAATGAGAGGGAGAGAAAAGAAATGAACCTGTTAGTCTTACTGGAGTCAAGAGCACCTGGGCCCACAACTCCCAAGTACAGGGGAAAGATCAACTGGATAAGCGGAAAACTGACAGTGGGGTGGGAGAGACGTTATGGGGGGGAAGCCATTGTAATCCGTAAGCTGTACTTTGGAAATTTATATTCATTAAATAAAAGTTAAAAAAAATTTAAAAAAAAAACTGACAGTGAATTTTGTGCAAGAAAACAGCAAATGCTCCGTGAGTCCTGCTCACCAGGGAGTGAGCCAGTGCATCACACTCACCTAGCAGGGCAGCCACGATGCCCACAAGCCCTGTGCCAGCGCCCAGCTCCACGGCAGAGCAGCCCCTGAGCTCCACGGCTCCCATCTCCAGATACGTGGAAAGTACGATGGCCTGGGTGGAAACACAGCACAGATTTATGATGAAGTCAACCAGTGCTCTCAAATCTGCAGGGCTGCAGGTCACCACACACACACACACACACACACACACACCTGCTTCAACTCCACACCTCGGAGTTTAGCTGCTGCTGCAAGGCCACCTGTCCTAGAGCAGGCACAAAGCACTCCAGAGGCCCCTATCAGGGACACCAGTGCTCAGCAGCGCCACTCACACAAGACAAGGGCCTGCCGGAGGGGGGAATTCAGTGCTTAGACAGGAAGAAGCGACACGCTCACCCCCTGCGACTGTGTTTACAGGAAAGGCCGGTTCCTAAGCCAGGATCAGGGCAGTGGGGCTACAACCCCACTCCCACGGGGAAAGGAGCCCAGTGCCTGGGGCTCCCTGAGCTGCTGTCCACTTCTGTGTGGGGGAGGAGAGGATAAACTGGCAAGCCAGTTGGCTCTGCAGCCCATCCTATACAAGCAGTATCCTGCTGCTGTAACTTTTCGCTATGCATGCTGGGGGCATCACTGACAGCTCTGCTTCCTGTTGAGTCTTCAGGGCTTCCCATTCCTTGCTGTTATTTGATTCCTTGTTACAGCACTAGTTTTCACAGGGTTACCTTGGCCTGAGTTTCTAAAGGCCTGTTGCTGGCAAGTCATTTCACTTCCCTCAGCTTTCATTTAGGCACCTTTAAAAGGCAATCCCCATGGGGACACAGAGTTTGTGAGAGCCTAAGGACCAGGGCAGTGGTGGTGGTAGGGATGAAAATCTATACTGAGGCCGGCGCCGCAGCTCAATAGGCTAATCCTCCGCCTTGCGGCGCCCGCACACTGGGTTCTAGTCCCGGTCGGGGTGCCGGATTCTGTCCCAGTTGCCCCTCTTCCAGGCCAGCTCTCTGCTGTGGCCAGGGAGTGCAGTGGAGGATGGCCCAAGTCTTTGGGCCCTGCACTTCATGGAAGACCAGGAGAAGCACCTGGCTCCTGCCTTCGGATCAGCGCTGTGTGCCGGCGGCAGCAGCCATTGGAGGGTGAACCAACGGCAAAGGAAGACCTTTCTCTCTGTCTCTCTCACTGTCCACTCTGCCTGTCAAAAAAAAAAAAAAAAAAATCTATACCGAGATGGTGATGGCTGCACTGCCACGTGAATATACTAGCAGGTGAAGAGTATGGTATGTGAATTATGCCTCCACAAAGCCGTGGGCCTTTGGCTTTTGCTTTAAATGAAAACCAGTCTTATAACCAAGTGTGGACGATTTCAGAGCCCCCCACCCCAGGGCTCACTCACCGCATCCCAAACCACTGCAGCGACTCCCAGGTGCCGCCAGTCCTGCCGGATCTGGATCGTGTGGTTTGCGAAGGAGAAGGTGGCAAGCGGCTTGTGGAATTTCTGCAGCCCGACTCCCGCGGTCTCCTCATAGGGCACCAGGGCCATTGCACCCGTGCCCAGCCCTCCGCTCACACCTGTCGAGCAATCCCGGGTGCCCCTCAGCTCAGAAAGTGCGTGTTCTCCTAAGGAACTCCAAGTGCTTTTAAGGTAGATTTACAAGTTCAAAAGAAGAAACGGCACGGGGGGGGGGGGGGTGTTCGTCTAATTTCTCTTGCGTGGTTCCTCCTATGAACCTCATAGGAAGTGAGATTTGCTCTGGGTTCCGGCCATGCATGTCTTTTGGCAAAAACACCCAGAACGCTCCAGCTCCGGCCCGACACCCTATGCACCGCCGGGTTCCACTCCCCGAAGCCGGAGCCGCGCAGAGCACCGGGGCCGGAACTCGGGGGTCCGCCCGCCTGCATCTGCTGCAGCCGGCCGCCGGGCGGCTCGCGCTCTCCGCTGCTTCGGTCTCCCCGCTAGATCCGGGCGCTTAACCGTGACTACACGGGCCTGAACCTGCGCTCACACTGGCTGTTTCCGGGGTGATTATCCTGCCTTTGAACAACGTCTACCCTGTGCCACCTCCTTCAGAGTCCTCGTCACTGGCTGCCGGATTCCGAGCTGCTGGCCCCGGGTGCGGGGCAGACCCGGCGTCCGCCGCTCGCAGGCCTCCCCGAAGTCCCCCTAAACTTGCACCGCCCCCAACTCCCGAAGGGCCGGCGGGTGCTCCCTCCCTTCCAGCGGACCCCAGAGCTCCGGGAACCGTCGGGAATTGGAAAGGGGAACGGGAAGGCGGGACCCCAGGGCTCTTCGGAGACCACCCCTCCCCCAGGCTGTGCAGGTCATCCGCTGCACTCCGGAGACGCCGTGAGCTCCTGGGCGGACGGCGCCCCCGAGACGCAGCCACGCGGCTACTTACGGCTCGGGAGGCGGCCCCGCGTCGCCCGCGCCACGCTGGCCCTGCCCCAGGCTTGGTTGCGGAAGCCACCGGCCTTAAAAAGCCCCAGAGCCCGGAGGCGGGGGCAGGCGGGCGGTGCCCGCCCCGAGACACGCGTTTCCGGTGCTCCCCACCCCCCCAGTCTGTTGCGGGACAAGTGCTCTCGGCGCTCCGGGGACGGAGCCGCGGGCCACCGGGGGACGCCGAGCAGAGACTTGGGGACCTGGGCTGAGCACCGGGTCATGGCCGCGTGGAGCCGCACGGTTTCCGGGAGCCTAATCCGTTTGTCCCGCCGCCGCGGAAAGCTGGGGGTGGGGGCTCGGAGGGCGTTGGCGCTCAGGCTAGGTGAGCCTGGGTGGACGCGGCCCCGTGCTGTTTCCCTCGCGCTCGCTTGCGCGTTTTGCTTTTTAGTGTTAAACTTGGTCAGCGGACGCATGAGAAAGTTCACTCCAAGGAATGTGTGGTCGCCGGTTCGTCTGATTGTCTCCAGAAACGACGTAACCGCCCGCTTGGTGGTAACGGAGTGGAAGCGTCACAAAGGCCCTCTCAGCTGAAGCGCGAAGTGGCGGGGGCAGGGGGCGCCAGGGCTCGGGCCTGGATTTTTAAATGGACCTTGTGGGCGCGGCGGGGGCTCCGGGCTCTCGGTGGACCCGCGATCCGGACCCGGGCAGTTGCTGCCGAGTCTAGTGCCTCGTGGGGTAACCGGCTAGTGCACCTGCCCTGTAGATCCCAGTGGAGGGCGCGGGGCTGAAGCACGGCCTTCTCTTCCAGACCGGGACCCCACAGTCCCGCACCCACCCCGCAGCGATTCTCAAGGCGGGACTGCGCCACCGAAAGAATTGGCGCAAACTCCCGACACACGGACACCAGCACTCTGCCTCTCGGTTATGTGGGAGAGACGCGGAGAGCTCCGGGGGGAGCTCCCGGGGGATCCCTAGGTGCGGCCCGCACAGGCGGGAGCCACCCTCATCCCACCCCCATCCCGCATAGGGCCCCGGCCTCTCTCCAGACCTTGCCCTGCGAAGAGAAGGCTGGGGCCAGGGGCAGCCGCAGTGACTTGAAGTGAGCCTTTTGTTTGCTTCTCTCTCCGCTGTTCCTCTCCTTTTTCCTTCTCTTAGCTCCTTGTCTTTCACCTTCTGCCTCTCAGCTTTCCTTTTCCTTTTTTATACCTCTCTTTTTAGTCTTACTTTCTCTTCTGTTTGTCCCTTTCCTTTGGCAAGCCATCATTAGACACACACACAAAAGACTATGAACGTTGGGGTAAAAAAAAAAAAAAAAAAAAAAAAAAAAAAAACGCGAAATTTTAAATTCTGCCTCTGCCAATTTAAAAATAGTTCAGTTGTATGAAAGGTGGAGAGACAGATCTCCCATTTGCAGGTTCACTCTCCATATTCCTTCAACAGCCAGGGCTAAGCCAAGTCCGGAGCCCAGAACACAATCCAGTTTTGCCACGTGGGTGGCCAAGTATTTGAGCCATCACCTGCTGCCTCCAAGGACTGAAATTTGCAAGAAACTACAATTGGGCCCAGTGGAACTTGAACCCAGGCACTGGGATATGGGATGTAGGTGTCCTGAGCAGTTTCTAAATCTACTCACCAAATGCCTGCTGTGGCTGTGACACTTTAAATGGGATGACCTTGACCTCATCAGGTATCAAGTGTCTCAATCCCAAAGCCTGGCACAAAAATTCCAGTCCCTGACCATTTCTTCTCCGTGTTCTCCATCTGTTTTACTGAAATCATTATATGACTTTAAAAAGCAAACAGGTAGACATTTGGCCTAGCAATTAAAAGTGCCTGGGTTCAAGGTTTGCATCTAGCTCCTGACTCCACCTTCTTGCTAATGCAGATTCTGGGAGGCAGCAGTGATAATTGAGTTCCTTCTGCCATATTGGAGATCTGGATTGGGCTCTGGGCACCTGGCTTTGGCCCAGCCCAGCCCAGCCCCCAAAACTGTGGGCATTGTGAAATGAATCAGTGAATGGGAGTGTGCTCGCTCTCTCAAATAAGTGGAAAAAAAAAATTCCCAATCTCTTCAGTATTCTGCTAAGGTAGGACATTAACTTCATTATGTTTACTTAGAGGTTATCTGGAAAGATGTCATTGACTTTCAGCAGTAATACACAAGAGAGCCATTGAGCCCTACCTACCAACATTCTAATTGGTGCCAGCCAGCTCAGGACGACCGACAAGAATATTTAGGACCATGCACAACTTGTATAGTAGCATAGATGTTAAGCAGAGCACTGTTTGTATCAGAATAAACCAAAACAGTCAATGATTCCCTGCAAATATTGGAAAGTAAATATTTACTACTCAAGGGAAAAATTGAGTGTGTGGTAGACTGAATATGGATTTTTTTCTTTGAGAGACTGAAAGAGCGTCCGTCCACAGGCCCACTCTCCAAATGCCCATGATAATGACTGGAGCTGGGCCAGGGCAAGAGGCAGAAGCCAGGAACACACAGTCTAGGTCTCCCACATAAATGAATGGTAGAGACAGAACCACTAGAGCCATCACCTGCTGCCTCCCAGAATACACATTAGCAGGAAGCTGGAATCAGGAATCAGAGCTGGGACGGGAACCCAGGTGATTCTGTATGGGATGAGACTATCTCAGCCAGCATCTTAACTGCTGCATCAAATGCCTGCCCCATAAATATTACATAACATACTCAGTCTATCTTCTTTTTTTTTTTTTTTAAAGATTATTTATTTATTTGAAAGGCAGAATTAGAGAGGGAGTCAGAGAAAAAGAGAGATCTTCCATCTGCTGGTTCACTCCCTAAAGGGCTGCAATGTCTGGGTTGGGCCAGGCTGAAGCCAGGAGCCATGTGCTTCACTACACAGGTGCAGGGGCCCAAGCACTTGGGCCATGTTCCACTGCTGTCTCAGGTGCATTAGCAGGGACCCGAAAGGCCACAACACAGCTGCTGGCACCTGTTTTTCTGACACTCCTCCTGAAGACAATTTTGATTAACCTTGGGAGGCCTTATTTGCATAACAAGAACTTTATATGCATTCCCTCCCACAACATCAACACCTATCCCCATGCAGCCGCAGGCCCCTGTTCCTTTCTGTGGCCTAGGATGCCAGATCTTGCACATATAAACTTTGTGCACCTTTTCTCTGGTTTATTTCATAAATTCAAGTACTAAGCTTTGAGAAGGTGGACAAAATGTGCTCTTTCCTCTACAATAGCTCTAATGCATATCTAAAATTGTCCTTTCCCACTCATGTGACACCTCGCCAGAGAAGAATGGCAGAAGGGCGCTTATCCTTTTGTCCCTCCAGTTTTCTGGAACTAGCCCATGTACAAGGTCACAATAGAAGCATCCTTGGTACAACTTGATCCCGCCCTCTGCCTAGGGACCAGGGAGTAGAGAATTCTCTCTGCAGAGCAAGAATTCAGAGCGGCTGTTGGACATCTGTTGTTATCGCCTGCCCAGTATTTATTTCCCATTTTCCTGGTAGCAGTTCCCTTCTGCTAATGGTCGAGAGCAAGCTCAGCTTCTGGAATCCAAGTTCCACATCAGCTGCCAACCCTGCAGTTCACAGGCAATTCTCAATTACAACAGGGTTACATCCCAAGCAAGGAAACCTGTCTTGTTGAAAATATCATAAATAAGAAATCCATTTCTACAACTGACCTGCGAAACACTACAGCTCAGCCACACACAGTACCCTGTAGAGAGCTGGTTGTCTATTCCTGTGATTGTGTGACTGGGTGCTGTGGCTTATGGTCCCTGCCCATATCAAGAGAGAACACCATGTATCACCACCCTGGGAAAAGATAAAAAAAAAAATCAAACTATGGTTGCTACTGAGTTTGTTTCACTTTTGCACCATCACAAAGTTGTAAAATCATAAATCAACCCATTGTAAATCGGGTACTATACTACCACTAGGGCTTGGGTGATGTGCATATTAATCTATGTCTCAAGTTCCTTATCTGTAAACTAGGGGTAGTGTGATGATCGAATTAGTAAGCAAAAATGATGACAGCCTGGGGTTAACGGGTTTACCTACCTAGAACAGCACCCAACAAACTATGCTAGACACAGCATTTGGTGCTATGGTTATGTGTTTGGAGGAACAAACAAGGAAAACCCAGCGGTCCCAGGAAAACAGGCCTGGGTGGAAGGAGAAGCTGCCTCTTGGTGGTGCCCTTTGACCACCTGCACCCAGCTGGCCTGCAGTTTTTGGTTCTGTGAGCTGTTAAATTCCCTCATCAGCTTGTCTGTTAGAGCTGCTTTTTCTGTGCTCTGCAGAAGGTAAACAATCTGAACAAGTCCAGAGTTGGGCCCTTGAACAAAGGCGATGTGAAGTCCCCGGTGTGGGCTATCCTCAGCATGCAGTGTAGACGCAGAAGCCAGGCTAAGAGAGCAGATTCAGACAGAAGCCTGGAGCATAGCCCCAGCCTTCCCAGTGACTTGCCCTGAGCCGTTCCTGGCTGCACCTGGGCTCTCAGGTCCC
Source organism: Oryctolagus cuniculus (assembly GCF_051225735.1). NCBI lineage: Eukaryota > Metazoa > Chordata > Mammalia > Lagomorpha > Leporidae > Oryctolagus > Oryctolagus cuniculus. The sequence goes on along the minus strand of NC_142869.1, from coordinate 32,212,816 downwards.
ATGGGATACCACTGTAACCTAATAAACTTCCTTTTCTTGCCAAGCTGGCTTGAGTGCCTGCTACAGTGACAACCAGACTCCCTGTGAAGAGTGTGTTTTTAATTTTCTTGGAGGAAGTGATATAAACAGAATATAAACATTCTACAGGAACCTCCTACATGACTTGGTGATGGCTAACTGGCTGTCCTGTTTGCCAAACAACCTGATCCTAACAGATGAATGTGTATTTGAAAGACATCAGTCTCCTCACTGCACTCACTCTCCAATGACTTGAGTTAGTACAGACCTTGACAAATGTTTGTGAAATGGAAGTGATCGCCAGCTTTGCCTTTCTGCCCATTTTAGGATGGAGTGGTCCCTCTCCCCCTCATCCCCTCCCCTGCAGCAATGACCTCTGGCCTCAGGTGTCCTGTCCTCTCTGTGGTCCCAAGGACCCTTGCTCCCTGACTTATTCCTACTAAAGTCTTCTTTTTGCCTTCATATGGTATGAGAGTGCCCTGTTGTGGGGAGCAAACCGGACTAGACTGTTACTGGAATTAAGACTTATTCTATGCATCTGCTCTCCCACAATATGGCGCTGGGAGAGAAGTAAACAGCTTCCGCACAGCTGCCTCCAGTTCAACCAATTAACTGTAGGACTTGCTCCTGATTGGAGAGCAGCGTACTCGGCGTGTGGGCAGCCGAGTTGGGATTGGCAGAGAAGGACTATAAAGGAGGAGAGAGACGGCATGCACCAGGAACATCTATGGGGAACATCTAAGGGAACCCGTGCAGTCCCCGAGAGAGCCGGCCGGCGGTGTGCCGCTCCCCTGCGGAAGTGGGGAATGCGGCCAGGGGGAACTGCCCTTCCGCGGAGGTGGAGGGGATAGTAGCCAACCCGGGAGGAACCAGCGGTAAACCCGGGGAGGGCCGAGCAGACGAAAGAACAGCGCAGGGTCCTGTGTCGTTCCTCCACGAAGAGGGGGAGCGACATAATGGTGCCGTGACTCGGATATGAAGCCTAGGCAGGGTCTTGTGTTGCTCCTCCACGAAGAGGGGGAGCGACATAATGGTGCCGTGACTCGGATAGGAAACCTAGCTTGGATAGGAAACTTAGGACGGATATGAAACTTAGGAGGGAAGAAACGGGAAGAACTAGGGAAAATATCGGAGGGAGAGACTAGCAAACAGCCTAGGGAAAAGCCGGACGAAAAAGGAGCCGGAAGAAGCTATTGAAAGCCTAGGCATAGACTCGGATACGGACTACGGGGGGAAGCTGGGAGAAATCTCTAAGGTCGAAAGCGAAAGTGAAAGCTAGAACAAACAGATTCGGACGCGGACTGTGGGGAGAGGCCAGGAGAAATGAGGGAGGAGTATTGTTGGAGGAAAGTTTGGGGAAACATACCGGGTAGAGAAAAATGTTAGGGAAATTGAAGCCACGGGGGGCAGGCCGAGGCGGAAACGAAAGCCACTTTGGGGTTCTCAAGTTAGCCCGGGAATAGGGGGCGAAAAGTTGAAACCAGAAGCTGAGACGTAAGCCAGATTGGGATCCGTCTGATTAGCCCGGGGAGCAAAGGACGGGAAGCCAAATCGTGGGGCGGAGACGTACGCTGGGTTGAATTCGCCAGGCTAGCCCGGGGAACTTAGATTGAATCCTAGTGGTGGAGACGCAAGCTACGCTGTGTTACTCGCGGAAGCCGCCGCGTGCAGAGAGAGCACGGGGCGTGAATAGATAGGGAACGCTGGCGTAGGCCGTGGTTCAGACGCGAAAGGGTTAAGCGTGGAGACCGCGGAGCGCGCAAAGCCGAGCCGCGCAAAGCCGGGAAGCTGCGCAGATGAGAGAGGCGCGCGGGCTGAAGCGGCGAGGTGCCGGGAAGCTGCGGGGATAAGAGAAACAGAAGTTTGGAAGTGAAGTAAAAGAGAAATGGGAATGCTGGAAGATAGAAGTGAAATGGGAGAGGTAGGAATGCCCGGAGATAGAGAAATAGAGAAAAATAAGGCCTCCCCTCAACATGCAACAATTAGGAGGCTTGGATTCGGTCTGCCTGATTTAAGGCGGTAAGCGCCAGCAAAGCTCGACCAGAGTATGAGCTGCAGGTCACCGAAGATAGGCACAAACCAACACTAATAAGTCTCCCCCACAATACGGCAATGAGAAGGCTTGGATTCGGTTTGCCTGATAGGTTTTGTAAACACCTGCAGGCAGTTCTAGCAGAGCAGAGCATGCGCTGCAGGGCACCGAACACAGGCATGCATCAGCGCCTAAAAACCTCCTCACAATGGCGAAGAGAGGACCCGGATTCGGTTTTCCTGATTGATAGGACTTGTAAGAGCCTGTGGCAACTCTAGCAAGTACAGCAGAGTGTGTGCTGCGGGACACCGAAGACAGGCGCGTATCAACGCCAAAAAATAAAAAGAAAGGGGGATCTGTGGGGAGCAAACCGGACTAGACTGTTACTGGAATTAAGACTTATTCTATGCATCTGCTCTCCCACAATATGGCGCTGGGAGAGAAGTAAACAGCTTCCGCACAGCTGCCTCCAGTTCAACCAATTAACTGTAGGACTTGCTCCTGATTGGAGAGCAGCGTACTCGGCGTGTGGGCAGCCGAGTTGGGATTGGCAGAGAAGGACTATAAAGGAGGAGAGAGACGGCATGCACCAGGAACATCTATGGGGAACATCTAAGGGAACCCGTGCAGTCCCCGAGAGAGCCGGCCGGCGGTGTGCCGCTCCCCTGCGGAAGTGGGGAATGCGGCCAGGGGGAACTGCCCTTCCGCGGAGGTGGAGGGGATAGTAGCCAACCCGGGAGGAACCAGCGGTAAACCCGGGGAGGGCCGAGCAGACGAAAGAACAGCGCAGGGTCCTGTGTCGTTCCTCCACGAAGAGGGGGAGCGACATAATGGTGCCGTGACTCGGATATGAAGCCTAGGCAGGGTTTAGTGTTGCTCCTCCATGAAGAGGGGGAGCGACACCCTGTTACCTAAGGTTCTAGAACTACTCATTCTCTGTCATCCTGTCTTTCCTCTTCCATCTTGGTCAGGTTTGCTGATTGAGTTCCCATTGCTCAGTCCTCTGAGACATTCTCTTAGAGCTATAGCCAGTCAATGCCAAGTCTTTGTGTTGTCCCAGACCCCCTGGAGAGGCCCTCCTGTCTCTGGACTTGCTACACCTGGCCTGTCTTTTCTTCCACCTCTTCCCCTGGGTCCCATCCCCCAGACAGCTGCAGCTTCTCAGAAAACTTACTTTCCTCCCTACACTCTTGCATACTTAGCCACTTCACTGTGATTTCACATTCAAAATACTCAAAAGTGCCACTTCAGGGCCAGCGCTGTGGCAAAGCGGGTAAAGCCACCGCCTGCAGTGCCAGCCTCCCGTATGGGCACCGGTTTGAGTCCCTGCTGCTCCACTTCTGATGTAGCTCTCTGCTGTGGCCTGGAAAAGCAATAGAAGATGGCCCAAGTCCTTGGGCCCCTGCACCCACATAGGAGACACGGAAGAAGCTTCTTGCTCCTGGCTTTGGAGAGGCACAGCTCCGGCCATTGCAACCAATTGGGGAATGACAGCAGATGGAAGACCTCTCTGTGTCTCTCTCTCTCTGCCTCTCTTTCTCTCTGTGTAACTGACTTTCAAGTACATAAATAAATCTTAAAAAAAAAAAAAGTGCCACTTCAAGATAATGTCCTCTGCCCAGCAGTCACAGTGGTGCAGTGACAGAGTGGGGAACTTGAGACTGCAGGAGCTGACCTCAAGTTGCACTTGTGCTAGTCTCAAGCCAAAGGACCTTGGCCAAACCACCAAAACTCTGTGCATTTCCTTCACTTTCCTGGTCTGTAAAATGGAGCTGATCATAATCTCACTTCATCGTGCCCGTGAAAGTGCTCTAAACACTATTCCATGTGTTATTAGTAACATAGAATAGCACAGAACTATGAACACAAACTTGGAGTCAAAGGACTGGATTTAATTCCTCAATATCTGCCTAGATGTAAAACCTTTGACCAATGAACTAACGTTTCTTTTTTAAAAATTTTTTTGAAGATTTATCTGTTTGAAAGGCAGAGTTCACAGAGAGATAAGGAGAGGCAGACAGAGATCTGTGTGGTGGGCTACTCCCCAAATGACTGAAACAGCCAGGACTGGGCCAGGCTAAAGCCAGGAACCCAGAGCTTCATGCAGGTCTGCCCCACATGGGTGGCAGGGGCCCAGGTACTTGGGCCATCCTCTTCCACCTTCCCAGGAGCCTTAGCAAGGAGCTGGATTGGAAGTGGAGCAGCTGAGACTCTTCAAACCAGCACCCATATGGAATGCCAGTGTCACAGGTGGCAGCTTAACCTGCTATGCCACAACTCAGGCCCCTGAATTAGCATTTCTGTGCAAAATGGAAATGTTACCATGATCTCGCGGTTGTGAGGCAAAAGGCAGAGTTAACACATGGGGTGGTGCCTAGCACACCACCCTCCATATTCGTCCTCTCTCATCCTCCCTCGGTCCCTCCCTCCTGTCTGTTGCACCAGCATTTTCCTGGTAAACAGGATTTGTAACCTGAGAGTCCCACTTCCTCCTTTCAGAGCACACATTTCACATCTGTTTAGTTTCTGCGCCTGTAATCCCCTGGCTGTGGTGACCAGAGTGCCGCTGTCCTCATCGGGAATCTTCAAAAGACCTGGGGTGGGGGCTCCCCAGGGAAGAAGCCCGCGATTTCCCTGCTCCTCTACCTTCACTTGGGCGTCCTCCACATCCTGGGCTGCTTGCTACAAAGTCTGCCTCATTCCAGAGGACCGTGTGAGGGATTCATGTGGTTTGTCCTCCTTCTACTTACCTGTCTGAACTTTAAAATAGTTAGAGGTGGGCACTGTGGCATAGCAGGTTGAACAGGCTGCTTGGGGCGCCCACACTCCATATCGGAGTGCCTGGAATCAAGTGCCTCCGATGCACCTGGGAGACACCGAACTAATATTGAAACCATAGCAAATAACACAGTGGTGGAAGGCAGGGGAAAATCAGGGAGATAGATTAAGTTCATGAGCTGGGACTACACCTGTCCCACCCACCTGTAATCCTATCATCAATCAGATGACCCCTTCCCAAGATGCACCTCCCCTTACCTGGGACCTGGGGGCAGCACAACGTAACCACCCCCCTTTTCAAAGCTGATAAGAAGCCTGGGGAAGGGGAGGGGATCCAGGACGCATTCAGAGCAGGGTATGAAATTCCCCCTTTTTAGCCTTCCTGGTCCACTTTCCCTAAATGGAGCCCTCACATGCCTGTGTATTCTCACTTTCTAAGTAAACCTTATCATACTGCACGCCATGTTTGTGCCTGTACCCTGAATTCTTCTCTAAGTAAAAGACAGAAGCCTGGGATATTAAATTTTGGCCAACCTAGCCCACAACATATTGACTTGTAGTGTCTAAGTTTAACTCTTGCAAAGATCAGTTTCTTCACTTTTGTAAAAAATGGAGTAATAGTAATTTCTACGTCATTAGGCTATTGGAAAATGGTTGTGAATGAGCTGAAACACGTCAGTTACCACGTGTAACAGTTGCTGTTAGTAACTACTTCCTCAATAGGATTTGCTATCATTAATTTGTAGCACTTTGAATAATTTATCCTGGTTTACTGGGAATTTTTAAAATTTACCATTTAGAATCAATTTTTCAAGAAGCTAAATACTTTAAATAAGTCCATTGTTATCAAGCCTTACCAAGTGTTATGCACTTGGGCAAGTCTATACGGCTTTCTTAGTATGGTAACATGCATTGTAAATATCAGATCATTGTGACATAATATAGCCATCACAATGAACTAGAAGAGTGGCCACTTGATCATATTTCAGCTGAAATCTACTCCCTTCAGTTACCTTCATGTTATTCAGGGAATGAATAATATTGAGACTTGTAAAATTCTTGAGTACCTGACACTTAATGTTCATACATAATTGACATGTTGTCAACTTTAGGCTATACAGAGGATGTGTTAAGAGTGAGCCCTGGGTTCCAGTCCCAGGTTTTAGCTGTGTGACCTGGAGTGAGTCACTTTAACCACTCCAATCTACAAAATGAACATGATATTATATTTTCTTCATAGGCTTACTGTGAGGATTAAATGAAACAATCTATGTCAAGGAAGACTAGTTCCCAGCCTCTTTCAAGTAATTTGGAACTGTATGACTGAGTTCTGGCCAATAGGCTGGGGGCCATAAGACCCCTGCCTTGAAGTCCTTTCTCCATCTACATGCCCTCAGAGGGGACAAACGGGAGAAACTGGCTCCATGAGTCACGGCAAGGGGAGCTGCTCAAACTCAAGCTGGATTGTGACATAATCAACAATAAACCTTTGTTGTGCTAAGCCTCTGAGATTAAGAGTTCAGCCCCTTTTCCAGAACGGTCCGGCTTACCTTCCCTAGTACACAGGGGCAGGCTATTTGAGTTGGGGGGTGGGGAGGAGAGGGCTCCTAGGAAGAGACATTGAAATGGAAATTAAGAGGAAAACCTTTTTAAGCAAGGGAATGGAGAATGCAAAAGCCTTCAGGCTGAAGAGGGAAACTGTGAGCCAACCAGCCTGGAGCAAAGCGGAAGGTAGCTGGAGATGAGCAGGAAGAGTGAGTGACAGAAAGCTCTAGAGAACCCAAATTCCACTGACAGTGTTGGCCACTCAGCTCCTCTGAGTGACCCCAGCGGCGAGGCTGGCCGCCCCCATGGTGCCGATGGGCAGTGAGAGTTTTCTTAAGGATATTAAGAAGTTTAAGGAAGACAGCTCAAGGCAGAGCCACAGAAAGATGCCCATGGAGAGAGGCCTCGTATCACTGTGCTGACCACCATCTTCCTAAGTTCTTCTCCAGCTTCTTAGTGTTCTCACAACTCCTCACTGCAGAGAGCAAAGAACAAGACAACCGCCCAGTGCCACACGGAGGGGATGCGCAGCATCAAGAGTGTCTGAGCAATTTTGGTTTTGTTGTTGAAATCATATTTGCTCACAGCTGCCTGACCACTGCGGCCATGACAGATGCTCTTGTTCAGCGACACAGTGGGAGCAGCAGTGTGGGAACAAGTCGCTAGTGTTGTGTTTGGCTGAGTTCTGCAGTCACACCTGGGGTTTTTAGATGAAAACTGCTGAATAACTATCAGTCCAGCGAAGGCATGATTGTTACAATAGAGAACCAGCACACCCAATGATTGCCTACCTCACAATGAGACTTTCAAATTCTACTTATTAGACACCTTTACGTCAAGGATGCCAAACCCACTTGCACTATATGTGTGCGTTTCATTAACCTGGGGTTCAATAATTTCCACAGATGTGCTACGTGGTTGGGTGAGAAGCTCTTGACTATCGTTTGATGAGTCCAAGAAAAGAGGTGAAGCCATTTGCCTTTTTACACTGTGCATACTACAACAGTGGATCTGTTGTAGGCAGGCATATAGGATAAATTTGATCAGGCTGTGAGCTGGAAGACCACACTTCACCATGCCCCTGTGTGACCTCATGCTCCTACCTGGCCACACCTGTGCGCCCACTTGCCAATCGAGTTAATTAACCACTCCCCTTTGGAAGTGCATAAAAGGCCTGGAACATGGTGGGCCTGGCCCTTCTTTTAGGTCTTTTGCCATTTTGGGTCCTTGCTGCCTTGCGCCTTTGGAGCACTTGACCTTCGGGCCACGCACTCTATGCTTCCTGGCCTACATGCTCCTGGTTCCGGGTACTGGGTATGAATCCACATTTCCCTTCCTCTTTTTTATAGGGCCCTTACTCTCCTATGCATTTCTCTCACTGAATAAAAAGCTTAAAACTTACGCTGCCTTGTTCATTTATGCTGGTATTTAGAATTCTTCTCTGAATATTAGGCAAGGACCCACACAGGCTTATTAAAATTAGGAATTTGTTATTAAGCACACGGTAATATAATTGGCACCCCATATTCCTATATCAGATCTGGGGCCCACGCTGTGGTGTAGTGAGTAAAGCTGCCACCTGCAGTTCTGGCATCCCATATGGGCGTTGATTCGAGTTTCTGCGGCTTCACTTCTAATGAAGCTCTCTTCTATGGCCTGGGAAAGCAGTAGAAGATGGCCCAAGTCCTTGGGCCCCGGCACCCACGTGGGAGACCCAGAAGAAGCTCCTGGCTCCTGGCTTCTGATCGGCGCAGCTCCGGCCATTGTGGCCAATTGGGGAGTGAACCAGCGGATAGAAGACCTCTCTCTGCCTCTCCTTCTTTCTCTGTAACTCTTTCAAATAGGTAAATAAATCTTAAAACACACACACACACACACACACACACACTCACAACAACAACAACGGTAGATTCATTTCAAGTAAGTCAGACCAAATGATACTATCAGAAGAACAGTGAATTATGAACTGAAAATGGCAGCGTGTGGCTCCAAAATAACTCAGACACGACAGCAGAGGCCCTTCCCAGACGATGAAGGGCATTTGGAGTTCAGGTTTTCCTGACGGGAAGATAAGGAAGTGAAAGTGGACCAGCACGCAATTGTGCCCAGGAAGGGGGCCGCGCTGCGTACCCAGGGCAGGATACGGGCAGCTCCCAGACAGGGGGCCTGGCGTGGGGATCTGTTTGGCGCAGGCAGACTGGGCTCTTACAGTGTGTTATTGTTAGTTGTGTCGTCACCATCGACAAGTGGGGAAATGTCGGATAAACATCAGGACCACTGACTTTCCTTGAAAATTTTGAAACACCTGGCCAAAGTGGCTCCCAACGCTTTCAGCAATGGCCGGAGCCGAGAGGGTGCTGCTCCTTCACCTGGCCGTAGCCCCCCTCACTGGTGCTGGTCTCCCACCAGCTTCACTCCTCTGCAGGCCTGAAGTGGTTCCAAGTCGCCAGTGGGGGCCGGGGAGTGGAGGAGGGAGGGGAGGAGAATGCGGAGCCAGCCCCTCTGGCTCAGAAGCCGCTCCCGCTCCCGGCCTGCAGTGTACCCCCTCACAGGGAGGCGGCTTGGCTTCCCTGCCGGTAACCACAGCCCGTGTGGGTGGCCAGCAGCCGCTCCTGGATAGACCTGCCAGTCCAGAGCTGGGACACTCAGGGCCCGCCCCGCCCCTGGGGAGACCAGCCGGGCGCCTCTCCCTGCCGGCGAGCATTCGCCGGTCTCTTCCTGTTTATTCCCTAGCCTGCGGTGCTGTGACCTGCCTGTGGCCGCCCACTGGCCGTCAGTCCCTACTCCACATCTCAGAGCGACACGGGGAGGCTGAACACCCAAGGACGTGAACTCCACCTCGGCAGACAGCGCCCGCTGGCTCGGCTCGGTCCGCGGCAGGCGGCGACATTCCCGACAAGCAGGAGACTTTCCCCCGGGGGCACCCTGACCTCCTAGTCACAAAGCTAGCAGCAGACAAACCCAACACGCCCCTCTGAGGCTCCGCATTCACCCTGGGTTTCTAAGAGAGCAACTATTTAAAATTCCTTAACAGGACGTGTTTTTAGAAGGAACATATGGAGAATCAGAAGGAGACTAAATATAAACCTGTATTTACAGAACTGAGTCACAAGCAAAGAAAGTCGGAACAGAAAGAGCTGCGTGGAGACGAGGGTGTTCAGTGGATGTGGGCACCTGTTTTGCTGTGTGTGAGAATTTCTAAAAAAACCGCAGGTATCTATGACAAAAAATATGAAAAATTTCTAATGCTGAAAATAATGCTGATGCTAATCCCATCAGGAAAGTGCTGGGAGCTGCATCCACTAACTCTCATCAGAGGTAAACCCTTTGGATGCCTCATGGACTTGGAGATGACCAAATTGAGCATAGATTTTTCTAACAGATGTTTCAAAGTTGAGACTTTTTTTAAATAGCTAGTTAAGGAACTCTAGGAGAAATTTTCCAGATCATCAGTGCTGAAAGAAAGAGAAAAATTCAAGTTAAGGCATAGGCAGGCATGAAAGAATTCCCACAGCCTAAAGAAAAGCAAGAAAGGATTGAACAAACTAAGCGACTGTTACAAGCAAGACAGTGAGCAATCTCCCCTTTGATTCCTTCCTTCCTTCCTTCCTTCCTTCCTTCCTTCCTTCCTTCCTTCCTTCCTTCCTTCCTTCCTTCCTTCTTTCCTTCCTTCTTTTGAAAGGCAAAATTACAAAGAATGAGAGACAAAGACCTTCCATTTGCTGATGCATGCCCCAGATGACCCCAATGGCTAGGGCTGGGTCAGGCCAAAGCCAGGAGCTTCATCTAGGTCTTCCAGGTGGGTGCAAGAGCCCAAGAACTTGGGCCATCTTCTGCTGCTTTTCCAGGCACATCAGCAGGGAGCTAGATCAGAAGTGGAACAGCCAGGACTTGAGTTGGTGGCATTGCAGGCAGCAGCTTAGCCTACTATGCCACAGCGCCAGCTCCTTCCTTTGATTTTCATAATTCAGTAATACCCCTTTATCCTTCGGGGATGTATTCCAAGACCCCCTGAACATGCCTGAGTTTGCAGATGCTACTGAACCCTATACATACATTTATATGTATGTATGTAAACTTTATCATGTAACTTTATAAATTAGGCACAGTAAGAGACAAACACTATCTAGTAATAAAATAGAACAATTATAGCAATATGCTGTAATAGATATTATGTGGATGTGGTTTCACTCTTTCTCAAAATATCTTATGCTGTCACCTTTTCTGTTCAAGGAAACTGGTAGACCAAATTGCCAGCATCACTATCCTTGTGTTTTGTGGCCATTTAATAAAGTTAAGGCTACTTAAATACAAGCACTGTGATGCTACAACACTCCCTCTGATAACTGAGACAGCTGCTAAGTGACTCACAGGTGGGTAGTGGATACTCTGCACAAAGAGACAATTCTTGTCCCAGGTGAGACGGAGTGGACGGCACAAGGATTCATCACACTACTCAGGGCGTGGCACGATTTCAACCTTGTGAACTGCGTATCTGGAATTTTTCATTAGTATTTTCAAAGCACAACATACCCTGGGTACCTGAAACTGAAGAAAGTAAAGCTTCAGGTAGGGGGACCTGCTATGCTGCTGTAAGGTAGGGAGACAAATACCCTCTTCTTAGAGACCAAACCTCTCAATACCAAAGCTTACATTGCTAATACTAACACAGGATCCAAAGCCAGTTCAAACCCACTTGTCTGTCTCTAAAGGCCCTTGCCCTCTTAAGGATAGCGTGGTTCTTTGGGGTTGGCATCCGTGGGTCCTGGTCCTGACCCTCCATTTCTTCCCCAAAGTTTTCAACTAAAATCTGTTGAAGAATTTTCCTTCTGTCTTTAGGGAGCATTGAGTTGGACTCCATGAAAACATTTGGTGGTAAAGAAATTCCCTCATAAATTTTGTTTGTATGTTGTTCCTTTTATTACTTAAAACAATTGACTGTATTTGACATATCTGTTTCTTTGTGCAGAGACCATTGTGGTCACCCGTGGATATTTTAGTGGACTGGATCATTGTAAAGTAAAAGCAGTGGGTTGGTCCTGCAAGGCTCATGTGTTGCTTTCCTTTATGCCAGTTTCTTATTCTGAGGCAGTGGCAGAGGAGGAGAGGGTGGACAGTCCACCAGTACGGCTTACTTCTCTGGATGTGTCCCTTGCAGAGTTTATGTCGGAGGACAACGGGTTCAATTCAGTGAATATATTAGTGTTTCATTATCTTAGCGAAATACCTGAGCTAACTAACCTTATAAAGAGACATGGTTTATGTAGCTCACAGTTCTGGTAGTGCAAGTCCAAGATTGTGTTGCCCCATTGCTTTGGCCTCTGTGAGGGTGGCGGATGCTGACAGAGTGTGGAGGATGATCCTATGAAGAGGCAGGAAGCCGAGAGAAAGGCTGAGTCCCATTCAAGCTTTTATAACCAGCCCTGGCAGAACTACCTTCTGTGAGCACACCTACTAGGCCCACCTCCTAAATACCATAATGCAATACCACCTCCCCCTACCCTCACTCCCGTACCCCCTGCCCCGGCATTATGGTGGAGCTGGTAAATTCGCTGCATGCAACAATATGGAATGCTGTTCATGTCTCAGCTTCTCCACTTCCAATTCAGTTCCCTGCTAGTGGCCTGGGAAAGCAGCAGAAGACAACCCAAGTGTTTGGGACCCTGCACTCACATGGGCGACCTGAATGAAGCTCCTGGCTCTGACTTCTGCCTGGCTCAGACCTGGGTGTTACGGCCATCTGGGGAGTGAACCAGCAGGTGGAAAATCTCTCTCTTTGTCTCTCCCTCTCTCTCTGTAACTCTGCCTTTCAAATAAATAAGTAAAAAAGATTTTTTTAATAATAAATACTATGATGGGATCAAGTTTCCATTCTCTTCATACGTTAACTTATGACAGAGCATGGAGTTCAAACATCTGCATGAGTTCAGGGGCCAGATCCAATCCAAACTCCTATACTGAACAGCTATTAAAGTGCCTTCCGTGGCAGACATAGAAAGTGCTGGCTTCCATAGCCAGTTGGTCAGTGAATGAGAAAGCCTTGGCCCCTAAAAAGGTTTTGCGAACCTCACTTGCTCAGATGGCAAACAGGCTACTTTTCTGCAAATCCAAAGGTGGGGGAGCAAAAGGAAATATCAACAAGAAAGAGGGGCTGTTGGAGAGCCAGTTTTTATATATACATAATCACATATATATATATATATATATCTTTCTAATCATACCCTTTAAAACATGGAGTTTTGTATGAAAGGTTGATATACAGTTAATGCATGAGCATTGCAGCACATATATAGTCTGTAATAGGAAATGTATGTGGGAAGGTATGCCTGAAAATTGTTTACCAAGATGAATGCAAAACTCAGAAAGCTTGGAGACCATGTGCCTAGAGGAAGGTGAGTACCTGTGGCAGTGGTGGTTTAGAGAGCCCACATCTGAGACCCCCAGATCCAGTGGACAGTTTGAATTGCCCAGGTCCAGGTGCAGGGAGAGGAAGACCAGCAGAAGCAGCGCACACTGGGCTGCTCCTGGTTTTTCCCCTTACCCTGGAGGATGATGCCTTGTGAGATGCCTCAGAAGCAGATGAATTGTGACAATCACAGAACAGCCCTGTCGTCCCTGAGCAGCCCCAGGATATGACCCCAGGACTTGGAGAAACTAGGTCTCCTGGTGTATTTTTTTTTTAAAGATAAATTAATTTATTTGAAAGGCAGAGTTACAGGGAGGCAGAGGCAGAAAGAGAGAGAGGTCTTCCATCCTCTGGTTCACTCCCCAGATGGCCACATCGGCCAGAGTTGCGCCGTTCTGAAGCCAGGAGCCAGGAGCTTCTTCTGGGTCTCCCATGTGGGTGCAGGGTCCCAAGGACTTGGACCATCTTCTACTGCTTTCCTAGACAATAGCAGAGAGCTGGATCGGAAGTGGAGCAGACATAAGGGATGCAGGTACTGTAGGCGGTGGCTTTAACCCCTCTGTGCCACAGCGCCGGCCCCTAGTAGTGTTAATTTAGGACTTTCGGGATTAAACATCTGCATGAATTTTTAAGCCATATCCTATTCAAAGATGGAACTTTCTCTCACTTTCTCTCTCCCTGTAACTCTGCCTTTAAAATAAATAATAAGAAAAAAAATTTTAAAACTTTCAAAAATAAGTTCAGCATCATTTGCCCCATGGGCAATGTACATTAAAACTGTCAAGGTCCTATACTCCAGTCATCAGTTACACACTAAGCACTTAAATGAGTCAGCACAGGGCCAGGAGAGAGAAACAGTTATTCCCAGTAGGGCAAAACTTTTCTGCAGCCCCTTTGAAAATACTGACCAAGGGTTTAAAAAATATACTGACCCACCTACCCACCAATTTGTCCCCTGGGGATTTTTCACAAGGAAATTGGAAAATATGTGAATTAAGATGTGAATATACTATCTTCTTATTCAAGCACGTTCATTTTAAAGGAATTCACTAGGCAGATCCCATGCTGGAGGCTGAAACACAACACAGAACTAAATGGACAGTGAAAAGCTCTCCCAGAGCTGTAATAACCACTGCAGTGTTACATATAATAGGGGAAAAATCAGAAACCAATGACCAAAATTAGTATTTCTCTTTGCAGTTACTAGTTGCCATGAAGCCAATGTAGATTGTATTACTGAATATATTAGAAAATATTCACACTAGGTGGCTGAGCCATAAAGAGCAGTTAATAAAACTGTGTATAAAATAGAAGCCATCTTATGTATTCAAATGAACAACTTTGAGCTCACCATTTGAGACCGAGGCAATTTGGAATAGACAGACTTCTCTTTAGTGAGAAACAAAGCAAATCGAAGCATTAGGAAATAGGCTCATTATTTTTTCCTACTTTATGAATTTTTCCAGATGATTCTAGGAGAGACTAGGAGAGTAAGTAATGGCAACATTGATGGAATATTCTGAGACATAAATCACATCTAAGGAAATATAGCTCAACTGAAGATAAGTACCTCACCCAGTATTCATATATAATCGATTTTAAAAAGTCCCAGGCAGATATGTAGCCTAGTGGTTAAGACACTCACATCCCTTACTGAAGGATCTAAGTTCAATGCCCAGCTCTGGCTCATGACCCCAACTTCCTGCTAATGCAGCCCCCAGGAGAAAGCAGTGATGTGTCACAAATTTGGGCTCCTGCCACCCACGTGGGAGACCTGGATTGAGTTCCTGGCTCATGGCTTCAGCTACTTGACTGTTACAGGCATTTGGTGGAGGAGACTTGGTGGATGAGAGAGAGAGAGAGAGAACATGCATATCTACTGGTTCCCTCCTCAAATGCTCACATGGCCAGGACTGGGCAAGGTTGAAGTTGGGAGCTCGAAATTCTGGGTGGCAGGGACTCAACTTGAGCCATCACCTGCTGTCTCCTTGCTTCTGCCTTAGCAAGAAGCCAGAGTCAGGAGCTGAAACCAGGGCTCAAACCCAGGCACTCTGATATGGGATGCAGGCACTTAATCACTAGATCAAAATTCTTACCATAACTGGCAACTCCACTAATAGGAATGCATTTACAGGAATGCACTTACCTACCGGAGGATTTGTTTGCATTAAAATATTTAAGTAAGTGGGGTCAGGAATTTGATGCAACAGATAAGCTGCCACTTGAAACCCTTGCACATCATATCAGAGTGCCTGAGTTCCAGTCCAACCTTTGCTCACAATTTCAACTTCCTGTTAACGCACATCCTGGGAGGTAACAAGTGATGGCTCAAGTATTTGGATAGCTGCCACTCATGTGGGAGAATTTGATTGAGTGCCTTGCTCTTGGCTTCAGCCACACCCAACCTTAGCTGTTTCAAATAAGAATAATTTAATTTTTAAAAATATTTGAATAAGGAAATAAAAATTAACCAAATATACATAATGGAAATCCCACAAAAACAGGAGAGAAAAAATACACACAATATTTGGAGAAATAATGGCCAAAAGCTTATGACATTGGATGGCAATTATCATGCATCCTTGGAAAATCAACAAACTCCAAGTGAAATAGACTCAAAGAGATCCACACTGACACAACATAGTCAAAGACCAGAGGAGAATGACACATGATGGACAAGGGACCCTCAATGCAACAACGGCTGACTTCAGAAATGATGGAGAAGGCAGTGAACAACTCCTCAAAATACTGACACAAAAAGAAATTGGTGAGTTGAACCTCACTTTCAGAAGGAAATGGAAGAGACCTGGAATAACAAACCATCCCAGGGGAAAAAAAGTTTGAGTATCCACACTCCTCAATACCAAAGCTTACTACAAAGACATTCTTGTCCACGCTGTATAGTATTGACTTAAAGAAAGACATGTAGACCAATAGAATAGGCCTGAAAATTCACAAGTAAACCTTTACATTACTGGTAAACTCTCTGCACAAATTCCAAGACAACTTAAGAAAAGAAAAGAGTGGCTGGCTCTATGGCATAGAGGGTAAAGCCCCCGCCTGCAGTGCCGGCACCCTACATGGATGCTGGAGTCCTGGCTGCTCCACTTCTGATCCAGCTCTCTGCTATTGCCTGTGGAGGACAGCCCAAGTTTTTGGGTCCCTGCACCCACCTGGGAGACCTGGAAGAAGAAGCTCCTGACTCTTGGCTTCAGGTTGGCCCAGCTCCAGCCATTGCGGCCACAAGCAAAAAGTGAAAAGACAATCTTAATTTGATAAGGGAATTGTATCCAGAACATATCCAGAACACTTGCAACTCAACAAGAAAATAGCAACTTATCCAATAAAGAAATGAGCAAAGGATATGAATAGACATTTGTCTGCAGATATTCAAATAGTCAATAAGTACATGAAATAATGCGCAATATCATTGTTCTTCAGAGAGTTCAAATCAAAACCAGAATGTGATGGCACTTCACACCTAGGATGGCCATAATGAAAAGGAGAGAGAGTAACAAGAGCTGGAGAGGATGTAAAGAAACTGGAATCCTCCTAAAAATGTAAAATGGTGCGACCACTTTATAAATGGTTTAGCATTTCCTTTATATGTTAAATATAGAGCTAAGACATGACCCACTTTTTTTTGCATTTAAATTTTTTATTTTCAAGATTCTGTGCATTTTCTTTCTTTTTTTTTACATTTTATATAAGTTATACAAATTTCATGTATTTTATATACACAGATTTAGGAACATAGTGACACCTCCCCCCACCGCTCCTGCCCATGCTCCAACACTTCCTCCTCCTCCCTCTTACATTCCCACTTTTAATTTTTACAAAGATCTATTTTCCGTTCACTTAATGATCATATAGTTAACCCTCCACTAAGTAGAAGAGTTCAACAAATAGTATGAAGAGAAAAACAAAAAATCACTGTTCCTCAACAGAAGAGACAAGGGCTGTAAACAGTCGTTGAATCTCACAATGTCTACTGCACTCCAATGCATTACATTTCAGGTGTTCTGTGAGTTACCTCAGATCAGGGGAAGCATGTGATATCTGTCTTTTTGGGACTGGATTATTTCACTAAGTATAATGGTTTCCAGTTGCATCCATCTTGTTGCAAAAAATAGGAATTTTTTTTTTTTACTGCTGAATAGTGCTTCATAGTGTATATATACCACGATTTGTTTATCCAGTCTACAATTGATGGACATCTGGGTTGATTCCATATCTTAGCTATTGTGAATTGTGGTGCAGTGAACTTGGGGGTACAGATATCTCTTTCATATACTGATTTACTTTAATTTGGGTAAATTTCCAGAGGTGGGATGGCTGGGTCATATAGTAGTTCTGTATTCAGATTTCTGAGGTATCTCCATACTGTCTTCCAGGTGGCTATACCAGTTTAGATGCCCACAAACTGTGATCCAGGGTACCTTTTTCCCCACATCCTTGCCAGCATTTGTCATTTGTTGACTTCTGTATTAGAGCCATTCTAACTGGAGTGAGGCGAAACCTCATTGTGGTTTTGATTTGCATTTTCTTGATGGCTAGTGACCCTGAGCATTTTCTCAAGTGTCTGTTGGCCATTTGAATTTCCTCTCTGGAACAATGCCTGTTCAAGTTCTTTGCCTGCTTCCAATCCAGCTCCCTGCTAATGAGCCTGGAAAGCATTGGAAGATGGCATAAGTGTCTGGGCCCCTGCACCCACATGGGAGAACAGGATGAAGCTCCCAGCTCCTGGCTTCAGCCTGGCCCAGCCCTGGCTGTTGTGGCCTTTTGGGGAGTGAACCAGTGGACAGAAGATCTCTCTCTCTCTCTCTCTCTCTCTCTCTGCCTCTACCTCTTCTTCTCTGTAACTTTGCCTTTTAAATCAATCAATCAATCAATCTTCAAAACAACAAGATAAAACAAAAAAATGAGTCCTTAGGGGTGGACATTTTGCCTAGCGGTTAAGATGCTTACATCCACGCCACAGTGTTTGGGTTCAGTTACCTGGCTCTGGCTCTTGACTACAGCTTCCTGGTAATGTGTACTCTTGAACGCAACAGGTGATGGCTCAAGTAATTGGGTTCCTGCCGCTCATGTGAGAGACCTGAATTGAGTTCCTAGTTCCAGATCCTGCCAGTGTGGGCATTCGAGAAGTAAACCAGCAGATGGAAGCACACTTTCTCCCTTCCTCTCTCTATCTTAATAAATAAACAAAAATACTTCTATTTTTAAAAATTTATTTATTTAGGGGCTGGCACTATGGCACAGTAGGTTAATTCTCCACCTGTGGTGCAGGCATCCCATACAGGTGCTGGTTCTAGTCCCGGCTGCTCCTCTTCTAATCCAGCTCTCTGCTATGGCCTGGGAAGGCAGTGGAAGATGGCCCAAGTGCTTGGGCCCCTGCACCCACATGGGAGACCAGAAGAAGCTCCTGGCTCCTGGCTTTGGATCAGCCCAACTCCGGCCATTGCAGTCATTTGAGGAGTAAACAAGTGGATGGAAGACCTATCTCTGTGTCTCTACCATTCTCTCTCTGTAACTCTACCTCTCAAATAAATAATAAATAAAATCTTTTAAAAATTAAAAAAAAGAAACCTGCTCCAAAATCTTATTCATTCTTTCTTTTACAATGCATAAAGCTTTATTTTGTGTCTTCCTTGAAAATTATCTGTATTTCTTCAGTTTATCTCAAGGAACAATATTAATTGTTAAAAACTTGATTTTTACTTCTTTTTCCTTCCTCACCTAGAAACTCAAGTGGTTAAATTAGTAATTCAAAAGTAACCAGAAAAATGTTTGTTAATTTAATGGATATCAGCTTTTTTACTGTAACCCATTCTAAGAAATATTTTATTTTTGGGCTGGCGCTTTGGCACAGTGGGTTAACTCCCTGGCCTGAAGTGCCAGCATCCCATATGGGCACCAGTTCGAGACCTGGCTGCTCCACTTCCAATCCAGCTCTCTGCTGTGGCCTGGGAAAGCAGTAGAAGATGGCCCAAATCCTTGGGCTCCTGCATCCTTGTGGGAGGCCTGGAAGAAGCTTCTGGCTCCTGGCTTCAGATCGGCATGGCTCTGGCCATTGTGGCCAATTGGAGAGTGAACCATCGGATGGAAGAACTCTCCCTCTCCCTCTCTCTCTCTCTCTCCTCTCTCTGTGTAACTCTTTCCGATAAATAAATAAATCTTAAAAAAAGAAATATTTTATTTTGCCACTTAACAAATACTGACATGTAAGTAATTTAAATAGAAGCTTCTTGAATTGATGCTTACCCAGTACTATAATTCATTAGCATATATTATTTTCTAGCCTATTTTATTTCAGTTTTGGAAATTCTGGTTGTGACTCAGTAAATTGATTTTTAGGATTCATTGATGGACTCCCCCCAATGGCTCTAACACAGAGTTAGGGGTTAAGTGTTTGGTGCAATGATTAAGCCACCTCTTGAGACACCTGTGCCTGGGTCTGTGTCGCAGCTCCACTCCCAATTCCAGCGTCTAATGTGTCTAATGCACACCCTGGGAGGCAGTGGTGATGGCTCAAGCAGTTGGATCCCTGCTGCCCCTGTAGGAGACCTGGGTTTAGTTCCAGGTCCTTGGCTTCAGCCTAGACCAGCCCTAGTTGCTAGGGGCACTTTAGGAGTGAACCAATGAATGGAAGATCTCTCCTGCTCTCTTTCTTTCTCTGCCTTTCAAATAAATAAAATAAGTGAATACAATTTTTAAAAAATTATAGTTTATTTGCTTCAGAAAGTATGAGTTTGGTTTTTCTTTTTGGAAAAAAAAAACAAAAAAAAATTTTTAATTTCTGAGAAACAAATGTGTATGAGTTCATTAACATTTTTATGAATGGGTCATCGGCACTGTGGCATAGCAGATGAAGCCATGGCCTGCAGTGGCGGCATCCTATATGGGTGCCAGTTTGAGCCCTGGCTACTCCACTTCCTATCCAGCTCTCTGCTATGGCCTGGGAAAGCAGTGGAAGATGGCTCAAGTCCTTGGGCCCCTGCACCCACGTGGGAGACCCAGAGGAAGCTCTTGACTCCTAACTTTGGATCAGCCCAGCTTGGCCATTGCGGCCATTTGGAGAGTGACCCGGCAGATAGAAGACATCTTTATCTCTCTCTCTCTCTCTCTCTCTCTCTGCCTCTGCCTCTCTCTATAACTCTGTCTTTCAAATAAATAAATAAATCTTAAAAAAAATCATTATTATGGGAAATAACCTAATGGCACAGTAGACCAAACAGGTAAATCAATCCAGGCATAAAGATAATCACGAGAAAATGTCTCTGAACAGATTTGGAAAAGCTTGTTTATTGAGAAAAAGGACATTACAATAGGAGAGATTAAATAGGAGAAATTGAAGATGTTACAATGAAGCAGTCTGGAAGGACAAAAGCTGCATGCCAAATTCCTGGCTACCTCATTTCTTCCAAGTTACTATTCAGTCTTTAGATTCTCATTTTCTAATACAACATCTGATCATTGAATTAGTCTGAAGTTTGATTTGGAGTGTTGATGATGCAATCTTGTTTTGGCCTGATGACATCTAGGGCTTGGAACTAATGGATACTTTCCTTTTTATTGGGACTTATCTTAACCCCAGAAATAACACAAGCAGTAGTAACATCTTCAACTTACAATGGATGTCTAACAGGAGTGTAAATGGAAGTGCCATTGGCCCAGGGCCCTTATCCATTAATTACCTCTCATTTGTTAATCTGACCCAACTATCTGACAATCAAAGAGAAATAGCTTTCATCCTGCCATTGTTTATTCACAGTTATACCATCTGGTTCATCTAACCAGAAGAAAACTTGGCGTCCACATTCAACCAGAATGATCATCAGTTCCCAAAACATCTTCTTTTCTCTTTGCCAAGTGTGAAGCCAACAACAGATCTCAAAGCCTAAGTGCTTATCCTGTAAACCAAATGGCTTGAGGGAGGGAAGAGGCATCCTTTTTTTCAGCAATGCTCTCAGAAAACAGAGTTGGAAGGTATTTTAGTATCATTAGATATCTCAAACTAGAGTCTGACAGTGTAGCTAATCTATATTTTATTTGTCTTTGTCTTTGAACGTTCAGTTCAATTTAATAAATACTTTGAGCACTTGCTACATGAAATGGAATAAGCACTAAAGGATACCAACTTGTATTAACCAAGGAAATGGCTTGAGCACAGTAGTAAATAAAACACTAGCTTAAGTAGTTTAATACAGTGAAAATTCGTTTCATACTTACCTTCTTCTTCTTCTTCTTTCTTTATTTATTTTTTTGACAGGCAGAGTTAGACAGTGAGAGAGAGAGAGAGAGACAGAGAAAAAGGTCTTCCTTTTTCCGTTGGTTCACCCCCCAAGTGGTCGCCGCCATGGCCGGTGTGTAGCGACCAGTGTTCTGCGCCGATCCAAAGCCAGGAGCCAGGTGCTTCCTCCTGGTCTCCCATGCAGGTGCAGGGCCCAAGGACCTGGGCCATCCTCCACTGCACTCCCGGGCCACAGCAGAGAGCTGGACTGGAAGAGGGGCAACCGGGTCAGAATCCTGCGCCCCGACCGACCGACCGACCAGGACTAGAGCCCCCGGGTGCCGGCGCCACAGGCGGAGGATTAGCCTAGTGAGCGCTCTTCTAGGTCAGAGGGCAAATTTCTTCCATGTGGTAATCTAGGCACTCAGGCGCTTTCTATCCCGAGTTCCTGCACAAGGATCTTCTTTTAAGATTTTATTTTATTTATTTGAAAGACAGAGTTACAGAGAGAGGTAGAGTCAGAGAGAGAGAGGTCTTCCATTTGCTGGTTCACTCCCCAGATGGCCGCAACGGCCTGAGCCGCGCCGATCTGAAGCCGGGAGCTTCTTCTGTGTCTCCCACACAGGTGCAGGGGCCCAAGGACTTGGGCCATCTTTTACTGCTTTCCCAGGCCTTAGCAGAGAGCTGGATCAGAAGAGGAGCAGCCGGGACTAGAACCAGCCCCCATATGGGATGCCAGCGCTTCAGGCCAGGGCTTTACCCCGCTGCGCCGCAGCGCTGGCCCACGAGGATCTTCTGAGAGGTTAAGGAGTGAAGAAGTCATGCACACTTCTTAGAACACCCAGCCATAAAATGGCATCCAGTACCCCTGCTTAAATTCCACTGGAAAGAGCAAGTAACACTTCCACACTTGGTGCAAGACACTGGCTAACATTGTCTCCAATGGGGTGGTCATTCTGCAACAACTTCATAGTAAAAATGCAGAAACAAGCAGCAGGGTTTGTCACTCATATTGGGTAGGAGCTTCCACCCTCAAAGATTCTTCTTTTTCAGAAGGATTAAATAGAGAAACAGTCCATGTTTGCTGAGATGAAGACTCATTATATTATGAAGTTGTCAGTTCTGGGGCGAGTGTTGTGGCCAGCAGGTTAAGCTGTGACTAGGAACACCTACATCCCATATCTAAGTGTCAGTTTGAGTCCTGGATACTCTGCTTCCAATCCAGCTTCTTGCTCATGAGTCAGGGGAAAGCAACAGATGATGACTCAAGTAGTTAGATCCCTGCCACCTACAGGGGAGACTCCAGTGGAGCCCTGGGCTCCTGGATTTGACCTGGATCAGCACGGCTGTTGTGGGCATTTGGGAAATAAACTGTTGCATGGAAGATTTTCTCTTTCTCTTTCTGACTTTCAAATAAACAAATTGTTTTACAAAAAAAAAAAAAAAAAAGGAGATAAAGAGATGTCTCAGTAATTCCAAACTTGTCCTATAAATTCAATGCAATCCCAATAAAAAAATCAGGAATTTTGTGGATGTTGGCAAACCGATTCCAAAGTATATGGAGGGGCTGGTGCTGTGGCAGCAGCTAAAGCCGCTGCCTGCACTACCAGCATCCCATATGGGCATGGGTTCAAGTCTTGGCTGCTCCACTTCCTATCTAGCTCTCTACTACAGCCTGGGAAAGCAGTGGAAGATGGCCCAAGTGCTTGGGCGCCTGCACCCATGTGGGAGACCCAGAAGAAGTTCCTGGCTCCTGGTTTTGGATCGACACAGCTCCAGTTGTTGCAGTCAATTGGTGAGTGAACCAGCCATGGAAGACTCTCTGCCTCTCCTTCTCTTTCTATGTAACTCTGCCTTTCAAATAAATAAATAAATAAATAAATCTTTTTTAAAAAAAGTATATGGAGAAGAAAAAAAATTCAGAATAACCTACACAACAATGAAAGAAAGGGACAGAGTTGGAGCACTAACTCTATCCAACTTCAAGACCATATAACTCTACCGTGATCAAGACAGAGTGGTATTCATAAAAGAATAAGAAAATAAATTAATAGAAGATACTGGAGATCCCAGAGACAGACCTATATAAAACCAGGTCAACTGATTCTTGACAAAGGAGCAATGGCATAGAGTGGAGCAAACATAGTCTTTTCAACGAATGGCACTGGAACAACACATGTAGAAAAAAATGAGTCTAGACACAGACCTGTACCCTTCATAAGAAGTTAACTCAAGTGGATCATACATCAGGATGTAAAACACAAAACTATAATTGGTCCCTGCCACCTATGTGGGAGACACAGATTGAATTTGAGGCTCCTGACTTTGGCCTGACCCACCCAGCTTCTGCAGGCATTTGGGAAGTAAATCAATGGATCAATCTCTCTCTCGCCCTGCCTTTCAAATAAGTAAGTAAATAAACAAATAAGTAAATAAAAATTTTAAGTGAGCTAAAGACCTTAAAATTTTAAGTGAGCTAAAGACCTTAGAAGACACAACTTGGGGCCAGCGCTGTGGTGTAGCAGGTGAAGCTGCCATCTGCAGTGCTGGCATACCACATAGGCACCGGTTTGAGTTCTGGCTGCTCCACTTCTGAAGTAGCTCTCCGCTATGGCTTGGGAAAGCAGTAGAAGATGGTGCAAGTCCTTGGGCCCCTGCACCCACATGGGAGACCTGGAAGAAGCTCCTGGCTTCTGGCTTCAAATCCACACACATCTGGCTGTTGTGGCCCTCTGGGGAGTGAATCAGCAAATGGAAAACCTCTCTCTCTCTGCCTCTCTGTAACTCTGCCTTTCAAATAAATAAATAAATCTTTAAATTTATTTTTTTATTTTTATTTTTTATTTTTATTTTTTTGACAGGCAGAGTGGACAGTGAGAGAGAGAGACAGAGAGAAAGGTCTTCCTTTGCCATTGGTTCACCCTCCAATGGCCGCCGCGGTAGGCGCGCTGTGGGCAGCGCACGCGCTGATCTGAAGGCAGGAGCCAGGTGCTTATCCTGTTCTCCCATGGGGTGCAGGGCCCAAGTACTAGGACCATCCTCCACTGCACTCCCTGGCCACAGCAGAGAGCTGGCCTGGAAGAGGGGCAACCGGGACAGAATCCGGCGCCCTGACCGGGACTAGAACCCGGTGTGCTGGCGCAGCAAGGCAGAGAATTAGCCTGTTGAGCCGTGGCGCCAGCCCAAATAAATCTTTAAGACACAGCTCAACAATGAGGACATATAAATGACAAGCATGTAAAAAGACACTCTGAATCATATGACATCAGGGACATGCAAATTAAGACAACCAGGAATCACTACATGAGACAACTAATAGAATGGCCACAATCCAGAACACGGACAGCATCCAGTATTGGTGAGGATGTGGAGCAACAGAAATTCTCATTCATTGCTGGTGGGTGTGCAAAATGCCCAATCACTTTGCATGACAGTTTGGTAGGTTCTTATAAAACTAGCTATATTTTTGCCATATGATCCAACAATTGTAGTCTGGTATTTACCCAAACAAGTTGAAAATTTATGTCCACACAAATGCTGCACACTGGTATTTCAGAGAGTACTTTAAAAATTCATGGAGGCGGCTGGTGCCGTGGCTCACTAGGCTAATCCTCTGCCTGTGGCGCCGGCACACCGGGTTCTAGTCCCGGTGGGGGTGCGGGATTCAGTCCCGGTTGCCCCACTTCCAGTCCAGCTCTCTACTGTAGCCCGGGAGGGCAGTGGAGCTTGGTTCAAGTGCTTGGGACCTGCACCTCATGGGAGACCAGGATAAGTACCTGGCTCCTGGCTTCGGATCAGTGCAGTGCGCCAGCCGTAGCGGCCATCTGGGGGGTGAACCAACGGAAGGGAGACCTTTCTCTGTCTCTCTGTCTCTCTCACTGTCTAACTCTGCCTGTCAAAAAAAAAAAAAAAAAATTCATGGAGGGGTTGTGGCTGTGGCATGGCACAGGGGAAATAGCATTTGTGATGATCCTTGATTGACACAGACAGAACTGCCAGACAGCTTTGGTAAGAGAAGCAGTCCAGATGGAAAGAGCAGCTCTGACACAGCCTGGCGGCGGGCAGGCACCGTGGAATAACTAGTCCTCCTGGAACGAGGAAGATCAGGCTTAACACGTTGGTTCTGTCACTGCTCTCTGAGACCTTGAACATCAGGAGAAAGGGCTTGAATTCCATACTTCCACAATCGTGATTGTACTGCATTTTTGACACAGGGGCCCAGAACAATAAGAGCATTGATTGCTGACAAGTAACAGTCACAGACCAGAAAACACACTCAGTATGAAGGGATTTCATTTTTCAGATGACAACACTAATGACAGCATCGTATTGCATTCACAGCTGTAACAGATTCCAACATTTTACACTTGTTCCCATGTGACTTGATGTTTGTGAAATACAATGCAGACAGTTCCACTTCGCTCTTGCCTCGATTCCCCAAGGATTACTTCACAGAGTGACCTGGAGATGCCAGCAGCGGCCTTTCGCATTGACATCACGAACCAGCTGGGCCTCCCCCAGGGGGCAGGAAGAATCTTCTCAGGGCTGGGAACTCTAATACCAGCCTCTCACACCACATTCCATAAGTGTGACTGCCCTTCTCTGCCACAGACAGGGTGGTCACAGTAGTAGGGCCAGTAATGGTGCATACTTCATGCCAGAAATTTAACTGGCATAAACATTTGCTTAAAAAATTTCAGATACAATGTAACAGGAGGAGCACGTGTAACCTCACTGGGGAGTCTTATGAAAGTAGTAATTGTATCAGCAATTAACTTTTTCTGGGAATTATGTGTTTGAGGTGTATGCCTCCAAATCTGTTGTGACTTCCAAATGCACCCCAGGGGCAGATGGGTTAGCTGGGTTCAAGTCCTGGCTTCACTCCCAATTCCAGCTTCCTGCTAAAGTGCACCCTCGGAGGCATACATGATGGCTCAAGTAGCTGGAAAGATTACTTATGAGTTACTTTTAATTTTTGATTTTATTTAGTTTTTAATTTTTTCAGCACTGAACTTGCATTGCTCTTATATTCAGAAATAAAGAATAGGCCCTGTTAAAAAATCAAGTAGAGGGGCCGGCACTGTGGCTTAGTCGGTAAAGCTGCCGCCTGCAGTGCCAGCATCCCATATGCTCACTGGTTCAAGTCCTGGCTGCTCCACTTCTGATCCAGTTCTCTGCTAGGGCCTGGGAAAGCAGTGGAAGATGGCCCAAGTGCTTGGGCCCCTGCACC
Organism: Oryctolagus cuniculus; assembly: GCF_051225735.1. Taxonomy (NCBI): domain Eukaryota; kingdom Metazoa; phylum Chordata; class Mammalia; order Lagomorpha; family Leporidae; genus Oryctolagus; species Oryctolagus cuniculus. Next base: position 32,186,574 of record NC_142869.1, on the reverse strand, counting down.
CATATGGGATACTGGGAAGAAGCTCCTGGCTCCTGGCTTTAGATCTGCCCAGCTCCAACCATTGCAGCCAACTGGGAAGTGAACCAGCAGATGGAAGACCTCTCTCTCTCCCTCTCGCTCGCTCTTTCTCTCTCTCTCTCTGCCTCTCCTTTTCTCTCTGTGTAACTCTGCCTTTCAAATAAATAAATAGATAAATAAATAAAGGCAGAGAGAGAGAGAGAGAGAGAGAGAGAGAGAGAGATCTTCCACCAGTGATTCACTCCCCAAATTCCTGCAAAAGTCTGGGCTGGGCCAGGGCAAAACTCAGACCTCCACCTGGGTCTCCCATATGCATGACAGGTGTCAAGCACTTGAGTCGTCATTCACTGCTTTCCCAGGCACATTAGCAGGACGTGGATTGAAAGTGGAGCAGCTGGAACTCGAACCAGTGCTCCGATATAGGATGCCAGCAATGCAAATGGCAATCTAGCTTACTATGCCAACAACAATGGCCCCTTTATAGTTATTTTAAATTCTACTTCTACTTACAAAAAAGTTTATTGTAAAACAAGATGTTGTGTTGCAACATGCTGGCAACAGGTGACTGACCTGTACCGTGTAGGTTTCAGTGTGCTATGATGTTCCCATAGGGAGGAAATCACCTACCTACAGTCTTCTTATGGTTCTCATGGTTAAGTGTTGCATGACTGTCATTTTTTTTTTTAGATAATAGACTTTTACCTATTTTATTCTCTCTCTCTCTCTCTTTAGATTTATTTATTTATTTGAAAGGCAGAGTTACAGAGAGGCAGAGGCAGAGAGAGAAGGGTCTTCCATCTGCTGGTTCAGTCCCCAGACGACCGCAATGACTGTGTGAGGCATCCATGTTTCAAATCTTGGAGGATGCTGGCTCTGCCTCTAACAAACTGGCTGGGGTGGGGGTAGGAGGTGGACACAGATGATAAGTAAGAGTGACAGAGCCACAGGACCAGCCCCCTGCCAGGGTGAACTGCTGATTGACAGGAAGAAGAGCTCCTCCCTTCTTTGTAGGGTGGGGTGCTGGGCTAGGGGACATGGCCAAGAGAGGCTTCCCCAAGGGGATTCCCTCAAGGTCACTTGTCCTTCCGATGGAAGATTTTGTCCTAGCAGTCAAGATGTGTTTTGGGACAGGTCAAAGGGACACCACTCTCAGAAGTTACATGGGGCGGGGGGGGGGGGGGCTACAGATAAATAGTGTGGCTCCTCCATTAAGAAACCACAGGAGCTCATCCCCCAGGAAAGAAGGGTGTGTGGCCAGGAGGAGTGGGAGGCGCAACTCCAGGCCCGATGGTGAGGCTGTGGAGCACGCCTGAGGACTGGGAGCTCTCTCTGGATGGTGATGCGTCATCCCAGAGTGGGCCTCGAGGAGGGACATGACCACGCCCACGTTTCAGGCAGTGCCCTCTGAGGACAGCATTCAGGGGATTGGTGGTGCAACAGACTGGAGGCCAGGGAGATGGGCTGAGGGGCTGGATGGTCCAGACACAAGCAGGTGAGAGTGGGACAGGCTCAGAGGGAAGCAAGAAACATTTCAGGCATGGAAAGCCAAGTCGCTGCGGCAGAAAAAGTTCTACATGAAAGATCTCTGTGGGTGAGACCCCAGTGGAAAGTAGGGGCCATCAAAGAAGGATGTACTTTTCTCTGAAGGGAGGAGAGAACTTCCATTATACTTATGGCCTTGTTCAACTACTGATGGAGTTTGTGGACTCAAAAGGCTTCCATAGCCTAGGCAGCTCATGTCAAGAGCCTCAGATGGTCACTGATGTCATACATGAGTGTTAATTGCTAAGTTAACAACAGGAGTAACTGTGTACTTACTCCCCACGCAGGACCTCTTGCCTCAATGAGTTGTATTATGAGAGTTAACTGTAAAACTTGTTCTCAAACAGTTGTGTGTGTCTGTGTGTGTGCAAATTGTTGAAATCTATACTTAGTAGAGAGTTGGTCTTCTGTGTACAAAGTTAATTGAAAATGAATCATAATGGAGAATGGGACTGGCAAGGGGAGAGGGAGGTGGGTGGGAGGGTGGGTATGGTGGGAAGAATCACTATATTCCTGAAGTTGTACTTAGGAAATTTGTATTCCTTAAAAAATAAATTAAAAACAAAAAAAGAAGCAAGAAGGCGCTGTGGCAGCCAGCAGCGATGCAAGTGGCTGAGGCCTGCCGGCTGAGCCCGGACACGGCCTGGCTGAGGAATTCCGAGCGTTGTCCAGTGTGGCTCACTGCTGATACTGCCAGAGATAATCTATACAAAGGACTCACTGTCAGGGACTCCCATGAGCTGCTGTGTGACTGTCTAACTGCTGCTCTGTGGGACTCGGGGACAGGCCCCGCCTCTTCCTTCCTTCTTTCTTCTCCTCTCCCACCCAGCCCTCTTTTTTACTTTTATTTTTGACAGTTGCATTGATTCCCTCAATACTGTCATATTCACAGCTACAATTCTAAAATCAATTAGAGAGAGTCCCGATATGGGGACTCTCTCCGGAAATTCATTAACTTTCCACTTTTTTCTTTTTCCCAAAACTCCATTCTCTGGTATTTTTCAACAATGATGTTCTCCAGAAAGGCATCATGGGTAAAAGCCTTTTAAAATCTCCCTATTTGAGAAAAACAATGTAGCAAATACTTTCTGACATACAGAAGCATGAATATGTGACTTTTAGAGAGGGTGTGTGTCACAATGAATGAGAAAACAAGACCTCCCTGAAATTCAGGTGCTGGGGGTCTGCTACGGTTTAAATGTCTGCATCTCCCAGGTGGATGACAGGGATCCAGGTACCTGAGTTATCACCTGTTGCTTCCTATGGTGCACATTAGCAGGAAGCTGATGGGTAGTGCTAGAGCCAGAACTCACACCTGACACTCTGATATGATGCAGGTGTACCAAATAACATCTTTTTTTTCTTTTTTAAGATTTTATTTTATTTTTTAAGGAGGTATGGAGTCACAGAGAGAGGGAAAGATCTTCCATCCTCTGGTTCATTCCCCAATTGGCTGTAATGGCTGGAGCAGGGCTGATTAGAAGCCAGGAACCAGGAGCTTCCTTTGGTTCTCCCACGTGGGTGCAGGGACACAAGATCTTGGGCCATCTTCCACCGCTTTTCCCGGCCATAGCAGAGAGCAGGGTCAGAAGAGGAGCAGCCGGGACTAGAACTGGTGCCCAAATGGGATGCAGGCACCACATGCGGAGGCTTAGCCCACTATGCCTTATCACCAGCCCCCAAACAACATCTTAACCAGTATGCCAACTGCCCATCTCCAACCCAAATTTTGACTCACCAAAATGATGCAGTTTCCTGTGTCAGTGATTTTTGCTATTATTGTGAAATGTCAATATCAATAAGTGTCAAAAGCTTAGAATAATTGCTTATAAAGCAATAACCATGAGTAACTTCTGGTCATTTAATGTCGCCTGTTAAATCATCTTTAATAGTACAACTTACAATTTATTAGATATCTTGTTCTTTTTTTAAAAAATTTATTCATTTTACTTGAAAGTCACAGTTAACCACAGAGAGAAGCAGAGGCAGAGAGAGAGAGAGAGAGAGAGAGAAAGTCTTCCATCTACTGGTTCACTCCCAGATGGCCGCAACAGCCAGAGCTGTACCAATCTGAAGCCAGGAGCCAGGAGACTCCTCTGGGTCTCCCATGTGGGTGCAGGGGCCCAAGGCTTTGGGTCATCCTCTACTGCTTTCCCAGGCCATAGCAGAGAGCTGGATAGGAAGTAGAGCAGCCGGGACATGAACCAGTGCCCACATGGGATGCTGGCACCGCAGGGAGAGGATTAACCTACTGCACCATGGAGCCGGCCCCATCTTGTTTATTTTTAAAATTCATTTATTTATTTGAAAGTCAGAGTTACAGAGGGAGAGAGAGAGAGGGGGAGAGAGAGAAAGAGAGAAAGAGAGAGAGAGAGAGAGAGAGAGAGAGAGAGAATCTTCCACCCGCTGGTTAATTTGCTCTCCAAGTGGCCAGAATGGCTAGGGCTGAGCCAGGCCAAAGTGAACAGCCAGGAGTTTCATCTGGGTCTCCCAGATGGATGTCAGGGTCCAAGCATTTGGGGCATCTTCTGGTGTTTTCTCAGGCCATCAACAGGGAGCTGGATCAGAACTAGAGCATCCAGGACTTGAACCAGTGCCCATACAGGATGCTGATGGCCCCTAAATTTCTTATTTTTGTCACTGAGCTCTCTGCTGTGGCCAGGAAGTGTAGTGGAGGATGGCCCAAGTCCTTGGGCCCTGCACCCCATGAGAGACCAGGATAAGCATTTGGCTGGCTCCTGCCATCGGATCAGCGCGCCGGCCACGGCGGCCATTGGAGGGTGAACCAACGGCAAAGGAAGACCTTTCTCTCTGTCTCTCTCTCTCTCACTGTCCACTCTGCCTGTCAAAAAAAAAAAAAAAAAAAAAAGACCAAGATTAAGTAAATTACAATTCCTCTTAGATATCATAACTACTTATTTCTATTTTCTATTACCTTGCTATGACTTGATTTGTATGTTTAATTATTGAATCTATCTAAGTTTTTTTTTTATAATGTGAGTTAAATTACTTTTTATATTGCTAGCATGAAGAAATAAATTCAGAAGGGGTTTTACTCACCACAAAGCAAATAATTTGCATGTTTTGTAAACTGCTTAGCATGGTCCACTTGTGAAGTAATTTAAGCCAGATTAAAAAATAAATATTTTTTTCACTCCACCTCTCCCTTGGAAACTATTTGAAATAGGGTAGTCACATTTCTAATTTCCCTTTGAGGGTATTTTTGGACAGAGTCCAAGAAAACAACCCTTTGTAAAACATGAATCTTTCATCTGAAATTTTGGTCTGCTTTACAAACAACTAACTACCGATCATGCATACGTCTCTATGTTAGTTACTGTGGTACAAATTATATTCAGGAGAAGTTTCATGCTGAGAAAAACCATGAAGTACATAAGATGAATGCATTCCCTGTGATTATGCTCCTCAGCAGCTAGAAAATAACTACTTAGAAAGAGTAAGCATGGGAGTAATTGCTGTTTAATGGAGAAAAACTGGGGGAAATAATTATAACAGTGAAGAAGATATTTCCTAACCATCTGCCACTTAAAAATAAGAAACAAAAAAGAAAACACAGTATGCTTCCAGAAACCCTGGAAGTGATCCCCAAAAGGCAGTTCTCTGATGGGGCACACGCAGAAGAGCGTTCCACCAAGAAACCTGGAATATGACATTTAAAGGATTTGCATCCCCAAGGTATGCTTGACAGTTGCAGTCAATCATCTTCATTGACTTATTCACATAGCCAGGGTGAAAGAACACACTCAACTGACGTGTCAGCCATTGCAAGCAGGAAACACCAATAGGAAGACGTTTTCTTCTACCAGGGGCAAAAAAGGCGGCAGCAGAAAAAAGTTTCCTGCTTTATTGACTGCATTAAAGGAACATTAGTAAGTTAATAAAGGATCATATTGTTCATAGCCTTTTTTTTTTTTTTTTTTTTTTTTTGGACAGGAAAAGTTAGACAGTGTTAGAGAGAGAGACAGAGAGAAAGGTCTTTCTTCCATTGGTTCACTCCCCTAATGGTCACTACGGCCTGTGCTGTGCCGATCTGAAGCCAGGAGCCAGGTGCTTCTTGCTGGTCTCCCATGCGGGTGCAGGGACCCAAGCACTTGGGCCATCCTCCACTGCACTCCCGGGCCACAGCAGAGAGCTGAACTGGACAGAATCTGGCACCCCAACCGGGACTAGAACCTGGGGTGCCGGTGCCTCAAGCGGAGGATTAGCCTAGTGAGCCACAGCTGTCATAGGCTTTACATAGATCCCTTACAGAGGATTTTTGCAGGGGACCTATTAAAGGGTATTAAAATACTTAACAACCCCGACACTGCAGTTAAAATAAGAACAAATCAGAATGTGCTCTTCCCACAGAACTGAAGCTGTGTCCTCCTAGGACACCCACTGCTGAGCCAGCCATTAACCATGTAGTTGTGCCAATGTGGACACATCTGGGTGGAATCCCAAGGGACGGCTGAGATGGCTGGAGGATACCTGGGCTTTGTGGCAACCGTGTTTACTAGCTAGTGAGAGCATGTTAGGAAGTGATATTGCAGGTGTTTGCCGGTAGGATAGAATGGGTACTAACCAACCCGAACATGGCAGTGAGCAGTTGCAACAGACACTAATCACAATTTTGCTCATATTGGTGCCACATTGGATTGAATACCAGCCCCAGCTGGTAGGTGCTTAAGCTCTTGGTCTTAGAGTATCTGAAAAAAATGGCTTCATCTTGCACCCATATTGCAAGAGTTTAGCAATGTAGACATCTATTTTTCCCTCAGTGTCTTGAATCTATTACTTCACTGGCTTTATGGTGACATCTAATATATCTGATGCAAAGATTTTTGCCCAACTGTTATCCCTTAATACATAATCTGTCTTTTATCTATGACAGCCTGTAGGATTTTCTTGTTTTTCCTCATGTTTTACAGTCACCCTGTAATAATTCAGCTTTCGTATCTTTTTGGTATTTATACCAGATTTTTTGATATGAGAATTCATCTTTCCCTTCTTATTCTGGAATCTTCTCAGTGGAGTCTCAATATCCTTTAATCACAATCATATTTTTTTTTTGCCTTTGGTTGTGAAGTAAATGAATTTCTTCCTTCTGATTCAATAATCTCCATCTTGAAGATTTCAACCCTAAAGTTCATTTTTTTTTTGACAGGCAGAGTGGACAGTGAGAGAGAGAGAGAGAGGGAAAGGTCTTCCTTTACCGTTGGTTCACCCTCCAATGGCCATTGCGGCCGGTGCGCTGCGCTGATCCGAAGGCAGGAGCCAGGTGCTTCTCCAGGTCTCCCATGGGGTGCAAGGCCCAAGCACTTGAGCCATCCTCCACTGCCTTCCCAGGCCACAGCAGAGAGCTGGCCTGGAAGAGGGGCAACCGGGACAGAATCTGGCACCCCGACCGGGACTAGAACCCAGTGTGCCAGAGCCGCAGGCAGAGGATTAGCCTATTGAGCCACAGCGCCGGCCTGCAACCCTAAAGTTCATTCTTTTAACTGTTTTAACTTTAATATCTATTTAAAATTTTTATTTCTTTCAGATCCATCTATATTTTATTTCATAATTAATGGAATTTTTTTAAGATTTATTAATTTACTTGAAAGGTGGAGTTTCAGAGAGGGAGATGCAGAGAGAGAGAGATCGAGAGATCTTCCATCAGCTGGTTCACTCTCCAAATGTCTGCCACAGCCAGAGCTGAGCCAGTCCGAAGCCAGGAGCCAGGAGCTTCTTCCAGGTCTGCCATATGAGTGCAGGGGCCCTAGCACTTTTTGCCATCTTCTGGTGCTTTCCCAAGCGCATTAGCAAGGAGCTGGATCAGAAGTGGAGCAGCTGAAACTGGAACCAGCGCCCATAAGGGATGCTGGTACTATAGGCAGCTGTTTAACCTGCTACACCATAGTGTCAGCCCCAATTGAGGGGATTTTTTTTCTTCATGTTTCCTTGTTACTTTAAAAAGTATTTACCTATTATTTGAAAAATAAAGAGAGACAGAGACAGTGAGGGATCTCCCATCCGCTGGTTCACTCTCCAGATGGCGGAAACAGCTCAGGCTGTGCCAGGTCAGAGCCAGAGTCTGAGTCCCAGCTCGGATTCTATTGCAGCTTCCTGCTTACCAGCACTCCGGGAGGCAGCAGGCTTCAGTATTTGGGTTCCTGCCCCTTGCACAAGCCATCTGGACTGCGTTCCAGACTTCTACTGGCCTCAGCCCACCCCAGCTCTGTTTGTTGCAGGCAGTTGAAGAAGCGAACCAGTGGATGGAAGATCTTTCCCTGTCCCTGCCTTTGTCTCTGTCTCTATCTTTCTCTCTTTGCCTTTCAGGTAAATAAAATTTTCCCCCAAAATTTCATGATAAAATGAATTTAAATACACACCAATTTTGGTGCAAAAAATTTTTAAATCCATATATATTTGTTACATAGTACACATTTTCCATGAACTTTTAAAGACCTCATGTATTTAAATTTATGCTTTTTGAAGCCGATTGTATCATTTTGATTTCCCTTTTTATTTCCTATTCATTTTTGCTCTGTGCATGCAGTGGGTGTGAAGGCTGGAGACGGGGAGGAGGGGTTTATACCAGAGCATGAAGCCGCTGCACAGGAGCTGCTTACTTCTGCTCCTGTTCAATATGCAAAAATTTGGAACCCTTGTCAAACATTACTCCATTCCTTTTCTAATTCTTCTTCATATTTCTCACTTTAAAGAACTCTCTCCTCCAGCTGTTTGAGAAATATTCATTTCTTTTTACTTTGAAGATTTTACTACTTAATCTATAGTTTTAAATTCTATTGAGAACTTACACTTTATTACAATGTGAGGAAATTCTCATTAAGGGACTAACATCTTCTCAACATGATTTATTGAAAATTCTCATTGTTATTTACTCAAGTATTGTATAAATTGGATTTGCTTCTGATCTGTGTCCTCTGTTCTATTAATTTGCCTTTCTGATGCCCTTCCAATGAACTATTACAGTTTTTGGGTGTTTTAATAGTAGGGAGAACTAGTCTCATTGTATTATTTGTTTCAAAATGTGTTTCCAATCTTGTTCAGTTTTTTTTCAAGCTTTTAAAAAAGATTTATTTATTTATTTATTTGAAAGAGAGAGGGAGAGACAAAGAGAGAGAGGTCTTCCATCTGCTGGTTCACTCCCCAGATGGCTGCAACGGCCGGAGCTGGGCGGATCTGAAGCCAGGAGCCAGGAGCTTCTGCCAAGTCTCCCACACAGGTGGCAGGGGCCCAAACACTTGGGGCATGTCCTGCTGCTGCTTTTCAAGGCACATTAACAGGGAGCTGGGTGGGAAGTGCAACAGCCCATAACGATGCCGGTGTCACAAAAGGCAGCTTTTTTTAATTATTTAAAAAATTGTTTTAATTTATTTGAAAGGCAGAGTTACAGAGAGAGGTAGACAGAGCGAATGGCAGCAATGACCGGGGCTGGGCCAGACAGAAGCCAGGATCCAGGAGCTTCTTCTAGGTCTTCCATGTGGGTGCAGGGAGACTATCCTCTGCTGCTTTCCCAGGTGCATTAGCAGAGAGCTGAATCAGAAGTGGAGCAACCCAGACTCAAACAGCATCAGTATAGGATGCCGACACTGCAGGCTTCAACCCACTGCACAACAGTGCCAACCCCAAGACGCAGCTTTACCCACTACGCCACAATGCTGGCCCCTCTTGTCTGATTTTATCAATAAACTTTACTTCATTTTTCTAGTAAGAAATCACATTGAAAGTTTTATTAGTATTTGTATTAAACCCATCTATTAATTTAAGGAAAATATATAGAGACAGAGAGGTGGCATATATTAATTAGTCGTTTTTGAAATCTCCCATTAAAATGATGTAATTTTCTTCTTATGTGTTACATGTCTTTTTACTAAGGTAATTCTACATTCTTAGTTCTTTTTTTTCCTTATCATATTCTTAAAGTAATCTTTTGTGGTTTATAGAACAATCTCATATCTTGTTAGTGTTTCCTGTGTTGGTTTGAATTTATATGTTCTTTAAAATCAGCATAATATTAAAGATTGTACTTCTTTTGTTCTGAAGGAATTTCTTACTCTTTTCTAAAAGTTGTCTTCATATTTTATCGATGAACTACTAAATAATTTTAAATTTTGCTTACTGGTTACAAATGACAATAACTCCTAATTGTAGAAAATTATGGAAACTCAGGAAAGAGGGAGTATCCTAACTTGGAGAATGGGGAACAAGATGCTCTATGGATGTCTTTTCTTTGAAGGTGAATCTTGAAAGGGGGATTTTAATGGTACAATTGGGGGAGAGAAAAGACAGAAGAACATTCCAGAGAACAAAATCAAAAGTAAAGAAAGGGACCAAAGCTGTGGCGGAGTGGGTAAAGCCGCCGCCTGCAGTGCTGGAATCCCATATGAGGGCTGGTTTGAGTCCCAGCTGCTCTATTTCCTACCCAGCTCTCTGCTGTGGCCTGGGAAAGCAGTGGAAGATGGCCAAGTCCTTGGGCCCCAGCACCTGTGTGGGAGACCCGGGAGAAGCTCCTGGCTCCTGGCTTCAGATTGGTACAGCTCTGGTGTTTGAGGCCAACTGGGGAGTGAACCAGCGGATGGAAGATCTCTATCTCTCTCTCTGCCTCTGCCTCTCTGTAACACTGCCTTTCAAATAAATCCTTTTTTTTAAAGTAAAGAAATAAAAATATTCAACAGGATTCAAGGGACAATGCTGGGGACATAGATAAAGCTGGAACTGAGTCAGAATGAGGCTTTGCAGATCTTGAATGTTAGGCTAAGGAGTGTGGTATTTATTCTGCAGGAAATGAAAATCCAAGTTGCACATTTGTTCTTAAAAATCTCAACTTCCGGAACACATGAAATTCCTGTAAAGCTCTTTTTGTGCTACAGCACAGAGAAGTACAATGTCATATTTGAGAATCACTATTTGTTCATTTCCTGCAAGACAAGTTGGAATGTCAAATGGGAGGAAAAGCCTTGTATTGAAGTTCCTTCCTGATTTCTATCCAAAGGGAGCAGGCTCTGTAACTTAGTCATTCTCCACCACTGAACATAAGCAAAAATCTACGTCGACACCGGAGTGAAAATCAGTCACAGCAACAGTTCTTGAGTGCTAAACACAGAAGCATTTTCTATTGCTACGGGAGCAAATTTATAATCAGTGGAGATTCTTTGCAATGTTATCTCAAGCTGAGAAATTTCTAGGTTTTGACTGTTTGCCCAGGAAGTTGAAATTCTCTTGGTCTAAGGCCCAGTCTGTTACCAGTGGTGAGTCAGAGGGATGCCTGAGATGGCTGTTGTGAAATTATCTGTGCTCATGTCTTACCGTCATGGATGGCCAAAGCTATTTCTTATTCATCTATTTATTTCACAAAAGTCCAGCAAAGTGTCCCCAGAGTAAATGGTATATTTCACAAAAAAAGGTTTCAACTCATCTGTCAAAAATGTGAGACAACCAACAGCATTTTGCAGTGTGTCCACTGATGTAAACTTGAAGCTGCTAGTTAGAATCACAAGGCCCAAGGTCACCCAGAAGTATTATTATCCTTTGCTTTGAGTGGGAAGAATTGCCCAGGGAATGCTATTCACTGATGAGGGAAGAGTTCTGGTAGTTTTATTTTTTATTTTATTTTTTTTATTTATTTGACAGAGTTAGACAGTGAGAGAGAGAGAGACAAAGATCTTCCCTCTGTTGGTTCACCCCCCAAATGGCCGCTATGGCAGGAGCTACGCCGATCCGAAGCCAGGAGCCCGGTGTTTCCTCCTGATCTCCCATGCAGGTGCAGGGACCCAAGCACTTGGGCCATCCTCCACTGCCCTCCCAGGCCACAGCAGAGAGCTGGACTGGAAGAGCAGTAGCTGGGACTAGAACCCAGCACCCATATGGGATGCTGGCGCCACAGGTGGAGGATTAATCAAGTGAGCCATGGCACCAGCCCCTTTATTTTTGCAAAATATGAATATAAAAGTAAAGCACTTATTTTCAGAAAGTGATTGTTATTTACTAGCAAGATCCAATTACCATGAAACAGTGGTATCTAACCAACAGTGGCAAGATCGAGCTGCAGAAGCTGGATCGCTAACCCCGCTCCCAGCCCCCAAACTGATGGCTCAGTGAATGTTATGTTAGCAGTGCTCACGCTAAAGAAGGTCGTAGGTTATGAAGGCTGTCATCATGAGGCGGAGTGAGAGGCCTTCTCACTGCTACTCCACCCCTCTGGGCCACGGTGACTGGAAGTGATGCCTGTGGGACCACCAGAGCACCTTGCAGAGGTGCCCGTAGGGATCCTGTCCACTGCACGCTCAGGCATTGAATGCAGAAGGCATGAGGAGCCAGGCAGGGAGAGCCCAGGGCAAAATTGTTGCTAAGGGTCCGCAGGGACCCTGACTAAAGAGAAGAAAAGACCTTTTAATCATGGCATATTTTTGCAGGAGTCCTTCTGGGCTGCTGTAACAGAATACCCCTGACCACCTTCAGACTTCTCTTTCTCTCTGTTCTGAAGGCAGGGATCAAGGGGCTGGCAGATCTGGTGCCTGGTGAGAATCTACTTTCTGGCTCAGAAACAGCCCTTTTTCTCTGTGTCCTCACATGGAAGGAGCAAGGTCTCTTTTCCCAGGGCACTAACCCTGCTTTCATGGATAATCGTCTCCCATTGGCCCCACCTTCTAATCCCATCACTTCAGGGCTATGAGTTTCAAGGGAGCACTTAGACATTTCAAATGACAGCAAGGAGGCAATATGGTGTTGCTCTACACTAAGGAAGAGAGGACCTGGGAAAACCTCCTCCCTGGGGTTTCTACACTGTTTTCCTCTTTACAGCCTGGCCTTCCCTCACCCACTCTACAGCCCTGGACTAGAAGGGACTGAAGGCAGGGCTCCCAATTTGCTTACCACCTGAGGAACATTCATTGAAATACACGAACCACCTATAAGGTGCATGAATACATGACAATGATGAAGAGTATTTGCCAAGTGAGTGGTGCACTGCCTTTTTTTTTTTTTTTGAAAGATTTATTTATTTATTTGAAAGTCAGAATTATACAGAGGCAGAGAGAGAGAGAGAAAGAGAAAGAGAGGAGAGAGAGGCCTTCCATTCCATCGTTCACTCCCAGTTGGCTCAATAGCCAGAGCTGTGTTGATCCGAAGCCAAGAGCCAGGAGCTTCTTCCGGGTCTCCCACGCGGGTGCAGGGGCCCAAGGACTTGGGCCATCTTCTACTGCTTTGCCAGGCCACAGCAGAGAGCTGGATAGGAAGTGGAACAGCCGGGTCTCGAACTAGCACCCTTATGGGATGCCAGCATTTCAGGCCAGGGCATTAACCCACTGCACCACAGCACCAACCCCTAAGTGAGGAGGTTTAGGAAGCTCTCTCTGGGGGTCAGGTAGCCTGGGAAGGCTTTATCAAAGGTTGGGAAATTTGCATGGGGACTGTGGAATGCATGGGATTTGGAGTGGAAGAGAAGGGCAGAGGTGTTAGTAGAATGCAAGTTGGAAAGGGAGGTTCTGGTCGGGTTAGGGAACACAGGTGCCTCAGGAGCAAAGGGAAAGCAAAGCACAGTATGCAGAAGGATGCTGCCTGGCTCCATCCCAAAGATGTCCATGTCCCAGGTCCCAATCCCCAGACCTGTGAATATATCACTTTCCATGGCCTCCGGGAGTTTGCAGACGTGAATTACAGTATGGGTCTTGAGATGGGCTGATTTTCCTGGATTCTCTGGGTGGACCCAATGTAATCGCAAGGGTCCTTAGGAGAGGGAGACTGGAGGGTCAGAGACTCTGCGACTGTGTGACCAGAGCAGGGAGGGACTACGCCCCCAGGAAGGCAGGCAGCCCCTCGCAGCAGAAATCGGCAAGGAAAGGAATTCTTTCCCAGAGCACCCAGAAAGACTACAAGCTGCAGACCTTAGCCCGATGAGACCCACTTCATACTTCCAACCTTCAGAGCTGTCAGGTAACAAGTTGGGCCATTTTAAGGCACTAACTTGGTGATGATTTGTTACAACAGCCATAAGAAACGAATACAGAAGAGAAGGAATGTGAAAAGATGAACATAGAGGGACCTCACATCAATTCTTTTTAAAACAACATCCTTCTGTAGCTGGAGCTACTCTCACAACCATTTAGCCAGGGGGGAAACTGAATCACAGACCCAGCTCATGAATTGCCCAGGGCTTCCCATTCAGGCCACTGCAAAGCAGAGCTCCCCTGCGTCTCTGTGATGTCACCCGCTGCTCCTTCCCGGTACCAGGCTGCCTCCAGTCCACACGGAGACTGGGTGATCAGGGGCCAGGACCTTGCCTGGGGAGTGTGAATTTCCACAGCTCCACACGGGGACTGCCGATGACCAGGAGCACAGCCCCAGTGGTTTTACACGTTATGCTCACCCCAGAGGGCACTCTGCTTGGGAAAAGAGCATTTACCGAGAGAGCAAAGAGAAACAAGGGGAGGAGAGAGACTGTGCAGAGCACTAAGGTAAACTCTGTCTACTTTTTTTATTTTTTAAATTTGTTTGAAAGACAGGATTACAGAGCGGAAGAAGCAGAGGCAAAAGCAGAGAGAGAGAGAGAGAGAGAGAGAGAGAGATCTTCCATCCGCTGGTTCACTTCCCAGATGGCTGCAACAATCAGGGCTGGGCCGATCTGAAGCCAGGAGCCAGGAGCTTCTGGCAGGTCTCCCACATGGGTGCAGAGGACCAAGCACTTGGACCATCTTCTGCTGCTTTCCCAGGCACATTAACAGGGAGCTGGACAGGAAGTGGATGGGATGCTGGTGCCACAGTTGAAGGATTAACCTACTGCACTACGGCGCTGGTCCCTCTTTCTACTTCTAATTCAGCCTGGGGTGGCCAGGTTCAGATGCGTCCCCGCTGTGACTGTTATCTTCCATTAAAACCTTCTTGCTATGGTGGGCACTGTGGCATACAGGGTAAGCCACTGCCTGGGACACCTGCATCTCATGTCGGAATGCCTGGGATCGAGTCTTGCCTCTGCCTCTGCTTTTTTTTTTTTTTTTTTAAGATTATTTATTTATTTATTTGACAGAGTTACAGACAGTGAGAGGGAGAGACAGAAAGAAAGGTCTTCCTTCCGTTGGTTCACCCCCCAAATGGCCGCTACGGCCGGCACGCTGCGCCGATCCAAAGCCAGGAGCCAGGTACTTCTTCTGGTCTCCCATGCGGGTGCAGGGCCCAAGCACCTGGGTCATCCTCCACTGCCTTCCCGGGCCACAGCAGAGAGCTGGACTGGAAGAGGGGCAACCGGGACTAGAACCCGGCACCCATATGGGATTCCGGCGCCGAAGGCGGAAGATTAGCCAAGTGAACCATGGCGCAGGCCCCTGCCTCTGCTTCTGATCCAGCTTCTTGCTAATGCGCATCGTGGGAGGCAGCAAATAATGGCCCAAGTACTTGGATCCCTACTACCCACATGGGAGACCTGGCTGGAATTCTGGTTCCTGGCTTCGGCCTGGCTGAGCCTTGGCTGTCACTGGCACTTAGGGAGTGAACTAGCAGCAGGAAGACCTCTCTCTGTCACTCTGCTTTTCAAGAAAATAAAAATACATAAATAAACATTAAAAAATTAAAACCTTCTTTCCCTGCCCTGCCAGGAGCTCTAGAGATTAATGAAAGGGCCAGACCTTTCCATCAACTTGATTTCTTCTTCTTCTTCTTCTTCTTTTTTTTTTTTTTTTTTGACAGGCAGAGTTAGAGAGAGAGACAGAAAGGTCTTCCTTCCATTGGTTCACTCCCCAAATGGCTGCTAAGGCCAGCGCTGCGCCGATCCAAAGCCAGGAGCCAGGTGCTTCCTCCCGGTCTCCCATGCAGGCACAGGACCCAAGGACCTGGGCCATCCTCCATTGCACTCCCGGGCCATAGCAGAGAGCTGGACTGGAAGAGGAGCAACCGGGACAGAATCCAGTGCCCCAACCAGGACTTGAACCCGGTGTGCCGGCGCCGCTAGGCGGAGGATTAGCCTAGTGAGCTGTGGCGCTGGCCCCATCAACTTGATTTCAATATTTAAAACAAATCTGCAGAATCATTGAAAACAAAAATGACTTATTCTTTGTGACTGTCTTGCATTATGTTAAAACCGAGCATTAAAAAATTTACATTTAAAAAGGTGAACTCTATGCAATGTGGATTATATCTCAATTTAAAAAAAGACAAATTTAGATTATCTGGTTAAGATATCTGGAAGGAATCAAAGAAAAAAATTATATGTGTAGTAAAATCACAGTGAGAATCCCTTTGTAACCAAAGGTTATATTCTATATACAATATGTCAGTTGAAAATCGTGTCTGATCTATGAAAATTACCTTGGAAAATCCCTGCATTGCCCAAGATACAGTAAGTAATAGGATTAATGCTTTCCTTTTTTTTTTTTTTTTTGACAGGCGGAGTGGACAGTGAGAGAGAGAGACAGAGAGGAAGGTCTTCCTTTGCCGTTGGTTCACCCCCCAAAGGCTGGCGCGGCCAGCGTGCTGATCCAAAGCCAGGAGCTTCTCCTGGTCTCCCATGCGGGCACAGGGCCCAAGGACTTGGGCCATCCTCCACTGCACTCCTGGGCCATAGCAGAGAGCTGGCCTGGAAGAGGGGCAACCGGGACAGAATCCGGTGCCCCAACCAGGACTTGAACCCAGTGTGCCGGTGCCGCAGGCGGAGGATTAGCCTATTGAGCCATGGTGCCAGCCGTGGATTAATGCTTTCCTAACCATCTTAATAAATCCAGTGCAGCCTGTTTCCCCTCCCGTCCCTGTTGCTACAATTAGGCGGCAGATCCAGTTGTTGGTTTACAGTTCAGACCTAAGTTATAAAGAAAATACCATTTGAGTGTGCGTAATTGACTTGTCAGCCTTTAGAGACAGCAGAGTGGGAATTTAGCCCGACAGTTACATGGAAGTGCTTGGGATTGGTTCTGTGCTCTGCCTCCTGATTCCTGCTTCCTGCCCATGCACACCGGAGGAGGCAGAGATGGCCATGAATGATTGGGTTCCTGCCGCCCACATGGGAGACCTAGATGGAA